>NC_142865.1:8750000-10000000 GCF_061612785.1 Hesperophylax consimilis | reverse complement strand
CATCCACAAATCAGTCTAAAGCAATGTGTAGCAATCCGCACATCTCTCCTGACCTGTAGATAGTTCATTCCGAGCATACCCAAAAGAAAGTCAGTAGGATAGAGCCACGGGTAGTAGCCATACTCCCTCATGTAGAGAAATCTCAAGAATCGAGGGAGTGGGGTGATGTTTGTCTTGGTCTTGGCTGCGTATGCAGATGCGTCTGCCCTCCTATTGCGCGGCAGGCCAGATCGAGAGACACTGATTGAGGGAGACTATTAGACCTCTTCAACAAGACATAAATTGATTCATATGTCCGTGATTCCTGGACAGACCGAACCCCCAGACTCCTATCCACACCTCTTCTACAAAAGCATCAGAGAGAAATTATTTTCTTCAGGTCCTCCTTTGTTTCCTATCTCCTTCACTTCCCAACTACCTTCAGTCTGACATCATACCCATATCGTGGATGCCGCAGTCCTTCTCAGGACTCTTGTGTCATATACCCATTTTAAGGTACCTACGACATGCATTGAAATTTAAAATGTTCACTTTAATAAATCTATTCTATTTTCTTCTGTTTCGCTTAAAAACATTTCTAAACCTACCATTAAATTTAATTAAATACGTCGTTATTAAATTTCTGTAATTTCACATACGATATTCTATCGTGACTTATAATGTCATATAACATTACTTTATTTGATATCACACTTTAGAAATTAACAAACGAGACGTCAAGAGAAACTTTTGACACTTTTGAATGTTTGACAGAGTCGCGAAATGAAAAGAGAAATTATTTAAAGCAAACTAAATATAATGGATTTTTTAATACATTCTGGTATACCATTTTTGATCTATGAAATACAGCGGTAATAAATAACCGATGATAATGATTGATAAAATTAAATAATAATATTTGTATGATTGAAAAGACAATACTTAAAATGAGATAAAAAGAATTTGCCATTTTTAGAAAATGAGATAAAAAGAATTTGGCATTCTCAGAAAATGAAATAAAAAGAATTTGGCATTCTCAGAAAATGAGTTAAAAAGAATTTGGCATTCTCAGACTATAAAAATATTACCATTCGTTATTTCGGCTACTGGCATTATACCTAGCTCTTTCATTCAACATTTAGACGTATTAGATCTATCAAAAAATTTATATATAAAAATGCAAAAATCAGTCATTTTAAATACATGTAGGATACCGAAAGATTTTTAAATATTTATGTTGAGGGATCAGTAGGATTTATAGGCCCTGTTAGGAGTTCTACCGAGCGGAACCCTCTGATATGAAAATATCTGGAGTCGGTGAATTATTTTCCCATTTGAACTCTGGTGAGTTGACGTGTTGTTCTTGTATTGTTTTGTATTTATTTTGCTTATATAATGCACTTGCATAATGTTGATTGACTAGATGATCATTTGTGGAAAAGTGTGTGGAAGGGTTTAGTTTTTCCTATGGGGAAGATTTAACCCGGACATAAAATCTGAAAATACAAAAATTAAAGAACAAATCAAAAAGAAACATGAAACAAAACAAATCTCGTGAGGGAGACCTTTTGACCTCTCCAGTCAGACTCTCTCGACCCTTGCCCTGCAGTTGGAGGGATGGATTCATACGTCCGTCACTCCCGGACACTTTGATCCCTAGATTCCCCCCCCCCCCCCCTCATACCTTTGTCCTTCCTAGAACTTCCTCTCTTTCCTTTTCATAAAAAAGACCCTCTGCACAACTCTTAGATCAGCAACATCATCAGCTGTAGGCAGACTGATAGAACCTAAGCGCAAGCCAAATACTAAGTTTGGTGATCGCGCTTTTGGATTATCTGGGCCGAAGGCTTGGAATAAACTCCCTCCGGAACTAAGATCCATGACAAGTCCAACAGAATTCAGGTCTAAACTAAAAACTTATCTTTTTAAGCTGTCGTACCCTTAAATCAAATATACAATTCCTGAGAGAAAGTCCAGTTATATTCAATTTTCCAATTACGTCCTAAATCCTGTATCTAAATTTCGCCAATAAACAATTAGATAATGTTAATTAAGTGTTAATCTCAAGTGACCTACCAGGTAAGTATTGTACTGTATATTATCTCCATAAATAGTTAGTAATAACGGTGACCGGATAATTCATCACATTGATAATTCATCACATTTTTAAAAAGTTATATAAAGTCATGGAAAGTGATGAAATAAAAACTTTATTAACTGGGTTAAGTAGGTTAGGTTAGGTTAAAAAAAATATTTTTTTATCTTTTCTAATAACTTTATATCACTTTTTAAAAGTGTGTTGAATTGTCACTGTGTTGAGTTATCATGGAACCGTTGACCGCTTTTGTGCTTGAAATCTTGCGTTTCTACAAACGATTTTAATGCCTACTACCGATATTCGTGACGATATAAGGCATACCAAGAATTTACACATTTTGGCTTGTAGCTTCCTCTTAAACACCGATATAAAGTCAATTAATTCTATATCTCTTTTTACTATCTGTAATGTTTAACATTGACTATTTGAAGGGGACAAACATTCTTTAAAGAATGCATGAGTTCCTAACACTGTTTAAAAAAAAAAACTCTTTTATTTATTTTTTATATCGCTCAAATATAATTCAAATGTGACCGTAAATTATGTACATTTCTAGATAATTAAGTACCAAGATTAATCCGCTTTAAATAAGAAAATAATAATGACGCATCTCTTACTTTTAATATTTTTCTTTAAAATATCTTGGTATCAATCAATTTTATCTTTATTTTTATTTCTAATATGGTTTCTATAATATATATTTTTATTTATTTATAGAGCGGAGACAGTTTACACGTAGTTCCCGTGAGCAGTTAGGCCATAGGCCCATTGTGCTATCTCCCATTTTACCTCATTCCTTTAACAGTCACCCGGTCCCTTTTATAAAGTTCACCAGGGTTGTTATTGGATATGATTGTCCGGCTATGTCTTCTGGTTCCAAAATGTCTGTTCCCAGGTCTCATCTCTCCTCTTCAATCCCCCTTGGTTCCCTGAAGGCCTCACAACGGAAGAGAGCCACATCTCTCCTCTTCAATCCCCCTTGGTTCCCTGAAGGCCTCACAAGGGAAGAGAGCCCCATCTCTCCTCTCCATTTCCCATTCAGAGGAAGAGTTCACGGAGGTGGCCTCATCTCTCTTCTCCACTCCTTGATTCCCTAAAGGTCCCACGAGGGAAGAGGATTTCATCTCTCCTATCCACTCCTCATTGGTTCCCCGAAGGCCCCGTGGGGAAGAGTCCACTCCCCATTGATTCCCTTAAGTACCCACGACGAAAGAGTTCAATCCCCCTTGGTTCCCTGAGGGCTCCACGATGGAAGAGGACCTAATCTCTCCTCTCCACTCCTCCTTGGTTCCCTGAGGGCCCCACGAGGGAAGAAGCCTTCGTTTCTATAATAAATAATATGCATTTCTTAAATTTTTGTGTTACCATAACAATTTCTTTTTCCCAATTATTTGTTCTATAAAATGTTGTTCTGTTATTCTTACATAAATCATGTACGACTGCCATAATACGGACATGAGCCTAGTATGGTAGTTGCAAATAACCAAAATTGCAATCTTTTGAAATTTATAAAATCGCCCGAATCTTTTTTTGTTTCAAATTATAGTTTGAGGTTCGCTAACATTGTCTTCAATGCTTAAATATTACGCGTTGACGTTTTACTCATTACGTTATTCGAAAAATAAATTAATATGATCATTATAATGCAGGTGCATTAGAAATCTACGGATACGGCAATCAGCTGTGAATCTAAATTCCAAAAATTAGCGAGGCCAATTGAAATAACATATGAAACGAATTAATTAATTGAGAGTTTTTTGTTATTTAAGGCCCTGGTAGTATGCGTTCAATGATGATTTGAAAGGGAGATGTAAATACGAAGAGGGTGCACGCTAATATAAAAAAAAACGATAATAATTAAACGAAAATTGTGAATATATTTTATAAAACACGACTTGTTTGAAATAGAACAAAATTCTCTCGACAAATGTTTTAGTTGCATTTATAGATACTCGTGATTTTTTTCATGCCTACAACATATTAAATAACAGAATAAAACGTGTTTTTAATAATTTTCGTAGCTTACTTTGCGATTTTTTCTATCGAGGTAATTTCATATAATTAACGTTTGGCATAACATAATGTATAGAAATTATCTTCAAAAAAACATATTTTTTTGGAAGCTAATAACTTAAAGAATTAACGAGAAACTTGTTATAAATCGGTAGAAATTGGGTCTGCGGGGGCTTAAGGAAACAGTAGCGTAAAAGATTAACAATAAATTAAGATTAAATTATTTTCTCCAATATGAGAGAATGCGATTTTTTTATGTTTTGTTTTATTTTTTTACTTTTTGATGGATTGACCTACAGAGTACCGTTTTATCAAGCCATCTGCTCTTTCAAAATAATGAATTATAATTATTATAGGCCTCCGTGGTTGAGTTGTTACGATCCTTAGCTATGAATCCGGAGGTCGCGGGTTCAAATCCCGGCGCGCGCAAGACTATTTAATTTGTTTTATGATTATCAGTATTTTTTTTATTATTTAATAAATGTTTACATGTTACATTTTTTGACATTTTTTAACTACCATACTAGCTAATGCCCGTGTTGTGGTAGTTATACATGAAATAATACTAAAGATAACATAAAAGAACTAAAAAATACTATTTTATGGAAACATAAGTATGCAAGTATGAATCATACATGAAATAATAATAAAAATAACATAAAAGAACTAAAAAATACTATTTTATAGAAAAATAAGTGTGCAAGTATGAATCATAAATGAAATAATAATTAAAATAACTTAAAAGAACTAAAAAATACTATTTTATAGAAAAATAAGTGTGCAAGTATGAATCATACATGAAATAATAATAAAAATAACTTAGAAGAACTAAAAAATACTATTTTATAGAAACATAAGAAAGAAGTAAAGAAAAAAAAACAAATTTAATGATAAATAAAACTAAAAACAAATATATTAAAATATTATATATAGGATACTATTTCACAATCATTAAAGTATATATAACATATTTTTTCACAATTAGTATAGTATATACAACATATTATTTCACAAACAGTAAAGTATGTATAACATATTTTTTCACAATTAGTATAGTATATACAACATATTATTTCACAATCAGTATAGTATATATAAAATATTATTTCATAATCAGTATAGTATACATAACATATTATTTCACAATCAGTATAGTATATTTAACATATTAATTCAAAATCAATATAGTATATATAGCATATTATTTCACAATCATTATAGTATATAGCATATTATTTTACAATCAGTATACTATATAGCATATTGTTTCACAATCTCTATAGTATATAGCATATTATTTCACAATCAGTATAGTATATAGCATATTATTTCACAATCAATATAGTTTATAGCATATTATTTCACAATCAGTATAGTATATAGCATATTTGCGACACATTTCATAATGTTACCTAGATACTGGTGAAAGATTACCATTCAAAATGAAACGTTGCTTGAAATGGCTTTAGTGACCAGATCTGAACAGCCAGGTCCCTACGTTTTACAACTTTTTTTTTGAGATGTAAACGCTTCGATGTTTTTGTGATTTCGAATGAGAGTAGGATTTTGTTGTAGAGTTTAGTACAATAGTTTAAAAAAAAAAAATTATTGTTGTGTGCGTTTTATGAAATTAAGCAATATTTAATTTTTTGCTTCTCTAACTAATCTTTATCGTTAAATAGTATAAAATAAAGTCGCTATCCTCGTCTGTCTGTTTGCGCGCTTAGTTCTTCTATCATTTAGAGAATTTCTACCGGAAGTTTTATATATATATTACATGCATATTATATTTATTGAAAGTAGAGGAAAGTCGAGCAACGCTGGTTTCGCGTCAGCCAGTATTTTTACAAATGTCTATACCATTAAAGTTCTATAATTCGAATACCATAAAACACATACATTTGCGAAATTTCCATGGGAGTTATTCGATATTCTACACAGTTTCTGTCTTTTTCGTTTTGACATGTGAGATCACAGACATATGAATATATAGACTAGAAATTAATGGTGAGGGGTAAAATCAACTGTTGAAGAACGAAGGGGGTAAAGCTGACTGTGATTCGTCAATAAATCAATCTGACAGTATATAGGCATCTCGCATTTTAATATCACCATTTAGTTCTTAAAAGTAAAATCTGCTTTTGAATGAAAAGACATTTTTACATGGGAGCGCAAATTACTCGCCACGTTATGAACAAATTTGCGAAGTCCAAATTCGGCAAAAAAAATTTCTTCTATTTTCAGAGTCGAATATTTTGTTTACGTATTTAGTTAAGACACTTTTATAAGTGTTCATAATTTACCTTCGCAGTAACAACGATGCGCACACTTGAGAATCGCTACATTCGACCGCTACATCCGCTGATGTATCTCGATGTAATAGTATATGTTTCTACAACTGATTCATATTATACGATGTGAATAAGCTTAAAATGATGCTTACTTATGGAATGTAATACGACAATTGGGTTTATTCTCTTTTTCACATCTATTTTTACAAGTTTTCATATCACAAGCCACTATTTTGCCGTGTTATTTCATAAAATGCCTCGACCATAGCTCGACGCTAGTTCGAACAAGAATGATGACGTCACATTATCAAGATTCACGGGAAGCCACACGCGAGCCCAGCCGGCTCCAATGGAACCGGTATGGGGAGTGGGGAATAATACGCTTTTAATCACTTAGGGCAGGTCTACTAATATTCATATGTCTATGTGTGAGATGGAAGATTTTTATGAACGCCTTTTTAGGATGATTGTTGATTACGTGCACACGACCTCTGCCTGTGACTACTTTATCAGTTGATCTCATCAATGGTTGCGACATTAAATTTCTCTGCACATCCCTTCGCAAAATTACAATCACGTTCTCGTTTAAGCTTTTTGTTTGATATTGCAGCTTTCTTCTCACGACTCAACAGCTTTCAAACAGGTTTTCGGCAACGTAACAACTGTATCATTATTTAAATGTAAATATCTCTTTTTTTATTATTTGGTTGCAATGAAAAATTTGCAGCTCGATATTTGCCGTACGAGTTTGTGGATTATTTGATTGATTCGCAAAATTAGGTGTGGATGGAATTGAATCATGGATTTTCGACGTAGAATGAACTTAATTTATTTGATTATTTTCTTGGTCATATGCCAGTAGTCCACGATAAGGTGCTGCTACCAACACTAATGTATGATAGTGAGGTATGGAACTGTCAGAGGCAGGAAGAAACTAGGATGAAATCGGCAGAAACGAGATCCCTTTGGGGCTTGGGTGCTAAAATATTGAACGAGTTTGAGGCATTAATAAGAATGTTTGTTGCATATAAGATTTGTAACAAGGTGTGTGTGCATCACTTTACTTACATCGCATATATGGTCTTGGTGTGTGGGACTTTTAACTACCTACACATTGTCATTTTGCTATTGGTCAAATTGACATCCCTGAAATTCTGACTTGGAGAGTTGCCAAACCTGGGGAGCAAGGATCTGTGATTTGCATTGGAAGCAGTCGCAATTCTTTGATCACCAGCCCAGAGCAGCGGGCATTCCTCTTGGCTGAGGTTCGACAAACACCTTCGCCAATTTTTGTGAGCATCAGCTTTGCATATGGAGCATTGAAAATTGGATTGATGGAATCGGATGACATCTGCCGATCCTCATTGGTTAAGAGGGTCCCTTTTGGAGACCAGCAGCGTGAGGCTGTTTTGCATTGGACTACAAGATTATTTTTTGGATAAATTATAAACTGGAGTTGCTGTGAAGAACCAAAATCTACTATTTCGCATCAAGAACGAACTGGTATCACACCTTCATTTTACCTATGCAAGGCCTTTGCCAGACAGATTATATAGTAGAATACTAATTAATTTATTTTGTATTGTGTCTTTTTTTGTGGTAATACATTTTTAGCATTCTTAAATATTTTTTATTTCAAGATAATAAACCCATCCTTACTTTTATTTGTTGCCACTTAATCCCACGGTAACATGTTTACTAGAGATAAAAATGTTGATGAGGACCATGAAAGAAGGGTAACTCCATTAACGAATAAACGCTTAAAAAACATATATTCAAATAGACTGATTCCGAATATATAAGTTTCATTATATATGGGTTCAAGTCCTAGATGTGACAGTATCTTTTTCTGATTTTACTGTTTCAAATTTTCGTTTAATAATCGCTTACATTGTCTTCAATAATTAAATATTACAATTTGAGGTTTTCCTCTTTAAGTTATTCCAATAAAATAAACGCATATACTTACAGGTAGAATTAATAAATCGTCATTTAAAAACGGTTAAAACCATGAGACACTCAAACGCACTGTGATTGGTCGGCGGGTGGATACTAACTCACGGGTTGGCCGTGTATCATCGAACATCGGTCAATGGTTCATATATAGAGTTTTCCAATAAGAGGTGTTATTTTGAATAGCCCGCTATTTCGGTAGATGTTATTTTTGAAGCTGTCATTTTTTGACATTTGACAAGTATTTCTACTTGCGCCATTAATAAAAATGAAACGATACACGCTTCAACAACGCATTGAAATCATTAAAATTCACTTGAGTGAATCAAATGCAAATCATCTTGAGTGTTGAGGCCCATTTCCACCTCGATGGCTTCGTCAACAAGCAAAATTGTCGCATCTGGAGCTCGGAAAACCCAAGAATTATTGTTGAAAAGCCTCTTTATCTTCAACGTGTGACTGTTTGGTGCGGTGTATGGTCCGGTGGAGTCATTGACCTTACTTTTTCGAAAATGAGGCTGGAGCAACAGTTACGGTTAATGGATTGCGCTATCGAGAGATGATTAATGTTTTTTTATGGCCGGAATTAGATGGTATTGATCTGGACAACGTTTACGTTCAACATGACGGCGCTACGTGCCACACAAGCAACGAAACCATTGATCTTTAAACGATTGAATATCAAAATAACACCTCTTATTGGAAAACCATGCATTTGGAAATCTTGCTAAATATTTAGTGGGATTGACCTTCCCGGTGACAGATAAAACCAGGGTACGGATGACGTCACGCATACCCCAATCTTTTTTGCGGGCTTTGAAATATGCAAGCGTTGACAATTATTTTAACTATGAAATAGACGTTTGCAAATAAATAAATTTAAAAAAAAACTGATATTTGAGGTAGAAGACTCAAAATTGACAGAAATTCCTAATTCAATTTATATACTTTTTATAAATTTCATTCTATGCTGTGCTAGATCATCTGTTCTGCTGTGTGGTATCTTACCTAACCTAACCTTAACACTTAACCTAACCTATTGGCTATAAAAATAAGAAAAACTAGCAGTCTACAATGGGTTCTGATATCATCCCTAATGTATTTCAGCGATACATTAAACTGGCAGAGAAAGGATGATATTAGACTTAATACTGTAGACATGAGGTTACTAAGATGTTTGTTTGTAATAATCATGTATAACTGTGTTACAAATGTAATGATTAGAATAAAATGCAAGGCTGATGTAAGAAAGAAATTAATAATGTGAAGAAAGGAGTGAAACAAGTATATATATAACGCAAAAATGAACGGTAAAAGAAATTTGAGAGACTTAGAAGTGGTAAGACTTTAAGTGAATCAATATTTGAGTCTGAGTACTAAATAGAAAAATGGAAAAAAAAAACTGGACAAAGAAATCATATTAGTAGTTCCGTGAACAGTAAACTAATTCAGTCTACTAAAAAGAACTATCCGAAGCAATAAATCAGTTTGGCAAAACCATAAAAAATCTATTTAACTGCATTAACATTACGTTTTTTTTTAAATATCAGAAAAATGTAATAATTATAATTTAAAGTGTTTTATGAGAGTTGTTGATGATGTGCTATTAATGAATATTTCGTCAGTGGAGCGGAGAAATTTTATAATAACGCGGCGTAATAACAAACTGTAACGGATAACGGATAGCGGATGCCGACGTAACGACGAGGCTATCAGTTCTTCTTTATGTTGTAACCTGTACATTGCTTTCTCCTTTAAAAAACATAATTTTTTTAATACTACATTAAAAGCGATGGGGTAACGCTATTGACTAGCAAGCTGGTGGTCTTGGGTTCGAATCCCGGCGTGCGCAAGTTTACTGATTTTTGTTTTTCACAATTTACTCATTTAAAATAATATATTGTATATTTGTGGCACGTTCCAGAGTGGAAGATACTCTCAGTTTCAGAATTCAGAATTTAAACGTTGCTTTAAATGGCTTTAGCCGTGTATGGTTACCAGAACTAAATAGCCAGGTACTCAACCACCTTCTTCTTCGCTATCTCATTCCCCTCCCCTATATTTTCAGCCTCACAACTTTATGCCATAGTCTCACTGGCTCCAGACGATCAGGAGCTGTTGGGACTCTTGTGCGGTATTCACATTAAAAAATAAGCTTCCAAAAAGACGACGTTTACTGAAAATGGTTTGAAAGGGAGATAATATTAAAAAAAAATATTCATTTAATAAATCACAACCTATTTAAAAATAGAGCGAATTCTCACGACACTGCAGCTAAGTTGCATTTAAATAAACACTGTGAATTTTTTCATAACTATAACATGTTTAATAACAGAACTACATGAGTTCTTATAATTTGCGGAACAAACTTTTTTTATCTATGGAGGGAATTTCATGTGATTACTTTTTCAACTCGGCGTCTGAATAACGTATAATATTTTTGGACACCATTTGTAAAATAAATCATTATTTGCTCAAACTGTCATAATAATAAATATCTTTTCTCAAAGCAACCTCGAAATAGTTTGTTCATTTGTTTAATTATTCACTTGCAAATTTAGTATGTAAGTATATTTTAAATTTATACCAATTGAAGAAGGATTGAACGGCAATAAACAAGTTGTTGGCGTTTTATCCTGTACATATTTTTTGAAAAAAAGGAAGTTGACTATTTGAAAATGCTAAATATAGTTTAAATTTGCATTCGTTGTGTTGTGGCGATAATCACCTCGAGGTTTCGCGGTGGAACTCACTATACAGGGTGTATCGGCACTAACCCGACAAACTTTAACCAGCTATTCCTTAGCACATTTGGAGTAAAAAATGTTATGTGCACTTTGCTGTCCGGTAACGTTTTTTTTTAATAAAAAATTAATTAAACATATTTTCACCACATGTCACCACTGTTTTATCCTTTGTCAAAATTTGAAAGCAACATCGCAACTCTCGCGTGTTGCTGCGAACGAAGCCCGTATTACATAATCCAGTACCAGAAAAGAAATATTTTATTTAACAATAATGATTATTCACATTTTTCGTATGCGAATCACTGATTGTCTTCTTGTATTGTACACATCAGTTTTATTTTTGTATCTAAATTGTTTCACCTCTGGAATGCTTTGGTTTCACCTCTTACGCGTTTCACGTATTAAATAGTCTAATTTTGAAACTAAGAAACTAATTAGTAGATTTCCTGAATTTATAATCGAAGTCCAATAATTCTGAGCACTTTTAAAAACAATTTTCCTCACTTAGGTACTTATCAATAATAATAATTGGATTATTTGAACAGCGCCGTTGTTTTTTAAATCACCGTAAGTGCTCTGTCAAAATGTTACTTGCTAGGCTATCCTACAACGTATATTTTTTAATAAATTTAGTTATTTACAACTTCGCGGAATGTGATTTATGAATATTATTGCTTATGTTAAAAGCCTTCCAGAATTACCGGAATATAACGAGCAGCTTGACACACTTAAGTTTATTTCCACTAATTTGAAGGTACAAAGAATGTATAGTTTTAAAAACAATCCCGATGAATCAAAAAACGGTTCATATAAAACTGCTGCGCAACACACTGAGACAAAGGAAAGCACTCACACAAACGCCATGACTGCATTGGATTGACCACCTGCAAATGAATGCTGCCAGATTGCTAATTTATTTAAACAATAATTATTAAATTTTATTTAAAATATCGCAATTTTTTTAAAAAATCGACAATAAATTACAACTATAATTTAAAAAAAATATTCTTAACCCCACGCTTTTTCGTAATTGATTAATTAATTCAGAATTTAAACGTTGCTTGAAATGACTAGCCGTATTTGGTGACCAGATCTGAATATCCAGGTTCAGAATTTAAACGTTGCTTGAAATGACTAGCCGTATTTGGTGACCAGATCTGAATATCCAGGTTTAGAATTTAAACGTTACTTGAAATGACTAGCCGTATTTGGTGACCAGATCTGAATATCCAGGTTCAGAATTTAAACGTTGCTTGAAATGACTAGCCGTATTTGGTGACCAGATCTGAATATCCAGGTTTAGAATTTAAACGTTGCTTGAAATGACTAGCCGTATTTGGTGACCAGATCTGAATATCCAGGTACTTCCTCACCTTCCACTCCTTCCCTTAGCCATAAAACTTACCCCAATTCAACATAAAAATTGTTTAAATTATCGGATGTAATGAAATGCATAATAATTAGACCCCAAAATACTTAATTATTCAGGGAAATAAACCCCTGAGTCATCAGTTGGAAATACCAACGACATTAAGTGAAATTAACAATGCAATAATCCTATTATTGCATTGTTTAAAATTTCACTTAATTATTAGCATTAGCAAATAATATTGGGATTAGCAAATAATAATTTACGACAATTTACTCGGAAATCAATAAAGCCAGAATAATAAAAAAAGAAAGTTATCACTTACGTCGTCTGTAAGTGGCTTTACCAAAGTTTGATAATGCCGTCAGAAGGTGAAACAGCTGTCACGCGTAATAATAATTACAACTAGCAGAACTTGTTTATAAACACACTGTTTTTATAAATTTTTTAATAAGACTGTTAAAATAAAAAAAATCTCTAAATTGAAATGGAGTTCTACAAACTAAACTTAAAATCAAATAAATTTATTGCGAAGGTTCAAAGTACTGTACTGTAATATTATATTAAATAATTTTTACGTGTTTAATTATTGTTTAAAGTCAGATTAAAGCGATTAAAAAACCCACCTGGCAATTCTTATTCGAGTTTCGTTGTTTTTACGTATTGGCGCGCTTACAAGCATCAGTCGTCTCATTTTTAACCATTAATATTTAGTGTGTAGGAAAGAGAGAAGACGCTTTTCGACACACTTGTCGAAAAACTTGTTGAATGCCGACGGGCATACTCTTCTACAGATTTTATTAAATATTGATATGTAGGTAATATTGATGTGTAAATGAATGACATTGTGAGAATTTTACCAATAAATAATAAATGAAAATGCGGACATGTAGTTTATGTTAATTTTTTTATTGGAGCATTTGTTCGAAGTGACTACCATTATTTTCGATGCAAGCGTGTAGTCTTGTTATATTTTGATTATTTAAGTTTGCAGGATTTGCTTTAATTTCTGCAGCGGCTTCCATCACTCGTTCGAGCAGTTGCTCTCTTGAGGCTATTGGCTTAGCATACACTTTTTCCTTGAGAGCCCCCCACAGGTAGTAATCCAGGGGGGTCAGGTCGGGTGATCTTGGTGGCCAAGCAATGGCCGGACTTCCACGGCCTATCCAACGACCAGGAAACTCGACATCCAAGTAGTTCCGCACGGCAATCGAATAGTGTGGTGGGGCTCCATCGTGCTGGAACCACATTCTCCGTAGTAATTCGAGGTTCACATCTTCCAGAATCTCGCCCAGTTGCACTTGTAAGAACTCCAAATACATCGGTCCATTTAGTCTGGGAGGCAACTCGATTGGACCGAGTATTTGATTTCCCAGGATTCCTGCCCACATGTTGATGGAAAATCTGTCCTGGCTCGACGACTCCCGAACAAGCTTGGGGTTTTGTTCAGCCCAATGGTGCAAGTTGTGCACATTTAGCACTCCTGTTTTAGTGAACTGTGCTTCGTCGGTAAACAATATGTTTTTCATGAAGTCTGCATCTCTTATGACATTATGCAGCATTCTTCTGCAGTACACGACTCTGGAAAAGTGGTCATTCTCCATGAGGCCTTGGCAGCGCCTATAGTGAAAAGGTTTGAGCCCGTGCTTCTTCAGAACTCTCCATACCGCCATGTGTTCCCTGTGTCCTATCATCAGAGCGACCCGACGCACGGACAGCGTGGGGTCTTCGGTAATTAAGTTCAGGATTCTCTCCTCAACTGCCACAGGAACGATGTTGTGTCCTCCGCCGGCGCCTTCAATCCGTCCGATGCCACAGTCACGCAATTGTTGATACATCTGAAACAAAACAACAAATAACAACTGCTTTTATTATTCAGCTCAGTAATAATGTCAAATAAACAATCGCGGGCTTTTTCACTCATTTTATTTTTAAAGAACACTTATTTTAGGCACATATCAGAAAACTTACGTTTTCTCTTCATTTATTTCATTTTTTTATAGTAAAATGTATAACAAAGTGTTTTAAATTATAATTTTCTTAACTAGGTACGGTTGATATCTTGGATTCACAGGGGTGAAATTGAATTCAAGTAATTTAAATAATCCCATGGTGAGAAAGGGAGTGAATTCAATTGCAGTGAATGATGCATTTATTAGAGATTAAAATTAATTAACTTTTTAAAACGCCGTTTAGTGACCACTGAACACAAATCACCTAAAGTACAATTTACATTTTTAAAGTTGGTGGCCCCTTGTTATGTTTTTAATGTTCCCAGTTTAAATTTCAAAAGCGCTTTTTGGCATTATCAATGAATGTAAATAGTTTCAATAAACAATTGATAGGGTACAAACCTGGACAAAGGTAGCATGGTGTGGGACGCGTCTTCCAGGAAACCTCATGCGATACTCCCTTACGGCTGCTCGTGAATTTCCATTGCAAAATCCATAAACAAAAACAATATCTGCTTGCTCGGCAGGTGGATAATTGAGGGGCATATTTCAACAGTAAAAACTTAGATAACAAAACAAAAACGAAACTAGAAACTTGATGACATGCGAACTCCCAAAACAGCACTGACCACTGATACGAGACGGGGTGGCGGGAACCACACGGGACTTGAGACAGAATATGTGTGAAAGAGATGACAGTAGCGCGGCGTTGCCAATTATTTTACCCCTATACTGTGGGCAGTAGCGGAGTGTGGAAATTTTATTTATTTTTTGTTTTTAAAAGAAAAAAAATGTTACCGGACAGCAAAGTGTACATAACATTTTTTACTCCAAATGTGCTAAGGAATAGCTGGTTAAAGTTTGTCGGGTTAGTGCCGATACACCCTGTATTGTGAATGTGTTTTGTGCTGCTTCTTGGTAAGTGATTGGTCATGCGTTCACCAAATTCCAACAAACACCATTTAATTTCGTATCATTTTAATTCATTTACAGTAGGTACACAAGTCATGTTCATCTAAAGCTGTAATTCGGATGCAATTTTGGATGCAACATTTTGGTACATTAAGTTACAATATACAGATACTCTTACTCTTACCTCGCTAAACTGCATCAAGTGCAGTCACAGCCGTTGTGCATATAGATGAATAAATCTGTCGTAGGTTGAAATAACCAGATCCTGCATAGAAAAGTAAGGCTTGCCAAAGTAAGGCAACGATTTGCAGTGCAAATGTGGAACTTTTCGGCGCACGGTCTAAATGTTGCAAAAATTGGTGAGGTGAGTAAATTTTAACGGTGACTGAATAAAACATCAAAATGATAATTCATCACATCTTTAAAAAGTTATATAAAGTCATGGAAAGTGAACTACCAACTATCCCCAACCATACGTAGAAGATGAAAACTACTTTTTAGTATAAACATTTTTTAAATACTTGTGCTTTCTATTAGAGCATATCACTCCGAATGGAGCTAGTTAGTTAAACATCTCGAACCACTTTCGTTCTGTCTCATAATAAAGTGTTAAAACTTGTGATCAGAATATACATTCATTGACTTGGAAACGGTGGTCATTCTTTTATTGGGCACTAGCTGACGTGCACCCGGCTTTGCTCGGAGACTTATAACTAGTCATTATTTTAAGGTGGAAATAATATTGTTATATTGTAATATGTTTTTATTCCGATCGTGCACCTTTCTTCCATGGGCGTCTTCGACCTCTTTAACCATTTACTTCCAAGTCAATCTCTCCCTCAGACATCCTCATTTTTTTGTACCATTCACTTCACTTAAATAACTACATTATGTCGACTTTAATTGACTGTTAGACAACTACATTATGTCTACTTTAATTCACTGTTAGACAACTACACTATGTCGACTTTAATTCACTGTTAGACAACTACATTATGTCGACTTTGATTGAATGTTAGACAACTACATTATGTCGACTTTAATTCACTGTTAGACAACTACATTATGTCGACTTTAATTGACTGTTAGACAACTAGATTATGTCTACTTTAATTCACTGTTAGACAACTACATTATGTCGACTTTAATTCACTGTTAGACAACTACATTATGTCGACTTTAATTGACTGTTAGACAACTAGATTATGTCTACTTTAATTCACTGTTAGACAACTACATTATGTCGACTTTAATTCACTGTTAGACAACTACATTATGTCGACTTTAATTGACTGTTAGACAACTAGATTATGTCTACTTTAATTCACTGTTAGACAACTACATTATGTCGACTTTAATTCAACACCGTATCTCATCCCAGTATTGAGATAATACGTTAAGTCGTTCTCAAGCGTGTCCGACTTTTCTACCATTCAAATCACTGTCTAAACACTCCTGACACTAATAAGAACAAACTTTGAATTTTTCAGCAGAATCGGATTGATGATATAAGAACACGAACGGGACAAACAAAGAAGCATTAATATTTTTATGCATAAATTTTTTCCGATTTTGCAAATTAATTAATGATGTTAAGTTTGCAAAGTTTCTTGTCATTCATTAAAAATATTATATACTGCATCTAATTTAATTAACTTTCATGCTACCTCAGCTAACAAAGTTCAAGAGGTCAATATGTAGTTGAGTTGGGAGGCGGATATAGGTACCCCCACCCCGGAAACCATTTTTTTTTCATTATTAGTAATAACTTTTTTAATACGGTTTTTGCGTGCTTTTCACTTGGCAAGTGGCAAATATATAATTATAATATTATAGTGTGTATATAATTGTATTTATATAAATTAATTTGATAAATACACTGTTACTTTTTTTTATTTTTTTGTTCAGCTTTATAATATTTTTTTTTACACGTGTTTTCCGATATCTGTCTCACTAGGATATACCTGTGTCGAGACAGACGTATTGGATAGAAAAAGAGTATTAACTTTTGAGTATTTATTATTATTTTTTAATGATAAACTAATGTTTATAAGACAAGGTTTTATACATAGCATAAAGGATAACAAATTATAAGCAATACAAATTGAATTGACTAATTATTTGTTATCCTTTATGCTATGCATAAAACCTTGTCTTAGGAACATAAGTTTATCATTAAAATATAATAATATTTGACAAGTCAAAAATATTTCACCAATAAATGAAGATATTATATGTCTCGACGCCATCTAGTGAGAAATTTAGCACTAACAAAGCTTTTACTACAAAAATAAAGTTGGTTGTTTACAGGTGGAAAAAATATAATAAGCAGTAATTGTTGATTGAGGTACTAGTACATATTGAATCATTTGGCGGGTTGGAAATAACCAGACATAGCTCAGTGGTTTCAGAGCACCTAACCGGACATCAGAAGGCACGGGTTCAATTCCCGTTGGCGGCATTTATTTTTACTCGGGAGATATTTTCAATTTGTATTAATTATTGCTTAATTAGTTGTTAAAAAATATACATTATAAAGTTGTAGTTATACATTTTAAACCGTGAAGACAAAATAGAAAGTGTAGGTTATCCTACAGGGATAACAATATTATAAATGTATATGGAAAAGTTAACATAAAATAGTTAATTAAATAATAAATTGAAGTTAATATAAGCCGTATATCCTAAGATAACATATATAAAAATATTTCATTACATTAAATGACAGAGGTCAATCAGCATACAGTTGGAGTACATACTTATAAAGGGGTTTTTATAAAATACTATCTGTATAATGAGGAAATCTATAATAAAACACTGTTAAAGTAGTAATAGCTCCGGACATTTTCCGCTAGTTGATATTTTGGTGAACTTGTCGAATTCCGCTGCATTTAAACGCTCTATTAAAACGACACTCAATTTCAACTTAAGGCGATGCACTACGTAGTGTAATATTTTGAATCGAGCCGCTATCAATAACACGCCTTACGAAGATGGCGATAAGGCTTAAATTCCCGCGTAACACCATCCGCCTGTTTTGATTTATGCAAGAAAAAAACAGGCCAAAAAGTGCCTTTTATTTTATTTTGTGGATGTTCAGGCACAAATATTTAAATTTTTTTCGATCATTTTATAAATAACTTAATTTTCCACATCATACAATAAAACCATAACCGAAAATGGGTTCGAAAGTAGGAGATTTTGAACTGTTTGAGTGCCAATCGTCGATTTTCGTCGATTCGTGTTTTAACGAAGATTGCCGATCGTCGATTTCCGTCGATTGTGTCAGTCGTGTTCTGATTCGCGCGTACGTCTGTACGTAAAATTCTCATTTTTTCGAAACGCCTGGACTTCGGGATCCTCCCCCGCGTGATTCTAAACCAATATTCTTTAATAAATCACCGAAAAAATCATCGAAATCCTTGAAAATTCAAAGAATTTATGGGGTTTTAAAAAAATATATAGTTTCATAAAAAATAATGTTTTTTTGGTGGCATTTTACAAGCAACTGTATGAATTTTTTTGGCACTCAAACGGTAGCAGTTTTCATAGGCCTATACATTATTTTTTTCTGGGCTTATAAAAAGACTTATCTAAAAAGTACTCGAATATTTCAAAGGCCAAGATGTATTCTACTCGCAGTATTTAATTAAATATCTAATTGAGACAACTACACTGAGAATTTTTTCATGTCTATAACATTTTAAATAACAGAATAAAACGTGTTTTTTATAATTTTCGGAGCTGACTTTGCGATTTTTTTCTATGGAGGGAATTTCATATAATTAACGTTTTGGCATAACAAATGTACAGATATTATCTTCAAAAATTTTTTTTTGGAACTTAAAAACTTAAAGAGTTAACGAGAAACTTGCTATAAATCGGTAGAAATTGGGTCTGCGGGGCCTTAAGGGGAACGGTTGCGCAAAATTTTTCATGCAAAATTTAAATTAGGATTTGATGCCAAATACCCAACAATTCTGAATAATTATTTTTTTAATAAAAGGGTGTTTCAAATTATAAAGTACCTATGGGCAGTTAAAGAAATCGATTTTTCACGATTTTAGAGCCAAGTTTTGCAAATTATTTGTGATTTAAATGATGCTACTAAAAAAAATATCTTGCATTTTTTTACTATGAAAATTAAATTAAATATAAAATATGAATTATCAAAAATATCTATTTTGATGGGCGTAAATTTTATTTTCAAACGTTGAAACTCAAATTAGTCGGATATACATTTTGAATACCGAGATCCCACCGATCCATACATTTGTATTGGGGTCTGCAAACAGCGCAAACGGTAAATGTCTATTTCGTAAGGATAATCCCTAGCAACTCCGGGTACACGTCATCTAGTTTTAGTAATATTACGAAGTAGTGAGAAGGCCAGCAACACCTTTCAGAGTAATCGAAAGTGAAACGTAACAGAACGAGAAGAGAGAGATGGCGATCAGAAAGCGGAAGTTGCGAATACGTTGGTACCTAGATCGGAAGGAGGATATACGGTAGTGCTTATAAATATAGCTCTGTTGTAACCTCTCACAAGAGACACGTGTTACAGAAAGTAAAGTTAGTACGCTGTTCTCAGTGGAAAGCATAAATATTCGCTTTGTTGTGCACGTATTACTTCCATTTCGAATTAGTTTTCAAATGACTTTAAGACGTACCTGTCATACAGCACTAATCTACACGTTTATCAAAATACAAATGCAGCAGTAATATCATACCTTCAATAATATTTGCCTAAACTTTGATATTTGATACCATCGATATTTTTTTGCACTCACGACCACATTTAAAAAGAGCATTGTGGCAATGATAATATATATACTGTTCAACGCGCATAAATATCGTTTGACTTATATATTCTCATACCTACAAACACACTCACACATACACGCAACCTTTATCTCTTAATAAAAAATTACAAGGAATCACTTAGATTGTACTGTTTTGTTTCTATAAATAAATAAAAAATTAAATTACACTGTAGAAGACACTTTCAGAATCCCCCTGTTCATCATCAACCATCATTTAGAATCCAAAAGATGCTAGAATGGCTTAAGAGGAAGCTACAAGCCGAAAATGTGTGTATTCTTGATATACCTTATGTAGTAGGTAATAGGCATTAAAATCCTTTGACAAACTGAGTTTTTCGTTCGATTTAAAGCACAAAACATGTTTTTTTTTTTTTTGTAAATAGATTTATAAGAAAGCAAAAAAGTTAATCTAGTGAAACTGTCACAAATAATCTTAGCTATAATACCGTATTTTTTAAGTTATTTCCTTTATGCGTTCATACATTTCTATTAAAAAAATATTTTTTTTAGTAGTTTGCATTTATATATTTTCTTTGCTCAAGCGAAGCGATAGGAACACCTTCAATTTATCTAAAGCATATTTTTTTGTATTCATAATGTACACCAATTCGTTATAAAGATTAATCAAAATAGTGATTTGGTATTAAGCATCGCCTTGGCTTTAGGTGAAAATAAGTTGCAAGCTTAAAAGAGTTGAGTGGATCTTTTTTATGGATGTTTCTTGATATTTTTTATATTTGTGGGTATTTGAGGATATTTTTTTTCCATTAGGATAACGTAATTTGTGCAAAAATTTGATAATAAGATATCAGTTTTTGAATATTTGTTAGCAATATCTTTATCTGTTTGGACCGATTTTTTGTCCATTTGTTACTGCCGAAAAAAAAAAACAAAAATGCCAACAAAACACACTCTACGATTTTTTTTTTAAATTTTGAGTAAAGTTTCTTTCTTTACGGTGGTTTTAGTTGAATAATTATACTATTTTTTTATTTAAACAACATTATATTATTTTAATAATATAGATATCTCATCAACATTCTCTTAGATAATGTTTTGTGTATCTATGCGCGGTCGTGTAGAAAAAAAATGAAAAGCCTCTGACATTTTGTAGATTGCGCAGAAAATATTTTCGCATTACATTCGATTCCAAATTAATTCGCCTCTTTCAAGGATTTTGATTTTATGGATTCTTTCGTAATCCTCTAACTAGCTAAGACTTATAGCAATACCCTTTGATGTTTCTAACTTACTAGTACTGCGGCTCATTTGGCCTTATTACTATTACCGTCTGATGGTTGTATTTACTTGACTGATTTTATGTTACATTAATGTATTTTAAGAGGAAAAATTCTTAACTGGATAAAAATCCTCATTTTTTTGAAGGTACGATTTCAAAATGAAATACTGTTTTAGAAAGCAGATCAAAGACTCTTAAGATTTCAGTACTGGGTGTATAAATCGACATACTCGTATATAAACTTCATATTCTTATATCTTTGGTGTAAACTGTAATTACCACAAGGATAAACGCGGCACTCGTTATATTCTACGTATTCATAGATTGGGTTAGTAAATTTATTTTATTTTAATATGCATTTTGCAATGTATTGCTGTACAATATTAATACAAATTGGACTGAATCATCTGTACTATATTGTATTTGTATGCCTTTCTCGAAAGAATTGACTTTTTATACGTACAACACTATTTAATCATATTTATATTGCGTATATTCGGGCGCAAACAAATAATTTGTCTTAATATTGTAAAGCGTACTTTGGTGAGCGTCGCGTTTAAGGCGAAGCTTAATGCCAAATCACTATTTTGATTAATCTTTATAACGAATTGGTGTACATTATGAATACCAAAAAAATATGCTTTACATAAATTGAAGGTTTTCCTATCGCTTCGCTTGAGTAGAATACAAATAAAAAATAAATTACTCAATAAAAAATATAAATGTAATAAACTAAAAAAAAATTTTTTCAATAGAAATGTATGAACGCGTAAAGGAAACAACTTTAAAAAATGAAGTATTATAGCTAAGATTATCTGTGACAGTTTCACTTGATTAACTTTTTTGCTTTCTTATAAAATTATTTAGAAATAAAATAAAAACCAGTTTTTTGCTTGAAATCGAACGTTTTTAGACTCCGTTTGTCAAGAGATTTTAATGCATATTACATACAATATAAGGTATATCAAGAATATACACATTTTTGGCTTGTAGCTTCCTCTTAACCTTAATTACATGAAAGTAAAAAAAAATATTGTCACTAATAAATATATGAAAATTTGCAAACTTTGTCAAAATATTTTTGAAATTTTAAATATTATTCAAAGAATTATTTTAAACATTACAAAAATTACAATGATTAGTGTAATTTTTTGTAAACAAACTGGAAGCGGGTTATTCTCCTTTTCTAACACTTTTTAAATGATATATCTCACAGTAATACAAAATAAGATAGCATAACTTTTAAAAGTCCTTGTCAGGCTGCGAGATATATCTCCCGAAAAGACTCTATGATTGTTTGTTGTCTGTGAGGAATATCTCCCAAAATTGCCCAAGGGGTTAACCCAATATTAGAAAGCCTATCATTAAAGTTTGATTTTATAAATACAACATTTATAAATACTGTCTGTAATCTTTCTTCACTAGAGTAAATCGTGTTTTGGATCAATTATTGTTAATGGGCCCTGTCAATAAACGAGATTAAAATGGTAATTCGTAAATTAACTGACACAATTTTCTTTAATTACAAACAATTGTATTAATCGGATATTTCAAAGCGTATTTATGTTATTTGTCAAAATTAAAAACTTATGATTAACGTGTGATTTATTAAGAGAAAGCAACTTGTTTGAGACAATCTAAAATACAGGGTTTTCCAATAAGAGGTGTTATTTTGATGTTCAATCGTAAAAGATCAATGGTTTCGTTGCTTGTGTGGCATGTAGCGCCGTCTTGTTGAAAGTAAACGTTGTTCAGATCAATACCATCCAATTCCAGCCATAAAAAATCATTAATCATCTCTCGATAGCGCAATCCATTCACCGTAACTGTTGCTCCAGCTTCATTTTTGAAAAAGTAAGGTCCAATGACTCCGCCTGACCATAAACCGCACCAAACAGTCACACGTTGAGGATAGAGAGGCTTTTCAACAATAATTCTTGGGTTTTCCGAGCCCCAGGTGCGACTATTTTGCTTGTTGACGAAGCCACCGAGGTTGAAATGGGCCTCATCACTCAAGATGATTTGCATTTGATTCACTCAAGTGAATCTTAATAATTTCAATGCGATGTTGAAGCGTGTATCGTTCCATTTTTATTAATGGCGTAGTTTCTTCTTGTCAAATGTCAAAAAATAACAGCTTCAAAAGTAATATCTACCGAAATAGCGGGCTATTCAAAATAACACCTCTTATTGGAAAACCCTTTAGACAAATTATAAACAAACGCGCAATTAGCCAATGTGGATATAAGCCGGGTTGGCACTATTTAGCTGCATTTGGAGCAGTCCACTCCTGGCGTTGTTTTGCAAAGGAACCGAGGCGCCAAGGAACCAAGGCTCTGATAATACCTAACACCTAATATACATATAACGCCGTTGAGGTTTTTTACTAGCGCCAGGAGGCGTTTGTCTTAGGGTCAGCCCTGCTTGAAAAATCTCAGGTCCAAAAAAATATCAAATTAATTTCGTCGTCTAAGCGTGCGTTAGATAGTCCTGCATTAAATCTTTTTCACATTTTTGTGAAAAATTTAGACAAACGATAAAGTACGTACCTCTATACTTAAGGCGAAGCTTAATGCTAAATAACTATTTTGATTAATCTTTACAACGAATTGATGTACATTGTGAATACCAAAAAATTGCTTTACATAAAATGAAGGTTTTCCTATCGTTTCGCTTGAGTAGAATACAAAGAAAACAATAAATTACTCAATAAAAAATAAAAAGGTAAACTGCTAAAAAAAATATTTTTTCAATAGAAATATATGAACGCATAAAGGAAACAACTTTAAAAAAATACAGTACTATAGCTAAGATTATCTGTGACAGTTTCACTTGATTAACTTTTTTGCTTTCTTATAAAATTATTTACAAAATAAATAAAAACCAGTTTTGTGCTTGAAATCGAACGTTTCTAGACTCCGTTTGTCAAGCGATTTTGATGACTATTACCTACAATATAAGTTATACCAAGAATATACACATTTTTGGCTTGTAGCTTCCTCTTAATATATAAAAATCACATGTCACTGTGTTCGTACACGCTAATCTCGGAAACCACCCAACCGATTTCAATGAAATTTTTTGAGTGTGTATGGTGGTTCCAGCTTGAAATACAGGATAGTTTTGGACCCGATAGGTGGCGCTGTTGTCGAGATATATTTTTTTCAGATTTCTAATCCAAAAATACATACAACCACAAATTTTAACTTCCCTTCATTTTTAATACGATTTAGGATTTTTTTAATAGCAAAACGAGTCGTAATTCATTCTTGTATTCAGTTGTCTAAGCTTTCAATGGATGGCGGTAGAAACTAATCAATTTACATCTGTATTACGCACATTGAGAAAATACCAAACATCGTTTCATTTTCAGTGCTGATTTAAATGTTTCCCTAAAAATGCAAGGATGTTTGAGTGTAGTATTTTCTCTATACGTGTATATTTTTCTGGTTTATGGACTTTACTGGAAACACTTGGAGCGTATTTTAACTTTTTTTATTTTGAGTCACAAAACATGCTTTTTATAATATCAACGTTGACAATAACAATTTATTGATAACGGTCCCGACCCTTGTACAAATAAACACTGTTTACTGTAATAAATTTCTGAAGAAAAGAACACTTTTTTACTGGGAACAGTTCCTTTATAGATTAAAAATACTAATCCATTGACACTTATTGACAGATTCGGACATACACAATGAAAAAGAAGCAACTGTTTATCGACATGGTTAGAGCTCTAGAACGTTAGTGCAGATTCACCCCATTTCTAATAATCAATTATTCAAACAATCCATAGATGGCGACTGTATCCAGAATTATTAAAAACTTATCATTTACAAAATTAAACAATACGCGTAATACAATTGTCAATACATAGAAGACGGTATGTGGCAGAAAAACTTCTGCCCGAGTACACTGGCATATTTAATAAACACATTACTACTTATGATAAATTAAACATATATTTTTTTAAATTGGAAATGATTTCTCAAGAATCAAGGATTCAGATTATCCCGTATTTTTTACGGTACTGCGCTAGGTAGTATGGTAAATACTCTCGAAACGTTGATTTGGCTTTGGCCTTGTTTAGTGGTCAGATCTGAATATCCAGATATTTTCCGACCTTCCTAGCCCCATCTCCTTCCCCTCTCCACTACCTCCAGCCTTACAACTTAACCTAACTATTGGGAATGCTATAGAACCACTGGCGCCAGGCAGGTTGGACTGTCATGTCGTATTAACAGAAAAAATATCTGTTTATCGAGCCTGTAAAATTTTATTGGTACCAAAGTCAAAAATCAACTACTATATTTCAAAATCCAACAGTTCTTCAATAGCGCCACCTATGAAAGTATACATTAAATTATTTTGATTAAAATACTAAATTACTCAATAGTATAAAATAAATCCGCTTATGTCTGTCTATGCGCTTTGTTCTTCTAAACTACGCATTGGATTTTGATATGGTTTTCACTATCATTTAGAGAATTTCTTCTGGAAGGTTAACATATATAATACATACATATTATATTTATAGAAAGTAGAGAAAAGTTGATGTTTTATAATCAAGACGTAAAAATATATTTTTGGGCACTAGGTACATTGCTAACCCTGGTTAAACCTCATGAGATATATCAAAATAATGTAGTACGGAATTGTATATCTTAAAAAGGCTTACAGAAAAGTTTGAGATGGTATATATCTCCTAAGAATAACCCCAAACAACGCCGGGTACACGTCAGCTCGTATGAATATAATTATTTGTTACAAATATAATATTATTTGTAGTCAATTTTGTAAATAACCCTAAAATTCAATGAAAAATTTCTACAGTTACTAGTATTTTTTAAAGTAAACACATTTTCACTGATAACTGATAAATACAGGGTTTTCCAATAAGAGGTGTTATTTTGAATAGCCCGCTATTTCGGTAGATGTTACTTTTGAAGCTGTCATTTTTTAACATTTGACAAGTAGAAACTACGCCAATAATAAAAATGGAACGATACACGCTTCAACAACGCATTGAAATTATTAAAATTCACTTGAGTTAATCAAATGCAAATCATCTTGAGTAATGAGGCCCATTTCCACCTCGGTGGCTTCGTCAACAAGCAGAATTGTCGCATCTGGGGCTCGGAAAACCCAAAAGTCATTGTTGAAAAGCCTCTTTATCCTCAACGTGTGACTCTTTGGTGCGGTTTATGGTCCGGCGGAGTCATTGGACCTTACTTTTTCGAAAATGAGGCTGGAGCAACAGTTACGGTGGATGGATTGCGCTATCGAGAGATGATTAATGATTTTTTATGGCCGAAATTGGATGGTATTGATCTGGACAACGTTTACTTTCAACAAGACGGCGCTACGTGCCACACAAGCAATGAAACCATTGATCTTTTACGATTGAATATCAAAATAATACCTCTTATTGGAAAACCCTATATTATCAAAATTTCCTGTTAAAGCACCATCTGTGGTAATGCAATGAAAACTGTAAGGTGGTAATAGCTTCGGAGATTTTACGCTAGTTGATTTTTTGATGAACTTGTCGAATTCCGCTGCATTTAAAGGCTCTATTAAAACAACACTCGATTTAATAATGATATCTAATTTAGGCAACTATTTAAGGCCCCGTAGTAAGCGTTTAAAGATGGTTCGAAAGGGAGATATGTAAATAATATTAGAGGGAGTGCGATAATATTGAAAAGCGATAACAATTAAGCGAAAATGGTGAAATAGAGCAATAATCTCTCAACATATGGTTTAGTTGTATTTAAAGATACACTGTGATTTTTTCCATGTCCATTACATATTAAATAACAGAACGAAACGTGTTTTAATTCATTTTCGGAGCTTACTTTGTGATTTATTTTCTATCGAGAGAATTTTATATATTTAACGTTTCGGCGTAACAAATGTATAGATATTATCTTGAAAAAATATTTTTTTTGTAACTTAAACTAGAAACTTGTTATTGTATTATTTTTGGATCAATTAGATACCATTAGTGCCACTTGTGAAGGTTAGGTTAAAGTATTTATGGAAGGTTCTCGCCTCTGCTATTTGTTTGTATTTAAATCACGTCGGCAAGGACAATTCCTGTATTGCTGACTTTTGAATTTGAAGTTTGTCAACTGTCTTTGTCATATAAAAGGTAAGGTTTAATTAAAAACTCTCTCTCGCTCAAAAACAACCAAAGGTTTCATCTTTCCTAAAGAATCACAGGAACTGGCCTGTATCTAGAGTATTTTACTGTAAAAAGTGCCTAGTCATATCATGTGAAAGTGTATATTCATTGTGAATAAAATAATTCAGTTTGCTCTCATCAATAACGGAGTTTAAATAAAAGGACCGTAATTTATAACAGTTACAAATCTATAAAAATCTGGTATGCGATGGCTTAAATATTCCTTCTATTCTCTCGTTTTACTATGCTGTTATCATTTTGTCTATTACTCTTTTTATATAGAGTATGTAGTGGGACCTATATATATTTATATAAATATATGTAATGTTACATTTAAATCATGTTTATATATGTTATGTTATCGATGTTCTATCTATATAAATAATAATGTAAATGTTCGTTTGTTCAAAATCTTAAATCTCCTAAAGTTCTTCATCGATTGCTTTGAAATTTTGACACAAAGTTGCATTCGAATACGCGTGTGTTTTTATATACTTACATTATATAGATTTCAGCTTTAACAGGTAAAAACATGTTTAAAAAACATCGCCATCTGTTGGACGTAAAAACAACTATTGCTAACAAAAACGCTATTGTTTCTCTATCTGCACAAATAGACTGAGCCACAGTAAGGCGTGGCGGGGTAGAGCTAGTAATAAATCAAATTTAAAGCAGCCTTCCAAAATAAAACTTTTTTTCAATGCTGTAATAATTTTTCCACGCGCTTTTTAGTTACATTCCTAAAAAGGCGATGCACTACGTAGTAATGCAAAATCATGTTTTGGTTTGAAAATTTGGTCGCCTAGAAATGTTTCAGATGCTTTAATTAAATACTGCGAGTAGAATACATCTTGGCCTTTGAAATAATCGAGTATTTTTTAGATAAGTCTTTTTATAAGCACAGAAAAAAATAATGTATAAGGCCTATGAAAACTGCTTTAAAGTTCAAAATCTCCTACTTTGAACCCATTTTCGGCTATAATTTAATTGCATAATGTGACAAATTAAGTTTTGATTAACATAAAAATAAAAATAAAATCCGATCATTTTATATTAAATGATCGGAAAATGATTTTATTGTACAATGTGGCAAATTAAGTTATTTATAAAATGATCGAAAAACATTTAAATATTTGTGCCTGAACATCCACAAAATAAAATAAAAGGCACTTTTTGGCAATGTTTTTTTCTTGCATAAATCAAAACAGGCGGATGGTGTTAAGCGGGAATTTAAACCTTATCGCCATCTACGTAAGGGCTGTTATTGATAGCGGCTCGATTTAAAATATTTCACGACGTAGTGCATCGCCCTAAAGTAAACAACAAAAAATAATTATTAAAAAGGTAACTTTTATTATTAAACTATAATGCAATACAGTACATTAAAACAACAATATAAAAAATATGTATCCTTACATCTAAAACATTGGGTAGGTACCTAATAATTTCATATTATACAAAAGAACAATAATATATTTATATTTACAAACTTAACAAAATACTTCGAATAATTTTGTACACAAAACATGCAAATGCATCTCAAACATGCAAATAGTAACAAATTCAATAATTACTTTTTTATCATTTCATACTCGATTGAAATACTGTGGTAGTTTTTTTGTCTTCTTCTTAACTAGAGAACTGGAATAACTCTCGAAATCAAAATGAAATGAATTATAATTTAAGAGTGAAGAATTTTATCACTTATTTTAGAAAAAAATTTTTTTTACTAGGTATGCGTATTTCCTTTTACGTGTTCAATAGGGGCAGTACTTCCTCGAAATACGCACGAGTTTTTTAAGCTAATTCTATTTGTAAACTCGTGTTCAATTCAAGCGGACGAATCATGCACGGGTTTATAATTACCATGCGCATTTATCAAACATGCCTGCACCATTGGAGGACTCGCGCCTTCAATTAAACACGAGTTTATAAAGAGAATTAGAGTAACAAACTCGTGCGTGTTTCAACTCAGTACTACCTCTTATTGAACACCGAAATGGAAATATGCGCCATTGATGGCGTATTTGATCTAACCTTAGCTTTTTATTAATTTCAAGGTTTAATGTTTAAAATTGAATTATTTCAGGTCTCTTTCTAGTTAAGTACTTAGTGCTACAGCTATCTATTGTACAAAAAGATTAAAAAACAGGGCTTATACAAATAAATAATAATGGCATTTTAATTATCTATCAGACAAATTAATAAAATAAGCTTTTTCTAAATTCTGTGGGTTCACATTTTTTTAATACCCTGTAAAAATTTCTAAAACCTGATATTAAAAGTCTTCTGTTAAGATAATTGTATTATCGTGAATTATTTTTGAGGTATTATGCAGTTATTTTACAAGCAATAATTATTCGCCTGAAAAACTCATCCACATTGAAAAATCTCCTGATAAAAGATACATGACGCCAACGAGACTCGAACCCGTGTCCCTTCGATTTCCGGTCGACAGCTCTGACCACTGAGCTATGGCGGCTTATCTCTTATCCGCGAAATAATTCAATATATACTAGTGTTTCATTCAACAATTACTGCTTGTTACATTTTTTCACCTGAAAACAACCAACTTTATTTTATATGAGAAAGGCATTGTAAGTGCTAACTCTCTCACTAGATGGCGTCGAGACAAATTGTCTACATTTTTAGGTGAAATACTAGAACTTGTCAAATATTATTATTTATTTTTTTTGTAAACCAATGTTTAAGGCAAGATTTTTTATGCATAGCACAAAAGGTAACAATTATTGCTTGTAAAATAATTGTTACCCTTTGTGCTATGCATAAAAAATCTTGTCTTAAACATTAGTTTACCAAAAAAAAAAAAATTATTATGCAGTGTTACGCTACCTCTTTCTTTAGCCAACATTTCGGACAGCGTTACAGTGTCCTTCGTCAAGGCAGTCTTGCAATATAAGAGGAAGATTAATCACGATAATACTTTTGGCCATAAAAATCTCAAATCATTTCTAAGAAAACTATAAATTATTTTTTAATGAGCTTACCTATCTTACAGAGAAGCCATTAAAATATTAAAGGTTTTACGAAAACTTCAAAAACCCATTGATTTGTATTTATTATGTGCCCCAATGTCTGAATTTTATCCCATCATTAAAAAAGAAACGTTGTTTTATTAATTGTCTGAATCTTCATCCTCTCTAATACCTTAACTTAAATCTATGGACTATTTTGTTATCGTATCTGCTTTCTCAACCAATGAACCATCTTAAAACTTATTGACTTCTTAAAGAGTACCATCTTCCAGATTTAAACTTCTCTTTTCACTGGATGTCCATTCAGATCAATTTCCAAACTTGGTATCAACGGAGGTTTGAATCCATACTCCAGTCTGAAACCTTGAAGAGTCCTTTCCGATCTTCTGAACTTCAGACTGTTTTCGTTATGATGGAGTCCTCCGTAATTCCAGGAGTCTGTGGAAGACTTCAAAGGGACTGGTCCAAGATATTGAGAATAGCTGGAATGTTGCTGGCTTGCCTGTTTGAAGCTATCGTGAGAAGGGGTGTTGAAAGAAATTGATGGTTTGTTGTAAGCGTATCCACTGTCGCTTTGTAAAGTCGCTGGTTTCGAAAATTTTGGTTGTTCTACTGAAATGTGGTTATTGTTTCTGTAGAAAGCTTGGTTCTGTTGATTTTGGTTGTATCCAGATTGCCAGCCTTGATTCCACTGTGTCTGAATTTGTCCATGATTTTGGTTCTGGTTTTGTTGAATGTGTGAAGGTACTTGATACAATACAGCGTAAGGTCTATTTACTATTTTCTCAACATTAAAAGGCACTGGTTGTTCTACTTCAACCTTATATGGTACTTTGACTTCTACTGGGTAAGGTACTTGCTTTTCTACTATTCTGTCTACGTGAACTGGGTAAGGAACTCGCTTTTCAACTGGGAATGGTTTTTCAACATATTTCGTTACTTCAACAGGTCTTTCGACAATCTTTTCAACGATTTTTTCAACTGGGTAAGGAACATTGACATGAACTGGGTAACGGACTTGTTTTTCGACAATCTTTTCAACAGGGTATGGCACTTCTACTTTATATGGTACTTTGACTTCAACTGGGTAAGGTACATGCTTTTCTACAATCTTTTCAACTTGTACGGGGTATGGTACTCGTTTTTCAACTGGATACGGTTTGTCTACGTATCTTGTAACTTCAACAGGCCTTTCTATGACCTTTTCTACAATCTTTTCAACAGGGAAAGGTACTTTTACTTCGAAAATCTGCTTTTCGGGATGATCTTGAGAATAAGACACGCCTAAGTCTTGTCTCATTTGTTGTAGAGTTATCCGCTGCGGAGTGCCATACAAAAGATACGGTTGATATTGTATATTTGCTGGATTTATTCCTACAGTTCCGTGGTTTTGCTGATTTTTATTATCTTGCTGCTGAGAGACGTAAAAGTATTGAGGCTGATGAGACTGCACTCCTATATGCTGATGTTGGTTTTGTTGAATAATCTGACCACCGTTGAACAAGTGTCCACTGGACTGTGTATATTGCAAAGCAACTGGTGGATTGGTTGCTGATACTTGCGAGTAGTCGTCGTTGCAACCAATAACTTGCTGATCTGCAACCTGCCGATGACTAACGCTGTTTAAAGACTCTTGGTTATAGTTTGAGTTGAAGTAGCTATCAACATTTTGAACTGTTTGAAGAACAACGTTTTGCTGGTTCTGTACTAACTGATGCTTTTGAACTTGAGCCTGTTGCAAGACTTGTTGATTCTGATACTGTTGTTGTTGGACTTGTTGATTTTGATAGTTTTGCTGTTGTTGTATTTGTTCATTTTGATAGTTTTGCTGTTGTTGTATTTGTTCATTTTGATGGTTTTGCTGTTGTTTTATTTGTTCATTTTGATATATTTGCTGTTGTTGATTTTCATAATTTTGTTTTTGTTGATTTTGCTCATTCTGGTAGTTTATCTGTATTTGCTGTTGTTGATTTTGATACTGTTGCTGTTGATGTGATTCTTCTTTTATAGATTCTCCCTGGTTTTCCTCAAATTGTTGACTAATTTCTTCTGCGGCAAGTTGATTTTGCTGTTCAACGGGATGAATCAGAACTTGTTGGGCTCCTAGCTGATAAAGCTGTTGGTTAGAATTCACTTGTATCTTTTTTGACTCTTCCAATGCACTCGGGTATTGGATTTGATTATTATCCGTGGATTTTGTCTGGTCGTTGTAGATTTGTGTCAACTGTTTCTTCAATTCTCTGTTGATTGCTTTGTTATCTTCGTTTTCTTGTTCAATGACGTCGTCTTCTACAAATTTGACATCTGTACTTTTCTCTGTGTGAGCACAATCGAGGTATTTCTCGACGTTGTTTGAACTAACCAGACTCAAACCAGCAGTCAATGGAGCCAAAAACTTTTGGCTTACTGGTCTAGGAGTAACTACGATAGTAGAATCCAGAGGCTTCGTGTAGCTTTGCTCAGTTACGTAATCAATCCTTGTGACGTCAGTTTCAACTGTACTTTGAGTTGTAGAAAAGATGTTGTTCACCTGAACACCTTGTCCAACATTTTTTAAAAGCCCAGAACTGATGGACGATTGCGTTGATGTTACTTCATTGTTATTGTAGTCATAATCGAAATCTGGAACGATAATTGGTGATCCCTTTTCTTGACCATATTGGAAATTCTGATCTCGTTCAATGGATATGATTCCAGCACCAGTTGGCGGCTTCAAATGGCTATCACCAACGCTGAGAGTTCCTCGCAGAGCCACAATACTTTGAGTTGGTCTAATATTGACGACGTGTTGGTGTTCATTGAAACTATAAGAATCTCCAGAGTGAACATTTTGATTCTGCTCTTCTTGTTCTGCAGCTCCGTTAATGCTCAACAAATCTTCATTTGATACAAGGTTCTGTGTCGATTCAACCAACTTTGTGTATACATTGTTATTCTGTTTCAATCCAGAACCAATAGTAGAACTAATAATGGGGATTTGAGTAGTTGATGAAACATACACATTTTGTTCCGGTACAAATTTGACTTTGTTTTTTCCCAACTGAACATTACCTTTATTATTTTGATAGCTGGATGACAATAACTTCTCTCCGTATTGTCCATTAACCTGGGATGTAAGAAGATAGTCATTTTCACTTTCATTATCAACATCTTCAGAAATCTCCTGAGCGAAACTTCCATCAGATACAAGTTGCCCATTATTCAAGATACCATCTTGGCGAACTCTTTGCTGAATATTAACGAAACTTGGCTGATTCACGAGGATTCCTTTTTGATCTTCTTGGATGACTTGTCCAAAATTGACTTGGTTATAAACAGGAACGCCGGCATTTAACTGATAGTTGACTACGTGACCAGGATTTTGATTTGTATTTTGGTTGCCTAACTCTACTTGCACAAATGACTTTGAATTGTCCCCACCGACGTTTGAAGAGTATTTGACGCCACCATTGGGCGATAGATACAGGTTTTGTTCTTGTTGGTAATTTCCTGGAAGTGTAGGACGTAGCACAGTTGAAACTTGCGGGATGATTTGTTGCTGATGTGGTGATTGCAAGATTTGCTGGATTGGTTGATATGTTGTAATTGGTTCTGGATTTTGCTGAGTTGTGAACAGGTTTTGCTGCGCTGGTAAGAGCTGTGTTGGCTGTGATGGTATGGGTCCTACGGGAGAGTTCGGGTGAAGAGCCATGGCGTGATGCGTTTGAACACCATTAGTGTTGTCGTAGTGGATGAATCCATCAGTGGAAGTTCCTGCTGGAAGCACTGTTCCAGCTAGAAGTGGAACGATTGGTGCCAAGTTCTGAAAGAAAAGACAAAAAATTATTTTACTTACAAATAAATACAGGAGATTTTAGACATATGAAAAATGCGAATCACGAATTAAACAAGGCAATTTTATGCTTGGACATTCAAGTAAGTAAGTTGCCATTCATGTAATTCAGAATTATATGAATGATAAATATAATTTATTTAATCAACAGCAACAATACCATCAAGGATCATCAGTTCAGTATTCATGTAGTTTTAAATATTTTAACTTTTTTCACGTGGGTGCTGTGCAACTAAATAGTCTTCATTATTCAAAAAAAAATCTTTATGTATTTGGAGTCACCAATAAAACTACGTCTTATAATGAATGTCTTTACTGTAATAAGGAACTTCAGCTAAAGAAATATAATGATTAAAAATATATATGTTCAGAAAGATCAAAAAAGGCTGATTCTGAATATATAAGTTTTATATTATAATTATATATAGAAAAATTCTTCATTTAAAACCAAGACACTCAAACGCCCTGTGATTGGTCGGTGGGTCCTGGCAGTACTTAAGCCGCCATCTCATGGTTGGCTGGCCACGTGCATTAAGAATGCGAATCATTTCGTACCAAGTTGCGCTGCCTATTCTTGCACGTAGGTCACAACTGCGTCTTACAATTTAGTTCAAAAAAGTTGATGTTACGAGTATGTAAATCTTGCTAAATATTTAAATTGTGGCTTTTGTTTTCATACAGACCCGAGTGGGATTGACCTTACTGTTAACAGACAATACAACGTAAGTATGACATCACGCGTACCTCGTCAGATTTCGATCGTTTTGGCGGGCATTGAAAAATGTTAATTTGAAAATTATTTTCACTGTTAAATCCAAATTTGTAAAAAAAATAAAAATACTCATATTAAAGTTAGAAGGTGAACATTCACAGTAAAAAAATGTCTTGAATTCCTTTGTGATCTATTCTGTCGGAGAGCAAAATTAAAAACAGCATAAGGGAAATGGTTTCCCTCAGAGCCTGTGCCATATTTGGGGATGTTAAAAACAAGAAAGGCAGTAGTTAACCAGGGTTTTGCAAAAACCCATGTTGTGGGAGGAAGGAACGTATTTTGAAGATGTAATGAAGTTTACCTGTGATGCTGGAAGACCTTGTGAAGGTCCTTGTGGAGGACCCTGCGGTCCAAGCTGTTGGCTCTGCAAACCCTTGACTGCAGCCTCTCCAAGGGCCAGCCTGGCGCTGGAATGCCCAGATGCAGTCCTGCTACTATACTGCACCAAGGGATGGAATCCCCAGTCATCTACCAGGTACTGGACATCTTGGGAAGAAGCTTCCTGGAATGAGAAAGTCAATAAAAGTTGAATTGTTGCTTACATTGCCGACTCTTTAAGCTCCACCTTTGCATCGGGTGGACACAGCGTCTGTGGGAGCACATTATCCTATTTATGGAGAACTAGGATTTACGAGGCAGTAATAACTCAGGATGTCTCTCAGTGGGGTCATGTACGAAATGGGTATTTCTCACGCCAGCCGGTTTGCCACTCAACTTTACACCTATCTTCTGGAGTAAGACTTATCCGAAGGGGTCTCTTTCCTTCCAGAGGGGTTTTCGGGCCTTCAGACGGCATGTGTTTTTTCACGGAAGCTTTTCTCAATTTACATAGGTGTTTCAGGCTGATAATTATTGCTTAAAAATAATATTTTAAAACTACCAAAACTTAATTTTTCATTATACTTTTATTAACAATAAATTTTACTTATATAATGCACTTGCACGATGTTGATTGACTAGATGATCATTTGTGAAAAAATGTGTGGAAGGGTTTAGTTTTTCCTATGGGCAAGATTTAACCCGGACATAAAATCTGATGTAAAAAAATGTGATGGTTTTGGTGAGAGCCGCCTGGATTTAAAGAAATTGGACATATTTGAGAAAGACTGCAAAAATTTGGACATTGCAAGACTTCTCCAGAAAAATTATATGTTATTTAGTTTGGGTTACCTTTGGATCGTCGACATAATAATGCCCCTGGGTGTGTTCGCCTTTTCTGTTCTCCAGGTGTCCCTGCTGACTGCCTGATTTGTCGTCCAATATCGTGTAGCTGTAATTGTAGTTCGGGGGATGCTGGAACAACGAGAAGAAGAACAATCCGTTGTAAAAAACTGAGAGAATACTTTTAATCGAACAGTTATTTATAAGATAAGATCGTAAAGTTAATATGTATTGTGATGTACGAGTTAATTAAGTTCCATTAACCGTCAGACTAAGGAGCTTTTGATAAACGCTAATTTAGGTCTCACAAATATCGTTTTATCTCCCTTACCGTCGCGTCGTGGTGAGAAACATGACCTCGCGCTTTTTATTTGAATCAAGAAATTAATCACAGAATAATGAAAATGTACACATTGATGAAACCAAAGTTTCCGACATTGATTATGAGAATATTCACAAATATTTTATTAATTATTTTTACATGAAACGACAAAAAAATAAGATAATAATAACGTTTGTCATATATTCGTAAGATGATAATAACATTTGTCATAAAAAAGTAAGATGATAATAACTTTTGTCGTAAATTTGTCTAAAAATATGTGTGTGTTTTTTGATTCGTTAACAGTAATTTTATGATGATATTAACGTTTGTCATACGTTTGTAAGATGGTATTAACGTTTGTCATAAAAAAGTAAGATTATAATAATGTATGTCATACATTTGTAAGATGATAATGTTTTTCTTAAAAAAGTAAGATGATAATAACGTTTGTCACACATTTAAAAGATGATAATAACTTTTGTCACACATTTGAAAGATGATAATAACTTTTGTCACACATTTGAAAGATGATAATAACTTTTGTCACACATTTGAAATAACATTTGATAATAACATTTGTCTAAAAATATGTGTGTTTTTTTTGTTTCGTTAACACTAATTTCAAAAACGTTAAGTGAGTCATTTGGGGTGTGGTATTTAATATGAAATGAAAAAACACACTTTGTAATACACCATTATTATTGAATTAATAACTTACAGCCAATCAGGTTTCGCTTATCTCAAGCTTCGTCAGGTCTTATATATTAACTAATCAGTCTTTTCGTAACTATGATGAAGTACTAATCATTCTGTAATTATTGTCAAAATGTCAACGCAATTGGTGAAGAACGTTCGGAGATTTAAGATTTTGAACAAACGAATATTCACATTTTTATTTATATGGAAAATTAGGTTCTATCCACTGCTTTTTAAGAAATTTTCTGCCATGTTGAAAATGTTTTTTTATTTATTTCAATACCACACAAGAGTCCCAACCATCTGAAGTTAGTGAGACTATCGCATCCCCAATTAGGGTATATTGTGAGACTAAAGGTAGTGGGTATAGGAAGCACATGAGAAGATGAAACTGGTATAAAAATGGTTTTAATTCTACATATGCAATAAAGTCTCAGAATGATTGCTTCCCACGAAGATATTATTAATATAGAATTCACGATCTGTAATTCAATATTATTTATGCAGTTTCTTTTTCAGAAATGCAAAGTTCATTAAACAAAAACGTGAGTGGATTTAAGACCGGAAAAAATTGAGAAACACGCTTTTAATTTGCATACTAAATTCACAATATATTGTTACGCGATAAATTCCCTTTCACCTGCCGCAATAGTTCCCATGAACTTGAGTTGGCTAATCCAGTGTCAAGATAACGCCGTTTTACTTCAACGAGCATTCTAATTCGGATGTTCTGATGTGAACTTGAAAGAAATGCATTATACTTCTAGAAGATGCAGACCAATAATGATTAGTGCAAGATCGGTTTATTTATTTAAGGAGAAAACACAGATACAGACAGTAATTAAAAGATAATTTTGTAAAACAATAACTTGAGAATTCGCCTGCATCCTAACTATTTCTCACAGATGGTAGATAACAATTTTAAATATTTTTTTACATGTAAATAAGGAAAAAGTATAAAAGAAAATTATTTTGTATATAGATAATGCTCAGTGTCAAATAAAAGTGCACAAATATTTTTTATACAAGTTTAGAGATAAATCATTAAAAATACTCAAAGAGTAGAGTGAATGAAGTATGTACACATTTTCTTTTTTTTATAGGAAAACAGACTTCAATTTCCTACCAAAAAATATGTGGGAATCCTTCAGGTTTTGGTTTTTATTATACAATTGGCACATTCTTCTGATTGGATCCCTGACCAGCATTTGTGCGCGTCCGGCTAATATGGAATAAGTCGTTAAGCCTGGTCGTTCTGGGTGGTATTTTAAAGTTTATTAGATTGAGTAAGCCAGGACAGTCGATAAAGTTGTTACAGATTTTGTACAAGGTCATTACGTCAAGGTAAGTTCGCCGGTTAGTAAGAGTGGAGACGTTATATTTCGAGAGCATATTTGTGTATCCCCGTTTAGGTGCGCTAATTCTGTGGTTGAGGTAACGCAGAAATTTCTTCTGGATACTTTCAATATTTTCTTTATAGATATCGTAAAGTGGAGTCCATATGGAGGTGCAGTACTCAAGTTGAGAACGGACCAGCGTATAGTAAAGCAGAAGGTAGGTTTCAGGTTTTCGAAATACGCGGCTGTTTCTGATAACAAAGCCCAGCAAGCAGTAAGCTTTATTCACAATGTGTTTAATGTGCGCTTCGAAATGAAGTTTGGAATCAAAAAGTACGCCAAGATCCATTATACAGTATACACGATCTAGTGAATAGTTGCCTGTATAATAATTGTGTATAATAGCGTTATGATTTTTAGTGAAGCTTACTTGTTTACATTTGTTGAAACTTAGGTAAATTTGTTTTCATTGCAAAACGCTTCGAACCTTACTAAGTCTCGTTGGATGAGCAGGCAATCATTTAAATTCCTAACAATGGCAAATATTTTTATGTCATCGGCGTATAAGAGAAATAAACAATGCATGAAACATTCAGAAACAGTATTAATAAAAAGTATAAATAACAGCGGTTGAATGGTAACGTATCAGTGTAAGATCGGTTAGATAGTTGCGTATGAGTGGAAGATCGGTTAGATAGTAGCGTTTGATTATACTTCTAGACTAACGATCGAGTATAAGATCGGTTATATGGTAACATATCAGTGTAAGATCGGTTAGATGGTAACGTATATGATAATAACGTAATAATGATAACGTAAGATCGGTTAGATAGTAACCTATCAGTGTAAGATCTGTGGGATGGTAACGTATCAGTGTAAGATCGGTTAGATGGTAACCTATGAGTGTATGTTCGGTGAGATGGTAACGTATCAGTATAAGATAAGTTAGATGGCCATCGGTCGGATTTAATCCTCTGCTAACTAAGTAGATACTCACAAAGTTGCTCACTCAACATTATTTTCCTACTACTATGATAATAGTAATTTACTTAGCCCAGCTAAGTCCTGTTTTAACTCGATCGCTTTGATTTTCGTCTGTCTGCAATTTTTCTTACGAGTTTTGTTTTCGAAAATCTGCTGCAACCACTTTATCATTCAAGCAATCCTTACTTTGACTAGATGGCTAACTTTGACGATGATTCGGTGAAGATTCTTTTTTCAAATGTGAAATAATCTTGTTTAATCTTTCCTATTCGCATCTTGTTCAATATTATGGTACATACCTGCTTACAAGGCTTGTAAAAAGAATCGTTATTTTGGACGTTCCGTTGGGAAAATTGTATAATTCCTCAATAGTATATGGTTAAGAATTAAGTAGGGTATATAATATATACCTACTTACAATATTTTTTGGATGCGAGGACTTCTGTTCTGGGAACTACAAATTTAATTAGGTATTTCTTAAATTGCAATAATCAGGTTTATTAAACATTACATTAATGTGTATATATAACCTTTAAAATTATTTATATATTAACGTTCTCCGTGTTTCTTACGCCATTGTCTCAATATTTACAATTACATTTTCAGTGAAACAAGAAGTAATTAAGGCGGGAAACAAGAAATTCTCAATTAAAACCCAACATGGCCGCGCCAGTAAAACCACCAAAACGTGTGAAATCTTCCTACAAACAAGGGATCATTAATTTTCGACTTTTGTTTAAAATATTAAAAGTAATGTAACCCATCTTGTCATGTAAACGATTTAACGATTAGTTTGAGATCGCACAATAGCCGCTTACCTACCGTTCGTTTACATTAGTAATTTGTTTGAAAATCTCTTTTTTTAATTATTGCTGATGTATTGTTGTTGTGTAATATGACTTGTAGGTCTGTGAACAGTAGATCTCGCTAGAATGAACGATCTCCAAAAGAATATCAAGTATGTAAACTCGGCCACCCTGACAAAATGGCAATTTCCGAGCATTTAAGAGGAAGCTACAAGCCAAAAATGTGAATATTTTTGGTATACCTTATATCGTAGGTAGTAGGCATTAAAATCGCTTGACAAACGGAGTCTAGAAACGTTCGATTTCAAACAAAAAACTGTTTTTTATTTATTTTGTGAACAATTTTATAAGAAACCAAAAAATTTTAATCAAGTGAAACTGTCACAGATAATCTTAGCTATAATACTGTATTTTTAAAAGTTGTTTTCTTTATGCGTTCATACATTTCGATTGAAAAAATACATTTTTTCGTAGTTTGCATTTATATTTTTTATTGAGTAATTTATTTTTTTATTTATTCTACTCAAGCGAACCGATAGGAAAACCTTCAATTTATCTAAAGAATATTTTGTGGTATTCATAATGTACACCAATTCGTTATAAGGATTAATCAAAATAGTGATTTGGCATTAAGCTTCGCCTTAATTGAAAGCGGCCATTACTTTGAATTAGTTCCCGAAATTCTGGGAAGACCTAAAACACATAAAGCACGCGTTATTATGTAGGTAATTTAAATTCATATAAATCCCATAAATATCAATAAAGACGACGGGGCTAAGCTCAATAATTCTTAGTATCTGACAATTGAGGGCTACACCAAAACTAAACGCAAAAAACCATCTTAAATTGTAATGTATTACCAGCTCTTTGAGGATTGGGGTTGTCAACACCTTATCCCATCTGCATGTAAAAGTACACACTTCACACCACAATCTTTACACATCTGCCCTGATGATGGAAACTGTATTGCTGTTCGATACGTTTGCTAAAGAATAACAAACAACACGGCATTATACCCCAAAAATAAATCACTATAGGTAGATCTTGCTTCCGACAAACTATGATTGTGATTTTCTCTCATTAATAAACCAAAACAAAAATTTTCTCTTAAATCATAAGATTTATATGAGATACTTAAATTCTAAATCATTGAAGAAAATATAATATACGATAAAGATTCGGTCACATTTAGGAATTGAACGCAGAACCTCTGCCTTGTCGGGGCTTTACTCTACCACTGAGCTAATCCGACCCTATTCCATTCGATTATATTTAACTGTATCACACTTCGACTAAGAATTACCAGCATCATCTTCATTTTCTTAAGGCATATTTTTATTAGCTGCCATTTTTATTTATGATTGCAAGATTTTTCCCGAAGTAAATGCAATCTAGATAGTGTATTGCATAAATATATGCACTTTTATTTGAATGTGCGATATCTATTGACTTTTCTAAAAGTCTAGGAGAATATTTTTTTTTATATTTTGAAAACTTTTTAGTTTTAAACCTAGTTTTATCCAACATTATTTAAATTTTAAAATAAGAATAATTATAAAATTTGTCAAAAAAATGTCAATATCTCAATGACAACTCTTTTTTCAAACTTTCTTTGGGCAGTCCGGTAACATAATGAGTATATCAATTTGACAGATCTTAAAAGCGTAGTATCTAAACGCCCCCATCTTGGATCCGAAAAGGAACACACACATAAATTTACAGACAGAAGAAACGCCAAATGACCGAGTTAAAACATGATTTTACTACGCTCAGTCAATGAGGTTTTTATTTTCGTATTGTTATTTCATAGTGGAAGATAATACCAGCATCGTCCTGATGAAAGACAATCACCCACAATTGAAGTGTTATTTGAAATGGAGTTCACCCAAGTTATGAAGAACAGAAAATACTGTCAGTTATTCCCATGGAAAAGGTGAGGCCTAACTGAAAAATTGCTCTGAATGACTTGAGCTATGTTTTTTCACATCAGACTCACTTTTTAGTTTCATTGTAAGGTATATTTATGATTAGTTTTATTACGATATTCTTTGTTTCAATCCGTTCAGTTTAATTCAGCATGTGACTGCACATTTGTTGGAGAATTGAATTCAGATTAAATAATGCAAGTCATGTTTATACGTGTTATAAATAACCTGAACTCATCTGTTATTTTCTTCTTCGAATATTATTATTCGGTTGTGCGTGTGTCCTGGTGAGTTTAATTGACTCTGGAACTCGGCCATGCGTAGTAATGCAAATTCATGTTTTTTTGGTTTGAAAATTTGATCACTTAGAAATTTTTTAGATGCTTTAATTAAATACTCCGAGTAGAACACATCTTGGCCTACGAAATGATCCAGTATTTTTTTACATAAGTCTTTTAATAAGCCTAGAAAAAATAATGTATCAGGCCTATAAAAACTGCTTTAAAGTTCAAAATCTCCAACTTACGAACACATTTTCAGTTACGGTTTTTATTGTATATTGTTGCAAATTAAGTTCTTTATAAAATGATCGTAAAACAATTAAATATGTGTGCCTGAACGTCCGCAAAATAATATGAATGCAACTTTTTGGCCATGTTTTTTTCATGTAGGTATTTATCAAAAAAAACGGATGACTGTGAACAATTGAGACAGTCGATTAAGTACCTACCTGTCATAAAATATTTTAACAGAAAATGATTTTTTTCAAAATTGGAACTGATTTGTCAAGAATTTAGACTATCCCGTGATTTTCCAGAGAAGGTCCAGAATTTACAACCTTGGGCGAAATCGAGGAAATTTCACTGTTACAAACTAACTCACTAAACATCACGCTGTTTCCCCGAAGGGGTGGGCAGAGAGGACGGACCGCCAAACAACTCGGTCTTGGCACACACTCCTTGCCTCATTCACATTCATACATTGTCTCATATATTCCTTTCCGTTATTCTGACTCTTGACATGGTTGATTGGATTGTGCCCTGTCTTTCTAGGGCCTTCCTTCTTCAAAATATAAATTTTCGTTTGTTCAAAATCTTAAATCTCCAAATATTCTTCACCGATTGCTTTGAAATTGTGACACAATATTGCATTCGAATAAGTGTCTGTTTTTATATAGATAAATTCTATATAGATATCACCAGTGACAGGTAAGAAAACGATTTCTTAAAAAAACAGCGCCATCTGTTGGACGTAAAAGCAAAATGCCTATTTTTTTCTCTCTCGCTGCACAGACAGACTGAGCTACAGCAACGCATGTCGGGGTACAGCTAGTAATAAATAAAATTTAAGCCTCCCAAAAAAAATTTTTATAGGTTGAAATCATTTTACCGCGCGATTTTTAGTTACATTCCTAAACATTAAAGCAAACAACAAAAAATAATTATCCATGTTTTCTAGATGTAACCTAAGACAGGTAAAAACATGTTTTTTTTAAAAAAACAGTGCCAACTACTGTTGGACATGAAAAAAACGCGCTAATGTTTATCTATCTGCACAGACAGACTAAACAACAGCGGGGGGTACAGCTAGTTCACAATAAAACATATTCTTAAAGCCGTGTTTGTTGACAAGATCTTCCAGAAAATCTCCCCAAATTGTGGAGTCCATAATCCCATTGGCTTTAGGCAGATGGAACTCTCGTGCGGTAAGTATTTACAGAAAACAGTAAACCGATTTGCCAAGGCGCTGATAATTCCTTACACCTAATGCAACCCCCTTGAAGTTTTTACTAGCGCTAGGCGCCGGTTGTCTCAGGGCCGACCCTGCATTTACATTCATACTCTCACATTGATTTTGCAGCGATTTTTTTCACCAGCTGTCAAAAAAATTTCGCTGCCTTTCAATCAGTACCTAACCTTCTATTTTTTGCTGATTTTACTTTCATTTGAGTAGATTCGTTGTACGAATTCGTGAGCTACCTGCAAAAGGTCTTTGACACTGAAATACTGTTCTAGTTGATTTATTTTTATTAAAAGGTGCGAAAGAAAAGCACAGAGTGGCCAAATAAAAATGGAAAATAAAATATAACATAATGAGCCAGTAGTACTCTACAGTAATGTGAATTCATTTTTCTTGACAGAGTACAGAAATGAGCTCATTACGATACTAATTAAACAATATATTCCGATGTATTTTTACAATTTAATTCAACTCCACATTGAATGGTTTTTTGTAATTATTGGGTGGACCTGTAGAATTTGACGTTCAGCGTTAAAAAAATGGTTCTTGTGAACATTTCTTCATAACAAATCACTGTATCTTCAAATGTATTAAAAACTCTTATAATCAAGAATGATTGCGCAGTACGGCCAGGAGGCTAACGTCTGTTCTATCATGTTTTCCTTACCTTTTATATTGTCACCTTGGTACTAAAAATGGAGGGGCAACCTTATATACTACCGACATCTGTCGGATAACTATATAACGTGTATGAACGATCTACACTATAGCCATCTATGTATCATATTAGGAGAAAAATTATTATTTCTAATTTATTAAGAATCTCTTTAAATTATTAGTAAACGGGATTGCAGGCCTTACGAATGAAATTACAGGTCACCTGATAAACTTTTAGTAAATTACGAATATATTATCATGACTAAAAGTAAAAATATTCGGATTTTCATGAAAACATGTTCCGACATCGTGATAATATTTTCATAATTTGCTAAAAGTTTATCAGGAAACTTGTTAATTCGAAGGCCTGTAATCCAGTATTGAACCGGAATTACCAATAACTAAGTTTCGCCAATCATATCCACCAAATTGTAAACAAAAACATTAAAATACTAGGATTCGTATTAAGAACAACTAAAAACTTTAACTCCATACAAGACATATCTCTAGTTAGAAGCATAATTGAATACAACTCAGTAGTTTGGTCTCCCTCATACAAAATTCACATTAATAACATTGAGCGAATACAAAAAAAATTTCTAGGTTTAAAAATTTTATATTAAATATCCCACTAGAAAACTTACAATATCATTTGTATATATAATAATAATACCGTTATTTCGGCTACTGGCATTATACCTAGCTCTCTAATTAAAAATTTAGGCGTATTAGATCTATCAAAAAAATTATATATAAATATGCAAAAGTCGGTCATTTTGAATACATGTAGGATAACAAAAGATTTTTTTAAATATTTATGTTGAGGGATCAGTAGGATTTATAGGCCCTGTTAGAAGTTCTACCGAGCCGAACCCTCTGATATGAAAATATCTGGAGTCGGTGAATTATTTTCCCATTTGATCTCTGGTGAGTTGACGTGTTGTTCTTGTATTGTTTTGTATTTATTTTGCTTATATAATTCACTAACATAATGTTGATTGACTAGATGATCATTTGTGGAAAAGTGAGTGGAAGGGTTAAGTTTTTCTTTTGGGGAAGATTTAACCCGGACAACTAAATCGGAAGTTAAAAAAATAATAATAATAAATATAAATAAAATGATATGATATAATATATATAATATCCCGAATACTGCTCTCTGTCAAGAAACACTTTAAAAATATTCTGAAAAAAAAACTACTGTCACTTAATTAATCTCAAAAATATCCTTAGTTTTCCATAACTTCCTTTCTTTTTTTAAATTTATTATATTAATATATAATCCTTCACGACTATCAAAAAAAAATACTACAGCAAACATACATTTATGTACAATGAATTATTTAAGTACTAACTAACAACAACATTTATGTACACTCCCCTTCCATACACAAGCAAATGCTTTCAATGGAAGAGTAGTAAAAAGACCCAAGATGTAAAATGAATTATGTACCATGTAAACATATTATTAAAAATAAAAAATAATTACAAAAAAAAAATTCTTATTAAATACTCTAAAAATACACACATTGGAAGACAGACGTAAAATAAACGACTTAACTTTTTTTATTCTAAACTCTAAATTCGACTGTTGCGAACTTCTGCAACTCATAAACTTACGAATACCTACAATAACAACACGACAAAATACACTATTCCACTGCAACACACATAAGCGCAATTACATTGCGAACTCCCCAATACAACATTTTCACACTAGGGGAAACCAATACTTAGGTGATGTCGATATATTTAATATTAACTTTGCGAATTTTGTGGATTACGTAAAAGATTTATTTCAACACTATTCCTAAATGGAAGTTATATTTTTGTAAACCAGTCAAATCGCTGTATTTTTTAATTTATGTTCTTGATCTTTTTAATTTATGTTGTTGATCTTTTTAATTTTGTTTCTTGCATATATTATTTTTTAATGCAATTTTATTTTTATTATTTCTTTATCGTGTTTCAAAATTGTCTGTCATCAAAATTGTACCACCTACATGTAAAAGCTCTCTGGGCGTTAAATAAAAAAATAATAAAAACTTGATAATAAAAAGACATTCTTAGTAAATTATCAATAGTCAATTATCTCCGTGTGTAATGAATTATTGATTTTAGCTTGAATACCAACCATAAATAAGACATTTCCTAAAAAGTTATTTATGTTTTTTTTACTTGTAATATCATGTAGCATGTATACACTCTGCATAATGTAATCCAATTTCTGAAAAATGCGTGCGTTTGAACGTGTTTGTATATGAGTGCCATTAAAATGATACAAGGCGTTGTCATCGACAGCAAGACTATCTTCCGATCTTCAGCTCAATCGGATGTCGGGTTAATTTCCATTTCCAAAATTCCACTTTATTCATTCATTCATTCAATCAAGAAAACTAAATCTAAAATTTAAATAGATGTATTTAAAAAGTACAATTTTTCCGCTAGACGACATTTAAAAAAATGTTAATAACGTTATAAAATAAGTTGAAAGAATTAATTGTAAATATTTAACTGATTACTTGGTCATGTCTGTACCTATATAATATATACACCAGTATCTACATATTTTCGCTTTAGCAATTTAAATTTAATAACATTGACGTAAATGCGTTTCGAGAAGGTATTACCCGAACGCAAATCAATGGTTTGGTATGCGAAATTGATACGAATCTTGCAAATAAAAAAAACAGACCATAAATAATAATCAGCAGATAAAAACCCGCTGCTGCGGTTTGAAAACTTCAACGGTTCTTTTTTTAAATAACAGAGGGCACCACTTCCGTTTATAACTATCCTAAACCGTAATGATATTAAGATAATAATACTATCAGATATTATTCGCCAATTTATTAAATAACTGTTATTAATTAAGACTCATTTTCTTCCGAGTGGTTTTGGTAGCATTGTGGTAAAGTGGTGACGTTTAGGTGATATTTTAGGTTTATTTTTTATCAATTTTATGAAAAATGTATCATCAAACAAACAAAGTGGGTAACTGTGATTGTAACTCTCATCAATGAACTCGTATTTCATTTTCAAAATTGGAAGTAATTTTATGATATTTCTTCTTTCTAAAACATTAGTAAGTACCATATTTTTCATGTCTATTTTACAATTGAAAATGTCACATTTTATGTTATTTTTTATTTACATTTCACATTTACTTTTATTTTTGATAACTTAATTTTGTTTATTTTATCTTCATACTTAAAGCATATATATTATAATCTACTATAATATATGGGATTTTTTGCTACGCGCCACAATATATTTTTTATTTGTGTAATTATACCAATGCTGCATCAAAACTTTTAATAAAATAAATTAATTGTGCCAAATAAATAAATAAAATAAAATATGTCAATAATTCGGACAAACGATAAAGTATCTACCTACTTTAAATATTTTTTAAAAATTACCACAATATGATGAAATTTTTTGTTCCATTAGTTAAAAAATACAGGATAATGAAATTAAAATATTAAAAAAAAATGTAAACAAAAAGATCCCACAAAGGCACTCCCTTTACGTGGGTATTATAATAATTTTTAACATATTTCTATGATTATATAGGTTTTATAAGAAGAATTTAGATACAAAGAACGAAATGTTATATTCTGCCTATTTTAATTCTAAATTTAAAATGTGTTTGATTTTTTTAAGATTAATCTAAACTTCAACGGCTCAACTGACAGTTGTCAGTTCAATTTGTCTTCAATGTCAGCAGATTGCTGATAATAAAGAAAAAAATATCATCATAAATCATAATGTATGCTAGGTAAGTTTAATATATTTTTTACTCTACATAATTATATATTACTATCGACCTTTTCAATAGAATAGACGAACTTCAGTTTTATTATTTTGGCTATAGATGTTCACATGAAACCAGTTTCTCTTCCAAATCATTAATCATCGTTGACTGATGATGGTGATAATGATTGTCTTCCGCTCGCCATTCATTGACTAGGTCGGACTGGGTCGACAGCCTGGTTCTCCTATGGGTTCCAGTCTGCACCAGTAGTTAGTTATGTACTATCTAAAGCGGTTTTAATTATGTGTTGAGAAATTAGGAAAGCAGATTAAAGATTTGTTTTGGAAGATTTACACGATTCTTTTTTCGTTCTGTTTCCATATGGGTTCGGGTGTTAAAAAGGGTCGCGTTATATTTTGGTACCGATTTTCGTACAGTTTAAGGCGAAGCTTAATGCCAAATCACTATTTTGATTAATATTTTATAACGAATTGGTGTACATTATGTATACCAAAAAATATGCTTTAGATAAATTGAAGGTTTTCCTATCGCTTAGCTTGAGTAAAATACAAATAAAACAATAAATTACTCAATAAAAAATATAAATGTGAACTACTAAAAAAAATTTTTTTCAATAGAAATGTATGAACGCGTAAAGGACACAACTTTAAAAATTACAGTATTATAGCTACGATTATCTGTGACAGTTTCAATTGGTTGACTTTTTTGCTTTCTTATGAAATTATTTACAAAATAAATAAAAACCAGTTTTGTGCTTGAAATCGAACGTTTCTCGACTCCGTTTATCAAGCGATTGTAATGCCTATTACCTACAATATAAGGTATACCAAGAATAAACACATTTTTGGCTTGTAGCTTCATCTTAATATGGTGGACATTATTAGCGATAATAGAACAATGCAACGCCAGTAGCCAACTAAATATGCTAAATGTGTGACAACGTTTAGTATGAATTTATTTATAAGTTTATTAAATGTTAAAATGGTGATTCTCTTCAAATTGTTGGAAATGCGGTTAAAAACGGGATTGCAGGCAGTTTCCTGATAAAATTTTGAGAAAATTCGTAATAATATCGCACACACATTTTAATGCACCTTCGTTTGTCTTGATAATTTAAAGTGACAATTATCCGACATCGTGACAAAACATTGGTATTTTACTAAAAGTTTATCAGGATTGAATGTGACTCAACAAATAACGACAACACTTTAGCCACGAAATGAACGATTTCCGCTGGTTTCGCGTAGGTTTTTAAAAGCAAGTAAAACAAGTTTACAACAAGATTAGGACATGTATTATGTTATTTTCAAAATATCATTATGTATGCGAATGCTAACTTATCGTTATATCGATGAACTTATCACAAAAAAATCGACCCATAAAAAAACAGTTCAGTTTACTTATAATACATCTATGTTTAATAATTTAAGAAAAGATTTTTTGTTAAGTTTGATGGTGGATTGAACGATCCCTCTGGGGACTGAAGTCAACCGCGCTAACAACTAAGCTAAAACACAACCGACATTTAATAATAATAATAATTGGATGACTTGTATAGCGCCGTTTTGGTGCAAAATCACCTCAAGGGCGCTGTACAAACTTATAATACAATTCTACAGTGATCTATGTTATTACTTAACTATTTATGTAGATAATATACAGTATAATACTTACCTGGTAGGTCACTTGAGATTAACACTTAATTATCTAATTATCTAATTTTTTATTAGCGAAATTTAGATACAGGATTTAGGACTTAATTGGAAAATTGGATATAACTGGACTTTCTCTTAGGAATGGTATATTTAATTTAAGGGTACGACAGCTTAAAAAGGTAAGTTTTTAGTTTAGACCTGAATTCTGTTGGACTTGTTATGGATCTTAGTTCCGGAGGGAGTTTATTCCAAGTCTTCGGCAAAGATACTCTGAAAGCGCGATCACCAAATTAGTATTTGGCTTGCGCTTAGGTTCCATCAGTCTGCCTACAGCTGATGATGTTGCTGATCTAAGAGTTGACTGCCTCAGACCAGTGTTTTCTTTATTTCGTATATTATCCCAATATGTCCGCGTGTGTGTACGTGATTGCCATTAAGCTGATAGAATGCATTATCGTCAATAACGAGTCTATTTGCCGAATTTCAGCTTGATCAGATGTCGGGAAGTAAGTTAATTTCCGCTTCTAAGATGTGCATTAATTCATCCACAAAAGCAAAATCAAAATATAAATGTATTTTAAAAAAGAATTTATGAACTTACCGGGTCGTGTATTTTTGGTTTTTCAATATATCCTGGGGGCTTCGTTGCCACCACCATCCGCAGCGCCATGAAGGCGGTAAGAAAATGAACTAACAGCATCTGAAAAAATAAATAAATATCAATTAACTAAAATTCATTTTAAAGTACAACAATTAGTCTCCAAAATATCGCAGTATGAGCGTGAAATACAGTATATTATGTAAAGTGATATATACAATAGCGTATTATCCAAGGTTGATATTTTCAGTTGCGAACTTACCAAATACAAGAGGTCCATAAAAGAATATTTCTCTGATGGTTTGTGAATAATGTCTCTATTGTTTATATATCTATTATGATTTGATGTATACGTATAACCTCTCTCCATGGCAATAAATGTATTTTTTTGTAATTTTTTTGTTTTACATAATCTTTGTTTTGTATAAATTTTTTAATTCATATTCCTTTCTCACAAATTTAAATAACTTATGCTGTCTCTGTTAAAGTCACAAGGAGGAAATCCATAATTGGTTTTAGTTTACTATATAATACTTATGTACAAACTGATTGATTGTAAACTGTCGATTTCCCGAAAATGAATAAATAAAATAAAATAAATAAATATCATGCGAATCATAAATCATAAACATCTACGCAGTAAACATTGAAAAAAAAAACATTTACATCAGCGCAAAAAAACACTTATTCGCTGTAGCATTTTTGACAGGCGAAGTTACTATCTCTCGTAATCGACATCGTTAAATCATTAAGTCAATGTTATCATTAGTTTTGCTCCAAGAGAAATTCAAGCAGCAACGTTCAAAACAACACAAGATCACTTTCATTCTCAATGATCGAGCATTTCAAACTGTACCAATTATTATTTATAAATATATTTAAACCATATTAAATAGTCGTTACCTCTGAAAAAATGCTTTCACTAACGTTCTGACTACGCCCCGTAGGGACAAAAAAACCCGCAAAGCAATTCGGTGAAATTTAACTTTACGTAAGTCGAAATATTTTAACACTTTCGAACCGTACTTGTATATTTTATTTTATTTGGTTTTACGCCCAGCCGGGATTTTTTTACATGGGTTTTAAGGCCCCGTAGTAAGCGTAACAAAAAATCAAAACAAAAAACAAAAATCTCTCGACAAATTCTTTAGCTGTATTTGAAGATACACTGTGATTTTTTTCATGCCTATAACATTTGCGGTTTTTGATTTAGGCAAAACATTGTACGCTATTTTTTTCTAGATTTTCGTTCAGCCGGTAGCCATGTGCATAGTTAAATTATATATAATAATTTATAAATTTGTTTGTAAGTTCCATTTCCGTATCAAGATAGTAGCCGTTTTAACGACTTAGTAAAGATTATTTTTTAAATGTGAAATAACCGTGTTTATTACAATTTTATGGTAGGTACTGCCTGAGGGAAGTTTGAAAATATAATTAATTGTCATTAAGAACGTTACGGTTATTTACAAAAAAAATGTACAATTTATTATTACACCAAAATTATATTTTATTTTTATTTTTTAATGTATATTTTATTTAGTTATAAGAGTTTACATCTTATACCTAATATATTATTTTCTATGACTATCACTACAATTTCTTATTATTATATTTTTTGAAATGTTATATCAAATATATGGTTTGTAATTAAGCTGATAGGTATTTAAGTACCTACTAACAAGTAGTATGATTTCATAAGAAATTTTGGTTTAGATTTATTAAATAAGAAAAATTAGAAACACACTTTTGAACGCAATGTCTACTGTTTAAAGAATTTTCAAATTTTCATGTAAGAATTACTTAAAATTTCAACAAAACTTTTCATTTTTTTCTGAAATGTGTTAATCAAGCATCGAATATGTTTTGGCATTGCCAGTTTTAATTCTGTTATGAAAGGGTTAAGTCGAGTTACTGCGTTGTTACGATACGCCGGCGTATCGTAAGTGTCCCTACACGAAAACCGGTCGTAATTAAAGAATTAAGTGTACATAATTCCTGCTCGCAATATGTTCATAACTGAGTTAATGGACTATTAAATATTGAGATGGTTATGAATGGGTAGTTACAAGTAATAACACATTATTTTTTATAATTAAATTACGATCTGTGAAATCGTTTTAGTAGTGATTGCGAAATGTACTCGTACATATCCGGCATTAGGGCGTATCTTCATATAATTTGTAATTAATTGGATGAACAAGGTGGGGAAAAAATACTGTCATAATGTGAATTGGCTGCCATTTTGTTAGAAATGTTTCACCGAAAGTTTATTTGAACGTTTGCACGAGACGCTCTTTCAAACTGTTCGCGCACATGGTACAGGACGACAAGGAAAACGATAACAAAATTGACGCTGCGTTAAAAAAACAGACCGGAAATTGGTCAAATAAGCAGTAACAATAATTGCGCGTACTTCAGGTGTGTATTGCTTGTTGTCAACTAATTTTCTGTCTACAACATTAATGTCGAAGCCAAATGACATTTGACGCCATTTGCAAAAATTATGGCACACTCATATTATGACATTACTTTTGCCCTAATTTTATTATATGTAAAAAAGAAAGCAATCAAAAATACTAGTTTCAATTTTAGTCTGTTTGTCATTGTAGCTCTGTTGCAATGAACTCGGATTTGATTTGAATTTAAGTATCATTTTATTAGTACCTACCATATTATATGTCAACAGAAAATCGTCCCAACTGTCTGAAGCCAGTGAGGTTATGGTATCCCCAATTGGGGAAGGGAAGGAGATGAGAAGAGGAAGGTGGAGAAGTACCTGGCTATTTAGAGTTGGTCACCAAACACGTCTTAAGCCATTTCAAGTAACGCTTCAATTCTAAATGGTGGTATTACACCAAGGCGATACTGAGAGTATCTTCAAAAATTCAGACAAGCTTTTAAGTACCTACCTATTACGCAATATGTTTTATACTGGAAAATTATTTCATACCTATAATATTTTAAATGTGTATTTCTTTTGTTTTAATTTCTTAGGGTTATTCTTGATTAAGTTTTACGTCAGATTTCGTGATTATTCAAAGTTCTATTTATTTTAGCTAGCATGCATTAAGCAATCCTACAATAATTATAAAATCCCGTGATTTTTCACGGGTCTGCGGTATAGCCCTTGTGAAAGGCTACCATTCATAATCGCTAGAACAGATCACACCTAGTGAGGTGTAATGTAAAAAATACAATTAAATAATAAAGATTTTCTTATGGTAACTTCTAATAATGTTAATGTCTTTTTTGTATTATATTTCAATAAACGCTGATTTACGGAGTTGAAAAAAGTGATATTAATTTGGATCTTTGCTTCATAATTTCAATACAAATAAAATAAAATGATTTAATTATCAAACGACATAAATTACTTAAATAAAAATTTGACCTCCGGATTTGTAGAGAGCCTTTCCCTCGACCACGTAGGTCTGTCCTGACACATTAAATTTTCTTCATCCGCGTTCATATATCTGTCCAAACTCTTCTGATATCCCGACTTTTGACGTAACCCCACTCAAATTATTTTTGCATTGTTTCTTTTATCAACTTGCACGTCATTTATTTCCCTTTCTGTAAATATCCGCTCCACCAGCCATTTTAAGGTTGTCTTTTATCAACCTTACATTATTTTCGGAAATCTTCATTTGTAATGCCAGCATTCATTACCACACATGCGCCTCAGAAATCTCTTTCTTTCTTTGTTCACACAGTGCGATAAATACTCTCAGTATCGCCCTGCCTAGTGATAGTTCATCATTCAGAATCGAGAAGTATTACTTAGTTTCCCCGTAGGATATCGTCGTTCGTGATGTCAAATTTTTCATAATTTATATCAATTATTTCTCACATGACACACCTAATTTCTCACATGACATATGATTTCTCGCATGACACATGATTTCTCACATGACACGTGATTTCTCAAATTACACATGATTTCTCACATGACACATGATTTTTCACATGACACATGATTTCTCAGATGAGACATGATTTCTCAGATGACACATGCTTTTTCACATGACACATGATTTCTCACATGACACATGATTTCTCACATGACACGTGATTTCAAACATGACACGTGATTTCTAACATGACACAAGATTTCTCACATGACACATGATTTCTCACATCACACATGATTTCTCACATGACACATGATTTAAAACATGCTGGCTTAATGCTGATTGACAATCCGTTCAACAGACAGATTACCTTCTCTAATGCATAGACGCAATGTAGACATGCTGTGTCTGTTCTACAGGTATTTCAATGGAGCCTGCTCCAAGGAGCTAGCAGCATTGATTCCTGATGCACCGGTGCACGTGCGCGAAACTCGACGGACACGAACTGAACACCCGTTCACGGTTGACGTTGGCTTCATGAGAACGGGCCGTTTTTACGACTCGTTTTTGTGTAAGTCGGCTCGTATGTGGAACGAGCTACCGGCATCTGTGTTTCCTCCCTCCTATAATCCGAGCCTCTTCAAGGCCCGCATTAACAAATCCCTTCCTACAGCCCCTACCTTATTCCGCCTCACAACGCCGCCCAACCGGGTGGTGACATAGTTCCCCTGTTACACTGCACAGGCAGGGACACTCTTGTGAGGTGTCACATAAAAAAAAAAATAATAATATGTATTTCAAAACTTCTTTATCATAAAAACACACGCATTTTGTAAAAATGTTAAAGTATTTCAACATTTATTACAACAACTAACCTAGATGACTTACTAGTAGATTAAAAAAACCACGATGAATAAAATAAAAAAGTCAAGTGTTTTTATTACGATTATGAATAACCTTAATGTAAATAAAGATGCGGAATGGTGACTGAAGTAGCTTTAAAAAGAGAAAGGACATATTAAGATAACTTCTGCTACGGTTTCTGTTTTTGAAAGCAGTTTGAGATGGAAAAACACTATGCAATAAATAACTTGGTACGTCAAAGTTTTTTTTTGAATTGATGCTGTATGACAATAATTGATTGTCCAAAGAAGCGAAACTAGCAGTCCACAATGGAGTGCTAGTACCTACCTTGAAGTATGGCAACGAGGCATGGAACATGGAACTGGCAGTGGAAGAACGAAAGTAGGAACAAAGTAAACATATCCTACAGTGAACAAACGAAGATGAGAAATCAACAAAGATGTCAAAAAACATGAAGTTGAGGAAATTAACAAAGATGAAGTTGATGAAATCAATGACGTAGTCAACAAACATGAATAAGTGCGAAAATTATGAATTCAACCAACATGAAAATGAAGAAATCAGAAAACATAGTCAACAAACATGAATATGGGGAAATCAACCAAAAATAAGATTAAAGGAAATCAACACACATTATGTTTAGGAAATTAACAAAGATGAAGTTGATGAAATCAATAACCGTAGTCAACAAACATCAATATGATGAAATCAACAAACATGAAGCTGGGCAAATCAATAATCATGGTCAACAAAAACAAAAATTATGAAATCAACAAATACAAAAATTATGAAATCAACAAACATGACAATGAGGAAATCAGAAAACATAGTCAACAAACATGAATATGAGGAAATCATCAAAAATTAAGATTTAGTTAAATTAAGGGAAATCAACTACCATAGTCAACAAGTATTAAGATTATAAAATCAACAAACATTAAGTTGAATAAAACATGATTTCCAACATAATTAGCTACAGTCCGCCTCGAATCTAAGAACAGGAATCCCTAGTGAGGAGAACTGTGACTACTTTGTATTTAAATAGTCAATAATATTAAATATTTATTTTTTGATCGAATGAAATGAATAATTTAGAAATGAGATAGCTGTCGCGTTTGGGCTAGAAAAATTATGCAAGGTTGGTATACGTTTATCGTAATGAGTAATATTAAGATAGGCATGCTTAGATTGTTAGAGCATGTAGAGTGATTCAACGAAGAAAGGAGTGTAATTAGATTATAAATACGTCGCAAATTTGAATAGGAAATTCTCAATGAAGACATGTCACGATCGAGTGAACTAAATACTTCAGCCGGGTTATGTCAAGAGTCAGAATGACAGAAGGGTATGTCTGATGTATGAATGTGGATGAAGCGAGGAGTGTGTGCCAAGACCGAGTTGTTTGGCGGTCCATTCTCTCTGACTACCCCAGCAAGGATATAGCGTGATGGTTAGTTAGTTAGGGATTTTTAAAAATCACATAGGTATGTTTTATCATTGCCACTTTTCATTGAAGTCTGTAGGTCTAGCACGAACGATCGATGAAGCCTTATGTCAATAAGATATTGACAAAATCCGTCATACATAGTCAGTTAGCGATATTTGATTTTTGATTTCGACAGTCGGTAGACAAAAGCCGCTACTTTTAGCGCGGAGTCGGATAAGCTGACAATTTGCACAACTTTTTCAAAATAAATGGACGTGAACTAACTAAGCTCTTAGAATTGAAAGAAAGAAATTAAAAATTCAGTTCCAGCTTCGAGAAACAAAAGTTATTAGTTATAACTAATGACCTCAAGAACTGATTAACTCCATTTTAGTGTGAAAAGGTAGATTGCTGATGTATATGATGGTTAATATTTCAATTCGACATTGTCAAATTATTAGTATTTTTAATTTGTACATAGTCTTACGTTTGGGAATGGCAATTCACAGAGAGATGCGCCAGTGTTGTCAGCCTATATCGAATTCAAATTTATTGCATTATCAACATAGTTATGGATATCCACAGTGTTGGATAAATCGTTTTAAAATCATCGATAGTTACGCCTAACAATCAAATATTGTAAAGTTATCAATTTCAGTACATTTTACTCCCAGATAGAGTTTATGACGGTATCTTGTTGAAATCTCTTTAACCAGATGCTGCCAAGGGAATTTATATAAATTGTTATCATTAATCTCTGACCCAGGACGCAGTTGGAGCAGATTATGTTTATTTTTCCTACTTTGTACTCTGCCTGACGTGCACAGGTGAATTTTGCTTTCGCCGGACTCTGAACCAGAAATAAAACCTGTTTGTAACGAGAAAAACAAACACATGTTCAACACACATGTCGTAGCGGGTACAAAACCTTTTAGTTCAATGTTTTATTATTTTTTTTTATGATCAACTTATGTTTATAAGACTAGGTTTTTATGCATAGAATAAAGGATATTAAATTATTATAAGCAATAATTAGCCTGTAATATCAAATGCAATATCAAATAGCCTGTAATGCAAAAAAAATATATATATACAGGATTTTCCAATAAGAAGTTTCATTTTGAATAGCCCGCTATTTCGGTAGATGTTGCTTTTGAAGCTGTAATTTTTTGACATTTGACAAGTAAAAACTACGCCACTGATAAAAATGGAACGATACACGCTTCAACAACGCATTGAAATTATTAAAATGCACTTGAGTGAATCAAATGCAAATCATCTTGAGTGATGAGGCCCATTTCCACCTCAGTGGCTTCGTCAACAAGCAAAATTGTCGCATCTCGGGCTCGGAAAACCCAAGAGTTTTTGTTGAAAAGCCTCTCTATCCTCAACGTGTGACTGTTTGGTGCGGTTTATGGTCCAGCGGAGTCATTGGACCTTACTTTTTCGAAAATGATACTGGAGCAACAGTTACGGAGAATGGATCGCTATCGAGAGATGATTAATAATTTTTTATGGCCAAAATTGGATGGTATTGATCTGGAAAACGTTTACTTTTAACAAGACGGGTGTCTACGTGCCACACAAGTAACAAAACCATTGATCTTTTACGATTTAATGTCAAAATAACACCTCTCATTGGAAAACCCTGTATAATAAGCAGTAATTGTTGATTGAACTACTAGTACATATTGAATTATATGGCGGATTAGAAATAAGCCGACGTGGCTCAGTGGCCCATAGCGTTCGACCGGACATCAGAAGGTGCGGATTCAATTCCCGTCGGCGGAATTTATTTTTACTCGGGAGATATTTTCAATTAGAATTGATATTACAGGCGATTAATTATCGCTTATATTTAATTATGTTTTTTAATTATTTATTGTGCAGTTTATATCATAAACATGGGAGGATATTTAATAATAATTCATGGGTAAGGTTGCCAGAGATTAGTCGAATAAAGTAGGCAGAAAGATGCATTGCTTGCTTAAAGCATGCTATTCGATTTCAAAAAAGATGATTGTAGGTATTGGTATACTTGCCTTTTGTGATGCTGTGTTTTTAATAATTGCAATAACCTCACAAAAATGCCAAAGTTGCTTCTAAAATCATGCAAAATTGAGTTCTTTACTTGCATATATATGATAAGTTAAGGCACAGATTAAAAATAGCACATATAATTCTAGATTTAAGAAAAAAAATTAGTTTGTTTCCGTATTTTTGGTCTCAAATCTAAATTTAAGTTTTGTATGAAAATTAAAAAGTATTAGTATTACCGTTACAACACGGGCGTCATGTGAAAATGCTGCCCCTGTTCTTCCGGTATTTCAAGTAAAGATGCGTCGAGGAACTAGCATCATTGATCCTTTTTTTGTATACGGTTGACCTTTATTTTGTCACATGAGAACTAGTCGTTTCTACGATTCGTTATTTAGTTCAACAGCTCGGCTGTGGAAGGATTTACCAGCCTCTGTGTTTCCTCTCTCCTACGACATGGGTATCTTCAAGACCCATGTACACTCATTATCCTCCTCAAAAAGACTCTACACAAAGCACCTTCAATGATGACATAGGCCGTGAAGAAAACCATTTTTCTCAGGACGTTTCCTGTGTGGAGTTATTGTAAAAAAAAATCACTTCAAATTAACGGATTAGATGAATTATTAGAACTTAACAAAAATATTATTTAAAAAGTTGCCGACCCCACAAAGTTGATGTAAAGAAATGTAGAGTTGTGTTATATCAAAATCAAGTTTGTTAGGAAAAAGGGATAGGCCAATAATGACAAATACATTACTAAATTATTATATGTACGTTAGAAAGGTAGAGAAAGGACTTGAGATGTATTATTAGATTTAGAAGTTGCGACTAGGCCGAAACAGTGACGGTGGAAGTTGTTACAGTTTTCTCTTTTTCTTTTTCTTAATGTGTGTTTGTGCAGTAAACTGCCATAAATTATTTTACTATTATTAAATTATTTTACTTATGTAAGAAAATAAAACAATCCTGTATTTTAATTTTACACTCAAATTCCTTGTTCAAAAATTCACTCGTGAAAATTATTATACTGCCCGACAGCGAGTCCGAAATGAATCCCATTTTTGTGAACGGAGAAAAATCAAATTATCAGTAATCCGGTTAAAAAATGAATCCTGATAAACTTTTAGTATATTCCTAATATATCGGAACACGTGTTCATACCACTTGTCTTGATAATAGACAGTGACAAAGTGCGAAATTTTTTATGAACACGTGTTCTGACATTTTGATAATGAATTCACATTTTACCAAAAGTTTATTAGGAAACCTATCAATTCATTCACAGATTTTTTTTCTGTGATTATCGAGTTTTAAACGATAAGTAAAAAACGATTATAAATAATAGAAGAATTACTTATCAATATGGGGGCGGGTACCGCCGCCCCGGGAACCATTTATTAATAACCAAACTTCACTCCTGGATACATTGATCCCTAGATTCCCACCCAGCCCTCATACCTTTTACCTTCCTAGAACTTCCTTTCCTTAAAAATACTCTCCACACAGCATTCCAAAAGATAGGCCATGAAGGAAATTATTTTCCTCGGGGCCTCTATGTGGGGTTAATGTAAAAAAAATATATTTAAAATACAGAAAAAAAATTAACAAACTAATTTCTTAAGTAGCATTTAAAGAAACACTGTCAGTTTGCTCATGTCTTATATCATGTTAAATAACAGAACCAGATGTGTTTTATATAATTTTCGTAGCAACTTTGCAATTTTTTTTAAAGGTGTTCCAGTTTTAACAATTGTAGGTACCGTCCCTAAATATTATTTCTTCCATAGAGGCAAAATTCAAATTGATATCGGTTTAACAATAAGTATCGTGTAATTAATAAAAATTAGTGGTTCTTGGCCCATCTCCCTTGTTTCTATTATCTATGAAAGCTGCTATCAGGTTCTCACGTCCGTTCTAATTATGCATACATTTCAGATAATAACGTTTATGGGAGGCTATGGAAATTTGCTGCAAGTTGTCAAATAATCAGGTTGCTTTCTGCTAAATGTGCCTCAGGGTAATTATAATAATAATTATTAACTGCGGCAGCCTGCAGGGAACAGATCTCGCTAAGTGCAGGTGATAATAGTGAGGTTATGGTGGAAAGTGTTGGAGCCGTCCGAGGAAACGTTATTAAAGAAACTTTGAAAGGAAAGCCATAAAAACTATCTTCCTCACTTCATATTGACGAAATTCGTTAAAGATATTTGCGAGCACGGCCAGAATATGATACCGACATTCGGTAGACAAAAGCCACTGCTTTTAAGGTGTCGACTAAACTGTTCATACGCACAACTATTTGGATAATGTCGTTCGTTATGCAAAATAACTGGCTTATTAATGAATCGAGATGAACTAACTAAGCTCTAAGAATTGAAAGATATCATTAACACGTTCCATACATTAAATTAATTCATTTAAGATGCGATCAATCGATTCCGTTCCAACTTGGTGAAAGACCACATGAACTTAATGTCAAAAAGTACATGCGCTGCCAATGTATATTTATTTATTTGGTACAATATTTTTTACATTTTAAGTTTTCCAGTACCTAATGTAGGCCTCACTGGGTGGCTTACCCGTTCTGAGGCCTTCATTTTATAATATGAAAATATAATCTAAATACAATCTACAATATAAGATAAAATAACACATTTAACATATAATCTTGTGTGTTTGTGAGTGATGTGTGTTTATAATAATATTTGGCTAATTTATATAGCGCCGTTTTCGTGAGAAATCACCTCATTATATTGGTTTTGTGTGTTACGTGTAGGTTTTATTTTTATTTTATGCTATGACATTTTGGTAATATTGTCTTTTTTGTTGTTTAATCCATTTTGTAATTTTGTGTGTGAATTTATTTTTATTTTCCTCAATTTTAATTTCAATTTTAGACTGTTGAAAGCTTTTATAGCATGGTATTGGTAGTGTCTTTGTCCAAAGCTTGAATTTACTGTTGGGGTTTTTATGTTTTCTTTGTACGCTTGTCTAACTGGTCTGTTAGTGTTATTTTGTGTATGTTGAAATTTATTTTTTTTTGTCAAAAATGTAGTTTAGTAGTGTTTTAACGTATAATTGGCGTATATCTAGTACGTCACAGCTGTTGAATATTTGGTCTGTATCAGTCAGTCTATGTTTTTTTAGTATTACCTGATCGTTTTCTGTGCGGTTTCTATGTAATTGTTGGCGAGTTTGTTGCTCCTCCCCAAGCAATAATATTAATGTCATTATGTCAATTGGATTGTAAAAATTAGATATATCGTCAATTAATTAGTATTTTTTTAACTTTTAGCCAGAAAGGAGGAACAAGGCGTATTTTTTAAGTCAATCACAACACTTCTGAGTAACTGGACGTATCTATTTGTTTACTCAGCCATTGTACACTTTCGAGGAACTAAACGTATTTGTTAGCTCAGCCAGATGTGTTCAACTGCACGGAATATAGTAACAAGAAGGCTATAATAACATACCTCAGTAATAATAACAATTAAGTTTAACGTTATACCATTCTTTTGTATGGGTTCTGTATAATTTTAAATGCAAATTTTAATATTGATTAATGTTATCAAATGTTTTTAAAAGCTCCTATGAGCGTATAATAAATAAATAACAATAAATAAACTAAGAAGTATGTGATTTAAATGTTGGAAAATATACAGAGAAGGCTTTTTTAAAGCTTATAAATAATACAAGTTAATAACTAGCAAATAGGTCTGAATTAGTTGCCTTTTGGAACTCACGAAATTATTAACACCAAAAATAACAATAATTTCACAGTGTGTATGTAACCACTAATCAGATTATTATCACCGATGGTTACAAAATTTTGCCTTAAGGCGATGCCATACGTAGTAATGCAAAATCATGTGTTTTTGGTTTGAAAATTTGGTCGCCTAGAAATGTTTCAGATGCTTCAATTAAATACTGCGAGTAGAATACATCTTGGCCTTTGAAATGATCGAGTATTTTTTAGATAAGTCTTATTATAAGGCCAGAAAAAAATAATGTATTATGGCTATGAAAACAGCTTTAAAGTTCAAAATCTCCTACTTACGAAACCATTTGCGGTTATGATTTTATTTTATAATGTGGCAAATTAAGTTATTTATAAAATGATGTAAAAAAATATATATTTATGCCTGAACATCCACAAAATAAAATAAAAGGCACTTTTTGGCCATGTTTTTTTCTTGCATAAATCAAAACAGGCGGATGGTGTTAAGCGGGAATTTAAACCTTATCGCCATCTACGTAAGGGTTATTATTGATAGTGGCTCAATTTAAAATATTACACGACGTAGTGCATCGCCTTCACAATTATTATCGGGAAGCGAATGAAGCATTGTGGTTTGTGAGTGAATAGATTACATAGTATCTATCACTCGGGCAATCTTGCGAACACTTCCAGTTATTATACCTAATTGAATAATGCAAGTTCTATGCCGTGTTTATCTCGCGAGTGCGGTAAACGACTCATTGATTTAATTAAACGGAGTGTATTGAAGTAGAACTATTTAATTGTAGGAAATGTAATGATTAAAGTTAATAAGATTTATTAGCATAAAATTAACCATTAACTCAAAAACCTAATTATGCATGAGACAATTTTAACCTTTATTTTATGTGTGCTTATTTGTTTATTAATTTTCGAGAAATTATTTAAGTTGTTCAGGAGTACAATAATATGTATATATTACATAACTTAATAAACTGAGTATGAAAAATATAAGCAGGTACAACACAAGTTATCATAGAGAGTTATGTTGTACAAACGAGTTAAATAATCAATATATGTATATTATAAAAGTAAGTGTACAATTTACGTGACGCTAAAAGTCCGAAACGAGTCCCGGTACAATCACGGGAGTTATATGGTGTGGTAGCCCTCTATCCTCCATCCATGAAGAAGGTTCTGGTTTTTACCTGAAGGGCGTGCTTTTGAAGATATAAGGGCAGGAAGTTTCGCCCTCTAGAAATATATAAAACAGTCTAGAACAGTTCGGAAACATCCCGGAACATTCCAGATCATAATGAACTAAAAACGGGATTACATGCCGTTTTCTAATAAACTTTTAGTAAATTCGTAATCGTGACAATACGTGTATCACTAAATAGTATAAAACAAAGACACTTTGTGAGCTTTGTTCTTCGTAACTATGCAACGGAGTTTGATAGCGTTTTTACTATCATTTAGAGAATTTCAATACATATTTATATTATATTTATTAAGTAAATTTATAAAAAATAGACGTGAATAGTTTGTTTGTATTTAGCAAACTTTTATTACGCCAGATTAAGTGTTTTCCAGATCATAGCTAAATTAATATAGCGATGAAAGTTGTACAAAGGAGTTTGAAGTATTAAAAAAAAAATGTCGCTAGAATTTGTGCTTTGCAATTTATTTATGAGTTATAAAAACCTTCGACGCTGTTAACTTTTTCGTTAACCTGATGCTCGACAAGGAAGAACATGTAGCGCGTAAAATCTTCTAAGTTTTGTACTGCAGGGTATCCCCTTTTAAATGAGCAAATAAGATTATGTTCAATTAACCAGTCCATGTAAAATTGTCGCTGTTTAAATTACTAGGGCTGCCACCTTTCAAAAACAGTAGACCCGGAGATTTTAGAAATATAGTTTTTTTTTATTAAACTAAAACTTTTTAGTGTGAATTATTTAATTAAGGCAAAATGTCATGGTAAATGACCATTGATAATGTTTTTTTAAATATAAATGACTTAGCTAGTGCTCAGCTGACTTGGACCGCCTTGACACTTAAAACTATATTGTTTAAGCATCTTTTCTTGCTGATGTTTCTTCAAAAATTCTTGGCAATTCATATTGTAATTAATCGTCAGAATTAACTCTGCCTTCACCATATCCACTGACAAGCAGTTCGCTCGTCTGTCCACAAATTTCACATTAAAGAAAAGACGCGTTCAACAAAAGCATTGCTTAAAGGATTGAAAAAAAAATTCCAATTATTTTCGGTGACTTTGAATAACTGAAACCATCGTAAATCAACAGGCAATGTTGAATCACTAGATTGTACGAACTTAGGAATTACTTGGTTTAATTTTCGGGTCTTGTCATAAAGTTTATCATCGTCGTCATTTTTCAATCCAAGTGGTTCGACAGTTTCCACAGTATATTCGTAACTTACTGCACTTGTTAATTGATCCTGAACAGAAGACCTCAATGCACTCAGTCAAACAGTCACGCGCTCCGCGCCATGATGGTCGTCTGTAACTTCGCTGCCACCGCCCGGTCTGACCCGAAGATATTAAACCCGTAGCCCGGACATGCACCATGCAAACCCGTAGACTCCGGGTCAAACCCGGAGAGGTGGCAGCCCTATAAATGACCCTGTTCCACTTTTCCAAGAGAAATTCGATATACCTATCAGATGACATATCGGAACAGCTTCGTTAACCCGCGAGCGCTCGTTAACTATAACTATAAACAGATGGTAATACGATATTCCTGGAAACCGGCAGAACTGCAGCAGGTGACCGTCTCATGCGGATTTGCTGCTCGTAGCGTTGTTGCTTGCAAAAAATTATCTAAAGAAGCGAAGCTAGCAGTCAACAATGGGGTATTGGTACCTACCCTGAAGTGTGACAGTGAAGCAGAGGTAGGATGAAAGTAGACCGAATGCTGTAGAAATGAGATCCCTGAGGCGTATGTTGTTAAAACAATGATTGTGTGAGAAATGTGAAGATTCGCAAAGACTGCAAACATAATAAACGAACTCTAAGCAGAATTCCTGCCTGAACAGACTATGCAAAAATTACAATAGCGTATTATCCAAGGTTGATATTTTCAGTTGCAAACTTACCAAATACAAGAGGTCCATAAAAGAATATTTCTCTGATGGTTTGTGAATAATGTGTCTATTGTTTATATATCTATTATGATTTGATTTATACCTACAACCTCTCTCCATGGCTATAAATGTATTGTTTTGTAAATTTTTCGTTTTATATACTCTTTATTTTGTATGAATTTTTTAATTCATATTCCTTTCTCACAAATTTAAATAACTTATTCCATATTATGCTGTCTCAGAAGAGATAAAGTCACAAGGAGGAAATCCATGATTGGTTTTATTTTACTATATAAAACTTATGTGCAAACTGATTAAATGTAAACTGTCGATTTCCCGAAAATGAATAAATAAATAAATAATGAATATAGTTAAGAAAGGACCGTTTAGATTGGTCATGTAGAGCGAATGAACGAAGAAAGGAGTGTAAGGAGAAGACATGGCACCATCAAGTGAACCAAATATTTCAGGCCACTCAAGAGTAGGAATACTGCAATTGGATTTATGCGACGATGTATGAATGTAAATGAAACAAGGAGTGTGTGCCAATATCGTGTTGTTTGGTGGTCCATCCCATCTGCCTACCCCTGCTGGGAAACGGCATTTGTTAGTTAGCTTTTGCGTCATATATGTATTTAATTACGCCTACATTATACAGGGTTTTCCAATAAGAGTTGTCAATTTGATATACAATCGTAAAATATCAATGGTTTCGTTGCTTGTGTGGCACGTAGCGCCGTCTTGTTGAAAGCAAACGTTGCCCAGATCAATACCATCCAATTCCGTCCATTAAAAATCATTAATCATCTCTCGATAACGCAATCCATTCACCGTAACTGTTGCTCCAGCATCATTTTCGAAAAAGTAGGGTCCAATGACTCCGCCGGACCATAAACCGCACCAAACAGTCACACGTTGAGGATAGAGAAGCTTTTCAACAATAACTCTTGGGTTTTCCGAGCCCCAGATGCGACAATTTTGCTTGTTGACGAAGCCACCGAGGTGGAAATGGGCCTCATCACTCGAGATGATTTGCATTTGATTCACTCAAGTGAATTTTAATGATTTCAAAGTGTTGTTGAAGCGTGTATCGTTCTATTTTTAATAATGGCGTAGTTTCTACTTATCAAATGTCAGCTTCAAAAGAAACATCTACCGAAATAGCGGGCTATTCAAAATAACACCTCTTATTGGAAAGAAAACCCTGTATTATTCTCTGAGAGCAGTGCATTTTTTAAATATTTATGAACCAATCACAGAAATATATAATATAAATTAAGGTAAGTTGTGTTATGGAGGATAATTGCGTTTATTGCAATTAAAACAAGAGTGCGTCCTGCATTTCACTTTATAAGCCATCTACAAAGTTATTTTGCAATTTACTTTCGGTATAATATGAAAATCATTTCCCTTACTCATGTGTTGCGTGTCACATGCATTTGTGGGCCAATTGCATTCAATAAGAAATAGAATGCACTTAAGGCGAAGCTTAATGCTGAATCACTATTTTGATTAATCTTTTTAACGAATTGGTGTACATTATGAATACCAAAAAATATTTTTTAGATAAATTGAAGGTTTTCCTATCTTTTCGCTTCGGTACAATACAAATAAAAATTAAATTACTCAATAAAAAATATAAATGTAAGCTACTAAAAAAAAAAAATTTTCAATAGAAATGTATGAACGCGTAAAGGAAACAACTTTAAAAAATACAGTATTATAGCTAAGATTAACTGCGAGAGTTACACTTGATTAACTTTTTTTGCTTTTTTATAAAATTATTTACAAAATTAATAAAAAACAGTTTTCTGCTTGAAATCGAACGTTTCTAGACTCCGTTTGTCAAGCGATTTTAATGCTTATTAGCTTATTACCTACAATATAAGGGATGTGTATATTTGATGTGTAAAAAATGTGTATATTTTTGGTATACTTCGGAGTCTAGAAACGTTCGATTTCAGGCAAAAAATCGGTTTTTATTTAATTTGTATATAATTTTATAAGAAAGCAAAAAAGTTAATCAAGTGAAACTGTCACAGATAATCTTAGCTATAATACTGTATTTTTTTAAAGTTGTTTCCTTTATGCGTTCATACATTTCTCTTGAAAAAATATTTTTTTTAGTAGTTTGCATTTATATTTTTTATCGAGTAATTTATAAATTTATTTGTATTCTACTCAAGCGAAGCGATAGGAAAACCTTCAATTTATCTAGACCATATTTTTTTGTATTCATAATGTTATAAAGATTAATGAAAATGGTGCTTTGGCATTGAAAAAAAAAATTAAATCACAAAGGACTATATTGTAATGCAAAGCGACTCCACATCAACAATAATATCATTTTTATTTAATTCTTTACAACATATCATACATTTTCCTCTGATTACATGATTATACGATATTTCCACATTTTCATATTTTTGCAATCATTTCCGTAGTTACACACGTAAAACTTCTATTATTGACCAGGAAGAAAAGACAACCCACTCCAACTGCACCTAATAGCATAGACAAAGTGATTTGTGAACCATCAGTATCGCTACAGCGCTGTCATTGCGTCTCTCTACATATTATCCATAACAATTTGTTATTATTATTGACCACTGAAGAATAAAACCGATAGAACTGTACTGCGTGCGTGTCTGTATACCCGAAATAAGGTAAATTTTTTCTTACTTTTGATAAAATTTGCTAAAGATTTTCGTGTATTAAGCTTATTTCTTGAGCAGTTTTGAAGTGAAACTTCTTTACGCGCGTCATGCATTTTCGAGGACCGGAGTAAAACCGACTCATGACCGTCACGAAAAACAGTGATCATTTGACCGCTCACCGTTCACTGTCGCTCTCTCACCGTAGTCGCTTACTGAGGTGAGGGAGCCACTGACGAACGTTCTTTCTCTCTTCTCTCTTTTCCTCTCTCTCTAGCCAACGACGCCACGCCAGGCATCAGCTGCTTGCTTCGTGTACTGCGCGGTGAGTATAATACGAGTGAAATACGTAATTGATTGTGGTTTATTCGATTTGGAACAGAGTTTTAGTGTCAAAAATGAGTAGTGACGAGATAGAAGTGAGAAAAACATTCGTGGCACAAGAATAATGAAATGAAAAGAGAGAGAGAAGAATACTAAAAGTTTCACTTCCGTCGTGCGTAGGCTTACCACACACTGTATTTTTTTGAGTTCCAATTGCTCACAACCGTCTGGATCCAATGAGGTTACGCACCCTTGATCGGGGTATGTTGTGAGTCAAGTAGTGAGGGGATGGTAAGAGGGAGATGGAGAAGACCGATTAACTAATGTTTATAAGACAATGTTTTTTTATGCATAGCACAAAGGATAACAAATTATTAAAAGCAATAATTGAAAATATCTCCCGAGTAAAAAAAATGCCGCCGACGGGAATTGAACCCGCACCTTCTGATGTCCGGTCAGGAGCTCTGGACCACTGAGCCACGTCGGCTTATTTCCAAGACGCCAAATAATTCAACATGTACTAGTACTTCAATCAACAAATACTGCTTTTTTATATTTTTTTGCTGAAGTAGTTCAGTGGTCCAGAACACCTGACCGGACATCAGAAGGTGCGGGTTCAATTCCCGTCTGCTGCATTTAATTTTACTCGGGAGATATAATAATAATAATATATTTATTCCAAATTCCTGTAATATTCAAAAATCTGTTAATGAAAAAATAAGAAAATAAACAGATCTAGGAAATGAAATAAAAAGAATTTGGCATTCTCAAACTATAAAAATATTACCATTTGTTATTACATTGGCTACTGGCATTATACCTAGCTCTCTCATTAAAAATTTAGGCGTATTAGATCTATCAAAAAATTTATATATAAAGATGCAAAAGTCGGTCATTTTGAATACATGTAGGATAACGAAAGTTTTTTTTAATATTTATGTTGAGGGATCAGTGGGATTTATAGGTCCCGTTAGGAGTTCTACCGAGCCGAACCCTCTGTTATGAAAATATCTGGAGTCGGTGAATTATTTTCCCATTTGATCTCTGGTGAGTTGACGTGTTGTTCTTGTATTGTTTTGTATTTATTTTGCTTATATAATGCACTTGCATAATGTTGATTGACTAGATGATCATTTGTGGAAAAGTGTGTGGAAGGGTTTAGTTTTTCCTATGGGGAAGATTTAACCCGGACATAAAATCGGAAAAAGTAAAAAAAAAAATAATAATAATAATTTGTTATCCTCTGGCTATTCAGTTCTGGTCACCAAACACGGCTAAAGCCGTTTAATTTAACGTTTCGATTCTGGAAGCTAGATAGTCTTTAATTCTAAGGTGATACTAAAAGCATATAATTATTTTCCTCAAGGCCTCCTGCGCTAATGCAAAAAAAACTACCACTCTGGAATAATATATTACGATTAATCGCATATTAATCAAATAAAATTTACTTGCGCACGCCAGGATTTGAATCCGCAACTCCTGAATTCATAGTCGATATCCTTTGACTATGAATCGACAACTGAGGCCATCAGAGCGAAATCTTATAAAAATTGGTGACATCGGTATTCTTTCAAGTCGGTGTAGATTGTAGATTTCATTTCTATTGGTTCATTCAGTGTTATTGGTTAATCTTGATGCAGTCATGCCTCGGAGCAGTAACTACCATGAAATCAAACGCATTGTAACAAAACTAATTGTACTGCAAGCATGCAACCGTTTGTTTCTATTTAGCCACTGTAAAATCACCCATTTCCTATCTAAGAGAGTACAATCTAGGCACATATTGTCCCACTAAAACTGCAAATAAAAATTATAAAAATACCAACATGGAGTCTAGCAGGGCAAGGAGAAAACTTACTGATATGAAATACTGTTAATTTATTAAAAATCCGGTCAAATTATTCGTCTTCCTGTTAAAAATGGGACTGCAGGCCTATAACGAATGAATTAAAAGAGTTTCTAACAAAGTATCAGTCAAATGCGAATGTTTTGTGAGGACGGCGGAACACGTGCTCATAATACTGATATTGATATTGACAAACTGATATTTTCGCATTCCGTCATGATATATATTAGGAAATGAACATTTGTTTTTGATATAATCTGAATGACTAATATTTTATCAGGATGTTGGCATGCTGTCACTTTTTTAACATGATCATTTTTCTCCGTGTGGTTTCGGTCCAGCACGAACAAATTAATAATTTATCAATATCTGATCGATAGGCTCAGTTTTCTACGATTTTATATCGATATCACTAGCACGGTTGCGCTGTCGATAGCCGAACCGGTAGGTATTTATTTATTTTTTTATAAAATCACGCCCAGCTGGGCTTTTACATGGTATTTTCTTATTTTTTTACAAAGAACATCTAAATAAACAACAAAATCAACAAAAAAAAAACAAAATCAAAAAGAAAATATAAGACATAATAAAACACAACCTCTTAAACAAAAACAATGTCAAAAATAAATAAAGTGGAAACTAAACACTGCACCATGCAAGATGAAAAAATATAATACTAGGAAAATTACAAAACTTTGGTAAGATAAAGAATAGCTACGTAGTTTCTATAGTTAAATTATATTATATTTGATATTCTTCTTTCTGAAATAAATTGGGTAATGACTTGTTTATATTTGGTGAATGATGTGTTGAATATATCAACAACATCTTTATAGTCATTACCCAAATTTAGTATCCGGCGAACGGGGGTATAGAATTGAGATTCTGTGTTGGAGTTATCACAATAGAACGGTAGATAATGCCTCGATGTTGGTTTGCGAGGTATATGTAAAGAAATCAAGTATAATATAGGGTTTTCCAATAAGAGGTGTTATTTTGATATTCAATCGTAAAAGATCAATGGTTTCGTTGCTTGTGTGGCACTTAGCGCCGTCTTGTTGAAAGCAAACGTTGTCCAGATCAATACCATCCAATTCCGGCCATAAAAAATCATTAATCATCTCTCGATAGCACAATCCATTCACCGTAACTGTTGCTTCAACCTCATTTTCGAAAAAGTAAGGTCAATGACTCCACCGGACCATAAACCGCACCAAACAGTCACACGTTGAGGATAAAGAGGCTTTTCAACAATAATTCTTGGGTTTTCCGACAATTTTGCTTGTTGACGAAGCCACCGAGGTGGAAATGGGCCTCATCACTCAAGATGATTTGCATTTGTTTCACTGAAGTGAATTTTAATAATTTCAATGCGTTGTTGAATGTTCCATTTTTATTAATGGCGTAGTTTTTACTTGTCAAATGTCAAAAAATAACAGCTTCAAAAGTAACATCTACCGAAATACCGAGCTATTCAAAACAACACCTCTTATTGGAAAACCCTGTAGTTCAGGGCTGTCAATTATTGAATTTATGATTTTATATAAACATTTTAGGTCATTAACTATTCTACGAAATGAATACAGTGGTAACATTGGGGCACCTATTTATGGATTGACAAACGGCAGCGCAAAAATTTAAAATATCTACTAATTAATTGATAATGTCGAATTGAAATACTAACTTTAACAAACATTGGAAGTCAGAATATATTTTTTTTACACTAAAAAGGTATTTAATTAGTTAATGAGGACTTTAGCTATAACTAGTGATATTTGAACAACTTTCGCTTCTCCAAACTCGAACTGAATCAATTGACCGCGTTTCAGATGAATTAATTAAGTCTATGGATCGTGTATACGATTAATTTCAATTCGAAGAGCTTCGTTAGTTCACCTCCGTTCATTAATTAGCCAGTTATTTTGCATTACGAACGACTTTATTTAAAAAAAACTTTATATTTACAGTTTATCTGACACTTTGAAGCTACTGACTATCGGGTAAATTAGACCACAGATGACGGATTTAGTCAATATCGTATTGATATGGGGTTTGTTTTGATCGACCGCGCTGACACCCAATTACCAGACGTTATATGGGATTTTTTTTTAAATTTAAAGTCAATCAAATTTAATTTTGTTATTATTTAGTTATGCAAGTATTTTTTTTTTATTTTGGCAATTATTTCGGCGTTCAAGGTATTTAAAAAGCAAGTAAGGTTAGTAAATTAGTTTATACCGAAAATTTTAATAAATCACTTTAAACATATTAATGAATAAAGAAAGAGAGTAATAATAATATATGACATATGATAATTGTAGAAGAAGTCAAGGATGCTCAAGGAATAAATGACACGACCAAGTCAACTAATTACTTGAGTTGGGCCATGTCAAGAATCAAAATAATAGAAGAGTATGTATGAGACAATGTATGAATGTGAATGTGGTAAGAAGTGTATACTAATACCGAGTTGTTTCGCTGTCCGTTTTCTCTGGCTACCCCTGCAGGTAAATAGCGTAATTGTTTGTTAGTTGCTTGCAGAATTTAATAACATCATCTGTTTGGTTTTGAAATGACAATATGCATAGTTCATACTGGAATGTTAATTATCCAGTTCCTACCTTTCTCCAACCATCACCTTGTTAGAAAAGGATTTGAAATTTAGAACACTTTGCATATTCCGAGTTCATTTGTTTGGAAAAGACCAGAACAGGGGGGTGTAACTCTGATAAAAAATTGGAACCGAAATATTGTGACGTCATATGGATGCCTAACTATATCCACCAATGAAAAGCTCTGAAAGTCTATGGAATAAACTTTCAGAGTTTTTGATTGGTGTATGGTATAATAAGTAGGGTCCGAATGAGAATTTTACTGTCTATATATTGGCCTATCTATGGTTTTTGTGTTCAATTTGTTTCATACAAAAAACCCGAAGATAGCGATCTAGTGAGTGGTTTATTTATGAAGCAAGTCGTTGATGATTATCGTGTGTATAATCTTTAAAAAGAAGGAATTAAACTATATTGAAAGTGCTTATACATTCGTTGTATTGTGGCCACAGTTATTACCTCAAGGAATCGCTGTGGAACTAATGTGATTGTGTTGTGTTTGAACTAACGATATTGTGTTGTGTGCTGCTTCGTGGTAAGTGATTGGTTTCCCTTTTTCCTTTATTTCATACCTGGAGTTCCACGAATTCAACACAAAACAGTTATTAATCGTACAACTTGAGGATATTTTAATTTCTTCTATTGTATCATTGCATTGGACCCACGTCGACTTGGTTGTAACCCGACGCGATGGACCGCTCGTCGCATTGTTTCAATTTCTTCAATCTTCAGGTAATTTAATTTTACTTCCGACACCGATAGTAATTAACGTTTGTTTACGTAGATCATATTGTTTAGAATAGGCGGAAGTAAAAAGTACTCTGCCACCGTATATATGCAGTCAATTACGTCAGTAAATGACAGCTGAAAACATGTAATGAAGCAACGTGTTTAACCAATGGGAAAAATATAATTGATTCATTCATTTTGTTTAATAATTAATTAATGTAGCACATCTTAACAAAGGGTCATAAATCATTTGAAATTTAATTTCTAACGGATATTACTTGACATGAAAATTGCTTTAATTTTTTTAAAGTAAGTATATTTATACAATGGCAACTGTTGTATCCACATTCTCATATAAACAGCGAACAGCGTGATGATCAATTATCTCTCTGCAATGAGGCATGTCAATGAAAATGTGATTCTGAAGAGGAAGCTACAAGCCAAAAATGTGTATATTCTTGGTATACCTTATATTGTAGTTAATAGGCATTAAAATCGCTTGACAAACGAAATCTAGTAACGTTCGATTTCAAGCATAAAACTGTTTTTTTATTTATTTTGTAAATAATTTTATAAGAAAGCAAAAAGGTTAATCAATTGAAACTGTCACAGATTATCTAAGCTATAATGCTGTATTTTTTAAAGTTGTTTATTTTACGAGTTCATACATTTCTATTGAAAATATATTTTTTTTAGTAGTTTACATTTATATTTTTTGTTGAGTAATTTATTTTTTATTTGTTTTCTACTCAAGCGAAATGATAGGAAAACCTTCAATTTAACTAAAGCATATTTTTTGGTATTCATAATGTACACCAATTCGTTATAAAGATTAATCAAAATAGTGATTTGGCATTAAGCTTCGCCTTAACACTGGCCGCCCGTTTTAGATCTTTGTGAAAAAGAATCATCATTTTCCAAAAAGCTTAATAAGCCACATTAAACAATAAAATTATGAACGCAAAGGGGTTCGCAAGTAGAAGATTTTGAACTTTAAAGCAATTTTATACAAATATAAAAAACGACAAAAAAAATGCTAGATTAAAAAAAGGCCAAAATCTGTTCCACTTCTAGTATTTAATTAAAGCACATACAATATTTCAGAGTGATCAAATCTTCAAACCAAAAACACAAGATTTTGCATTTCATGACAACTTTTCTATATAAGCGCTGAATCATCTGCATAACTAACTAAAATCGACAAGGCAAAACACAATAAAATATTTTTAAAGTCATCCGTAGTCAATCAATAACTCGGATTTCACTACCTAAATTAATTTGAAAGCATACAATGGTAAAAGATGTAGGTAATAGGTACCTACTCATGAACGGCCCTCCGAAGCTAAGAAAGTCTTGTAAAATGATTATGCCTTCTAAGATTCAATCATTGATCTAAGCGAAAATACAGCTCTGCAGCGCTAACAGTAATACATTTCAGTTTATTATTACTAACTTATTGAAGCTTATAAACCTCATTTGAACATATATTTTTATTTATGTACTGGCTGTACTCCGCCACGCGTTGCTATAGCTCAGTCTGTCTGTACAGATAGAAAAACAATAGCGCGTGCTTCTTTTACGTCAAACATAACTGTTTTTTTTATTCAAGAAAGAATATTTGTCCAACAGATTACGCTGTTTTTCAACAAAAGCATGTTTTTTCCTCGCATAAGTGACATTAACATAATATAGGATATATTAAAAGACTCGCGTATTCGAATGCAACGTTAGTAGAATGAGTCAAAATTTCAAAGAAATAGGTGAAGAACTTTCTGAGATTTAAGATTTTGAACAAATGAACATTTACATTTTTATTTATATATATATATAAGATAGATGGACGATTTACGCCTGCTTCAAAGGCATTCACTTTTTTATTTGCATGGTGTTATGTGTGGTAATAAGTTGAGTATTTAAGCAAGTCATAAAGCTTACTCCAGAGTCCGTCAGATGCCGCTAGAGTGTAACAAATGCTTGTGAGGTTATAGCAGCGTTGCCAGGTCTAGGGAAATTTCCCTAGATCTAGGGGAGAAAAAAAATTCTAGGGAAAAGGGAAATTTTCACGAAATCAGCACAAATCTAGGGAAATTATTATTGGCGTTGTGATCTTCTACTTACCCGGTAAAACACAAAATTTCAGATTAAGGCATCGCTATGTTATGTATTGCTATTATTTGACCTTAACAATTTACTCCATGCACATGTATTTTCGTAAATATTGCCTATTCCGTCACAATTATCCAAAACAATACTTCGATTCAATTGAATTAAGAAATAATGAATATGTGAATGGGATAATGAATAAATTCATATTAAATAGTAGGAATTTTGTGTGTCGGAATAGTCCATAATTACCTGATCTTTGTAAATGTTATGTATTCTATAATCATCATTTGAAATGATAAGTATTTTAAAATTATCATTTGAAATGTCAACGTCAAATTTGTTGTGTCAGTGTTGCCACTGTCGGCCACTGTTTCCATATAAGAAAAATAATTGCCATATAAGAAAGAGAATAAAAAAACAGTGACTAGGTACTGGTGTGTATATGTGGCGTATTTGGGTATTCGTGTATTTTTATTACTACAAATAATATATGAAAGTTATCAACAAAAACAAAGTACATTTTTTCAAAGCTCACCCCCCCCCCCCCCGGACGGACAGACGTTTTTAACTTGCCAAGGTGGTACCCCCGGAATCTAGGGAAATCTAGGGAAATTTCGACTCCCAATCTAGGGAAATATTGCAATCTGGACCTGGCAACGCTGGGTTATAGTAACAGGGAACAAGCTTCTCGAACCAGAGAATTACCAACCCTCGGGTAATGAACAGTGTAGCTAAATCCAGACCTATTTATTGTATCTTAAATAAACACAATTATAAGTAGAACCTTTTACTTTTTAACAAAGAGTTCCCAACACCTAAATCTGCAAAGTAAGACAGATATAGCGCATAGTTTACAATATATTCATATGCCTGATATAAACCTAATATTTCAAATATTATAAAGGCTAGAAGTATCAATACAATTTGACACCCTCGACCATCGAATCAACGCAGCGCACTTTGGCACATTCAAAGTAAAACAATATCATCAAATAAATCAGCTCAACTATGTGGAAAAATGGCTCATAGCAATCTTCCCAACATGCCTTCCATTGATTTGCTTGGTGTAACTCTAAGTGACCAGCTCAGGCACGGGGACTCCATCGAAGTCAGATTCAAGTTAGCCTCACAGAAGCTGGGCGTACTGTACAGAGCCTGCGGATACTGCAGATAGTGTCCAACTGCTGACCCTTCACAAATCGCAAATGTTCCCTGCTGTTGAATTTGTCTGTCAAAATGCCCTATATTAACAAATGGATTGCAATCTTTAAAGCACAAGTAAGTGAGCTATCCGTGTTCTACCTGTACATTGGAAGACCCTCCGTGGAACTAGAGTCATTGATCCCTTCGACACCGGTGCATCATCAGGAATCACGCCAAAGGCGTTTGACATTTTTCACATGAGAACAGAACGTTTCTTCGACTCGTCCTTGAGCCCGTCTGTGGAATTATTTGCCGACCAATGTGTTTTCTCCTTCCGAGACCAATGTTCACTCCTTCATCTTCTCAAAAAGACCCTCCGCAGCATGGAGTTGATGTTTAAAAAAATCAGCCCTCTTCAACAACTATAGGTATTCATAGATTCTCAGTAATGCGCAATCCCAATACCAATTTCGGAGACTTGGATTTTGCAGTAACAGGCCTAACAGCTTGGAACAAACTCCCTTCACTTTTGGATCTGATCGACATATCATCTGAGTTCAGAGCAAAACTAAAGACTTACCTTTTTAAATCATCGTATCTTTTGTGTGTCTTATTTTTCATTATTTTTCATTTTTTATTTCATTATTTCTTATTTTTCATTTTTCATTAAGTACCTAGGTTATAAATACAACAATAATTATATCTGCACTCTCCAATCCCTGAAATCCAGGCGAACGGTAGCTGACATGACATTTCTCCATAAAATAATACACAACGAAATAGACTGCTCAGAACTTCTATCCCAAATAAATTTTAACACCCCGTCTAAAAGAACTCGACACACTAACCTTTTTTACACAACTAGTAATAATACAAACGCTGCAGCCAATTCCCCTATTTCTCGCATCCTTCAAACATTCAACTCAATTCAAACAAGCACAAATACTGATATATTTTTTGATTCTCTCCCTCTATTTAAGAAAAAACTTTTTTAGCACACTGAATTCGCCCACATAACACACACAACCACACACAGACACACATGCACACGTACACACACACACAAACACTCACACACACCTCTCTCCTTCCCCAGCACACTAATTTAACTTAACTTAAAAATGTAACTTAACCGTAAAATGTATAATATACCTCATATGCATATAATATGTCAGCGACATGTCATTGGTACCAATTATTGTATTAACTTTTATAATTTTGTAACTATTGTCATCAATGTAATTATGTACTGTTTGTTTCTGCAATAAACAAAATAAAATAAAAATAAATAAAAATTACGCAGTCTGAGGAATTGACTTAGATCTATAAACTTTCTCCTTCTTGATTATCCACTTTAATGTTATAACAATTGCTAACACTTTAACCGTCTTACTTATAATAGATAATCTAGAGGGATAAGAACGGGTTAGTAGAAAACGTTAAAAATAATCACATGCGTATACCGACCGTAATACCGCAGTATTAGTGGCTGACAGATTTTTAAACCGCCCGACCCCCAGGATCAGGGACGTATTAAGATGGAGATCGCGGATTTTGTTAACAATCTGCTTGATTTGACAAATATTGATCGGTCGCGCAATGAAAATGAAAAAAAGCAGTAATATTCATTAGCAGCACTATCAGAGCAAATACGGAACGCATAATCAAATTAGCCAAATTTCGAAACAATTCAAAGGAGACCGGGTTAATGAGATCGCAAATGTCATCCGAAGAAACGTGAAGTTAACAACTAAACGTGAAATGCTAAAATGACCCAGTTTTTGAGGATTGGAACAAAGTGGTGTCAGGCTAAGAAACATTTGCATGAATATTATCATGAGTAAATATTTTAACTGGCATATCCCATTTCTTGTCTCATCAAATACACAATAAAATCATAAGCCGTTTTAACCGCATTAAAAACTCACAAACAAAATTATAAATATATTTAGATGATTTGTATAGCGCCGTTTTTGTGCAAAATCACCTTCAGGAACAACTTTTTCTTTAACTTATTTTGATATGATTTTATACCCATCAATGTAACATATCATTGAAGAAGAAGAAAATACTAATAAATCTAAATGAAACATGAAACAGAATAAGACGCATAAAAATAAAAAAGATAACAGTCACAACTAGTTATAGTATATTAAATTGTTAGCTACCCTAACCCAACCTAACCTTCAAAATAGGTTAAAGAAAAAGTTGTTACTGAATATTCCTTTAGACTTGAAAAATAGGTATCTCATATAAATTTTCAATTTACAATTTCATTAGAAACTTTAAAAAGGTGGTTGCACAAAAGTATTGTAAAAAAATTGTTGCAAGATGATATTGTTAATACTGCATTTTAAATTACGTTTAGAAAATGGGTCCCAATGGTCAAGTGGTTAAGACGCTTGTCCCGGTAAGACAAGAGATCCTGGGTTCGATTCCTAGCTGAGACCGTTATCTTTTTTTATTTTTCTCTGTCTTGTTCTTTTTCACGCTTCGTTTATATTTATCAGTATTATCTTCTTCCTTAATGATATAAAATTATAATAGTTCATTATGCACCACTTTGCATACAAATCATTCAAAAGATAGTCACACAAGATGGCTGCCAGGCAATTTCCCATCACCCTAGATTTGACTTCAATCCCATTCATACAAAATGTAAGGCCTGTGAAGGGTTTTCTAGGTTCGTGTTAATACCATTGACATCACGGTCATTAATTATAAAAATATTAAATTACACAAATAAAACAATAGAAACATAGTAAACACCACTTTTTATACATAATGCCGACCAGGTTTCGCTACAACCGTAGCTTCTTCAGGGCAGTTGAAAGGGGTTAGCTAATAAGGTGCCTAAAAGTATACTCGTGGGAGATCACATGTACTTTTTATGCTCCGAAAGCCAGGACTTCTGCCCATAATCAACAGAGGGACTCAACTGCTTGATTTTGAATTGACCATCGACATTTTTAACTTCACTTACGGACAGTTCAGTTTATTGATTAGCTTGAAACAAAAGTTATAAAATTTAAAATCACAAGCTATAAGTTTTAGTTACAAGTCACTAGTTATTAATCTTAGTCGTAAGCCACTAGTAATAAATCAATTGGCCATTTGTTTCTCAGAACTTGAACAGTTCAACAAATTTCAAAGTTATTTTGCAAAAACTTGAATAGAACCTTTACAGAATTTGATATGTACTTTTTCTCATGTGACACCTCACACAGAGGTACTATGTCGCCACCCAGTTGGGCAGCGTTGTGAGACGAGTTAAGGTAGGGGCTGCAGGAAGGGATTTATTATTTCAGGTCTTGAAGAGGTCCGGATTATATGAAGGAGGAAAACCAAGTGCCGGTAGCTCGTTTCATACGAGCCGACTTGCTCAAAAAGTCGAAGAAACGACCAGTTCTCTTGAAGCCAACATCAACTGTGAACGGGTGTTCTGATCGTGTTCGTCAAATGCACATGATGAATTGTTAAAATTCTGAGAAACAACTGGCCCTTAGTTCATCACTAAAGATGATTTGCATTTGATTCAGTCAAGTGAATTTTAATAATTTCAGCGCGTTGTTGAAGCATATATTTTTATTAATGGCGTAGTTTCTACTTGTCAAATGTCAAAAAATGACAGTTTCCAAAGTAACATCTACCGAAATAGCGGGCTATTCAAAATAACACCTCTTATTGGAAAACCCAGTAGTACTCTCTCAAACAACTAACTGCCTGCCCAGTTGTTAGTTGTTTCCATTCATCGTCCATTGGTCTTGAATCGAAAGAAAACATGTGTTTTTATAACTGTCTCTCGCGAGTTATACACACAACAGAGGCTCGCAACATTTTATGATTATTCATAGTCGGTGGCGGGTGTTTGTACAATGAACCCCCAAAGAAAAAGTATGGCGAACAATATTTACTAGGATTGTAATATTGCGAGTTTGAACAGCGTGTCGATAGTTCGTAGTAACGACGAGCAATATAGCAACGAGTCTTGACTCCATAGAAAAAATATCCACCAATAGGAATACGGGGTATGGATTCATATGTGCGGATCCCGGACGCCCCAACGAATTAAAAAACAATATGTGCCAAATATTTTTGCTTTTTCAGTTAACATGAAACTAAATTCCCAAAAATAGCACAAATAATAGTAAATAAATATATTTATTTATATTAATATAATGGTAACATGATTTGAACCACACATCATAAATCACAAATAAAAACTGTCATTTTGCGGAAAAAGTGACGCGCATGTTCGCAAATAGTGCATGCGCATACGTCGATGATAAATACAATGTTGCCTGTTTTTTCGCAGCCATTTAAAGACATTTTTACTAGTAATAATTCGAAACACAAATTGAACAGTCTTTACACAATGCGTAACAAAAACACCGTTTAACGGCTGTAAAGTGATTTTTTATTAGTAGGGCTTGTAGGCAATTAGCATTTAAAGTTTTGGTTTTTCTTATTTTGAAACAAAAAGATTTTAAAAAGACTTTTTTTTTTTTTAAAACCTTTTTTAAAACCGTATTGAATTGAGAGAAGCGTTCTCCGCGTTTTTACACGACTTGACAAGGCAAATTCAACCTCAAGTCTGTCCAATACACCAAGGCCACGCGTCGCATATTTTTGTGCACGGCTGCTTCACTTACGTCGTTCAGATTCTGGCTTCATTTTAGGTCATTTTCTCGTCTTAACGAAATTTAAAAAAAAAATTATAATAACACTGTTTCTGGATTCTTTATATAATGATGCTCTCGAGTTGAGATTCCTTTAGATATTAATAAACCGGGTACAGAGATTTCAAATGCTTGCTATTTAGTTGCGAGCTGGGGTGTGAGAGAGACATAAAGCTAATACATGGGCTTTTATACTATCATAATAAATAAAAATATTTTAGAATTATATAATTTGACAACACGAATTTCAGTGTACGATTTACATCTTAATATTATGGGATTACGTGTTTAACATCCAAAACGCACATTCTTTACATGTAATAATGTGCTCACAATGATCTGTGTAGATTCTGTATACATGTTCTGCACACAAAGTGGTGACGCAAGCCGGATTTACACGGGCTCGTAAATAACATTGAATCCTGTAGACACAGAGATCGCTGTGTTTATTAAGTAACTAGATAACTTATCATCAGGGTTATGCAGAGAAAATGGAATACCACAAACTCTTTGCTTCATCCACAAGTATGTAAGTGGGGACTTATGCCATCACCACTTTGACATAATAATACCGCACGATAATCCCAACTGTTTCCAACCGTCTCTGGACCATGTGAGACTATGGTATTCCCAATTGGGGTATGTTGAGAGGATGAATGTATTGGAGAGGGGATTGAGACGAGGAAGAGGAAGGAGGGGGAGTATCTGGCTATTCTGATCTGGCCACCAAACACAGCTAAAGCCTTTTCAAGCAAAGTTTCAATTCTGAGTGACACAAGACACAACAGTGCTTAATTTTACACGTCGGTAGAAATTCGGAATGCGGGTCTAATAATTTTGTTTGCCCATATAAACTGAGCTTTACCATCTCATTCTTGTATCCACATATGCATGTTGAAATTTGTATCAAAATTATTGACTTTAAACAATTTGAAACATTTCTAAAGAAGACTACACAATTGAATTCGTGCTTTGACTGCTATACGATATCTGAAATCGCAAAATCTTTATATCGGTGAAGGTCCAAGTGACAGACAAGTGAAATACCTAATTTCACATGAATAATGTATGACAATGTTACCATTTTGAACTGAATTGACCTTGTGAATTGGTTTAAAACAGGATTTTAAAATCACAAGGATGTGATTTTCACGATTCAATATTAGCGAACCCTGGAATACAACGTGCCCTAAATATTCAACATGTTACCAAGCAATATAAAAAAATGCGAATTACCTCAGAGATTCAGATATATGCTGAAAACATGGCTACTAAGCAGAGATACTCTGTTTTAGTAATACTTTTGATTATGGCAGTGGTTGGTGATAAATATGATGTATAAGTTGTATTGTAATAAGTATTAATATGTTATATTGTAATTGAACATGAACAACCTGTTGACAAACTGCTTAATTGCGGTTTAATGGGATTGTACTTTGAAGAACAATAAATAAATAAAAAATAAAATACGATGTATCACGTCATGTAACATTCGGAATCGGCCTACTAACAATAACATTCCTTATATAGATGGCTATAAGGTTTAAATTCCCGCTGAACACCAGCCGCCGGTTTTAATTTAAACAAAAAAAAACCAATGCCAAAAAGTTAAGGCACAAATATTTAAATATTTTACAATAATTTCCTAGAGAACGTAATTTTCCTTACTATAAATAAAGCTATCACTGAAAATTGGTTCGTAAATAGGAGATTTTGAACTTTAAAGCGGTCATTATAGGCCTGATACTTTATTTATTTCTGGGGTTATAAAAAGACTTGTGCTTCAAAGGCCAAGCTGTATTCTACCAAAACCTCCTAGACCACAAGGCCGGGACACTCGTTCAAAGCAGCCCCCTAAATTGAATGGGATTTTACAAAAAAAAAAATCGTTTTTAAATGTGTTAGTTGATTTAAAAAAATATATTAAAATACATTATTTTTAGGAGGTTCTCATACAATTTAGGAGGCTGATTTGATTCAGTGTCCCAGTATTGTGATCTAGGAGGTTTTTTATTCTACTCAAAGTATTTAAGGCGATGCCATACGTAGTAATGCAAAATCATGTGTTTTTGGTTTGAAAATTTGGTCGCCTAGAAATGTTTCAGATGCTTTAATTAAATACTTCGAGTAGAATACATCTTGGCCTTTGAAATAGTCGAGTATTTTTTAGATGAGTCTTTTTACAAGCCCAGAAAAAAATAATGTAAAGGCCTATGAAAACTGCTTTAAAATTCAAAATCTCCTACTTACGAACCCATTTTCGGTTACGATTTTATTGTATAGTGTGGAAAATTAAGTTATTTATAAAATGATCGGAAAAAAAATAAATATTTATGCCTGAACATCCACAAAATAAAATAAAAGGAACTTTTTGGCCATGTTTTTTTCTTGCATAAATCAAAACAGGCGGATGGTGTTAAGAGGGAATTTAAACCTTTTCGCCATCTACGTAAGGATCGTTATTGATAGCGGCTCAATTTAAAATATTACACGACGTAGTGCATCGCCTTTCTAATCAATTATAATTTCAAACAAAAAACACATGTTTTTGCATTACTTCGTGGTGATTATTAACGGTAATCTGCACTAGAGATTATATTCTTGGAAAAGATTTACGAAATATGAGATTAACAATGGAGGATTTAAACGTTATTTGTCTATCAATTTCAATGTTATATTTTGAACTGAACAGACTATTAGTTATTTGAACAGTGGATCTCGCATCCAAAAAAATATGTTTCTATTTATTTATTAACCAGAAATTCCTCTGAATTCTTTAGATCTGTAATTAGGTACTTAAATACCTACCTACTTAATTGTATACATTTATTTGCTATCTCAGATTAGGAATTATACAATTTGTCCAAAAAAACGTTAATTGTCATTTCAATGACAATTCTTTTTTTTAAATTTTCTTCAGGTAGGTAGGTACCATAATATTGAAAAATGCGTATAAGAAAGTCCAAATTAACACAACGTTTTCACATTTGAAAATAAATCTTTACTGGACCATTTAAACGGCCACCATCTTGAAACGGAACGTACAAAAAAATTTATGCATTATCTAATAATTATTGACTAAGATTATAAGGTATTTCGCGAAGTATTTGTTGGACCTACCTTAAGTTTTACCGGTTGATGGTTAGTCCATCTTTTTCGTGGGCGACCTCTGCTTATTTTCCCGCTCAAACAATGAGCCAGTATTGATAATTTTTTTATGTGAATAACGCTTAAGAGTCCCAACTGCTCCCAACCGTCTGGAACCAGTGAGATTATGGCATCCTCAATTGGGGTATGTTGTGAGGTCGAAGGTAGTAGGGAGGGGAAGAAGATGTGGAAGAGGAAGGTAGGGTTTAAACACTGCTAAAGTCATTTCTTCCACTCTGAAACGTGCCGCAAGTAAACTATATATTATTTTAAATGAATAATTTGTGAATTAACACAAATTCATCAAATAAAATTTACTTGCGCACCCCGGGATTTGAACCAGTGAAATTCGGATGTCTAGTCGAAAGCCTTACCCCTCAACCACGTAAGCTATCAAAATTGTGTTTAATTATTTTTATGATTATAAAAAAAAATTATAACCTTAATGGTTGTCGATCCCTGTACCACAATGGCTTTTCCATGAGTCGTTCGATTGCAATAAATAAACAACAGATCTTATATTAAAAACTGGTTTCTGAACGAATTACCATTCCTGCCGAATGAAGGTACTGATTCAGTTCATTTCACTTTCAACTGAAAAGGTTTGATGCCGTGGAGATCGGCAGATTTTAAAACTTTAAAAAATTACATTAATACCAAACCCCTTACTAATATATAAATAAATCCAATTAGCAAGATACAATACGTATCAATGAATAACTTAAAGTTAATTGATAGAAAAAAAATAATGTTAATACCTTTGTATATTAAGAAATTGTAAAAATGAGAGATTTCTTACAATTAAACTGAATACTATTCAGTTTTACAAGACACTATGCAAATACAAATGTACTTTTATATTGCTATTTAGTGCCTGAAAATACAGGATTTTCCAATAAGAGATGTTACTTTTGAATCAGTCATTTTTTGACATTTGACAAGTAAAAACTACGCCATTAATAAAAATGGAACAATACACGCTTCAACAACACATTGTAATTATTAAAATTAACTTGAGTTAATCAAATGCAAATCATCTTGAGTGATGAGGCCCATTTCCACCTCGGTGGCTTCGTCAACAAGCAAAATTGTCGCATCTGGGGCTCGGAAAACCCAAGAGTTATTGTTGAAAAGCCTCTCTATCCTCAACGTGTGACTATTTGGTACGGTTTATGGTCCGGCGGAGTCATTGGACCTTACTTTTTTCGAAAATGATGCTGGAGCAACAGTTACGGTGAATGGATTGCGCTATCGAGAGATGATTAATGATTTTTTATGGCCGGAATTGGATGGTATTGATCTGGACAACGTTTACTTTCAACACACAAGCAACGAAACCATTGATCTTTTACGGGAAAAGTTTCTTTGAATATCAAAATAACACCTCTTATTGGAAAACCCTGTATATTTTTTACTACAAAACATCGACTTTTCTCTACTTTCTATAAATATAATATGCATGTATTGTATACATAAGCCTTTTGAAAGAAATTTTCTAAATCATAGTGAAAACTCTATCAACATCAGTTTTGTAGTTTCAGAGAACTAAGCGCACAAACAGATAGACGCAGATAGTGACTTTGTTTTATAATATTTAGAGGAGATATCGTCGGCTTAGCAAAAATACCACCCATGTGTCAAAAACGTAATTGTTCAGTAGGAGCTAAAAACTGAATTTTAATAGTTACCGATTGTTTTTTTAATTATATGCAACTAATAAAAACATATATTAATATTATTTTTTTAATGCCTCAGTGAAGGCATGCACAATTTCAAACATCTCTACTTTCATCCAATAACTCATTAATAAGCTACTAAAACGGATAGAATGTAAACCTTATTGCACTCGTTCTAGAAATATGCGGACGAACCGGTAGATTTCATTTCAATTCAATCCTAAAACAGCTGATTACCAAGTACAGTTAGTTAGTGTAAATAAAATTACTGTACGTACTAGGCTCATAGTAAATCAAGTCACAGCTGGACACACGCCAATCAATGCCGCTTAAAGCGATGCCATACGTAGTAATGCAAAATCATGTGTTTTTGGTTTGAAAATTTGGTCGTCTAGAAATGTTTCAGATGCTTTAATTAAATACTGCGTGTAGAATACATCTTGGCCTTTCAAATAATCGAGTATTTTTTAGATAAGTCTTTTTATAAGCCCAGAAAAAATAATGTATAAGGCCTATGAAAACTGCTTTAAAGTTCAAAATATCCTACTTACGAACCCATTTTCGGTTATGATTTTATTGCATAATGTAGCAAATTAAGTTATTTATAAAATGATCGGAAAAAAATTAAATATTTATGCCTGAACATCCACAAAATAAAATAAAAGGCACTTTTTGGCCATGTTTTTTTCTTGCATAAATCAAAACAGGTGGATGGTGTTAAGCGGGAATTTAAACCTTATTGCCATCTACGTAAGGGGTGTTATTGATAGCGGCTCTATTTAAAATATTACACGACGTAGTGCATCGCCTTAAAATATATCTTGTTTTCTTCTAAATAATGCCATACGGTTAACCCTCGAAGTTAGGCTAATTTGTGTTTAAAATCATATTCATTATTTAATTTTCGAGAATGGATGCAAATCTTTGATGCGGATATTAACCCACTTCCCGACATCCGATCGAACTGAAACTCGGCAGATGGACTCATTATTGATGACAATGCATTCTATGAACTTTTGGCTTTGGTGGCACTTACACACGCGGATATACACGCATTTCTCTGAAATCGGATAACTTTACATCAGTTAATATACGAAATCAATTTCGGTCCTACCCAATCGGCATTTGGCGAGGTTGGTAAAGTTGTAGACTCCAGTTCCTGGGTAGGAAAATTTTCAGTCAAACCAACAAAACTCATTTTCTGACGTTTGAAAACAATTTTTGAAATAAATGTTTTCTCAGTAAAGATTCTCAGTCAAACCAACAAAACTCATTTTCTGACGTTTGAAAAGAATTTTTGAAATAAATGTTTTCTCAGTAAAGATTCTCAGTCAAACCAACAAAACTCATTTTCTGACATTTGAAAGGAATTTTTGAAATAAATGTTTTCTCAGTAAAGATTCTCAGTCAAACCAACAAAACTCATTTTCTGACGTTTGAAAAGAATTTTTGAAATAAATGTTTTCTCAGTAAAGATTCTCAGTCAAACCAACAAAACTCATTTTCTGACGTTTGAAAAGAATTTTTGAAATAAATGTATTGATTGAATTGATTAAATGATTGATGATTTTTAACCCTTGGTTTCCGAAAATGTACATTCCACGTACAATACAGTATAATAATTATTTATTCTCAACTATTTGAATGACTTAGTGCCATAAAATCTACTCATATTAGGCAGATAAGTAGTAATTATCTGTAACGTGTTATACCTAAAGTCATTCAAATTTTTGAGAATAAATAATTGATATATTTTATTGTACATGGTGTCCAGAAGCTAGTGATATAAGTGGAAAACTGTTAAATCTGTATCACCCGAACGATGACCGCTTCTCTTGCGAAGACTCTCAACCAGCAAGCCGAAGGTCACAGGTTCAAATCCCGACGTAGGCAAGTGAATTTTATTTTGTTGTGTTATTTTACATTTTATTAACTAAAACTAATATATAGTGTTGCAATGAGAGCGAAATATACTCTCAGTATCACCCTCGTGTTATACAACCATTCAAAATTGAAAGGTTGCTTGAAATGGATTTAGCCGTGTTTGTTTACCAGATCTGAATAGCCAGGTTCTCCCCCACCTCCCTCTTCCCCATCTCCTTCCCTTCTTCACTACCTTCAGCCTCATTTCACATAAAAAATAGTATTAAATGTTTCGTATAGATTTGTTATTATAAACCATAGACATATGAATATTAAATAAAATTGAATAATCATTTCATTTAACAGATTGTTGTAGTTTTACAAAATTGCTGGAATACCTTTATAAAACTTAGAAAATATTTAATATTCTTTCAATTTCGTTGGATAGCCCTGACATATTGATGTTGATTCAATTTCATGTACCTACCATTAGATCAAGGTCCTCTAGTATGTATTATTGTGACAATTATACCACAGTCTCAGGATATAACTCAGTTATAAATAGATTGCACACACTTGGGAACTTTTATGCTAAAATCGCAGATACTTTTAATATTCCCCTTGTAAAGTATAAAGCTGCACTAATAACACATTTTAACGCCACTTATTTTAATGAGGTCACTACATAACAGGCTAATGTTATTGCTTATTTCTCTACTGTTATTTTATTTGTTATGTTTTAACTAAAGTTAATTCTTTAATTTTTCTCATCAAAATTTAATACTGCACTATGTAGGTATATGTAAAAAAATAAAATAAAAACTTTGTATGTAAATGGCACTTGTGCCGTAAATTCTAAATAAATATTCTGTACATGGATATTTTAATGTGGGTTCCAGACGGGAAAATTATATTCAGGTTGACTTCTAACAAAGGTATATGTAAATAAATAAAAAAAAAAAGTTTTTATGTAAATGGCACTTGTGCCGTAAATTCTAAATAAATATTCTGTACATGAATATTTTAATGTGAGTTCCAGACGGGAAAATTATATTCAGGTTGACTTCTTACAAAGGTAATGTGGGTTCCAGACGTGAAAATTATATTCAAGTTGAGTTCCTGCAAAGGTAATGTGGGTTCCAGACGCGATAATTATATTCAAAATTGACTTCTAACAAAGTTAATGTGGGTTCCAGACGGTAGAATGGTACTCAAGTTGACTTCTAACAAAGGAAAAATATTACAGTTTAATACACTTTATATAATTAAAATTTAAAGTTAAGTTGGTTATAAATCCCAACATTATTATTGTTGTATGCAAGCAGTGCATCTATGTTCGCGTTAACTCTGCTTGCGAAATCTATACCACAGTTGAATATCGAGATATCGAACAAACAAATAAATTATTGCGTCGAAATTTTTATCAACACTACGCATATTATTAAAATGAATGATGCTTAATCTTTGACTTGGAAATTTTTAACAACTCCGTTAATGCGTCAACTTTCTTATGTCGATCTCGTCAAGTTTTTGGGTCGATTGACATCTTATTGATAGACACTAGACACTAGACCAGTGATTCTCAACGTGCCGTTGTCAAGCAGTTGAAGAATGTAATAATGTAACTTTTTTTTCAAGATACCACGCTGCAGAACAGACGTTCTATCACAGCATAGCACGACAAGAGGAATGGTGATATTGAATTAAATTTACAAAACGGTACTAAATAACCCTAAAACTTCCCAAATGTTAAGAATGTTAAAATAAGAAATCTTGTAAAGTAAATTAAATCATCAAACATTCAAATTTCGGTAGTCTGTAATTATGTGCGTGATGTGAAATAATCCTGTGTAATTTAATGCGTAAAATTAACTTTTAATTTTCAAAATTGGAACTGATAATGGGAACCAAGCGATAAAGCAGGCACCAACATTTTTATTCATAGTTTGTTGAAAATATGTATTTCTTTTGTTTAAATTTTTGACAGATCTAAATCCGAATTACCATTGATTGATATTTAAGTCTAATATTGTATAAATGTTTTCGGATTCATAAATCCACAATTATAATATTCCGTGATTTTTCAGAGGTCTGCACAAGTATGTAAATAAAAACGTGTACACCATAGATAGTAGAAACAAGGGAGATGGGTCATTAACTTTAAGTGGTACTGCACCGCGCGTCGTTAATGTCATTCACCCATATTACTCCTGCACAGCTCTACGCACAGCGGCGACCCGCCTTAGCTTGGACCTACACGCTATTACACTGATTTTATTTATCTATTATATGTCTCAAGTTAAAGCTTGATTATCCGAGATTTGTTTTAATGATAAGTACCGAACAAGAGTCCCATCTGCTCCATGTTTTATCAAATTAAATATTACATCATTGGTATTTTTTTTTACTATAATACATCTATTTTCATTAATAGATTAATCTAAAAATAAACTGTTTTTGCTTTGTATGTGATCTTTTGTATCAGATGTCGAGTCATATATTATTTCAAGAAAATATAAATGAAATTCAAATAGACTTAATCTTTATCGCTTGTCTGAATTTTCCAAACAAACACGTCCAATTTTGAAAATGAAACTTAAATTAAAAACAAATCCAAGTTCTAGAGTTTTTGGCATAATCCATAGTTGTAGATAGGTACTCCAAATGTGTCGCCTCGGTAAAATGAATATTTAAAAGTCAAGATGTTCATATGGGGCGCTGATGATAAATATATATTTTTTAAAGGTGGCGGTGAACCACATAAGTTTGAGCACATGTTTCAGATGACAGACATGAAGATATGAATCTCAAATACATGAGTTTGAGAGTCCATTGCAATCTGTCCTTCCAGCTATCAAATCCACAATATGATTGACATAAATAAATTTTCACTCGATGTAAAAAAATTCCAAACATTTTGGATGCTCTAACATGTTGTCCAAACATTTTGGATGCTCTAACATGTTGTACCTATTCAGTTTGAGGAGATATTTTTTTTAATTTCGAAGCATAATAAGTGAGATTGAGAAAGGGGTGCTTAAATTATTTGTACATGTAGAGTGGAAGAAGACAGAAACGATCGCCAAAAAATATTATATAATATTAGGGCCTAATGCTATTAATATCAAGATTGTTAGTCGAGCTAAAAAACCAATGTTTTCAATATTTTGACTTGCCACAATTTCATCAATCTAGAGGAACTGACATAGAATTCATAGCATTCAAATAAGGGATTTTTTAGAATACTTTCTGGTACCTAAATCAAATTATCAAAACTGGCGTAGGCACTTCTAGCATAAACCCCCAGATATACATATATTTATACGTTGTACAAGAAGTCAGTGACATTCGAGGAAGACAATATGGTCTAATAAGAGACTTCGAGTATTACCTGATTATATCCGTCGGCTTTCATATCTGGAATGCTGGATATTAATATAACCTTGCTAACAACTAAATTTCTTTTGGGTATGCTCGGAATGAACTATCTACGGGTCAGGAGAGATGTGCGCATTGCTACACATTTCTTTAGACTGATTCGTGGATGGTTTGAAAACTCGGTCATCATGGAGAGCATTCATTTCTATGTTCCCGATGGTTATCTACGTCACCGACAACACAGACTATTCTATCTCCCGGCCTGCAGCACTAACTTGCCAATGGTCATGCCTGTGGGGAGAGCAATCTTGCTGTTGAACAGAATCAATTCGGATATCGACATTTTTAGCATCAATGAAGCTTCCTTTAAAAGGCAAGCTCTATTATTACTGGTATAGTTGATATAAACACTGTTAATAAGAATTCTTATTACAAAAATATTTTAAAAACCCATTGAAATTAACAATTTTGTAATGTTTTTGAAATGAATAAACAGAATTGAATTTAAAACAGACAGAAAGCTACTTTGTTGATAATGGCCTATAACCTATTGAAAGTTCACACCAGCAATCCAGAGATTACACAAAAATGATCCTTTATGTCCCTGACAATTTTACAAAAGCTCGCGTGCACAGATCTCCCCTTGTCGCGATTTTTTTCGAATTGAATATTTATTTATGATACAAATGTACCCATACATATAGAATAAAACTTTTTCTAAATTAAACAGTGTAAACATATTAATACTATAACTAAATTATACAACTGAAATTTACAACCAGGCTTACGGCAAACAAATATTTGACTAATCTCGTGTTTTCTAAAAATATGTGAAATGTTTTTTTGTAATTTCTTGCGGTGCTATCAAAAGATCTGCTATTTCTGAATATGTGTTGCCTAAACTGGCTACGTGTGGTATAAGGGAATTGTATTGAAGATTTGTTGCAGTGAAGGATATTTTTAGTTCGTGTGACTCTATTAGGAACATAAAATTAAATCAATTGCAATAATACAGGGCCAACAAGGGAATTAGTGATTTTAAAAAGATAAATTACATCAGATGCCAATCTTCTGTCGAATAATTTCAGACTTTTCTTTAGACAGTTATCGTTTATATTTTCAATAGGAGTATTAAATTTTTTGTTTATGTCTTAAAAATTATTTCCGTGTTAATTAACAAATATTTACTACAAATTCAATGCTATCGAAATGTAATATATAAAAATTTTGCCTGAGGATGTTTGCTTTGATTTTCCAAGAGAGATCTCTTATCAAGAGAGAACTTTTATCACATCAAAATTGATATTTTTTACAATTTCAATTTTCAAACTTGTTGTATACAAGCAATGCATCTCGGTTTGTAGATACTGTGTTCACATTAAGTTTAAAAATAATTAGTCATATTGTTCTTCTCTTTAAAAAAAAAATCATTTTGTTTATCTCACTTTATAACAAAAACATGAAACAATTTCATGAAAATAAATATGTCAATATAATATTTCAGTTTTTACGTACGTTTAAAACAATGTTCATAAGATTTGTAGATCATTCCATGCACAAAAACTTTAACAAAAAAGCGATGTAAAACTTCAAAAACTAAAAATCGGCAAAAACAATTAATTAGAATTGGTTCTATCCGGTGGAAGAGCACTGTTTTACCGACCGTTCGGCTCGGTTTCCCGCGCAAAACTAACTGACAGTTGGACTGGCCGGGTGGAAAGTAGACAGCATGGCGGATAGCGGGGGTAAAAGTAATGGCGGATTTTTACTTTTACGCGGGCTGTCATTGTTTGTCATAACCCCCAAATTGTCAATGAGGACAGCCGGTAACAAAATGTTATGACTTAACATAATATAATTACGTTATTATCATAAAACATACAAATTTCGGCTGAAATTATTCACGTTCAAAGAACTTTTAATTTTCAAAGATTGAACTGATTGTTGGAACTACAATAAAGCGACAAAGTAGCTACAAAAAATATTTTATTTTAATTATGTTGTTACATCAACTCCACAGAGGAGACCTTGGGGACAATAATTTTCATAAGGATTTTGACATCTTTGAGGATGCTGTGCGGAGAGTATTTTTGACAATAGGAAGGAGTGAACATGGGTCTGAAAGCCGAGCTGTTATTTTGTTAAAAACAATTTCTACACATATTTTAAATGTACATTTATTTTGTTCAAATTTTTGACAGATGAGTGTTCAAGTTTACCAGCGGTGTTCATTCGCAAAATAAATTTTTGATCAGTAAAAATTCAAAATCAATGTAATTTATGGTGTATCCGACCGAGCGGGGAGAAATAATGATTATTATCAAGGCATAAACGAACGTGTTGCAAGCAGCCCAAATATAGGAATGATCTTTATTTCGGCACCAATGAAAAAAAAATCAGCAAGTTTTTGGCCCCTCTCCGGGAACCGTTTATTTGATAACCAACGCCTCTGCGTAGGTCACCCCAAATAGAGAGCAAAATAAATTTCAAATTCTCCAAAATAGGGCAATGAGAACAATACTCAGACGAAATAGATATTCAAAAGTAAATAAAATGTTAAACGAACTAAATTGGCTAACGGTGAAACAGATATTGACCTTGAACACGATGATATTTGTACACAAAATAGTAAACAACCTGCTACCCAAATATTTTTCAAATAAAATTGTATAACAAGGACAACAACAAGGATATACACAAACATAAAACAAGGACGAGCAATGAATCAGGCTACCAAAAAAGCGGGGTCATGTGTTTTCTATTGTCGGCGGTACCCGATCTATCTACCTGTCAATACAATGAGTTTGAAACACAACAAAAAAATAAAAATATTAAGATCGTTGTCGCGTATGTTCCGCTCACAAACTACGCAGTGAACGCGGTACATGTGCAAGTTTTGCAATGTGCCCCTGCATAAAGGAAAGTGTTTCGAACGCTATCACACACTGAAGCACTATTAGGTTATAGTCTTTTTTTATATGTATTGAAAATTTCTAAATAATCTTGTAATTTTGTATGAATAAATTTCGATATGTTATTTCGTTTGTGAAATACTGTTTTTTCTATGATTTTCAAGAAAGTAGAAAATTTTTGTTCATAAAAAAGGAATTACACATACATTGCTAAGTAAATAAATAGAGACATCTTTTTAAAGTAAAACACTGAAAGTAAAAATATCCAATAGATCATAAGATATGAATATTTTGCGGAAAGTCTAATTTTGGCGCTAAAATTAAAAAAAAACACCCGATTTGGCGGTAAAATGCCCGACCATATAGTGTTAACATTATGAAACATTAATGTTATTTACCAAAGTAATATAGTTTTTTTATTAGTTATTTTATATTACGGTTACATAAGGGTTAAATCAGCTGTCAAAGTATTGCTATCGACTAAATTATATCGGCCAAAGAAAGGTGCGGAGTATTTCAAATCACATTACGATCAAAACCGCAATCTTCCATCTACTTAGCGCAGATGTATTACGTTACGAGATCAATTTTCAAGCATTGAGATAAAATATACAAGATAGTCCAAACTTGTTTAAAAAGTTATTTTTATTCATTTTACGTCCGCATGACATTTACATAGGTATAAGTGGTATAATTTTGACAAGTTGCATAATCACCCGACAATCTGATTTATTTTATCTACCCTCGTGTAGAACAAACATTCGAAAAAATTCCCCGATTCCTCTTATATGTGCACAATATAATAAAAAATTTTACAGCATTGACATTTTTGGTAATAACCTAAAGAAATATCGATGTGAAGTAATGCGTACGATCGATTATTAATATAAGAGTATGGAATGTATCGGGAGCATCTCCTATCCTCTTCCTATTTTCCTCTTCCTCTCCACTTCCTTTAACACCAAATTAATTTTAAGATATTAAAACTTAATTTCCAATGAACTTTAGCATAAGACACTTCTGTGGCTTGACATCAGTTAACTTGTATATTTATATCTATCATTGTATATATAGCATTGTTTCTTACAAATAAATACATAATTTACATGAAATAAAAATACAAGAAACAGGTATGATTTGAGATTATCATGGCCAAAAGTATTATAGTGATTTGTTTTGGGGGTATTATGCCGTGTTGCGCTACCTCCTTCTTTAGCCAACGTTTCGGACAGCATTGCAGTGTCTATCAGCCAGGTAGGCATAATACCCCCAAAACAAAGTATGTCTATAATATTATCTATCTATCTGTCTATTTTTATATCTACTCTTTTTTCAATTTGTACGAGTATAAGGTGGAATTGATTTGAATATAAATTAACAGTTCTATTCCGAGGCTGATGAAATTCAGTCACTGTCTTTATTAGAATTCGAAAAACTCTGTCTAAAGCCCAGGCAACAGCGGGGACTTCAGCAGGTCTATCTAAAATTATTTAATTAATATATATTATTAAAATAAGTGTACAATAAGCGTGCTGCTAAAACTGAGAAACGATCAAGGGAGTTATATGGTGTATTAACCCTCTATCCCCCATTCATCAAGAAGGTTCTCGTTTTTACCTGAAGGGCGTGCTTTTGAAGATATTATTAGATAGTCTAGAAATTTCTAGAACATTCGAGGGTATTTTAGAGCATTATTCCACAACATTCCAGAACATCTCGGAATGTTGTAGAATGTTCGGGAATAGTCTGGAACGTTCGGGAACATCCCGGAAGATCCCAGATCATAATGAACTAAAAACTGGATTACAAGCCCGTTTCCTGAAAAACTTTTAGTAAATTATTACGAAATTGAACCAAAAACGAAATGTCACTGTAGCGTCAAGAAATTTGCACATCTTTTCCGTCCGACATTCCTACGTGAATGCATCTATTTTCAGTGAACAGTGGCATTTACAATATAAACTACAGAGCTACATGTTCATCTTTAAATAGTATTAAGTCACTATCCGCGTCTGTCTGTTTGTGCGCTTAGTTCTTCTAAACCATGCAACGGAGTTTAATAGCGTTTTAACTATCATTTAGAGAATTTCTTCCGGAAGGTTTATATATATACATATAACATATAATACGTGGATATTATATTTATTAAAAGCAGAGAAAAGTCGACCAACGCCGGGTACACGTCAGCTACCTATTATTTATAAAGGAAAATGTCTGCGGCAAGAGTGCGGCTTTTTCCTCCCCATTTTTTTTTAAACTCCACACAGCATCCCCAAAGATGACATAGGACCGGAGAGAAATTATGTTCCTCAGGGCCTCCTGTGTGGAGCTAATGTAAAAAAATATGTACATATTTGTTAGCGTTTTTTTGTTACGGATATCTAGTCGTTTATAAATCAATGTTTCATTGATTGACTGCTAAATAAACTTCCGATGTCAGAACTGATTCTAGATTACAATCATTGATTGTTTCATCTGTGATATAAGTCGCAAATTATCGTATGTGGATCAAAGAATATCATATTTAATAGTTGTAAAGTGGTAAGAAAATTGTGGTAGATTTTAGTGTCAGAACTTCGCTGGAATGCCGAATGTTCTATTTACAATTCATCCCTCTTTTTCCCCTTGTCCTGTTCGGTTCGGAAACCCATCGCATCGATAAGGCACCTCCAGGCGTCTCTGTCCCAGGATCAGGGCGGCCCTACGCGGGCCCAATTGGAGCAGACCGCTCCGGGCGCCAAATTTCCAAGGCGCTGATAAAACCTGACACCTAATAGACATAACACATCGATGATGGACACTGCAATGCTGTCCGAAACGTTGGCTAAAGAAGGAGGTAGTGCAACACGGCATAATTCCCCAAAAACCAATCACATCGCTTTTAAGATTATTTTCCTTGAAAACGGCGCTACACAAAAATACAAATCATCCCAATATTATTGATTACAGTGATCACCTATTTTTTATTAATGTGAAACCACACAAGAGTCCGAACTGCTTTCATCTGTCTGGAGCCAGTGAGACTATATGATATCCCCGATTGGGGTATGTCATGAGGCTGAAGGTAAAGGGGAGGAGAAGGAGATGGGGATGAGGAAGGTGGGGAAGTACCTGATTATTTAGATAGGATCATCAAACACGGCCAAAGCCATTTCAGCAAAGTTTCAATTCTGAATGGTCTTATACTAAGGCGATACTTGCGGAGTATCTTTCACTCCGGAACGTGCCGCAAATATGATTGAAAATTTCCATTGTGTGTCTGTCTGTAACTCTGGTTCTAGACGGTTCAGAAGGTTGGTCTCATTTTGCTATCCCTTTTTCAAATTTCGGCATCTTGAACCCTGGTACTACACTCTCGTACATCATCCAGATTTTGTATTTTTTATCTTACCGGCTGCGCCAGTTATATTATTTATATGGGAGTATACTGTTTAAGAAGAAGTCTTCTGTACAAGACAATTGATATATTTGATTGGCGATATGAGTAACCATGACCGATATCTACGCTATCGAAGATCTGGTATTAGAAGAAGAAAGTGTGAGCAGAAGCTACCGTATATAAACTTTAGACTTTTGCTGTCTCATTATAATACTAACATAACATTTTTTTGAAAACTCGGCTATCATGGAGATTATAGCATCTCTGTTACCGACAGTATAGACTGTTCTATCTCCCAGTCTACAGGACTAAATTGCCAATGGTCATGCCTGTGGAGAAAGCATTCTTGCTGTTGAATCTAATCAATAGAGCTGCAAGGCAATCATTATACAACTATGCTTTCAATAAAAATAAACAAGTCAAATAAAATGAAGAAAAACCCATTAACAACAGAAAAAACAGAAATCAACTGGAATATCATTAAACATAATCTACAATGTACCGATTGGAAAAAACTGCAAAGTATGAACAATACAAATGAAGCATGGAATTATTTTCTTCTTCTACTTCTTCAGAATAATATACTATCTAATACCACAAAAATTACTAAGAAAATCTCACACAAAAATGTACATATTAAACCATGGATTACACAGAATGTTATAAACTGCATAAGAAAAAGAGACGAGTTACACAAGAAACTTAAAAAAATTCCATACGATATACACATGTTAAGATACTACAAAAGATACAGAAACATTTGCAAAAAAGTTATTATGTGTACAAAAGAAACCTACTATAAGAAAAAAATTGTAGATTGTAAACAAAATCCCAGGAAAATGTGGCAAATAATAAATGAAATAACCAGTTCTAAATCTGCCAACGTTACATCAATTGACGTGCTGAATATAAACAATGTTCCCAGGACATACGCTGATAATCCTGACCAAATACTTGAATACGTCAATAATTTTTTCATAAATATAGGATCAAATCTAGCAAAGCAAGTTACAAAATGTAATGAAGATGTACAAATAAACGAACCACCTGAGCAAGGAAATCAGCTCAATTTTAAACAAATTACAGCTGATGATATCAAAAACACAATTTCTTCTTTAAAATCAAATATTTCTTCGGGGGAGGACACAATCTCAACCAACGCAATAAAATATCTCTGTAAAGAACTTATCGAACCACTTACATACTTAGTCAACATGTCTATAACGAATAGCATATTCCCTACCGCCCTCAAAAAAGCGATTGTTATACCAATATTTAAACAAGGATGTAAAAATGACATAAACAATTACCGACCAATAAGCCTACTAAATGCATTTTCAAAAATATTGGAAAGAACACTAAAAAAACAACTCTTATCCTACTTAGAAGACAATAAAAAATTATCAAAAACTCAGTATGGATTTAGGGAGAACTTAAGTACTAGTGACGCCATAGAAAAAAATACCGATATGATCACTAAAAGTTTAGACAGTGGAGAATAAACTTTGGCAATCTTCATAGACTTACAAAAGGCTTTTGACACAATAGATCACAAAATACTTTTTTCAAAACTTTCAAAAATTGGTATGTCATGTACAACACTAAACTTACTAAAAAGCTATATGACGGAGCGTACACAGAGCGTCCAAATTAACAAGAGAAAAAGCAAACCTCTCCTAATCAACCATGGAGTACCACAAGGAAGCGTACTAGGTCCGATATTATTTTTAATATACATTAATGATATCTGTAACCTAGAAACAAGAGGAAAAATCATTAGTTTTGCTGATGACACAGTAATTTTATTTAAAGAAAAAGATTGGATAAATACCTACAAAGAAGCTGAACACGGACTTGGTCTCCTGCAAAACTGGCTTAAAAGAAACTCCCTGACGCTTAATGTCAATAAAACAAAATATCTGACATTTTCTAAAACAGCCAGAGGGCAGCCGTCAGAGGACCTTGATCTCAAATTACATTCATGCCAAGGAATTTATCAAAAAAATCAAGGCTTATCATGCCTCTGTCCCACTATAGCACACTCCAAAAGCATCAAATATCTTGGAATTGAAATTGATGATAATCTCCGTTGGAACTCACATATAGATGTAATTACAAAAAAACTAACCAGGTACATATACTTCTTTAGAAACATTCGCAATATCCTCAATATAAACGATATTAAAAAAGTATACTATGCTTTGTGTCAATCACAAATAGAGTACGGAATAACTGGATGGGGGTCTGCCTTGAGCACTCACACAGAGCGGCTCAATATAGCACAAAAAGGAGTATTAAAGACTATACTGAAAGTTCCGCTTAGAACTCCGACAGAAGAAATATTCAAAAACTTCAATGTTTACAATGTACAGAAACTATATTCAAAAAATATTTTATTTAAACTGAAAAAAAACATATCCGAATACTCCACTGCCCAACATAAATACACAACCAGGGCAAAAAGCGAAAATATCCTGATTACTCCCAGTTTGAACACATCCTTTGGACAGAGAAATAATAAATTCCATGCTATAAAATTGTTCAATGCTCTACCAAATGAAACCAAAAAAATAAACGAAATGAGTATATTTAAAACAAAAGTCAAAACATGGCTTAGAGATCAAAGTAATAATCAACTTACAAACATTATGAAGACAATGTAAAGACAATTCAAAACTAAATACAAAAATTTAAGAAAAAACTACAGGCCGCCTCAGAACAGGAAACCCTAGTGAGGAGGACTGTGAAAAAAATACAAAAAATATACTTATATTATACTTTAAACCTACATAATGTACAAATTTTGCTATTGATATTAATAAAAAAAATAAAAATAAAAAAAATCTCTGTTACTACTAGTATAGTTTTCACACTTTCCGTATTGATTCTTGAAAAATGTATTTAAAAACGCACTAAAATTAACAATTTTGTAATGTTTATTTCTGTCTCTTTTCCTATGCCCTGTATTTGTAATCGAGCATCATCTATTTTTACCTTCTTGTAAACTCCTACCACGGCTTTGTGCTTTTGTGTATATTTCCCGTACGTTTCCTTTATGTTTCTTCTTGTTTGTTCTACTTTACCTCCCTTTGTCTATTTTTGTACTGCTTCATATGTGAAACTTATAATTTTGATATCAAAATATCAATGTGAAATTGTACCCATTAACTCTCACCTATGTATTGTAAGTTCTTTTCGCCCTTCAATGAATTTTATAACTCATCGTAATTTCTCTAGCAAGATATAAAAAATAAGGATCCCAATTTAATTTCGTTAAAAAAATTCCTTGAAAATTTTAAGCCAAAAGCCATTAAAAATATGTCCAAAATATTTTAAAATTCGATGGCAATTCTTTTTATAACGCCATAAATTATCGTTTATTGCAAATTGTCTGCAGGAAATTTCTCCTCAGCATGTTTTGGTTGATCGTGCATATGTCGGACCACATTTGGTCCATACAACAGAAATCATTTCGTCATTCTTTCATCGAAAAAACTGTAACGGTGTTATAATATAATAATGTGAATTATATTGTAAGAAAGAATAACCAAGAACTGGTTCCAGTGAAAATGAAAGTAGTTCTTCTTTCTTTCCTTCATGTGGAAGCTTGCGGCCTACTACTATCGGACGCATTTTGATGGTGTGTTTCAAATTTTTTGATTATATTATCTTTATAAATTTGGATAATTGCATTTTTTTTGAAGATATCTTCTACTCATATATATATACATATAGAATACCATAAAATGTGCTTTAAATAAATTGATGGTTTTCCTATCGCTTCGCTTGAGTAGAATACAAATAAAAATATAAATTACTAAATAAAAAATATAAATGTAAACTACTAAAAAATATTATTTCAATAGAAATGTATGAACGCGTAATGGAAACAACTTTTAAAAAATACATTATTATAGCTAAGATTATCTGTGACAGTTTCACTTGATTAACTTTTTTGCTTTCTTATAAAATTATTTAAAAAATAAATAAAAACCAGTTTTTTGGTTGAAATCGAACGTTTCCAGACTCCATTTGTCAAGCGATTTTAATACCTATTACCTACAATATAAGGTATACCAAGAATATACACATTTTTGGCTTGTAGCTTCCTCTTAAGATGACAGAGAAAGATGAGTGAAATTATTTTTCTCAGTGCCTCTTGTGTGAAGCTAATGTAAAAGAAGGTTGTTTTATTTTATTTGAGACACAAACAGAACATACATTCTTGTGGTTAGTATAAAATAAATTTACATACAAATATAAATGTCACTAGACTAATGTGTCTGCAGCATTCACATTTGCACATTCACTGAAGGAAACATAATAATATCAGTATTTTTTTATACAAAGCTTAAAATTACAAGACATAATAATTTTAAAAATATGTTTAAAAATATTTATTTTATTTTAGGTACCGAAATCGTGGAGATATCTCTTTAAACAAGTTATATTATTTACGAAAATATCTATGCAAACATGTGTTTTAGTAATATCGTTGTATGATCGAGACATTCTAGACATAGGATTAAAATTACCAGTGTTGTTGGTAAAAATTTCGGTCCAAAATATGTTAAGGTTTCTAGTGAATTTGGGCCTGGCGTTTAACTTGATTAGGTGGACTATGTTACTATCTACTTGATTATTCACAATTTGGTAAAGCATTAAGAGATCATTTATGTTTCGTCTTTTAACTAGACTATCTAATTTTAAATATGTAAGTCTTTGCTCGTAACCGTATAGTAGATGGTAGACACCTGATCGATAAGACAAAATCCGTTTCTTTGGACAGATTCAAGTCTAGATACCTGTGTGATATCATGTGGATTCCAGACTGTTGACCCATACTCAAGAATACTGCGAATTGACGAATTGAATAGAATTATTAGGCTATTAGAATTCTGGAACAGTTTAGTTGATCTTACAATAAAACCAAGTAATTTTTTTGATTTACTTAAAATGGTTGGGAGTCAAAATAAGGCATTACGGTACAGCCTTATCAAATTATGAAGGTATTTCTGCAACCGAATGTACAAGCACATGCCCACAAACATGCGGATAACAGAACCAAGTGACCGAGTGTAATGACTTCTGCCAAACTATGGCGTTCTGTGGCGCAGGCGGGCACTCGGAACAACGACTTATCACGCCACATGTCAAGTGTATCGGTCAGCGTGATCACGGAACTGGGAGTCTACGTCACACTTATAAATAACAATAAAAAGTAAATACGTGACGTTTAGTATATCATCAAAAGGTCAGCCTTCTGACATTCATAATCTAATTATACATAATTGTCTGCTAAATTGTAATTGCCACCCCTTGGAAAGTGTAGATTGTATCATGTATCTAGGTCTAAAGATTGATATTTTTTAAAGATGGAATGATCATATCGATATGTTAACAAAGAATATCAGGAGACTTACATTTATTTTTAAATTTTTGTCCTGGATTCAAGTCCTAGATGTAAAAGTTTCTTTTTCTGATTTTTCTGTTTCAGATTTTCATTTAGGATTCGCTAATATTGTCTGCAATAATTAAATACTTACCACAACTTATTATTTACATCGCATTGATAAAAGAGATGGTGTAAACATTGATGGATTATATTTAGATGAGACATGAATCGAAAAAATTGGTTCCGCTTTTTTATTTCCAACTGACCTCCAACTCTCCCAACGCTCAAACTAAAACTACCAATCCAGTCTACATGCATCGCTTATCGCGTTCTAATAGCGCCTCTAATTAATTGTAGCTCTCTGGGCTTAAATAAAATTGTTGTATTTTCCAGGAATGCAATCTATGACTATTATTTTCCTTTTTTCCTACTCAATACTGAGGCTGATGGGGGATAGCGAACCCCCCCCTGATATGAAAACAAAAAATATATCGAACCCCGATCAACCGCTTGGAAAACAGCTATGCTGACCACTAAACTACCAACTTGTAAAAACGGTGCCATAAATTCATTATATGTAATGATAACATAGGAATTATGTGTTTTTAAAATTTAGAATGTTAATTCATATTCTTCATTTTCGCTGATCCACCTACTGAGAAAGTTGGCAAAATTAAAACAGATTACTCCCAAATCGGTTCCAGTACATTTTTTAATTCAAATGAAGGAGTATTTTATTCCGACTTTATGTCCGGGTTAAATCTTTCCCACAGGAAAAACTAAACCCTTCCACACACTTTTCCACAAATGATCATCTAGTCAATCAACATTATGCAAGTGCATTATATAAGCATAATAAATACAAAACAATACAAGAACAACACGTCAACTCACCAGAGATCAAATGGGAAAATAATTCACCGACTCCAGATATTTCTAATATCTTTGGGCTCGGTAGAACTTCTAATTGGACCTACAAATCCTACTGATCTCTCAACATTAAATTTAAAAATTCTTTCGTATTCCTACATGTATTTTAAATGACTGATTTTTGCATTTATAGAATGTTTAAAATTATTATTATTTATTTTCTGTAATTATTATTCATTGAATAAACTTTAACTTGGATTTGAGACCAAAATATACAACCAAACTAAAAATTATTTTTATTGACTACGTTTTTTATCCCATATAAATAAATTTAAAAAATCGGCTATGTTTATCCAAGACACTATCTAGGTTACAAACCAATTCATTAGAACATTTAAAATTTTAAAAGGATAGCTGCCTAAAAATATGGGGAAAATTAGTTGCAAGATGATATTGTTAATTCTGAATATGGAAAATGAGATCGACAAATATGATGTTTAATTGACCCAATGGTCGAGTGGTTAAGACGCTGTCACGATAAGACAAGAGACCGTTGCTTTAAAACCTAGTTGTGACCTTTATCAAAAGCTATAGAACATAATATCTAATACGCATATGTGTTTAAAACTGTAAAATATAGGCCATTAATGGAAACGTTTTTCAAGATTTTGGAGATTTAAATTTGACAATTATTTGTGTTATTTATTTATTTATTTATATATATATATATATATACGCCTACAAAGGCTTTTACATAGAAGTGATACATGATGCAGTACAATAAGAGAATATGTATTATACAGTAGATATTGACAGAAAATAGATGTAATCCATTCTAAAGAAGGTAAAAAATACACACTTGTAAAATTGTGATTACAAGTATAATGAGAAAATATTAAAAAATATGAAGCAATATTAGTAAAACGTAAGAGTAACATAAAGTAAAAAAGAAATTATAACAACACTACATATAAAACAAATCATTATTTATTTATTTATTTAATACATGTTACATTATTATGAAATTTACATAAAGTAGATATAATGAATCACCATACTAGGCGGCTGCCTGTTTCATGGTGACCAATTGAGTGTAATTAATTTGTATGAAATATGAAATCTACTGTAAACATATGAAATTAGTAACTATAGATGAAGCTAAAATTTTGGAAAAATTGTAATAAAAAGTAGAAGATAGAAATTAGAAAGGAGAAAGAAGTAAATTAGCATTAGATTGTAAAAATGTACATAATTATATATATAATTTTTAATATGTGTGCATGCAAGCACACATGTGTATATAGCAGCAGACATACCTATATACATATAACAGCACATGTATACATACACCCATATGACGCATCCTCACGCATATAAACAATATATACACCTCTATCTGAGTACTTGGAATAGGCTACTAACACTATAACAATAAAACTAATTTACCAAAGCTACTCTAATTTGTAGGATTCAACAAAGTGTTGGTGTAGTTTATGCTTAATTCTATGTATGGAGTCAATAAATAAATCAATAACACCCCCATACTTGTTGCCCAGATCATGCATCCTATTGGTCAGTGAGTGTGTCTGATAGTTGGTCGAGTATGTATTACAGAAGAATGTTATATTTTGTCTTGTATTCCTAGTCGGCACATGTAGTTTAATAGTGGCAAGGATGGCAGGACTATCAATTAAGTTGTTAATGACTCTGTGTAACACAACCAGGTCTGAAATAATTCTCCTGTCAGACAGTGTTATTAGATGCAATTGATTCATCAAACTGACATAATTAATGTAATCAATAGGAATTCCGAGCTTAAAATTTACGTACTTAAGAAATTTGTGCTGAACTCTTTCTATATTATTGGAGTGAACTTTATATAAAGGGGACCAAATAGGTGAATTATACTCCAATTGACTTCTGACTAATGAAGTATAGAGGGTTCTCATACAATCTATGGACTTAAAATCGGTTAAAGTTCTGCAAAGGAAGCCAAGCATCTTTAAAGCCTCATTAGTTATATAGTTGATGTATTCAATGAATGACAAGTTTTCAACGAATATTACACCCAAGTCACGAATATGTGTTATGACGATAACTTCAAAAATTAAATATAAATTATAAAAAAAAACCTTTTGATGGACTAATTTTCATTGCAACACAAATTTGTCTTATAGAAATAAAAAATTTCGTCTTAGAAAAACGCATTTTTAAGACATTTAAATTTAGATATTTATAAAAAATAAAAATAAATTAAAATTAAAAAATAAATATATATTTTAATTTTTTTATTTTTTCGGAATAACTTTATTGAGTAAAACCTCAAATTTTAATATTTAAATATTGAAGACAATATTAGTGATTTCTAAACGAAAATCTGAAACAGAAAAATCAGAAAAGGAAACATCTAGATGTGACCGTTTCCTTTTCTGATTTTTCTGTTTCAGATTTTCGTTTAGAAATCACTAATATTGTCTTCAATATTTAAATATATTTTTTTATTATATTTTTTAAAGAAAGACAAACATTACCGGGTTACAAATAACCTGACAATATTTGAAAATCTCCTACTACCACCACAGTAAGCTGAAAATCTTGCTTGTGTTGTGATGGAGGACTTAGCCAGCCGAGGAATTGAACACACTACGCCTGGGTGGGACGACAAACGCGATGTCAACTCGGCCACCGAGCGGTTGCCGAGTTGACATTTATATAGTAGATTGCGCAAGGTTATTATTATGATAATTATTGCTATTGAACACGACAAAAATTGTGAAATTTGCCTCTAAAATTTGTAAAACTTGCCTCTAAAAGTTGTGACACTTGCCTCAAAATTGTGAAACTTGCCTTAAAATTGTGAAACTTGCCTCTAAAAGTTGTGAAACTTGCCTCTAAAAGTTGTGACACTTGCCTGAAAATTGTGATACTAAAAGTCAAGGAAAAAATAATTCCGAGTTTTATTGTATTATTTAAAACACAAATAAATAAAGCAGCATATATTCGTACTAGATGTTTCCTGTACCTATTAATTACAAAAATAATTATTCAGTTTGGTCTAGTGAAACCGTTTTAATGGCTGGTTAACGATTATGTAGAATGTAGACCAATTTGTTTTTAATTGAAAGCGATATTTTGACTGCTGACATGTCAATCACAGGAGGCGTGATGATACAAAAAGATGTTGCTGAATATCGTGAGAAATGGACATGATACAGTCAATCTCGTGGTATGAATTTCTTTAAAACGCTTTCTTAAATGATGCTGGTGTTTTAATTGATACGCGTAAGGAGAGTCAAGTACATCGAATTTGTGCATTTTATTCAGTAATGAGGGAAAAATATAAAATAAGTTTTTTGTTGTTGCGTACAATTAGTAATTTGCTAGTGGCTCGTTGCCATAGTAATTTATTGCTTCCTTGTTTGCTCACCTGCTTGTTTACTTGTCGAATGGTTTTCTTGTTTGCTTGTTTGTTTATTCGCTTGAAAACTTGTTTAATTTTTTGCTTGTTTTATTATTTGCTTGTTTGCTTGTTTGCTTGTTTACTTGTTCGCGTATTCGCTTGTTTTATTGTTTGGTGGTTTGCTTATTTTTATTATTTGCTTATTTACTTTTTCGCTTAATTGCTTGTATACTTGTTTGCTTGTTTACGTGTTTGCTTGTCGACTTGTTTTCTTCTGTGCATATTTTCTTGATATCTTGTTTAATTGGTTTATTCGCTTGTTTTGTCGTTTGCTTGTACACTTATTCATTTGATCTTTTGTTCGCTTGTTGATTGGTTAGGTTGTTGACTTGTTCACGTATTCGCTTGTTTGCTTGTTCGCTTGTTCGCTCGCTCACTAGTTCGCTTGCTCGCCGATTCGCTTTTTAACATGTTCGTAATTTGATCTGTTCGTCGGTTGACTTATTATTTGCTAATTTAGATACTGCAAACAGATACTCTCAGTCTCGCCCTGGTAAAAGACCACAATTCAAAATCAAAACGTTACTTGAAATGGATTTAGCCTTGTTCGGTAACCAGTTCTGAATAGCCAGCAACTTTCCAACCTCCCTCTTTCCAATAACCTTCCTTTCTCCACTTCCTTCAGCATCACAACATTCCCTTATTATTGGAAACGCCACAGACCCACTAAATCCAGAAGATTTGCGCACCATTCAACATTTTAATGTAATTCAATGAAAACAACTTAAGCCCCCGCATACCTAATTTGTACCGATTTATAACAAGTTTCTCGTTATCTCTTTAAGTTTTTCAGTTCCAAAAAAATACACGTTATTTTTTAAGATAATATTTGAAATATATGAAATTCCCTCGATAGAAAAAAATAACAAAGTAAGTTCCTTAATTTATTAAAAATACGTTTTGTTCTGTTATTTAATATGTTATAGACATGAAAAATTCACAATGTATATGTAAATGCAACTAAAGCATTTGTCGAGAGATTGTCGCTCTATTTCAAATGAGTCGTTTTTTATTAAAAAATTTCACCATTTCCGCTTAATTATTATCGTTTTTTTAATATTGGCACCCTCCGTCTAATATACGTATTTACATATCTCCCTTTTAAACAACCTTCGAACGCTTAATACGGGGCCTTAAAATGATAAATTGGATTAGTTTGTAAAACTGTGATATCAAACATTTTTCAAAACCAAGCATCTGTTCCAAAAACCTTTTATAAATCCGAAAGAATATGAAAAACGATAAAGATATTCTTGATATGGGAACTATTTTTTCATATTGCATTGTTCCAAAAATTTGCATTTTGTTTTTATTTTCTATGAAATAAAATAGCACCAAAGAATTTACACTTATTATTCATATATTATCAATTATAATTTTTTTCGTCTGCCAGGTTTAATTCAAGTCTAAAAGATTTAGATGTTTCATTAGAGAAGAAGAATGATAAGTCAAAACGAAACATGAAACAGAACAACACACAGAAAAAAAATTAACACTCTCAATTGTGAATCGAACCCAGGATCTCTATCTAACCGATACAACGCCTTTAACCACTCGGACATTGGAACCTAATTATTTGACGTAATTTTTCAATTTTGATTAGCCGATATCATATTTCAAATTGAAAATTAACAATGTTGTCTTCAACTGATTTTTCCTGTGTTGGCTGCTTTCTTTTAACAGCCTTACTAAAGAAAAACCACTTAACATTTTTGTTACACATTGTATAAAGACTGTAAAAGTTTAGATTCGAGTTGGTACTAATAAAAATATCTTTAACTGGGCTCCGATTTTTCGAAGACTGACAAGTGAAATTCCGGTCTTGAAAAAGTTAGGTTATTTCGGGACACATCATTCTTTAACTGACTGTTAATTTAACAAGAAATCTATGAAAGTGATGTTTTTTTAATAACATAAATGTTTTATGTTTGTGTATATAAATATATAATTATAGAAACTAACGTTTATATTTCGCTAACATTTAATTCAAAATTTATTTTTTGTTGTTATTTTCTGGAAAGTATTATAATATTTTTATATTTTTTTTATTGTTTGAATGAGATTAAAAGTGAGGTGACAGTTTTCTTGTAGATTCCATAAACAATTTATTTTCAAAATTTCGCATGTTCACTTTTTTCATGTTCGAAATTAAAATATTCCAATTTATACAAATCAAAGTCTATTTCAAAAGCAACAATCTAAAATGTAATTCTATCTAGTTTCTTAATGGTATTTGTTTTTACGACAATATATAGCACATTTAAAATACCTTGGAAATATTCCTAAATTCGATGAGATTTATCTTGAATAAAATTTGCACCACGATTTTTAGTAAGACCGTAAATGTTTATTAGTCCAAAGCATCTAAGGCTGGCCGCGTACATACGTTTTTCGTATTCGATTTCCGAATTCGTTTTCCGTATTCGGACATCCGAATGCACGGAATCAGTAGAAAATACATTAACTGCCGCACACGTTCGTTTTAGTTCCGAACGGAACAAATTCCTTACGCACGTTCCGAATGCGAGCCGGCGCGTTCGGAGAAAACGAATGGAAAAAACCTAATGACGTCATGTGGAACGCAGCTATTGCATACAGTTTGTTTGTGCCGACGCAAACGTACGGAACTTTCCGTTCGTAATACAGTGTTGCCAACGGATCTTGACCTAATATCGCCGTTTCTCATACATAAGGTAGCGTAAAGTAGCCGAATTTGCTGTTAGGTGGGACATGTTTAAAATTGATGTTTTTACGTGAAAATAAAAATTTCGTGGGGGGGGGGGCTAGAGAATTTCAAAAAAATAAAATTTGTCCCCAGAAAATAAAAAAAAATTCATGGGGAGGGTGGCTAGAGAATTTCAAGAAAATATAAAATTTGTCCCCAGAAAAATAAATTTCATGAGCTAGAGAATTTCGGGACATGTTTAAAATTGATGTTTTTGAAGTAGCTTAATTGGCGACCAGTCGCCTTTTAGATTTTTTCGGCGCCGATTCTCGCTCTGAGTAGCCTAAATGGCGATATATCGCCCTTGTTGGCAACACTGGTACTGACGTTTATACATTCCGAATGAAGAAAAACGAACGTTTGCGCTAGTCTCACGGAATTCCGAATACGGAAAACGAATTCGAAAATCGAATACGGAAAACGTATGTATGCGGCCAGCCTTAAGGTAAGTATATCGTCAGTTCGTCAGGTGTTAATCCGCCAATTTTACGACACAACTGTTACGCGGAAATGTAATAATTAATATAAAGATTATAATCACAAACTTGTCAAGTTGGTAACATTACTAAATGTAGATAAGATCTTATACACCAGTAATAAAATCTTTTAAGCTGTCTCTAATAACTTGTTCAATTTGATCGAGTTGTTGATATGTTTTATGTATCAATAGATCATTTTATTTTTATTTTTAGCAAGCTGATGTTGAATTAATGCCAAAGTAATGAAGGCCTCCGTTGTTGAGGGGTAAGGCTGGCGACTAGCAGCAATTCGGAAGTCGCGGGTTCAAATCCCGACGTACTTAAATTTTATTGAATATAATTTGTGTTATTTCACAATTTGATTTGGAAGTTACTTTCAGTATTGCTCTGATGTAAGACAGTCCATTTAGAATTGAAACACTGCTCAATCTCCTGCCCAATCCATACAAAGCATAAAATAGAAAAAAAATATTTAAGCTGCCAAAGAGGCTCCATTTAAAAAATCAAAAGTCAATTCTAAATTTCTACTAGCGCAAGAGATTTTAAAATCTCATCGCAAATAATTCTAACAAGGAATAAATTAGAATGATCTCCTGTAGTCTTTCAGTATTTGACGGATTGAATCAGCTTTAGCCGTGATTGGTGACATAACAATCAGGTACTCCCCACCCTCTTCTTCCCCATCTCTTTCCTCTCCCCGCTACCTTCAGCGACATACTACCTCTCAACATACCCCAATTGAGGATACCATAGTCTCACTAGCTCCAGACAGAGGAGCAAGTCTAAGAAAGTCGTGCCACGATAAGTAACATATGTCGGCTTATGTCAAGAGTTATTATGACAGAAGAGCATACAATTTCCTCCAAGAGTATAATGTAATATATGTAATGTAAAAGAAGGAAGTAGTGTTTCAAGACACTTATAAATATAAAGAAAGAAAACGAATAGAAGAAGATGTCGGGGACGCTCAAGGAAGACGTAATCTGATCCATTAAATCAAATACTTAAGTTGGGTTATGTTAACATTCGCTTCAACAGAATAGTATTTATGGCACACTGAATCTAATACTTAAGTTGGATTGTGTTAAGATTCGGTTCAACAGAATAATATTTATGACACACTATCTAATACTTCAATTGGGTTTTGGTGAAATTCGGTTGAATAGAATAATTTTTATGAAAAACTATCTAATACTTCAATTGGGTTATGTTGAGATTCGGTTCAACAGAATAGTATTTATGACACACTGAATTTAATACTTAAGTTGGGTTATGTTAAGATTCAGTTCAACAGAATTATAGTATTTATGACGTACTGAATCTAATATTTAGGTTGGGTTATGTTAAGATTCGGTTCAACAGAATAGTATTTATGGCACACTATCTAATACTTAAGTTGGGTTATGTTAAGATTCGTTTCAACAAAATAGTATTCGTGGCACGTGTATGTGTGTTATCAGAGGTTCATCTTCGCTACCTACCAGTGATGGCAAGTTTTATGAAAATTAAGTCAATGTTTATTTCAAAAATTCGATTTCAAAATATCTCACATTCCTATTATATGATAATACAAGGCATAATTACTCCAAATCATAATACGAACATTCCAAAATATGAGCCAACAAGTCATGGTATTTTGCCAACGAAGCACCTATTCAAAATTTGCCGGGGTATCAGAATGAAAGTGGATGACTTAAGCGGCCCATGCAAGCTTTAACCGATCAAACTAAAAACCGTGAGTCAACCCCATTCCTTTAAAAAACAAATTACGAAATGGATCCTTACACACGGAACACATTACAACTACAATACCCATTCATTCTACACTCTATCAATTTAATCACCGTTCAGACAAAACATAATATATCCTTATTCCCTAACTTAGCGTGTACATAATTAATTAGTATGATCTATTTACTAATAATTTCTCAAATTTTTCATCTTCTTATAATTTTCTAACTTCTCCATTCTCTTCTTGCAACCCAAACTAGCTATACATCATTTTTCTTTTTTATATTATAGTAATGTATAGATTCTATGTCCGCAAACTGTAAAATTCACCAGCCATAACACAGGGAGGGTACCTAGCATGGGGGGTGAAATATCAATAAAATAAAATAAAACTTGGATCCTTTGATCAAACTTCGAAGTGATCAAATCTGGAATTGAACTGATCATAATCTATGTTTATTTGATTTTATTTGACTCGTTTTTGGAAAAATTAACATCAAATATTAAAAATTAATATCTGTAATACTTACCTAATATCTGCAAATCTCCTGTTTTAACTCGACCGTTTTGCATGTCACGTTTTCACAATTTGTTTGTAGGTTCCCTTTCAAGATTGTGGTCGTTTTAATGATTCGGTAAAGATTCTTTTTTAAATGTGAAATCATGGTGTTTATTTGGATTTTCTACCTACCTACCTACCCAAATAATGTTTGCAAAAAGAATTATTGTCATTGAGGTAGTAACGTTTCTTGGCACAAACTGTATGATTCCATAATGTGTGTAATTCCTTACTTGTTTTTTTTCACATAAAATATTTTGATCGTTATTTATTTTTGGGGTGTTACGCCGTGCTGCGCTTCCTCCTTCTTTAACCAACGTTTTGGACAGTTTTACAGTGTCCATCATCAGGGCAGATGTGGGGTATGTTTTGAGATATGAGATTGATGAAATTTTGCACACTTTACCTTAAAAACAAGAGAAATGTCACTGTCTACATGAGATTTTAAAAAACCACCATTTTACCACACCTTAGGACAGAATAAAGTGCATGCAACAAAGGACATCGCACGTAACTTTACAGGGTAATTGATATAACTAACTAACAAAACATCACGCCTTTTCTCCGCAGGGGTAGGCAGAGAGGACGGACCCTCCAAACAACTCGGTCTTGGCACACACTCCTTGCCTAATTCACATTTATACATCGTCTCATACATACTCTTCTACTGTTCTGACTCTTAACATGGCCCGACTAAAGTATCTGACTCACTTGGTCGTGCCATGTCTTCCTCGGGAGTCCCCGACTTCTGCTACCATTCACATTTGCATCATATATTCTCCTTTCTTCACTCATTCGCTCTACATGCCCAAACCATCTAATCGTCCATTTCTGGTTCTTACTCATTACGCTTACATCAGCCTTGCACTCTTTGCGGATCTCCACATTTATCACACGATCATGCATAGTTTTACCACACATACGCCTCAGGGATCTCATTTCTACAGCATTCAGTCTACTTTCTTCCTTTTTGTATAAGTAGGTTAACAGAAAACAAATCTATTTTGATAGATATATGCATGTATTTATTAGTAGTATAACTGGAACCGATATGAATAGGCAACTAACAATATTATTTTACAACAATAATTATGCACCTGCTGTCCCTCTTCCGCTAGCGACAATAAGTAGGGGTAAACAAGTCAAATGGCTTTTCTTCGCCGGTCGAAGCGTATACCAATTAACAAATACACTTGCTTTATTGCAGCCTGCGTTGACCATAAAAACTACAACCAAAATTGATTATTATTATTCGGATATTTAAGATTAGCGTTCTCTTGGAATTATAGCTCTCTCATAATACCTGCATATCAATTAGAAAAGCAGACAAAACGAACCTTTGTTTTCAGTTTTTTTACCTCCTGGTAATTAAATATCCGATTGTTTGGACCGAAGAAAGTGTGAACTCCGGGGAACAATGGATTTGAACCCGGTACAGACTTGCTTGCAGATTGTAATCACTGGCCCACGGAGTCTGGCATATTCATTATTTATGTTCGTTTTAGTGTGGCTTCTTCCATTTACATGCACTTTCTGAAGCGAGATTTTTCTCCGGGGTTATACCGTGAAATACAGAGACAATAGAGACAAGGAATAAAAATCTTAAATTACTAATTATATTATTTATTATTATAAAACAAAGACCCAAAATTAAGAATAATATAATAAATAACATTCTTAGGGTTAGAAATGATTCTGGGACTCGACCTTGGGTTTGCAATCGTATTTATCTAAGTCTCGATTTTAATTTGTTACCAGTGCCATCTATGAGTAATATTTACAGACAGGAGAAATGCAAAGCCAAAAAAAAATAAAAAATTTTGATTAACTTTATTGAGTAAAACCTCAAATTTTAATATTTAATTATAAATTCATTTTAATATTTAATTAAGTATTAAAATTTGAGGTTTTACTCAATAAAGTTATTGCAAAAAATAAATATTCATCCTTAACTTGCAGAAAATTCAATAGATGTCACACATTAAAATAAAAAATAAGATAGGTTTATCTAAAAAGACGCTGTCTAGATTGCATTTAGTTCGGGTTGAATCTTGCGATCATACATAAAGACAGTTGCCAGTAAAAATGTGCGGTGAAAAAATGAAGACAATGTTGGTAGTTCTTATTCGAAGTATGATACAATTAAATATCAGCGAAGGAGATAGGGTCCCATTAGCTCAGTTGGTAGAGCGGTGTCCCGGAAAGACAAGGGTCCTGGGTTCGAGTCCTAGATGTGACCGTATCCTTTTCTGATTTTTCTGTTTCAGATTTTCGTTTAGAAATCGCTAATATTGTCTTCAATAATTATATATTTTTTTACTTTTAAATATGTATGTATTTGCATATTCTACGCCCATACGGGTTTTTACAAACATTTGATATCCATAATAGTTTAGTGCAGCAGTAATCAAGAAATAAAATATCGCTATTAGTTTTATAGAAATTCAATGCAATATAGTTATTAATATTATTGAGGTATGTTATTATAGCCTTCTTGTAACTATATTCTGTGCAGTTGAACATATATAAAATTTCTGTAAAATTATGGCCAACTGCATGTATCTATGTATAAGTAAGTATCTAAATGACTAAGTCCTGATATTGTTGTTGTAATTTAAAATAATTATCGATTGAGTAGTTCTAGTTGGTATGTTGAAAGTGACTATGCACAATAAAGCAGGGCTGTCTATAATTCCATTACAAATTTTAAAATAAGAGTCAAGTCGGAAACGAGTTTTAATAATTTTAATACTTTCATCAAGTGATTGGAATTTATAGTTTTTTTTAGTAAAGTAAATTTAAAAAATCCCTTTTTATTCCCTGTATAACATTACAAATATAATAATTTTAAATAAATTATAATAATAATACACAATGTCTTAAATTATTCCGCATTAAAACAAAAACAAAACATTAAAAAAAACTCCGACTATAAACACAAGCTTTGGACAAAGACACCACAAATACAAGGCAATAAAAGCATTCAATAATCTTACACTGGATACAAAAAATTAGGGAAACATAAAACATTTCACAAACAAAAGAAATTGAGAACAAAAAAGGCTATATAATGTTCGTTTGTTCGAAATTTTAAATCTCGGAAAATTCTTCATCGATTGCTTTGAAATTTTGACACAACTTTGCATTCTTTTTTAAAGAACAGCGCCATCTGTTCTGAAAAGTTAAATACTCTATTGTTTATCTATCTGCACAGACAGACTGAACCACAGCAACGCGTGGCGGTGTACAGTTAGTTAGAAAATAAATTTATATTAAAATAATTTAAAAAAATACCTACTTAGTACAGATATTATATAAAACCGACCAACAATTATACACATATTGCCTCAGTTATATATAACATAAAATTTTAAAATGGGGTCCTCAGCACGGGTCATTGCCAAATCATATTTTTTTAAATGATTCTAATGAATTGATAAAAATATTTAAAGTAACTTTTAGTTAATTTATCTTAAGATTGAACAGTTTTTTTCGCTTTGATTCTATCGGAAAGGACATTGTAAATATGTGTACCCTTATGGCCTATGCCACTTTTAAGCCATTTCAAGCAAGTTTTCAATTTTGTTCTGGTGATCTTGGGTTTATACTTTTTTTTTTTTTTATAGTGAATACCTCACAAGAGTCCCAACTGCTCCCGTCTGGAGCCAGTGAGACTATGGCATCCCCAATTGGGGGATGTTGTGAGGCTGAAGGTAAGTGGGGAAGGGAAAGAGGAAGGTGGGGAAGTACCTGGCTATTCAGATCTAGTCACTAAACACGGCTAAAGCCATTTGGAGCAACGTTTCAATTCTGAGTGGTGGTCTTACACCAGGGCGATACTGGTAGTATCTTCCACTCTGGAACGTGCCGCAAATATACTATATATTATTTTAATTAATTAATTGTGAAATAACACAAATTAATCAAATAAAATTTATTTGCGCACGCCGGGTTCGAACCCGCGACCTTCGGAATGGCAGTCCAATGCGTTACAACTGGACTATGCCGGCCGTCATACTGACTTTATCTAGCACTCAAGAACGTGCCGTAAGTAATAATAATAATATTTGGATGATTTTGTGCAAAATCACCTCAAAGGCCCTGTACAAATATATAATACATGTATACAATAATTATTACTAACTATAATATGGAGGTAATATACAATACAATACTTGTCTTGTAGGTCATTTGAGATTAACACTTAAGAGGAAGCTTCAAACCAAAAATGTACATATTCTTGGTATACCTTATATTGTAGGCAATAAGCATTAAAATCGCTTGACAAACGGAGTCTAGAAACGTTCGATTTCAAGCAAAAAACTGTTTTTTATTTATTTTCTAAATAATTTTATGAGAAAGCAAAAAAATTAATCAAGTGAAACTGTCACAGATAATATTAGCTATAATAATGTATTTTTTTTAAATTGTTTCCTTTATGCTTTCATACATTTCTATTGAAAAAATATTTTTTTTTGGTAGTTTACATTTATATTTTTTTATTAAGTAATCTATTTTTTTATTTGTATTCTACTCAAGCGAAGCGATAGAAAAATCTTCAATTTATCTAAAGCATAGTTTTTGGTATTCATAATGTACACCAATTCGTTATAAAGATTAATCAAAATAGTGATTTGGCATCAAGCTTCGCCTTGAGACGAGACAACACCCTAAAATAAACCCAGAATCTTAACGACATAAGAGAAGCGGCCGTGCACTAAAATATGTGTATTGGACAGACCTGCGGCTGAATTTGCCGTATCAAATCTTTAAAATAAAGTGGGAATGTTAACGACATAAGTATACTCGTGAACAAACAATATTCGACGCGCACACTCGGCGTAATGGACATACCTACGGTCGACTTTGCCCTGGCAGGCCTATAAAATCGACCTTTCCTTGGGGTTTATTTCAATTATTTCTGATGAACGCATTACTAAAATCTCAAATGTTTCTAGAGGAATACCTTGGGAATTTACGGATTCATCGTCTAGAAAAAGAAAATCTCGTGCTTACCGGTAATTTTATGGTTGAAAAACGTTTTATAAAATTTTAAGCCGTTTTAAATAATAATACCAAATACAAATAACTTGAATCCGTATGTATCCCTCTAGAAACATTTGAGATTTTAGTCATACGCTTGTCAAAAATAATTAAAATGTGAGCGTCGAGCTAACCCTCGTTATTAGAGTAATTTCATTTCTTTGTATAGTGTGATAATGTAATAATTTGATTCAACGAAGGTTCGTAATCTATGGTTATATCGAAATTAGATCGCACTGCTGCTGGATCTACATTCAGTTTGTACGTTAGTATTTAGTCCTTTCTCTAAAGCCCTTTCATTGGCTTCTTTACCGAGAGCAACAACAGGTATTTTGCAATAATGCTTATTCCATTCTCTCAGCATCTCGCCTCCATTAGTTTCCGATATCTTTTATACTATCTTTTAGTACTGACCGCCTTTGCAATGAAGTAATATAATATCTTATCATCGTATTTTAGAAAGTTCATTATTCTTAAATAATGTCTCAATAAGATATTATTTGAAACTCTTACTAAATACCATCCGTACTTGCTGTAAAATTCATGGCAATACTGCAATACCACAAATCACTTCCAATAAGATTAAAAAATTTAGGGATTGTATTAAGGAATGCAGCAACTCAAACATGGTAAAACGATGAGTAACTCATTTTACACTGACTGTGGTGTACCACAAGGTAGCACGTTAGGACTTCTTATATTTATGATTTATATTAATGACTAGCTGTACCTCGCCACTCTTTGCTGTGGCTTAGTTTGTCTGTGCAGATAAATAAAAACGATAGAGGGTGATGCTTTTACGTCCAAGAGATGGCGCTGTGTTTCCAAAAAAAAAACATGTTTGTCCAACATTAGGCTTTAAAAAAACATATTCTACTTGTTACAGGTGACATCTACATAATATAGATATACAAAAACACACACGTATTAGAATGCAACGTTGTGTCAAAATTTCAAAGCAATCGGTGTAGAACTTTCGGAGATTTAAGATTTTCAACAAATGTTCAAACGAGACAATTGTTCAATTATTACTGCGTGTGACAGTTGTTTCGCATTTTAAAGGCTTTATCCAACTGTAATGAAGCCACTAAAAGACAATAATATATCTATATTATTTATATATGCTTATAATGAAGCTTTACACAGATTGCTTTAATGTTTATTGCACGTATTAAGTTCCGTAAATTGATGGGAATTATTGATGGTTATTAATAAATTACCCTTGGGGTTTCCGTACGTAAATGTACATTATTCTTTGTTTGAATTTGTTGGTAGTTAAAGTGGGACATTTGGTGTTAAGAAATTAATGATTTGGAAGAAACAGAGATTTTTCCCTGCATAATCATTAAACTAACTATTATCTACGAAGTCCTCGGCATTGCCTCTCCTCTAAGCAGAGTTTTTCAAATATTGTTAGGTTATTCTAATGCCGGCTAGTGTCTGTTTTCTGTAAAAATAAAAATAAATGTTGTATCACTCAAGGCCCAAGGGCTCAAGGAGACGAGGAAGGGGAAAGATATGAAGTTCAGGGATGTTTCAGAGTGCTAGATACTCTCAGTATCACCCTGGTGAAGCACAACTATTCTAGAGCCACATATGTGTGTATATGATTTGAGATTTTCACGACCAAAAGTTCTATCGTGATTAATTTTTGGGTAAACTGATCAATCACCCCTAATTACGGAGGCATTTAAAATCCACAAAAACCGAATAAATATTAACAGAAACGACTAGCTTCATAGTTCTTTGTATCCGGTATTAGACGGCTACACCAAAACTAAACCCAAAAAACCATATTAAGAGGATTAAGCTTAAGACACATTACACCATACAACGCTTATTTGGGAGTGGCCTACGCAGATTATATATTGAAGTGTCACACTATAATCTTCTTCAAGATTGTGGGTCATATCAATTGGGGAATTGCCGCGGAATATCATTTCTTTGTTTGGGATCTGTCACCTTGACAGATGACAGCCGCGCGATTTTGGCGCTCCGTAAATTGATCTGACCCGGATATTATTGAGAAGCGGAAATACACACAAATTTTCCGATTTTCTGACATAAACTTTAAGAAATATAACGGTCAATGTGCCAGAGGCCTGAAGGATTAAATTCAGCAAATTTTAAATGATTCACCACTTCGAATATAAGAATCTAGAAAATTAAAACAAAAAACATCCGCCCTGCTGATTGAATCTACTTTAAGGCTGTCGGAAACGTTAGCTAAAGTAGGAGGAAGCCAATATGGGGTAATAATAACCCAAGCATTAATCACGATATTGCTTAGTGATATATATAAATATCACTAAGCAATATCGTATGTATATATAAATATATACATCTGACGGACATGCTTTTAAGAGTTTATTACGTGTTAAATTCAATTATAATTCTTATCTTCGATCTAAATACGTCCAAACGTAACAATTATAAGTATTATGTATAAATAACACTAAAAAACATGTAGTTATTTTGACAAAAAATATAACAAAACAGGTGACGAAATGAACATAATGAAATAACTTTTCATAATCCTACGAATTACAAGAACTAGAATGGTGCTGATTGATTTTAAGCGAGTAAAAATGGGCTCAATAATTTTGATGTGATTTGACCACAGACAATCAAATTAATAGACTAGCCAATCAGGGAGATCCGTGACCGTGTAACTTTCGGTGATTGCCAATAAATGAATCTCACTGTATACCGGCAACTTGCTTATGAATTACTAGTCCTTTGTATAATGGCGCGCAATTTAGGAGGCGTGTATAGGTACCGCCGCCCAAGGAACCATTTATTGAATAACCAACACCCCTGCCATAAGTCACCCCAACTGGTTGACTACATTTGGTGACTTAGCAGGGGTGCCCAAACGCAGATGCGTTTGCCCACCTAAAGCGTGTCGGGTCGAACCGGAAGAGACTGGTTGTTGAAGACCTTTTGTCTTCTCCAGCCGGTCTCTCTCGACCCATCGTATACACCACCGGGAGGGATGGATTCATACGTCCTTCACTCCTGATTCCTACCCACCCCTCATACACCAGAACTTCCGCTCTTTCCTTAAAAGACCCTCCACACAGCATCCCCAGTATGACATGGGGCCTGAAGGAAAAATAATAATTTTAGGGCGTCCTGTGTGGAGCTAATGTAAAAATACGCTGGCTGCGGTAACTTAACTTAACTTAACCACGTGTCCCAAATTGGGTAAACAAAAGTTCAGGTTTATTTCCAAAATTTAATATTTTGTATCACTATTTAGCTAAACATTTTTACAAATGTGTTATAATTTACCCATCTCATCCAGATCTTTCGCAAAAAAGTACCACGATGATCAGCGATGCAAACTTTCCCTTACCTTTTTTACGCATGGTCAGGTTATTTCAATGTGCGCTCTTCGGTGGTCAATAAACGACTGATATCATAGTTTATTCAAAGCATACTCGAACCTTCCTGGTGCCAAAAATATGGTCACGTGGTTTGCCTCCAGCTCGTCGAAATGATACTCAGATTTCATATTAGAGCAGGTCTATTATTTTGAATGTCTATTTAAAGTGTTAAGTTATAAGACGCACAATAAAAGATGACCAGAACAACTCTTACTTAGGAATGTTTGTATTGGTACGTGTACGTAAATACTTTTAAGAGCAATGTCCTTGTGAAAAGTCACTGAGAAACATTCGTCTTTAAATTTTCAGCTTTGTTAATTATTATTCTAACCACATTATTAATTCAGTATGCTTACAAAATTTTCAATAATTGTGATGTATGGTAATTAGGTTGGGTAGTTAATCGATAGATGGCGGTAGACATAAAGCCTACGCCAAGATATAGCAGATACTAGCGATAGATATTATCGGGGAGGCAAGGCATTGCAACGAATCCGGCTGATTCAAATCCCGGCGTGCGCAAGTAAATTTTATTTGATTTTTTCATTTTCAAATAATACAATTGCATATATGCGGCACGTTCCAGAGTGATGCATACTTTCAGTATCGCACTGGTTAAAGACAACAATTCACAATCTTTGCTTGAAATGACTTTAGCTGTTTGGTGACCAGATCTGAACAAACAGGTTCTTCCCCACTTATCATATACCCACTACCCTTTGCCTCGCAACATACTCTAATTGAGGATTTCATAGATATCGCATTTGTATTAGAGTTAAATTAACACACTCACAATATACCCCAATTTTAAAATGCCATAGTCTCACTGGCTCCAGACTGTTAGGAAAAGTACTCACATAAAAAAAAACAATTAATTTTCAATGTCCACTCTATGTCCGCTCTAATGCATTTTGTATCGATGGATTTCACGTAACAAGAATATGTACAGCAATCCTCAACCATTATAGCATGATTTTTTGCAGCTTTTAAAGTGTTCAAAAGAAAGTTTTAAAACGAAACTGTAATAAATTATTTAACTGGATCAAATTGAATGCCTAAAGATACATTGCCAAATTAATGTTTTCATATCTGTATCAGTCGAGGAGTACATTAATGAAAAGGATACAGGAAAACTGTAACCAAAAAAAAAAAATTATGAAATTAGAAGATTAATTAACTTAGCCTTAATACCTACATTAAGGTAAAAAAAATCAGCTCCATAGTATTTAAAAAATATATAATTTTAAATTAATCCTATTATTACAATTGTAATTTAACTTCAAATGAAACTTTAGTCATAATTAACTTGATTGATTTCATGAACTTTAATTTAACTGTAATAACTTTTTTATATTTGTTTACATATATATTTATTTTAACTTAATTTAACTTTAATTTTACTTCAGTTTAGCTATATTGTATCTTTAATTTAACATTGGCATAACTTCAATGCAACAATAGCATAAGTTTAATTTAACTTCTATTTAACTTTAATTTACTTTAATTTAACAGTAATTTAACTGTTATTTAACAAGGGTATAAAAAAGTTTTAATGTTAATTAAAGGGTAGTGAAATCAACTATTTAAGATATTTCTTTCAATGGACCATTCCTCTTATCGTGCTATGCCGTGCTAGATCATCTGTTCTGCCATGTGATATCTTGAACAAATAAGATGTAAAAGTTCACAACAAATAAAATTAACTTCCACGTTTGCATTACTTCTTTAATCCTCGCAAATTTTTGACAACTTTCTTATGCAACTTTATCCGTAGGCAGTGGAATTATCGTACATTATTACATTTGTTTGGCTGCGGACATCGGTCAGCGATACGGGAAGTGGTCGCTAACTCCTCCATCAGGATATTGTACGTAATATTTTTAATGTGTGGCGTAACTAATCGGTAGGCAATCGCCAAATAGTCACCGATCCGTCTTGATCAGCAACGGATATAATGATTATTGAGTAGACTAGATCAAAAAGTACCAAATAGCGATGAGTCGTAAATATAGTCTGCTTTGAAGTTTGAAGTATAGACCACGCACATCGGATCATTGTCCGATGTGAGATATCACGGGCATCAGTCGGTAGCAAGCGCTAGCCGGACACAGGTCACCGGCGCACAGTGGGCTGAAAATCGCCTTTCATAGACATAGAGACTGGAATTTTCAAGGGTATTTTTTTTGGCTAGAAATGGATTCTGCTGATTATTACTATGCTATAAATTTGGCTTGCAGTATAAATAAAATATTTTAAACTAGACAAAGCATACTCATATGTAAAGCATTTAAGCATTAAAATGAATCATCAACATAAAAAAGTTTTTTTTTTCAACTTTGAGGATTTAAAAAAAAAGCGCAAGTTGCGCCACAATACGAAGTATGTCAAAAAAATACAAATAAATAGTAGTATATCTGTGTGTAAGGATACAATGGCCAACCTTATGATTCCAGAGATAGCCTCATTTTTAATGTCAGTGCCATACAAATTTTTCATAAAAAATGATAACTCCTTCATTTGTACACGCAATTGCTTCATACGAAATTTTATAGCATAATGATCAGCAGAATCCATTTCTAGCCAAAAAAAAGACCCTTGAAAATTCAAGTCTCTATGTCTATGATAGGCTATTTTCAGCCCACTGTGCGTCGCGTCGTTCAATTGAATCGACTCTTAGAACCGTCGGAAAATCATGAGCTGGGACCGTGTCTCTGGCTCTTAATAAAATGAGCCTAACTAGCATGTCACTGATTATAAATGTTAGTTGTAGGTCACTAGCCATTTTTAAATCTTAGTTGTAAGTCACTAGCCATTTTTTAATCTTAATTGTGAGTATTATTTGTAAGTCACTAGCTTTTAATCTTAGTTGTAAGCCACTAGTATATATTTTTTTTCTATTTTTTTCGGGTTAAGTCCCCCATAGGAAAAACTAAACCCTTCCAAACACTTTTCCACAAATGATCATCTAGTCAATCAACATTATGCAAGTGCATTATATTAGCAAAATAAATACAAAACAATACAAAAACAACACGTCAACCCACCAGAGATCAAATAAGTAAAGTAAAAGTAAACTAGTAAACACTGCCGATTACATATGGAGTTCCACAAGGAAGCATACTAGGGCCCGTTCTTTTTACTATTTACATAAAAAAACTTTGCAGCATGAAAATAGACGGTGAAATAGTTATCTATGCTGATGACACAGTTTTACTTTTCAAATCTAAGGATTGGAATAATGTATATAACATAGCGAATTTGGGAATCTCGCAAGTGAAAACATGGCTAGACTCAAACATACTTACACTTAACATATCAAAGACAAAATTCACAACATACAGTATAAATAGCACGGGACAGCCAAAAAACATCACAAACACCATAAAAATACACGAATGTTTAAACACCAATATCTGCGATTGCCCTCCTCTAGAAAAAACAGAACAAATAAAGTATCTAGGAATCGTAATTGACCATAACCTTAGATGGATACCTCACATCAAACAAATCACAAATAAACTTCTCAAAACAATACACATTTTCCTAAACATAAGAAACATATATAAAATAAAACAATTGAAAACAATATATTTTGCACTTTGCCAATCAATAATAGAATATGGAATTATTGCTTGGGGAGGAGCAACAAAATCGGCTATCAATTACATAGAAACCGCACAGAAAACGATCTTAAAGGTAATACTAAAAAAACATAGACTGACTGATACAGACCAAATATTTGATAAAAAAAAATTTCAACATACACAAAATAACACTAACAGACCAGTTAGACAAGCGTACAAAGAAAACATAAAAACTCCGACAGTAAATTCAAGTTTTGGACAAAGACACTACCAATACCACGCTATAAAAGCTTTCAACGCTGTAAAACTTGAAATTAAAATTGAGGAAAATAAAAATAAATTCACACACAAAATTACAAAATGGATTAAAAAACAAAAAAGACAATATACCTACACGTAACACACAAAACCAATATAAACACACATCACTCACAAACACACAAGATTATTTTCAATGTATTATTTTTTAATTTTAAATATATTATTTAATTTTTAATTTTAAATGTATTATGTAGATTATATTTTTATATTATAAAATGAAGGCCTCAGCACGGGCAAGCCACCCAGTGAGGCCAACATTACTGGAAAACTTAAAATGTAAAAAATATTGTACCAAATAAATAAATGGGAAAATAATTCACCGACTCCAGATATTTTCATATCAGAGGGTTCGGCTCGGTAGAACTCCTAACATGGCCTATAAATCCTACTGATCCCTCAGCACAAATATTTCAAAAATCTTTCGTTATCCTACATGTATTCAAAATGACCGACTTTTGCATCTTTATAAATAATTTTTTTGATAGATCTAATACGCCTAAATTTTGAATGAGAGAGCTAGGTATAATGCCAGTAGCCGAAATAACGAATGGTAATATTTTTATAGTCTGAGAATGTCAAATTCTTTTTATCTCATTTAATAATAAATTTAGGTATAATTATTATTATGATTGAAATAGGGTAAATGTTTACATCAAGTTGTTAAGCGCCCTTGAGGTGAGATTCTCACAAAAACGGTGATATAGAAATTATCCAATCATTATTTTTATTATTAATACTTAATTATAAGCCATAAATATTTAAGGTATCATTTTATAAATTCAAATGAAGAATTATACAATTCATCCAGAGATGTGCAAAATGGGTACCCAAAACCATTTGAAATGCAAAATGGAAATGGGTCAAAACTTTTCCATTTGAAAATGCAAAATGCGAAATGGTTTTTAGAAAAGCATTTCAAATGCAAAATGCAAAATACCTATTTTCAAAATGCATTGAAAATGCAAAATGGTTTCTCAGGTCAAACAATCAAAATAATTATAGAATTTTTAAACAATTTTGTCATTTAATAATGGACATCAATGTAAAACAAACATATTACATGATGGTAAATCCAAAAACATTTTGTTTCATGTGACTACAGATTATGAATCCACAAAAAAATTTTCGCGGGACTAATGTTGCCAACGTAAAAACATAGAAACTGCTATCTAACATTTAATATTACAGCGTCATGGCCCCATGTTCAGTATTTGAATCAGTATTTTTTGTAATCAATTGCCAGGGCTCCTACCAGGGAGCAACTTGACAAATGTAAATTATCTCTCATAGCGAGGTTGAGGACCGACTGATATTTGGAGCTTATGAAAAAAAGATGAGTGGAGATAGTAGGAAGAATGTTGCAAAAAGCATTTAAAATGGAAAATGCATTGAGAAAAGCATTTAAAATGCAAAATGGAAAATACCCATTTTGCATTTCCATTTGAAATGGATTTATTTGAAATAAAGCACATCTCTGAATTCATCCAAAGAAATGTCACCATCTCAGTGAAGATTTTTTTTAACCTTCCTCAGGCAGGTACCCTAAGGCCCATTGTCCACGTAACCGCACAATGAAATCTGTGTCCACGAAGCGGCAACGTCACGTCAGCCGCTCGTCATGCGTTCGTAATGCGGTGCGCGCGGCAACCTGTCACTACTCGACCGACCGCATTGCAGTATTTTATCTTTGTATCAGTGGTCCAACAGTAGAGACTAAATTTTGGTACGTATGTTTAGTCATTCGGTAAAATGATTGAAATACAGAATCATCTTCTGATAACTCTCTGGCAGCAACAAACAATCTACAATTTATATGTATTTCGATGTATGGATGAATCCAGTACTTACTTCGTCTTCTAATAAAATTGTATGCTATAATCACTTCATCGTCATTACTTGACATTTTCACAACAAAAGACGTGCTTTCTCGACGCTAGTTGAAATAAAACTGAGACGTTTTGTAACGTGACTGACTATTGCATGAAGCAGCGTGGACATAACAAATTTGCAAAATACGCCTATCTTCATTTGTAGGTTACATGCATCCTACAAAAGACGATTGTGTGGACAATGGGCCTTATATTGATTATTCTGATTTGACAGCTCGTAGTGGGAATCGCGATCATATGAACTCTGGCGCGATAAAAATCTAGTATACAAAAAGGCCACCATCTCGAGCCGAAACCGGAACGTAACAAACAATATACATGTCTGAGGATTGAATCTTCCTTTCCAGGGAAGTGAGGTAAACTTTTAAAATGTCTTTTAAATCTTTTGACTGACGATTGAACCTTCGTCCCCGTGGACTAGAGTCAACCGTGCTTAATGGATTCAACTTACTGAGCCAAATCCCAATTGGATAGGACTGAATTTTATTTAATACTAACTGTAGGTACATTATTATTTATATATATACTAACTACTCTAATGTCATGCAATTTTAAAGAAATGTGTGTATGCGTGATTGCCACCAAAATTACATAGAATGCATTGTCATCGACAACGAGTCTATCTGACGAGTTTCAGGTCGATCGGATGTCAGAAAGTGAGTTAATTTCCACTTTCAGGTTTCTACTTCATTTAATACTTTCAATTTATTAACATATTTAAAAATAAAATACACTTGCTGCCTTTTAAATTGAATCGCTTCAATTTTAGATTTTATATAGAGCAGTTCATAATCATTTGATTGACTTCAAGTTTTCATTCAGACGGGATTTACACACATCTGCATATTAATAAACGAGTTTTTTATATGTTTTCGTAATGTTTATTATCTATTGGTCATGCGTAACGGTTAGGTTAAGTTAAAAAAACAAGTCAAGTCGCAAAGATTAATGTTGAACACATGTAAATTTGTTATTTTGATTTTTTTTAGCAAATCATCTATCAACTCTCTCGGCATCGGATACTAAATAGTAGAACAAAAATAAGTTACATCATACGTGTCAAATTTACTAGCTTGATGAATTAAAATTCTGACGTCCTCCGTGGTCGAGGAGTAAAGCTCTCGACTAACACAATCCGAAGGTAGCGGGTTCAAATCCCGGTGTGCGCAGGTTTTTTTTTTTATTTTTATTAAAGGTTTACAAGACAAGTTTTTATGCAAAGAATAACAAATTATTATAAGCAATACATATTAGCCTGCCACACAAATGTAAATTGAAAATATATAAAAAAATCCGCCGACGGGAATTGAACCCGCATCTTCTGATTGCCGATCAGGTGCGAGGAACCACTGAATCAACTAACCTCTTCAATAAATACTTGTATTTCATTTAACAATTATTGATTTTTTTTTCACCTGAAAACAAACAAACTTTATTTTTGAAGGAAACGTATTGTTTAATATTTAATTTCTCACTAGATGGCGTCGAGATATATTATATCTTCATTCAATGGTGAAATATTTTGACTTGTCAAATATTATTATTTGTTATTAAAGACAAACACGGGTTTTCAACTTCGGCACCGGTGCATAGTCGGGAAACAAAATAATATATGATTTCTTTTCCAAAAGTATCATAAAATCGTTGACAGCCCTGTTTTACTAAAGCCAAATTGCGATACTTGCCCAGCTATTCCAAGTAGAATTAATTTTGAAGGCAACAATAAACTCACTACTAATTACTCTATTATAATATTTTGCTAGATTATACATGTGAAAAGGTCACTTTTCTTATACATATTAACATTCTGTTCAAATAAAATGTTCTCTGTTATTATAACATTCTAGGCCTTAATAGAATTTACTTTATATTAATTACTATTCATTATCATAAACACCTCATACCTCGATTTATGTCAGGTTTTATACAAACCTAGTATTCATTCAACTATTACTACACTAGTAGATATTTCTTTTAATTATGTATTGTTTAACTGCATTTCTATTAACAACTGTATACCTGAGTAGTCACCGAACCTCGGTAGTGTGCAGTTGTGTTTACCAGTGCTCTGTGTTTGACGGCTTACTGACGGCGGCGCGGCGTACAGATAAGATTTATTTATTTTTACCTTTTCGTATTCATTATTTTTGTTTCTATTATTGGTTTGCGACGCAGTTGCGTGTATTATTTCTTAAATAGTATTTATTGTTTTTTTTTTTTTAATTTGTTGAAATGGAGGAGGATGAAAATCGACCTCCTGACCCTGAGTCCATTTCTAATATTGCAAACGTCTACGATTCTGATGATTCCCAAGCTTCTGTAACCATTCCTTCCCGAAAACGACGACCTCCGCTTTGCCTTAATGTACCTCCTAAAATTAAATCTCTTTCACAAACAAACGAATCCCCAATCTCTCATGGAAGTTATAATGATACCATTCCTATAGAAGCAAAAGCCATTGAGCTTATATATTCTATTTCATCTTCAGCTCCATTTATTGTTAATGTCCAAAGGACTGAACAGGGGAAAATAATTCATCCCCTGGATTTCGGTAAATTTATTTTTAGCTCAAAACTCAATAACCTCGGTATTATAGATGGATCAATAAAACCGGAAAGTCGATACAAACTATCCATAGAATTTAAATCCGCCACATTAGCTAATGATTTTGTTAAAAAAATAGGTTCTCTTTCAAATAATAAATTTAAATCTTTCATACCTACTTTCAATTTAACCAGAATGGGCAGAGTAAGAGGTATCCCAACCGATCTATCAGAAACAGAAATAGTAGACGCTCTTAATGACTCTCAATTAACTCCAAAAGTTTTAAAAGCACGTCGTTTGAATTTCAAGGATACTTCCACCGGCACCACTATATGGAAACCTTCCCAATCCGTTGTTATCACTTTTGAAAGTCAAACATTACCATCCCGTGTATTTATTTATTATAACGCTCTTCCCGTTGAAGTATACAGATTCCCGACGATCCAATGTTTCAACTGTTGCCGTTTTGGCCATTCAAAACCTATTTGTCGTTCTCCTCCTCGTTGCTTCCATTGCGGAGAAGATCATCCCTTCGAACAGTGTCAAAATACAACGAATAACCCTATTTGTATTAATTGTAAGGGCAACCATACTGCTGTTAGTGTGGCCTGTCCAGAGTTATCTAGACAGAGAAATATCAAATAGTCAATGGCTGCAGACAACATTTCCTACTTTCAGGCTTCTAAATTATTCTCTCCTACGAAAAAATCTTTTGCAGAGATAACGTCTAACGCTTCTATCTTTCATTTTTCTTCCCCTAAATCCCCTCTATCATCTTCCCACAAAGAAACAATTTTCAAACCAATAAAATCTAATCCAAAATTTATTCCTTCTTTCGATAAAAAACAACATAATGATCTTTTACTTTACCCGAATGGGAATAATAAATCCCAGGCTCCCAATGGGACTGCCTTAAAAAACTGTTCCACTTCCGATATCTTACCTAAAGTCATGATTGAAAATTCTTCTTTTATTCAAACTTTAATTACCCTATTAATTACGATCCTTTCAAATAACAATAAAGTACCGTCTAACGCTGCCGATTATATGAAATCTTTACTCTCTAGCCTTCCCGATGTATCCGCAACTGAGCAAAATACTTCAATGGAATAGTAGAAGTCTATTCGCCAGCAAAATTGATCTTGTACAGTTACTTGATGAACATAATATTTCAGTTGCTGCCATCTCCGAAACGTGGTTAAAACCCTCATACCAATTTAAGATTCCTGGATATCATTGTCTAAGACATGATAGACTGGATGGCAAAGGTGGCACTGCTCTTATTATACATAATTCTATCCCTTTTAAACAAATTATTTTCAACACTCTCCCCGGTAATTTTCAGATAGTAGCAGCTGTTGTATCTTATATTACATTACTATCAATATATATCCCTCCCTCTACAATTTTTGTTGAAAACGAATGGTCAACATTTATATCCCAGATTCGTCCCCCGTATATGATACTTGGGGACTTCAATGCTCATTCTCCTTCTTGGGGCAGTGAGTTAACAAACCGTTCTGGCCATAATCTATTAGAATTTATGGATACCTATAACTTATGTATTCTAAATGATGGATCTCCAACTCGTTTCACTGCCCCTCAACATCGGAAAAGTGCAGTCGATTTATCTCTTTGCTCATCTTCGGTGATTCCCATATGTTCTTGGAACATTCTTAAAGATCCACTTTCCAGTGACCATTTTCCTATAATAATTACCTTCCACCATCTATCTTCCACGCATTCCTTTTCGATAAACAATAGTTTTAAATTTAAAACGAAAGACGCGAATTGGAGAAATTTTTCTTCAGAATTAGACTCCATTGTTCAAGAATCTAAGTCTTCCCTTGTCAACACTAGTTTACAATGTGAATTATTTCCTAACATGATAATAAAAACTGCAGAAAAAACACTTAAAAAACGTAATGTAAACATTAAGATAAAACATTCCACCCCATGGTGGGATGAAGAATGCACTAGTGTCGTTAAATCCAGAAGAGAAGCAATTTCCATTTTCCGTAAATGTATGTCTTTCGAAAATTACCTTTCTGTGAAACGCGCCCAGGCAGAAGCGAAACGCGTTTTGAAAAACAAAAAGCGGTCTGGATGGCGAAAATTCTGTGAACGCTTGTCTCCTGAATCTCCCCAGTCATCCGTATGGTCCAACTTAAAAAAATTCGGTTCATCATATACTCCCCAGCGTTCCAAACATATTCCAGAAGAAATTATTATAGGTTTTGCTGATAAGATAGCTCCTCCGTCAGTTGCCAGATGTGAGGAAATGCCTTCCTTTATTTCTTATCCATCTCACTCTAGCTGGCTGGACTATTCTTTCTCAGTAAGTGAATTAAATCGAGTAATCAATTCCCTTCCAGACTGTTCTCCTGGCCCTGATGGAATCTTATATAGTTTCATTAAAGCATTCTCAGATATGTCGGTAGAATATTTTCTATCCCTAATTAATTACATGTTCGAAACAGGATTTATACCGGAAGTCTGGAAAGTTCAAAAAATCCTTCCGATTTTAAAACCAGGCAAAAATCCATCTGAAATCTCATCCTATCGTCCTATTACTCTTTCGTCATGTTTAATGAAAGTAGCAGAACACTTGATAAAGAACAGATTGGAATGGTTTGTTGAAAATAACAGAATTATCTCTCCTAATCAATATGGCTTCCGGAAAAAGAAATCAACCATGGATAATTTAAGTATGTTAACAACAGACATCCGTATATCTCAGTCCCTTAATTCTTGCACTCTGGCCACATTTCTTGATCTTTCGTCAGCTTACGACAATGTATTAATTAACATTCTGAAAAAAAAAGTAATTAAAATAAAAATTCCTTTAAAACTAGTTCAATTTATTATTAATTTACTAACAGACAGATCCATTATTATCCACTTTTCCTCAAAAACGATAAAACGCAAACTATGGAAGGGGTTACCTCAGGGGTCCGTAATCAGTCCATTATTATTTAATATATATATAAGTGATTTAGACAATGTAATTCCTTCATCTATCAAGCGACTTTATTTTGCTGATGATTTCCTTATATATTTATCACACAAAAATCTATCGCGCGCTGCGAAGGAATTGAATTTGGCTTTACATAATATTAAAGTTTGGTTGTTGACTAATGGGATGAATTTAGCTACGTCTAAAACCAAAGTAGTGGCTTTTACGCGCAAAAGAAAAATACCCCCCTTTTCTGTCTGCTTTGATAATGTCCCTCTTCAAATCGTTAAGCAAATTAAATTTCTTGGACTACTTTTGGATCATAAACTTTCCTGGCTCCCGCATATTCAGAACATTTCGGCTAAGTGTGAAAAGGGGCTAAATATTATGCGAGCTGTTTCCAGAGTGTGGTGGGGATCTCATCCTACTACTCTTAATTTAATGTATGGTGCTCTAGTGCGAAGCCATTTGGATTATGGAACATTTATTTTCGATCCTCTTCCTAAATATTTGGACAAAAAACTTGAAAGAATTCAGTCGAAAGCGCTCAGAATAATTATTGGAGCGATTAAATCTTCTCCAATTAATTCTCTCCAGGTAGAATGTGTTGATCCCCCCTTAATTCTGATGAGACAATTCCTGGCTGATAAATATATTTTTAAATCTTTTTCTGTATCGCGTCACCCTATAGAACAAAGCCTTGATTATTTGTTCAATAACTTAAATAACGAAAAAAGATCGACAGATGAAAATCGACTTCCTCTCCTTCTAAAGAGTTTTCTTTCATTCAAATCTCTGTCCTCTTCCCTCCAAAATCTACAAAAAGATCCTATCCTTCCTATTTTCACTATCCCATTTGATTCTATCAATTATATCCCCAACGTTATAACTTCAGACTTCCGAACTGATATTTTAACCTCATCTAATCAAAATGTTGAGGAAAAATTTAAAAACATTACATCTTCTAAGTTTCCAGAATTTTCACTCATTTACACAGATGGTTCTAAGTTTGATAACAAAGATTGTGGAGCTGCGGTACACATTCCCGAATTCGATTTAGATTTGTCTTATAAATTGCCTAAAGAAATTTCTATATTTACTGCAGAATGCTTCGCAATTGAACAAGCTTTGAGTCAAATCCAGCTTTTCAATATTCGACGAGCATTGTGATGAAAGGCTTAAATCACAGTGGAAAACAGACAAACCATAGCTTCCACTTCGCGGTTTAAAAATATACAAATTATTTATGAAAACCGTCATTCTAGCGACATCTGTTGATTTACAAATTGATTCAGTTTGTTTGCAGTAGGCATCTGTAAGAGTTGGAATTATATCGAGGTTCTAGGACGAAAGCAGAGAGGTCGTAAAATCGTCTAGGACGACTAGGATTCCCCTTGTCTAGGCCTAAAAATAAACATTGAATTTTGTCAACCAATAGATCTAAACAAAAAGCTATAAAATTTTGAGTAACCAATCAGTGAACGGAAAGGCGTGTGTCTACGGAAGACAAAGAAATGAACTTTGGACCCGGCGATAAAAAAGATAAGTAATGGCTTCTTCATTCCCACAAAAATTAGAGGCGAACGCATGATAGTGTAAACAATCGACGTTCAAGGGAAAAAATCCTGGGAATGTTTACAATAACTGAGACATTTATGAGATAGCGAACCATTGAAATCGAAGGCTTTGGGACCTTTACATGTTGTAAAGCATGTAATGGACCTGTTTGGGGTAAAAGAACGTAAAGAATTTTTTTATATAAATTAAAATACGTTCAGAGAATAGGGAGAAACGAACAGACTATGGACATCTTCGGGACATCCTAGAAGCTTTACTATAGAAACCTACGTCGGTAATAGGTGTTAACCACGTAATAATTGAAAAGGGGCGCGTTGGGTTTCAACGAATCAGACCATTCCCAAAATCAATTAAATAATTTTTCGCCAATCACGGAGACTAAGGGCGGTCTAAAGACACGAAACACTCTAGGTTGATTTACTGTTGAGCTAACCTTGGGATCCGGTCTCACGATGCGTGTAAAGGCACTTGGAATTCGACGATAAATTTGCATTCTAAGGCAGAAACGAAGCGATACCCAACCATCGATAACGAAAAAGGGGGGTGACGGTTTGGTGGGAGAAGAGGGGGTTTTTAGAACGTTTTGGTCCAGAAGACATATTACGAGTTGATCCTCGTAGAGAGAATTGTTTACGTTCGCTGAACTTCTGAGTGCTCTTTCAAGTGGCCACAGTGAACACAAATTTTAACTTAAGATAGGACGTTTGGCCGAAATTGCCTAATTATATTAACACGGGGGAGATGCAAGTTGGGTAATTAAGAAAAGACATAAAAGTTAATGGGTCACGAAGTCTTTGATTAACGATCAAAATTTTACGACCTTTTTTGCGCGTAAACAAAGTTACGAGGATAATATATTGAAATTCCTAGATGAAGCGAGAAAAGAGTATATGGGTTGGGCTAAAACAAGACGCAAAAAACTGTAAAAACAGGGATGTACTGGGCGTAGATCACCGAAAAGAAAGGACCAGGAATCGAAAAGAAACCCGAAAGGTAGTTTAGCTCATGATGGAAGAGGTTTCAACGACTCGGGTAGTGGACAGCGATGGGTTACGAAAGATTACCAGAAGATATGCGGCGGATATCACGAAAAGAGTCAAAACAGGTAGGCGAAATTACGAAAACGTGTCGAATCAAATTTTGGAACGAATGCCTACGTATGTCATCACCGAGAGGAAGGTATATGTGTCCTGGGATCACCCACGGATCGTGTAGACACCAATCAAATGCTAGACGGCAGCACACAAGGAAGGATACTGTATTGCGCAAGCGCTGGACATAATAGGTGAAAAGCTTCCGTTAGTTGGGATAATTTATAGATTATATTATCCATATCAATAGCGAATTTCTCGGAAAGATTTCAAAAACAACGATATAGAAATGAGCTACACCTAGTCTAAAGGCCGGAAATCAACCAATATTACGGACACAACACGTGTACGAGGAAAAATAATCTAATAATTTTACGCAATAATCTACATCGCCGTATATCATTTACGGGGGGGCGCTCGGAGGTCAGGACACCGAGTGCGGGCCTGCACCCGCCTCGACAGGTTGTTAGGTGTCTACCTCAAATGGGAAGGCGGGAACCAAAAACCCTGAAACGGGATTATGCAATTCTAAACTTAACAGGAAGTGAAACCTCGAATTCATAAAGGCGAAAGTCGCACAAATTTTAAGTCGATTTATTCGAAAAAACATTATTAAATAGCGTTGTTTGGAGGAAATCGGGGCTTTTTTCGTTTTAACTTGGTTGGAGTCGGTCTTCGAGAACTTTAAGTCGCGACAGTTTTGTGTGCTATCTTTAAACTAAACTGATAGAGTTTTAAATATAGTGAAGTTGTGGTTTTAATATTAATTGAAATAATTGAAGTGTTTTAAAATTTAATTAGATTCAACCAAAAAAAAGGGTAAACTCATAATTAGACGATACTAAATTCACGGGTTGGAGTCTCTTGGTTTAGACTAATAATGAAACGATGAAACTCGACTGCAGTAATGTTTAATAATAACGCGTGTGCCATTAGAGGAGGAAAAAATAGAGAACCATAATAATTATCAAATGACCAGACGAAAACGGCTAAGTCAGAGTTCCAAATTTATTGTGAAATTGAAGAGACAGTGTTTTCCTTGCGAGCAAGGGAAGGATTTTAACGGTTTACACGATATAAGAATTTAGTGAAAAAATCGAAGTGAACGTGGCAAATAATATATGAAAGGTTCTAGGGAGGGGGAGGGGGTCGGTGACCCTCCATAGGAGATCAGCGCTGCACAAATTATCGATAGTTTGCAATAAAACACGGCTGAAGTTACTCCCGTGTTTTACACGCTCATACTCAAAGGGGTAACGAAAGACTAGCTAATAACCTTCGAGAGTTGCTTACGGGAAATAAAAACAGGGTAGATCTCGGCAAATACTTACTTAGATACTCTGGGATAGTCGATAGGGAGGGACATCTAGACTAGGTACAGTGGAGGCCAACAAATACCTATGCATGTCAACTATCAATTTACAGTTAGAAAAGGAAGAGACCTCCTATTGAAAGAAAAAACGCTTAAACATTCTGAAATCTAGTATCCGGTAATTTATGTGCTATCCACGGGGCGGCGTATGGAAGTAGGGATTTTAGCTAGAAAAATTAGATTCAATATGGTTATAGTTTCTACTGGCGAGTAGACGGGTGACATAGAAAATCGGTTTCGAATTTAATACGAACCCTTAATAGTTTAGGGGCTTTTACCCATTCCTACCTCATGAGTTCCTGGACGTGGATTAATGTACATGTCGTCGATATCCCGACTGGACTGGTAATATAACGACTTTGGGTAAGTGATCTTGCATGAATATATATTTCCAGAACGTTAAAATTGCGACAAAGATGGGGCTGCAACCAGCAGCTCGGACAGAGCTGCGATACTGATAAAATAGTATCACATTTAGAACTGTCTGCTTGCTTCTAACAGCTGTGTTTAGCACGAGGCCAATGACCTACTTATTTGTAAGCAGTTAGTGGCGACACACGACCCAAAAGGAAGCAAAGGGACCCCCATAAATCACTTGACGTCCGTGTCTGACGACAAAAGTCGTACACTCTACCGAGTTGGCAGCCGCGCAGAGGCACCTCAAATCAACATGGAAGCGACTAGCTGCAACCAACTCATGCTCAAAACAAATAAAAAATAAAATTAATAATATTTGTATAACCTTATATGTTCACTAACAAATTCCTAAATACCTTTGGCCTCGGCTTAGAACTCACCGTTGGAGTATGTTGTCCGTAAGCTGTCTTGGGAAAGCACACAACTTCCTCGGCTCAGAAGATTTTCTACTTTCCTCATCACGCGATTTCGGGGCGTCAACGTTGTATGGAGAATCACGAAGAGTTCGAAAGGTCATCCCTTTTCGCGGAGCCGGGTCGGGTGAGAGGACACGAGAGGCAGTATGAAAATTAATGTCGAGTTGGAATGTTTGGGCCTTGGTTCGCTGCGAAGGCGTTTAATTGAACGGGCTCCAAGTCTTTCAAAATCGCGTGGAAGGGACGTCGGCGTGATGAACGAGGGTTCAAAATCGGAGGACGAACACATACTAAAGCGGGGTTTACCCGGAGGTTGATGCAACTCGACTGGAAATCCCTCGAGATCCTTTGCAGCAGCCTTCGTGAGGTGGATAGTAGGTCTGGCGGCTAGTGGACGTTGAAAGCCCCACCAGAACAAACCTACTTGAAACATGCACGCGTTTAGCATCATGACAAGGGACGCAATGAAATCCCCCTTTTACAGTCAGTAACGTAGTCCGTCGGAGGAAGCGGGGCGGGGTGATTTGGGATATTCCAACAGGTGCATTACCTCTCCCTCTGACGTGAGCGGTCCGGAGGTGTCAAGGCGACTATAAGAAGAAGTTAGACCAGACCTCGGGGAAAGCCAGACACGTATTGGTTCTTGGGGTTGTGCATTTGGAAGAATAGCGACCATTTCATTTGGGGCAGTGAGGTGCCGACCCAGTTTGCAAAAAAAACCCTTTTCTCGTCATTCAATCCGTTCCCATCTCCTTTTCTCTCTCGTTTCCACTTCCATTCGCAACACCCAAAGTTTACTAACCACAGCTAAATCCACCTATCTAGTTTCAGTACACCATTACAGAGGTCGACGAGGGAGTCCCAGTACTTATGCGGAAACAACACCCCATTCAACGAAGGGTTTAACAGCACGTACACAAAGGGGGGGGGGGGTACGGTCCTATGTCACAATCTAGAATTTATAAACACGGGGACATTAGGTAAGGGCGGGGATACAAGGAAATTGTAGAGATACGATAGAAACTACTAGGTCAATTAGCAATAGGGTCCAGTATTCGAAAGTTAGGTGAGACACGTACTCGTTTCTTGTAGTGCTCGCTGAGGGTCGATGGACGTTTTCCCCACACTTTGGCTAAAAAGAACCGGGAGTTACCATGGAAAGGAGACATTAAATACCTACCACCCCATAACGGTGGGCTTCGAATTAACAAATCACACAACGTGAAGTTAAGGGATTTATTGTAGATCAACCCCAAAGCGAAGGCCTTATTTTACTGTGTGCAATATCACAGGGGCGGGGGATATTCAGAGTTAGCTAGACTCAGCACGATATCATTTTGCAAAAGCGAACTGAACGCTGGGGAGAAAGAGGTATAAAAACCTCATTCAAGCGAGTTAGGACAATTAGGAGGTCGAGTCAACACAAGCACACACACGAAAATGTAATGGAAAAAATTATAAACGTGATAGTATAAGAGAGGGCGGAAAAACTTAGGGAAATTACTGGCAGAATTTTCAACTGTAGTGCAATTATTTATGATAGAAGGAGGGTGTCAATATCAATGAAAATCATACTAAAGAGAGGTGAGAGTGTTGGAAACAATGGAAACTACTCGTTATCAATTTAAGATGAAGCGGACATATAAGGAAAACGATTAGGAATGAAAATCTCGCATTAAAATAGACATTTTAGAAACAGTGCAGCAACTGGACGAAATGAAAATTCAGAGATATTGAGCTGCTACAAAGGTCCTAAGAACATGATAATTGAGTACCATAGGAAGGCAGTAAAACTAAACATATAGCGATAGATTAAATTCAGGAAACGTAGGCATTTTACATGATTATCAGGGTAGATAGATATTAGAGTTACACAAGACTGCAGAAGAAGTGACATGAGATAAAAGGTTGACAGTCTCATGTGTATTTTAGAGGATAAACAATCGAAATTCGAACATGATTTTTGTTTACGTTAAAGTGATAATCCATTAGAAAAGCGATTAAGTTTAACGTAGGGCTTATGATATGTTTATATAAAGCAAAAGATATTAAAATTAATAGGTTTGAAATTAAATGAAATTTACGAGTGTAGTACCAAAAGTTGAAACGTAAACAGATGTCAATGCGTATGTTTTATGTGATATTTTGTATGACAAAGATAGAGAATGGGGCGGAGATCGAGTAAGATAATAAAAGTGACGGATATCCCAGAGTCAAATTAGGTTTATCTCCCATAGAAGTGTGGAAAATTATATATTAATTAATAATAAATGAAGTATGAAATTTTCCTGGAGAGAACACACTTTGGAAAAAGTGGAGAAAAGATAAAGGAAAGGGTAGAGAACGGGTATAAGGAATGATCCAAGTGGAAAAAAGCGATACAATTCTAAGTTATCCGTAAAATTAATAAATACGGCTTGGAATATAATTAGTTATGGAGTTATGAGAAGTGACATAAGAATAAAGAAGAAATTTGTGTAGAAAAACGTCTGAATAAAGAAAATTCAAGAAGAAAAAGGGAAAACTCAAGTCTGCGACATAAATAGAGAAAGTACTGGTGAAAATGGAAAAGCTCACATAGGTGACAATAAAATTAAGTAGAATTTAGACAAATTGAAATTCAAAACTGCATAGTAAAGATTTCGACATGGATTTAAGCATTTTTCGCACGAGATGCATAAAATTGAGATCTATATATATGTTACTGAGGACGGACCTATCGCAAATTGAGAAAAAAAAGGAACACAAAATCATGATATTTTAACTACATTTTGTATGAACCATGGAACAAAGGAAGCTGGGGCAAAGAACGCAGGCTTACCCGATTCGGACCCTATCGAGTTAGAGTCGTAAGATAAAAACTAACCGCCGCCCAGAGCCGGACAACAGAAGATCGTATGTAGGCACAATTGAAATTAGGGGCAGGTGTGTTCGGATTTACGAGTTGATAAAAGATAGAATTGATTATCAAAGGAAATTCAGATACGTCTTTTGGAACCTGAGAGGGGTATAAAATACGGTGCACACCAGTTTTGGGACAGTCAGTCGAGGTTTTTTGAAGAGGTGAATACGCCGCAGTACTACGTTTCTTGGTAAACATTAACAGTGAAAAATCTCTAAGTGTTAAAATTTAAATAAGTCCCTGGACTTAGAGAATTTCGGGAAAAGTGCAAGTACTAAAATCAGTGAAATTTTAATAAGTCAGTTTAATTTAATCAAACAGTGTTAATAAATAGATATAGTTTAAACTCAGTGCTTAAAAGTGTAAAGTGAAAAGTGCAACAAAGTTATTAGTGAATTATTTAAATTCTAAAATAATTATTTCATTCAAAGATTCTATTGAGAGTTTTATCGTTAATCTAGAGTGAATGTGTTCGCGAATTAATATTTAAAAATAGATTATAATTTAACATCAATTTTGTTTAAAAATATTAATAGTAAATACTTAATTCTTAGTTTAAAAGAAACACAAAAACAAAAAGGAAAGAATAATAAACGCTCAAACCTTTGTTCTAAAAGTAACAGTTCAAAAAAAAATTAATTGTGGATAGGTTAAAATATTGGTGAAACCAGTGCAATTTAGAAGAAAGTTTTAACAGATATTTAATTTATTCAGAATCGAAATAATTAAAAGTTTGCGCAATTCGGAATGAATTTTCTTATAAATTTATATAAAAAAAATTAAAAAGGAGTGAAAATAACAAAAATAGTTCGACCTAAATAATTTATAGTTTTCCGGCACATCTATATCACAAATATTAAATATCAGCTAATTTATATGAATCAAGCAAGAAATAAAATATTTAATAGGAATAAATAGTCGAAAAGATTTATTTTGAAATTAGTTGAAAAATACAGTTAATTAGGTAGGATTTCTTCGACAAGATTTGTTGTGTACATCCCAACCGGAAAAATCTTGAAGGGGGTGAGTTTTCCTTTTATAAATAATTTTCAGGCCCAAGGAGTGAGGAGGTACAGCTGATTATGGTATATCAATTAAATTATTAAAACAACAAAACAAAGAACTACACATTAATATATGTATATTATGTATTTATCTATAAAATTATAAAATAATTTATTGTATATAAAGAATATATATATGAGTAATGTATTTATATATATGTATTTTATTTATTAATCGAAGCATCGAAATGGTAGCGATCTTAAATACCTACCTGAAGACATATCTATTTTATTGAAAAAGAAAATATGTATTTATTAATATTCAAGACTATGTAGAATCATCTATTTTATATTTATTTATTAATATATGTACTCTTATTTAACATATTTTGACAATCGAGATATGTGTGCTTATATATATATATATATATTTATTCTTCACTTAACCTCTGGTAAATTTACTAAATTCGGAAAATGAAATAAATAGTTTAACTTCAAAAAGGAATTAAAAATATTTTAATTAACTATGCACAATAAAAGGTAACATAACTGATTTACGAGGAGAAGTAGAGATATTCCTTAAATAAACAATCTCACATCTGGGTTAGTGTGTCAAAGAAGGTGTTTATATTATTCGATTTGTTTATAAATATAGCGTACACTGGAGAATTGGGTCAGTTACATGGTTTGAGATCGACCTTGGCCGCAACTAGATAATTACCAGGATGTCATTGTACAATGTGCAGCGATTTTGCGTATTCACAAATACCTATCATTCACAAACGACAGTTGGAAATCACGGGTTAGCAAGATTTATATCGCATAATTACATGAAACATTTAAATACCATTGATTAGATAGTCGCATAGATTTTTATTAGTTACCTGAAACAGCTGGAAGCTGCGTGCTTACAAATACTTATCATTCACAATCGACAATTGAAAAATCACGGGTTAGTAAGATTTATATCGAATAATTATACGAAACATTTGAATATTATTGATTGGGTGCTCATACAGACCCCCATCAGTTGCCTGAGACAGTTGAGAGTCGTGTACCCTCTTATGTGGCAATCAATTATATGAAACAGTTGAAAAATCACGGGATAGGATGAACTAAATCTAATGTTGAATCCTGGGGAAAGAAAATAACAGTTCATCAAATAGGAGGCAGTGGTCGCTCCTATAACAAGACCATTAACCAAACAAAATAGAGATGACGATTCTCTTAAATAAAAACGTCAAAACCAAACAAAAAGCCTGGAGTTCGATAGCTCTCCAAAACAAACTATCAATAAGATCTTATTTTACTAGTATTTATTAGTATCACCTTATTATTATGTATTTATTCGGTTACCAAACCTAGAGCTTCGCAGAGTTCTTGGCACGAGATCCGAGCTTGGGATGCGAGGCAAGTAGCCTTGTATTGCAAGTTATAAGCCTTTCCCAAAACGTATGTATACATATATTTATTCGTATGTACTGTTTACTGGAGAATGCGGACCTGCATACAGCTTGCATTTTAGGTCTTCTGGACCACTCTCGCATTTTCTCTTAAACGTGGAATGAGGATTCACGACCCGTAAGTCCACACCAACCGTGAGTATATGATTGTATATAGGACAAAACCGGTTCGCCCTAAGTAAATTGTAGTCCAAGGAGGGGTCGGAATTTGGGGGTTTCGGGACTCGAGGGAAGACTTGAAGGCAGTGCATGATGACGATGGAAGGTTCTTTGGGACGCGGTAACTTAGGTACCAATCAATGAACCGTGTCAAAAGATTGTGCGAATTTCTCGTTGACTCTCGATCATCTCGTTTATTTGCAGGAGGATAGGAGCCAAATTATGCCAGCAAATGGGCTATTCCGAGTTCGTCAAATATGCAATTAACTAATTACATTAACCTACTAAATCAATCTTTACATGTACCTAATAGTAGCAGAATCAAAAAGGAGTGGCGCCAAACAGACACAAGAGTTTACCAAAATCAAATTTACTAACAATTAACCATTTGAGTTATATTAAATTACCTGTCCAAATAAACATGTATAATATCTTTTATCAGCGTTTAACTACGATTTTGTTAGGGCGCAGGGAATCAGAATAGTTACAATAGGAAAGCTAGCTCATTCAGAGAAATCATTTAAGTCTAGGTTTGCAATGGAAAGACCAATTCAATTTTGAAACTCAACGCCTTGATCAGAACTAAGAGGGTTACCACAAAATGAAAGTAATTAAAATCCTTTATCATAAATCAAAAAATTACACAACGTTTAATGGAATTTAATTACAATATAAATACGAAAATATTTGCGTTCAAGTTCGTAAATAACGTATTAATTAGTTAAGTACATATGTCTATACAGATGTATAGTACAAGAGAGCTTTAAGTAGCTTTCTGTAGATATTAAAGAAATTAAGGGTCCAATTTTCATGGAGGCTTATGTGTTGTAGGGGAGAAATTTTCCATCCCTGCGAACACATATGCAAAGCCTTAAAAAAAAAAATTAAATATCGGTCATAGCCAAGAGAGAAGAAAATTTTATATTGTTTTAAACAAATAAAAGAATGGCGAAAAGATTGAGAATATTACAGCCTTACTGTGCACTGACTCACTAAGCGCAGTGTTGAAAATTTCCTCAAATATCCATAAACCAGAAGACTATATTATTTATAATATCAGAAACACCCTTAAATCTTTAAATGAATTAAATTTCGAGACAATATTGGTTTGGGTCCCTGGCCATTTGGGAATTGAGGGTAACGAGAAAGCCGATTCTCTAGCTAAACTTGGAACAATTTCTGGCTCTAATCCTTTAGATTTTAGAATTCCTATCTCTGACGTCATTCCAATTCTCAAATCCAACATGATTCGCTCCTGGGAAGAAAATTGGACTTATACGAAAACCTGAACTGGTGCTTTTTATGCTGGAATACAAAATCATATACCAAGTAAACCTTGGTTCCACGGCAAGAAAAAATCCAAAAGATTTATTTCCTGTATCTCGAGAATGAGAATTGGTCATTGCTCCATTGCATCCCATTTGTTTAAAATCCGGGTCCTAGATAGTCCACTCTGCCAGTGCGGCATGGAAAATGAGACTCTTGATCATGTTTTCTTTAATTGTAAAAATCATTCATCTTTCAAAGGCGTTTATCGTTTACTTATAAAAATCACCCACCAATCTCCCCTTAGAATTCCTTATTTACTTTCTCTCAACAATTCTCGCATTTTCTCAGTTCTATACAAGTTCATAGACTTGAATGACTTCAATATTTGAGATTTCCTATTCCCGTATAGATTTCCCATAAAATTATAACCATCTCCCCTAACTTTAACGGCACATAGCACTCTTTTTAGGGTGAATTGCCTAATACAAAAAAAAAACTGTATACCTTGCAACAATATTTTTGTGTACACATTACTTGTTCTGTAATCACTCTACTGTATCACTCTATTGTAAAAGCCATTTTATGGCGTTTAAATAAATAAAATAAAAAAATAATTACAGCTATTCATATAAAAAAATTGGAATGAAATATCACTCTTTATTTGATTATCGTCATGGTTCAATCATTGACTAAATACAAAATCAATGGTTGCAATTTGCAATGCTCGAAGAAACTCGAAGCGAATGGTTGCTGACTACACAGTCAACCGCGCAACTTCATAATTGATAGAATTTACTATGAAAGAGTCACCTACTTGTGCCTGTGATTATATTATTTAATTTGAATTTAAATTTAATTCTGATGGTTAAGTCAATTACTTAGTGAAATACAACCTCATATTTAAATTATTTATGTAATCTCTTCTGTCCATTGTCAATCTGTAAGATACGCAGAGATGTGCAAAATGGGTACCCAAAACCATTTGAAATGCAAAATGGAAATGGGTCAAAACTTTTCCATTTGAAAATGCAAAATGCGAAATGGTTTTTAGAAAAGCATTTCAAATGCAAAATGCAAAATACCTATTTTCAAAATGCATTGAAAATGCAAAATGGTTTTTTCAAGTCAAACAATTAAAATAATTTTAGAATTTTTAAACAGTTTTGTCATATAATAATGGACATCAATGTAGAACAAACATATTACATGATGGTAAATCAAAAAATGCCACGACTACGGATTATGAACCACAAAAAATTTGCGCGGGATAAATGTTGCCAACGTAAAAACATAGAAACAGCTATCTAACATTTAATATTACGGCGTCATGGCCCCATGTTCAGTATTTGAATCGGTATTTTTTGTAATGGTATCACTCAATTGCCAGGGCTTCTACCAGGGAGCAACTTGACAAATGTAAATTATCTCTCATAGCGAGGTTGAGGACCGACTGAGATTTGGGGCTTATGAAAAAAAGATGAGTGGAAATAGTACGAAGAATGTTGCAAAAAAACATTTAAAATGGAAAATGCATTGAGAAAAGCATTTAAAATTCAAAATGCAAAATGGTTTTTAGAAAAGCATTTAAAATGCAAAATGGAAAATACCCATTTTGCATTTTGCATTTCCATTTGAAATGGATTTATTTGAAATAAAGTACATCTCTGAAGATACGGAAGTCAAATATAATCTCATATTTAAATGTCTCCTGTCCATTGTCAATATGTATGATACGGAAGTCAAATACAATCTCATATTTAAATCTCTCCTGTCCATTGTCAATCTGTGGGATACGGAAGTCAAATACAATCTCATATTTAAATCTATCCTGTTCATTGTCAATCTGTATGATAAGGAAGGCAAATACAACCACATATTTAAATTATTTATGTAATTTCTCCTCTCAATTGTCAATCTGTAAGATACGGAAGGCAAATAAAACCTCATATTTGAATTATTTATGTAATTTCTCCTCTAAATTGTCAATCTGTATGATACGGAAGTCAAATACAATCTCATATTTAAATCTCTCCTGTCCATTATCAATCTGTATGATACGGAAGTCAAATACAATCTCATATTTAAATCTCTCCTGTCCATTGTCAATCTCTATGATACGAAAGTCAAATACAATCTCATATTTAAATCTCTTCTGTCCATTGTCAATCTGTATGATACGAAAGTCAAATACAATCTCATATTTAAATCTCTCCTGTCCATTGTCAATATGTATGATACGGAAGTCAAATATAATCTCATATTTTAAACTCTCCTGTCCATTGTCAATCTGTATGATACGAAAGTCAAATATAATCTCATATTTAAATCTATCCTGTCCATTATCAATCTTTTCCTAAAAGTCTTACCTTAGAAGAAAAAAGACGGACGTCAGTGTTACACCGACATACGTATGTCATTTTTCGTCTCCTAGCCATCATTCTTCGTTGATAGTGCATATATTTCATCATTAATTTCGTGAAAACGCCATTTAAATAGTGAAAATTGCATCCCCCAGTCGTGTAGTGAAAATATAACATTAATGGTGATTGTATAAGGTGTACACCTATAAACTGTAGTTATGTGTAATGTTCAAGAAACATCATCCCCAGGTAAAGACTTTCTTTCCTCTCTCTACGAATTTCTTGTGATAGTAACTTCTTTTTTCATTCATATACAGTCCATTTTAAATGCTATTCGGGCATCAAACAATTGTGTTTGCGGGATTCCATTTTGTTCCTTAGCCCACTGTGCTACAGACGTCACCTCTGATCTTATGTAAGACTTCTTGGGTGTGGCAAATTGTACATTCTCCCTTCACTTAACAAATACCATTCGTGCGGAAGAAACTTTTTAAAAGCTCGGTACCTGCTGTGAGATCTATTATCAAAGGTAATATAAATTTAGCTTTTTTATATAAATTTTATTCAATAAGCGTACCAAAGTCCTGCTTTGACTCAACCGTTTGGCATTTCGTCTGTTCCGGTCAAAGATGGTGGCCCTGTTGGATACTGCCTTTTTATCTCATCAGAGTTCGCATTTTATTTTGGAAGACGGGTTTGCGTACGGCCGACCCGGGAACCATTTAATGTATAGCCAAAAACCTATGCCATAGATTACCCCAAGTCCTTTGCTACGTTTGGTGACTTAGCAGTGGTTCGCGGGTTCTTGGAGTGAGGTTTTTTTGGGTATTGCCGGAGGTGCGTTTGCCCACCTGCTGGATGGTGGGTCGGATTAGGAGACTGGTTTATGGAGACTTCATGACCTCTCCATCCGGACTCTCTTGACTCATCGCCTTGCACGGCAGTAGAAGGGATACGTTCCTCACTCCTGGACACATTGACTCCCAGATTCTTACCGACGCCTCATACCTTTTTCCTTCCAAGAACTTCATCTCCTTCTTTTCCATGTTTTCAGGCACATATATAAGCCATAGCATTCCAATGCTATCAATAGAGTTAAGCATTATATAAAAAAATATATATATTTAATAAAATACGGTGTGGAAACGCTCACTAACAGCAATTTAAAAAAAAGAATTAATTTTAAAAAAGTATATATGTAATTTCTCCTGTTCATTGTCAATCTGAAAGATATGGAAGTCAAATACAACCTCATATTTAAAATTATGTATGTAATTTCTCCTAACAATTGTCAATCTGCAAGATACGGAAGTCAAATACAACCTCATATTTAAATTATTTATGTAATTCGTCCTGTCCATCGTCAACCTGCAAGATACGGAAGTCAAATACAATCTCATTTAAATTATGTAATTTCTCCGGTCCATTGTCAATCTTTAAGATACGGAAGGCAAATACAACCACATATTTAAATTATTTATGTGATTTCTCCTTTCAATTGTCAATCTGTAAGATACGGAAGGCAAATACAACCTCATATTTAAATTATTTATGTAATTTCTCCTCTCAATTGTCAATCTGTGAGATACGGAAGGCAAATACAACCTCGTATTTAAATTATTTATGTAATTTCTCCTCTCAATTGTCAATCTGTAAGATACGGAAGGCAAATACAACCACATATTTAAATCTACTAGAAATTGTTCTAAAATCGGTGTTACCCGGTGTTGCCAGAGTGATAAAAAAATTGTTCCATTTTATTAAATTTTTAGATTTTGCTAACAAACAATCCTTATGCTGCGTATAAACAGGCGAAAACATGCGCGAACCGAACCACGAATTCAGGGAAGGAACGAAGCAACCGAACACAACGAGAAACGCGCTTGCTGCGTCCCTTTCCTATTATTGACTCTATATATTATTGGCTATTTAATAATATAAATCTTCCATTGAATCAATTACGAAATATAAATAACCTGAATTTTATCGCTATTATGGAGGGCTGTTAATAAATGTTAATTTCAATCACTTTCTCCTCTCTGCCTACATCTAACAAGACGAGCTTCATTAGTTTCGTCCAGAAGTGAAGCGTGCGACGAAAGAGCTAGAATGGTATGAACAAATATCAAGCAATAGTTGAACACAAATAGAAACGTCCGAATATATGTTCGCTCCATAAATTTTAAACTTAACATCCCTTTTATTTCAAATATTAAATATAATAGAGGTAAAACGAACGATTAAACCTTTTTATTAAAATTAAACTAAAATAATGTACTACGGAATTGTATATCTTAAAAAGGCCTACAGAAAAGTCCGCCACGCTATATGTCTATCTCCTAAAGCTGCGTTTACACCAAAGTCTTCCACTAAGTTTTCCACAAGTTGCGGCAATTTGTTGCTTTTTCTACAAAATACAGCAACTTTTTCTGTCTTCCACTTGTGGAGAGACAAATCTTCCACTAAATTTTGGTTTCCCGCGGAGTGTCGGTAAAGATCAAAGAAAGTTGACAACTAAAAGTGGAAGATTTGTCGCTGAGCGCTTTGCGCTAGCAACTTGTGGGAAACTAGTGGAGAACTGTTCCCCCTCCACGCAAACTTACAAACTTCAATAACAAACAGTGAAATGATTGATTTTGAGATTTTAAACAAATTACCGAGACTTGTGTACGAATCACCAGTAGCCAAAAAACGTAATGTAACTACTAGCTTTTCTTGGACAGGTAATGCTTTCATGTAGTTTGTGTCACGTTTCTTGATTTTATGTCCGATCATTGAAATCAAATACTCAAAGTCACTACTGGTCATTCTTAGAAAGTTTTTGACACTTCCGTTGCACCTCAGCTCACCACTCAACGGATCGACGTCATCTCCTCGGAGATAATGCCTAATTCTTGACACTACTGCCTTTCGCGCCAATTCTTTGGCAACAAGTTTTCCATTTGTTGTTCTAAATTTGAGAAGAGCAACTTTTAGTTGAAAACAATGTTTTGTCAACTTTTAGTTGTCAACTTTGGTATAAACGCGGCTTAAGGATAACCCCAGCAACTCCGGTTACACGTCAGCTAGTTCTAAAATAATATCGCTATGCGCGTCTGTCTGTTTGTCCGCTTAGTTATTCTAAACTACGCAACGGATTTTGATAGGGTTTTCACTATCATTTAGAGAATTTCTTCCGGAATGTTTATATATATATATACATGTAATACATGCATATTATATTTATAGAATGAAGAAAATAGTCTCCGAGTAATGCCATATACATGTCAACTTCTGGCAGTTCTGTGAACAACTAGTTTATTTTATTTATTTGCTAGTGCGAATGTGTGTTGTTGGTTATGTGTACTGTTTGGACGTTATTATTGAAACTGTTGCAGGTTATTACGTAAATGATACCAAAATTACTTGCTCCAACTTTATTGCTCTAATTCGTCTTTAATTATTATAATTATTATTGTATCCGGTCCAAGTAATTACACGACTTACATTTATATAAAAGAAATGATTTAATGGTATAAGGCCATTGATGTATTATACAGGGTTTTCGAATAAGAGGTGTTATTTTGAATAGCCCGCTATTTCGGTAGATTTTACTTTTGAAGCTATCATTTTTAGACATTTGACAAGTAGAAACTACGCCATTAATAAAAATGGAACGATACACGCTTCAACAACGCATTGAAATTATTAAAATTCACTTGAGTGAATCAAATGCAAATCATCTTGAGTGATGAGGCCCATTTCCACCTCGGTGGCTTCGTCAACAAGCAAAATTGTCGCATCTGGGGCTCAGAAAACCCAAGAGTTATTGTTGAAACTCTCTATCCTCAACGTGTGACTGTTTGGTGCAGTTTATGGTCCGGCGGAGTCATTGGACCTTACTTTTTCGAAAATGAGGCTGGAGCAACAGTTACGGTGAATGGATTGCGCTATCGAGAGATGATTAATGATTTTTTATGGCTGGAATTGGATGGTATTGATCTAGACAACGTTTATTTTCAACAAGACGGCGCTACGTGCCACACAAGCAACGAAACCATTGATCTTTTACGATTGAATATCAAAATAACACCTCTTATTGGAAAACCCCACATTAGTCAATGTACACGGCTAATTATGACGTAGCGGTGGCCCTTCAAAGAGGCTATGAAATTTTTTAAACGTTTTTTTTAACATCGCACAATTAGAGACCCAGCCATCTAGAACCAGTGTATGGCACCCCCAATCGGGGTTTGTTGTTAGGCTGAAGGTAATGGAAGGAGTAAGTAACTGGCTATTCAGATCTGGTCATCAAACACGGCCAAAACCATTTAGTTGTTCCAACAACTAAATATTCATCCTATACTTTGCAGAAAAGTCAATAGATGTCGCACATGAAAATTATAATAGGATATATTTATCAAAGACACTATCTACACTGCATCATACATGAAAATAACAGACAGTAAAAACGGTGAGAAAATTAAGATAATTTTGAAAGTTCTTATTCGAAGTATGATACAGACAGGAAATAGGGTCCCATTAGCTTACTTGGTAGAGCCTGTGCCCCGGCAAGGCGAAGGTCCTGGGTTCAGGTCCTAGATGCGACCGTATCTTTTTCTGATTTTTTGTTTAAAATTTACGTTAATTCGTTCAAAAATCGCTAAGATTGTCATCAAAACGGAATAAAATTTACTTGCGCAAGACATAATTTAAACCCGCGACCTCCGGATTTGCAGCCAAGGATCATAATTACTCAACCACGGAGGGCGTCGGACACTGTTAGTTAACCTACAATGTCTTTCTGTATGAATGTCTTGTAGTTATGTTGCGTTGTTGTTTGGCAGAAGTGTGGCACAACACAGTGATACTAAACCAGCGTTTTTGTTTTTGTTTTTTACATTAACCTCACACTAATAATTCCTTTCAGGGCCTTATTCTTCTTCTTCTTTAGGGATGCTGCACGGGGGGTCTTTTTAAGAAGAGGAAGTTCTGGGAAGGAAAAATTATGAGGAGTATGTATTAATCTAGGGATTTGTGTATCCAGAAGTGACGTTTAAATATATCCGTCCCGCTGCAACACCAGTTGTAGAGGTCAAAGGGTGGAGAAGCAGTAGCCTTAAAATTAGTTTGAAATCAAATTTGAAAATTAAAATTAAAAATAGTGGACAGGATAGACCTCTCTGGGAATTCTCGCATAGATTTTGCTCTGCAGGTGAAGTGATAATTAAATACAGTCATCTATGCATTAAGCAGCTGGATTCATCCGAATTATATTGTTTGACAAAAGAGGGCACCACTATTCCTGTTTGGTCGATTTAAGACTAAAAGATTAAATATTTTTGTCACAATAATGTGACAGTACTTTAGAATTACAATGTGTTGATTCTTTATTATTCTAAATTCTACTCTCTTAAGAGCTGGTCGTGACAGATTATATGTCCATGGTGCGAATGCAAGTGAATTTGGAGATTGAGGAATCGCTGCCAAACTCAATGCGAGTGATATATTCGGTGAGTCTTCTGTTTTTATGTATTTGGTGGCTGGATTATAATTTGTTACGTGGCCTGCTGAGTGATTTTTTGTAATCAACCCATTTTTTTATAGGGAATTAATTATTCCCTGATGGTCTGTGTGGCTTACAAGCCAGAGCATCACCAAAGGGTCTCCCCAAACAAGCCTCTCACGATCTGCCACGCAACGCGGGTTGTGGGCAGGGGCATCCTGAACACATCTTCCCTGAGGAACCCAGGCACCCCTGCTAAATCATAAAACGTAGCCAACCGCTCTAGGTGACCTATAGCAGAGGTGTTGGTTATCAAATAAATTATTCCCGCAGAGGCGGTGCCTAAACCCGCCTCCCGAATACATCCTTACTACTACAGGGTTTTCCAATAAGAGGTGTTATTTTGAATAGCCCGCTATTTCGGTAGATGTTACTTTTGAAGCTGTCATTTTTTGACATTTGACAAGTAGAAACTACGCCATTAATAAAAATGGAACGATACACGCTTTAACAACGCATTGAAATTATTAAAATTCACTTGAGTGAATCAAATGCAAATCATCTTGAGTGATGAGGCCCATTTGCACCTCAGTGGCCTCGTCAACAAGCAAAATTGTCCCATCTGGGGCTCAGAAAACCCAAGAGTTATTGTTAAAAAGCCTTTTTATCCTCAACGTGTGACTGTTTGGTGCAGTTTATGGTCCGGCGGAGTCATTGGACATTACGTTTTCGAAAATGATGCTGGAGCAACAGTTACGGTGAATGGATTGCGCTATCGAGAAATGATTAATGATTGTTTATTTCCGGAATTGGATGGTATTGATCTGGACAACGTTTACTTTCAACAAGACGGCGCTACGTGCCACACAAGCAACGAAACCATTGATCTTTTACGATTGAATATCAAAATAACACCTCTTATTGGAAAACCCTGTACTATATACTCTCAGTGTCGCCCTGGTGGAATAAAACAATTAAGTATTTATACGTTGCTTGAAATGGCTTTTGATTTGAATATACACGTATTTCCCAGCCTTCACATTTCCCATATCCTTCCCCCAATGCCTTTAGCCTCGTAAATTATCCCAATTAATGGGGTTGCCAAAGTCCCACTTGCTCCTGAGTTGGGATTCCATAGAAATCCACCAATATCACAAAATTAGAATTGGGTGCATGTGTTAATTACTTCCGACTGTGATGTCCTCGCTAAACGTCACTGAAAACAACATTCGTGTTACTTATAGTTATTAGAAAGGTTACGCTAGGTTAAGTCAGGTTACATTAGGTTACGTTGAGGTTGAAGTGAATTTCACAGCTTCGATGACCCCCCCCCGGTCAATAGAAGATTTTCTTGACTTGTTCGTGGAAAGGTTGAGATCCCCTGCCGTGATGGATGGAAGGTAAAATAAGTAAGTTTGTAAGGTAGTTGACTTTCGGACCAATCCAGATTCCATGTCCGGTTTTATCGACCGCTTTCTTTCTGCCCCGCGGCGCGGTCCCAACCTATGAATGACTGCCCGGGGTCGAAATATTTTACCTGGTGACTGAGAACTAATCAATTAACCATCACGCAGTTTATCCGCAGGGTTAGACAGATAGGATACACAACTATACATTTATATCCGTACACTACAACCTAAACTATTCGAACCTAACCTAACCTAACCTACCCTAACCAAACCTAACCTAACCTAACCCTAACCTAGCCTTACCAACTAAGCATCATGCCGTTTCCCAGCAGGGTTAGGTTAAGAAATTATATATAATATTAATTTGCAAAAGAATGGGTAAATTTACCTTTTTTTTGTTACCTACACTACTTAGAGGAAAATTATACCCCAGGGAGATTAAATAATCTATGACGACGCTGCCTTAGATGGTCGCCAGGATAAACTGCCTCGAAACACGCACGGGTTTGTTAAGATAATTTTCTTTCTAAACTCGTGTTCAATTAAAAGCGCGCGTCCCCCAATCGTGTACGGGTTGATAATTACCATGCGCATTGATTGAGCGCTTGAGCGCCAAAATCCGTGTTTTTTAAGGTAATTTTGTTTGTGATTTTGAAGTGTATTTTTATTGTGATATGTGAAATAAATAAAACTACATTCAAATACGTATACATTGTGTAAGGTAATCAACATAATTAGGTACAAATTAAAATACAATAATGCATTGAAATAAAATGATTTTTTTTTCAGGAGGTTCATTATAATGAATATTTGTTTTTTTTACGGAAAAAATGTCCAGTTTTATTTGTATATTCCATTAACAACACGGTATTAGAAAGAGTAACAGAAAGTCCCGAGTCATAATTCAGAGCCACTATATTGCCTACACACTCTATAACTCTCTTCCATGTATTAAAACAGCAATAATTATACAAAATTTCAAATAAGAGATTGAATGAATATTTTTAAAAACATAAAAACTAAAATACGTAATTCGTGTCGTGTTTTACTTTGTTTTGTTTCTCTCGCACTCTCTCTTTTTTTATCCCCTGTATTTGTAATCGAGCATAATCTATTTTTACCAACGTATTTGTTGGTAAGTAACTTATTTTAAATTCCTACATTTGCTCTGTGCTTATGTGTATATCCCTGTCTGTTTCCTTTTTGTTTCTTCCTGTTTGTTCTACTTAACCGCGTTTTTCTATTTGTGTACTGTTTCGTATGTGAAACTAAAAATTATGATATCATAATGCCAATGTAAAATTGTACCTATTAACTCCCACCTATGTATTTTAAGTTCCTCTCGTCCTACAATGAGTTTTTTAACTCATCTGGAATGCTCTATCAAGAAATAAAAATATTAAAAAAAAAACAAAAAATTAGAGATCGTGGTATCATTTTAGATACAAAAAACTAAACTTTGCTAGTCACATCCACCAAAAAAAATTCCCCGATGACGTAGAATGTTGTAATTTGCCGCAACTTTTAAGGCGAAGCTTAATGCCAAATCATTATTTTGATTAATCTTTATAACGAATTGGTGTACATTATGAATACCAAAAAATATGCTTTAGATAAATTGAAGATTTTCCTATCATTTTGCTTGAGTAGAATACAAATAAAAAATAAATTACTCAATAAAAAATATAAATGTAAGCAACTAAAAAATATATTTTATCAACAGAAATGTATGAACGCGTAAAGGAACAATTTTTTTTAAATACAGTACTATAGCTAAGATTATCCGTGACAGTTTCACTTGATCAACTTTTTTGCTTTCTTACAAAATTATTTAGAAAATAAATAAAAACCAGTTTTTTGCTTGAAATCGAACGTTTCTAGACTCCGTTTGTCGAGCGATTTTAATGCCTATTACCTACAATCTTTGATTATATAAATGTCCCTACAATATAAGGTATACCAAGAATATACGCATTTTTGGCTTGTAGCTTCCTCTTAAAATGCTGAAGAATAATGTATCCATATATGTCAGTGCTCCGCAACCGGTGTGCCGTGGCACACTGGTGTGCCGTGAGCCGGACACAGGTGTGCCGCGGTGAAATTCAATGAATTTGACATTTTACAATATATCATTAAGTATTTAATACACAATGACAAAATATTTTTCATAATATTGTCTATTTTTCATTGTCTGCCGATACTGTTAAAAGACCTATTCACAATATATTAGAAACACTGATTAGAAAACTGTTATTGGCTGAAAAATTTGCGCTTCAGGTCAACGAAACAAAGCACAAATATTAAAAATAAAGCACAGTTGATAGCTACTGTACGTTTCGTTGACGAGGACTTTATTAAAGAACATTATTTATTTTGTAAGGAGGTTCCACAGCGAACTACCGGTGAAGAATTTTTTCCGTAGTAACCGATGATTTCTTCAAAATATATCATATTAAATGGAGCGATTGCATTGCTGTTTGCACGGATGGCGCTGCGGCAATGACGGGTTGTAAAAAGGGTTTGGTCTCTTGTGTAAAATTAAAAAAAATCCAACGTTACAATTTACACACTGCTGCATACATAGAGAAGTATTGATGGTCAAAAATTTACCGGAGGAACTTTTGAACACGATGAATGAATGCATTAAAATCGCAAACATAATTAAATAAAGAGCCCTAAACTCGCGAATCTTAATATTGAATATTCGAAATCCTTTTGCAACCAATGCAATAAATTCTACGGAAGCACTGCCTTTGCAAATTCAAGAGGAATTTACAGATTTAAATAATGACATGACATTAAAATTTCACTTCTCCGAAGATCCATTAGATGTTTTCTGGATTTACGTTAAAAAAGAATATCCTCGCATTTCCATCAAAGCATTCTTAATACTACTTTCATTTTCAACGACATATTTATCTGAGCAAAGTTTTTCAACGCTTGTATTAATTAAAAATGATAAGCGGTCATGCTTAAAAGGTCTTGACCAAGAACTTCGGGTTGCGCTGTCAAAAATCGAGCCGAATATAAAACTTTTGTGTTCATTGAAACAAGCGCAGGTTAATTTAACACTTAATCGCTCATTAATTAATTATTATTTTATAATAATTATTAAGATTTCGTAAAAATAAATATGTTTTAGTTATATGTATGTATGTATACTTTTCAAATAAAAAACAAGAAATTATTGTAAAATTTGTGTACCAATTTAATACCTATATATTTTCGGAAAAATTCGGTGTGTCGTAGGTGAGAAAAGGTTGCGGAGCACTGATATATGTCACTGTAACTCGCACATACTTATCAACTGTTTACCATATTTTTACATTTGCTTACCTAGTAATACATAATCATTTTGATGCTATAGGTATATAATTTCAATAACTTTTGATACATATATAATTTTTTTCTTTTCTCCTTTAAATTCTTTACTTTTTACTATGTCTTATATTCTATACTATTTTTAAATATTCTATTATATTGGAATATTTTGATATATTCTTTCAAATTATTTTTATATTTTTCATATAGTATCTTAAGCTATATACTCTTTATTTTCTTTTAAATTGTATACTTTTTATCCTTATTTTAATTTCATATTTGATTTTTTTTTTGTACTATATATTTAATTAACCACCACAACACGGGCATGTGCCTAGTTTGGTGGTTTTAACACTCCTAAAAACTGTAAAAACCATAGACATATGAATATTATTAGACCTGCCCTAAGTGATAAAAGCGTATTATTCCCCACTCCCCATACCGGTTCCATTGGAGCCGGCTGGGCTCGCGTATATCCTCCCGTGAATCTAGAAAATGTGACGTCATCATTCTTGTGCGAACTAGCATCGAGCTATGGTCGAGCTTCATCGGTTCATTTTACGAAATAACTCGGCATAATGGTGGCTTGTGCTATGAAAACTTGTAAAAATAGATGTGAAAAAAAGAATAAACCCAATTGTCGTATTACATTCTATATGTAAGCATTATTTTACTTTATTTTAAGCTTATTCACATCGTATAATATGGATCAGTTTTAGAAACATATACTATCACATCGAGATACATCTGGACGCGAAACACAAAGCCGTTTGCATAAGATTCAGGGATGTGCCTTCGCCTTTTGCACTTTGATAAAATACATAATCGTATCATTTAGAACGTCTATTTTTTCATCTGTTATTTCTTGCTGGAACTTCGTCGTATTAATAAAGGATAATAAACCAATCATTTTTAAATTTATTCCACTTTAATGGCGTTATTACTAAACGAGTTTTGAATTTTACACAACACTGTTTTAAACAACACTAAGGACGGGTTGTTTCGGAGAATTTGAACAATTCATCAAATTTCAACGTTCATTTTCAAGTTCTGCGAAAGATTTTTTCAAGTTCTGTTTTTATTTCAGTTTTGTCAAGCAACTACTTTGACGGCCGGCATAGTCCAGTGGTAACGCATTGGACTGCCATTCCGAAGGTCGCGGGTTCGAACCCGGCGTGCGCAAATAAATTTTATTTGATTAATTTGTGTTATTTCACAATTAATTAATTAAAATTAATATATAGTATATTTGCGGCACGTTCCAGAGTGGAAGATACTACCAGTATCGCCCTGGTGTAAGACCACCATTCAGAATTGAAACGTTGCTCCAAATGGCTTTAGCCGTGTTTAGTGACTAGATCTGAATAGCCAGGTACTTCCCCACCTTCCTCTTTCCCTTCCCCACTTACCTTCAGCCTCACAACATCCCCCAATTGGGGATGCCATAGTCTCACTGGCTCCAGACGGGAGCAGTTGGGACTCTTGTGAGGTATTCACTATAAAAAAAAAATAAAAAAAACTAGCCTATAATGATATCATAACAGAACTTGAATAGGACTTTCACAGAACCCATAAATGAACGTTGAAATTTGATGAATTGTTCAAATTCTCCGAAACAACCCGTCCTTAGTGTAGGATAAATGGTTGGTTATCAATTGTGAAAAATTGGTATGTTTGGAAGTAAAATGTAGATTCAGTGAGCATGTTTGAAATGAAAAATATATGTGTCATTTAGCTGTCCGGTGATATTTTTTATCTATTAAAATTAAAAATATTATATTTTTCTATCGCACGTCGCCACCGATCATATATTATTATCTTTGGATCATACTATCACACTTCGCAACGGACCAAGGTACGCGCGTTGTTTCGTATGTACGGTACTGCTGGAACGGAAGGAGTGCATATCACGTAATGTGCTAGGTTATACCGAGTGGCGCACGGTGGGCTGAAAATCACCTTTCATAGACATAGAGACTTGAATTTTCAAGGGTATATTTTTTGGCTAGAATTGGATTCTGCTGATCATTACTGTGCTATAAAATTTCGTATGAAGCAATTGCGTGTACAAATGAAGGAGTTTTTTAGACTGTTTTGGTTTATAGTGTCAATAAAATATTGTAAACTAGACAAAGCATACTCATGTGTAAAGCATTAAAATGAATCATCAACATAAAAAAAGTTTTTTTTCAACTTTGAGGATTTAAAACAAAAAAATCGCAAGTTGCGCCACAATACGAAGTAGGTATGTCAAAAAAATACAAATAAATATTAGTATATAATAAAAACACATAAATTTGTTTTTGACCACTATACTTTTATTTTCACTCTACCGGTTTCGGAAGATCCCTTCCTTCGTCAGGAGAATATTTAAAACTGATCTACTACACAAAATATTGACATATAAATACAAAAATGTTAAGTGTTTGAGGGAGGGGTGGACAAAGTGGCAGGGGTAATTACGGGAATTCCAGGAAGAACAGAGCGGTTAACTGGAAATATGTCTAGAATAGGACTATAAGACAGATTAATTTGGTTATTTATTATACTGGAGTTATTATTGAGGGATTTTCTGATTTCAAGTGCTTCTAAATTATCTAATTTTTTGCCTTTATAGCATAGTAATAGCAGAATCCATTTCTAGCCAAAAAAAAGACCCTTGAAAATTCAAGTCTCTATGTCTATGAAAGGCGATTTTCAGCCCACTGTGTGGCGATGTGTGATAGAAAAACATGTTTTTTGTTTTTAATTGAAAAAGTGTCATCGGACGGCAAAATGATGTCCAAATTTTTACTCCAAATACTCGATAGGAATCGCTGGTAAAAGCTGTGTGTATATAATTTCATTTGTTTTTTTAGTTGTTTTCCTTTTCTATTATCTTCTTAAAGGTGAAATGTTATATATTTTCTTAAAGATTTCCCAAAAAAGAGAACTTGAAGACAATGTGGCGGCTTTCATGAGGTAAAAGTGAGCAGACAAGTGTTCGTAACCTTCGTATCTGCTCAGAACATTTCAAAGAGACAGATTTTATAATAAACAAACATGGCACACGTGTGCTACGTGTAGGTGCGATCCCATCGGTCTCTTTGTCACCTGTTACAGAAAGAATTATCGTTAGTATATAAATTCATTAATGATATATTATCTTCCACTTTAGAACGTGCCGCAAACATCCTTTAAATTATGTTTAATTAGTAAATTGTGAAATAACTGAAATTAAGCAAATTTTATTTGCACGCTGGGTTTCGAACCCGAAACCTCCCGCTTGCTAGTTGAGACCGTTACCCCTCGACTACGGAGACCTTCGTATCTGTGATTTTTCGGCGTGTAATTATTCTCAAGGTCACGGGCGTCATCACAGTCAACAGATTAATACCTTCTTTCTATGTTGGTTCATCTTTTAAATATATTTTTATTCAGCTGTTATTATTTATCTAGCATCGATAATATAACTCCTGTACATGTTGTTTTCTCTTAAACTGTGCTGTTATTTTTGTACATTATTTAAACCCCTGTATGTTGTTTATTGAATGCTGTTCTCACAAATATACTTTAATTCTTAACCCTTTTGTCTTAATAATAATTTCGACGGTTCCAGTGACAACAGGAAAATCGACAGTTTCTAGTGATCCATAGAGTGGTTTATTTATGGATCCATCCCTACAAAATGCCTACAAACGTCAATAGATAACAGCGTGGCGTGACTGTTCATAAACTAATATTTTATAACAGCGTGATTGGATGGTGATTGGTTTATTTATGATAACAGCAGATAGTTGATTTATGATAACAGCAGAGATGGAGAGATTAAGTAACTGGGTTAGTCATTTTGTCAAAAGTTTCCGAAAGTTAGCAGGACTGAAAACTTTAATACGATCATATTATTATTTGGTAAGACATTATTATTTAATTAACAGGTATTTATTATTTTAAAATAGAAATATGTTGTTATCTGCCGGATATTGGAACAGAAAAGAGTTGTTCGCAAAATAATTGATTAATCTTGTTGAATTCCGCTGCATGCCGTACGCAAACAAATTATTTATATTTTAAATGCATATTTACAGAATAAAAAATTCCAATAACAAAGATACATTATACAAATACACAATCATAATCGCCTAATTAGCGATTTAAATTTGTTAATACTCAGGTGGAAAATGTCGGTGACAGACGCTAGTGAGTTTAGAAGGACTATCATTCTTCCAAAGACATTGCTAATGGTAAGACATCTCGGAAGAATGAATGGTTTGTGTCAAGTTGTGTGAAGTTATCAGGGACGTAAAATAAAATTTTATTCAAAATTTCTGGATTGTTATTAGAGGTGAGGCGTATTTATCGTACCCAGTAAAAGTACCGGGTATTTCCATGCGATACTTTGTACTTGTGACAGATCTCCAAAATACCTGGTTCCAAAATACTCATGAGTATTTTATACCGGGACTAAATATTTTTAATAGGTACTTTTACCTGGTATTTTTGATAGGTATTTTTGATGAGTATTTTTAGTAGGTATTTTTTATGGGTATTTTTAGTAGGCATTTTTGGTAGGTATTTTTTATGGGTCTTTTTCACGCGTATTTTTGATGGGTATTTTTAGTAGGTATTTTTGATAAGCATTCTCAAAGCCCTGCTGCATATCGTTTCAATATGAATGTGAAATGTTAAGTGTGGGTCAAAGGTTATTCCCAGATCTTTCGATTCAGAAATATGTTTAAGGCGATGCACTAGGAATCAAAATCTCCTACTTACGAACCCATTTTCGGTTATGATTTTATTGCATAATGTGGCAAATTAAGTTATTTATAAAATTATCTGAAAAAAAAATAATATTTATGCCTGAACATCCACAAAATAAAATAAAAGGCACTTTTTGGCCATGTTTTTTTCAAAACAGGCAGATGCTACGCGTGAATTTAAACCTTATCGCTATCTACGTAAGGGCTGTTATTGATAGCGGCTCGATTTAAAATACTACACGACGTAGTGCATCGCCTTAAGATAACATTGGGACAACATATAGTTGAAATAAATCACAATGTTTGCTCTAGTATAGGTAGCACATTATGGCGCATTTTTTAAAGTTAAAACCTAATTTATTAATTTGACTCCATACCACGATAGCATTTATGTTTCTCAGCATAAACAGCAATTGGTTTCTGTATTACTACTACAGATGGTAATAGATGCAGTTCCATTTTTTTTCTCATAGTTAGGTTAGGTTAGGTTGGGAAATACACTCAAATGATTAAAATAACCCAAACTGAACCCTAAAAACCTATTTTGTGCTCGTTTACTTAAACCTCCGACCTAAACAGTTATCTCTATTCGATATTTAAGTTGAAATCAAGTGCAATCATGCAAGATCAAAGGCTCTTGCATGCAGCGAAATTCGACAAGTTTACCAATAATTGTAATAGATTTGACGTTGTCGTGGGTGTAGTTGCAATTTTTTGCAGTTTCTCAATTAATCTGTTGGGGTAAATAGCTACAGATTATGGAAATCACTCTTCGTTCCAACTTAATTACTACAAGAAACAACTATTTTCACCGGCGGAGATAGGAAAACATCCGTTAAAGTTCAATTTTATTCAATCAACGTTCAAAATTTTCCTTGTCAGACAAACTTGTGCCAACATTTCGGATGTTTTTGTATGGAGTGACGTTTGCGAAAGGTTTCGTTTCAATCAAAATACCCACAAATAATTTAAATAACCCAAACTAAGGACCTAATAACCTATTTTACGAATGTTCCCTGATGTGAATAATTTTTTCTAGTTGTACCTAGTAATTAAGTTAAAACGAAATGTAATTTCCACAATCTATGCATATTCAACCGTTCTCCTTACACTCCTTTGTTCATTCGCTCTACATGCCCAAACCATCTAACGACCCTTTCTTAATGTTACCTGTTACCCTTGGTGACCGGATAACTCGTCAAAATGACAATTCAACACACATATAAAAAATGTTATAAAGTTATGAAAAGTGATGAAACAAAAACTAGGTTAAATTGTTACATAGGTAACTATTTAACCTAGTTTTTTTGTTTCATCACTTTTAATGACTTTATATCACCTTTTAAAGGTGTTTTGAATTGTCATTTTGAGGAGTTATCATGGAACCATTACCCTTATGCATTGTTTCAAAACCTCCACATTTCTCGCACAATCATAGGTACATGGTTTTATCACAAATACACCTCAAGGATCTCATTTCTGCAGCATTTAGTCTATTTACTTTCATCCTTCCCTTGCCAGTTCCATGCCTCACTGCCATACATCAGGGTAAGTACCAGCACTCCATTGTTGACTGCTAGCTTCGCTTCTTTAGGGCCCGTTCCCACTTCCGTTTTCAAATCGGAGGCGGGTCCCGTTTTAAAAACGGATGCCCTAGTGGCTGTAGTGGATGTATGGAGCTGTTCACACTTGTCCGACACGATTTGAAAACGGATCCGACATTTTTTGTCGGATGGCTCGCCTACGCAGCGCGTCCGTTTTCAAATCGTGTCGGCACACGCTCGCTCATAGTGTTGTATGGAGCTGTTCACACTTGTCGTCCAGTCGTTCCGGCAGAGTCCCCGCCAAACCCCGACCCCTCCCCGCCCGCTCCCTGTCGCAAGGAAGCAGGCACGCAGCGTGCTTGTATTTGGTTATTTTGTTAAGTAAATAAATCAAAACTACAATAATGGATAAGGAAATAAATCCCGAAAATTTAATACCACTGGTCGAAGAAAGAGTATGGTAATATTTTATCTTTAACTAAATAAAAACAAAACACTTGGTGTATACAACTTTTGTACATGAAAATTTTTATTTTTATTTTTTTAAGTTTACTTTTTTTAAATTTTAAAGCTTTAATGAGATGCACGGAAGAGCGTATTAGTTAAATAAACACATAATAAAAAATATTTGAGTGTTTATTGTTTTCTTACTTTAAAATATCGATAGCCTTTCTTCAGGACAAATGCACTTTCTCAATTTTGTATTTTGATATGTTAAGCTCTCTGAAACCCATTCCAGTAGATGGATAAAGGAAGTGATAGACATTCTCTTAAGCCATTAAGCGCCCTTGAGGTGATTTTTCATGGTGAAAACGGCGCTATATAAATAATCCAATCATTATTATTCTAAAATAATTAAAGAACTTTAGTTCATCACTTCTCAACTCACCAATTAACACTTGGAAAATTCCTACAGAAAATCATTCGGCTATGATTGGGTGTACCCAAAATTTTCTTTTCACTTTTTTCCTTCTATTTAATAAGTACCACATGACAACAACAGCTTCATCGTCGTCCATTGCGCACCATTACTGAATAATGAGCAAATAACATGTTTTTGTTGAATCGACAATTATTTTTTTTCGTAGAGTATGGTCTGTTTTTAAAACGGATCCGTTTTTAAAACGGTAGTGTGAACAGGGCCATTGGCCGTCCGTTTTTAAAACGGGACCCGCCTCCGATTTGAAAACGGAAGTGGGAACGGGCCCTTAGACAACCTATTGTTAGTGCCGACCATGTTTTCTTTCCATCTCTCGTCAAGATACTTCCCAAATACACAAACTCATCCACCTGCTTCAAGTAATCATCATTCACAACTATATTGCACACTGTTTCCGTACTCTCTTTCAAACACCATAACATTAGACTTATTACATTCATCATTAATTCATTTTTCATATATTCTTGGTTCATCCTAGACACGAGAGACAGTTGTTGTAGATCTGCCATACTGTTAGAAATCAGCATACAACAGACACCATACCTTCAAATTACTCATTTTCGCACCCGATCCACTTCTGTCATTCCAAGTTATGTTGTCCATCATAAGTTTTGTTAACTTTCAGCAATCCTATATTGGATCTGTGAATGTTGATCAGAGATGGATGCATCAGAGCTAAGAGCTGTGGACAAAAAGGTTGGCGCACTACCTGGAGGGGGGATTGGACCACCTCTTGAAGAAACCTTGAAGCAGCTCACCTTGGCTTGCAAGGGCAAGCAGACTGAGGTAGTAGCTGGAGGGGGGATTGAATCACCTCTTGAAGAAACCTTAAAGCAGATCACCTTGGCTTGCAGAGACATGCAGATTGAGGTGATAAAATCTCTGGCCAATATTCAATCTGAGATTGTGGGGACCATGAGGGAGTGGAGTTACACGGATGAAGACGGACACAATGCGGTGTACTATGCAATCCGCTCTGATAATGTGGAACTCCTCGAGACGCTCATAACATTCCTCACACTCCTCATCAGCTCAGAGTTCCCTGATTTATTGGATCAGCTCCTCTCCGTGTCCCTAGACGAATTGCTACTGAAAAATGTCCCCATAAAGGAAGATATGCTACTGTTCGTCCAATATAAAGTAATTAAATTGCGTTTCTACTCTAGAGACAGTGAACTCTCTACTACTCCGGGTGAAGATCTCATCCAACCAAGGATTCAATTACTTAAAGAATATATTTCAACTCTTACGGAAGAATATTCCAATAAGAATGTAGACGGTAGGTTTATTTGCATTGCCAAGTCCATTGCGCAGTACATGCACGTTTTAAAACAACAATTAAAGTCTACATATTCTGCAGTGCCTTGGGAGGAAATTGAGTTTTGTTTGGTGTGTTTCATATCTGCTCACACAGAGATAAAAGAAATTAACTCGTTTTATTTGACTGTAGTGAGAAAGGGTCCATTGCTAGAAAGATTGAATGTCTTTTCTCAGGCTTTGGAGGAAATCAACAGCCCAACAATCCAACAACTGAAAACAGGCAAACAACCAAGAGCCCAACAACCTAGCCGTGAAGAGGTTGCTGCAGGCATCGTCAGCAAATACTCCCAATTCCAAGGTTTGTACACTGATTACAAGGCTGTACGAGATATCTATTCTCTGGATATCATGCAGACCTCCATTAATGCGGCCTTGCCGGTAGACCCTGCATCAAGAGAAGGGCAGCTGACCATCAAGAGGACTCTGCAGGTGCTGGGAGAGCACCTAAAGAACAGCCGAGACAGTCCCAATCTGTCCACAGCCATAAGTGACCTTCTACTGTCGTTGGCGCCAAAACAAACCGGAAACATTCTTAAAAAGTTGCGCAACTCATTATCGCACGTCAACTTTATCCAAGATGATAAAAAATTGATAAAAGATTCTAAATTATACTCAAATATTCTGAACGATATGAAAAAGATAGCCACAGTAATGAGCGACATTAATGACTTCAATAAAATGAATGTTTTTAAGCAGTTAATTTCAGACAAATTCATAAACCTTGAATATTTCGAAAAAATATTGCATAATTTGAATCAGTTCACATACATTTCATTCCTTAAATGTCATGAATATACTGCAATAAAAGAGCACGAGATTATTGAAGACCTCATTAAAGAAATCAGGGGACTTGTATCAAACATTACTTCGTTTGAAGATGAAACATTGACTGAAATAAACAAATCGATAATAAAAAACAAAAATTTACAGGAAGAATTTCTTAAATTTATCAAGGGCCTTTTTTTCTTGAATTCTCGTATCCAACCTATAACATGCACTAGGAGAAAGGCCAAGTATTTGAATTTGTATAAGCTGAAATACTTTCCTAAAAACTTCACAATCTACCCTTCAGAAGAAACATATTTGGAATGGTTCTTGAAATTACAAACATTATCCAACAGCTTCTATGAAAGCGTGTCATTGAGAATCCTCCCTGAAAATGCAAACAAAATAGTATATTTACTTTCTAAAATCAGGTTTCTAATTATTAATGAAAAACATACTATCAACTGGATTGACGAATACAAAACGCAGTTGTCATCAGCTGAAAAGGCACAAACTAAAAAATATGTATTGGGAGAAAGCATAGCCCAACATCTACATGAACTCGGAGATGCTATAGGAACCGGCAGATCACATCACGCATCTCGCGATCTACTTCCATTAGTCCAAAAGAATAAGCACAACAAATTGATGATCGAAGCTCTCATGCTAGACACCATGTCTCTGTTGGAAAAAAGGACTGAGTGTCTCTCTAATAATTGGCTTTATCTCGATGACAACATGCCTCTGTTGATTGGAAGGATGTTGAGGAACTACCTGGCTCACGGCAACCCGTTGGTTGACAACATTCTATCCAGTGACTCTTTTTCTGCCGTGATCTTGAATACTATGATACTGACAGAACCCGACACGGAAGAAATACTCATTTCAAACAAAATGGGCAAAATATTAACACCCAATAAAGAACAATTAGAAAAGAAACTTTACAGGAACTTAAACATTGTAAACAAACAAGAAGCGATGTGCAATGCTTTGGTTGAAGGAAACTTTGAGGGTTTGCAAACATGTCTCCGAGAAGGAGCGGACTTATATTCCAGAAGTTTAATTGATTGTTCTACTACATTACACACTGCTGCAAAGGGAACCAGGGTTGAAATGGTTCAAATGTTGATTGCAAACAAGATAAGTCCGGATTCGAGGGATACAAATGGCCAGACCCCTTTGCACATAGCAGCAGCTTTTGGAAGAAATACCATTGTGAAATATCTTGTGGAAGATATAAGTGTTTCAATTGATCAAGTCGATACTGCTGGGAAGACACCTCTGCACGTTGCAACTCTGCATGGTCACAAGGATACTGTAGAAACACTATTATCTCTCGGAGCAAACGCCAGTATTAAAGATGGTAAGAGGTTTTCTTCTTTACATTATGCAATAATAAACAATTTTATTGAATTGGTGAAAGTTCTGTTTGACACTAATACTGCAGCAAAGATTGATGACAGAGATTTTACTCTCCGTATGGCTGCTGAACATGGGCATGTAGAGATTGTGCTGTTTCTACTGGAAAAGGGAGCTGATGTCAATGCCAAGGATTCTCTAGGCGAACGTCCCTTGCACTTGGCAATGATGTATGGTCATAAGGAGGTTGTTACAAGTCTTATAAAGCATGGAGCATACATTAACTTGCGAAGTAATATGGGATCAACTCCTTTGCATTTGGCTATAGAATATGAACACGAAGATATAGTGGACATTCTTCTGAAGAAAGGAGCCTTCGTTAACATAGTCCCCAAAAATATTTACTACCCTCCCTTGCGTACTGCTATCAGAATAGGCCACAAAGGAATAGTAGAGATAATTTTAAAAAATAACGCTGATGTTAACGCTTTGGATCAAGACGGAGTGACTCCACTGATTTCTGCAGCGTGGAAGGGAAACTACGATATTGTTAAACTTCTAATAGAAGCTGGAGCGCATTTGGAGTGTGAAAATGCATCTGGTATGTCTGCATTACACATCAGTGCTATGTGGGGCCATAAGGATATTGTTAGATTGTTGATTGAACAAGGTGCTGTCATTGATGTAAGAAATGCAGAACAGGAGACACCATTACACCTGGCTGCCCATAAGGGTCAGCAGCATATTGTAGATTTCCTGTTGGCTGCAGGAGCTAATGTCTGCTCTCTTAACAATAGAGGATGGACTCCTCTGTACTATAGTGCTTTTGAAGGTCATGTGGCGGTTTCGGAGTCTTTATTAAAAAATCATTCCATAGTTAATACCAAGGATGAAATGAATGCCACACCATTGCACTGGGCCACCTACAAACCCTACAATGAGAAAACTGTTGAGCTCTTACTAAAGTGGGAAGTTAATGTTGAAGAGGTTGGTATAGAGAACACCACAGCCTTACATTTAGCATCCATGGTTGGAAATACCAGCATTGTTAAAGCATTGATTGATGGAAAAGCTGATGTCCACGCTGTTAACGCGTACGGTGACTCCGCCTTACATCTTGCAGTAATAGGAAACCACAAAGCAATTGTTATTCTACTATTAGATAATGGTGCTGATATAAATGCATTGAATTTTAAGCAAAATTCTGCATTATGTTCCGTAGCCCACATTGACAATACAGAACTATTGGATATATTGCTAGTTAAGGGAGCCAATGTTAAGGCAGAAGGAGAGAAACTGCTGGATCTAGCAATCAAAGGAGGACAAACACATATAGTCGAAGCGTTGCTTAAATGCAAAGAACTAGACATTTTCACTCAAAACGAAGGAGGTTCCCTTTTGAAGGCAGCGGCCGCCTTAGGCTACTGGCAGATAGGCCGAGCTCTGATAAACAAGGGGGTAAAGGTTGACTCAATTATTGATCCAGTCAACGAAACAGCTTTGTTATTGGCTGTGCGTGGCGGTCACAAAGAGTATGTTGACCTCCTGTTGAAACATGGAGCCGATGTTAATCTAACACCTGATGGATTTCGTTCACCGCTGCACGTTGCGGCTACCCTGGACCATCCTGATATTGTGGAATCTTTACTTCTTAATAAAGCCAAACATGATATACTAGATAAAGAGGACTGTACACCCATAGAGCTTGCTATTGTTTACAACCAATTAAATAATTTAAAGTGTTTCTTTCACCATTGCGATGTGCAAATAAATACTAAGAACCGTTTCGATATGTCATTTTTGCACATTGCCGCCAGCGAAGGAAATCTCGAAATCGTGAAATTCTTGGTAGATCAAGGAGCAGATCTGAACGCTAGAGATTGTATTGGTTTAAAAGCCATCCACGTCGCAGCCAAATTTAGTGAAATATCCTCTAAGAGGGATTTCGAACTGGTAGAGTTTTTCCTCGAGCGTGGGATGAGTGTAGGCGATGTCAGTGTACCGGGTGCCACACTGTTACACTTGGCTGCAACCGGGGGAAACATAACACTGACTAAATACCTGATAGATAAACACGCTGATGTGAATGCAGTCGACAAAGAGGGCAAACAACCTATTCACTGTGCAGCTGGGATGGGGCACAAGGAACTTGTCATTGCTTTGCTCAGTAACGGTTCAATGTATGACGCTAAGAATGGTGATGGTAGAACACCGTTAGATTTGACTAGCGATGCTGACATCAAAGAACTGTTAGGATCTGTGGACGATCTATTTAGGGCTGTTAATGAGAATGCTGTTTCTAAAGCAGAAAAGCTAATCAAAGAAATTGGAAAACCGATAGAAGCAAAGAGCGCAGATAGTTGCTCAGTCCTGCATTTGGCCTCTGGAAAAGGCTTTCAGGAGATATGCGACCTTTTATTGCTGAACGGAGCTAATCCTCATACTGTTGGAAGCGATGGAAAAACTTCTCTCCATTTTGCATCTGAATTCTCTCATCCGGAAATCGTTGTATCTTTATTACAAAATGGCGCAAAATACAATACCGAGTGCAAGAATGGAAAAACGCCTGTTGGTTTAGCAACACAGGAAAATACAATTTGTTTACTGAATCTTGTAGAGGAGTCTTTCGAAAAAGCTAAAAAATGTGACACAAAAGTAATCGTAGACATTGCCGAAATTAGGAATATTGGCATCATTAAAGCTGTGCTCAAGTCTCAGAATACACAAGGAAGCACTCTCGTGGATGTTGCTATTCAAAATAACTTTCCTGAAGTACACAAATTATGTGAGATATTGCAAGATGGGCTTTTCCTCAATCTGACGAGGGTAGAAGATTTTGTGAAAGTCGAAAACTTTACACAAGCTTTGTCTATTTTGCAGAAACTGTCAAACGAAAGAGAACATTTGTTGGGAATGGATGACCCTGGAACTCTTCTTATTAAAGAACAGATAGCCCAGATATTCTCTTATCAATCAAAAATTTTCGACGCTTTAACAATATATGAAGAAATTTATGGAAAAAGAAGAGTTACTCTTGGTCAAAATAACTGGCTTTCGCTTTTGACGAGAACGCAGATTGCTAGGGCGTTAGCGGAACTAGGACGGAAGCAAGAGGCTTTGGAAGTGTTCCAGGAAGTTATTGCTCAACAAGAGGAAGATCCGGGCAGGGACCATACCAATTTATTGCATACCAAAATGTTTTTAGGACAATGTCTGGAAGATCTGGAAAATTCTAATGAAGCTTTAAAAATATATTATGAAGTTCATGAAAAATTACAGTTATCGGATATCACTCATCTATCTTTGGATGTGCAAAGTAACATAGCCTCTGTACTCAGAAAACAAGGGAAGCTCGAGGATGCTTTAAACATTTTCAAAAAGGTTCATGAGGACGGTAAAAGCTATTTAGGAATAAATCACAGCAAAACTCTGCGAGCTCTAGGTAACGTGGCGCATGTTCTTAGGACACAAGGTAAAACTGCCGAGGCCCTGGAAGTCTACCAGGAAGTCTTTGCAATTCAGAAAAATATCTTAAGTCCCAACCATATTGATATTCTGCGTACATGCACAGAAATTGTGAATATTTACATACAGCAAAAAAGAACATATGACGCTCTAAGGTTTTACGAGGAAGAATTGGAACACCGGAATTGCCAAATCAATGACTCAGGTACGAGAGCATTGGATTCATACTTTAAAGAGTTAAGAGAATATATGGAGAATGGCGGACTTTCATCTGTCTATAAATTCACCTATCAAAGCATTTGTGAAATGGATATAATTAAAGCCACTAGCGAGGGTGACATTATCCTGGTGGAGAGTTTGATTCTCAGTGGATCGGACGTGAATACAGCAGACGCAGGTGGAAGAACACCGTTGCATTATGCTGCAAGTAGAGGACACACAGATATTGTTAAGTTGCTGTTGAAAAGTGGAGCTGATGCTACCACCACTTGCATCGAAGGAAACACGGCATTGCACAGTGCCACCCTCCGAGGTTGTCTGGACAGCGTTCAAACGTTATTGCAGACTGTGAAGACAGTTAAATCTAAAGCTTACAATGATTTCATCAATGCTAAAACCGTTGTGAGCGGTACCTCCGCTTTGCACGTGGCTGCCAAGAAAGGCTTCATAGATATAGTGAAATGTTTGCTAGAGCATGGCGCCATTCACAACAGCCCGGATAGGAGCAACGGGCACACAGCGCTCCAATGTTCAGGCAGTCAGGCCGTAACATCCATACTGGAGTTGGCCCAGGAGATGTTTGGTTGTGCCGAGAGCGGAGAGATACCGCAGGTAACAATGGAGAAAAGCGAATACTTGCTGAACGTCATGGCCTCTAGAGATATGCAACGCAGGACACCTGTTCAAGTGGCTCAATTCTACCATCCCCCTGACCACAAAGTGGTTTCCTACCTTGTCTACCTCGAGGGCCGACAACAAGCCAACATACAAGATTAAATGCTTCTCACCATTTGCCCCACCAATAGTTGTCTATTATGCTTTTTAGAAAACCTCCAACGCTGGAGCAATTTGTTTATGCTCACTCCTCACTGTACCTTTATGGGAACAAATTTGGGCATATTTTAGTGTTATGGTTTGAATTTGTGGTTTAAGACAATACTAAAAAAATATAACCAGTCGAACGATGGCTACCCATATTTAGGTCGCCCTTGAGTCATAGCTTCCCAAAATTAGGTTTACAAATTTTTCGACTTTATTTCAACGTATTAAATTTCCGCAAACAGCTCAATTATAAAACCTACGGGATATATATATACACGGGATAGACAGTAAAATGTAGATGGATTCATTGGCTTTAAGCCACATATGTTTCCATATTAACACACTTTCGGTGGGAAGGGTAGTTCATCTTTTCTGCTGGTCCTACTTGAATGGCTGGAAAGGCATTACTGTCTGATATATCAGTCTCTTTGTAAGGGTTCCAACTATATATATACAGGTTGTATCGGCACGTACCCGACAAACTTTAACCAGCTTTTCCTTAGCATATTTGGAGTAAAAAATGTTATGGGCACTTTGCTGTCCGGTAACATTTTTTTTCAATTAAAAACAAAAAATTATAAAAAAATCCACACTCCGTCACTGTCATTGGCATTGTTTCTCGTGTTCAACAGCTGTTATTAGCAAGTGTGTCAAAAAGCGTCTTCGCTCTTTCATACACACTAAATAATAATAGTTAAAAATGAGACGAATGGTGCCATGCCATTTCATTGTGATCGTAAAAGCGCGCTAATGTAGGTACGTACGTATATTATTCAACGAAACTCGAATAAAATATTGAGAGATGGGTTTTCAAACTTTAACAAAGGATTAAACAGTGGTGACATGTGGTGAAAATATAATGATAATTTTTTTATTAAAAAAAAATGTTACCGGACAGCAAAGTGCCCATAACATTTTTTACTCCAAATGTGCTAAGGAATAGCTGGTTAAAGTTTGTCGGGTACGTGCTGATACACCCTGTATATATATATTTTATTTATTTTTTTAAATGTGAACCAAGTCTTCCCCATCTTCAACTTCTTGTATTTATCTTCTGTTTGAAGAATATTTTATCAAAAGGAAATTATATTAAACCCGTGTAACGGATAATATATCGTTACTCCAATCGCACTGGAGAAAATGAAAATAATTTTTTTTACAATGTAATAAAATACATGCGTTTTTTACAATGTAACAAAATACATACATTTTTTACACATTATAAAATAGTTACATGATACATTTTTCATCAAAATGAAAATTCAACACATCTTTAAAAGTCAAGTGATGAAACAAAAACTAGGTTTAATAGTTACCTATGTAACCTATTTAACCTAGTTTTTGTTTCATCACTTTTTAAAGGTGTGTTTAGTTGTCATTTTGATGAAATATCATGGAACCCTTTCTGGAGTCGTTTTAGTGTTGCCAACAAGTGGACCTTGCCAGGCTAAAATTATTTACGTGAGCAGTTCCTACACATTCAATAATAATTCAAATTAATTAACAATGAGTCTGACTTTGTAAGCCCCTAGTAATAAGTCAAGTCTCTTAGTTAAAAGTCTAAGTAATAGGTTATATTATAAATTAAGTTGTAAAGCGCCATTGAGGTGATTTTCCTGCAAAAACGGCGCTTTAGAAATTAACCAAATATTATAAGGTTTTGAAATGAACTGATAAATTTATTTGCTTTACATAGTTCTTTTGGAATGTATTGTTTTATTCACAGGTTTCTGTTGCATTTCTCATTTTTTGCATTTGTTACTTGAAAAAAAATATATGTACATATATGCTTCTAATTTGTAAATTTGAATAGTATTTCTGTTGGGAAGGTGGAAGTGTTTTGTTTTTGAAGCAGTTAATATTGTTTAGTCTAAATGAAACAAAACATTTTATACATATGTACATATTTTCATATCATTATTTTGTTAACCACTTAATGCTTTTGAACGAGCGGTGTTCGCGGACGGTGCGTGTATCGTAATGTGAAAACCCAAACACTGCTCGCGTGTTTTGACTTGTTTACGTTATACAAGATAAACAAACGAACTGCGCTCGCCACTCGCCCTAGAGGTTTGCGCAAATCTTTTCTTCTGTTTCAATTTATTGAAAACTTCACAAAAATATTTTATAAGTATTAATATTTCAATAATTACTGATTCATTGCATTTTTTACGACTTTTACTATTATTTATATATTTACATTGATTACAATTTTCGTATTGCATTTTTTACGTCTTTTTTATTATTATATAGTACTATAGTTGTTATTATTCTATTTTTTTATTATTATGGTTAGTTTTTTAAAATTTTTTATTATAGTTAGTCTTGTTTTATTTTTTTGAATATGGTTAAGTTTTTTTACATTTTTTATCACTTAATAATAAATAATAATAATAATAATAATTGGATGACTTGTATAGCGCCGTTTTTGTGCAAAATCACCTCAAGGGCGCTGAAAATAAAACTTAGAATAAAACTTCTGTTTTGTTTTTTTTTGAACTGGTCAATTTTAAATTATGTTAACTCTTTAAATAAAAAATAAAATAACCTGATGTTTTTAGTTTTATTTTTGTTAAAAAAAACGAGTATTAAGTGGTTAAATAATATATTCCAATTATGTTAATTTATTATAATTTTGAAAATAAAACTGGATAATTATCACAAAATAAACAAATCTTGTTATTGCGGCACGCACATTGTACCTACACTTACTTTTATAATATATATTGATTACACAAAGTTAATACAAGAAATGATAAAATGATAAGGGATAATTAAAAAATAAAATTAGAGTTATGACAAAAATAGGGCATAAAAACAATAAAGCAAACAATAATAGACATAAATCATTAAGAGCGTTGTTTTCGCGGACGAAATTTCGACTCCCGCAAAAATAATTATTGTCCTGTGTCCCTCTCTAACGGAGCGTGCAGCGGGGAACGGAGAGGGAGTACTTGGTTTTTAGTACGGCTGACGTTGCAAGCGATCAAAAAAAGTTAGATAATATGAGATTAAATAAAAAAGAAATTAAGTTCAATGCTTGAATATTTGCACGAAGTCGGTGAAATGTCCCTTTCGTTTAGTTCATTCCATTAGCAGACACAGCATACAAGGGCTTCCGACCTATTCTTTAATAGTATTGGTATATGCGCATGTACACGTTAGGCACTGACAATATCACGTATTGAAGGCCAGTAAAAGAGAAATGCTTTTTTTCTTTTGTGCGTGAATATATTTGCATCAAAACGGGGAATCACCCTTTTGTTTAGTTCATTTAAATTAGCAGATACGTGTATTATTGTAGGAGATACGGAAATTGTACACGTGCATTGTACATGTAGCAGCTGGCCACAGACGAAATTATAATAATAGTAATAATAATAATAATAATAAATAATAAATAATAATAAATTAATTAATAATAGGTGTATAAGTTTATAAATTAGATAAGTACATAGAATTAACAGCAGTAAATAATATATGAACAGTAAGTAATATAATTGTAGAGAATAGAAATATACACTTACTTAAAATTTGTGTAAGTGCACCGGTAAAGGCCTTACCGTTACTGTTGACATAATCTTTTATTTTTTAATTTTTACATTACCTTTGAAATTTTTTTGTGAATCACATTTTTTTTTATTTTATCTGGAAGAAAGTTATAAAGTCGTGTCGCTGTGTATATAATTCCGAACACGCACTGACTTTATCACTGGGATTTTGGTCGAGATTATTTTTAAGTGTTGTGTAAGAAGAATATTATGTGAACAACAAAATTAAGTAATACAACTATAAATAAAAATAACCATAAAAATAGCAGCACAATAATAAAACAATAACAGCAAGAATAATAGCATCAAGCATATTTTATTAAAAATGTTCAATGAATCGGTATAATTATTTCCGTCCATTCTAGGCAGTGAGGAATACATTTATGGTAGTTAGTCCCAGATTTTTTATACTGAAAAAAATCCTATTTTATAATCTACACAATACATGTGCACAAGGTGAAAAATAAAAAAAAGTCGGACAGGTAGTAGTTGCATAGTAAGAACAGACTCTAATATAAATAAGCAAATAAATAATTACATAAATATCAGAAAATTATCACACAATCAAAGAGGACCATCGTATGTGTTTAAAAGAAATTGCATTTTCGAAGACACAAACTGTTCAAGCAAAATAATACAAGTTTCTTTAAAATATCTTTAAAACATCACGAAATTAAAGTGGATATTAATCACAGGTAGATAATAATACAATTATAATTAGGACGTATTTCACTACCAATCTCTCAATAAGTTGTCAACAAGCTGTATAGTAGTGAAGTACCCTAATACCCCGTCAGATAGACTAATTATTACAAAATGTATACTGTGTAGAATCTAACAAAACTAACACTAATATCTAAACAAAACTATGACTTTAGCTGTTTCTCGGAATATGAACATCTTTCGCGAAGTGGCATCTTCCGATGATATCTTGGATCGACCAATTCTGGCAAAATACATTCCATATAAAATGTCTCCAGTGGCTTATCCATTTTATTACGGACACCACAGAAAAGGACCTTTCTGGTGCGGAAGCCAATAATGCATGCTGCACCAGAATGCGAATTATAGTTGGTTTTGTACGATCGCTTTGCCCATGAACCATCTGCAACCACGGTGATTTGTGGCACACCGTCATCATCGACTTCATCGTTCTCCACAGCTAATCGGTTTTCTTCCTTTCCTGCTTCAATCATTTTTTCGAGTGCCAAATTTTCCAAGTGTCCCCCCAACTGAATCAGATGTTTAAAGAATAAGGAGGACGACATACAAGGCATATTTATAGTGCTGCATATTTCCCGTAATTGGGAATAACCGTTGCCAGTACATACGATACCTTCAACCATCGCATTATTGATAGGCATACCGCCAACTTGCTTAGGCATGTCAGATTTTATAATTTCTATTTTTCCACAAGGCTTACATAAAAAATGAAATTCGCTGTATAATCCATTCCTGATTTCCCTTTGAAAACAAAAATGTGAAAAATTGCAATCAAATGGAGAATGATCAATTTTGGACAAAGAGTCAAATAAAAATTCGATGTTGACAATTCTTCTGCCAACTAAATTCGATGTAACGATGTGGTTCGGATCATCTTCTTCCTCAACCTCTAACTCAAAAGAGTCACTGGAATCGGATGAACAGTTGAATTCAATGTCGGGTGATACGTCTGACATTTTCTGCGACGATATTTCGGGTTCAATCACATCGGTACTAAAAGAAAAAAAATCACGCATCAAACCGTGAAAACAAAAGACCGCATATTATACTGTCAAGGTATGATCAATATGTGTAGTGATTATACTTACAAATTCGACAAAATAGTACAAGCAATTATAGGCAAAAATGGAGGACGGTTTTTATTCTTAAATTTAATCACTTTTAATTAAAGATCGTCGGTGTAATATTGAATTGTACCAATGTGTAAAAACACTGTCATCAAAACTAAAAGCTGAACGGCAATAAAATGAAACTCTCACTACTAACCAAAAGATGGTATCTTGATGTTATTGTGTACATTCTCGAGAGTTTGTTCTTGTGAAAATAAAATTATTTGCTTACCGTTTGCTCAAAATCCCACAATTCACATCGATGTTAGCATCGAAAAAATCCTTGTTGGCAAATTTAGCCTGACAATCTTCAACATCATTTACGGAACTGAAAACAACAAAAAAACATTAAATTTTTACCGTAAAAAATAAATACTTATAATAAATATTGATTTAAATATTGCATTTAATTTTCACCTGTTCCGAGTTCTTTCTGTCTTTTTGACATTGCACTTCCTCTTTTTCCGGTGCATACTGGGTGGCTTACCATGTATCCACTTTCGACCTAAAACACAAATAACATTTTATAAAAATCAATAACGTAAGTACCCTAATTCATAACCTAATTATCATTGTTAAAAATGCTCAAATAATGATTACTTACCCATGTTGAATGAAATAAATTATTTGGGGATGCTTCGGTTAAAAACTGTGGAGTTTAAAAATAATATTATTCGTAAACAAAGTAACGAATTCGTCAATTATATGTCCGCGCGGGCTGACTGCGAATGTCACATATACATACACTAGCAATAATAATAAAAAATGAAGGACGATTGACGTAGGTATGTATACATGTATTTGTTAGGCAGGCGATCTCTCCGGAGCCCCTGCCCCCCGGCCCGTGCTTCACCTACTCTAGCCAGCCCGACTCAAGAAAGTGCGAATGAGACAATAACAAAAAAGCTAGTTAAATATACGTTGAATTTGTGACCACCAAACTCGGCTTTTGAAGCAAATAAAACTTTTTTCAGTGAAGATTCAAATTTTATTGTATAGTTCATTATATGCCTGAGACGGGATATGTGAGATTTTTTCAAAAATATCTTCCATTTGGTCACAAAAAATTGCCAAAGATGCCTCGTAAAATCATGTAAAATCGTCATCTTCTGGGGCCTATATTCTATAATTTAAGGCAAAAATCGAAAATCTGATCCATATGCGTACTTTATATATACCATGTCTTTTAACTAAAAAAAGTTTACTCTAGTATTTTAGCCGTAAATCCAAATTAAAATTTTGTATGAAACAGGCACCGCAGCCGTTCCTCTTAAGGGGGTATTTCACTATGTCGGGCTAAATATCTGACTAGCTATCCGTTGGCTGGCTTTAAAGATCAGAATAACTTCGTTATTCAACGGCGACCGTTTCACCATTGTTTCGAGCTTCCGGATAGATAACACTCGAAATAGTCTGGCAACATCGCAAAATGTTTGCAGTTACTCCATCTACTGCCACGGCTGTCATGCGTCACAGTCCGCACACCGCGAAGTGTGCATTTTTTTGGTTATGTTATGTTGATTATCAGGTCATTTTAGATAGATTCGTGTAGAATTAATACATTGTTTCTTATTTTGAACACAATCAAATAATTCAGGATGGATCATACAAGCATTCAAATTCATTCAACAAAATTCGACTCACTTCTCAGCTGTCAAACTCGGAATGTTTTGACGCCATCTTTGATTCGAGGAATAGCGCCTAACGTGAAGTTCGAGCACTGATTAGTCAAATCGAACTTTAACCCGAGCGTTAGCGTTATTCAGATATAGTGAAAACGAAAAAATGACTAATCCGCGGATTAGTGCTTAGTCAGAACATAATCAGAGATAGTGAAATACCCCCTTAGACTTACACCAAAAAATTCAAGGTCCTGACTTGAGTTAACAAGTTGATTAGTGAAGGGTTGATTGAGGAAAAGCAAATCATTATTTCTGAGTCTTTGGGAAGGGATATTGAAAGGGATGAGTTGCAACAAATAAGGTAAGACAATCATGTGTGGTGTGTCCTTTACGTCAGGTTAAATTAATCAATATTTCTTTGAAACATTGATTACTTTAAACAATTTTTGTGCAAATCCATTCAAAATATGCGCCATATCTGTTAACACCAAAAATCGTTTTAAAATCACAACCACAGATGGCGGTACCCGACCTAGAGTGATAGCCGGTAGCCTGCGCACGCTCAATCAAGTCAATTTGAAACTGACGGTTTGTGCGGACGGCGCTTGAAGTATTTGTCACTGTTTTAACTTCGGTGAAGCCAAATAGTGCTGATTGGCTGAAAAATGTATTGCAGTTTTGTCCAATCACTAATGAAAATATCCTGAAAAACTCAGCAGTGAAACTGACACTGAATAAACCGATTTTATGGAAACAAATTGCGAATTAATGTTGATTTATGGAAAAATGGGGTAATTTTTTAAATACAGGGTTTTCCAATAAGAGATGTTATTTTGATATTCAATCGTAAAAGATCAATGGTTTCGTTGCTTGTGTGGCACGTAGCGCCGTCTTGTTGAAAGTAAACGTTGTCCAGATCAATACCATCCAATTCCGGCCATAAAAATCATTAATCATCTCTCGATAGCGCAATCCATTCACCGTAACTGTTGCTCCAGCCTCATTTTCGAAAAAGTAAGGTCCAATGACTCCGCCGGACCATAAACCATACCAAACAGTCACACGTTGAGGATAAAGAGGCTTTTCAACAATAACTCTTGGGTTTTCCGAGCCCCAGATGCGACAATTTTGCTTCTTGACGAAGCACCGAGGTGGAAATGGGCCTCATCACTCAAGATGATTTGCATTTGATTCACTCAAGTGAATTTTAATAATTTCAATGCGTTGTTGAAGCGTGTATCGTTCCATTATTATTAATGGCGTAGTTTCTACTTGTCAAATGTCAAGAAATGACAGCTTCAAAAGTAACATCTACCGAAATAGCGGGCTATTCAAAATAACACCTCTTATTGGAAAACCCTGTACATTTATTTGAATTACACTTTTGTTTTCGGTAATAAATGAATGCAAATCTTGGAAGTAGAAATTAACCCGCTTTCCAACATACGATGGAGATGAAATCGGCAGATAGACTCTTTGTCGATGACAATGCATTCTATCAACTTTTGGTGTCAACCACGTACACACACATGGACATAAACCATTGATGTATTATACTAGATTAGCCCTGTAAATTCATTTTTAAAATAACGCCACGTAGCGTACGTCACAAATATGGAGATGAACTTAACAACCCAACTCTGTTTAAACTCCTTGTACAAGCGTTCAAACTCGTAAGCGAAACCACGGAGAATTTGTTGTCAGAGGTGTTGCGCCCCTGAGGTGATATCTCACAAAAGCGGCGCAATACAAATTGTCCAATATTATTATTATTATTAATATGGACATAATTCAAATTTAAATATTTGGAACTCGGTTATTTTTGTGATTGAAAAAATGAACTTGCCCAGCATAGTTGAGAAGCAAAATAGACCAACAAAAGGTAAAACGCAATGCACAGTGCCCATTTCGCATTGCGACATAATGCGTGGGCCTTTTCATAAATGTGCATGTGAACCAAACCAAAATTGTGTTGGGGTTATTTTTAAATGAATATGCCGTGTCTAGTCTAATTTAGTCTATGACATAAACGCATTTCTCTGAAATCAGACGATATTACAGCAGTTGTATCGGACAGGGTGAGACACACAAGTACTGTAAAACAGGACTAGAGGTCCAGATCCGCGGACGCGGAAGATGTCGCTCCTTTCGTCACGTGTGAAGGGAGAACGGGTAGCCTCTGTTGCCGCGGTAGAGCTGGTCCAATTTGCTCTTTCCGTTTGTGTTACCGGGTCAGGTCCAAAAATTGGTAGAGTAGTCCGTTGTCCAGGGTGAGGCGAGGGTCAGAAGAGAAAGAAGGCGAGTAGAGGCAGAAGTCGGAGAACAGAGAGAGACATGAAGAGTTTGCGATGGCATTGACTGGTGATCTGCTTTGGAGGGTGTTAGTGGCCCTTATATAGACCTGTTAGTGGTTGAACGCTACCACTGCCACTGTCTCGGGCACGATTCCTGGAATTTAACGCGCCCAAACAGGATGACTGCTTATGACCGGTTCGCTTTCTCTTTGCAACCTCTCTGTCTGCTTCCCTCTCCGACGTTTTATTTATTTGCAAATAACACATGTTACAATATAGTTTTAAACCTTCAGGCCAATTTGTTCACTTTTGGGAACAACTCATATGATCTCACAGAAATAGTTGTGTCTTCCTTAGTTGTAGTTAGAAATATGATCTAAACGGTTTTAGAAAGAGAAAACACCACGCTTTGTATACAAATCTAGAAGTTAACCAAAAACAATTATAATATACATGTAGCGATCGATGCTCCTAGAAGGTTCCAGAAAGATGACCGATATAAAATGCATGGGCCGCAAATTCTCTAAAAGGTTTGCGAAGCAAAATTAATTGCGGAATGAAATACAAATGTACCTACTGCCTACGAGCGCCTACCTATGTACTTACCCGCACTCGGCGGCGCCCGGCCCAATGTACCTACGCCCAGCAGGTACATCGAGTCGTCTAGACATTACGTGCATCCGCCAGAAGGTTCTAGGCATAATTCCAGCGCCGCCGAAACGTCTAGATCCCCAAAAGTGGTGACCCTGACGTGATGTGTTACCCCGACTACTCCTTTTATATCGGTCGTCTTTCTGAAACCTTCTAGGAGCGTCGATCTCTACATACACATTTATGAAACCAAAAGTAACAACCGTAATTTGAAAAAAACTTACGTGACTTATGAATTTTTTTTTAATTATTTTTATATGAAACGACAAAAAGGTGTATTGTTTTTTTTACGTTTTTAATTCATTTGTCTAATAGAATAAGCATATTTTTATATATTTTTCGTTATCAGTAATTTAATATTGCAAAGCGGAAATACTTCAACCGTCTGGCTGAGGCCTGAAGAGATAGTCACGTTAACCTAGTTTTATATATTATATGCTACTGTGAAACGGGACTAGCGGGAGCTAGTTCCCGAGACGAGAGTTTTATCTTGTGTGACTCGTCAAACGGTAATTATCAAGTCAAGCGCAGTACGTCCGACACATCAGTTAATACACTAAATAAATTTCGGTCCTACACAAACGGCATCTGGCAAGGTCGGTAGCACAGTTAATTCCTGTCCCTATGAAGGAAGGTTCAAAGCTCAGCGAAACCAAAAACATATATGTATATCTTCAAGAAGAGTAGTGAGTGTGCGAGCTAACATGCTTGCCAGAAGTTTCAACAAGTGTAGTCCTCCGGTGAAGAAGCAACTTTTCCAAACATACTGTATGAGCTTCTACAGTAGCGAGCTATGGACGACATACACACAAGGCGTCATGAACACACTCCGAGTACAGTACAACCACGCATATAACCTCCCCTGGCGATGCAGTGCCTCACAGATGTTCACCGAAGGAAGGGAGCATGGGTTCGCTGCTTTAATGCGCCACAGAATAGCCGGGACGAGTCAGCGCTACCAGAGATCGGACAACACTCTTGTCCAGTCCGTTGCCCAGTGGCAGGAAGCGCCTCTACACCAGAGATGGAGAATTTCACTCAAGCCACCATAGAGTCCTAATGTGTTCATCAATTTATTCATTTTTTATTTATTTCGATATTGATTTTTTTATGTATTAACTTAAATGTAAACTTTTATGGCAGGCAGAGCATTGCACACACCGCTCTGTCCAGCTGAAATAAACATTATTATTATTATTTTAAGATATTTAATAAAAAAAAACTTTGTTTTTTACGGTTTGATTTTTTCCTTTACGTTTATTGTACTCAAAACTAATTTAATAAATTGATTAAAATACATACATAAAATGTGTTGTCTATTAAATTAAATATAAATTTACTAGACTTTTAATGAGTATGTGGTCACTACAGTCAAATGAAATGTTTAACAGCCTATATATCAGAACTCACTTGTTCACACTGTTTTTTTTACACTAGACATTTCACTGGCCTGTCTCGGGCCTAGGAGTCGAATGGTCTGATGTAAATTGGCGACATTTGTTTTATTATTATTATTTGTTAATCCAATTTAATTCATTATCTCTTCCGCGACTAACTGGTGACAACTTTGCACAATAAAATTAAATATTGAACTTCTTCAGTTCGATTCATTATTAGATCCAAAATTAAATTTAAAAGATTCCCCACTAAAATCCAACACTTTATTACCAATAGCAGCATTGTTTGGATTGATGGCAGCGTTGTTTGGATTGATGGCAGCGTTGTTTGGATTGATGGCAGCGTTGAATGGATTGACGGCAGCGTTGTTTGAATTGACGGCAGCGTTGTTTGGATTGATGGCAGAGTTATCATTGAGACCGCTGGAGGTGGCGGGGGTTGAAGGCGCTCCGGAGATGGACATCTCCTCCATGGCCGGAGTGAAATTGAAGCGAAAAGTATTATCGCTCGACGTCAGGATGGCAGACTTTCTGAGAAACGTAGATTTGCCACTAGTTGATGCGCCGTTAGAAAACGATATATTATTGTTTACTGAAAGGTTAAAATAATACATATTTAGTTTGGTCAATTAATGTTACAGTAATTACAGCACAATTTATTAAGCCCCAAGCGAACTAGACAACTGCTCAATATGAATATAAACTCACTGAGATAGCTAGCGAGATTATTTATTTATTTATACGCCCATTGGGCTTTTACATACATAGTTCATAAAAAAATAATATTCTGAAGATTGTAAGTTCACAATAGTAAAAATATATAACCATATCCATTTGACATATTATAACAGCAAGTAAATAGTAAATGCATACAATAATTATTTGTAGGTATAAACCTGTTGTACAAAAATAAGAATATGCCTACTCCTAAGTTATACAAACTTAAATTAGTGAAAAGGAAATGTAAATGGTAGGTAATGGCAGCAGTAACATGATACGATACGACACATAGTGTATGAGGCCTTTGAATTAGAAAGTTAACGAAATAATTATTGGAGGTATTGTTAAAAAAATATAGAGTGTTTGACAGGTTGACGTGGCTTGTTAAATCAAGGGCGTTCGGTCTGCCATTTTACATACATTCTTTACATAGTTTATTGTAAGAAAGGTTTTAGGTGGTACGCCTGCTTTTTGAATGTATAAGAGCGAGATGACAGATCGACGTATAAAAGATAATGGATGCATCTGCTCGCTCTCTTTTCCCAACCGACAAAAATATTAAATATTAAAAAATATTAAAAATATTAACAGGACACTGTCACCTCGTACACACATGACACATGCAGCTGTTGGGGTAGAAAGCAAACACTGACAGCTGCGCCAAATATATAATAGTTATAATACCTCCAACTTCTACAATAGCGCCATTGAGGTTGTGGGGCTTAGTTTTCTTTCATACTTTAAATGGACTTTAAGCATGATTATGCTGTGATACATCACCGTCTAAAGCGGCCAGAGTTGCCGTCCAATACAAGTAAATACGTGCATTATTTTATTGGAGTTTGACTTATTATTAACACATTCTTTGCGGGAAACGAGAAAACTCATCATACGCCTTTTTACAGTAAGACACGGGAGACGAGTTTACTCGTTTTGTTAAACAAAGCGGTAAGGAGCGGGAAACTTGTAAACAAGGGGTTCTAAATGGGTGCGGGGTCATGTGTTTTCTATTGTCGGCGGTACCCGATCTATCTACCTGTCAATACAATGAGTTTGAAACACAAAAAAAAAAATCATTGTCGCGTATGTCCTGCTCACAAACTACAAATATGTGCAAGTTTTGCAATGTGCCCCTGCATAAAGGAAAGTGTTTCGAACGCTATCACACATTCAAGCACTATTAGGTTATAGTTTTTTTTTATATGTATTTTTGTATGAATAAATTTCGATATGTTATTTCGATTGTGAAATACTGTTTTTTCTATGATTCCCAAGAAAGTAGAAAGTTTTTGTTCATAAAAAAAAGGAATTACACATACATTGCTAAGTAAATAAATAGAGACATCCTTTTGAAGTAAAACACTGAAAGTTTCATCGAAAAATATCAAATAGATCATAAGATATGAATATTTAGCGGAAAGTCTAATTTTGGCGATAAAATTTTAAAAAACACCCGCGCTTCGCCCCCAATTTGGTGGTAAAATTCCCGACCATTAGTGTTAATATTCTAGGGTATTTGATTGAACTATGTCTGGTCATCTTGATGGGAAGAACGATGGAGAGTTGAATACCATGTTGGAACCAGGAGACATGTACAAACACACAGTGACAACCTTGGGGAACTTTATCAAAGAGACTGGGCTACTGTCAGAGGAAAAAGGTGACACATAAGGGTGCGTATAAACAGGACAAAATATTCGCGGTTCGGGTCGTGGAAATTTTATCCTGTTTATCCGTAGCATAATGGGCCTATGGCCTAAACCAAATCTCATCGTGGTAAATATCCAGATACGCTGGACATCCTTAATATGCACAAATTGTTTTAAAAACACCTAGACTTACTTTAAAAACAATGCGATGCATAATTTTCAGTCTACCGCGAAGCAAAAATAATGCATTTAAATAGTTATTTTGTTAAAATTAATCAACAAAAAATTTAACATCTTTTACCCACGCAATGCTTTTTTTGACTAATTAAAATAGGTTTTAGGAGAGTTTTTTTGTTCTTTTTTAATTAAACTTAAAACGGGTTCTTAAGTTCTTAGTCTGGGTTAAATAAAAAAAGAATAAAAAAACTTACCTAAAAACCTATTTTCATATCATGTCACATCAGTAATGAACATTCAAGATGGCCGCCAAGCAGTGGCTTTTGGGTGTACACTCGAGTGCTAATATTATAAAAAATGGCATTTTTGATGTTATTGTAGCTGAAAATGATTTTTATTTTTTTGGCTGTGCGCCGCACGGATTTCATGGAAATCTTCACACAAAAAATCGATTATTCAAGCCGCCAAGTGAACATAACGAATTTGTCAAATTTAATTTGAACGAAATAGCTATGTAAGTGCATTATTTTGCTTCTCATTGTTATTGAACTGATACAAAGTGTTTTAAAAATATTTTTTGCATTTTCAAGTACGCCCAGCGAATCTGTATATTTACCAACGTTATTTGTCTCAATTGAATTTGTAATGAAGCCATCAACACCAAAATTATACATGACTTTTACCTTTTTTGGCTTTCTTTTCCTCTGCAAGCATCTTAGCCCTGTAGTCGCCGAAGTGGGACCTCATCAGCTGTCTCTTTCTAACAGCCGGTTGATTGTTACTCTTCAATACATTCAAGATTTTTACCGACTCCTCCCCTGGAACAAGAAACCAACCATTACATAATGTTAGAGATACCTTTGCACACGTGTATCTCCTGCAGACGCCGGCGCGACACTAAGCTCAACACTGCACCTCGCCCCCCACTCCCTTACCTCCAGCTACTGTGATGACGGGATTTACATGGCAACAATAACATTAAATAATCTGCATTTAAAAACTTCTCGGGTATGACATACCCCATCACACCCACGCTGGGTTAATGAAATTTTGACTTACATTACAAAACAATAAATAGTTGGATAGTATTTAATTCATTTAATATTTAAACACAAAAAGATTTGGTTGAATCAAGGAATTGAACCCAGGACATCAGCCTTGCCGGGGCCAAGTTCCTTTAATTAATTAGCTATCCGATCATTCAATCGATTATGTTACACCATGACTAAGGATGGGTTGTTTCGGAGAATTTGAACAATTCATCAAATTTTAACGTTCATTTTCGGGTTCTGTGAAAGTCCTATTCAAGTTCTGTTACTATATCATTAAAGGCTAGTTGCTTGACAAAACTGAAATAAAAACAGAACTTGAAAAAATCTTTCACAGAACTTGAAAATTAACTTTGAAATTTGAAGAATTGTTCATATTCTCCGAAACAACCCGTCCTTAGTGACATTTTTTAAATGAACAGTAAATATAAATAAATGTTCAGTGATTGTTCAAAGTTATTCCATACAAATAGTTATAAAAAAATAAAAACTGAAGATGGTACACCTTTACTTATTTTGATTTAAAAATCACAGAATACTCTGAATAATTGACAAATCACTTCCAATTTTGAAAAAGACAGTTTAAGGCGATGCACTACGTCGTGTAATATTTTGAATTGAGCCGCTATCAATAACACACCTTACGTAGATGGCGATAAGGCTTAAATTCCCGCTTAACACCATCCACCTTTTTTAATTTATGCCATAAAAAACATGGCCAAAAATTGCCTTTTATTTTATTTTGTGGATGTTCAGGTACAAATATGTTTTTCGATCATTTTATAAATAACTTAATTTGCCACATTATACAATAAAACCATAACCGAAAATGGGTTCGTAAGTAGGAGATTTTGAACTTTAAACAGTTTTCATGGCCTATTACATTATTTTTTGCTGAGCTTATAAAAAGACTTATCTAAAAAATACTCGATTATTTCAAAGGCCAAGATGTATTCTACTCGCAGTATTTAATTAAAGCATCTGAAACATTTCTAGGCGACCAAATTTTCAAACCAATAACACGTGATTTTGCATTACTACGTAGTGCATCGCCTTAAATAGTTTTCTGTTAAAAATATTATAATATATAGGTAGGTAGGTAGGTAGATACTTTATCACTTGTCTGAATTCTTCACAGAATCAGTTCCAATTTTGAAAATGATCCGAGTTCCAGAGTTCATTGAACCAGAGTTACGCAGGAGACACACACACACTCTTTGAGGCCCCCACCTATGCATCATGTGGACACAACAGCTATGGGAGGACCATATCCTTCTGATGGCGGACCAGAGTTTACGAGGCAGTTAGAGCCCAGGCTGTCTCACAGTGGGGCCAGGAATGAGATGGGCACATCGCTTGGAAGCTTCTGTATTGATTTCCGGCACCAAAGCTGTGACCAATTTTTTTTTCCTTTTTTTTGTGAATTGCACCAGAGTCCCAACTGAATGACATCCCCAATCAGGATATGTTAGGACGTTGAAGTGAGTGGGAAGACGAAGGAGAAGAGAAATAGGAAGGTTGGGAATTATCTGGCTATTTGGATAAAGTCAACAAATACAGAAAATTTAATTTCAAGCAATGTTTAAATTTTTTTAACAGGGCGGTAGTGGGACTTAACCTAACTTAACCCAACATCCTTTCTCTCCTTTTACATTTCCCCATTTAGCCAATCCCATACGCTCTATCTATTGGGTTAGGTTAGGTTAGGTCGAGAGGAATGCACAATGCTCTTGTGACATGTCGAAATGTTTGCAGGGTAAATATTCCCCTAACCGCACTTTTTATGGTCACAGATTATGGAAATTATATTTTAACTTAATTTTTTTTAAGTGAAACCGCACAAAGTTCCAAATGCTCCCAACCGTCTGGAGCCAGTGAGACTATGGCATCCCCAATTGGGGTATTTGAGTCTATTGGAGTCTGAAGGTACTGGGGAGGGGAAGGAGATGGGAAGAGGAAGGTGGGGAAGTACCAGGCTATTCAGAGCTGGTCGTAGCCATTGCTATGTTTCAATTGTGAATTGTGGTCTTACACCAGGGCGACACTGAGAGTATCTTCCACTTTGATTATTACTTCAATTACTACAAAAAATAACGATTTACGTCTGAATAGATAGGCATTGTAATTCCATTCCATTTTTATTAAATCGAATTTTACCTTATAGAACGATCCCTTTGCCGCCATTGGGACATTTTTGATTATTTTTCTCTTATTCCGCTTCACTCTTAATACGCAATATTTCACTTTCAAATAAATGGATTTAGCTTAATTAATTCAAAACATGATTTATTATGTCGGGGAATCGGAAAAATATGCACTTTTAATTTTAATTTCGTTTATTAAGTCACTTACGCGATATGTCAATTAGTATGCAGGCGACTATGTTCATATCAAGAGTTGGATTATATTCATAGTATCGTATTAGAATTAAATCACAAACCAGTCTATACAAACCTAGCGTAGCCCACAAACTACTTGAAAACTGGGATATAACTCTAAAGGGGACGCGAGCAGGCGTTATTAAAGGTTCCCCAACATTTATAGTAACTTTTAGTAATATAATATAACTAAATTCAAGTATTAATTCAAAGTAAACATTCCATATTTACCGTGAAGCGGAATTCGTAACCTTTACCCATTTTTGTATGGAGTGACACTTGCCAAAGTTTTGTTTTAATAGCATATTGCATATAAATTACTCAATTAATCCCAAACTAAGAACCTAATAACCTATTTTGTTCATGTAAATAGTTGTTTCTTGTAGTAATTGATGAAACAAAGAGTACTTTCCATAATCTGTGTCTAAAAATGCGGCAGTTAGGGAAATAATTTGCCAAAATTTTAAAAAACAAAGTTTAATTACCTAGTTTAGGGTTAATGTTTTTATTTTCCAAGGTAGTCTCTAATTGTTGTATGCACCAGCAAACTTCGACATCGAATTTTCTGTCATTTTCCGAAGTCGATCCAGCTGTAGAACTTTCGGCAGATGATGACGGCTGTGAGTCGATGTTCTGCACCTTTTGTGGAAAACTCTTTATTTTTCCGTTCCTGTTATGCAACCTCGCTTTAGGGGGCATTTTAATTAACAGATATTTTATGTGACCCTTTTTCTTTAATCTCGTCGATTGTTATATTTTTATTACGGCCTAATACCATAAATTAATCACTCACCCTAAATAAATGCCTAATATTTTGACAGCTAGAAACATGTGTTCGCCATAGACACTACATAATAGCATAAATAAACCACTCTCCATAATAGCATAGCTTGCATCATAAATAATCGATTGCAAAATACACAATAGACATCATATTATGCTTTAAAAAATGTCAAAATGTGCAGTAACGATTGTAAAATATTTGCCTATACTTCACAATAAAAATAGAAAAATGTCAAACGTGCATGTTTATTTGAAAAGCTAAAAATTTAAACTACTCTTTATTTGTAACCGAGGATCTTAACCGCTTCAAGAAGTCATCAGATGCAGTTTTCTTTCGGTTTCCATTTATATTGTAATGCGGCGTTGCTAGATAGAATTGAACAGTTGAATTGAACATTGTGTTTCTAGTTTCTATTTATATCGCGCGTTCTATGTTATAAGGCGTGCCTTTACTTCACCATGATGGGGCTGACAGATTACGCTATAAGTTCAAAGCGTTTTATGTAACTCCCTATTGCTCGCGATACAATTCTATCCGGACCTGTCACATCTAAAAATATGATGTGTTATAAGTGTTGGCATTGCGACGATATACGATATTATCTGTTAGCCAGGCGATATTTTAAAATTATGCGACCCTCTCCTACAGCAGGAGAGGGGGTCAGAACAATTTACGGAGCGCCGTAATTAGCCAACTGTCATCTGTCAAAGTGACAGATCCCGTACAAAGAAATGATTTTCAGCGGCAGTTCCCCAATTGAACTGACCCCCTCTTCCGGGGAAGAGTAAAGCCTAGTGTGTCACCCCAACATTTTATGTAGCGTAATGTGTCTAAAATCTAAAAAGCCCTGGAAAAAGGTATTCTAGAGCAATTTGAAGCCGCGGGGTGAGGCCGAAGATGTTTGAAAAAAGACAAAACCTTCTTAAATTTTGAATGACATATCCTTTTCCTTGTCTCATGAAATACCCTAAAAAATCATAAACTGTTATAGCTGCATTAACAACACACAAAATTGATTAAGATTATAGTTCATTGTGCACTACTTAGCATACAAATCATTTCAAAAGTTTGTCATACAAGATGGATTTTCAATAAATGAAGTACTTATCTACCAAAATGTGCCATACGAATGTACCAAAAGCAGCAAAAGAAGCAAAAAACGATTAAATCGATTAACCACTCGATTCTTTTGATGTTTCGATCATGTAAATGTTTCGATCCTGCCCATCACTAGTGTGAGCGCGCCATATTATGAAGCTCACGCAAGGTAAATACTGAAACCTCTTAACAAAAATTTCTCTTAACATATAGTCTATGGTGGGAAAAAAAGATTAATCAGGCTAGGAAACATTTGACAGTAAATAATAAAGTATAACCTTTTTGTTTTTCATTTATTCAAATTTCTTGTTACTTTTATGAAGAAACTAAATATTTTAAGTGATTTTGAGTTTCCACTGACAAAATTTCCTCTTGAAAATGAACTGTAAAAGTTTTTTTTGAATGCACTGTCAGATGAACTTTGCCCTCAAGAAAAATTTCGATATTTTTCTGCTTCAAGGACGTTTTTTTTTTTTAAAATAGTTTTTTGGGGTAAAGAATGAATGGCTGAGTGCAATTATATTGTCTATGGTCGCACCTTTTTTTAAATGGCCTCACTTCCCCGTAGGCTATATCGAGAGTGGTTTATTTATGGCTATATCTGTGGTTAACCCTTTCACACCTGCATTATTGTGGAAAATATGTAATTCTTGATTATAATTTGGGAAACATATACTCCGATGATGTAGATATATTTAGCTCAACAATTTTTCATTATAAGTTCGCTTTTATACAGTTTATATCTTCAAATAGAACTGATTCATTTGGTGAAACGTAATCCGTTATAAACCAAAGAGAGCTAAAACTCTGGATGTGCAAAATAGTAGTTGGTTGATGTCTGATAAATTAAAAATATTTCTTTATATTTTTCTTGTTTATGTGAATATATTGTAAAAAATATACAAATATAATTGTTAATTCTACGACAATGTAACGAAGTACAAATAAACATGAAAAGTATTTATTACATCGTATGATATTTATTATTTGCACTTAGGTATTACATTTCTGCATTATTTTATCTGTATTTTATTTGTATAAGCCCTACGGGCGCGTTCAATAAATAAATAATTTAAAAATACCTAAGAAAATTAAATGGTACATATATTTTTTTTTATATATAATTTAGAAAATACTTTTCTAAATCGCTACATTTGCAGTAAAAAAAATTTAATTAAGTTAATTTTAAGTAGAGTACAAACTTTTTTCATACCAAAACAACTCACCGAAATTGAGTGGTTTATTTATGTAGCGCCCCTGAGGTGATATCTCACAAAAGCGGCTCTATACAAATTATCCAATAAATAATGGACCGTTCCAGCACTTCTTCGATGGTGATGACTGACATTTTTTATTTGTACTGTACTGAAATTTCACTAACCGGAGAATCTTAATATTTATATACCTACTAGTGGACCCGGGCAGATGTTGTTCTGCAACAGATCGCTAAAAAATGTGTTATTGTATGTATTTTTGTAAAACAATCTGAAAAAAAAATATTTTTGATCTCGACAACAGCGCCACATATAGGTTCCAAAATTATCTTATGTATCAAGCTGGAACCAACCATACACATTCAGAAAATTTCATTGAAATAGGTTGGGCGGTTTCGGAGATTAGCGTGTACGAACACAGTGACACATGATTTTTAAATATTGAGATATTATATATATATCACACGCGACAGATAAAAACTACATTTAAAAAAACAAACAGCGCCATCTGTAAAACGTAAAAGGAACATGCGCTATTGTTTCTCTATCTGCACAAATAGACTGACCCACAGCAACCCGTGGCGGGGTACAGCTAGTATAATATAAAATTTCTCAAACAAAATTGTTCGTACAAAAGTCGTGCACCTAATCAGATTTCTAAATAAAAAATAATAAAAATTTCTATAGATATATAACAATTTATAATAAAAGTAATGCAATATTTTGCAAGATTATCATCAAACTTAATTTGAATGCGAGCGATTCCTGCCCGAAACTATGTTATGAACTAAAATAAACCGTGTCACAAGGGGATTTAATGGAATATCTGCGTGAGAGAAAGACACGCGAAGAATGTACCCAAGAGATGTACCAATGGGACATCTCAGATTATCCCCAAATGCGCACTAGGAAATGCATCAAAGGACTGACTATTTGCACGCTGGTCGGATAATTACTAAAGCTTCAAGACTCGTCGCTTGAAAATGATTTGGATTAAATATCTCGTGGAGAGTATCCCCACTGTCCCCAGGTGAAGAACCGCCACTGGATCTCGGGAACGATAGTGTAAACTGTCGACGACTTCAATTTTATTTCAAACTAGCTGTACCCCGCCACGCATTGTTGTGGCTCAGTCTGTCTGTGCAGATAGAGAAACAAGAGTGCATGTTCCTTTTACGTCCAACAGATGGTGCTGTTTTTTCCTGTCATCTATATAATGAATTAACTAAACTATGTAAGCTCGGTATCGATGGAAAACTTTTAGACTGGTTCGCAAGCTATCTAACTGATAGAGTTCTACTAGTAAAAATCAATTCATTCCTTTCCAACCAATTTATAGCTACAAGTGGTGTACCGCAGGGGTCTCATTTAGGCCCAATATTGTTTTTACTGTTTATAAACGATATTGTTAATATATTTGATAACGATATAAATGTGTTACTTTTTGCAGACGATTTAAAAATATTTAAAAAAGTAAAAACCGTTGAAGATTGTATCAGTCTACAAAAAAACTTAAACAGGTTAATTAATTGGTGCACTCTAAATAAACTATATCTCAATATAAATAAGTGATATTCACTAAGATTTTACAAAATAAGTCAACCAATTATTTATTCATATTATAGTCGAAGAAATTAATGACCTGGGCATCATTTTCGACTCTAAATTAAACTTTATATCTCACATAAACTCAATTAACAATAAGGGAATGAAAATGCTTGGATTCATTCTTCGAAACTCCAGAGGCTTCAGAAATATTTCAACCTTGAAAATTTTGTATACATCTTTAGTTCGAAGTCAAGTCGAATATAACTCCTCGATCTGGTCCCCACATTATAAAATACATTCAGATTCAATAGAAAAATTCAACACAAATTCCTAAGACACATTAACTTTAAACTCGGTATTCCCATTGAAAGTATAAACTTTTTTTTATTTTTTTTATAGTGAATACCTCACAAGAGTCCCAACTGCTCCCGTCTGGACCCAGTGAGACTATGGCATCCCCAATTGGGGGATGTTGTGAGGCTGAAGGTAAGTGGGGAAGGGAGAGAGGAAGGTGGGGAAGTACCTGGCTATTCAGATCTAGTCACTAAACACGGCTAAAGCCATTTGGAGCAACGTTTCAATTCTGAATGGTGGTCTTACACCAGGGCGATACTGGTAGTATCTTCCACTCTGGAACGTGCCGCAAATATACTATATATTATTTTAATTAATTAATTGTGAAATAACACAAATTAATCAAATAAAATTTATTTGCGCACGCCGGGTTCGAACCCGCGACCTTCGGAATGGCAGTCCAATGCGTTACCACTGGACTATGCCGGCCGTCAATATAATTACTTAATGAAAAAATTAAATTTATTAAAACTCTCAGATCGAAGAATTATATCCGACTTAATATTTATGTTCAAAATTGTAAATGGTAGTGTAGACAACCTTGATTTAATTAACCTCATTGAATTTCATGTACCCATAAGAGCTACTCGTTCTAAAACCCTCTTTAATTGTAACAATTCTAAGACTGAAGATTTCAAACACTCGCTTGTACCTAGATTACATGAAATTAGTAATAGGTACGCAGATGTAGCGGATCTGTTTAACTGCACAGAAGCTAGGTACAAAAAGGCTTTAATATCATATCTTTTAAATCATGACCAATAAAATGTAAGTCTACTCATACTTACGTAAAAAGTCAAATAAATTTGTATTTAAAATGAACTGCCTGGGGCAACTGAGGAAACTTGAGTCAATAAAAATAGTCAATAAGGTGAACCAACAGCTTGATTGGCACTTACCTACTTTCAACCAAAACCTGAATATAAATGCATACATTTTAGCTATTGTAATATATTATATCATGTACCTATCTATACTATCATATATTTCAATCAATACTAATGTAACCTAGTCTACCTATAAGTTTTGCATGTACTTGTCTCTCTAACTTTTTATATCCATCTAGAGTTTCTGTTAATTGTATATTTTCTGATGTCACTGTTTTATAATTTACTGTATATGGTATATTTTATACTGTTGATATTAAAATAAATAAATAATTCAGGTATATAAAAACACTTGTATTTGAATGCAACGTTGTGCCAAAATTTAAAAGCAATCGGTGAAAAATTTTCGGAGATTTAAGATTTTGAACAAATGAACATTTACATGTTTTATATATATATATATAGAAGATTTGTATTGATCACTCTTCTTGGGTTTACCTGATCAGCGTTTTACATAACTTTTTTACGTGCCTATCTGCCCGAAGTCAGTGGGACGTAGACATAGTTGGGAAGTACCTGGCAATTCAGATCTGGTCACAAAACATGGCTTATGCCATTTCAAACATTTTTACATATTCTGAATGGTGATCTGGATACTGAGGGTGTATAAAGTTAACATACAATGCAAAAGCGAATATGCCCCCCTGGTTCTAAGGTCACATTTAAAATTATTAGTCACTAGTAAATTATTTATTTAAATCACTAATGACGAGACATACGCTAATATAATATTTATAAAGTGACTCGTGGTGACTTTCACATCATTATAATATTGCTGTTCACTTCAATGACAAAGTGATTGTCTTCTCTTTGACCTCAGTGAATCAATTCACGTATTTATTGAATGCATTTAGAAATGAGATCCCTCAGGCGTATGTGTGTAAAGCCGTGTTTGATAGTGTTATGAATTTTTTGTGCATAACAGACTGTGTATCCATTTACAATACATGTAACATAAACTACACATTATAAAAAGAAAGGAAGAAACATAAAACCCACATTATAATGGGTAATTTAAGGCTTTTACATGCCCCTTGAATCCTTCAAGGCTGCTGTTAAATATGTCAACAGTCTTAGAAACACTATTTAATAGCGCCATACCTCGTGTCATGACAAGCCGGTAAGTCCATTCTGCTATGTGGGATACATAGCAGATCATGGTGCCGTCCCTGTCTGTAGTTGTTTGGTACAAATAACTTATAGCATTCCAGAAGGTATGGGCTATCGATTAAAATATTAATAACTTTGTACGCCATTACTGCAAGGGCCTCAACAAACTGTAGCCTCCAAAGAAGTAAGGCTAGCAGTCCATAATTGAGTGCTGATACCAACCCTTATGAGTGTGGCAGTGAGTCATAGAACTGGCAGAGAAAGGATGAAAGTAGACTGAACTGTAGAAATGAGATCCCTGTTTTATTTTTTATGTGAATACCGCACAAGAGTCCCTACTGTTCCCAATTATCCGGAGCCAGTAAGACTATAGCATCCCCAATTGGGGTATGTTGTAAGGCTGAAGGTAGTAGAGAAAGGAAGGAAATGGGGAAGAATCTGGCTATTCAAATCTAGTCACCAAACACAGCTAAAGCCATCTCAAGCAATGCTTCAATTCTGAATGGTGGACTGCGTAATGGTAGTACAGTGCGATACTGACATATATCTTCCACTCTGAAACGTGTCACAAATACACTATATTATTTTTATTAAATTAATTGTGAAAAAACAAAAATGAATTGAATTAAATTTACTTGCGCATGCCGGGATTTGAACCCGCAATCTCCGGATTGCTAGTCGAGAGCCTTACCCCTCGACCACATATGTAAGGCAAAACCATGTTGGTCCGTTTGACAAATGTGGAGATCTGGAAAGAAACCAACTGAACAAGATTACGAAAGGGATGCTTAGATGGTTAAGCCATGTGGAATAGAGTGCCAAGAAAATTAATAATGCTGAAGTGAATGGTAGAATAAATCAGGAACACCCGAGGAAGACATTGCATAACCAAATACTTGAGTAGAGTCAGGCTATTAGAAGAGTATGTATGAGATGATACATTAAGGCGATGCACTACGTCGTGTAATATTTTAAATGGAGCCGCTATCAATAACAGCCCTTACATAGATGGCGATAAGGTTTAAATTCCCGCTTAACACCATCCTGTTTTGATTTATGCAAGAAAAAAACATGGCCAAAAAGTGCCTTTTATTTTATTTTGTGGATGTTAAGGCATAAATATTTAATTTTTTTCGATCATTTTATAAATAACTTAATTTGCCACATTGTACAATAAAATCATAACCGAAAATGGGTTCGTAAGTAGGATATTTTGAACTTTAAAGCAGTTTTCATAGGCCTTATACATTATTTTTTTCTGGGCTTATAAAGACTTATCTAAAAAATACTCGATTATTTCAAAGGCCAAGATGTATTCTACTCGCAGTATTTAATTAAAGCATCTGAAACATTTCTAGGTGACCAAATTTTCAAACCAAAAAGACATGATTTTGCATTACTTCGTAGTGCATCGCCTTAATGTGAATAGTTAACTCCGGACAGGCCGCACCAAACGTGAACCACTCCCAACTAGCAAAAAAATAATTAAGCTGCCAAACTTGCAAAATAAAGTGTAAAAATCAACAGACGGTTGATTTGTGAGCATTCTTAGTACTAATTTTCTTTAGTCATTATTCTGCTTACTAATAATGCAACAGATGTCTCTATTGTCACTACGACTTATCAATAGAGCATTGAGTGGTAACTTCCTGTTTTACCATTTGGAACAATTTCCTGTTTTTTGATATAGAATCAAATTTTATCTCTTCTAATTTAAAACTCAATGAACAACAGCTTGTGACCAAGTCGTCCCTTTCTATATTATTATATTGGAAATGATTGGAATAATAAAAGTGATTGACCTGTTATAACTGTGCCCATTATTTAACAGTGTATTAGGGCCTTCACATCCATGTATGTTTTATTCTCAAAAATACAAAATATTCATACGCGTTACTCGTCACACCTAAAATGTGTAATTCCTTCAACAAAAACAGCATTTGCCCAGCGACAATTTTCCTATATTGCTCCCAAAATATTCAATTCACTTAATATAGATACCAGAAAATCGGAAATTGAACATCTTTATATAAAAAATATTCAGAATTGGCTATTGGTAAATGGAAGGAACTATTGCAATGAATGTCTCGTGTCATTAAATTAAATTAACTGCTCTTTTATTCCATTATATGTATTCATATGATTCTTTATCTTTTTTTCTCTCTCTTATTTCTGTATATCCTAACATCTTAACGTTGTAATCTAAAGAAATATGGCTACCATAATACGGGCATGTGCCTAGTATGGTGGCTGTAGAAAACAAAAACTGTAATCATTTAAATTTATATGAATAAAGAAACACCAAAAAAATTCTGTATGTAACATGAATTTTATGTAGAAACTTCACTGGTTAATGCAAACATGTAATTATTTATATAAAATTGTAAAACTGTTTGTTTCCTAATAAACTAAAATTTTTAAAAAAAATTCAATATTTATTAAGGTGATTTATTTGAGTTGTTATGCCAAGTTACACTTCCTCCTTCTTTGGCCAACGTCAACAGATGGACACTATAACGCTGTCTGAAACGTCGGCTAAAGAAGGAGGCATAATACCCCAAAAATAATCACGATAATACTGTGAAAATCATAGGTAGTAGGTACTTAATTAAAATAAAAGACAAATTTTACACATTATTTTATTTTAAGATTGTACCACTAATTATTATACATATTAATAAAAATAGTTTGTACAAATAAACTATCATATTGTAGCCAATAATGGATAAAGTACATTGGTTAGAGAATGTGGACATAAATAAAAACGCAAAGAAAAGGTGAATAAAAACCCTAGAAGTGATACCTATCAATGCTAGAAATCTCAGACAGGCCGATAAAATTAACAATTTTGATACTTCAAAATTTTTGATCGATTTCAGCAAAAGTAAGGGAAAATTGGGCTTACTTACATGCCCATAACACACTTCTATCCATTTATGTATATATTTAGTGCATCATAACATTCTATATTCAGCAGTTATTTTACTGACTGAGAGAGAAATCCTGTGAGAGTGGGTCAATTCTGTCAAGATGGTAGTTGTGTTTGATAGTACCTTTTTATTCCACCAGAGCGCATGAGCGTTGCCACTGTTGCGAACTGTCAAGTCGGAGTAATCAACATTAGGCGAAGGCTACTGTTCACAGAATTACTTGTTTATATAAGTAATCATTATAATATATCTGTAGTTAGAATTGACACATTGAAAAATATTTACAATTTGAATGGAAGAGAAAAACAAATGAGCTACTAGATAATTTTTAAAAATAATAATAATTCAGAACTTTTTTTCTAACCACAGAAATATTTTGAAAATAAAGCATTTTAATGCTTGCGAAATTAAAGCATTTTTCATAATCTATTAATTTTAAAAATATATTTCTAAGTCAGTGAAAAAATAATGCAAGTTGCCCATTAATTATGAAATAATTCAAAAGAATTGACATTTTTTTGTGCGTATTCTTTAAGGAAATATAAATATTGGAAAAAAATAAGATTAATAAAAATTTGAAGACATTTTTAATTTAAAACATTTGAGCCAAGTAAAAGTTACTAAAACATTAGAGAAATTTTATATTACACGAAGAAATTTTTTGACATTATGTAAACAGTAAACACAATGGGCCTTACCTAAAATAAATATGTTTTAAATTTTACACAATTACTTAATTAACACTTTTACATTAATGTTTGTTAATCAGTTATGTAAAATTTAAAACATTTTAGTTGGTACCTACCTATGTGAAAATCCCTTTATTAAATCACAAAATATGAACATTTTTTTCCAATATTACAAACATTAAGAAAAGAAAATACACATAGTATTTTAGTGATATATCTGCAGTCCTACCATTTAACGAGGTTGTCTTCAAATATTTTTATTTCAATGAAAATGTATCATATTTAAAGAGTTAATAATGACAATAAAATTAGTTTTTCAATATTTCCAAAAATGATGAAGTTATGAGCTTTCAAAGTAAACTTGGGTAAAACTTAAGCAATGGTGTCTTGAGAGGTACAATTCATAATTCAAATGTCAGTGCTGCTGTACCGCCGCGTAAGTACCGCAAAGTCACAGGCTTTTCGGTCAGCAGCAAATATCAACATTTGACGGCTTATATTTGCGGTATTTTCAAAAAATTCTTAAAGTTCTGTCAAAAAATTTTATATTACTTGTAAAAAATGTGAAATTTCATTTCAGGAGACTATCTCTAATTCCACAAACACAAAATTCCCCCTATAATAATTATATGATTTTAATTCTAAAACCTAGAGTTTGATCATGCTGACTTTTAAATATACATACAGTAAAACAGTACATTTACATCTCAATGTCTTTTTAAATAAGGTCCACTAGATAACGATCAACATTACATGACGCAAACTTGCAGTAATTGAGTGTACGATCAGAAAAAATTCAATATATTTTAGAGATGCACCAGGATTCAAACCTGCAACCATCCGATTCAACGATATAATTAGGCCGTAAAGTGCGTTAAATGCGAATGGGTGAAAATAAATGAGATCTGGGCCCACCCCCAATACTATTGCGTTAAAGTATTGACCGTGTTAAAGTTCCCCTGTGAGGGTGTCAACAACAGAAATCATTAAACAGTTTGACGTACCAAATATACCAAAATTCTATGCCAAAAATATTCTGGTTCAACATCTCAAAAAGGCAAACACCTAAAACCAGAGCAAAACAAATAGACAAGCTAAGGCCCAGTTGTTTTGCAGAAATTCACGTGTGGCAAAGTCATCAAATGGCAATTCAGCATCATTTTGTTTTTTGAAACTTGAAAGTTCTCATTAACTGCCGTTTCAAGCTTTGGACAAATTGTGATCAGCAAAAGAGAACAACTATCATGTTTATTTATTTCATTTAACCTTCCAGTGGGCGCGCTGTCGTAAAATTTACGACAGACGCGCCTTATCGCTTCTCCCACTCTTACCACTTAGTCGTCAGCATCGAGCTTCGAGCTATGGCTAGAATCAAATCAAATGTCAAACATTTACCGCAAGATATAAATGTTTTTCTCAAAGTGAATTACGGTCGGGAAGTTTAACCGAAAACAGAAGCTTTCCAAAACGCGGTGTTTGTCGGTTATGTGCACTGGATAAGAAAAGATCCTCAGCATCAATGAAGTGTTGCCATTGCCAGTCCTTTACATGCAAGAACCATTCTTCAGTTGAGGTGGTTTGTAACAATTAAAGGATGAGAATATTGATTCTGACTAAATAGGTCGATAAAATATTTTGTTTTGAAATATTAACATGTTTAGAGTGTTGCTTCGTTTTTTTTTTAAGAAAGTCAAATAATTACTGCCTATTATCATTTTTCATATTCTTAAAAAAATTCCCTAACATTTGTGTAAGAAAACAACACTTACATGGAGAAAACTCGATGACGTAAAATTTACGACAAGCGCCCGCTCAAGGGAAATTTCTCAACGCGCCCACTGGAAGGTTAAACGCCCATAGGGCTTTTACATACAGTACAATTATGTTTTTTAAATACAATAACAATAAAGAGTTTACATAATATATGAGAATATACAGATTACATAAAATATAAGATTTAACAATGTTGTTAAGCTTTTCAGTTTATTACAATTTGATAGAAAGGTGAAACGCTCCTAGAATCGGATATTAACTGGGACTGTTTAAATGTCAAAAAAAAAATGGCTGAACGGCCATTTGATGACAATGTTACATTTGAATTTCTACGAAAAAACTGGGCATAAATATATCTAAGTGTAATACTACTTTTGGATAAAGAAGCTATGAATTTTTAGCTTTAAAGTCATACATGTAACAAACTCTCACTCACTATCAAACAAATTAAATTTAAAAAATAATTACTTTAAGTCCACCAAATTTCGGAATTATTAGAAAAAGAACAAACTAGTATTTTGTCATAGAAGTTACTGGAAAGACTCTGCACTAACCATGAAGTTGAATCATAGAAGTCGCTGAAAAGATTTTACCCTACCCATGAAGTTGAATCATAGAAGTTACTGAAAAGACTCTACCCTACCCATGAAGTTGAATCATAGAAGTTACTGAAAATACTACCCTAACCATGAAGTTGAATCATAGAAGTCGTTGAATATCTATCCAAAACCTAGTTCTCCTCAACACAGGTCTCTTAGTGAGGGACTAAGAAAAAATTCTGTATCTCTTCTTATATTTATATTTCACATACATTCCCAAAATGTTAAAATGATATATATGTAGTAATTAAAAAAAATAGTAATACATATGTACACTACTGAGTAAGTTACATGGTTAAAATAAAATATCTGTTCATCCAGAGTTATACTGTTTTGAAAGCGCTATTAAATTAACTCATCGACACGGTAGTGGGTATAATATTTCCCCAGAATTTGAGGTAAAAATGTTTACAATCAGACAAGATTCAAGTGAGTTGTTACTATAATTGTGTACAAAAATATGCTAAAATGCGCACCATCTCCAGCTGAATTTCGACAACCGTCGAAAAGGTGTCTCGTTCGCTAGAACGCAATCGGAATATTTCTTTTTTAAAACTTTCAAAACAGTATTACTCCCAACGGACGGACATTTACATTACAGTAACTTATGTTCTGCTTAAAAATGCCTATCCAGTGTAAAATATGTCATTTCAATCGAGGGGTGTGCCCAAACTTCCCAGTCCACTTTAATCGCTATCTTCATCCTGCATTTGTCTTGCCACAAGCATGGCTTCTTCTTCCTCCTCGTAACCAGGAGCGTACGATCGCACTATTACTATGATGATATAGAGATGGGCCATAAAAAATAGGAGACTCTCGAACCACAGTTGCAAGAAAGTATTCTTTCCGCGAAACTCGAGAGCGTGTGCCGAAAACAACCACGCGGCTTGTGTCGCAAGCCAAATGCAACAGAGAAAAATACCGCGTGTCCGTTTGATATTGAAGTCCGATATGCACAACGGAAGAAGCGACAGATACCAAACAAAGTACTGCGAAGTCAACACCGAATTGTACGCGACCATTAATGTAACTTCTAAGAATAACGCAAAGTTTAAAGTCTTCTGACGACCGTACCGAATGCCAATGTGAGTGATAAGCAGGATTAGTGGCACGGTTCTATGCCAGTAATGCGCATCGTCGTCCGTTAAGTACTGAAGGTAGAAATACACGGAAAAGTTGTGCCGCGTGTCTTTTCTGAACATGTGGTAAAGATAGCTTTCAAAGATGAACTCGTACCCGTACGCACGGTAAAAAACTGCCGTCAAGAAACCTAACGACAAGATGCAGCCTGCAACTAGATTCATCTGTTTCCAGTTCGGTATGAGCTGAATCAAATCGGAAAATAATTTTGTGTTTTGGAAGATTTTGAAGTCAGATATCGCAAAGAACATCGGCACGCTGAATATGATAGGATATAAACGGAAGTGAATTGCGAGTCCTAAAAATATTCCAGAGAGGAAGTATTTCTTTGTTCCTCGCACCAGTTCTGTTTCGTGGAAAATCAAAGACATGATTACTAAAAACGACGCTATCGTATCGGCGTTTCCACGTGTCGCTATTACTATGGCTAGCGGATTGTAAAGCCAGCCGAGAGCGCATAGAGACGCGGTCCTACGAACAGCGATCATGTCTAAAGGCTTACCTTCTGCTAGGAGAATCTTATTCTCGATCACCAGTTTTTTTATGGCTACCCCGACGAGAATATCGACGAGGGAAAACAAGATTTTGCCGAAGTTTTGATTCAACAAGACGTTTGGCACCATCATCATGGCGAGCAGTGGTGAATACCGATATGTGTGTCGTTTGTATGGAGACTCATCGTTGACAATGTGCCGTGCCGCGTCCGTGAAAACACGGTAGTCCACATCCGTGTAGGGAATGGAAGACACCTGATCGTGAAACTGTCCGTACAGAATCAGAAACAGTCGGATGATCGTGGCAATCACCAGATGTGTGCCGAACGGCAAATTGACAAATCTTTTAGAAGCCCGCATCTTGCGAGTATATAAAATACTACAATTCAATCGATAATAATGTGATATATATCTTAGCTATATAAACTTTCTAAACTAACAACTTTTATTTTAAAAATTCAATACCTATTTTTGGCTAAAAAATCACTATTTTACAATAACAATGTATAAAACAAACGCTAATTCTAATCACACTGAAAACCCACTCGAAATCTTTTAAAAGAAACCCTGTCCTGTAAGGGGTTAATTAAAAAAAACTCTACTACATCAAACTCCGCCTAAACATCCTCACTCTTTATTATTATCAGTCAAATAAATACGTTCTCTATGTCTATTCTAAATTATTTTCAAAGACAAACAAGTATTTTCGATTTCTTTTTCAAAGACAAACAAGTCTATTTGATTCCTTTTTCAAAGACTTCAACACTTTTTCATTCTATTTTCAAAGTCTTGTCTTCATCTGTTTAGCGGCTTGCATCATGCAATTCTTCAATTGTTGAAATTCCGCAAGACAATCGTCTTTACTGACTTTGGCTTCTTTGATTACGACGCATTTCGCATAAACGGATGCGGTCTCTCCGCATTTACCCAACAATTGGGGGTACATACCTAACCTCAATTTGGCCCTCTTGGTGGAATCCATTTGGAACTACAAATATAATTTTAACATAAATTTTTTTTTAAATATTTTATTTAATTAAAATATTATATTTATTCAAATTAGTTTTTTCGTTTTTAGAGTTGGTGGCTCTGAATAATCCAAGGGGATCTGTTCCCTGAAGAAAATATCATATATCGGTCGAGAAAAAAATACTGTTAAACCAATACCAGTCATAAGCAAGCAAGTAGTGCGAGGATATCTGTATATAACTCCCAATTCTCTGTGAGTGGGACGTCTTGCTTTTAGCGGTCCATCTTGCTGAAATTTCTTCATTATTCCAATGAAAAAAAACAGTAATTTAACACTTGAATCAGCCGTATCATCAAAAAGTTATTACAATATCCTTAAATTAATATTATTAACTTTCTAATTGTTGTTTTTCACATGGGCAACACTGGGTGTTATAAATATTGCTTGTGCTTCTCCAAATGTTCTATTTTCAATTCTTTCAAAATTAGCTACCAACTTAAATGTCTGTATGGTTGATAACAATAATGATAGAATCAGGAATTCTTATTGCGATGACACACTAATAAAGTATTTCGAGTAACTCGATAAATTTGGATTTATAACTTTGCACTATTGATGTTTTTCGTGCTATGAATGTGGATCTATATTTCAGATTTTTTTTAAATGGAATTCTTATTGTGATGACGCACTGTTATTGTTTTTCAAGGTGCTCGATGAGTCTGGATCTCTCTTCTTGGGTTCCAGGCTGATTCCGCCGCAAACGAATGAGTCTTTCTGCCACTTGACACAGCACAGCCGCATTTCTTCCAGAACTTCCTGACACTTAGACTCCTGGAAGTGATTCTCTGGAAACAAAGGAATAATCAATATAGAAGCATTAAAAAATACGACGAGAAAAGATACAGGGAAGTCGAGTCTAGTGAGTTGCAGCTCAATAGAAATAATTACACAAATGGATAGGTATTACAAAATTTAAAAAATAACTTATATCATTGATCTATTCCAAATTCCTGTAATATTCAAAAATCTGTTTCTGAAAAAATAAGAAAATACAGATTTAGGAAATGAGATTAAAAGAATTTGGCATTCTCAGACTATAAAAATATTACCATTTGTTATTTCAGCTACTGCATTATACCTAGCTCTCTCATTCAAAATTTAGACTTATTGGATCTGTCAAAGAATTTATATTTAAAAATGCAAAAATCAATCATTTTTTACTTTGTGTTACTCTTACGTTTTACTAATATTGCTTCTTATTTTGTTTTTTTTTTTTTTAATTTAGTTTTCTTTTTTTTTAAATAATTTCTTAATATTTTCTCATTATACTTGTAATCACAATTTTACAACTGTGTATTTTGTACCTACTTTACAATGGATTACATCTATTTACTGTCAGTATCTCCTGTATAATACAGATATTCTCCTATGTACACTGCATCATGTATCACTTTTATGTAAAAGCCTTTTTAGGCGTATATATAAATAAATTTTAAATACATGTAGGATTACGAAACATTTTTTAAATATTTATATTGAAGGATCAGTAGGATTTATCGGTCCAGTTAGGAATTCTACCGAGCCGAATCCTCTGATATAAATATCTGGAGTCGGTGAATTATTTTCCCATTTGATCTCTGGTGAGTTGACGTTTGTTCTTTATTGTTTTGTATTTATTATGCTTGTATAGTGCACTTGCATAATGTGGATTGACTAGATCAGAGGTTCCCAAAGTGGTCTATATGGACCCCCAGGGGTCGATATCGGCATGCTGGGGGTCTATGTCAGCGAGAAAAAAATTTGGGGTCCACGAGATTCAAATGGGGGTACATAAGGGCGGACCCCCATTTACCTCAAGTCAACATTTAGGAGTTCCGTAAATGACACAATAGACCTAACACAAATACATATAAAAGACTGAGAAATTACTTATTTGATATTTGTATTTATATATTTCGTAAAGTTGTTAATTGAAGTCTAATTGAATATAACTCAGTAGTTTGGTCTCCATCTTATAAAATTCACATTAACAACATTGAGTGAATACAAAAAAATTTCTACGTTTTATAAATTTTAAATTAAATATCCCTGTCGAAGACTTAAAATACAATTTCTTATTAAATACTCTAAAAATACATACATTAGAAGATAGACGTAAAATAAACGATTTAACGTTCTTATTCAAAATACTTAACTCTAAATTCGACTGTTGTGAACTCCTGCAACTTATAAACATACATACACCCACAGTAACAACACGACAAAATACAATATTCTACAGCAGCACACATAAGCGTAACTACATTGCCCACTCTCCGATACAACGACTTCACACCATGGGAAATCATTACTTGGGTGAGGTTGACATATTCAATACCAACTTGGCAAGTTTTGTGGATCATTTAAAACATTTATTTCAGCAATACTCCTAAACACATCATGTAAACCAACAAATAGCTGTAATTTTCTGTTTTTGTTTCTTGTGTTTGTATGACTTGTTGCATAGCTTTTATCAAATGTAATTTTATTCTTATTTTTTATGTTTGAAAGTATTTGTCAAATTAAAATTATACTACCAACCATGTAAAAGCCCTCTGGGCGTTAAATAAATAAAAAAATAAAAAAAAAAAATAAAAAAAAAAAATAAATAAAAAAAAAAAAATATATATATATAAATAGAGGCTACGTTCCTTTTCTCGACAGAATAAATATATTCAAGCAAAACATTGCACATTGGAAGCCGCGAATTTTCCTAGTTCCCCAACTTGTTTTTGAAAAACGTCCAGGGTAATAATGACGTTCAACATTTAAATGCATTTCACACAGACTTCAAAACTAAGTTTGAGGACATTTTGACCATGGAAATGCAACGTTGAAGAATCGGATATCATGTGACAAAAAGAACTGACCGGAATAAGCACTGACAAAGAACTTAAGGGGCAATTCTGTAGGGCTAGCTACAGAAAGAAATTCCCGTTGCTTATCCTGCTTCATTTTCATTTGGTGTAATACCTCACAAGGGTGCCCCTGTCTGCACAATGTAAAGACAGAGCAATTATACCGCCACCCGGTAGTTGGGCAGGCAAGGGAAGGGAATATTTTACTAAAAAAATAAATGATTATCACATGTGACGTTAATAGTTTTAGGAATATTAGGCAGGCAGGGGGTCTAGGGAAAAAAAATATTTGGCAAGTGGTCTACGGGGCAAAAAAGTTTGGGAACCTCTGGACTAGATGATCATTTGTGGAAAAGTGTGTGGAAGGGTTTAGTTTTTCCTGTAGGGAAGATTTAACCCGGACATACAGTCGAAAAATAAATGACTACATAACAACTCCAGTCATAACTACAACTTGGTTTTACATGACCTTAATCCAGTCACCAGTCTTTCAATCTCGCAAGGAAGCACCTACAGATCGGTTAATAGTCGAGTAGACTAAGAGAGAGTAAGACATCGGGTTCTCACCCGGGCATCATGGGTTAAATCCTCTGCTAATAAGTCCTCCATAATTGCAAAAGCAGAATTTTTCAATTATGCTGATGGTAGTGGAGGTTTTCAGTAATCGTTATTCGTAAACCTAGAATGCATGACTTTCTTTTATTTAAATATACATATGAATCCTATAATTTCTATACCCGCTTTATCCGATTTTTTGACAAAATGATCTGAGTATGACATCTTGTTCACATTTTTGCGAGCAACAAGAGGAGCCTAAAATTGAGTTTCAAAACCCTTCTTATCACGACCAAAAACCATGTTAAAACTGCGAGTAAGAAACCAAATCCGCTATATCATACAGAAAGTTACTATCAAAATCCGCTATATCGGATTCAACGAATCACAAGCAGTTATTTTGCCAAAATACAATATGGCCGCCGCTCTGACGCCACGCTCGTGCGTCAAAATGATCTACTCGTGAGTTTCTAAACCCGCCATGTCGGCTCAGTTGACTTTCAAAATCACGAAGTGAGTATCAAAATCCGCTATATCCATTTTATTTATCGAAATTACTTAATTATTGCTAGACATATATAGAAAAATAAATGCTTTTCGAAATTTTATTACTCCAATTCATTATATAAAAAATTTTTATGCATTTACTTATGTACGCTAGAGATGTGACAGTTTTTTGCGGTTTTCTCCAAATCAATGAAAGTTGATATAGCGGGTATAGAAATTACACGACTCATATCTCTTTGTATGTTTCATTCTTGGTTAGAGTCCAAGTCATTGTGATGATTAAATGAAAACACATTGATGATTGAGTAAGTGTTATCATTTGAGAAGAATAAACAAGAATATTCACATCCCTCCATAGTAACTCTAATGCAGCTCTGCTATGACAGCATCAATTCATTTTTCCAACAATTACAAAGTGTAATTCCTAATTTACTAGCTAACCATCACACTGGTTCTCCAGATGGGTAGGCAGAGAGAATGGACTATTATACTTTGGCACAATGCACTCTTTGCTTCATTCACATTCATTATTATTATTTATTTATTTATTTTGTAAGAAACAAACAGCTTTTATATAATATATGAGATAAATATACAAGTTAACTGAAGTCAAGCCACAGAAGTTTCTTATGTTAAAGTGCATTAGAAATGAAGTTTTAGTATCTTAAAATTAATTTGGTGTTAAAGGAAGGGGAGAGGAAGAGGAAAATAAGAAGAGGATAGGAGATGCTGCCGATACATTCCATACTCTCATATTAATAATCGATCGTACGCATTACTTCATATCGATATTTCTTTAGGTTATTACCAAAAATGTCATCTAATACCACTATATCATCTAATTATATCATCTAATACCACTGGCGGTTACAATGAGGCAGGGGAGGTTGTGCCTCTCCTTAAAAAAGAGAGAAAAAATGGGAAAAGATACACGTATCACTGCAATTGCAGTGCTTTGTACCATGCATTGGCACGATTCTTCAACACTTCAATTGCAGGGTTCCGGCCCCTAGGCGTTAAAATATCAAGTAATATTAAACCCATTGAATAGAGAATAACAGTGGAGGTGCCCTAATAATACAGAGAGAAAATCCATGTATTCATATATGCAAAATATTGTATAACTTGAACAGGGAGGCGCGAAAACAAATTAATAAGTAATTAATTTGTTTTCTCTCTCTTTATTATTAGGGCACTCCCCCTGTTATTCTCTATTCAATGGGCTTAATACTACATGATATTTCAACCCCTAAGGGCAGGAGCCCTGCAATTGCAGTGTTGAAGAATCGTGCTTAACATGGTACGAAGCACATTTAATAGCCTTCCAGATCACATTAAATCGTCCAATTCCTTGTGTACATTTAAAAAGAATGTTAAATTATTTCTGCCATCCGAGGATTTCCAACATATTCTTTTATCTTTGTCCTTTTGAATTGTGGCATAATATTTTGAATATGTTAATTTTTTTTATAATGTAAATTTTTTTTTCTCTCTTTCTTTCTTCTCTGTTTTTAAAAATAATAGTTTGTTACATTTTTATTGCAATTTAATATCATGGTAACCCTACGTGTTTACAACATTATACTGTAATGAATAGGCTGATAGGTACCATGCAGGTATCCAATTCTTAGAAACGTCAATGTAACAATATTGTTATCTTAATATTTGTATTATTTTTTTTTACTATTTGTACTATTTTAAATCTCTTATAATCTTTGTACTATTTTTTTTAATATTTTGTAAAATTATTAACCTCAACACAGCCTTGTCCTAGTGAGGTTAAAAATTCTAACTTAAAAAAAAAGATACAATGTAAAGAAACAATAAATACATAAAATTATGGTATTGGCTTTATCAAAAAAATCTTTTTATTTAAATTTCTGGCAGGCCCCTACGGATTAATGCGAAAAGGGTAAATTGTGCGGGGCTTAATGCCTATATACAATGCACACACCTCTGTCTCTCTTACACTTATCTGACATTGTATATTGCCATCCTGATCGAATTTGATAATGATGATGAAACAGATTTAAATCGTGAAACATGCCCACATTGCATTTCTTATGTTCTTCTTTATTCTATGCTCAAAGTTATAGAACTTAAATATAACACACTAGCTGACGTGTGCCCAGCGTTGCTGGGGGTTATCCTTAGGAGATAAACATATACCTTCGCAGAATTTTCTGTGGGCCATTTTAAGATATACGATTCCGAAGTAAATTACTTGAATATATATCATAAGGTTTAGCCAGCGTTAGCAATACAAGTGCCATCAGACTTTTCTCTACTTTCTGTAAATCTAAAATGCGTGTATTATATACCGGAAGAAATTCTCTAAATGATAGTGAAAACCCTATCAAAATCCGTTGCGTAGTTTAGAAAAACTAAGCGCACAAACAGACAGACGCTGAGAGTGACTTTATTTTATATTATTTAGAGATTGGTAAACTTGTCCAAAGCTCAACACTGAAATTATTTCTTTTATCAAACCAAAATTTTTAACATACATATTACATTAGAATATGTATTGGTTTTGTTATATATATTGTGCATTACTGATTACACAAATTGATAAAAATACCTCCTACTTTGTATAAATCATGGGTGGCCAACCTTTTCAGCAGCCAGGCCAGATTTTAGAAATGAAATTTCCTACCGGGCCGTACTAGAGGTACTAACTCATCTTGATACTTGGAACAACTGGTACAAGAAAATTTATAAAAAAATAATTCCCCACATTTTTTTTCATGTCCTCTGGTGCATTTGCTTTGCGGATATTCCATATTTCGGTTAGAGGAACACTCTTCTCAGCGTCTTGCGGCTGGCGAATATTGCATACCCTGGACGCAAAAGACGTCCAAGACTTGAAAGACTCCCAGAACTCGCAAGAAGCGCAATATTCCATTCAATGTAGCTGCGCGTTCAACACGCTCTTGTGTCATGTTCAGGGTTGATCAAAGCAAAACAAACTCTAAACAGACTACGCAATAATTACAATAGCGTATTATCCAAGGTTGATATTTTCAATTGCGAACTTACCAAATACAAGAGTTCCATAAAAGAGTATTTCTCTGATGGTTTGTGAATAATGTTTATGTCTCTATTATGATTTGATTTATATCTACAACCTCTCTCCATGGCTATAAATGTATTGTTTTGTATAAATTTTTTAATTCATATTCCTTTCTCACAAATTTAAATAACTTATTCCATATTATGCTGTCTCAGTTAAAGTCACAGGGAGGAAATCTATAATTGGTTTTATTTTACTATATAATACTTATGTACAAACTGATTAAAATTATTCAAAGAAAAAAAAATAAAAATACTCGCAAGACGCGCAATACTGAGAGTTGAATAGTTTTTACTGAGATACTTCCATATACGAAATATGATGAGAAGAACTACGAACGTTGGAATGTTTTTGGTGGTTTTATGTACATTAAAAGAAAAAAATGTGTGCGTATGCTCCGCGAGTCACAAGCAGACACACAGCGGGCCGCGGGTTGGCCACCCTTGGCATAAATGATAATTGTTATGCGTGTCAAAAGTAAGTATCAAGTTTAACATTGAATATTTTATTTATTCATGTTATATCTCACAAGAATTCTATCTGTCCATAGCCGATCGAACATGGCATCCTGTGTACAAATGTCCAGGGGATAAAGTGCACTAACTTTGGGAGGTGATTAAATATGCTGGTAGAAATAAAAAAAATAAATAACTTTTTCGAAATCATTGTTTTTTTTTTTTCACATTAAAAAATATTTTTCCATACAAAAAATTCAAATTTTTAACCTGAAAACTAACTACCTTAAAATGGTGGAATTTCGTAATAAGGTATTTACATTTTTTTACTTGTAGTAAGTACCATGTAGAATCACCTCCCTAAGTTAATGCACTTTACCCCCAAACACCTTGCATATATATTTTTGTTTCAACTGCTCTCAACCGTCGAAGACCCAGCGGGACTATGGCATACCAAATTATAGGAAATATTGGCTGAGGGTAGTAGGGAGGGGAAGAAGAGAAAGGTTGGGATGTAAATCGTTATTCAGGTCTGGTCAGTCAGCATATCTTAATCCATTTCAAGCAATATTTCGATTCTTAATGGGAAAGGGAGCAAATGCAGAGTAATTCTTCAATTTTTCAAGAGACATGAAATAAACTTCTTATACACGGTGTCCAAAAACTAGTGGCACAAGCAGGAAACTAGTGAACCTAAAAACATTTTTTTTCCGATCTAAGCATTTCAATATACTTTTTTTTAACTATCTCTGGGTCTATGCTTAAACGCATTCCAAGACCTGTAGGAGCCGGCAGGAATATTCAATACATAAAAAAACATTTTGATGGTATTGTCAACATACCATACTTGATAAAGTGACATTTCGATTATTGTGTTCAACAAACCCAGTGCAAAATAAATTTATAAGGTTGACGCTGCAATTGCAGTGATGCAGACAGTAACCCCCTAGTGACTGATTTTTTTAAAATTTGTCCTAGAAAAACAAACTTCTGACTCGATTTACTCGAAAACGAAAGCTCAAACCTAAAAAATTTTGACCACAAAATCAGCTACAAATAGAATAGGGTGTAAATTCACCAGTTTCCCGCTGGCACCACTTTTTTCCGTTCGCCATGTACATATACACTGAAGAGATAAACTGAGTTTCAAGCAATGTTGCATTCTGAACTTTAATAAACTAACTAATCACGCCGGTTATCTGCAGGGATAGGCAGATAGGATGGAACGCTACAACTGGCACACTCTTTGCTTCATTCACATTCATGTATCGCACATGCTCTTCTGTTATTCCGACTCTTTGCATTCCTCGGGAATCCCCGACTTTTTCTACCACTCTCCTTACAATCCTTTCATCCTCATTAGGCTTACATCAGCCTCGCATAATTTGCGAATCTCATTTAGTCTACTTTAATCCTTCCTCTGCCTAACCTAACCTAACCCAACTCAAGTGTTCGATTATCTTGATTGTGTCACTGATTTCTTCTACCATTCACTTACGTGTCACATATTCTCCTTAAACTCCTTTCAGTGCATTACGTTTACCAAAATTGCATTTTTTCCATTTCTCCGTGTTTGTAACACGGTCATAGATGGTTTTACCACAGAAGCGCCTACTTTCATGTATCACTGCCGTACATCAGGGTTGGTGGATCTTCCAGAATGCGACTTTTACATATTGCTCAATAAAATTTAGCCTTCAGGCCCGTTCCCACAGTTCATATTTTCAAAGTTAGTGTAGTTTCCCACATTTGCAGATTCAACCCTACAATAAAACAATTCATTGGCCTGGTATTTTTATAAAGATATTGTCTTGTTTGTGTATCATTTATGATTTAAGAATTCGTGACATTTTACTTCAAGCGGCGGCAGCTTTCAAATAGAGCTGTTCGCTCTCTATTTTATGATGACCCTAGTTAAACCATTATGCCTAAAAATATTTTCCAATATCTTTCCCACCCCTGTCCCATAGTAATAAAAACCCCAAATAAAGTTTCATCTCCCTTAAAATAATTCCTTTAAAATATTTGTATTGTTTAAGTCACGTTTGTATCATTTAGGATAGTTAAGTGCATTATTTTTTTATGTTTAAGAATGTTGTTTTCCGACGAGCGAGTGGAACATCTTTATTTTTGTAATATGTCCTTCAAGAATTTAGTTTGAATACAGATACCTCCCAGAAAAAGGACAGTATTCATATAACTGGTAGGTACAGGCGTACCTACGCAGGAGCTAGTGTTAATATAACTGGTAGGTACATGCGTACCTACGCAGTCAGTCGTGAGATAATCACTAGGTTTATGTAAACCTAGGGAAAACTGAAGAATAAAAGGAAACTAGACCTTTATTTCTATCAGTTTAAGTTTGAGCAGAGGAAAATAAGATCCTCTGCAATTATATTGTGAATTAATAAATTTATATGTCAAGAAGAAGAAGTGTTTTCCTGCATTCCATCTGACGGCGTGTTCTCGTACCACGATAGCAGAAACAGTTGGTATCACCACTCTATTGTGGACTGCTAGCCTTGCTTAACCACACACAAATTATACAATGGTATATTTTATTTAATCATATTTATTTTCAATCAAAATTTTCACTAAACTATTAGCACATTTATATATATGCACTTATATTAAATATTATTTATAACTATTTATACAAAATAATTATTATTTATACAATATTCATATTTATTTATTTTATATATTCAACTCGATGACCAGAAGAGGTAAGTCCGAAAGTCAAAAACATTTTTGAAAAACGGCCATTGTGATTTTTTTTTGTAAATAACTTCTTTTTTCATCAGCGAACTTATCAAAAAAATTTGATTTTTCTATTCCATTGCAACCAGTAACCTAGTGTCGACCAACATGTTGTTAAATAAGCCACTTGTGTACCTAACAAATAATAAATAAATAAATAAAAATTCAAACAATATTTTTTACTGTTACAAAGCTCACAAGATAAAAGGTTAAGTTATTTCCCACGGAATTGACTGCTCTAAACTACAGAGCTATCGGGACAATAGTGTATACATATTTAATAATTATAATAAGTGTACATCGGATCATAATATGCACTATCAAAATGGAGAAATATGCACTATTGATGCCAAAATATATGCCTAAAGTTTAGAACAACAACAGGAAATTTTAGAGGAAATAAAAGAACATTTTTGACAAAAAAATTCCAGTTGAGAAAAGATGAGAATATCGACCATTTCTAATTCGAATGGCACATATTTTGGCATCACTGACTGAAAAAGGCTCAAATATGCACTAACAACCAAAAAAGGCTTAAATATGCACTAATGACCAAATATGGAAATGCATATAATCTGATGTCTATTAATAAGCAATATTGTTTTAAACACGATGAGTGTTCTTTATATAGTATAGTAGAAAAGATGTTTTTTTAAATATACATATAATATGGCAAATTTTTGATAATATATAACACAATAAAGTACGGTATTCGTATGTTACACAAAGATATTCTTATAAAAAAGAGCCAACTTTGTGTTATCAACAGTCACACAGTAGAAAACATGTACTTTTTTTTACATTTTTACCGATTGAGATGTACCGGTCCAACAAACATAAAAAAAAAAAAAAAGTAAAAAAAAAATGTTGATCCTTTCAAAACACTAATAATTAAAAATGAAATATTTTTCGCCAGTGCATTTTTAAACCTAGTAAAATTAACGCCTTTATAATACGAGAGACCATTCAGAAAATTTTCCAAAAATAAAAAGTAAAAAATTCTAAATGTTAAAAAAACACCATTCCAATTGATAACAATTTTTTTTTAATGTTAGTGGCCCAAGATGGCAGATCTTTTTGTTAAATTCTGGAAAGAACGTTTGAACGCTTCAATGCCAGGTATGAACCGCAGTTCATTCCACACTGGAACTAATCCATAATAGATTAATTCATATTCAACCCCTCGGGCATTTTTGTGTACTTAACGGCACAAACCGAGATGAACTAGTCATTCTATGAATTTAAACAATGTGAGAAAGAGAGAACACCACGCTTTGTATTTTCATCTAAAGTTTGCCTTGGACGCTTCCAAAAAATTTGAAATAATTCTACGAAACAACATAAAATATGTCAAGGCTTGCAAATTTTTTTAAGTGTAAGTGATGACATCTTTCATAATACCTTTTCTGTTTTTTTTTTGACACAATAAAAACTATCGATAAGCGATTTTAAAAACTTTATCTACATTTATATTTAAAATATTAATATTTTTAATTGCACATGTCAATTTGTAATGTTAAAATCTGAAAGAGTTTTTCATCTGCTTTCAAAACATTTATTTTTTTTTTGTTTTTGGGATACATTCAAAAACAGCGAATCTATTTTTAAATTAATGTCTTCTGAGAATATTTATAAATAAATACAAAATATCCAGATACATACCAATTTTAGAAAATGTAAACATCAGCAATTGATTGAATCTTGAGGAAACTATAGTTGTTAATTACAAATTTACTTTGCAAAATTCAAAAGCAAAAATATCCAAAAATTCAACTAAAAATTATTATATGTAATTTTAAATATGTGACATTCAACATAACGCAATCTTCACCTAATTACAATATAGGAAGGCCACAAGCTAATGTAGCATCTACCACCAGCGAATAGAGTTTAATATTACGTGCAAACATTTCACGACAATATTCCATATTCAGATGCCATATTCAGAGGCATTCTCTAAAGATTGACTGAATTTATTGCACATATTGAGGGCCTTTAACAGGACTAATATTTGAATATAAAAATGCTATTCCCTGTTTCTTTCCAGCTCTAGTATTTACACAGAATATGTTAACCCCTTGGGTCCTTTTGACACAGAACACCGACAGAAGCAGAATATTCTTGTGTACTTCACGGACACAGACTCACAAAAGTCGTTCCATCTCTTTTTGTATTACTCTTGAGATACATGATTTAAGCAGTGTTCGAAATTGGCAACACTACACTTTGTATTTACATTTAAAAGTTGGCCATAGACACTTCCAAATAATTTAAGTATATTCAAAAAAAGTCATCGACCGCCATTGCTTTAATGTTGCGAAAGACTTGTCAAAGTTTGTGAATTTTTTATTAATTATTTTTATATTAAGCGAAGTGACAGTAAACGTTATGATACTGTTACGTAATTAAATATGTTTTTGAGTTTCGTATAAAATGGTATTTTTACAATTTACAAAACTAAACAAAAAATTGTTAGAAGTCAGTATACATCAAAACGTCCTTTCGACTCTCAGGCTCCAGAAATTGATTATATGTGCAAAAAAAAGTAATTCGAGATTTGTTTGATAAATTTCGCCCAAAGTAAGATAAAATTTACCTTACCTCGGGCACACAAGACAGCCTAATAGTTCTATCTTTTTTGTCTCTTCAGTGCGTCCAAAGCTATCCAAAACATTTGACTAAATATAAAATTAAAAATGAGCAAGATAAAATTGCTTGTTGCCGAACAGTCTTCGCCATCAATAATCTCACAGGGCAAGGTGTTGCATGTCAAGATTGCCGTAATGTGTAAAACAAATTCACAAAACAAAACAACGATAACTTGCATGAACTTGAAAAAAAAAATCATAGATATTTGATTGTAAAAAAATTATAATAAGCTATTATTTTGAAAAAAGTTAATTATTATTATCCCGAAAAAGAAGCCATTGGTTTCGAAACATGTAGATTGTTTTTACAATCCCAAGCCCCAGACAAAACAATGGAATTTAGTAAGGGTGGGTTGTTTCATGGAATTTGAAAAATTCATCAAATTTCAAAGTTGATTTGAAAATTCTGTGAAGGTTCTATTATTTTATCAACCTTCACACAACTTGAAATATGACAAATTGTTCAAATTCTGTGAAACAACCCGTCCTAACTCTATTTTTTTTCAAACAGTTTTTACTCAAAGTAAGGGTCAACTGACCTCACTTCGGGCACGGGAAAATGTCCAGCACATACACACTTCTATCAGATTTTCTCTACAGTAGTTAAATTTTATGCATTTCATTTTAAATTAATAATAAAAGCAACAATGATTATTAATTTGAGAGACGGAGAATCAAATTTCGACAGATAAAGAAAATGATAATAATATTTTTGTTGTTTACGCAACGATATATATTTGTTTTGAATGGAGCAAACATTAAATAACAGCTTTGTTACAGTGGACTGACCTTTCAAAATTCAAATATAACAATGTGATCAAGAATTTTGTTAATTAACCCCATAGGACAAAGAAGACACCAAAATACAATGTGGGTGTGTTTCACAATCGAAAAATCTGTGGATTCTCCGGCTTAACCTCTCTGGCTAATCTGATAATATAATATAATAATCTAATGATGAGATATACGATTTTGAATGTGTTAGTCAAGGAGAAAACAACACGCTTTATATTCAAATCTAAAAAAAAATTGAAAGGAAGAAAAAATGAGGTGGCATTAACGTTTATAATACATTTGTATAATGAAATGTGTATTTAAATTTTTACAAAATGTCTAAAAAAAAAAAATTATGTTTATTTCTAATAATAAAATTCGAAAGCGTATTCCATTACCTTTCAAAAACAGCTTTTAGTTTTTGGATACATTCAGAAATATTACATTTATTTGAATTTTATTGCAAAGGGGAAATAATCTGACAGAATGTGCCAGAGGCCTATGCCGAACTGTGTTTCACTATCATTTTGAAAATCAAATGGGATAGCAATATATGACGTCAGACAAGGTAAGAGTGACCTAACGTATACTAAATGGGCTGGAACCAAAAGGTATTAAGTCAGTGGTGAAATATATTCTCATCCAAACCTGTATGGAAGGCATTTCTAGTGTTATTCATTATTCCATGGTTTTCCCCATGTTTTACAGAAATCCAAACGCAGCAATATAATCAAATGGTTAATATTTTTATATTTAAAAAGGGTCCCCAAAAGAACCGTTTAACTCTTGAACAAATTATGTTCCATGCAACAAACACATTATTTATCTTATTTTTTTTTACAGAGCCGAGAAATACTAATTTCGGTAGGGACTCTGACTGCAACTCCAATCCAAAGAACTCAAAATTTTTAACTTCGAATTTAAATGTCATGTTCAAAATTGATAGTGTCAGCTTGGAGAATTGAGACAGTCGATAAATTATTTTAATTGGAACTAATTTGTCGAGAATTCAGACTATCTGTGATTTTTCACAGGTCTGCGTTAGTAAGCACATAAAATAAGGTTTGTAAATCCGTGGTTAAGTTACAATCATTTTGAACTAATTATAAAAGATGTAACTAATAATTGGAATGTTAGTGATATAAATAAATGTGCTGTGATCTATTCTCTCCATATATAACAATAATAATAACAATAAATTGAAAGAGTTGGTGAAATATTATTAGCAATAAAGAAATATTTTTATTTAGGCATCATAGAAATCAACTCGCCAAGTGATGTTTTCAATTGGGCTAAATAAATTTTAATTGACAATGAACAAATAGTTGGTTTTTTCGCCGTAACCAGATTCACGTGCCGCCATTTAGGAGTAATTTAAAAACAATGTAAATCACAGAAGAAAATTTATGAAAAGACTTTATATGCATAACATATTTAGCAAAATAAAACGGATATTTAATTTTTTTTTTTTTTTAAACCTACAAATGCGAGATAAACGATGAAATGTAGGTGAATTCGTTGGCTTTAAAACACAATAAGACGTTTATATGTTTATTTAAACCGCCATCGCTTAAATACGCCATCGCTTGAGCATCACGATATTCACCGTAAATGTTTAAAGTAAGAATGGATTGTTTAATTTAGTTTGATGAAGAGTGAAGTGCGTACTGTTACAACCAATTGTAAGAAACATTTGTTTAAATGCAAACCAATTACAACTATATCGCTTTGCAAAAATGGCATACCCCAAGGCTCAGAAAAATGTCCACATTAATTTTAAATCAACTATCATCATGATTTCTATCTTATTTATTTCTGCAACCATTTTTAACTTGTTTAATACCGTGCATTTAATATTAAAATTAAGAAAATTTCTTGCAATAGCCGTGAATTTATTTTACAGTCCATCAAAAACAATAAAAAATCATGCATACAAATATATTTTTGCACTGCGGCAGGAATCAAAACCAAGCCTTCGGAAAAAAAAAGCACACTTATCAATGGTCCTAGCACTAGCGACCAAAGTCAAGTAAAAGTTTTGATCAATATTAAATGATTCAATGGAAGAATTAAGCTGTACATCGAAAAAATCTAAAATGAATGTGTGAGAAATGTGCAGATTGGTAAAAAATACAAGGATGATGGAAGCGTAATGAGCAAAATTTCGAAAAGGATTCATAGATGGTATGGGCATGTAAAACAAATGAACAGAGAAAGGATGAAGGAGAGTATATGACGCGAATTTAAATGGTAGCAGATGTCAAGGAGACCCGAGGAAGACAAGGCACGTTCAAGTGAACCAAATGCTTGAGTCGGACCATGTCAAGAGCAGAGGCGGTTCCTTGGTACGTGCATTTGTGCATTGCACTGCTTGTCTTCAATCTCCACATAACAAATTACAACGACATCTGTGCCCCAGTGATCGATGTAAGAAATTCGTAATTCCCGTCAGGTCATTATTTGAGCTATCTTCTAGTAAAAAAATCCCGCGCAAAAGCAAGCGGTCGTGCATATCCAGATATGCACAAAACCAACTTTTACCATACTACTAAAACAGCGTCGGGCAGTATCGAGACAGCCCGAAGTAGCCGAAACGGTGACATGAGCGAGACAGATTACACTCTTAACGTCAAATTACGTGTTAGAGCAGTGCAGATACATAACCCATCCGTGCATTATCGAAGTGCTTTGACGGCGAGTGAATTTTGCATCACTTTGATCATGCGTAATCCAATGCGTTTGGAATGGATTCGCTTAGAAATACTAATGTTCAATGTTAACGCAACAACATTAACACATTGGAACTCGTTCGCGGTGAAATCAAACGGTTTCGCTATATTTTCAACGATGAATTGAGTGTCCTTTATTTTCAACAAAATTTTGTATTATTTAATCAGTTATTTTACAAATATAACTTAAAAGATAGAATGAATTTCAGTAGGTGTTCCCATTCATTAATTTGCTCCACCTAAATTACAGACTAGGTACATGTTAAAAGTGAAATGCACTGCTGGTAATTACAGTCACGGGCCGCGTCTGGTCAAGAGTCAGAATAACAGAAGAGTATGTAAGAGACGATGCATGAATATGAAAAAAGCAAAGAGTGTGTGCCAAGACAGAGTTGTGTGGCAGTTCATCCCCTGCGGAGACACGGCAAGATGGTTAATTTGTCAGTTAGTCCATGTCATAGAAACCGATAGAAAAATATAATTATGTTGGGGGTGACATTTAAATTGAATCATAATATATTTCACAATACTTTTACACGGAAATAAAATGAAAAACATTTTAATTTGATATTTCTTGATTATTTACAAAACTATGCGAAAACACATTTTTTTTATACAGTGTACATGTTTTTACAATTAATTAATAATATGTATTTATATTGTTTTAAAAGAAACACATGCAAAATACGCCAGAGATTTGCATTATTTTTACAACTTTTATAAATATTGCACAGTAGCATAGCTATATTCAAATTTTAAGCAATCACTTGCAGATTTAACACTTAAGATTATGTGTATTGGTGCATATGTAAAGTTTTTAGCGAAAAAGGGACAACAATATGCTGTATGTACAGGATTATCGAATATGAATATTCGCAAAGTTTTACATTGTTTTTTTTGTTGTTAATTACGTTATATTAAGTTTTTTAATTTTCACTGGAATTTTATTTTCTGAATTCATACGACAGGTTTGAAACATTCTGTATGCAAGCAATGCATTGATTTGTGTCAACTCTGGCTGCGATATCTATTATAGAAATAATATAGTACTGTCAACTTCAACAATAATTAATCTATTATTATTGTTGCAGATTGAACAATATTTGTAATACATTATCTATGTTAAAATTTTTAAAATAAGAACACAGGGAATATTTTTATCACTCGTAAACAAAAGAACATTAATAATAATTTAAAAGTTTTCAAAATGGCCGTTGTTCATTCTTATCATGTCTTCAGAACAAGATTTTTTTTGCTATAAACAAATCCACTCGTGGCTTTCGAGTTTTACAATGATGATGATTATATTATATTATTCATTATATATGTAATTATTTCTTTATTATTTATCAGACAAGTTTGCCTTGCCATTGCCACAGTTCTGACAGTTGTAATAAGCTTGCCCTGTGAAAAGCAACAGCTATTGTTCCATCGAATCGTCTGGCGATGACACGATAACTTTACTAGCGGCTGAACTAGCTTCCAACTTGGGATCACTCTCTTCAAATTTCACTTCCTTTTTACTGCCGCTTCCACTGTTGCTATCCGACGAGAAGTTCTCCAAGTTAGGCTTAGGCGGAATGGGTCCCGGCCCTTTGCTAGTTAAAGGGTTTGTAATCTCGTCGTTTTTGATTGTATTTTCAGAGTTTTTTAGGTTAGCTTGATTTTGGGCGTCGTTAGTCAACGGATTCCGGTCATCGTTTGATTGTTCCATCTGCTTGAGAGGGTCAGAGCTCATCGGGCTTGTCGGGGAAGGTCGTTGAACTGTTGCCCCTACAAGATGCTGCGGGTTTCCCGTGTTTACGAGCCTCGCCCGATCGCTCCTGCGCCATAACGTGACTTCCTGCTGCTTGAAGTAGCGCCTATCTTCCGTGTCCATTAGAACGAGGTTAAGGTAGTAACGCACGGAAAACTTGTTGTTTATATCTCGCATAGTCGGTGTTAGATCGTATCCCGCGAGGAATACGCGGATCGGTATGCTTTCCCCGCGAACCGGAGCCCCGTCCATGATTTCATACTTGGCGACAGTCTCGTTTTCTGTGAATGTGTTGGGACTGGATCCTGTGGTCTCCCGCTTGATGATGGATATCTCCATATGTTTGATTTTGATGCGGACAAGGAGGAAGTATATCTTCCCGACGATGACATCCTTCAGATGGTACTTGGATTTGTTGTACTCGAACTCGATGTGCAAGCAGTCCTCAATGCCTACCTCCATTTTGATGGAGTTGTGCACGTCAGGGTAGCTGCATAATGTGTGGACAGCAATATCGACTTCCTTGACAACGTCAGTTAGTCTTCTTATGACAGTTGCCCGGACGAAATATCGCAGTCTGACATTCGATCCGGTATAAACTTCGTACGGTTTTTCGACATTGGCGAAGTCGAAGGCGTATGACGTGTGTTGTAAAAGGTCCCCGGGGCGCGCAAGCTCCTTGACGAGAGATATGAATTCATAATGGTTCCCTCTGTCGTAGAACAGCTCGATTTGACCTATCAACTCTACTTTGATTCCCTGGTGTTCCAACTTCGTTCCAGGTCTCCGTACCGTCACATTAACTCTTCCCGAGACCGTTTCTCCGTCGTAGAACAGTAATTGTTTCTCCTTCTTGCCGTCATCGGAATTTTTCACTTCGACAACTTTGCGTCTGTCGGCGTCGTCGAAAACGATCTCTATATCCGCCGTCTGCCCGAAACCAAAAAAACTCATGTTTGCGGAGAAGGAATGGACCGATGTGACACTAAACGAGTGGCGGACTGTTGGCGATCAAGAGTGGGCAGGATTAATCGCGCAAAACATCAGGAGAGAGCTTTACGCCCGCTACGGGCCAAGAGGAAGTTCGACAACTCACAAAGATGGCGACTGACTAGTGTCAGATGTTATGTGATCGGCCGGTGAGAAAAAAAGATTAAGTGAAAATGGCGAACTGACCTGACAGACACTTCTGGATCTTGCAGGCATTCGCCTTGCAGGGGTCCTTCATAAACAGCAGGTTTTTTGGGACAAATTTCACTGGGAAAATGCACTTTTACGAAGAAATCTTATAAGATTCCGGCTCAGGCATGCAAACAGAAGGCAGTCCGTGGAAATTCTCTTAACCGAAAAACTCACAGCGGGAATCAGTTCCTACCCAAAACAACAACACCTCGCAGTCCCGCCACGATGACTTTACAAGTGTTACAATTTAGAACTACGATTGTCAGCATACATAAAATTGTGTTTTATTTTAGACTTTTTTTACCAAATGAACACCGGTTGATGTTTCTATCACCGGCAAAGTTATATGGGTAGAACCCAAAAATATCACTGGGTTAGTTTTTTAAACAGGAAAAAGGGTTTGATAGCACAATGGTTGAGTATCCTCTCGACAAACGGAAGGTTCTGAGTTCGATCCTCGATCGCACTCAAATTTTTTTTTTTGCATTTTTTTGTAATTTTTATTATTTTAAAATAAATTTTATTATTTCAATACCTACCTCATCACATCAAAATGAAGGCGTTTTTTCTTTCAATGTTTCTGGCTTTCACCCTGGGTGTTACCAATTTTGAAGAGATGCAATGTTGAGCGGATGGGAGGCAAGTTTTAAATAAGGCTTGATAGAAAATTAAACATTAAAAATATGGTAATTATTTTTTCAAGTTCATTTGTTCAAAATTACCCCAAGCAAAGTTCGATTAGTTAAAATCCTTCAAATTGTCTGTGGTAAAAACAAGAAACAAGATCGAACCAAAAACGAAGAAGACTTGAATATTTTAGTAGCGAGGGCAGCGGGCTGCAGGTTTTGAAGTGGAAATTTGATCAATTTTTATCAGTTTAAAAATGTTGGATTTATCCAGAACTTCCATGGGGATCGCCGCCGGACTGGCGGGCACACTGTTCCTAGGATATTGCATATATTTCGACCAAAAGAGACGCAAGGATCCGGACTTTAAGAAGAAGCTCCGCGAGCGTGAGTATTCACATTCATAATCAATTTATGGAACTATTACGCATTGACCGCCCATGAAATCACACAAAAACCATTAAAAACATACAACACAACAACTTGTCCAATATATAAATTACACCTTATTGATTTAGTAGTATTTAGGAAATAAATATTTTTGACGTTTGGTTCAGGCCTTATAGGGTGAAATCGGGTCAAGGCCTTGTTGAATAAGGGTTTATTGGCATCCAAACCATCCCTTATTATTTGCCACAACATAAAATTATTACATAAAGCTCGCAATTTCTTTTACGTTCATGCAACACGATTCGCACCATTGCTTTTACAACACGAAGAGAAAGGTCACATTCCATTTTAAAAATTCATTATGACAAAGGTGTACATAAATTTGTTAATTTTATTTGCTCGAATAAATTAATTAAACTTAATTTTTTCTTCAATACATCGCATACTGATGAACATATTTTTTAGGTTAGAATTTTAATTGTTATATTAAGAGTAAAAGCATTGAATTGTAAAGCTTGAAAACGCAGGGAGTGAATTGGTGAATACTATTTTTTCCTATTCTCTTTTTACTTTTATTAAAACACAAACATTCCATTGTAACAAATAATTTGACAATATTTTAATCTCTCCTACTAGTCACCATAATTAAAGTGAGTAGTGAGGTCTTAGCTAGAAGAGGATTGAACCCGTGACACCGGGGTAGAAAACCATAGCTTTGGACCACTCAACCAACTAACAAATACTCCATTTGTACCTCCAGGATAATCCCATTTCTTGAAAGTGGTAAAGCCGGCTGCACATGGGTGACTTTTATATACGTAACAGTTTTGTCACTATCACAATTTGCATAAGCCTCAACAAAATGAGTCACATGCAGTCGTCCAGGGTGGTGAAATTTTAAGTGAAGTAAAGATTTGTTGGGAAGGTTGAAGATGTGTTCAGTGTTGAAAGGAAACCATGTAATTTATTACAGCAAGGATTATTTAAGTTATTTTGATTAGAGCGTTAAAACGTAGCACGTAGTAGACTGAAGGTACTCAGTAGCTGACTGAGTACCTTCCCGCTGTCGCTTATGTAAGGTGCCAATACGATTCAAGTTGCACCTAAGAACTTTCCCGAACATTCTAGTTGCTATGGCTACAAACATTGCCACCCGTAACGCTGAGCAACGGCCGATATTTCCAGTATGTTCCATGACGGCCTAGGTATCTTAGCGCTTGGCACTGTGTACTAAGTAGTACTTGACACCGTCAGACTCGAGTAGTGGCGTACCACTACAGATTTAGTATTTTTTTCAAATGCTTTCAAATTTTTCAAATTCTAAGATTCGTGAGACTAAATTAAGATTTTCTTTAATCGGCGATAGAAAAAATGTAATTATGATTTGATTTAAGATTTTCATGGCTCAAAATATTACGTTGATTTATTTTTAGATTATTGTGCTGTGTTTCCTCTTTAGCCAACGTTTCGGACAGCTTTAGAGTGTCCATCATCCATCAGCGCCCTTGAGGTGATTTTTCACAAAAACGGCGCTCTACAAATTATCCAATTATTATTATTATTATTATTATCATCAGGGAATGGATTGTAGTGAAGTGTATGTTTATGTATGCAGAAGTGATACCGTGTTGCAAGCATTAATCCTCTTGATGTGGTTTTCTGCATTTAGTTTTGGCTTAGCCGTCTAATAATACTAGATACCAAGAACTATTAAGCTTAGCTCCGTCCTCCCTATTAATATTTATGGGGTTTTGTGGATTTCAATTGCCTCCGTAATTACGCGCTCGATGCGCTTAGACCTTCCCAGCACCCTAGGCACAAATCCAAAGTAATTGCCCGTTCCAATTAAGTGTTCGGCAATTGCCGATTTCTCCAGATGGCCGAGTTTGCACGCTCGAAAATGTTCTGAGATTCATTAGTAAAACGTTTCATCATTTTAAGAGAAAGCAAGTCTATTGTATATGATGACATATTTCATAAATCAAGTCTGTTAGCTATTCGGAGCGAAAGCAGTGTAAACACAGACTCTAATGTCCGAGCCACGTATTTGAAGCCAGGATAGCAATCCACTATGCCGGCGTTCTATCATGGCAAGATCCTGGCTTACTATCCTGGCTTGGCACATGCTAGAGCGGTTTACATGATTCTAAAATAATTCAGTTAAAAATATAAATTACGTTTAAATTCTCAAAATAAACCATATTTTGAAAATGATGACACTTAAATTCAAAGCAAAATTCTAGAGTTCATTGAAACGGAGATACAGACAGAAACAGATACACATAAAACACATCTGAAATTAGTACGACTTTTTCTTCAACACGCTTTTAAAAGTGCATTCCAACAGGCGGGGACAAGTTATCACTTTTTTATGCAACGTAATGTGTATTTAAGGAATCGTAGTAATCAATAGGTCATTCTTTGCCTCCCACTTCAAACGATGTTATTCCGTGTCTTGCAGGCGTGCTGTGGGCGTGACGACATATTTCATGGTTGCAATATTCACTCTGGACGTGATCAAATAACTAGTAAACCTTTACAAGAGAAACAAACATCCCGAGGTTACGAATAACCCGAGGATATTATTTGAATTTTTCCTACTACCTTTATTATAGTGGGAAAATCTGGCTTCTGCCCTGATGGAGAACTTGGATAGTAATAGCCCACTCTTATATTAACCGTTCAATTCGAGTAGTGGATACTCTCACCCCAGTGAATGACTATCATTCAGAATCGAAAAGTTGCTTAAAATGGCTTCTCAGCAGATCGCAATAGCCAGCTGCTTCCCAAACTTCGTCTACTCATCTCCTTCCACTCGTCACTCCCTCAGTTTCACAACATACCTCAATTGGGGATGCCATAGTCCCTCTGGCTCCGAGCAGTTGAGATTCGTAAAAGATATTGTTTTTGTGATATCCTTAATATATCCGGGTGAAGTAGATTAATAAGTTCAGCTCCAATTTATAATATATATTTATAACTGAACATTTTATACCATGTTGACTTCATACACGACATCCACCCAACCTTTCACTCATAACAATATGATGTACAACCCGAAGAACACGGAATTGATTGCGTTCCACCACGGAAAAAGTCAAGATACAAGTAAGATGCTCCCCGTATACCTTAACGAGGCAAAAATAAATACATGTTCGAACGTCAAATACTTGGGGCACATTATTAATCAAGATCTATCGGACGATGGCGATATCGAACGTCAAAGGAGAAGCCTAAGCATAGTGTCTAACACGATTGCCTGTAGATTTTTCAAATGCAGCAATACCGTTAAAAAAATACTGTTCAACGCATTCTGTACTGGCCTGTATACGTGTGAGACATGGTGTCACTACCGAACTTGCTCGATGGAACGACTCCGAATTCAATATAATGACGTCTGTATAATCATATTTGGATACCGAAGATACAGCAGCGCATCGACAATGTTCACGGAACTAGGACTGAATGGATTTGCCGGCCTGATGAGACACCGGGTCACTGGAGCCAGGATGCGGCTAATGGACTCCGCCAATACGTTGGTGACCGCAGCCTACCAGCACCAAGCGCCACTCCTGAGTGAGCGCTGGGCCCAAGCTCACTCAAGACCACGCCCTGCATAGTTGTTAATTACTTTGTTGTTAATTTATTCTCTGTCATATATTTTTTCAATTTCACATACCTACTGTACAAAAAATATGTATACATAAATGGGACGTGTGGGATTGCACTAACTTACCCACATCCTGGAATAAAAATTATTATTATTATTATAACGCGAGAATAGCAATTACGCCAAATTTCAATTCTCGCTCACACGCATTTGCGGTCCTGTTCGCGACTTATCTCTCTCATTCTCAGGCTTCCATACACTACAGTTAATATTTTTAAATAAGTTCTATATTTTGAGTTCTCAAAACGTTTGCTAATTGATTTCGATATTGGTTTGTAGGTCGCAAGCTAGCCCGCCAGTCCACGGGTTCGGGGCGCCACGACCCCTCGGCGCTGCCCAACCCCAAGGACCACCAGGCCGTCCAGGAGTACTTCCTGCAGCAGATCCAGCTGGGCGAGGAGCTGCTGGTCTCCGGAAACCTGGATGAGGGCATTGAACACTTCGGGCGGGCAATCGCTTTCTGCGGACAGCCCAACAAGCTGCTGGAGGTGAGATGTTGTTCTCGATGGAGTTTTTAAACCAACCCTGAGCAGGCCTCGTGTGACAATAACTTTTATAATACCTTTGTCTAATTAAATATGTTTTTTAGTTTGATGTAAAATGGTAAATTAAAGTTCACATGATAAAAAAACTTCAGTAAGCGACTTTAAAAACTTTGTTTGCATCCAAAATATTAATATTTTTAATGATTGCATGCGTCGATTTGTGATACTAAAATCTCAAAGAGTCTCACCTACTTTCAAAGACAGTACTTTAATTAAAATAGTTAAAAAAAAAACAGCAAATCTACTTGAAATTTTTTATTTTTATTTTTTTATTATCAATATAAAGTTTTTTTACAGGTTTTTTTTTTCGAAGTCTGTCTCACTAGGATAAACCTGTGTCGAGACAGACGTATTTGATACATGAATTGAGTCGTGTAATTTCTATACCCGCTATATCAACTTTCATTGAATAGCAAGGGGGAATATTTGGTGACGTTATACTATTTTGTTGAGGATCGAGGGGTTAAAAGAAGTGGTTGAATCAAAGCAATCTGAAGAAAATATTGTGATAGACAAGTGTCAAGTGGATTATCCTTCTTATTTAGATATTAGCTTCTTCCTAGAAATTAAATATTATCTATGGGATTGTTTTGATACAGAGGAAGATCTCCGATGCGTTGGAATGATCAAGTATCACAGGTGGTTGGTAGCAAAGGCGGTCCCTGCCATAATGCATTTGTGCAATGCACTGCAGCACATTAGTGTGCCAAATATCCCTCGTGAATATCATTTAAACCTTTTTATAGTGTCCGTGCAAGCCTCCTACGCATGCGTAAAAGTGTTGTGCATATTTTGAAATGCCGAAGATGTGATGTCACACAATGTGTTCTCACTGTGGGCATGCTCTCAAGCGGCTGAAACCGTGAAATGATGGAGACAGATTACTTTCATAACTGCAATTCATTTGTTGGAGCAGTGAAGACACATGGATCCCGCATGCATACGCGGCGCTTGACATTGACTTGACATCGTTGACAACACGTTATGTGATGCCAAACGTTGATTTGAAACTACTTAACAATGCTTAGTTATTATTGCACTACAGGATCAGGATTCAAACTTCTACATAATGTATTCAGTATAGACACTGCGCCTGGTTTTCGCAGTTTTGATCTGTAAAAAAAAATGTTTAAAAATTTCTGGCATTCAAAATCTTGCGATAAAATTGTTTTTGACAAATAATTACCCGCCAAAACCATTGTTGAATATAGTACAAGTTTGTAAGGTTAAGACAAAAACAGTGAATAGGGTACTTAAGAAATAACTTTATTCATTCAAAAGCATCATGGCTTTGTTTATGTGATCGTTAATTTTCCAAGTACAATTTTCGGAGTCAATGTATCTTGGAATGAATTGTTCATTTTACTAAAAAAATGCAAGTTCCAAATATGCAGCTTCCTTAATCATTTAATTTACCTGTATGTTACCATTTTTTAAGTGAAATCCATCAGTGAGACGTTGTTTGTTTGTTTGTCCAGGTCCTGCAGCAGTCCATGCCGGCACCCGTGTTCCGCCTTTTGGTTCAGAGACTTCCGCTCATCATGCAGAACTGTGCGCCCCTGAGGGCGGCTTCCATGCAAGACGACGATCTCGAATAAACAGTAAGATGAATTCAACGTTAACTCAACACAGGAGACCCTGACGAATATCATTTCCCTCGGGGACTACGTTATCTTTGGGATGCTGTGCGGGGGATTTTTTAAAGTAAAGGAATGGAGACATTATCTCCCAGATGCAAGCAGAAGTATTATTGATAAATGATGTTGGTGACATACCTTGTGCGTGCGGTGCAATACATACTAATTTTGGCCCATCTGCCTTATTTCTATTGTCTTTGAAAACATAATTAACTAACTAACTAACCATCACGCCGTTTTACCGCAGGGGTAGGCAGAGGGGACGGACCGCCAAACTACTCGGTGTTGACACACACTCCTTGCCTCATTCACATTCATACATCGTCTCATACATACTCTTCTATTGTTCTGACTCTTGACATGGCCCGACTCAAGTATCTGATTCACTTGGTCGTGCCATGTCTTCCTCGGGCGTCCCCGACTTTTGCTACCATTTACATTGTATATTCTTCGCTCATTCGCTCTATATTCCCAAACGATCTAAGCGTCCCTTTCTTGATCTAACTCATTACGCTTACATCAGCCTTGCACTCTTTGCGGATCTCCACATTTCTCACACGATCAAACATAGAGAAGAATAGAACTTGAACCCAAGAGGAAAGAAGTTTGATTCGCCTCTAACCTTGGTCTGTGTAAAGAATTTTTCTAAGCCAATAAAAATTGATTGCACGGTGATTGTTTCATGTTATATCTCTGTTCACTTGCAGATTTCTGTGTTGGGAACTCTTTGAAAAAGTAAAAGGTTTTTTACAATAATTGCGTTTATTTACGCACAATAAATAAGTCTGGATTTAGCTACACTGTTCACTACCCAAGGGTTGGTAATTCTCTGTTTCTAGAAGCTTGAAGTCTGACAATGATACCCCACAGGCAATTGCTACACTCTAGCGACATCTGTCGGACTCTGGAGTAAGCTTTCTGACTAGTGCCATCTATCGCTTGAATACAAAACTTTTTACCATACATCACATTTCATGTAAAACTAATGAATCTATTTTTATTTTTTCAGACCACCAAATTACCAGTGGAGCAGTTAGAAAATCCAAAATCAAAATGCCTCTGTTGTTCAAAAATAAGTCCTACTCCCTTCACTCACCTACTAATCTATCCCTTGCCCTTTTATACAATACATACAATAGAGTAATTTGTTAAAAATGTAACAAAGTTATTTTAAAACAAAAACAGTAATCATGCTAGAAATTGTTTCAAACTCCAAATCAAATTTTTATGAAATTATCAAGTGTTGATTTTTTTGCTTAGCCAATTTTAAACATATTAACAAATCAATTGTTTTGTATTTGATTTTTTGTACGTTTTTTTCAAGCGTTACTCATGTAATTATCACAAAAAATAATATTGTTTTTTTTTTTCTCATTTTTTTTTTTTTTTTTTTTTAATCATTTCTTTGAATGCGAGGATGAATAAAAGATAGTTTTTAGTTCTAGTCGTAATGAAAATTATATGGATAATTTTACAGAGTAGAAAATTGTGTATTAAAAAAATTTCAAATATTACCAAATTGTTAAAAATGTTATTTTTTAAATGAAATTTGGCAATTTTAATTTTTATCACTATTTGTGTCGTCATATTTTTGATTGTTTGCGACACCTGAAATTGGACGAAATCACAGGCCTCTCAGTATCGCCGCTGTGTTCAAATTCAGAATTAAAACTTTGCTTGAATTTACTTATGTGACCAGATCTGAATAGCCAGGTACTTCTCAACCTTCCTCTTATCCATCGTATTATACAGTTCTGGCAGAGCTCGGGTAAAACCAAAAATTACTAAATAGTGGTGTTAAAACAATGTTACTCATTTATAATATTTTTCATCACAAACTGTTTTGCTTTCTATGAAAATATTTTATTGTATTTTATTTTTCACATGTTTCTTTTCAAAAGAGTCCTAATATTTTTAGCCGCCAATGCAAAATGATTCTTGCGTTAAATAAATTGGTTCACGTTAAATCAAAATCTCGTAGCTAGACTATATATCGCAACTAGAGTTGCTTGCATAAAGCATGATTAAAAATGTTATTCGACTTCTTAAAAGAAAATTCCAGTGAAATTGAATAGGCAATTTTTAAGCAAGACAAAAAGCTGTGGGAAGCGTGTATATATATATGCACCAATACATGCAATCCTTGGTTATGTTGTTTGCTTGAATTCTAATTGCGCGACTTATAACTCAAAACACCTTGTTTTTTAAATAAATCTATTTGAATTTAATTTTTGTTTTCGTGAATGAATGCAAATCTTGGAAGTTGATATTAATCCACTTCCCGACATCCGATCGAGCTGAAACTCGTCAGATAAACTAGTTGTCGATGACAGTGCATTCTATCAACTTTTGGTGGCATTCACGCACATACACGAAATTCTGGAAATGTGGACGAACAAAATAAACGAAAATAAAAAAAAACTTTGGTTAATTTTTTTAACTTTTCGTTTTAATCTAGTTACGGAGTTTTGAAAAGTTTTAATGTGAAAATTTTAGTTTTTTTTCTAGTTTAAATTATCAGAATATCATGTGAAGAGCAATAGATAAGCTTATATTGTGTAGTGAAATATGCCTTATTTTGCAAAATTTTCTGCAAAAATTTTCCCAAAATGCATGTATTCTATTTTGGTTTATCGCTTACTCCTAAATTAAGTCGTTTTTTATTTAAATTTTGATGTTGTCACATGTTCCTTACTATGTAAAATGTAGACTATATACATTATTGTTAAAGAAATCTGTAAAGTTTCTCCGAGTGTGCATCTTTTTACGTATTTAAATACGGTTGCATTGTTGAAAGAATTACGAAAAACACATAAAAATTACAATTCAAAATCTGATATGGAATTTGTACAAAAATATTACAACACCAGGTAAACAATACAGTAATGTATCTTATTATTTGCATGAAAAATAAGATTCCCAAACTTTCGTCTTCCCATCTCCTTTCTCTCTGCACTCACATTTTCCAAATTGGGGTTGATGTAGTCCCACTGGCATCGCGCAGTTGGGACTCTTGTGTGATCACACAAAAAAAAAATTGGAGAAGTTTTAAAACAGTTAAGTTGCGTAATATCTCGAATTATTTTATTTTCACTTTTTACTCTCCATATATTGAGTATTATTATTGTTTTTGAACTTTTCGATAAGCATATTAAAAACACAATCTTGGCAAGATAATTTTGTTACATAATGTTCTCTAAATTAATTCTGGCAACTATTCAATTTGGAAAGTTGTCAGGTTGTTGAAATTTTTTCGTCTTAACTTTTACCCCTTTGGGCATTTTGTAAATTAAATTAATGTGGGTGTTAGGAAAAGTGTGCAAAATGTTATTTTTGAAAAGTTGGAACGTTGGCAACACGGGTTTGAGAGATTTCTTCCGTTTGCTGAGGCAGTGTTTCGACATTTGGAGGGAAAATAATATATGGATTAAAAAAGTTGTATGTAAAAATTGTTGTAATTGTGTGTTATTTTCATAACATAACAAAATTGTTCATTTTGAGTGTAAATTACATCAAAATATTAGTTTTATTGTTTGTGTAGTTGTTGTGTTTATATTAAATGGTTCATTTTTGGTCATTTGCATTAAAATTGTTCATTTTGTGTAATGTACATTAAAATTGTTCATTTTATGTAATTTACATTAAAATTGTTCATTTTATGTAATTTACATTAAAATGATTCGTTTTACATCAAAATTTTGGTTTTATTGTTTGTGTAGTTGTTGTGTTTATATTAAATGGTTCATTTTTGGTCATTTGCATTAAAATTGTTCATTTTATGTAATTTACATTAAAATGATTAGTTTTGTGTAACTTACATTAAAATTGTTCACTTTGTGTAATTTACATTAAAATTGTTCACTTTGTGTAATTTACGTTAAAATGGTTTGTTTTCTTTAATTTATAATAAAATGGTTCTCTTTTATGTAATTTACGTTAAAGTGGTTCATTTTGTGTAATTTACATTAAAATGGTTAATTTTGTGTAATTTACATTAAAATGGTTAATTTTGTGTTATTTACATTTAAATGGTTCATTTTGTGTAATTTACATTAAAATGGTTAATTTTGTGTTATTTACATTTAAATGGTTCATTTTGTGTAATTTACATTAAAATGGTTAATTTTGTGTAATTTAAATTAAAATGGTTAATTTACATTTAAATGGTTAATATCCCTTGCTGGGACAAAAAAGCAAAATAATAAAAAATGGTGTTTTATAATTCTTCATATTTTTCCATCCAAATGTGGATATTAAGTATTTGGTTGAAATCTCAGAATAAGGCACTTTGTATGGAATAAATTGTTTGTGAAAATCGTCATAGGGAAATTAAAAGTTGTGTGGCATTTATTTTATGATGAAAACTGTTGAAAGATGATAAAAATGTTATGTAATATTATTGAAATTGATTTATCACGAAAACTGCATTTTTGATTTTTTGTAATTCCTAATTTTTTTTTAAAGAAATACAAACGACATTCTCGGGTTACAAATAACCTGGAAAATACTACTACCATCATTATAGTGAGACAATGTTACCTTGTGAAGGTGATGGAGGAGGAGCTAGGCAGAAGATTGAATCCGTGGGAACCTGAGGCTTTGGACCACCCGGCTTCTACTGTATTAAAACAATTGTGACTTTTTTAAGAAAGAATGCTAACTGAAGTCCCCAGTGCTGCCCGAGCTTTACGCACAGTTTAATGAAAGCAGGTGTAGTCGGTGACCTTCCTCTTGTTTTGAAGGACAAGTGTGCAAAATATCATCAATCTTGGAATAAAACTATATATTTGTATAAAAATCAAATCCACACGGCCTGTCCACGCGGCCACCCGCCATAGACACTCTTCTATATGTAAATAGATTGCATCCCCAGTTTGTAGGAATGTTGGGTCAAGTGTACAAAATTTCATCAATCTCAGAATAAAACTGTAGATTTGTACCAAAATTAAATCCACACGGCCTGTCCTCCATATCCAGTTTGTAGGAATGTTGAAAAGTGGGCAGGGAAAGAAGATGGGAACGAGGAAGGTTGGGAAAGTCGCTAAACATAGCTGAAGCCGTTCCAAGCAATGTTGCCATTGTGAATAGTGATCTTTTAACGGGGCGATACTGAAAGGTGGAGCTAATATCCTGCCTCCATGGTGGAATGAAGCGCAAATTCATTTAAATATACAGCTTGACATACTTATCTTTACAGCTTCACATGTAGATTTTGTGGACTGGCCTCTCGACCCGCCACAGTGGGAGGGATATATTCCTAATCCCTAGATTCCTACCCAACCCTCATACTTTTTAACTTCCCAGAACTTGCTTTCCTTATAAAAGGTCCCCCACACACGATCCCAAAAGATGAAATATTTATATATTTATTAACGGAATCGTCCAAATTACAAAATAATAACACAAATACAGGAGTAGACAAAGGTACATGAAAGCAAAGACATATGGCAGATATAATATAAGAAAATAAAGTGACAAGTCGAATCAAGTCAAGACTACGCCGTGGGTCAGGACCACAGGACACTTATAATATTCCGTCACTTGTTTAGCGACTGGCAAAAATCATTCAGACTTATCCCAAAAAAGTTAAGGTTTTGACTTGAGTTGACCAGTCTACACATTCTGGACAATGGTGAATAATATCTATAATTTGTCGAATGATGGTTGAGGAAGAGCAGTTCATTATTTCTGAGTCTTTTGAGGGGATATTGAAGGAAATGAGTTGCAGTAGAGTAGGTGAATCAATAATACCATTTATAATTTTGAAGAAGCAAATGAGGTCATTTCTTTTCCGACGGACTTCCAAAGGAGAGAGGTTTAGAGTTAGTTCAATTTCATCATATGAGTATTTGCCTTTTTCTAAACCTAGCCTCCTAGCAATCCCTCTTAAGAACTGATGTTGAACAGATTCAATGCGTCGAATGTGGACAGCATAAAAAGGAGACCAGATAACACAATCATATTCAAGATGGGGGCGAACCAAGGAGCAGTAAAGAGTTCTAAGGGTATTTACGCTTTTGAAGTCCGAAGTGATTCTAGTGATATATATATTCTACATATGCCCTGAAGGAAATTATTTTCCTCCCCACCTCCTGTGTGGGGTAAATATAAAAAAAAAATCAAAGCAAAAGACTGCTGCCCGTGAAGAACTTAGTGGAACTCCATTCGCATCAACCAAAGATAATAAAAACAAATGGAGATATAACGGCATGCTTAGTGCCGACTATAGACGAACTACAAAAAACCAAATTGCACATTAACTAACCTGTTAACTAAATATAACTAAACTGTTTTCATTGTTTTATTGTAACTACACTTTCGTCGAGTGGACTACGCAATAAAACACTAGAAATAAATCAAAAATATTTAATTAAGACAGGAACTTGTTACATGGCACAAAAGTAAGGTTTATAATGAACAAATTAATATCAGTCTACACAGTGACCACACATGTCAACATTATATGGACCACAAATAGCCTTTCTACATCTGGTGCAACGGTGTTTGGTCATCCTTGGATGGACACAGGTAGCTAATTTTACGCACGTTTGACGTAGATGGAACTAGAGCTTCTATTGTAGAATATTCGCCAACATTAACAATAAATATATGAATGTACGTACTGTCATATAACAGATTTTAGGCGCAAAGATCCTACAGTTGCCAACTTGAGTAGCGGGAATTATCAGGTTAGTTGCTGGGTCAAACGTAACGCGCAAAAGATCCGCTACAGTTCCCCCCACCCCCGGCGACCGAGCTCCTCGTTCCTCCTTCTTACGCGCCGACCTCTGACCTAGCTGGACGTGTGTTCGTTTCGGCGCCCGCGTTCCAATTCGCACCGCTCGGTCGAGAAGCCAAATGTACGACAATGTCGCGCTTTGAACATCGACAGGCTGGCACCGTTTGTTTGAAACACGGCGCACAGTCCTGCAATCAACAGGATACCCCGACAACACCATGCTGTGAGTCTCTTACATTTCCTATTACCCTTGAATGTGTCCGCTAATAACCTAAATTCGTCCACGCTGCCTGTCGGTCTAGAGAGCTGTTAATTATTTCCCAGAGAGAGATTAGGGAACCCTTTGATGATAATTCTAGTTAGGATGTAACAACCTGTATTCTATTGTCATTCACCCATGTAATGTCCATTTTGCCGCTCAAATACAATGTTGATTTATAAAAACCTAACCTCTTTCATTTGGGGATAGCGGTTGTATGAGAGTGTTTTGTGTAGACGGTGGGATATGGATTCTTGAGCCTCGCGCTGACCCCGAACCCTGACTATGAGAGAGACGTCTCATGCCCCCGCATCTGAGCTGGCCGAGGGAAAGTCAGGGCCCCCCCCAGGTCCGACGCGCGACACTGGCGACCAACTTAGGGCAGAATTTTTTTTAAACATATCCTTCCCGACTGCACAAAATTGCCTTTACGATTGCCCCCAATTTGAAAACATGTACTATGCAATTTTGTTGCCAAGCGCATTTTCGCCGCGAGAACTTTTGTTTGTTGTCAAGCGCATTTTGCCGCGAAAAAATAACGGTAGGAATCCTCTCGAACGAATAAAAGAGACGCACGAAATTCCCGCCAAAACGCTGTGATAACGAAAGTTTGAACATAATGTTTCTTCAATAACATAGATTCTGTGTTCTTTGTTTAAACAAAACAAACCCACTGTTTTAATTTCGGCATAAATTGCACCGTAATAATAACAGTCAGGATTTAGAACTGTGAAGCCAATTTTTACACCGGAAGTGATTTTTTTTTAAAAAAAAAAGCACAATACACCCAACGGCCCATCGAAGCTGATTTCTAAAAAGTATATCAGCTACAACCTGTAAAACACAAATAATTCTTTATCCCGATTAATTATATAGGTACGGTGTTTGTCCATTTTCTTGTTTTTTTTCAGCATTTGACTGTTATAAAAGTGATTTTAAGTGAATTGTTTCAAATTAACTTCAGAAGTGCAGTGTTTTTTTTGCAAAGAAGTGCTTTCTCGACGCAATAATAAGAACGTGTGTTCAATCTCACGATTTAGTGCCAGTAAATGAAGCAAATATAAAATCTTTCCATCAAAAGTGTTTTTTCGCTTCTAAAGTGCTGTTTTTTTGTGCCTTTTTCGTGCCTTTCCTCGAGTGCAGTGAATATAAGTGCGAATAGTGCCCACAAAATTAAATAATGCAAATCCTAAAGTGTCCCCCTGGCCAAATTTTCTTCAAAAAGACTTAGAAAAATTTCGGAGTTTTTTTTTCCTTTTTTAAACCATTTTTTAACAATGAATTCCAATCAAATGGCTACATCTTTGGACATGGGTGTCATTCCCAATGTACACAACTTATCCAAAGTGCACCTACAAGCCGTCTTAAAAGACAGAGGAATATCACCACTAAACAAATCAAAGTCAGCATTGAAAGCATACGCTTTGTTATTCAACAAGAAGTTCATCAGGAAAATAAACCTATCCGTTGCAAGTGAAGACAAGGCACCCAATACCCCAGTTTTGGAAATCCCCGTTTCTAACAAAGAAACCAGGACACATGTTACAGTAAAACAAGACAATGCACCCATCACGGCACAAGAAAAAACATACGATCTCACTCCTTGGAGGATCAAATATAACGGTGTTTCTGATGTACTGGATTTCATTGACCAAATCGAAGAAACGGCCTCAATTAAAAATGTTCCATTTGACGTACTGCAGAAAAACTTTATAGAACTAATATCTCCAGAATTAATCCCGTGGCACCAAATACAAAAATCAAAATGCAAGGACTGGAATAAACTCAGATCAGCCCTGATCACTAGCTTCGGCAAATCAGAGGCCCAACACAGAATTAAATTATCGTTACTATCCATTAAACAATTAGTAAACGAAACTGTGGCAACATTCATAGAGAGGGCCGAATCCATCAACATCAAACTTTCCCACCCTGTCTCGAAAGCCGAATTACTACCAGTTATAACTGATGGCCTCCTACAAAGATATGAAAACATTATCACCTCACAGAAAATTGTGTCGTTGGCCCATTTAAACGAAGTTTGCCTCATTTTGGAATCCCACCAAGACAGGAAAAACAACAAAACCACCACGGACAATATCACTGTACCAAGCCGTCCTTCTGGATTAAAACCAGAATTTGACAACAAAAAAGTTTGCTCCTTTTGCAAAAAAGTAGGTCACCTAGCTACCGCTTGTTTCAAGCAGGCCAAATTTCTGGAAGCTAAAGAACCCAGAACCTTAAAGAGACATCGCTCCAGGGATCGTTCTCCTCCACGCGACGAACTGCGTGAAATTTTCAAAAAATCAAGAAATAACATGGAAAGGTTGCAAGACCCTCACTTTGTTAAACCTCAAGTGGATTTCTCTAAACCCCCACCGAATTTTCATGCAAGAAAACCAAAAAACTAAATAATAACCTCTCAGGTATTCATTCTGTACCAAGGTCTAAGGAATGGACTGATTGGTTATCACACATTAAATATTTTAACCAGACCTTAAATGTTTCTTCGGTTTGTTGCAAACAAGCTAAAGATGGAAGACCTTATGCCCTTTTCTCCGTTAACAATGTCCCCTTCTCTGGACTACTAGATAGTGGTGCATCTGTTAGTTGCCTTGGCAACAATGCCCACCTGCCTTTTGTTAACAACGGTTTTAAAGTTTTTTCCAAACCTACACTCGTGACAACTGCGGACAATGCTCCCCAGACAGTCATCGGTACTCTGCAATTACCAATTAAATGTAACAATAACACAGTTACAATTAACTTTCTAATAGTACCCTCTATATCCCAGAATTTCATCCTTGGCGTTGACTTCTGGAAGGCTTTTAACGTTGCTCCACAAGTATTTAATACTCTTGGCCAAAAACCTCCGGTCGCTCAAATTGGTGAGATTCGCACTATAATTCCTCACGAAAACCTAAGCACTGACCAGGCTCTCCAATTAAAGGAAATGATCAACAAATTTGAATCAATATCTTTCGAAAAATGCGGACTGGGTTTAACTAATTTGGTAAAACACCACATCAAAACCAACGGCCCACCAATCAAGCAACGCTACTACAATTTAGCCCCCCAAAAATTGAAACTTTTAGAAAATGAACTTGATGAAATGTTGAAAATGGGAGTAGTAGTTCCCAGCAGAAGTGCTTGGACCAACCCAACCCTTTTGGTTTCAAAAAAAGACGGCTCTGCACGCTTTTGCCTCGACAGTAGACGATTGAACTCTTGCACTGAAGCCGACGCGTACCCACTGCCTTTCGTTCACGCAACTTTAGACAAATTACGCAATGCCAAATTCATTTCTTCCATTGATCTAAGCAAAGCTTTCTGGCAAATACCTTTAGATGCGGAATCCTGCGAAAAAACTGCTTTTGTTGTACCTGGTAGGGGAATGTTCCACTTTAAAAGGCTACCTTTTGGTCTAAAAAATAGCCCCGCCGAACTACAGAGGCTGATGGACAAACTATTCGGCCCTGAAGTTGACAACAACCTATTCTGCTACCTTGATGATCTCATCATCGTTAGTGACACCTTCGAAAAACACCTGTTAATGCTGGAAAAAGTTTTTCAACAACTTAAATTTGCTGGTTTAACCATCAATTTAAAGAAGTCTGAATTTTGTAAGTCTCGCCTGCGTTATTTGGGATTCATTGTCGACGAAAAAGGTCTGAGAACAGATCCTACTAAGGTGGAAGCAATGGCAAATTTCCCCCGACCCAAAAACGCGAAAGAAGTCAAAGGTTTCCTTGGACTTACAGGTTACTATAGGAGATTCATTAAAGACTTTTCCACTATTTCGGCCCCATTAAACAAAATTACTGGTATCCGTAAAGGTATCAGCAACTTTCGTTGGTCTACTGAAGCCGAAGAAGCTTTTACGACTTTAAAAAATGCTCTTCAAACAGCCCCTGTCCTGAATTGTCCTAATTTTGAACTACCTTTTACCCTCCACACGGATGCTTCTAACGTAGGGATCGGTGGAGTCCTAACTCAGGAATTCCCCGATGGCGAACACCCGGTAGCCTATTTTTCCCGCACCTTGAATAAACACGAGAAAAATTACGGAATCACCGAAAAAGAGTTACTGGCAGTATTGGATTCTGTTCACCATTTTCGCGGTTACATAGACGGTAGCAAATTTACTGTAGTCACAGACCATAGTAGTTTGAAATGGTTGATCTCTCTAAGTAATCCCTCCGGCAGACTCGCTCGCTGGGCTTCTCGCTTGTCCCAATACACTTTCGATGTCATCCACCGTAAAGGTGCGGACAATATTGTCCCAGATGCCCTGTCAAGAATTGAACTTGCCACATTAAACATCGATACAATTGCCTCTACCCCATCCACAAAAGATGAATGGTATCTCAAAATCTATGAAGGATGCAAAAACAATCAACAAAAGTTTCCCAATTTTATTATAAAAGAAGGACAACTATATCGCAATTGTAAGGCCCCACTGTCCATCCTTGAAGATTACTCTTGGAAACTCGTTGTGCCCCTCGAAAAGAGAAAACAAGTAATCATCAACAATCATAGTGCCCCCGACTCTATACACCCAGGAACCTTCAAGACGTATAAAAAGATTTCCTTGAAGTATTACTGGCCTGGTCTTTTCAAGCAAGTTCGCAACTACATCTCCAAATGTGAAACATGTAAAGCTTACAAACATAGTACGGCACCCCCTGCCGGCCTAATGGGAAAACCCAAACGTGCTGATAGACCCCTCCAATCGTTATCTATGGACCTCGTCGGACCTTTTCCCAGGAGTTATTCTGGACACATGCATATACTCAGCATTGTGGATATCTTTACCAAATTTTGTTGGATCTTCCCCTTAAAAAGAGCCAACGCCGCCGCCATTGTCAAACTTGTGGAAAAACACATTTTCATACCCTACGGAACACCCAAAACCGTAATAGTTGACAACGGAAAACAGTTTATAGCACAAGAATTTAAAGATTTCCTTGCTAAATACGGGATTAAAGATATTTATTATAATACCTTGTACACTCCCCAAAATAACACTGTCGAAAGGTATAACCAGACTATTAACACAGCTCTGGCCATTTTGGTTAACAAAGACCAACGTAATTGGTGTAAGAATTTAGATAAAATTCAAGCTGCCATGAATAACACTGTTAACCTATCCACTGGTTACACCCCCTTCTTTTTAAAACACGGTATGGAACAGGTGGTACATGGTTCATTGCACTGGAACACGAATTTCCCCACGTCAACCACCTCCACAAGCAATCCTGCCGTTGATTACGCTCATCGTTTGGAAGAACTTACTGCCATTTATAGTGAAGTTACTGATGCCCTATTGCTGGCCCACCAAAAAAGTGCGGACAGATATAACCTACGTAGGAAACACATCACTTTTAATGTAGGCGATGTTGTCTGGAGAAGGAATAACACCCTCTCTCAAGGAGCCCTGTACTTCTCTGCCAAGCTGGCACCCCGTTTTGTCAAGGCCAAGGTTGTAAGAAAAATATCGGACTTAGTTTACTACCTGTCCGACTCCTCTGGCAAACATACTGGTAATTACCATATTAAGGACATTGTAAAGTCTGGAAGTGAGGAGACAGTTGAAACTGCCCCACCACCCCAGCAACTTTAAACTAACCCATTGTGTATTATCACAAACTATTGTAAGCTTATGAAGTCTTACCATAATTAGGCGTGTAAAGTGTCAACTACATGTCAACCTATTCGTCAAAAACGAGTTTAACCTACCTTTGTAAATAAATGTATATTAACATATTATGACCATGAAATATTATTCCTGTAATAACGTTCTTTCCCTCACGACAATCGTTTTCTCCCTTTTTACGTTTTATTTTCTCACCTGTTCTGAAACTGATCATTTTAGAATAGAGACACGTTTTCGAGTTACAATCGCCGGGAAGTCGCGAACCCGCTTTTGCTTCTCAACTTCTACACTATGCAATGTTTATGTCATGTCACCCCATTTTCGTTTCATTTTGTTCCCTTCGTCGTGTTAGAAAGAACCACCCCACTTTTGTTTTTGTTCCTTGTAAAATAACGATTGGTAATCACTCATAAGAGTGCCATCCAAAAGAGTTCGGATTTTGTAAATTCCAAAGTGTTAAATACCGACCCTTTTTTAAAAAAAAAAGAAAACCTGTCAAGTACAGCCATTAATTCTTTCTTGTCCAATTCAACGTTACCTTGAGTATGTAAAACCCTATAGTGGTCTCAAAGGCAAGAACCAAGTAGCAATTAATCACATAATTGTCTTCTTTGTATGTATATAATTTTTTTTCATTTTTTTTCAATTTTTTCCTTTCAAAAATTGATGGCGTCCTACCCAAGCTCACATTTACCAAAAATCGGATTTTGACACATCCATTTTGGGAAATTGTATTTATAAAAGAAAACCAAATGTCGGTCCTATAAAACCACATACCATAACTGGATTCGCTTCAACTAAAAGTATGTAAAACCCATTAAGGTCTTTTATTGTATGACGAGATCTCGATTTCTTTTCTCTACTGTTACGTCACGTATGTCTCGTACCTCACGTTTCAACCCTACGGGACAGGTTAGTAAAACCTTACGGTTATCCTGATCTTCGAACGCAAATAATTATATCACAACGTAAATCAACAGGACCTTGTTCGATCATCGTTGCATAATATAAACACCCAACCTTTGTCTCACCATTTAACCAAGTGTTTGCAACCCAATTGCACGCTACAATGAACAGTATGTAAAGCCATTATGGGCCTGTTCTCACCCATCGCACGATGTAAGTAGAAATACCTCCTACCATCATCTTGCACCTTGTAACAAATGAAGTAACATTGAAATTGTTTATCTTCTCTATTGTTCCATCGTACGCCTCTCCAGGCTACGGAGTTAGTCAATCTAACAAATCTTTGCAAACAGTATCAAATGATACTGCTAGCTTTTGTTGAATTATATTTAAATGTAAAATTTGTCACGCGATAGGAGAAATCCTTAAAAAATCCACCACTACACGAGAAGTTCGTTACAATTACTTAATACTTATAACCATGTGTTATAATTTGGTCGTGTGACATTAACTTGCCATGAGTACCGCCTTTGTGTATAATTTGGTCGTGTGACATTAATTTGCCATGAGTACCGCCTTTGTGTATAATTTGGTCGTGTGACATTAACTTGCCATGAGTACCGCCTTTGTGTATAATTTGGTCGTGTGACATTAATTTGCCATGAGTACCGCCCTTGTGTATAATCTGGTCGTGTGTCATTAACATGTCATGAGAACCGCTTTTGTGTATAATTGTGTACAACCCTGTACACGAGACGTGGAGACGTAATAATAATACTTACCGCGATTCGTGTGAACGACATAATATCGACATCGTCATCTCCTTTAAGGAACTGTTTTTACACTCTTTGACTTCTGTCTATAATTGAGTTGTACCTTGCATATACTGCATACTCGTACACTATACGTGAAGACGTTACAATACTCACCATGAATCGTGCGAACGAAATAATATCAAACCTTTATATGTGAACTACGTAAGTATTTCACAGAAACCTCTTTGTTCAACGCCAATGCCCGTGGACTTCCTGTTTTTGCTGCTTTCCAAAAAGAAAAGAAGCCCAGGAATATCTACTATCCCAAAAGGACTAGTTTTCAGCTTCACTGTCAATTATGGGGCATAGTGCCGCAGGAGTTAATCGATGGGCACAAAACCACTAAACTCGTCGTCTGGGAAACAAATAAAAAGAATCCCAGGTTTGTGAAATTGGAACTAGGGTCTGTCTTTTCTCACAATCATGTAGAAGTTTAAAACGACCCCTAATCTTTTGCCAAATACACGCAAAAGATTAGCCTCTTTAGTACAATGTGTATTCAAATACTGTTTAAAATTAATCCACTTTATTAAAATGTAAAGAGTCAGGAAATCTGCTGGTTGAATATGTTTCACTCTCACATAGAGGTTGAATTGGAAATTAGTCCAGTCTCTAGCAAATTTCGTAACTCAATTCCCGTCCTTTTTCCTCCCACTCCCTACCCCCATGCCCTCAGGCATATGTATGAAGTGGAAAATCTGTTGTCGACCATATTTCGCCCTCACTTCGAGTTCGAATCGGTAATTGTTCCGGTCACCAACAGGCTTCCTACCTCACCTTTCACGTATGTTGTCATTTTTTTTCTCTCCTCAACGAAACACATTCATGAATTTTGAATATGTATGATACGCACTTGGCGTATCGTCTGTCTTTTCTGACAACCTTTATTCATGAATTAGTTTCCCTGCTGTTGCCGTGACTCGTTCACGAATTTTTTCGTCTTGTTCTTTGAAATCCTACGAAAATGTTACCACCTGTATGTTAACATAGGCCAAAGAAGGCCGGTTGTTTTTTCAACCAAGACAGTTTGTCATTCGGCAAACGCCAAGTCATCCTAATAAAGGATAATGTTTATGTAATCAAAACTAGTTAGGAACCTCTCTCTACCTCTCTCTCACACTCTTCGTCACTCTCCGGACCGGCAGTTAAACCTCGTCTGTTTATTTTTTCTGGACACATTTTGTTTCTCTCCAAACTTTTCTTCATTGGTCCCTAGGCAGGTAAACTTCAAGAAATTTGCTTTAATAATAATTCCCCCCGGATTTAAAAAGAAGCCCAGGCGGATGCCATCTCCAGCAGCCAAGCTGAGCCTCACCTCCTAGCAGCCTGCGCTGTGGTTACAAAGGCCCCTCGACTACTACTCGCTACACACTTGTTCCATCTTGTTCCATCTTGTTCCTGAAAGCACAGACAATACCACTCATATGTATGACGTTTGTCACACCACTGCAAGCCGAGTTGTCCCACTATACTTTATGACACTCTGAACTACCTTTCGGACACGCTAGTCCCGGAGTTCAAATTTCTTGCCCTCAATGCCAATGCCAGTTATACCGTCTCTTGCTCTGTCATGCAGTGACACATACCAGGTCATGGGTGAAACATAATTACCCTTTGCCCCTCCAGTAAACACAAACTGCGCATCTCTAAAAAGTTATCCTGAGCTACATTATGCTCCGATAACCAACACATACGATCCGTGCCCACCATAATAGCACATAGGACTCGTACTGGCATAACTACGGAACCTGGACTACTCTCTCCAATGACCACTGTAACCATAGCCGCAGCCCCGCAAACCACAGCCCCACTTCGCAAACATCAACGCCCACAACGAAGCAAAGTGTTCTTTCCAAGGCCTAAGTGTACTCCTGAGTGTTATCTCAATGGGTCAGATTACAGTGATAATGTAATCTTTTAGAGTCAGTGAAATCTCGTTTCCTTCGCAACTCTTCGAAACCAAAAAACCAACGCAACGCAAACTTAGCTTCCAGACCAATGAAACCCTAGAATCACACCTTAACATTCCGTCTTTTGTTTTTTTTCAATTGTATAATGTTGTCTATTGTTTTTTCAATTGCATAACCATGCCCTTTTGTCTTTCAATTGTATAATTTTGTCTTTTGTCTTTCAATTGCATAACCATGTCTTTTGTTTTCTAATTGCATAATTTTACTTGTTGTTTCCACACCTGCTCTCTCCCCAAAATTATTTGCTCCAAACATGCTATGTACCCTTCCTCATTTCTCCCCACAAATATTGTTACCTAGCCTATGGCATAAGCTCAGGGCCGCCGACAGCTAATCTGGGCCCCAAGTCTAGTAGACTATACCGGGCCCCCTCCCCACAACTTACCGGGGGGGGGGGGGGTGAGATAACAATTAATAAGTTCATGCTTACCTGCTACTGCTATGAATACTACTTCATTACCTTTTCTTTTACCATTATACCAATCATTCGAATTTAGCATAATTATTCAATGGAAATGTTTAAAAAGTTATGGTGAATACTCAAAATAAAATACTTGTGTTTCTTGTTTGTGTGTATTTACATATTCTTCGTTAATCAAGATATCTTGAGGCTAAATTAAATTATTATATTTGAAAGACAGAAAACAGGTAACAAAAATAAATAATCAATTTTCAAAACCAATGGAAAATAAATAAGGAGTACCGCAGTGATCGATACTTGGACCCCTATTGTTCATACTCTATAAGTCTATATTAATGACATGGTGAAAATATTTTCAAAATGCAAAGTACGACTATTTGCCGATGATACACTTATATACTTAATTGGAGATAACTATAAAGAACTAATAAATATTTTAAATAATGAACTAGATGATGTATCAAGATGGCTAAAAATAAATAAGCTTAAATTCAAAACAAAATGTATGGTGATTGGAAATAAGAAGACATTCAGTGAAAGCAAAATTAAAATTGATGGTGAAATTATTGAAAATGTTACTGAAATCAAATACTTAGGAGTTATATTAGATTCCAAACTAAACTTCAATAGACATGCCGAATATACCCAAAAGAAAATTGGCAAAAAGATATCTTTTTTGGGAAGAATCCGGCCTAAAATTTCCAGAAAAATCGCCATCACCATTTACAATTCAATAGGCCACTTGCATGGATTTCATAACGACTTGGAAAAAATCGTGTGGATAGATCTATTTACTAAGATTACGAAAATGTTAGTAAAATTTTGTAGAAATGTACATTTATTTTTATTTTTAAATAAATAAATCCATTATTTGGGCTCGTGTCGTCACTACATGAAAATGTCCCATCTACTGAAAATGTTCCTATTAATTTTGTAAAATTCCACACTGATTTAATTTTTTTATATGGCATCACTTTGATTTCAGGCGAATTTTTGAATTCGTTCACTAGATTTATTGTTCGATCTCTGCGAACTTTTCATTTGGTTTGAATTTTTGATAGATGTGAAGAGAACCCCGTACAATTTAGATGTCGGTACGTGTTTTAGAGGTATAATGGTTATAGTGCTGATTTTATCAAAATCAAATTTTATAATATTCTTATTATTATTATAATTTACCCTAGAAAGTTTCCATTTCTAGGGTCACCAACTAAATTTGAGTCTCCTCTTAAAGGCAGCCCTCTTTCGCCCAGAAATAAAATTACATGCAGAATCCTTTTTAAAATAGCCCGCCAGCGGGCAACTTCTTTTTCAATAGCTTCTGTGAGGTGAGTTTTTACATTTGGTTTGTTCTTAACCGCTTCTGTGCCAAGAGCGAGTTAACTCGCATTCTTGGCCTGCTGTGCACAGCTACACTTCTACCTACTGGCATTTAAAAGGTTTTAAGTAAGCTATTTTCTAAGTTTCGCCACTGAATGTAGCATGATTTGTGATTTGCACTTTTTTCGTGGGGGTTCAGTTTGTCATGAACCCTCTTCCGAGAGTATTTATCTCCACTATATCCCTCAGGGCATGCCAATACAGATCTCATTGCCAATGGCAACTTACTAAATAAACGGCATGGAAAACAATACAAAGCATTTTTAATTTCACTCCAAGCCAACCAATCTCTTTTTACTTGTTCCCCATTCTTTAATGTGCAATATAAAGCTGAGGGAGGGAAATAGTTCCCATCAAAGTCAGTAGGAAAACAGATTGGGAGTTTAAAAAATGTGCCATTGAGAATAGCTTCATTCACATCTTGTATTTGAAAATTCAAATTTTCGTTTACGCCAATATCATACAATAGAGGCGAAGGCTTGTCGTTGTCAGGGTTTTGTGAGATATTCAGTTCAAATTCATCTACATCAGATTTATCAATAATTAAATTTTCATGGCAAGAAGATGGGAGAGTTTCGTCTGAAACACAACTGAGTATGTTATCAGGCTCCAGCTGGGCGTTAGAATTTGTAAACGATTGGCTTGTGCTAGAACTAGAACAGGAAGAACTTTTAATAAAAAAACTATCACATGTTTTCTGACCTTTTCTTGACAACGTTTCTCGTTTCTCCATCTCCTTTCTTTTCAAGGCCCCTGACTTGTGCTGATAGCGATAGCTCATTATTAGTGTTATATGAATGAGTCGCTTCGTTCTTCACTTAAAACTTCACAATGACACAACGCCACAACGATCACTTTACTTCAAACAGTTCAAACGAAACACTACTTAACCTGACTAAACCATAAAACCATACCAAACTCAGCGCGCAGCGATTCCGCTATGACTGTCGCCGACGGATTGCCGACGCGACGGTCTGCCGATCGGGTCGGTAGGGCCCGGGGGTGAGTATGAGCGGGGGCGCGGCGGGCGGCTGCACCTCCCCTCCCACAGCGGGCCGGCCGGCATGGCGTGCTTGTAGCTTGAGCTGTGAGTGGCACGCTCTGAGAGCGTGTTCACACACATGCGTGGGATGACGTAATTTAGCATATCGCTCGCCATATATTCCAATTTGGAATGTACGGCGAACGTTATGCCGAAATACGCTATCCCTCGCATATTATAGCTGTGTGCTGTGTGTGAACACGCTCTGACAGTTGGGCCTACGGAGCGTGCGGGCCTGGGCGCCCGGCTCACGTCCGTTCCTAGTGTCATTGGCATTTTTTAGTAAAATATCCGGGCCCTGTCCCGGGCCCCCCTTAGGCCCGGGCCCCAAGTTTCGGACTTGGCTAACGTGCCCTCTCGGCGGCCCTGCATAAGCTAGTCATTATGTTTTAGCTAGGCATCTCTCTGGCCATCCAAGTCTCTCAAACTAAGGGCAACTCTTGTTTTGTCAAAAAAACCCCAAGGGAGGCACATAGAGGATCTTTTAACCCTGATGCTCCATTACCACGTCGCCTTTTTTACGAGCGCGGGGGGAGGTGTCATATAACAGATTTTAGGCGCAAAGATCCTACAGTTGCCAACTTGAGTAGCGGGAATTATCAGGTTAGTTGCTGGGTCAAACGTAACGCGCAAAAGATCCGCTACAGTTCCCCCCACCCCCGGCGACCGAGCTCCTCGTTCCTCCTTCTTACGCGCCGACCTCTGACCTAGCTGGACGTGTGTTCGTTTCGGCGCCCGCGTTCCAATTCGCACCGCTCGGTCGAGAAGCCAAATGTACGACAATGTCGCGCTTTGAACATCGACAGGCTGGCACCGTTTGTTTGAAACACGGCGCACAGTCCTGCAATCAACAGGATACCCCGACAACACCATGCTGTGAGTCTCTTACATTTCCTATTACCCTTGAATGTGTCCGCTAATAACCTAAATTCGTCCACGCTGCCTGTCGGTCTAGAGAGCTGTTAATTATTTCCCAGAGAGAGATTAGGGAACCCTTTGATGATAATTCTAGTTAGGATGTAACAACCTGTATTCTATTGTCATTCACCCATGTAATGTCCATTTTGCCGCTCAAATACAATGTTGATTTATAAAAACCTAACCTCTTTCATTTGGGGATAGCGGTTGTATGAGAGTGTTTTGTGTAGACGGTGGGATATGGATTCTTGAGCCTCGCGCTGACCCCGAACCCTGACTATGAGAGAGACGTCTCATGCCCCCGCATCTGAGCTGGCCGAGGGAAAGTCAGGGCCCCCCCCAGGTCCGACGCGCGACAGTACCTTAAAAATAAAAATTGTTGTTACAACTAAACTTTCGTCCAGCGGACGACGCAATGGTCACAAGGCACGTCCTAGTATGCGTGTGGCCGCAATCGCGTCACGTGCTGCACTGTTTACTCAAATTAGGAAGGTAATGAAAGAGCGATTAGTTATCTAGGGTTAATTACCAGTACTTTCAATTTTTTTTGTATTTGAGACACAAACAGAACATTTAAAGTGCATTCTTGTGGGTAGTATAAAAAATTTACTTACAAATATAAATGTCGTCAATTTTGATTTGATAGTTAAAATAATTTTCAATGTTTGCATTTTTCAGAGCCCACCAGATCGAAATCTGACGGGGTACGCGTGACATCATACGCCGGTTAACGGTAAGGTCAATCCCACTGGGCTCTGTATGAAAACAAATAAACCCATTTTAAATATTTAGCAAGATTACTAAAAGAACATTAATTCTTTTGAAATAATTTGTAAACCGCAGTAAGGTCCCGTGTGCGAGTATACGCAGCACAACTTGGCACAAAATTTTCCACATTCTTAATGCACGCGGCCGTCCAACCAGAGAAGTAGCGGTTTAAGTGCCATCAGAACCCGCCAACCAATCACAAGAGTGTCTCAAGGTTTTAATCTTTTTTAAATGAAAATTTATGAATTCTATGTGTAAATCTTTAGATAGTAAAAAATAAAGTCGCTACCTTGTCTGTCTGTTTGTGCGCTTAGTTCTTCTAAACTATGCAACGGATATTGATAGGGTATTCATTATCATTTAGAGAATTTCTTCCGGAAGTTTTTTATATATAATACATGCATATTATATTTATAGAAAGTAAGGAAAAGTCGATGTTTTGTAATTAAGTCGTAAAAAAATATTTTCGCGCCCTTACATAGCTAACTTCGGACAGTGGTCGGCAAAGTGCGGCTCTTTGGCTCCTTGAGTGCGGCTCTGGCACAAATATCCACGGGCAGCAGGTTTCACGAGTTTAGGAGCATAGCGACCTTAATATTTGTTAAAAATCCTCTTAAAGCGATGCACTACGTTGTGTAATATTTTAAATTGAGCCGCTATCAATAACAACCCTTATGTAGATGGCGATAAGGTTTAAATTCCCGCTTAACACCATCCGCCTGTTTTGATTTATGCAAGAAATAAACACGGCCAAAAAGTGCCTTTTATTTTATTTTGTGGATGTTCAGGCACAAATATTTAAATGTTTTTCGATCATTTTATAAATAACTTAATTTGCCACATTATACAATAAAATCATAACCGAAAATGGGTTCGTAAGTAGGAGATTTTGAACTTTAAAGCAGTTTTCATAGGCCTTATACATTATTTTTTTCTGCGCTTATAAAAAGACTTATCTAAAAAAACTCGATTACTTCAAAGGCCAAGATGTATTCTACTCGCAGTATTTAATTAAAGCATCTGAAACATTTCTAGGCGACCAAATTTTCAAACCAAAAACACATGATTTTGCATTACTACGTATGGCATCGCCTTAATGCTACGATAACCGAGTTGAAATTTTACACACATTAGTAACTTTGAAATAGAGGATTGCAACAATAACATTTGGCTGTCATCAGTTGTTTTGTTTTGCTCCATCTAAAATTAATTTTTTACCATTCTTTTTTGTTTTCTGGCAAAAAAAAAGTGTAGTGTGTTGTGCCTTGAGGTTTCTTCTCCCTCCTGATCTTCCAGGAGTCACTTTTCGCTGCTGATTTCCAGATATTTATAAACTTTTTTTTTTTCTGTCATTTTTCATACTATTATTGTAGTTGTTTACTGTTGTGAATAATGGAGGAAGATTTCCCTCCTGGACCCCCTACAAAGCCCCCAGATCCCTCTCCAGACCCCCCAGACGGGGAAAATGTAGAAATTTCTGACAGTGATTCTGTCATCTTGACTTCTACCAAAAAAAGGAAATTTACTCCTTCTTCCCCAATAAAACTTGACTCGCCTTCGACTTCACTGTCCCCACCAGCACTTTCTCAACTTCCTCCAACAAACTTTTATTCTCCTCATTCCCGTGGCCCATTCATAGCATACGCCCAAAAAACTGAGCAAGGAAAAACCATCCACCCTCTTGAATTTGGCAAATTCCTATCAAATAGCAAGAATCTTTCAATCAAACCTGGAGGTGTAAAAGCCGAGGGTCGCTTCCGAATCTCCGTCGAATTCCTCTCAGGGCCAGCTGCCAACAGTTTCATCAAAAATATCTTCATTTCATCTAATTCAAAGTTCAAGGCATATATCCCTACTTTCAATGTCACTCGCATGGGCCTGGTCAGAGGTATCTCGACCGATCTGTCCATCGAAGAAATTCTGTCTTCACTTTCAACCCCCCAACACATTGGCAATCCCATAAAAGCCAGGAGGCTAAATTACAAGGACTCCTCTGAGGGTATAATTACCTGGAAGCCCTCCCAATCTGTTGTTATCACCTTTGAAGGTCAATCTCTTCCCTCCCATATATATTTATTCTTCAACTCATTACCAGTTGAAATGTATACATATCCCACCACTCAATGTTTCAATTGCTGCCGTTTTGGTCATACCAAAGCTGCATGCAGATCTCAACCCAGATGTTTTAAATGTGGAGAAAACCACGCAGCTGACCAATGTCCTTCTTCCTCCTCACCTAAATGTTTTAACTGCTCAGGCTCACATACAGCTATCAACACATCTTGCCCAGAACAATCTCGCCAAAAAAATATTAAAATTTCTATGGCCTCTCAGAACTTGTCTTTTCTGCAGGCTTCTAAATTATTCCCGCCTGTCAAAAAATCATTTGCTGAGGCTTTATCCAGCAACTCCTCATCCAACCCTCTTCCCTCCACTACAACAACTTCTTCTCGTTCAACTAAATTCACATACAAAAACGCTATCTCTAAACCGGCTCCTGGATACGATCAGCAACAACACAACTCACTGCTCTTAAATCCCAATGGTTCACCTCTTTCAAATGCCACAAATGGGTGTGCAAATAATTATAATCCGTCCTCAATGAACTCTCTTAAACTTTCTGAAAAACTCTCCCAAGACAATTCTTCATTTATCCAAACTCTTATTATTCTTCTAATTGACCTTATTTCTTCTCAAACTAATCTACCGTCCAACGCTGCTACTATTATTTCCACATTAAAATCATTTATTCAAAATGGCTCTTCAGGATGTCAGAATACTTCAGTGGAATAGCCGAAGTGCTATTTCTAACAAATCTGATCTCCTTAACCTATTAAATTCCAACTTTATTTCTTTGGCTGCTATCTCGGAGACTTGGTTTACTCCATCCACCCACTTTAATGTGGGAGGGTATTCCTGTCTCCGCGACGATCGCCCGGAAGGTTCGGGCGGCGGTGCTGCCCTTTTTATTAAAAAATCCATATCATTTTCCCCAATAAATAATATCAAACCCCCCAATGCTGACTTCCAAATGGTTGCAGCTAAAATAAAGGACACATCCTTTATTTCAGTCTATCTTCCCCCAACAGCCCACTTCAATAAACAAACTTGGTTGCAAATTGTAAGTCAACTAAGCCCTCCTTTCTTTATATTAGGCGATTTTAATGCCCATTCCCCCGTCTGGGGTTCTGCTTTCTCCGACCGAGATGGTCGAAGTGTGATGGATTTCCTAGATCAATCCAACCTTTTCCTTTTGAATGACGGATCTCCTACTAGGATCTCACGCCCCAGCACAAACCCCAGTGCAGTGGATCTCTCGATATGTTCTACTAGTCTGGCTTCTCTCTCCTCGTGGGTGGTGTCCCCCGACCCTTGCTCCAGTGATCATTTCCCGATCATCATTACTTATCAAACTTCTTTCCAATCGGACAAGTCTCATATTTCGACAAAGATTAAAACGAAACACACCAAATGGGATGAATTTAACTCTCATATGGACAAGTTCCTACTAAATTCACCCGCCACCGATATATTTTCCGTCAAAGATGATTATAATAACTTCAAATCAATGCTCATAACTGCAATAAATAAATCAAATCCTCCCCCTAAAACTAAATCTCTCAAAAAACTCCCTCCAACTCCCTGGTGGGATGAGGAATGTTCCAAAGTAGTAAGAATTCGGAAAGCTAAATCTCTTTCCTATCGTTACAATATGACTATGGAGAACTATCTTATATACAAAAACGCTGAATCCAATGCCAAAAGGGTATTGAGGTCAAAAAAAAGATCCGGGTGGTACAACTTTTGCAGTTCAGTATCTCCGAACACTCCAATTTCGGAAGTTTGGTCTATGATCCGAAGATTTCGATCCTCCTTCAGTTCACCATCTCCTCGAGCGTCCCATTCTAAATGGATAGATGAATTCTTGGACAAAATTGCCCCCCCTTCTGTTCCTAACTTAGATGAAATAACGCCCATTTATAATACTCCCATGTCTAATCATTGGCTAGACTCTCCATTCACCTTAATTGAGCTAAAAAATGGTTTATCAACAGTCAAGGACTCATCTCCAGGCAGAGATGGTATACCTTACAGCATAATCAAAAATAGTAATGATAATGTTCTAAACCACTTCTTAAGCATCTTAAATAAAATCTTCCAGACTGGTATAATGCCTGATGACTGGAGTTCTCAAATAATCATCCCTATTTTAAAAACAAACAAATCTCCAAATTTTGGATCCAACTACAGGCCAATCGCTCTTTCATCCACCCTCAGTAAACTTTATGAAAAATTAATTAAAAACCGATTAGAATTTTTTGTCGAGAGTAAACAGCTTCTCTCTCCATCTCAATTTGGGTTTAGGAAAAAAAAATCCACTCAGGATAACCTTGCCATCATCAGCACTGATATTAATTTATCAATTTCCAAACAGGAAGTTTGTCTTGCCGTCTTTATAGATATAGAAGGCGCCTTTGACAATGTTTCCATCCCAATCCTGAAAAAAAAACTTCTAGGCCTTGGCCTTCCCCCCATGTTTGTCCAATCAATTATTAATCTATTTCTAGATAGAAAAATTTTCATTGAACTTCCAGATATTTCTCCTCAAAGTAGGTCTATTTGGAAGGGTTTACCACAAGGCGATGTATTGTCCCCCTTACTGTATAATATATACACATATGATATGCATGCCACTATTCCCCCACAAATAAAAATTATCGAGTTCGCAGATGACATAGCTTTCTTCTTATCATCCAAAATCATCCCTCTTGCCGTCAAATATCTTAACGAAGCCATGAATGCCCTTTGCACATGGCTCACGTTACATGGTCTTGAACTTTCAATCCAAAAGACTCAGTGTGTCACCTTCTCAAACCGCCATAAAAACCCCCCCGTTCAAATTTTATTTAAAAATTCTCCAATCTCCAACGCTTCTGAAGTAAAATTTTTGGGAGTAACATTTGATAGGAAACTTAAATGGTCTTCCCATATTAATAATTTAGTTACTAAATGCGAAAAAAATTTAAATATCATCAGATCATTATCTGGCGTTTGGTGGGGAGCTCACCCTACTTGCATTAAGTTGCTTTACAATGCACTTATTCGAAGCCATCTCGACTATGCCTGCCCACTTTTTAGTACTGCCTCAAAAAATGTACTTAATAAATTAGACAAAATTCAATCTAAATCTTTGCGAATAATAACTGGAGCGATGCAATCGTCACCCATCAATTCCCTTCAAGTAGAATGTTCTGATCCTCCTCTTTATTTAAGGCGTCAACTATTTGCTGACAAATTTGTTCTTAAATGTTTAAATTCTAAATGTCATCAGGTTATCCCCAGCGTCTCGTTGTTCATTGACTCAAACCATTCATCTACAATCAGAGCTTCAACTAAACCTATTCCTGACATCTGTAAAAATTTTAAGTCTCTCTCAGAGCTCCACATCATCCAAAATGATCTACTTCCCTTATACAAACTAAAATATAGTCACGTCACCCTATCCCCAACAATATTAGAAGGGATCGGAATCTTTAAAAGTCATTCCAATCTCCCGGCCCGAACTGTCAATAATATGTTCAATGACATTATTTTATCTAAATGGCCCAACTTTTCTCTTTTATTTACTGATGGATCCAAATCTCCCGACTCTCCTAACTGTGGTATAGGTATTAACGTTTACCACAATAATTCTAATGATAGAATATTTCATTCAATTTCAAATCAATTTTCAATATTTTCAGCTGAGTGCATTGCAATAATAGAATCTCTCAAATATATAATCAAAAATAATTTTGAACATTCCCTCGTTCTCTCTGACTCTCTCAGTTCCCTCCAAAAACTTAAATCCAGTCCTCTTCTTCATCCTGATGATCATTTTGTATGCCTTATTCGAGTGATGATAGCATCCATTCAAAGCTCTGGTAAATCTGTAACTCTGATTTGGATTCCTGGACATGTTGGTATCATGGGTAATGATATTGCGGATGCCTTGGCAAAACAAGGAGCGTCCAACCCTGTTGTTACCCTCGTAAACCACATTCCCTTATCTGACATTTTTTCCATCATCAAAGAAAGATCCCGCAATGTTTGGTCAGAGTATTGGCACATTGCTAGTCAATCCAAGGGAGCCTGCTATGCCTCAATACAAAGGACTATACCATCAAAACCGTGGTTTCAGCAATTCCCTCATTTTTCCAAAAAAGAAATTTCTTCACTCATTCGAATGAGGATCGGTCATTGTTCCGTTCCTTCCCATCTTTTTAAAATTCACGTCCTTGACTCCCCAGATTGTACATTCTGTGGTCTAGAAGTGGGAACTTTAGATCACATATTTTTTGGTTGTCCCTCTCTAAACAAATATCCTCTCTTCTATCAAGCCTTAACTAAAATTGCCTCCCCTCCATTCAACATTTCATCTCTTTTAAGTCTGAACTCGACTCCAATTTTCATTATAATTTTGAAATTTGCCTATTTAAATAAAATTAATATTTAAATTCACCTTTCAATACACCTTTCTCAATAATTTTAAATGATGGCCAAGAACACCCTTGAAGGGTGAAAGCCAGAAATAATGGAAAAAAAAAAAAAAACTTTGAAATACAATTGCAGAATTTAAAAAACAAGAACATATGGAGCTCTAAATTTCAACGTCTTTGTATTGATTTGGAAATATTGGAGTAGAACAAATGTGATCTTTGTTCACTACACAAGTGGTCTGCTTTGAAAGACCTGGAGAAGGAAAACATGATCATTTTCAACATCTGGAATAGTATTCCTGAACCTGAGATCAACTGAAAAAACTCGCGTTTGCTGTTCTTTCCCTTTTTGGTTCTACATATTCATGCAAACAATTTTATTCAAGCATGAACTTTATCTAGAGTAAACTGAGAAGTCGTCTTATTGATGAGAACCTGGAATCATGCCTAAAATTAAAAACAACAATATACAAACCTGACTTACTGAAACTTTCCAAGGAGATGCAAGGACATTTTCGCATTGAGTGTTTGTCAGTTATTGTCATGATTTAAATTTATGGATACCTTACTTTCATATTATTGTTTATCAACGATTAAATCTTTATTAAGTGTGAAATAAAGTTTTATTCAGTGTACCCGTAATTAAACGAAGGTCTAAAATTATAATAAACGTTTACTAAATTAAAAGCAGATTTTGCTTTCAGAACTTTTTTTAATCATTGTAATGTACAAATTCGGCTCTTTGGCCAATAAGTTTGCGACCACTGCCTTAGGAGATACGTCAAAATAATCTACTAAGGAATTGTATAGCTTAAAGAGACCTCATAACCTCCAAACTTTACCTCAAATCGTTCATAAGTCCCCGAGCAACAATGGGTACACGTCAGCTAATATATAATAAAAAATTTATATTCAGAATCAGCATTTGTTGGTCTATCTGAATGTATATTTTTATATTCAGAATCAGCTTTGTTGGTCTATCTGAATGTATATTTTAATATTCAGAATCAGCATTTGTTGGTCTATCTGAATGTATATTTGTATATTCAGAATCAGCATTTGTTGGTCTATCTGAATGTATATTTTTTATTCAAGTTCCTTATTGGGAATGCCATAGTCCCACTGGCTTTGGACAGTTGGGACTCGGGATTTGGGGACTTTGGGAATTGGTATTGAAAGTTTTTATTTCATCCCAAATATTGTAGCAAATTAAACACATTGGGCGCTAAATGTAGTGAATTAACAGTGTAGTTAAATGTAGAGCATGGGATCTCTTTCAAAGGATTGTGATACTTAAAGTACATGTCTGATAAAAGTTAAAACTACGTTAATTATCTCTTGACGTTCAGACTCCTTCGGCAAACTCTGGCTAGTGTTGAGATTGCTTTAGTAGGGAAGTTCCCCTGTGTCGATTGAATAATAACCCACACGTTACAATATTGAGGGAAAGTTGTACGACAATAACAAAATTAGGGTAGGGAAAGAAGGATATAATATATTAAAATTCAGCAGAATTTATACCAATGAAATAAATCATTTTTCCCACAAAATACATAACCTTTATTATTATCTATTAACAACATTTTCAATTATACATTTTTACACCATTTAACACCATTATTCATTATTCAGTTCATTTTAAAAATATTATTCGGTAACAAAATTATTATGCTCAGTATTGGCTGTTATTCCGCTACGCATAAAATACATAAAACATTAAATAGATAAATATTGCAAATTTTTTCACGAAAAATTTCAAAATTTTTTAAAAAAATTGAAAAACACATAATCCCAAGTGTTAATTAATGTGGTTTTCGACATTTAGTTTTGGTGTGTGAATTGCACAAATACCAAGAACAGCTTAGCCCCGTCATCTCATGCCGTTACATTAAGACTAAGTGCCGAAAAACACATTTCACTAATATTATATTGAAATACCGGCCTTAAGCTTTGGAACACCAGACCCTTTTTTGAGGGAAATCAAAAATGAACTGTAAAATTGTTCAAGTGCAAGCGATTCTGTTAAAAAAATTTATGCACTTTCTCATGGCATACAGGTTTAAATCGCGTATCAAAAAATTCCAGCTAGGGTGAAATTCCAATGCCAGCAGCGCATGAAACGGTTTATCGGCGAGGAAAAAATTCTTGTCTCTGGTGCACAAAGGGTTTTCCAGAGGTCAAGAGGATTAATGCGTGCGACATGGTATCACTTCGACATTCATAAACAAACACTTGACCACAATCTACACACCTGCCCCGATGATTGGCTATGTAATCCTATCCGAAACATTGGCTAAAGATGGACGAAGCACAACAAAGCATAATAATCCAAAAATTAACCACAAAAAAATGTTTCATTAATTTCAGTAGATGTTAGGAAAAACTGAGCTAACTTTGGGCTCACAACACACAGTCAATGTCCTTTATGACTGCTGTTAAGTCATTTTTGTACCGTTCTTGCTTTTGATGTGGATTTAAACACTTTGGGAAGCCTCATTCATAATTTAGTCACTTCAAAAATATAAAACATTGAATAATAATAATATAATTTAAACTAAAAGCCTAGCACAGATTCAAATCAATTCAATTATGTCTTAACCATGCTTCGAAGAGTAGCAAACATTTTCATCGCAATCTCCATACTCAATTGGGGTCACGTTAGGCACATGACAAAAAAAGAGGTCATCGATAGATGAGTTGGGCTTCAAACGAGTGAGAACTGCTAAAAATCAACAAAACTTAACACATTTTAGGAAACCCTGTGTCCAAAGCTGGAAACCACAAGGCGACATGCAAATTTCATGATGCCAGAGTGCACTGTTTTGAGAGTTTTTTTCTGGTAAAGAAAAATGAATAGATTTCTAAGATAAAATTACATAATATAAACTAACAACCTGCTGCAGAAAAAAAATATTTGTTTTTGCACAAAAAAAAAACATTTCATTAACTAAAATGAGGTTTTGTAAAATTATTATAAAAATTCTAATGTTTATATTTTAAAAATATCATATTTTTTAGGACAGGTTGTTTTACAAAAAATCAAATGTAACATTTTCATCAAATGGCCAATCAGCCAATTTGTTTTTTTTGACAGTTGAAAGGTCCCCGTCAAACGCTGATTCGAAGCCCGTTTCAGCTTTTGAACAAATTGTGATCATCAGAAGAGGACAACTATAATGTTGTTAAGCTCATCAGCTTATTACAATTTGAAAAAAATCTGAAACACACCTCTAATCAAATTATTATTATATTAAGTTTCAACTGAAAAAAAAAAGAAAAAAAAATTGTACTGAATGACCATTTGATGACTCTGTCACAAGTGAATTTCTGCGTAACAACCGGCCCTTAGCTTTGAACACTTAGGACGGGTTGTTTCGGAAAATTTGAACAATACATCAAATTTCAACGTTCATTTTCGGGTTCTGTGAAAGACTTATTCAAGTTCTGTTTTTATATCATTGTAGGCTAGTTGCTTGACAAAACTGAAATAAAAACAGAACTTGAAAAAGTCTTTCACAGAACTTTGAAAATGAACGTTGAAATTTGATGAATTGTATAGATTCTCCGAAACAACCCGTCCTTAATCTGTGATGAATTTATTTGTATTAATTATTATTTGCACGTGTAACAATAAAATTCGTTAGTATAAATTTTATAATATAATTTTAAACATTGGTACCACTTAATTTTATTAAAAGTATTTGCATGTTAACTCTAAATTAGAAAATCATTGAAAATAAGTTTTATTGATTTTAAGATTTTACGATACTTTGGGATGATAAAAACATTTTTTAAATATTAACTCTCAATACTTAAATCATTGTGAAAAATTTCTTATTTGTAGATTTCACTTTATACAATCAAAAACATTTTATTTGCTAGGATTTAACGAACTCATATTGTATTTCATTAGGAAAATTAATAGGATTACTACTAAATAATTCTCTCGTGTATTTTTAAAATTACTCTGGATGAGTAAGGATTAATGGTTAACGGCCCATCTTCCTTGTTTCTATTATCTATGCTGGAATAGATTATTAGATATCAAAACAATTTTAACATATTATGTTTCAGTGAATCAACCAATGGCTAAAATTTTCATGCTCTTCATCTAAAATAATGATTACTTTACCTTATTTACATACAAAGGAATCATGCTTTTAAATAACATACAATCATATTGCACTAGTTTAACAACAATTTCATACATTATATGAAATCATAGAAATAACTTAAATTAATTAATATTACACTCTTATAAATTACACATTTATTATAAGTTATAAGTATGATACAAATAGAAAGTATATACTTTTAAAAGAAATTACTTGAATCAGATATTTAAAGGATGAAATCATCGGTACACACTGCAGTAAATTGATTGGGGTATAGCTTTATATCATTAACTTTACAGTTGGCCAAAGAAAGGACTAAAGAAGGAGCAATTTCTAAATACATTCATTTTTTTTATTCACTAAGGACGGGTTGTCTCGGAGAATTTGAACAATTCATCAAATTTCAACGTTCATTTTCGGGTTCTGTGAAAGTCCTATTCAAGTTCTGTTATTATATCATTATAAGCTAGTTGCTTGACAAAACTGAAATAAAAACAGAACTTGAAAAAATCTTTCACAGAACTTGCAAATGAACTTTTTTGTTGTTTGTTTTTGGGGTGTTATGCCGTGTTGCGCTAACTCCTTCTGATGATGGACACTGCAACGCTGTCCGAAACGTCGGCTAAAGAAGGAGTTAGCCCAACACGGCATAACACCCCAAAAACAAACAACAAAAATGCTTTTGGCCGTGAAAATCTAAAAACTTACTTGAAAATGAACGTTGAAATTTGATGAATTGTTCAAATTCTCCGAAACAACCCGTCCTAAATCAATAACTATGCCAGAGACTGCAAAATTAATTGTGTCAAGCTGTAAGTAGGAACTTTATCAATAGATTTTCCTCAATATTAAAGTGTGTTCCAATTTTAAAGTGCAATAAAGAAGAGCAATGGTTTTGACAGGTGGATTATTGTTGGCGGGAAAACACAATTTTGGTGGGAAATTAGAGAAATATATTATGCAAAGAAAATAAATGAATCGGGATAAGTACCTACTTGACTGATACTGATTATTTAAATGTGTTCCCTTTTTAAAGCAAATAACTTGGTTTTGACAGATGAATTATTGGAGGGAAAACAGATTAAAAAAATATATGTTAATTACTTTATGGAAATTACTTTATGGTGAGAAACGTTCTCTCAATAAATTTAAAAAGAAAATTTGCACAGTAAGTGATATTTTTCATACAATATGAAATATCGTTGTACTTTAGACATATTTTTTTCTATAATTAGGTCATGGAGATTACTTTGAAGGAGTTTTAAAAACTTTATATATATATATATTTGAACCGTTGATTTTAAAATTAAAACAATATTACATTGGGAGGAATGTTGTAAATTACATCATTTTTCTTGATAAGAAAGAAACATGAATTAATCAATTACCACACAGTTTTTAAATATAACACAATTTGAAAAGTTCTAAGTTTTAATTAAAACTAACATTAAAAATATACATAAACATATATTTTAACTATATCTTTTCTATTACTTTTTTAAAAGAAAGAAACATTCCCCGGTTACGAATAACCTGACAATAATTACTTATCATTATAGCGGGAAAAATGTTACTTGTGCTAATATGAAGGACTGCGATAGCAAAGGATGGCACCAAAAATAGCTTTAGGTCATTTGGTTTTATGTCTGTGTTGAATTACCATATTTAAAACTGTGTTTTCTTACTTTGAGAGTAAAAGGAGCTATTTTAAATTAAATTGTTACTAAAATATTCTCACAAAATGGGACAATATGCCTTATCAAACATAAGTGTTATGAAATAATAAATACATATAAACAATAGCACCAAAGATTTGGTAAAATAAATATATAATTCAAAAACAGCATTATAAATTTAATAAATATTTTTTCATTTATTCCTCACAAAATAGGTTAGGTTAGGATACAAGTGCCTCGAAGTGTGATTTATACCGATTTGATAGTATATCTATACTAATGACACGAATTTACATAAGAAATTTTGCGCCAAAAAAATTGATTGTGCTCAAGAATTTCGTTATTAAAAAACGCTAGAAAGTAACCAAAAGTAAGGAAAAATTGAGCCTACTTTGGTCACACTCCATCAATCCTATCGTTTCATCTCTGCAGTGATAATAACACTACTTTAAAATAATTGTTTCTGATAAATCTTTAAAGTCAGATTTCTGAATGAATTATTTTAATTATTAATTTTAACAGTATGTATATAGCAAACTGAATGGTTATATAAAAATTATAAAGATTCAACATTTAAAAAATATTATTTAGCTATCAATTAATATTAAAAATAAATTATATTAAGCATTTCATTTCGCGTTTTTTTACAAAAATATACTCTCGCTTTTGGAATTGGTCAGTAACAACAATATGTATTATAAACTTACGAGTTAAACAGTAGACACATTATTAATTTAATTCATCAACCAAACGCTAATAGCCGCAGAAAATGTAAACATGATGAAAAAACATCCATATTGGTGACATTTAAATTGATCAGCCAATCAGGAAAAGGGGAACAAACCAAATAGCGTGCAGCGCGGGAGACGGCATGTCTGTCTTCCTTTCTGTGATTTATCAATAAATGAATCTTGCAGTATACAGTCAACTCGCATTGTCATATCACTATTTAAACGAATTTTACGAATTGCTAGGCCCTTTTGGTGCACAAATTGCAGGTTGTAAAAAACTTAACTACAAATCCCAAATAGGGTAAACAAAAGTTCAAATTTCTTTCCAAATTTGAAAATTTTGTTACATTATTTAGTTTGACACTTTTACGAATGTCTTATAATTTACCCACCTCACTCATTTTTAGCGTCCTTAAGCCAGGCGGTTTGTTTAAAAATGAACATTCAGATTCTGCACAGAAAAGTCCCACGATGCACTGCGCTGAAAACATTTGCTTTACTTTGGCAAACTTTACTTTTCTACATTGGGTCTAGTTATTTTAATGAGAGCTTTTCGGCGGTCAAAGTGCGACTGATGTCGTGGTGCCAAAAAAATGGTCACGTGGTTTGCCTCCAGCTCTTTGAAATGATACCCAAATTTCATGTCAGGACAAGTCTATAAATTTGGATGTCTATGCACCCAAATCAATTTTGATTTGGTTCATATATGTATGCAGAGTTATGAAAAAGCGCGGTCATTGTATCGCAGTATTTAAACTGCACCGTGCATTTATCTTTTGTTGGTCTGTTTACACGAAGCTAATTAATCTCCCAGCCATGCTATTAAGCAAGTTATAAAAATAACACAGTTCCAAATATTTTAGAGGATATTGCCGACTTTCTTTTTGAAAATCTATCTGAACCATAGACATATGAATATTAGTAGACCTGCCCTAAGTGATTAAAAGCGTATTATCCCCACTCCCCATACCGGTTCCATTGGAGCCGGCTGTGCTCGCGTATGGCCTCAAGTGAAATTTGAAAACGTGACGTCATCATTCTTGTGCGAACTATGGTCGAGGCATCATCGGTTCATTTTACGAAATAACACGGCAAAATGTTGACTTGTACTATGAAAACTTGTAAAAATAGATGTGAAAAAGAGAATAAACCCAATTGTCGTATTACATTCCATATATAAGCATTATTTTACTTTATTTTAAGCATATTCACATCGTATAATATGAATCAGTTGTTACTATCACATCGAGAAACGTCTGGACGCGAAACACAAAGCTGGTTGGTTGCTGGGAAGTAAATTATGAACATTTATAAAAGTGTCTTAACTAAATACTTAAACGAAATATTCGACTCTGAAAATAGAACCGAATTTTTTTGCCGAATTTGGACTTCGCAAATTTGTTCATAACGTGGCGAGTAATTTGCGCTCCCATGTAAAAATGTCAATTCATTCAAAAGCAGGTTTTACTTTTAAGAAGTAAATGGTGATATTATAATGCGAGATGCCTATTTACTGTCAGATTGATTTATTGACGAATCACAGTCAGCCTTACTCCCTTCGTTCTTCAACAGTTGATTTTACCCCTCGCCATTATCTTCTCGTCTATTAATTCCTATGTCTGTGATCTGAACACTAAAAAAAATATACATAACTCAGAGCAGTGTATTTTAAAAACAAACTGGTCATAATGTCATGAAATTGTGTGTGTGTGAGCCAACACGATGCACATAAACATTCATAACGCCTTCTAAAAAGTGTCGCTACATGTGAATGTATGGGGTTATGACGGGCCGTGTATTCAACTTACAATCTATGTTTTTGCAAAAACTCTACTCTCGATGATGACTTTGCATACAGCGAGGCAACAGAGTCGTACATCAAATTTGCTTTTTAGTTTCATCTTCATATATGTTGTGACATGATGCTTTGCTGGCTGTTTGATTGGTTAACCAGATGAACATGTTGTTTGAGCCATGACTTTGTGCTCTGTTTTATTTTGTAGCGAAGAGCGCATTTAAAGATATGCTTACGAGGTGAAGCTATTCGATGGTGAGTTTGGTTATGAAATTATTCATAGGTGGTGTTACGTTTGGACTGTAATTATGTACGATAGGACATATATTATCTATGGTTGATTCAATGCCTAAATACTTATGGTAGATATGCAATACGAGAAAGATATTATCCATGTCTTAAAATGATATTAAGGCAACTGACAATGACAGAATTTACAGCACACAAAAAACTATCAAACATCAACGTGGTTCACATCAAACACGAACAGCGGTTGGACAAAGAAAAGAACATTAAGAGAATATAACATATTAGAATAGAAGTTTGACCGGCTATGTTTTTTGTACATAGACTTCCTCTATATATATTATGAAACTTAAATAATACAGACGTGTGGTATGTAAGTAAAATATAAATACAAACGTGATATTTTTTTACCTCCATCGAAACGATGAAATCTTAATTTAAGGTTGTAGAATAATAGCGGCAGTTTTGGGTATGGAGCTCCTGATGAAATTTTGTGCGCACTTCATAACCTCGAGGGCCCCGTTTTCAATAAGCTTGTTTGCTAACTCCCTTCCCAGATCTTCACACTTGTCTAAAACTTCTTCGGAAAGATCGAAATGTTTCGTCAGACCGCAAAACAATTTGATTTCTTGCTCATTGCAAATTTCCGTGTTTAAGTTGACAGTAGAAATGGTGTCAATGATTTCCGTGGCATTGTTCTGTTTCAAAAACGGACAATTTTTAGCTTTGGGTTCGTTGACAATGTCATACTCGGGAATTGTGAGTTGCGCGTCGCTCAAATTGTTCATTTCCATTTGCGAGCTGATCGCAACGGCTTGATTAGCCATGAATGGGCATTTTTTGATGTCATAGCTCGGCCGGCGGGGATGCATCTTGACCAGGGTCTCGCTGAGTCCTTCGCCGTCAGAAAAATACGGACATTCGCCCATTACCTCTTGTCCGATCGGATATTCGACAGGACAGACACGTTTCTTACCTTCGGCAAATGGGCACAGCTTGAACAGCTTTCCGTGCTTGTTGATTAAGTTTTCAATGTCGATCGGTTCGGCGTTGTCCATCGCCGATTTCATGACTTTCATCCTGCAGCAGTTAATGATTTTTTTTTCATCCCCGCTGCCTTGACTTTCGCTTATTTTTCTTCTGCATGAAGTTTCTCCTCCGCTTTTGAACATTTTACTATCCGGTTCGTCAATCTTAACCTCTGGACATTCCCTGATCGATTCGGACAGTTTGTGTTTGCCGATCCCTTTGTTTTTTGCTTCGAACGGACAGCCCGACGGTTTGGCAGGTGTTTTAGCATCGTCGAAAATATGGATGAGTTTTTCTTGTATCTTAGTCTTTCCGTTAAGGCTCCAAACGGCGCCAGTTATTTCGAGGCGCTTGGCAGACTCAGGAGTCAGTTTGAGATCTGTGGCAACCGCTACCGGGGCACTGCAACCGCCGTCTGAAATTATAAACAACTTAATCAATTTATATTTTCATCGTGGTTTACTATAAGAAGCCAAGCGAGCCAGACAAACTACCCAATAAGGATAGAAATTTACTGATGGAGCTGGTAGGTCTATTAACAGGACGCCATTGGGAAAAGGCAAAAACTAATAAGCTCTAGAAAATGTCAAGAGGATGAAGAATGTGGTAATATTCTTAGATACCTGGGGAGTTGAATACGAGGGTAATTTGAAAAGTTTCCGACCTCATCAACATCAAAATTATATTTCCGTCCAATGGATGGCCTTGACATATGTAAACTGTAAAAATTTCAAGTCATTCTGTTCATTACTTTGTCTATGGCACTCTTCCAAAGTATTCAGTTGATATTGTCTGTCAACAGAAAATTGAGTATCACGCAGTGATAAAATTCCTTCATTTGAAAAGGGAAGAGGAAAGAAGAAAAGGAAGCGACTCCGGAAATAAAAGATGATTTAGATAGACTCTGTATATGGTGAAGCCCCTCCTTCGTTTACAACGGTCAAACATTGGATGGCCGAGTACAAAGGTGGTCGTACAAGAATTTAAGACGAGGAACATTCGAAAACTGCTACAACTGACGAAATGATCGATTTAGTGCATTAAACTGTGATGGAAGATCGTCGATTGACTGTTAAATACATTACTGAGGCTTGTGGGTTATCATTTGAATGGATGTACCAGTCTTTACATCAAGATTTGGATATGAGAAAATTATCCGCGCACTGGGAGCCGCGCTTGTTGAAGTTTGACCAAAAGCACATACGGACAGACATGTTGCGCAAGTGGCTTAGCCTGTATCAAAAAAATCCAGCGGAATCTGATCCAGCATTGGACCAAATGTATCGAGTTGTATCGGAAACAGGAGACATGGACAAACTCACAATGACAAGCCTAGTAGACTGTATTAAAGGGATTGGGCTACGGTCAAGAGAATAAGGTGAACAAGGGAGACGTACCCAGTGTCTTGAGGAAGCTCCTCTCGGCCAGGACCCTGCAAAAGGTGTCTGCGTGGTTGAGGGGAGCCAGCATCTGGAGAATTGCCGTGTTGGTGGCCATGCATTCGATAGCTAGTGCCCCCTGTCCAACTGCGTACAAGACATCTTTACAAGGTAGAACCTGAAACGAAAAAAATACATTAATATTATACTGTAATTGATTTGGAATTATAAATGTAAATCTGGCACTGCTGTAAACTGCAATCGTTGTAAACTATATTTCTGTTATAGAAAAAACCATGAGGTACAATCAAAGATATTAGAAGAACGAGATGTGCTATGAGCAGTTCATACTGTGTGGAATTGTTTTGCCCAGTGTCGCCGGTTTTGTTCACCAATACTACTGCACACCTTCGCTTACGCTAAGGTATCCGCACTAATACATAGAACAGATTTCTGTGCGTACACGCCCTGATAGTATTCAAAGTACCCTAATTAGGTAGTACTCCGCCTACGGTCCGGCGGCCAACATAGCATATCTCGTTCTTCTAATATCTTTGGGTACAATGGATCCTATTAGTATACCATCTATGGTAACAACGTATATGCTATCTGTCTATCTAACAAACATCGCATTTGGTTAATCAGTTGGATCCCTGGTCATAGATTATTGTTTTCTCCATAGTTTTATTTTAAAATATTGAGATCAGAACAAAGAATTTTTTTTTTGTATCAACAAAATCCATCCCAGCGACTGCAAAATTAAATATGTCAATCTTTACCTGAGATATCCTGCTTTGCCAGCCCATCCTCTCCAGTCCAGCTTGAGCCAAGATGAGGGCCACGTAATTCGGGACATCTTTCAGCTCCATTCCGGTCTTGTTTAACTCTGGGATTCCATTCAAAGCTGCATTCGTTCCGGTCAAAACCGCCGAGGGTGTTCCAGTTGACAATTCGTTCGCCGTTTTGTTGGAATAAACGGCTGAAGATGTTCCATTTGTCAATTCAATGGTTTTATTTGTTTCTTCGAGGGTTTGATTAAGTTCTGTCTCGGCTTCCGTTAGTTGAGGTTTGGACTTGCAATTGAAGTCCAGTTTTTTGAGTCTCGTGTTGAGATTCCCACGGATATCGACCACTTTCAAATGCGGGTGACTTCTGTTGATCTGAGCGGTGCGACGAAGAGAAGATGTTCCTGCAATTAAAAGATTTATTAATTTACTCTTTTATACGTCCAGAGGGCATTTACATTGGGTACATGAAATGGTACATTTTTATACAATGGTTGCATACATAGAATAAAGAAGAAAACTAGAAGTGCTTTTTTCCATACAAATTTTAATGGAAACAAATGTTTCATTTAGCTCGGCACTCTGTCTCACAGAACTGAATAGCCAGGTACTTTCTAAATTTTCTCTACCTCATCTCCTTCCTCTCCCCTTCAACCTCACAACATACCCCGATAATTGGGAAGGTCATTGGCTCCGGCAGTTTGGACTCTTGTAAAGTATTCACATAAAAAAATAATAGCCAGATATTATACAGGGTTTTCCAATAAGAGGTGTTATTTTGATATTCAAAGAAACTTTTCCCGTAAAAGATCAATGGTTTCGTTGCTTGTGTGGCACGTAGCGCCGTCTTGTTGAAAGTAAACGTTGTCCAGATCAATACCATCCAATTCCGGCCATAAAAAATCATTAATCATCTCTCGATAGCGCAATCAATACACCGTAACTGTTGCTCCAGCCTCATTTTCGAAAAAGTAAGGTCCAATGACTCCGCCGGACCATAAACTGCACCAAACAGTCACACGTTGAGGATAGAGAGGCTTTTCAACAATAACTATTGGGTTTTCCGAGCCCCAGATGCGACAATTTTGCTTGTTGACGAAGCCACCGAGGTGGAAATGGGCCTCATCACTCAAGATGATTTGCATTTGATTCACTCAAGTGAATTTTAATAATTTCAATGCGTTGTTGAAGCGTGTATCGTTCCATTTTTATTAATGGCGTAGTTTCTACTTGTCAAATATCTACCGAAATAGCGGGCTATTAAAAATAACACCTCTTATTGGAAAACCCTGTATATACCCAACTTTACCTTTAAAATAAAAAGTAGAAATGAAAGAAGTTAACATTATTTTTGCAGAGTAAGTTAGGTTAAACATCGATACTTTAAAATAAAAACCAATTTGTCAGCAGATAAAATATGTGCATAGCATTAATTAGCATTTCAATGGTAACCAAATGGGCAGCATCCGGCCAAAATGTTCCCAATAAATAAATCAACATACATAAATGATTTGTTGTGCAAAACAACACTATTTTTGCAAACTTAATAAAAAAGCAACGAGGCGGCCGTTTTCATAAAAAAAACCTAATTTTGAATTTCTGGCCAAAACATTTTTTTATTTATTTATTTATTTATTTATATATATATATATAAATTACAAACAATACAAAACAAAATGAACCTTTGTCTGTCCAACTGGGAAGGATTCCCGTTTCAGGACAGCCAAATTGTGTATTTAGTACATAATATTCTTACAATGGAATGGCGATGCTGTCAAAACAAATTTTGAGAACATTGTTGATTGCATTCGAAGTGACAGGATGGTTTCTTTATCCTTGAAAGAATCGCAAAGATGTAATTTATTACCAGGGTCAATTTGGATAACATTAGTAATAATATACTTGCATACTTTACGGCTCAAACTGATATGGAAGCCATCCCGTTACTTATAAATCTCCTTTAGTATTACTGTGAAATATAATATGATTTAAAAGTGTTCGAAAGTGGAAACACCATGCTTTACATTTGCATTTAAAAGTTTACTGTAAATGCTTCCAAATAATTGTAATATTTTCGATAAAGTCATCGACTGCCATTGCTTGCATGTTTGTGAAAAGATTTGTGAATTTTTTATTAACCTTTCCCTTACTGTGCTAAAAAAATCCACGCGTTCCGGTGCTGTGTAGTCAATACACATCTCAAAATAAGCGATTTAATATCGGAAAAATATGAATATTCACAGCTAATCGTTATGTTTATTATATTTTATATCAAAAGTGATAATAATTGTAATTTAATTGCTGAAAACATGAAAAAACCATCGGCAGATGCTAAAGAAATGTGCGAGAGGTCCACATCTAACGACGGTTCGCGGCCAACTGGCTAGCGGCTGGCACAAACACAGCTGTGCGGTCGTAGGTATCGATGGTCTAAATCAAAATACAACTGCAGACATGTGGATGTCTCATGTTCCCGCATAGCAGATTAAAGCGGGCCATCAATAGCGTGTCATTTCCTCGCACACTCTTCGCGTATTAGTATCACACGGTTGATTGTATTGGTGTATTTGTTCCCGATTTTTGACAAAAATCTCTGATTTTTAATTGAATTTGAAAACTATGTAAAATATTATTTTTTAATTCAGTGCATAAATGTATAACGGAGGAATACCTAAAATCTGAACCCAAAATTTATTATATTTATAGAGTTATTAAAGTTATTAGAAGCAATGTGTAGTAAATACACACCACAGATAAGGAAAGGTTAACACACTTCAGGCGGGAAAGTTAGTTCTACCCGTTCGGTCGATTGATGCTTAACGCCGGGAAGGGTGGTTCTACCTTTTGCGCTGGCCTCATTTCAATGGCAGAAAAGATGGAATTATTCAATGTTTTTACATGAATATTATACATATATACCAATCTCTTTGTAAAGGTCCCAAATATATGTACATAATTATCGAATCGTATGAAAAAAATTTTCGTGCCTTTCATTTACATCGATATTTCAACAAAAGGATAGTAAATTATTATTTAATATGATAATTCGATTCCTGGAATGAGGGTTTTTATGACCGTGAAACCCAATTCGAATCTCTATCTCTATCCGCCCAACTTAAATCCTATGTGCAAGCGAGCGAGAGATGTCGGGCATATTTAAAGAAAGCAGGTATGGGCAAATACGGATAGGCGGACCGTAATAAACATATTACAAGGTGAATTGAGTTGCATTTCAAATAATATTCGATTTCCATTTAGTACTTTTATAGCTTGGATATGCATGAGTTACTATGTAGAATTTTTTTATTAAAATATTTAAATTATTTTCGAAGATATAGCGAGGGATCTTTATTTTCGCCCGGAGACAACGTAGCGCCAGCACACAGAAAAACACGCCAGAAATGTGATAATATGATCCATAGAAGCCCGAGTAAATCAGGCCTCCAAGAAGTTGGGCGTCTTGTACAGGGCTAGGAGATTCTTCAACAGTGACCAGCTGCTGACCCTGTACAAGTCTCAAGTTCGCCCAACTATTGAATTTGGGAGCCACCTTTGGGCTGGTGCCCCAAAATACTTGATAAACCTGCTTGAATCTGTGCAAAGGAGAGCGATCCGTCTGATTGACAATCCGTTGTTAACAGACCGATTGCCTTCTCTAATGCATAGACGCAATGTAGGCATGCTGTGTCTGTTCTACAGGTATTTCAATGGAGCCTGCCCCAAGGAACTAGCAGCATTGATTCCTGATGCACCGGTGCACGTGCGCGAAACTCAACGGACACGAACTGAACACCCGTTCACGGTTGACGTTGGCTTCATGAGAACGGGCCGTTTTTACGACTCATTTTTGTGTAAGTCGACTCGTATGTGGAACGAGCTACCGGCATCTGTTTTTCCTCCCTCCTATAATCCGAGCCTCTTCAAGGCCCGCATTAACAAATGGGACAGGGACACTCTTAAAAAAAAAAATTTTAAAAAAATCTGTAAATAATGGAAATTTTCATTGTTCTTTCATTCATTCATTTCTTTTGTTAGTCTGAGGATTTCACCATTAAGATGAAAATTCTCGCAATATTCCCCGTTTTGAGAATATTCCCAGGAATTTACCCATTGCTAGACACGGCTAGGGAAAGTTATGAAACATTCATCAGATGTTGAACTCACCTATGATAGATCCCGGAGGTAAAGTGGCCAAGGTGTGACCGTGGAAGTCTTCTCGGAGCACCAGAGCATCCCGAGGATCCTCTCTGTAAAAAATATATCAAATTAATTGAGAATTGGAAAACAGCGTCATGTAAAAAAGTGAGTTCTCACATTTTGGTTGTTAAACATTTCATTTGACTGTGGTGACCATATAGAACATTGAAAGTCTAATAGATTTAAATGTAATAAGGTATTTCAATTAATAGATAACACGTTTTATCTATTTTAGTCAATTCATTCATAAGTTTTGAATACAAAACACGTTAAAAAAAAAAAATTACGTTATTTTTCATCTATCTATATATAGGGTTTTCCAATAAGAGATGTTATTTTGAATAGCCCGCTATTTCAGTAGATGTTACTTTGGAAGCTGTCATTTTTTGACATTTGACAAGTAGAAACTACGCCATTAATAAAAATGGAACGATAAACGCTTCAACAATGCATTGAAATTATTAAAATTCACTTGAGTGAATCAAATGCAAATCATCTTGAGTGATGAGGCCCATTTCCACCTCGGTGGCTTCGTCAACAAGCAAAATTGTCGCATCTGGGGCTCGGAAAACCCAAGAGTTATTGTTGAAAAGCCTCTCTTTCTTCAACGTGTGACTGTTTGGTGCGGTTTATGGTCCGGCGGAGTCATTGGACCTTACTTTTTCGAAAATGAGGCTGGAGCAACAGTTACGGTGAATGGATTGCGCTATCGAGAGATGATTAATGATTTTTTATGGCCGGAATTGGATGGTATTGATCTGGACAATGTTTACTTTCAACAAGACGGCGTTACGTGCCACACAAGCAACGAAACCATTGATCTTTTACGATTGAATTCGAAAATAACACCTCTTATTGGAAAACCCTATATATATATATAAATATAAATGTTCGTTTGTTTAAAATCGTAAATCTCGGAAAGTTCTCCACTGATTGCTTTGAAAGTTTGACACAACGTTTCATTCGAATACGCGTGTGTTTTTGGGTACTTATATTATATGGATGCCACCTGTGACTGGTAAAAACAAGCTTTTTTTTAAAAACAGCGCCATCTGTTGGACGTAAAAGCAACACGGGCTATTATACCTCTACCTGCACAGACAGACTGAGCCACAGCAACACGTGGAGGGGTACAGCTAGTATATTTTTATTTATTTTATTTTTATTGCATACTGAAATAAAACCATCATAATGACAAATATTCCAAGCACAAACCGTCAGTTTCAATTGGGTAATGGTTGACTTGTATTGAGAGCGAGCTATCACCATAGGCCGTCACCATTGGTCTCATACTGTCGTCTGTGGTTGAGTTTTTAAAACGATTGTTACTGTGAACGTGGTTGAAAATATAGCCCGTAATTCAAATGTATCAAACAGCGTTATTTCGATAATGCTGTTTTCCACATAAGGGCTCAATTATGCTAATCTGCTCTACTTTTATTTAACCCTTTCAACACCAGGAACTTTCTCAGGGACACGAAGAAAAAGAATTATATTTCTTGAATCTGTTAAACAAATAGCAATGTATTGATAACGATGTAGAATATTCCTTATGGCATCTATTTTTTTCTGCTAGGTTGCAATCTTTATCCCCACGACAAAATTCCGCGTGAATTATTATAATATATTGAATATATTTTTTTAAATAAATAATTGAATTAAATAAAAAATTAACACATTGAAAGCTCTAAAAAAATAATCTGAGCTATGCATAAAAAAACACAAATAATTATTATCTGCAATATTATCAAGCATAAACTATGCTTTATATATGGAAACAAAAGTAGAGTGGTGAAGGGGTTAATAAAGTAAGTCAGTACGGGTAATGCACCCATTGAGGCCCATATTATCAAATATTATTGTATCAAAAAAAAAAATTATTTAAAAAGAAAAATTTCAGCAAGTTTTTGACCAAAGACCATATCTCCTGGTTCAACAATATTATATTCAACTCTCCAGATATCTGAGTCCTCTTCCCGTCAAGGCGACCGGACATTAGGACAATAAATGAAAGGGTGTTTTTTGAGATGATTTTCTCCAGCTTTTGCTCTCCACTCCAAACTGCTGCATTTGTCATGTGTGTATGAGGTGACAGTGTCCAGTTAATATTCTCCCTCCGTATCATGGTCATCATAACCTAACTGTAAGTATAGATTACCTCTCCAGCACGGCTCCGATGGCCATATTGTGCGGCAGGCTTGTGGGCAGGTCCTTAAGGGAGTGCACCACGAGATCCACGGCGCCCAGTCGCAGCGCGTCCTCCAGGTCCTTGGTAAAAAGAGCCTTCTCGCCTATCTTGGGCAGCGACACTGTGTCCACACGGTCGCCCAGGGTGGTCATCTTTACTGGAAACCCAAATGACAAATACAATGAAACTCGGGTTATTAACCTCCCGGGGTTAAATCGTTAAACATGATTTATAACTTTACAACCGGCATCATACGAGCATGAGTTCGTCTTTGAAAAAATCCTGACAGAAAATAAATATGTTTTTTTGGGAACGGAACCGGTGTTGATGGAATTTGTGGGAGCTGCTCATGTAGGGTACCTTCATGCGCATGTGTTCAAACCAGTAAGACGCCTAGCTCTACAGAATCATAACTAAGTACTCCACATATATATTATACTGTATATACATGGTGTCCGGAAACTCGTAGTACAAGCCGGAAACTCGTAGTACAAGCCGGAAACTCGTAGTACAAGCCGGAAACTGGAGAATGTATACCACACGGGGAACCCAAATAAACATAAAGATTTTTGATTTGAGCATTTTTATAAAAAAAAAAAAAAAACCAAAAAAATATATTTTTCCGCTATTTCAGGGTTCAAATTTTTTCGTCATTATTTGTTTTACTTTTAAATTTTTGAATAGTTTTAATTAGTTGGGTACTTTGATCTTCAGTAATAATTTATAAGAATTTGATCAAAAAAAAAATCAACTTCTGACTCGATTTACTCGAAAACGAAAGCTCAAATCAAAAAAAATTATACTACAAAATCGACTCCAAATGTGATGTAGATTCACCAGTTTCCCGCTTGTACTACGAGTTTCCGGACACCATGTATAATGCATTAGCGGAATCAATTATAGGATACGCAGAAAATAGTTACGGATTAACGTATAAAACGTACTTAAATAAAATAGAACAATTACAAATCCGTTTCCTAAAATTGATATAAGGCAAAAAAAAAATACAATTATGTGAAGGCGATTATAAAAAAATGTTCTCTTTGTGTAATGTGCTCTCTATACATAGTAGGATAGATTACCAACTAACGCTAGATGAATTCTGGAACACAGAATAAAAAAAACCTGTAAACCATAACTACCCTACTAGGCATAGAGAAGCACAAATGTTTATTATTAAAATTTTTTATTTATTATTAAATTTGACATTAAAAATGAGACATCTTATACAAAAATCAAAACGAAAATTAGATCGTTCTACCTCCGTGAAACATGAAAACAAATAATATTGAGGATAAATACCTCGATCAGTGAAAACCATATAATATAATAATAATTTTTTATTTTTATTTTATTTTTTTTATTTTTATTGATTTATTGTGAAAAACAGTATATTCCATTTACATTTCACAAATAACAGTTTATAAATTACAGTTTATAAGAAGTCAGTACATACATTTATTTGCATGGGTAAATACATCAATACTATCTGATTAACCAGATTTGTTAAATAGTATGCTTATCGCCGTCTTAAATTCTCTTTGGTTCAAATTGAAAATGTCAATCACAGAAGAAATGTGATTTAACAAAGTAGTTATTCTCCCCAAAGGCATGATCATTGGTAGGTTGGTCCTGCCCCTTGGAAAAATAAATAATCTGTGCTGTCTAGCTCTGATGAAATTATCAGGGACATAAAAAGAAAATCGTTCCAGAATATCTGGATTGCAAATGTGCCCATTTAGCATCTTGTGCGCCACTAACACCATTGCAATATTTCTCCTAACGTCTAGACGTTCTATCCCCAGCATTCCGGCAAGAAAATCAGAGGGATACAATAAAGGGTAATATCCGAACTCTCGCATGTAGAGGTATCGCATAAACTTTTTTTGCACCTTTTCTACATCATTTGAGTAAAGGGCATCTTCGGGTCCCCATATTATCGATCCACTCTCAAGAATGCTGCGAACCAGAGTAAAATAAAGCATTTTTATGACTGCCGTATTCGTAAAAGATTTCGAATTACATATAACAAAACCCAGCATTCGCATTGCAGAGTTGCACACCGAATCGATATGAGTTCGAAAAGTCAGACGCGTGTCAAAAGTGATTCCTAAATCCTTCGTTATCGAAATATGTTTTAGAGAGGTACCAGACATTTTATAGTTAAAATATAAAGTACGCTTTGCCCTTGTAATGCACATAATTGAACACTTACTACTGTTAAAATGAAGTTTATTTTGATGACTCCACTCTACTATACCGTCGATATCGATTTGTAGACGAATGGAGTCTTCATTTGTCGTTATACAGGTGTATAGTTTAATGTCATCCGCAAATAATAAAAATTTTACAAATCTTATAAACATCCCTATGTCATTAATAAACAATAAAAATAATAGTGGTCCTAAATTAGACCCTTGAGGGACCCCAGAATTTGTGGCGTAGAGTTTCGATGTGAACTGCCCGTAAACAACGTATTGTTTTCTGTTAAACAAATAATTATGAAAGAACAAAAGCAGCATGTATGAGAAGCCGAAGCTTTCAAGTTTATTCAGTAATATGAGGTGATCCACTTTGTCAAAAGCTTTCGCAAAATCATTATATGAGACATCTACTTGTTCGTTATTGTCCAATATATTTGAGACGTAATCCGTAAATACCATTAAGTTGGTCGTTGTAGACCTGCCCTCTCTAAACCCATGCTGCTGGTTTATGAGAAATGGTTCTACTTTATAGTATATACGTTTTTGTATTACGAGTTCAAATAATTTGGCCGGTGCCGAAAGAATTGCCACAGGTCTGTAATTAGATACACATGATTTATCGCCGTTTTTGTGTAAGGGCGTGACTTTTGAGATTTTCCAGCGGTCAGGGAACTTACCGGAGTTAAGTGAAATATTAAAGATATGTAAAAGCGGTACCATTAACGGATCTGCATATCCCTTCAGGACAATTGTGTTAATAAAATCTGGTCCAACAGATTTTTTTGGTTTTAGTTTTTTAATTGCAGCTAGGTAATCATTTTTATTTACACTTAAAATTTCAACATTTTGAGCTAGTGAAGAGTAACCGCCTGGGGTGTACGAGTCAAATTCTGCACTATGTTCGCTATAGACTGACTTAAAGTAATTCGCAAATGCTTCCGGAATATCGGGCCCAGTATGAGTACTTCCGTTCCATGACACTGAGTTTAGAAACCCACCGTCTTTCCTCTTTTCGGATACAAATTTCCAGAAGGATTTCGGATCACTCTTGACGTTTTTTTCGATATTATTTATGTAATCCTTATACGCAATATTTATACTAAGTTTGATTTTAGATCGTAGAATACAAAACTTTTCCCGATATCTTATCAATCCGGTGCGCCTCCAGTTTCTGTGAAGTTTGCATTTCTTTTTCAGGTCACTAATAATTTCACCATTAAACCATTTAGGGTATCTTCTTTCAAAACAAGGTACACGCTTTCTCTCAAAACACATGTCAAAAAGGTCATAAATTACATTATAAAAATATTCTACTGCTAAATCTACATCTTTAAGTTTTAATAAGGGTTTCCAGTCGTGAGAATTCAAGTAAACATAAAAATATTCGAAGTTACCACGTTCTAGATTCCATCCTCGCTTAACACAATTTCCATTGTCGTCATTTAATAAATTCCGACAATAGGCTTTGCTTACATTGAGCGCGAATTCTATATATAAAGATGGGTGGTATGAATCTTCACTAACAAGTGAGTATACGGATTTGAACACTTTTAAGTCAAAATTACTGATAATAACGTCCAAGGTCCTGTTCGTTATATTAGTGATTAAGTTTTTCTGTTCCAATTGAAATAGTTCCATAAAATATAACAAATCTGTTTGAGTTGCTTTGTGACTCACACAGGAGTGTAAGTTAAAATCGCCAACAATAATAATTTTTTTATCTACTAAAAAGTTAAAATTAGCTATGATTTTATCGAAAAAATCAGAGTAAGTAGTTCTCTGTGAAGCCGGTGGAATGTACACTATACATATATAAATACTAATTTCATTTATTTTAGCCTTAATCCATAAGTTTTCGCCATCATTTTCTAGAAACGTGAGTCTCTGGCATTGTTTGACGCGATCACGTCTCGCGGCTAGTAGCACTCCTCCTCCTCTTGATTGGCCTGAAGTTCTGTCCTTTCTGAAGACGTCATATCGTTGATCGAACAGTTGACAATTATGAATACTGTCGTTGAGCCAGGTCTCTGACAATAATATAAAGTCGTTGTCTTGTATAATAACACTATGTAAGAAGTCATCGGTCTTGGATCTCAATCCCCGCACATTTTGATAATACATTGTGCAGGGGAGAGAATTTACTTTAACTCTGCTCTCTAGTCATTTAGTGGCCGCAGAATCGTTTTGTTTGCCTCGGTTTTGGTTAATATCAACCGGATTTTGTCTCGGTTTTAAGTAACGGTAGTTTCTTACCGGTACTCCTCGGGGCCACAAATCTTCCTGCAAAAGTTTATCGTATAACTCATCTGTTACTCCTATACGGAACGCTGCGTATTCCTGAGAATTAGCGATGAATTTCTCTATCTCACAGTTTGTTATATTATTTTTCTCTAGATGCGCTCGGATATCATCTACTGTGGTGTCCTTTGAAATCCTAGATACTATGATATTTCTTATCCTTGGACATACCTTGATACTAGAGGATTTATCGCCATTTCCGACAATCAGATTCTTGCTTGTCCGTTGTCTGCGTTTGACGTTCATCCATTCTTCCTTATTTGGCGCGGTTTTCGCTTCAGATTCGGAAGTTAGAATGCGTGGTTCCGTCGTCTGTATTTTGGGGATCGCGCCGCTGGTAGTGGGGACTTCGAGATGACTTGCGTTATTTTTGGCCTTGGTGGCCGCCCTAGTGCGCATTCGTTCTTTGGTTAGTGTAACAGCGTGCGGGTTGGCGGGGGGGGCGGCGGGCGGTGCGACGACGTCAGCCCAGCTGGCGGTAGCGGGAGGTGTAGGTAGACCATTAGTGTTTACACTGTTTGTCGCCTGTCGATTTAATATTTCTTCCACGGACTTTACACGGATTAATAATTCGTTTATTGTTTTGTTTTGTTCGAGAATGAGGTTTCTCAATTCAAAGAGTACGGTATCACTCATTATTTCGTGCGAGAGTGAATAAAAACTCACGAAAAAATGTTTTTAATTACGGCGCGACAGAAAGACGTGTGTATTCGCGTTCGTATCAATAATAATAGGGAAAGTGAGAGATTTCTTACAATCAAACTGATTGATCAGTTTTGTAGGATTTAAGTAAGGTAAAATATTGTAAAAAAAAATTTAAAAAAAAAACTTGTATGGCCTATCACAATTTGGAAATTTTTTGCTGGTTGCAAACGGTTAAACAGCGTTAGTAAGTGGAAACACCACGCTTTGTATTTTCATTTAAAAGTTTGCATTACACCCTTCCAAATAATTGTATTTTCCATTTGTAATTTGTATTTCAAAAAGTCATTGACCGCCATTGCTTGCTCGTTTGAGAAAAATTTGTCAAGGTTAATTATAAAGTCGCTCTCCGCGTCTGTCTGTGCTCTTAGTTATGCTAAACTACACAACGGCTTTTGATAGGGTTTTCACTATAATTTAGAAAATTTCTTCCGAAAGGTTTATATACAGGGTGTATCGGCAAGTACCCGACAAACTTTAACCAGCTATTCCTCAGCACATTTGGAGTAAAAAATGTTATGGGCGCTTTGCTGTCCGGTAACATTTTTTTTCCATTAAAAACAAAAAATAAATAAAAAATCCACACTCCGTCACTGTCATTTGCACTGTTTCTCGCGTTCAACAGCTGTTATTAGCAAGTGTGTCAAAAAGTGTCCTCGCTCTTTCGTACACACTAAATAATAATAGTTAAAAATGGGACGAATGATGCCGTGCCATTTCGTTGTGATTGTAAAAGCGCGCCAACGTAGGTACGTACGTACATTATTCAACGAAACTCGAACAAAATATTGCCAGACGGGTTTTCAAACTTTGACAAAGGATAAAACATTGGTGACATGTGGTGAAAATATGAATAATAATTTTTTTATTAAAAAAAAATGTTACCAGACAGCAAAGTGCCCATAACATTTTTTACTCCAAATGTGCTAAGGAATAGCTGATTAAAGTTTGTCGGGTACGTGCCGATACACCCTGTATATATATATAATACATGCATATTATATTTGTAGAAAGTAGAGAAAAATCCATGTTTATCCTAGAATTCACATCCTCAAAATCTTACTCCAAATCATTCACAACCAGGAGCAACGCCGGGTACATGTCAGCTAGTTTTATATAAAATGAAAAGAAAAAAAAAATAACCTTCATAATATGTTGTAATTAAACATATTTTTTAGTTTCATATAAAGTGGTATTTTTACAGTTTAGAAGAAAAAATATTATCGGCAAGCGACAAAACAATCCACAAATTCGCCTCTAAATGTGATGTAGATTTACCAGTTTCCCGCTTGTACCAAGAGTTTCTGGACACTGCGTAAATTGAAATTTATTTATCTAACAAGCATTCGCCCGTCTTGAAGATGATGTGACCTTTACTAATTATTATTATTATTATAAATCATAATATGAAAGTAAAAGTGAAGTTGTTTATTACTAAGCAGAATTAATTTCTGATAACAATTTATTATTTCATAATGTCAGTTAGGTCACAATTACAGATTATTCTTATAATACAGATACTTGAATGATTTTTTATAATTGGAGTCGTATAGGACAAAAAAACAAATGTGAATTCTGGGATAAGTGAATTTACCCATCAACCAGATTTTTTTTTCATATTTTAACAATATTAACAGCCCACACTAGTGATAATTATTTTATGAAACATTACTAATTCTAAGATTCACTCAAAAATAATAAAATAATAATAATTGGATGACTTGTGTAGCGCCGTTTTTGTACAAAATCACATCAAGGGCGCTGTACAAATTTATAATACATTTCTACAGTGATCTATGTTATTACTAACTATTTATGGAGATAATATACAGTACAATACTTACCTGGTAGGTCACTTGAGATTAACACTTAATTAATATTAACTAATTGTTTATTAGCGTAATTTAGATACAGGATTTAGGACATAATTAGAAAATTGGATATAACTGGACTTTCTCTCAGGAATGGTATATTTAATTTAAGGGTATGACAGCTTAAAAAGGTTTTTTAGTTTAAACCTGAATTCTGTTGGACTTGTTATGGATCTTAGTTCCGGAGGGAGTTTATTCCAAGCCTTCGGCCCAGATACTCCGAAAGCGCGATCACCAAACTTAGTATTTGGTTTGCGCTTAGGTTCCATCAGTCTGCCTACAGCTGATGATGTTGCTGATCTAAGAGTTGACTGCCTCAGACCAGTGTTTTCCGGGACGCATAGTTCAGAGATGTAGGGTGGGGCCATTTCACTGATGGATTTAAACACCATCCAGCACAGTTTGTACTGGATTCTTTCAGGGCACTTGAGCCAGTGAAGGTTACGAAGGTGTTCTGAAATGTGCGAATATTTTGAAACCCCGGTCATGAGCCGTGCTGCTGCATTAAACAGTTTGTCAATTTGATATTTTGGAAGGCTGGCATAAATGTCGTTGCAGTAATCGAGACGTGAGACTACGTAAGAGTTGATAAGTAGTTTTGTTGCTTCTGTAGGAAGGTTTCTTTGGACAGACTTGAGTTGTCTTAGGTGGAACAAACCGGTGCTTACAGTCCTATTTATTTGACTTTTAAACGAAAAGTCTGAACCCAAATTGACATCAAAAGATCTAAGCGATGATATTGAAAATAGAAAAATGCACGTCCACTTATAATTTATATTCGCTAAATCGATTTATATACACGGTGTTGAGAAACTCGTAGTATAAGCGGTAAAGTGGGGATTCTACGTCTCACAGAGAATGCAAATTCTTTATTTTCGATATGAGCATTTTTTTTTTTTTTTCTTGGAATTTTTTTTTAATTTGACTTAAAAAATTCCAACTTTCGACTCGATATTCTCAAAAGCGAAAGCTCAAACTAAAGAAGTTATACTTCAGAATCAACTCAAAATGAGACATAGATTCACTTGTACCACTGGTTTCCGGACACCATGCACGTATTATAATATCGAATTAATATGGAATATTTTTTCGGCAGCCTGGTCGACGCTTCCACGCATTTTAAAAGACAATAAACAGCTAATATTAACCTCGTAGTGACTGATTTTTTTCTAATTTGACGTAAAAAAAATCTAACTATCGATTTAGATTCACCAGTTTTCTGATTGTACGACCAGTTTCCGGACACCATGTGTGTATCAAAATACAGAATGATAAAATTCGCCATGTTGTTATTATGCCACATAGATATTTACAAACATAGTTCTTGTTACCACATGGCAGCGAGGCCCCTCTGCTATTTGGAAGTTACGTTGAGGCCGGGTGTTTATCTAATCATTACAGCTTGTCGGTGCCATTTATGATTCGATAATTGACCAGAGAACGTGATACGTTGCAGCTCTCTCGGTATAGGTGAGATAGAGCACGGAGGTTAGTTACCAACGAAGGTAATAAAGCCACAGGGGTGGTTCCAACGTAGTCCATAAAAGCCAAAAAGTTGTGCGTACTCTAAGAAACACAAACCATACAAAGGAATATAAAAAATTACCGCCCAAAATGAATATTTTCCATGAACATATATTTCAAAATGTTCAATTAACAATTATTCATACCCGAACTTCATAAAATTCTTACAGCCTACCCTTTTAGTCATGGAGTTATGCACCCCACTGGTGGTTACCAAGCCTTACGGGCGATAACCACGCCACAAAAGTGGGTTAAGAGCCACAGGAGTAGATATAAAGCCACAGGTGTAGTTACGAAGCTACTAGAGTAGTTATAAAGGCACACAAGTGGAACTAGCCACGTAGGTAGTTAAATAAATATTAGGCTGGTTAAAAAGCCACAGAAGTGGTTAAAAAGCTACAGAAGTGGTTATTTATTTATTTATTAACGGACATTGTCCAAATTACAAAATAATAACACGAATAAAGTAAAAAGAAAAATACAGGAGTAGACAAAGGTACATGAAAGCAAAGACATATGGTAGATATAATATAAGAAAATAAAGTGACAAGTCGAATCAAGTCAAGAATACGCCGTGGGTCAGGACCACAGGACACTTATAATATTCCGTCACTTGTTTAGCGACTGGCAAAAATCATTTAGACTTATCCCAAAAAAGTTAAGGTTTTGACTTGAGTTGACCAGTCTACACATTCTGGACAATGGTGAATAATATCCAAAATTTGTCGAATGATGGTTGAGGAAGAGCAGTTCATTATTTCTGAGTCTTTGCGAGGGGATATTGAAAGGAATGAGTTGCAGTAGAGTAGGTGAATCAATAATACCATTTATAATTTTGAAGAAGCAAATGAGGTCATTTCTTTCCCGACGGACTTCCAAAGGAGAGAGGTTTAGAGTTAGTTCAATTTCATCATATGAGTATTTGCCATTTTCTAAACCTAGCCTCCTAGAAATCCCTCTTAAGAACCGATGTTGAACAGATTCAATGCGTCGAATGTGGACAGCATAAAAAGGAGACCAAATAACACAAGGATATTCAAGATGGGGGCGAACCAAGGAGCAGTAAAGAGTTCTAAGGGTATTTACGTTTTAGAAGTCCGAAGTGATTCTAGTGATGCAACCAAGTAGTTTGAGGGATTTATTAACGATTGCAGTTATGTGATCCCGAAAAGAAAGCTTGCTATCAAGAGAGACACCAAGGTCTTTAATAGATGTAACAGTTGTTAAGCAAATATTATTTATAATAATAATAATAATAAGTGTTTTATTATCTTTTTTTTGTGTAACAAATAGATATAATGATATCCTCACTGGGATCTCAAAAATCTCTATTAAAGCCACAAGAGTGAAATCACGGCCACATTTGTGGTTTCAACACCACACAAGTGACAATCATGCCAAACAGGTGGTTAAAAGACCACACAATAGGTCAACAAACCCCAATACCAATTACAATATATGTCACCTGGGACCGTTACTGTTTACAATTTTCATCAACGACATTATAAAATGCTTTAATTATGCAAATGTTCTACTTTTCGCTGATGATATGAAAATATTCCTGCCTATTAATTCTATAATTGACTGCTTTAAACTACAAGAAGATCTGTATAGGCTTAATGATTATTGTATCCGCAATCGTCTCAACATGAACACTTCTAAATGTTATGTAATTACCTTCACTAGAAATAAAATTAAGTTTGACCATAATTATCATATAGCTGGCCAACTACTCAAAAAAGTTACACAAATTCGTGATCTAGGTGTTATACTTGACAGTAAACTTACATTTGAGGCTCATATTGATATGATTGTTAAGAAAGCCCTTAGAATGCTAGGATTCTTATTCCGTATTGGAAAAGAATTTAATAATATCATAACACTTAAAATATTGTATTTTTCTTATGTTCGCAGTCATCTTGAATTCGCTTCTCCCATATGGAATCCTCAATATAATATTTACATAAATCGCATTGAAGCCATCCAAAGAAAATTTGTCCATCATTTAAATTTCAAACTAAATTCAAACCTTGACGTAAACAGCTCGATGGACCTTTATGGACTTAAGCCATTAAAAACTAGAAGAGACTCCGCAGATATAATATATCTCCATAAAATTATCAATGGCTTTATTGATTGTTCTCCCCTTCTGTCTGAAATTAATTTTAGAGTTCCGAGCGTTAGAACTAGAGAAAAATCACTTTTTCATCTCCATAAATCTTCTACTAATATAAGACAAAATGCGTTTATATTCAGAGCCTGTAGTATATTTAATAAGAATTTTAATGATATGGACATATTCTCAAGTAATTTAGGAACCTTTAAAAGATATGTAATAACTAACATTAAATAATTTTAAATATTCTACTTGAAGTTATCATGTTTTTGCTTTGAATCCTTTCCAGTTACTTACCTTCCAATTTATACTCATGTGTTCAATTTAGTTGTAGGTATACATTTATTATATTGTTATTATTGCTATTGTGTAGTGTTATTGATTGCTGCTGTGTTGAAATTTTACAATACATTTTGTTTTGAATTTTAGTTGGTTATTAGTATATCAGTTAAATTTAAATTTTTGAAATTTAGCTGGTTATTAGTATATTATTTGTGTTCCTAGATCTGTTATTATTTTTTATTTATTATTTACAATTTTGTATTTTTTGTAAATTTCTCAGGCCACGGGTACAGAACCCTTAGTTTCTTGTTTTAATATTTTTTATTATTATTATAATTTTAAGTGAAAATCTGTTATTGGATTTTATCTTTATTATTTAGTTTATTCTTATATATGTAAATAATCTGTTGATTTTCCCAAATAAATAAAAAAAAAAAAAAAAAAAAAAAAACAAAGCCACAGGAGTGGTAAAAGAAAGGGTGGTCAACAGCAACGAGGATAGTATTAAGCCACACGGGTTATAACCAAGCTACATAGGTGATTATTAAGCCATCTAGATGGTAACAAAGCCACACAAGTGGTAAAAAGGCCACATGGATAGTGACCAAACCCTAGGGTGGATGTTGCTTGCCATTTTGAAGTTTAAAAAAGCACACGGATGATAATAAAGTCACAAGTCACGGTTTTGTTTCAAAATATTTAATTCAGCTTTATTGAATGCTGTATTTTAATTCATAAATAATTATGCTAATTAATATTGTTCAGTAAATAGTGAAAACAATTTAGATACGAATAATATACCATTATTTATAATAAACTGCAAACATAGTAATATTAATGCTTACTCAGCATTTTTGCTTGATATTTTTTATTGGCTCAAGTGTTATGCCTGAATAACAACAAAATATTTTGAAATAATTTACGGATTAGCTTTACAAAGTTATTTGTGCAGGCGGTTGAAAGAGGCATTAGAGACGCCATGTTTTTTTTATCATTTCGCTGTGAAATTATTTTGGGTTGGTGTCTTTCAGTTTGTTGTTGCCACTGAAGATATAACCCGAAAAAAATGAATTGTGGGCGTTTCTACGTGCCCGAAGTAAGATCAATTTTCCCTTAATTCCTATTAAAATTATCAAACATTTTAAAAATCTAAATTCTTTCTTTAAACAGAAAATCAATTTCATTGGTCTGTCTGGGACTTAGGAGTCGAAATGTCTTGTGTAAATCGGTGACATTAGTTTTGTTTCAATTCGATTTAGACCACACTTCTAGGCATTTATCTGTTCAGTGAATAACATGGCGTATGTTGATGACTATAATTGAAATTTATTTTGTATGACAGTGTTAAAAATGAGGAGATACCACAGACCAAAGAAGACATAAGACATGTCTTAACGCAAAATCTGGATATTATTTCGAAGAGCTGGAGGCAAACCACGTGACCACCTTTTTTGGCACCAAGAAGTTTCAAGCATGTCTTAAACAAACCATGAAATCTTTCGTACTTTGAGCTCTGACGAATGCACATAAAAATACCAGACCTGCGCAAAGTAAAGTTCGCTACAGTAAGGTAAAGGTTTGTAGTGCAGTCTTGTGGGACTTTTCTGCGCAAGGCTTTCTCTTATAATTCACAATATGTTAATTTATACTGGGGTGAGTAAGTTAGTAAATATTTGTAAAAGTGTCTACTGTAACAAAATATTCGATTTTGGAAACAAGCTGAAAATCTGTTAGCTCGATTTGGAATCGTTAATTATGTGTATTACACAGCGAGCAATTCACGCGAAATTCTACAATACAAGTTGCCTGTAAACTGTTGGTTTAATTAATAACTTGTTTTGCCGATGACACCGTTATTTTATTTAACTCTTTGCACGCGGCCGTATCAACTGTTGTTACGGCAAAAAGTCTATACTCACACGTGGCTGTATCAACAGTTGATACGGAAACTTTGACGGCCGATATTCCAGAACTCGTTCGTCATAAATGTATTTCTTGCTCACTTGGACATTCGTAGAACTATCACGATGCTGACATCTACAAGAATTTCTCAAAAATTAAATTGTATTTCATAAAAAAAGATCGATAATCAAGTGCACCTCTTCGCGCCATTTAGTCCTTTAGTTTACATTTTTGTCAACGGATGGCGTTAGTACTAGTATGTCATTCACAACTTTTCATAACTAAAAATGATAAGTGATCATGGTGTCCCACTTGTGTCTATCACCTAAGTACACACACGCCGAGTGAATGGCGGGACCACATTCAAAAGATACGGTACGTCTTTGTGTGAAATTTTATGTTTTTGTTTTTATAAACATCTAAGAGTGTTGACATACGAGGATTTGTTTTCAAATTGTGGAGAATAATCTGTTCTGTCTATATAGTCCAATAAATCATGCCAGAATGCTATAATTTTACATTTAACTGCGTGCATAGGTATTTGAAAATATGTACCGCATACGGGTATAGATAAAACGGAGCAAATTAACGCGTTCAAAAGGTTAATGAAAGTGATTAGGTAACCAATTACAAAGAAGCTGAACATGGGCTTGTACTTCTGCAAAAACGGCTTAAACAAAACTCACTTACACTAAATGTCAACAAAACGAAATACTTAACATTTTCTATAACGGCCAGAGGACAACCAGCTGAGGATTATGCTCTCAAAATACATGATTGTCAAGGAAAAAACTTAACGCAATCATGTCACTGCCCCACCATAACACTTTTCCAGAAACATAAAATATCTCGGCGTTGAAATCGATGAAAATCTTCGATGGGACACTCACATAAATAGCATTACAAAGAAACTTACAAAGCTCATGTACTACTTTAGAAACGTACGCAATATACTAAATAAAAATGATCTATATAAAGTGGTACTATGCTCTTTGCCAATAACGCATAGAATATGGCATTATTGGATGGAGATCTGCCTCAAACCTTCACATGAAGCAGCTCGTTAAAACACAAAAGTAATAATAAAAATAATCCTGAAAGTACCCGTAAGGACTCCAAAAGAAATTTTTGAAAAATTTAACGTTTTCAGCATTATAAAATTGTACTCAAAAAATGCACTACTCAATTTTAAAGAAAAATATGAGTACCTTACTGAACAACACACCTACACTACAAGGAAGAAATCCTTAAATCTACTAATCATTCCAATATTAAATACATCTTTCGCCCAGAAAAACCACTATTTCCATACTATAAAATTATATAATGCCCTTCCTATTGAAATTAAAAACACCATGGATGTAGAAAAGTTTAAAAAGACATCAAATTATGGCTAACTAAACATGAAGATGAGGAAATCATTAAATTTATGAAGTAACCCCAACGCAACCTACAGACAACAAACGTAAATAATTTTTGCTTAATTTATTTTATATTTTGTGGGAACCAATAAATTAGAAGATGAAGAAATCACGATCAACACAAATACAACAAGCTACAGTCCGCCTCGGTACAGGAATACCTAGTGAGGAGGAATGAGAACAAACTACATCACTTTATATTTTTATTTTACTTAATATTGTATCTTTTTTACTTTATTTTATATTGCCGTTATTATTATTGACAAATCACTGGAAGCGACACTCCCACCCCACCTCCCCACTCTTGTTTGTTTCCCACTCCCTTATGTACAGGTCGATCTTATCTTACGTCCGTGTGAGGTCCGGTAAGAATTCCGTGCTAATTTAAGCGTAATGGTTAAGTTTAATAAAGGGACACTTAGATAATTTGGGCACGTAAAGCAGATGTATGAAAAAATGAGTACATGGAAGTTATACAATGAGGAAGTTAATGTTAGAAGAAGTCGGGTAAGCCCGTGGAAGACATGGCACAATGAAGAGAATCAAATATTTGAGTCAGGTCATATCATGATACCCCTGATTTATTATATGTAATCTCTTTTCATACTCCAAGCAGGTCGGTTACAAGACAGTACCTATCATATTATTGTAGCAATTCTACATCAACGTCCCAATATCACACTCCTATGCGACGGATTCAACAGCTAGGAAACAAATACTACGATGTTGTTGATATATTTAGTACATCAATTTCAATATATAAGCATACCCTATTGAAGTTTTTTTCATCAAGTAGTGGAATATTTTAATAAAGGTATTTAATTTGACTAACACATAATAATGTTGTCAACTGAAACAGAAAAAAATATTTTGGATTATTTATGTTTTGTGCCTACATGCTGTGTAGATCAAGTTCAGTTATATTTTGACTTTATTTTTTTGCAATTGTTTTAAATAGTCGTTTCCTGCACTATTTTCGTGTATAATTTCGTAAATATTTTTTATATATATATATGTAAAAGCCTTAATAGGTGTGAAATAAAAAAAAAGAGTCTAATGAGAAATAATAGAAGAGTATGTATGAAAAAATATAAAAACGTGAATGAAGCAAGTGCGTGTGCCGGGATAGAGTTATTTTGCAGTCTGTCCTCTCTGGCTATGTGAAACTGTGTGATGGTTAGTTCGTTGGGACGGATTGTTTGGAAAGGTCTCCCTCAACCTGTCTCTCCCAGTCCGACCCGCCACACAATAGGTGGCCAAAAGCATCTGCGGTCAAGACCTAGACAAACCTCTTCCCATGAATCCGGGCACCCCTGCTAAGTCACCAAACGAGCGAACCACTTGGAGTTACCTATGGCAGGGGTGTCGTTTATCCAATATAATATAGCCTCCTAAATTTGTGAAAAATGTGTTGAAATAATATCGGAACCTGAATAGAACTTGAATTCTAACTTAGAAATTTGATGAATTGTTCAAATTCTGTGAAAAAATCCGTCCTTGGTTATGTTTGTGACATTAAGGTTAAACGCAACGCTCGTTGTATTCTACGTGTTCACAGATGGCGTTAATTAATTAATTTTGTTTAAATACGCTTTTGCAAGGTATTGCTTTCCAGTATTAAGACAAATTATTTGTTTGCGCCCTCATATACGCAATATGAATATGAATAAATAGTTTTGTCCATATAAAAACTCAATTCTATCGAGAAAGGCATACAAATACAATATTGGATTGAATCATCGGTAAAATATTGTATTTGTGTGCCTTTCTCGAAAGAATTAAGTCTTTAAACGAACAAAACTATTGATTCATATTCATATTGCGCATATACGGGCGCAAACAAATGATTTGTCTTAATATTGTAAAGCAATACCTTGCAAAAGCGTATTTAAACAAAATTAATTAATTAACACCATCTGTGAACACGTAGAATACAACGAGCGTTGCGTTTAACCTTAATAATTATTGATAAAAAAAAATAATGCTTACCGATTTCGAATTTCTTGTCGGGATTTAGTTGCTCCAGTAAAGAAATAACGTGACATGTTTGTATAAGCGCCAGCTGAAACAAATAAGAAAAAACTGTTAAATGACTTATTTAGCAATTAACAAAATGTTTAAGGACCAGATCTGAACAGCCGGGTACATCCCGACCTTCCTTTTTTTTTCCTATCCCCTCTCCCATTCCACTTACAGTTCTAGAATGGAAGATATTCTCAATATCGCCCTCGTAAAAAAACCATCATTCAGAACTGAAACGTTGCAGGTACCTTCCCACCTTCCTCTACACCATCTCCTTTCCATCCCCTACCTTCAGTCTCGCAACATACCCTAATTGGACATTTCATAGTCTCAATGTCTCCAAACGGTTGGGAGCAGTTAGGACTCCTGTGCAGTATTCAATTTGTGTGCGCCCTACTGTCGAATTTGGCAGCCATCTCTGGTCCGGAGCCCCTAAATACCTGAAAAAAACCCTTGACTCTGTGCAGAAACGGGCGGTCCGTTTGATAGATTCCCCAATCTTAACAAACGGACTGCAATCTTTAGAGCACAGGCGTCAGGTAGGTATGCTTTCCTTGTTCTATCGGTATTACAATGGAAGATGCTCTGAGGAATTAGCGTCATTGATCCCTTCGGCACCGGTGCGTAGTCGGGATACACGCCAAACGCGCGCCCAACATTTGTACACGGTTGAAACTTGTCACATGAGAACGGGTCGCTTCTACGATTCGTTTTTAAGTTCAACAGCTCGGCTGTGGAACGAACTGCCGGCCTCTGTGTTTCTTCCCTCCTACAACATGGGACTCTTCAAGACCCATGTTCACTCCTTCCTCTCCACAAAAAGACCCTCCACACAGCATCCCCAAAGATGACATAGGCCCTGAGGGAAATTATTTTCTTCAGGGCCTCCTGTGTGGAGTTAATATAAAAAAAATATATATATTATTTTTTTAAAGTAGAGTTGATGGCCCGCTGAACAACTCTGTCTTAGCCCAGATTCCTTGCTGCATTTACAATCATACATTTATTTATTTACTAACAGACTTTGTCCAATTATAACATACTAGTAGACGTGTACCCGGGGTTGCTCGACTTTTCTCTACTTTCAAGAAATATAATTTTCATGTATTGTATATATATAAACCTTCCGGAAGTTATTCTCTAAATGATAGTGAAAACCCCCACCAAACTCGGTTGCATAGTTTAGAAGAACTAAGCGCACAAACAGACAGACACGGATAGTGACTTTGTTTTATACTATTTAGAGATACCAATGTATTGTCAATGTTTATTAGGAAACGGCCTGTAATCCCGTATTTACTTCATTATGATCTGGGTTGTTCCAGACTATTCCCGAACATTTTACAACATTCCAGAATGTTCTGGAACGTTGTGGAAAGCTCTCAAATACTATCGAATGTTCTATAAATTTCTAGAGGGCGAATCTTCCAGCCCTTATATCTTCAAAAGCACGCCCTTCAGGTAAAAACGGGAACCTTCTTCAAGGATGGGGGATAGAGGGCTACCACACCATATAACTCCCTTGATCGGGACTCGTTTCTATGTTTTAGCAACTCGCACATTGTACACAAAGTAAACACAAGAAGAAATTATACAATAATATGGGATAATTAAACAATAAAATTACAGTTATGACAAAAATAGTGCACGAAAAACAATAAATATAATGTCAAGTCAAGATAAGAACAAGGTTTTGATGGAGTTCACAACTTCTGCCACATAAATACAAAATATTACTTGCGTAATGACTAACAAAAATCATTAAGGACGGGTTGTTTCGGAGAATTTGAAGAATTCATCAAATTTCAACATTCATTTCCGGGTACTGTGAAAGTCCTATTCAAGTTCTGTTATTATATCATCATAGGCTAGTTGCATGAAAAAACTGAAAAAATAACAGAACTTGAAAAAATCTTTCACAGAACTGGAAAATTAACTTTGAAATTTGAAGATATTCTTCGAAACAGCCCGTCCTAAGACTTACACCAAAAAATTCAAGGGCCTGTCTTGAATTGACAAGTCAAGCCATTCTGGATATGGTGAATGGTATTCATAATGCTCATATTGAGACGGCATGTCTCACTTCACTGAGAATTCTGGGCTTTGTTCTTCGCACTGCAAGGAATTTTAGAGATAACCAGGTGCTTATAGTTTTATTTAATTCCTTAGTAAGGAGTAGACTTGAAAGTGGGTCAGTAATTTGGAGTCCACACCAGGTAAAGTATTCTCTCATGTTGGAGAGTCGTGGCTCTATCCTAATGACTCTCTTTTGGGTATGCTCGGAATGAACTATCTACGGGTCAGGAGGGATGTGCGCATTGCTACACATTTCTTCAGACTGATTCGTGGATGGTTTGAAAACTCGGTCATCATGGAGAGCATTCATTTCTATGTTCCCGATGGTTATCTACGTCACCAACAACATAGACTATTTTATCTCCCGGCCTGCAGAACTAACTTGCCAATGGTCATGCCTGTGGGGAGAGCAAACTTGCTGCTGACGAGAATCAATTCGGATATTGACATTTTTAGCATCAATGAAGCTTCCTTTAAAAGGCAAGCTCTATTATTAAGTAGTTGATATCAGTGGCGGCCAGCTAATATGCGCTCCGGAGCGCCGAACAACCAACAAAATTTCCGACATGGCTAATCACACTATGAAATTCGTTTCGGTTATAATATCTCATATAAAAGGTACACCTACTTATTAACAGACCGACTGTGATTTGTGCCTATGTTTGTAGCAGTTCATTTTTGATTGCGATCCAAAATTTGACTGCATTGTTCGCATATTCTGTGAACAGTCGAAAGCATGGGTACATACTATTCTTTGCGAATATTACAATATCAAGGACGGCGTCCGGAGCTTTACCACCACATCAGAAGGAACGGTTTGTTCAGTAGAAAGTTAAACTTTTTTTTTTATATTAACTCCACACAGGAGGCCCTGAAGAAAATAATTTCCCTCAGGGCCTATGTCATCTTTGGGGATGCTGTGTGGAGGGTCTTTTTGTGGAGAGGAAGGAGTGAACATGGGTCTTGAAGAGTCCCATGTTGTAGGAGGGAGGAAACACAGAGGCCGGCAATTCATTCCACAGCCGAGCTGTTGAACTTAACACAATGTTTGCGGGGGGTTTTTTAATCAATCTACGCTGTAAAGCGGGCAATTTTTATCATGTTCGCGCGCAAAATTCCGTTTCATGTAAAATAACTATAAGTTCTGAACTATTGATCAAATTTAAATAAAATTTTCAGTATTTTACCTTATTTGAAATTTTTTATCATGATCTGGTCACAAATTTTTATATTTTTGAAGAAACAATTACGATATATAAGTTTAAATTAAAAAAAATTGAAAAAACTGCACTTTTGTCGTATTGTCTATTTAGTCATTTTATGCACATTCAACAAAGTATATATATTTTTTTAAATACACACCACTAAACACTAATATTGTTTGAAAGTATGAAATCGTTGGAAACAATTCCCTTCATGTAAAGGTACATCATAGAATTTACACACGTACCGGGTTTTGCTAAGTATTTTGTGTACCGCGCACACACGACATCGCTTTCGCAGATTCTTATTTTTACCAGGGCCTTCAATCTTTTCCAATATATGTTTTCGCATATCCATCGATAGTCTTCCTGGAGGATCAGATTTTGAAGATTTTTTTTCGGATACCAGATGTTGATGGTGTTGGTTCCGGGTCTTGACTATTATCTGACGAAATCTGATCAGCCAGTGCTCTGCGATTTCCTTAAAAACTTGTTTATATTTTATTTTCCGTAAAAGAAATTACGGAATTGTACACAACAAATGAGTTGAATAATGCACAATTTATTATATACATCGCTAGACTTTTTGTCCATTTAGTGGTTTTTCGTAAAATAGAATAATACGAAAGATATTGGTCTGCTAGGTCAATGCCTTTCATATATTTATTGTAATCGATTATCATTACCGTAGTCCATTTTATAGGGTATTTTTTATGAAAAAATATCCCTTTATTATGTAACAAATAAATTTTCGAGCACAGCACACAAATACTTTGTACGAAATTTTTAAAGCGGAATGTAGACGGAAAAGAAAATAGAGAACGTCGTGAACGAAACAATATCGCTTTAACAATGAAGAAATATAAAGATTTAAAAAAAACGAAATATTTATCTTACAGTTATTTTATTTCAAGTGCATGTTTTATGACCACAGTCGGCCGGCCACCCGACTCAATTCCACGAATTGCCAGGTACCTAGTACACGTGTCACGAGAGCTGACGCATAATTTTTACTTCACAGAGTAACCAACATCATACGTTACTCGTAATATATTGTTACTCTAAGTGTACCTACAACGCATTTTGGCGTCTCCCGCACTTTACCAATAGTGTACAAATACGAAAAACGCTTTTAAGCGTCTCCCGCTCTCTACCAACAGTACGCAAAAGACGCTTTTAAGCGTCTCCCGCAAACAATGTGTTAAGAACGAATCGTAGAAGCGACCCGTTCTCATGTGACAAATGTCAACCGTGTACAAATGTTGGGCGCGCGTTTGGCGTGTATCCCGACTACGCACCGGTGCCGAAGGGATCAATGACGCTAGTTCCTCAGAGCATCTTCCATTGTAATACCGATAGAACAAGGACAGCATACCTACCTGACGCCTGTGCTCTAAAGATTGCAGTCCGTTTGTTAAGATTGGGGAATCTATCAAACGGACCGCCCGTTTTTGCACAGAGTCAAGGGTTTTTTCCAGGTATTCAGGGGCTCCGGACCAGAGATGGCTGCTAAATTCGACAGTAGGGCGCACTTGCGATTTGTACAGGGTCAGCAGTTGTGTACTATTAAAGTATCTGCGGGCCCTGTACAGTACGCCCAGCAAAAAAACTGTGATATTCTTGTCGATATCGTGTCTTCAATTTACCATCTGCTTTTTTTCAGCGAATGTTCCGCTTACAGCCTCCTTCGATATAAGCATACAAGATAAAACATGTCATTAAGAGATGAGTGATGTTCAGATTAGCTGTTATCAGTTTAGTCAGTTGTCGCCGTTTTCGGGCATTGTCTGCTCTACCTTTCTTGCTCTGCGAAAGTTTTGAAGTATAATTGCAGGTTATATCGATCATTTTTAATCAACTTTTTAATTAATAGCTATGTACCTTTATTTTATTTATTTTCTGACTTAATGTGGTACTCCGGTTAACCCCCACATATTTTGACCACCGGCCGCCACTGGTTGATATACCCATTGTTTATATTAATGTAAGAATTTTTATTACCAAATATATTTTAAAAACGCATTATCAATAATTTTGTAATGTTTTTAAAATGTTATTAATTTTTCAATTGTTATCAATGACTTAATTTTTAGAGTCTAGTGGCAGGGATATTGAAAGGAATGAGTTGCAACAAAGTCTATCAGTGATGTTCTTTAATAACTGACAGAAGTTTATATGTTTGCATCAATACACACAATGTTTGTGCGACCTACAAGTCCCGTAATAAAACAAATAAAAGTATTGGGTATTTGTTAATAATATAATATGTAAACAGTGTGCGGAAACTCGTTGTACAAGCAGGAAAAATCGATCGATTTTGAGGTACGAGGTTTTTGATTTGTGCTTTGGTTTTCGAGTAAATCGAGTCCAAATTTGGAGTTTTTTTAAATCGATCGGTATTTGTCAATATCAGCTGCTTTTAAAATATATTAAGGCGATGCACTACGTCTTGTAATATTTTAAATTGAGCCGCTATCAATATCAACCCTTACTTAGATGGCGATAAGGTTTAAATTCCCGCTTAACACCATCCGCCTGTTTTGATTTATGCAAGAAAAAAACATGGCCAAAAAGTGCCTTTTATTTTATTTTGTGGATGTTCAGGCATAAATATTTATTTTCTTAATTTGCCACATTATACAATAAAATCATAATCGAAAATGGGTTCATAAGTAGATTTTGAGCTTTAAAGCAGTTTTCATAGTCCTATACATTATTTTTTTCTGAGCTTATAAAAAGACTTATATAAAAAAATACTCGATTATTTCAAAGGCCAAGATGTATTCTACTCGCAGTATTTAATTAAAGCATCTGAAACATTTCTAGGCGACCAAATTTTCAAACCAAAAACACATGATTTTGCATTACTACGTATGGCATCGCCTTAAAGCGTAGACCCGGCAACACAAGTTTTTTTTTGTAAATCGAAATGTTCAGATTGAAAAAAAAAGTATATTTGAGTATGTGATGTGAATTCACCAGTTTCTCGCTTGTACTATGAGTTACCGGACACGGTGTAAACACTTTTGAATATGTTACATAGCATTAAAGTGGGTCATTTCATTGCCTAAGGCTGTGTTTCAAGTGTCCTTTCTAATTATATTACCGTGCAATATACATTCAATCATTTTTTCTTACAATACATATAAATAAATAAAAATGCCAATATACATGCACAGAAGCCAGCAAGAATAAAATAGAAAAAAAATAAAAAAATTTACTAAAAGAATTCTATTTTAAAATGTATTTTAAAAGTAAAAAAAATTTATTTAGTTCGATTGAGGATTGTACCTTCCTTTCCAGGGACTTGAGTCAACCGCACTAACAACCTTGCCAAATGCCGATCGGGTAGGACCGATTTATTTCGTATATTTACTGCTGTGATGTCTTGCGATTTCAGAAAAATGTATTTATGTCCGCGTATGTGTATGCGATTGCCACTTAAAGTTATAGAATGCATTGTGATCGACGATGAGTCCATCCGCCGAGTTTCAGCTCTATCGGATGTCAAAGCGGATTAATTTCTGCTTCCAAGATTTACATTCAATCATTCCCGAGAGCAAAAGTGAAATTCAATAGATGTATTTTTAAAATATATTGGATGCTGTAATAAAAATTTCTTTTCCCAATTTTTAAAATGCGTTTTATAATCACGAATGCACAATCATGTAAATCAAATACTTGAGTCGGGCCATGTTCAGAATAATAATAATAATACTTGGATGACTTGCATAGCGCCGTTTTTGTGCAAAAACACCTCAAGGGCACCCCTACACCATAGATGGAGAATTTCCCTCAGGCCACCGTAGTACAAGTGCTAAATATGTTTTATTTTATTTTCAACTTAATATCATGTAATTTATTTAGATGTACGCTTTTATATGGCAGACAGAGTATTGCAATCACCGCTCTGTTCAGCTGAAATAAACAAACATTATTACTATAACCTCTTTCGCTATTCTATGCAAATCATTGACACTGTCTGCAAACAGTTTGGTATTGTATTTTTGATGTTAGAATAAAGATTTAATTCAACTTTGAATAAAACAATAGTGTCAGACGTAAGCAGGCGTGAATTCAAACATACATTTTGATTTGATTAGAATTGAACAGACAAACTTGTTATTGTAGTTTTATTTGAACGGAAAATGTAAAATGGTCGTACCAAAAAAAACTACAGATAAATTTTCGTATGAGCCAGAATCTCATTGTTAGATATGTAACCGTTTAGTAAAAGATAAAAATATTTAATCAGAGCAATACCTCTACGTGTCTCTAAGGAGCAGTGGCGGCTAGCTCTACGAGAGTAGAAAACTTCAGTCAATCTAAAAACAATTATTATGAACCGATAATAATATCATCGAAAATCAAAGCCAATAAGAGTTATAAAAGTAATACTATGAAAGTATTAAGTGAAATTCAACATCACAGCGTCGCTATGGGCCACGGACCTACTACGCCCGGCTTTGCACGATCTTAAAGGAGAGGCTACGAATAATTATTGACTCCGCGAGATTACAACAGCGCCTGGCCTTGTGATATCTTACTTGGCCTGCGCCTCATGCGCAGCGCGCTCATCCGCTCTCTGTCTGCCGACCAGGTCAATCATACTTTCAGCTCTCTTACTTCACACTGGAGTACTAGGAAGACTCAACGTCTTCCCCTACATCTACAAGTTCGGTCTCCACCAACGCCGTGTTGAGCCATCGCCTCGACACTCCACCATCGTTGGTGGATCTTCGACCCGGAGAATTCACCGTCGACTACATCCACCAACTGCGTGAGCATCAGTCCGAATTCATTTCGCAACTACACTGACTCAATAAACCCTGTGACTTCACAACCTCTTTTATTCGTCTCCTTCCCACATTCGCTTAACATTTCACGCTCGTATTGAAAAGATCTGTAAATCAGCCACTAAGATGTTTGGTTTTGTCATACACAATTCGAAAGACTTGAACAACCTTGCAGTAATAAGGCTGCTTTACTTTAGCTTAGTGCCTAGCATTCTCGAGAATAGATCTCAGGTATGGGGGCCAGAGGACACTGTCAATGTACTAATGTTCGAGAAGATACAAAAAAAGTTTTTACGATACCTCTACATGAGAGAGTTTGTTTATTACCCATGGCTGTTTCCAACAGCATTTATCTTGGGAATGCTGGGTGTATGCAGCCTTAGTTCCAGAAGGGATGTTGCATTACTCCTGATAGCGTATAAGCTTCTAAACGGTTTAGTATCAATACCAGAAATTCTGGCTAAAATAGGATTCTATGTACCGGATAATTTTGCACGAGGCTGCCAACACAGGCTTTTGATTCTTCCTAGGTGCAGAACTAACTTACGAATGGTGATGCCCTTGGGAAGAATCACTAGGTTAATTAACTGCCTCGCAGGAAATGTGGATATTTTCCACATGTCCTACAACGTATTTAAACGTGAAATATTATTATTCAAGACTTAACATTGTAAACCTAAATTTGAAACTTTTTCTTTGTCCCACTTGTAAATGTATTTGTTATTTACTTTTTTGTAAATTTTAATTATCGATATTGCAATGTTCTGGTTTATACTGTTTTTGCAAATAAACAAAGCCGCCACTGCTAAGGAGCGATACTTGGTCATGCCCAGGATATAAATAGACGGGTATAGCCAAGGATATCCATAGACGCAAAAATAAATCTCTTTGAAAATTTTTGTCAACTCTTCCAATGCACAAAATGTACGTTAGTTTGTGCGGGGCCCAAATGATTGAATTTAACTCCAATTTACTTAAGACTAGTGTGTTATATAATAGCCTCAGCATTTAGGCGTTGTAAAACGAATATGAATTTCTAATTACGAAGCTAAGAAGCTTGAATGCTCCGCTAACCAAATAGTTGATGTGCTGGTGAAAAGTTAATTCACTGTCATAAATAACCCCAAGATCTTTGATTTGGTTTGAGCATTCGAAAATAACTTCATTAAATTCATAATCAAAAACATACGGATTCTTTGATCTTGTATATGAGACGATATTGCATTTAGGTGAACAGAAGCTTAGGCTGTTTATTTTGGCAAAGTTTGAGACACGGTCAATATCACATTGAAGAAGAACGCAGTCAAGAAGGTTTTTTAATTGAACGATACAGTTTCGAGTCATTGCAAAAAGTAAATATCAGTTATTTTTTTGTCGGGGACTCTTTCATCTTTGGGGATGTGAGATTTGAGGGTCTTCTTGAGGAGAGAAAGGCTTGAACATGGGTCTTGAAGACAACTAGGAGGGAAAAAACATAGAAGCCGGGAAGTTGCTTGGTGTAACTATAAGTGACCAGCTCAGGTACGGGGGCTCCATCGAAGCCAGAGTAAAGTTGGCCTCTCAGAAGCTGGGCGTACTGTACAGGGCCCGCAGATACTTTAATAGTACACAACTGCTCACCCTGTACAAATCGCAAGTGCGCGTTACTGTCGAATTTGTCAGCCATCTCTGGTCCGGAGCCCCTAAATACCCGAAAAAAACCCTTGACTGCAAAAACGGGCGGTCCGTTTGATAGATTCCCCAATCTTAACAAACGGACTGCAATCTTTAGAGCACAGGCGTCAGGTAGGTATGCTGTCCTTGTTCTATCGGTATTACAATGGAAGATGCTCTGAGGAACTAGCGTCATTGATCCCTTCGGCACCGGTGCGTAGTCGGGATACACGCCAAACGCGCGCCCAACATTTGTACACAGTTGACACTTGTCACATGAGAACGGTCGCTTCTACGATTCGTTCTTAAGTTCAACAGCTCGGCTGTGGAACGAACTGCCGGCCTCTGTGTTTCCTCCCTCCTACAACATGGGATTCTTCAAGACCCATGTTCACTCCTTCCTCTCCACAAAAAGATCCTCCACACAGCATCCCCAAAGATGACATAGGCCCTGAGGGAAATTATTTTATTCAGGGCCTCCTGTGTGGAGTTAATATAAAAAAATTTAAAAAAAGATGCCTGTGTTCTAAAGATTGCAATCTGTTTATTAAGAGAATCTACGAAACGGACTACTTCCTCTTCCTTCCTCTTTGTAACCTTTTCCCCTCGTCGTCACAACATGCCCAAACTGGAGATTCCATAGTTCCAATGGCTCTGGGAAGTATAAACTATTATGCGGTATTCACATTAATTTTAATGTTCAAATACCAGAAATTTAATATTTTTTTACACACATTCTAAATGATTGCATTTAATGACATTCCAATGAAATAAATCATTAAAATAAAGTAAAAGTTATTTAATGATATGCACACAATGAAATTTTAATTAATTAATTAATTTAGAATGTGTGCGATATATAGGGGAAAGTAATGAAAAAGGGAAAGGAGAAGTATGTGCGAATACCTGGCTGTAAAGATCTAATCGCTAAACACACTATAAAACAGGGTGATTTAGGTTCGTAATTTTTGGATTGGGGATTATGATATTCCAATTATAGGTGTGTTGTGAGGCAGAAGGTAGTGGGGAAGGGAAGGAAATGGGGGAGAGGAGAGTTGATAAGTGCCTAACTATTCAGATCTGGTCACCAAACACGGCTAAAGCTAGATCACCATTCAGAATCTAAACGGTTGAAATAGCTGGAAATGGCTATAGGCATGTTTGGTGACCATATCTGAACAGCCAGGTACTTCCCCACCTTCCTCTTCTCATCTCTTTCCCACCCCTCTACCCTCTAGCATCATAACATACCCCAATTGGGGATGCCATAATCTAACTGGCTCCAAACGGTTGGGAGCATAAAATATTAAAAAATTTATTGACACAACAACATTTCTTTTAATAACTTTTGAAAGTTATACCAATCGATGTAATATATCATTAAAGATGAAGACAGAGATCACAGGTTAGATTTGCAGTTGATACTGTTATCTTTTTATTTTTCTGTTTCACGTTTCATTTAGATTTATTAGTATTATCTTCTTTATCAATAACAAAAAATATTTCATTCGATACTGACAGTACGTAGCACACTCTTGTTGTCTACAAAAGAGAATAACGCAGATTTTAAATAAGTAGATTAACTTGACAATAATATTATATTTTCCATAAAATACGGGTTTTGGCCTTGCCTGAAAAAATAACTTAAAGTTGGCCAGGCCAAGTTTAAAATTAACATTTAAAGTGTGTATTACAACATAAGTATATAGGCGTACATGCTTGCCAGTCACATGATAATTCAGTCACATGCTTGTAACACAAGCATGTGTTAATTAAACAATTTAAAAAAAATTATTTGAACATATTATATATGAACAATAAATTAATTAAAAAATACACAAATACTTCCTTAGAATGCCTACCTAGGCCAACATTACTGGATAACTATGAAATGAAAAAAATATTAATGCTGTCCACCGTGAAAAATTGAAAACTTTCACTGTTACAAGTGTGATACCTTTATCAATTAGGATAATTTTCTGTTTGTTGCATGACAACATTATGTAAAGCTTTTTTAATTATTTATTTGGTTACCGCCATAGACATATGAATATTAGTAGACCTGCCCTAAGTGATTAAAAGCGTATTATCCCCACTCCCCATACCGGTTCCATTGAGCCGGCTGGGCTCGCATATGGCCTCAAGTGAAATTTGAAAACGTGACGTCATCATTCTTGTGCGAACTATGGTCGAGGCATCATCGGTTCATTTTACGAAATAACACGGCAAAATGTTGACTTGTGATATGAAAACTTGTAAAAATAGATGTGAAAAAGAGAATAAACCCAATTGTCGTATTACATTCCATAAGTAAGCATTATTTTACTTTATTTTAAGCTTATTCACACCGTATTATATGGATCAGTTTTAGAAACATATACTATCACATCACAATGTAGCGATTCTCAAGTGTGCTCATCGTTGTTTACTGGGGTAAGTAAATTATGAGACATTTGTAAAAGTGTCTTAACTAAATACTCTGAAACTAACTACGACTCTGAAAATAGAAGCTGCCTTACTTTGCCGAATTTGGACTTCGCAAATTAGTTCATAACGTGGCGAGTAATTTGCGCTCCCATGTAGAAATGTCTATTCATTCAAAAGCAGATTTTACTTTTAAGAACTAAATGGTGATATTATAATGCGAGATGCCTATTTACTGTCAGATTGATTTATTGACGAATCACAGTCAGCCTTACTCCCTTCGTTCTTCAACAGTTGATTTTACCCCTCGCCATTATCTTCTCGTCTATTAATTCCTATGTCTGTGGTTACCGCAAAAAAGTATCAACTGTCGGTAATTTGGGGAATGTTGTGTTGTTAAAAATTAATGCTAGAAGAAGTCATGGACACCTGAGGAATACACGGTTAGATAGAGTGAATCAAGTATTTGAGCACAAGTTATGTCAAGAGTATATTACATGAGAAAATGTACATAGCAAAGAGTGTATGCCAAGGCAGGGTTGTGTGGCAGGCAGTCCATCTTCTCTGCCTTCCCCTGAAAGGTAGAAAAGGTCACTATTTGTGTTCTTGTTCTTCTAAACTATGCAACGGATTTTGATAGGGTTATCAATATCATTTAGAGAATTTCTTCCGGAAGTTTTTTTATATATATAATCCATGCATATTGTATTTATAGAAAGTAGAGAATAGTCAAGCTACGCCGGGTACACGTCAGCTAGTTCTATACAGTGGTACCTCGACATACGAGTTTAATTCGTTCCGCAACCTTGTTCGTATCTTGAATTACTCGTATATCGATGCAGATTTCCCCATACAAAACAATTAGACTACCATTAATCCGTTCCAACCCCCAAAATGTCACCCCAGTTATTTTTGTTACGTGGTTTTGAATAATAAAAACGTATTTATAAATGACAAATATTTATTGTACAAAAACAAAAAAGAGAATGTAAATAAATTAGATATCCTTACTGGTCTTTGCCTTTTTCGCTACATTTTTCTCGCTTTCACCTGTAGGCCGTTTAGAAAAAAACATGTCCAAGGAGGTTTGTTTCTTCCTCCATCTCAGAATGTTCCGGAAATAAGTTAGGCAAGTGTCATTAAAAAAATCAGATGCACGACCTGTTGCAACTTTTTCTGGGTGTTTCTTTTCCACGAACTGTGAAACTCTCTCCCACATTCCTAAGATCTCCTTTATCTCACTTGTAGAAATAACCTCCTAACAAGGAGTGGTGTTGGGTGGTAGGTAGAGAACCTTTATAAATTTGAACTCCTCGAGGATGTCACCTTCGAGGTTTGGTGCATGAGCAGGGGCATTGTCGAGGATGAGAAGGGCTTGCACGGGTAGGTTTTTTTGCACGCGTGCTACCGGCCGACCTGCTAAACCGAACTCGTATCTTGAATTTCGCTCGTAACTCAAAGCAAAAAATCACTCGCTCGCCGGCTCGTATCTCGAAAAACTCGTATGTTGGGGCACTCGTATGCAGAGGTACCACTGTATATGTATTTTAGACTTTGAATTGTTGTCGATATATGGAACGAATAAGCTTTAGTAACAAATATGATACAATGGTAATAGTCTCATTGTATGAACAGAAGGTGAACCTGAATTAATGTGTGTCCATTGGTAAATTTGTAATTAATTTTGTCTAATACGGCCAAGGTTACTTGGACCATAGAAATATTTAGCAACACAGGATTTAACAATCTATATCAGATATACACAACCATTTTATTTTTTAAAAGAAAGGCAAATATTCCCGGGTTAGGTTGGTGAAATAGAGCAAAAATCTATCAACAAATGCTTTAGTTGCTTTAGATAGATACACTGTTAATTTTCTCATAGCGATAACATATTAAATAACAGAACAAAACGTGTTTTAAATAATTTTCGGAGCTTACTTTGCGATTTTTTTCTATCGAGGGAATTTCATATAATTAACATTTCGGCATAACAAATGTATAAATATTATCTTCAAAAAATAACTTTTTTTTTGGAACTTAAAACTTAAAGAGTTAACGAGAAACTTGTTTTAAATCGGTAGAAAGGTATGCGGGGCCTTAACGAATAACCTGACAATATTTGAAAATCTCCCACTACCACCACATTAAGCGGAAAGTGTTGCTTGTGTTGTGATGGAGGACTAGACGGAACCCAAACACGATGCCAACTCAGCCACTGACCGGTCCAATATTTCGAAAACAATAATAATACTTGAATTTTAAATTTTATTTTTTTTTGTCAGTGGTGTTACGTCATTCTTAATTGGGGTATCTTCCGAAGCTTAAAGAAGCGGCGAGGGAAGGATTTGTGAAATAGGAAGGTTGGGAAGTATCCGGATATTCATAACTGGTCACTTAAGACAGCTAAAGTGATTTCAAGCAAGGTTTTAATTCGAAATGGTAGTCTTTCACCAGGGCGGTAATGAAAGTATTTAACATTTTGTAATGCTTATACACAAAATTATTGTTTACATCATAAAGACTAGTGATTATTATAGAAACGAGCCTAGTAGTTCACAGTGGATCTCTGATACCAACCCTAACATATCAGTGAGGTATGGAGCTGGTAGAGGAAGGACACAAGTAGACAATCCTGTAGAAATGAGATTCTTAAGGTTTATGTGTGATAAAATCATCTACAACAACCGTACTACATATGTGAAGTCAAATGAAATGTAAAGGTAGGCAATGAACAAGATTGGGAAAGGGACACTTAGATGATGAAGTTTGAGAGACGTAGAATGGAGGAAACAGTATAAGGAGAATAGAAAAGAATTCACAAAGACATGGCATGAACAATTGAATCTAATACTTGAGTAGGGTTACGTCAAGATTGAGAATTTGGAAGATATTATATTAATGAGAATGAAGCAAGGATTGTATGGGGATTATATATTGAATAAAAGGTTAAAATGATCTAACCTACAAATTATCACTAAGCCTAATAAAACGTGACTTATTATAAGCAGGCCTATCTTCTGTCTACCCCTCCAGGGAAACGGCGTGATGATTAATTAGTTAGTTAGTTCATAGAAGTTCTTGATTTACAAGTTTTCATAAAATAAAACCAATAGGTAAGTATGTATGTCAATGGAACTACAGGCTAGCAAAAATTAATGACAGGTCGTAGGTCAACTATAATTACAATAATATGACAGTAAACGTTATTAATTAAAGCAAAATGAAGTCTAGAATACTCGTGGAAACGTTGGCGATTAATGCCAATTCATTGGCAGCCAGCATTCGTGCTACCAAACCGGATTTAAAAGGTTTTGAGAAAATTGCATAACCGTAACGTCAAACCTCTTCAACATCGAAATTTTGATTGAAAAATAAACGTAGAAATGTCTCACCTGACTTTTTCTGGAACCCACTTTCACAACATGAACTTCTTTATCACTCATTTTGATAATATAATTCGCCTTTGGTTATTATTACTGGACACGGTTATCTAACAAACTTAGCGCGCGAAAAATATATCTCGATGCGAATTCGTAAGAGAAACGGGTTATCAAATTGTGTAATAAAAACCCATTTAAAAGCGTGTGGGATTAACGAATTTTAGTTTTTCGTGTAGCTGGAGGACGGAGGTTGGTTTAATTCGCAGTCACCAACACTGTGGAGCACTGCGTTTACGATAAAAGTCGTGTGAAGACTGGGGACTGGGACGTCAACCGCACAAGTGGTCAGGTGGCCATGTTGAAATCGACTGATGCACGTCAGATATCAAAGGCCACAGCTGAGGTTTGGTGCGCATGTCAAAAATACGATATGTGATAAGAAAAATCGTTTTATTTTTATGTGATAAGAGTTTCAGCATCGCTATGGCATTTCCAATTTGGACCATTTTGAGAATTTTTTTACACTAAAGACGAAGGGAAAGATATTGAGCTGATTACGTTTTCGGAAACTATTAATTTAGTTTGTAGGTACTTATTATATGCTTTTGTCAGTATTATTTTATTGAAAAGAACCGTTCAAATAATATAACACCTTGTATGGAATATTCATAGATTAAATTAAATGGTCAGAATAATGAATATTGTCAGGTATGATAAGGATTGGTTAGGTTAGGTTAAACCTTCTTCACATTAATTTGACTTCCTCGCAAATCGGCGAACATTAAAATTTTTCATGACTTTCATATTTTTCTTATCTAAAGATATAAGTATTATTAGATAAGAAAAATTGAATATCATTATAATAATTATGTTTATCTAACGGTATAACACGTGCGTTGTGAACGTACGATTTGGGTTTTGATTCTATTATAAAACTTTCATAATTTCTTAATCTAGATTCTAGATACGTAATCTCGATCTAGATTATTATCACAATTGCATCACAGAACACATGTCCGTTTTGCAAAGATTGATTATATGGTGTTACGCCGTGTTTTGCTTTCTTCTCATTTATCCAGCGTTTCAAACAGCCTTTCTATGTCCATATTCAGGGCAAATGTGAAGATTGTGGTGACTGTGTTTATTTGTGTAGAAGTAGTACCGTGCTGACCGCTTTCAACCTGTGGTTTTGGGTTCATTTTGTAACTGTCTGAAAATAAACTAACTCTACACATCTCCGTCTTAGCACACACTCCATGTTTATTTCGAATTCTCGTTAATACGTGGTTTAACAACACCCCAGGAATCTTATTTCTACAGCCTTCAGTCTGATTTTGTCTTTCCTCTACCAATTTTAAATATAAATACCGCACAGCCAGTGGGACTGTAGCATCTCCAAATCGGACTTGTTTTGAGGCTAAAGGGTGTGGTAAGGGGAAGGAAATGTGTATGAAGTACCTGGGTATACATATCTGCCAACACGGCCAAATTCAGGGCGATACTGAACGTATGTACCTCTCTATAATATCGATGCTACAAAAAGTGTTAAAAATAAAGTTAGTACTTACTTACTTATATTTTTGCCAAAATTAATTTGAGTTATTGCATCCGTACAGCAGTGGTGCGAGGCATATAGAGAAAGTTACGAACTACGTCACTCGAGGTAACTTCACTAACCGGACGTAACGTATAATATATAAAAGGTACAAACCATTTTCTGGGAATTTAATGGTAATTACCGAAATGCTATTACCCTTTTAGTTCAAATTAATGATCTGTCTCACAAGCTGATTTATTGAAATTATTCGTGAATATACGTAACAGCCTTGATTTAAAAAAAACTGGTTCAGGTACTTACTTAAATAATATAAAATGGTTAAGGTATTCACTGAAGAAATAAATTGCTTTGAAGTGTAAAATCTCCTATTTGCAAACCTTTTTTCGTATTTGCTTTATTGTATTTTTTATTAGGTACAATGCTTTATACATTTTAAAACATTGTTTGATAATGTGGGCTTCACTGGGTGCTTTACCCGTGCTGTATAATGTGCCAAATTAAGTTTTCAGACACTGATCCGAAAGCATTTTATTATTTGTGCCTGAGCTTTACAAAAGAAAACGAAATATGATGGTAAAAATAGTTTTTTTTGCATAGTTCTTTACAGGTGGCCGATGTCGAATGATAAGCAATATATTATAAGCATATATATGGTAAATGCCACCACTCACCACCAGCGTAAAGCTGCCAGTACACGTTGGGCCAATGTTGCGCTGGATTAAAATAAGACACTGTTGACTGTTCACTCGTTGGCCTGCATTTGTGATGTGATGGTGATGATTGTGATGGGCCAGTGTTTGGCCAATGCGCTGGGCCGATTCTGCATTAGCCATTTGGTCAAGACGAATGTGGAAACTATCGCAGCCGTGGCAATTTATTTGTACAGCACGTTTAATTATTACCTGTTCACCATAGATTAAATTATACTAGACACGGCATATTCATTTAAAAAATAACCCCAACACAATTTTGGTTTGGTTCACGTGCACATTTATGAAAAGGCCCATGCATTGTGTCGCAATGCACTGTGCATTGCGTTTTACCTTTTGTTGGTCTAGAGTTAAGATATTTTGCTTCTCAGCTATGCTGGGCAAGTTCATTTTTACAATCACAAAAATAACCCAGTTCCAAATATTTTAGATTGTACCTACCGTGGACTTTATTTAAGAAAATGTAATTTTCGCGACAACTCAAGTGTGTGTGATTTATTTGGTATGCATTTTGCATTTTGCTAATCAGGGTTGTATTAAGTCGTCATTGCCTTTCGGGTAATATCTGCTTCGCCTTTTAGATTTTTTGCAGAAGAATTGAGAAGAAAGCGTGACAAGATTCACAAATATTGTAAAAACAATCCCAATGATCACGAAGCTCTCCTATTCTATAAACGATACAGAAATGCTTGTAAAAAATAACTTCTTAATCCAGAGAAGATTACTATAGGAAGCAAATAGAGGAAGCTGCTGATGACAATAAAAGAATTTGGAATACGTCAAAGAAACATGCTATACCGAAAAAATGACCACACCCATAAACAACTGAAAATCCAGAAAAAATCGCAAATCACTTCAATCAATTCTTCTCCACAATCGGATCAGACCTAGCAAATAATATCTCAAAAATAATCTAAAAATAATCTTGCAAATAATATCTCACTCGTTAATCTCAGATATAAATCTTTTAAACTTACTCCAACACAAGAACAATAAATTACTAAAATCATCACGTCACTCAAAAATACACACTCCACGGGAATTGACAACATACCCACAAAACTAATCAAACATCTCAAACCAATCATCGCTAAACCTCTTGAACATATCACATTTCTAAGTTTTCAAACTGGCCTTTTTCAAAACACACTAAAAAATTCAACGATTATTCCTATCTTTAAATCAGAGGACAGATCATCCGTGAATAACTATAGACCAATATCCATGCAATAACTATAGTCCGATCTCAAAAATAATTGAAAAAACGGCAAAACGAAGGCTATATAAGTTTCCTGAAGATAATGAAATCCTGTGAAGTAGTCAGTACGGCTTCCGTTAAAGTCGTAGTGCCTCAGATGCAGTTGCAGCTTTTACTAAATCAGTCTCTGATAATCTTGATAAAGGCCGCAAAACCCTTGCTGTTTTCTTGGATCTTGCTAAAGCCTTTGATACTGTATCTCACTGCGTGCTTCTGAAAAAACTCTTGCAGATAGGAATTAAAGGTATTCCCCTCAAATGGTTTGAGAGCTATCTAACAAAAAGGTCCCAGTCAACTATCATCAACTCCGCCAAAGAGCATAGAAGTACTAGTTTACCAATCACCTATGGTGTTCCCCAAGGCAGTGTTTTAGGCCCACTTCTCTTTCTGATATATATTATTAACACGCTATGCAATTTAGATACTGGTTGCACTCTACTATCATTTGCCGATGATATCGTTATCGTGTTTGAAGATGAAAATTGGAATGCAACCATTGAAAAAGCAAACTTTGGCATAAATAAAGTAAAACAATGGCTAGATGCCAACCTCCTCACTCTCAATATTGATAAAACAAAATACCTACTTTTTTCCATACGTAAGCCCAATCTCCCTCAAAACAGTCAAAAACTTACCATCCATTCATGCTCACAAGATCTCATCATGCCTACATCACCTCACAATAATTGCTAATACGAGAACCTAAAAATATCCAACGAAATCAAGTACTTAGGTGTTATTATAGATGATTAACTGCGCTGGGAGGCACATATCAATTATACAGCAAAAAGATCTATCCTTAACCTAAAAACATTAAAATGTGTCTACTTTGCACTCTTTCAAGCAATTGCTACATATGGGATTGTGGGATGGGGAGGCTGTGCATCTTCAATTCTCCGTCCCATGATTTTAACTCAAAAACTATTGCTAAGGATAATATTCAAATGTCACCCGTCAGAGCCACTTTTCAAAAAACTTATAATCCTAGATATTCGTCAATTATACATTAAGACTATTCTTATATACATATGGAAAAAAAAAATAACGAAAAAAACACAACAAAATATTCACACCCGTTACTCGTCACACCTAAAATGTGTAATTCCTCCAACAAAAAAAGCATTCGCCCTGCGACAATTCTCTTATATTGCTCCCAAGATATTCAATTCACTCAATATAATAGATACCAGAAAATCGGAAACTGAACATCTTTATATAACAAAATATTCAGAATTGGCTATTGGTAAAGGGAAGGAACTTTTTCAAAGAATGTCTCGGGTCATTAAATTAAATTAACTGCTTTTTTATTCCATTCTATTCATATGTTTTCACTCTTCACTCTTATTTCTGTACATCTTAACATTGTAATCTAAAAAATTATGGCTACCATAATACGGGCATGAGCCTAGTATGGTGGCTATAGACAACAAAAAAACTGTAATCATTTAAATTTTTATGAATAAAGAAAAATCAAAAAATTAGAGATGTAAGGGCTCAATTGATTGCTTTGGGTACACATTATGTTACAGGCAAGGTAATGCGGTCGGTAGTAATGACTGGAGAAACGATGAACGAGCCAGGGAAGTTCTACTTTGACCTGGAGATCCACAACCCTCATGACCTCACCAGAAGGATATGTTTCAGGTAAACAAATATACTCAACTATAATATTAACTCATATACTGATAAACAAAAAAATAATCATGATACTGCTTTTGGTCGTGAAAATCTCAAATCATATTGTTCTCATTATCAGAGATGTGCTTTATTTCAAATAAATCCATTTCAAATGGAAATGCAAAATGCAAAATGGGTATTTTCCATTTTAAATGCTTTTCTCAATGCATTTTCCATTTTAAATGCTTTTTTGCAACATTCTTCCTACTATCTCCACTCATCTTTTTTTCATAAGCCCCAAATATCAGTCGGTTCTCAACCTCGCTATGAGAGATAATTTCCATTTGTCAAGTTGCTCCCTGGTAGGAGCCCTGGCAATTAAGTGATACCATTACAAAAAATGCTGATTCAAATACTGAACAGGGGCCATGACGCTGTAATATTAAATGTTAGATAGCAGTTTCTATGTTTTTACGTTGGAAACATTAGTCCCGCGCAATTTTTTTGTGGTTTCATAATCTGTAGTCGTGATGTTTTGGATTTACCATCATGTATAATGTTGGTTCTACATTGATGTCCATTATTAAATGACAAAATTGTTTAAAAATTCTATAATTATTTTAATTATTTGACCTGAGAAACCATTTTGCATTCTCAATGCATTTTGAAAATAGGTATTTTGCATTTGAAATGCTTTTCTAAAAACCATTTTGCATTTTGCATTTTCAAATGGAAAAGTTTTGACCCATTTCCATTTTGCATTTCAAATGGTTTTGGGTACCCATTTTGCACATCTCTGCTCATTATATACCAAAATGGAAGATACTCTCAGTATCGCCCTGACGAAAGACCACCATTCAGAATCGAAGTGACACTTGAAATGGATTTTTTTGTGTCGAATGAGTAGATCTGAGTAGCCACCTAACTCACTTCTTCACTTCCTCCAAGCTATTGATGTTTTAACATTGCTCAAGTTGGATGTGTCATAATTCCACTGGCTCCCATCTGAAAACCGATTAATAAACTAATTATCAAGAGGATTAACGCGGACAACACAGCATCATTTCTATGTATTTGATTCCAGGCAATCCTGCAAGAACGGAGACAATCTAGACATCCTGGACAGCAGCCAGAATGTGCTGCTGCCGTTGGAGCAGGTTCTGTACATGCTGGACACGGAGCGCAAATTGCACTTCCACCTGCGCGTATCCGAGACCAAGAACCTGGCTCTGCACGAGGCCGCCGACATGGGGGAGAATGGGCACCTTATGGAAAACATCATACTGGGTTTCGATAACCTATAGAAGCTGGCGCCATATTCTATAAACTAAGTAACCAAAATGAAAAATTTTGGTTACTAGAAGAAGTCAACCCCATGAAATATCAAAATCATGAGGAGAAAGCTTGCGAGGCTAATTTCATAGCTACTGATGCAAGAGAAGAAGACGGTAGATTCATAGTAAATTTACCACGCCGTCCTTGTATCGATCAATTAGGAAACTCATTGACAACAGCGGAGGAAAGATTCCAAAACCAAAGAAAATTGTCGTCAAATACAGAATTAAAATCGCAATATGTACAATTTATGCGAGAATACCAGGAACTAGGTCACATGGAGGTATGTGATAAACTAGAAAGAGATCATAACTCCTATTTTTTACCACATCACGCCGTCATTAAGGAATCGAGCTCCACCACTAAGGTGAGGGTTGTTTTTGACGGATCAGCCAAAGCTTCCAATGGAATCTCCCTGAATGACGCCTTGATGGTAGGACCTGTCATTCAAAAGGATTTATATACCCAATTGTTATTTTTCAGAAAACATCAATATGTCATGACAGCTGACATCGAGAAGATGTATCGGCAGAAAAACGTGAGTGCAACTTGCAGAAAATAGTATAGCGCGAATCACCGGAAGAGGAGATTCAGCATTACAAACTGTAAACTGTAATGTACGGGTTAAGTCCTTCCTCTTTCCTAGCCACAAGATGCCTACAACAAGTTGGTATGAATAACCAAATTAATTTTCCTAAAGCTAGTCAAGTCATAAAAAAACAATTTTTACATGGATGACCTATTGACCGGAGACGATAATTTGGAATCCTGTAGAAATTTAAAAGGTCAATTAATTGACATATTGCTGTCTGCAGGCATGAGGTTACGAAAATGGAGATCTAATGTCTTGGATTTTTCACCCGAGAATTGCCCGACCGAACAATTTTGAAAAAATTCTATCTGACAAACCCAAGAATAAAATTCAAGAACTTAGTAACCCAGAACAATGGCGTCATGTGCCATCCTCGGACAATGCAGCAGATATATTATCAAGAGGAGCTACTGCTGATCAACAAGTGAATTCCTCAATATGGTGGTATGGGCCAGAGTGGTTGACTAGAGAAAACAACACTTGGCCACTATCGAAAATATCTTGTTCAAACCCTCCGGAAATTAAAGGAAAAAATGTTTTGATTGCACCTAATCCGGAAGAATGGGACATCTTTAAAAAATTCTTTTGCCGCTAAACAATCAAAGGTTTCACCTTACCTAAGGAGCAATAGGAACCGGCCTGTATTTTACCTGTAAAATAGTGTCTATTCATTGTGAATAAAGTGATTCAGATTATTCTCAAACAACGGAGTTTAATTTAAAAGGACTCTACAATTTATAACATGGTAATATATAATAATTTATCTGATAACGTTACTGATATGAGGCACCTTCCTGTTAACTTATGGTTGTATTGGCTGGGGAGCGTCAGGAGGAACACTTTTAAATCTGCTTGTGGAGGCCCATAATCCACAATAGAGTCATTATGCGTAAACCCTATAGGTTATATAGCGATAAGCCAGAGAACTAAATTAATGTCCTTGATGTTCGACAAATCTACATAACAAAGGTCCATATCCGGGTACACAAAAACCTAGAAAATCTTCATAAAGTTGACCATAAATATATTACAAAAAGTTACACTAGAAAGGATGTCTGGAACCGAAATTATGTAATGAAATCCCCACAGAATTAAAGATTAAAACATGAAAAATGTCCTACATCGGTCCAATAATAACTAAGTGGTTGATAGGCTTAGGTAGAGAGAGGGAAGCCGAAAAAAGTGTTAAATAATGTCACCTAAAATTATACATAGTTTCCTATTAATGACACATTTTGTAAAAACTTAGCATTTGGTTCTTTGGGCAGGCAATCTGCCTAGCTAGGAATTAATATCATAATATAATAAAGTATAATACTTCAAATGATCTGCTGGGTAAGTATGTTTTTCTGTATCTTTTCAAATCTTTTCTGTATCTGTAAATCAGCTACAAGAATGTTAGGTTTTGTCATACACAATTCAAAAGAACTGACAAACCTTGCAGTCATTAGGCTGCTTTACTTTAGCTTAGTGCGTAGCATTCTCGAGAGTGGATCTCAGGTATGGGGGCCAGAGGACACTGTCTATGTACTAATGGTCGAGAAAATTCAAAAGAAATTTTTACGATACCTCTATATGAGAGAGTTTGGTTTTTACCCATGGCTGTTTCCAACAGCATTTATCTCGGGAATGCTGAATATCTGCAGCCTTAGTTCCAGACGGGACGTCGCATTATTGATGATGGCTTACAAGCTTCTGAATGGTTTAGTATCAATTCTAGACATTCTGTCAAAAATAGGACTTTATGTCCCGGATAATTTCACGAGAGGCCGCCAACACAGGCTTTTAATTCTTCCCAGGTCCAGAACTAACTTACCAATGGTGATGCCCCTGGGAAGACTCACTAGGTTAATTAACTCCCTTCCAGCTAACTTGGATATTTTCCATATGTCCTACAACGACTTTAAGCGCGAAATATTGTATTTGTTTTAACTGTATACTTATGTATAATTTTTTTTTCCATATTTTGTTTACCGCTTTTGCATATGTTTTAACTCTATACTTATGTATAAAATTTTCTTCAATAATTTGTTTACCGCTTTTGCAATGTATTGGTTTTTGTACTGTTTTTGCAAATAAAAAAAAAAAAAAAAAAAAAAAAAAAAAAAAAAAAAAAAAAATAATAAATTGTACAACGCCCTTGAGGTGATTTATCACATACACGGTGATACAATGATCTAATTATTATGATATCGGATTACCTTTCTTTTTCCTTAGTTAAAGAATGTATGTTGTCCCCCTAATTTTAGCTTTAGCATAAACTAGAGCGAGTGAGATAGCCGCGGGGCGATAACGAGGCTTCCTAAAGATTATCTTCGAAAGGGTAAGCAGACATTTATTATAATAATTTTATTGCTGATAATATTTCATCATGTCGATCAAAATGACACAATAATTACCTATTGATAAATAGTTTAAAAATTCATCCATTTTATTGATTGGTTTGTCATTGTTAATAATAAAATTGTACTTGATAATCGTGATTTAAAAATGCTTATAAATTTTTATTATGTAAATAATCATATAAGTAAGCACTTACTAATAATGATTAGAGCATGGGTGGCCAACCTTTTCAGCAGCCGGGCCAGATTTTAGAAATGATATTCCTACCGGACCATACAACAAAATTTATTTTATTATTCAAAGTAAAGTTGTTTTTTTTAGAAGATATTACAAAAATGAAAAATCAAACATATTTATTAGATTAGAGTTAGGCAATAAAAAAATAGTTGGCCACCCTTGAATTAGAATGTGTAATAAAGTTACTAGCTGCAGTCCTGAAGTTTCTAGCGTTGTCCGGGCTTTATACAGATTTTCTCGAAATCAGATGTAAGTATACATAGTAATTTTTCTTTTATTTTGAAGGTTAAGTGTGCGAAATTTTATTAAGTATCAAAATTCTGCTTCGAGGGGTGGGAAAAGGGGATGAAGTGGTTATACAAAATCTCATGTAACAGTGACCTTACTCTTGTTTTGAAGGTTAAGTGTGCGAAATTTCGTTAATCTCGAAATTAAACTGTAGATTTGTATAAAAACAAATCCACGATGTCCGCCACAAGACACTTTTCTTTATATAAATAGTAATATTTATGTAGATATAGCAGGGAATGATAAATTCTTATTGAATGGGTTTCTGATTTTGCAAAGATTGATGTATGCTATATCAAAACTGTGCAGAGATAAGTATGTATATGTAATATATAGTATATATATGCTTGATTTCAATACATTAGAAACCCGCAGAAAAATATTTTTAGGCAAACACTTTTTTAAGTTAATTTCTGGTACAATACACAATCCGCCTATGTTGAAAGAGGTTAACTTTTATGTCCCTAACAATTATACTCGAGGGAGATCCCATGCACTCTTATATGCTCCGAAAGCGAGGACTTCTGCCTATCAGAACGCGCCAATAAACAGAGCGACTCAACTGCTTAACGATTCTGCATTAGCCATCGACATTTTCAATGTCACCTACAGATAATTCAGTAACTATCTTTTAACATATGTCACAAAATAGTAAAACCGCCTCTGTAAACTTTTTAATTTGTTATCTTCTCCATGATATATTGGTGTATAACCGTTTTATGGAGAACATGAAAAAATAAATAAATAAATATGTTGCATCAAAAGTATGAATAGATTGGTGTTCTTTAGTCATTCCTCCATTGCGGAATATCGTGGCCCCCACTCCAATAGCATTGATGAAGAAAGCTCCTCTACTCCTCGCGATCCTGCGCCAAAAAGGACATCTTTCATCTGCTACTCCTTCCAAACACTTTGTAAGAGATTGGTGCATGTTACATCAAAACTGTGCAGAGCGGTAGTTAATCTCAGTACTGTCCTGGTTAAAGACTGCCAATAAGAATCAAAATGTTCCTTGAAATGGCTGACTTTAGGCTTGTTTGGTAATTTTATATGAATAGCCAGGGCCTCTGTCATCTTTGGAGATGATGTGTGTAGGGTATTTTTAAGCAATGGAAGTTCTGAGAAGGAAAAAGGTAGTGTGGGTGGGATTGGATATGATTCCTTAAGGTACCAATCCATCCCTCCCACTGCAGTGCAAATCTGCAGAGGTCAAAAGGTCTCCCGCAACTGGCCTGTCCCAATCTCGCAGACGCATCCGCCACACAGTGGGCTGAAAATCGCCTTTCATAGACATAGAGACTTGAATTTTCAAGGGTATTTTTTTTGGCTAGAAATGGATTCTGCTGATCATTACTATGCTATAAAATTTCGTACGAAGCAATTGCGTGTACAAATGAAGGAGTTATCATTTTTTTAAGAAAAATTTGTATGGCACTGACATTAAAAATGAGGCTATCTCTGGAATCATAAGGTTGGCCATTATATCCTTACACACAGATATACTACTATTTATTTGTATTTTTTTGACATACTTCGTATTGTGGCGCAACTTGCGATTTTTTGTTTTAAAATCCTCAAAGTTGAAAAAAACACTTTTTAATGTTGATTATTCATTTTAATGCTTAAATGCTTTACATATGAGTAGGCTTGCAGTGTAAATAAAATATTGTAAACTAGACAAAGCATACATCAAGCAAGCAGCTTCGTACGAAATTTTATAGCATAGTAGATCAGCAGAATCCATTTCTAGCCAAAAAAATACCCTTAAAAATTCATGTCTCTATGTCTATGAAAGGCGATTTTCAGCCCACTGTGCACCGCCAAGACCTGGACAGACCTCACCCCTGCTAAGTCACCGGCTGTAACTTGCCACTTGGGGTGACCTATGGAAGAAGAGACGGCAGCATCCATATCCCCTTCCCAAATTAAAGCTCTCTTGTGCAGTATTAAAAACTCCGAACACCTGACTTTTTCACTGATATATTTTAAGATATCACGAAGATGCCACACTTTATGGCTTCACAGTCTACGCAAGTGATACTAACTAGCATGATGCGACAGAGTTGGTTGAGGTTGCAGATTGCCTGTCGACAGCCAATCAGAAGCAGAAATAATTTATTTGTGTTTCATAATGGTAGAGAATAAAACAAATGTTTCAATTTAAAAAATGTATTGACAATAGATATTACATATTATCAATCTAATAATAATAATAAAAAATAAATTGGATCATACAAATAAAAGAAAAACATAATTAACAAAGTAAATTATTACATAAAATTATTATTTTATTAGGTAGGCAATTTCATAAGGAACATTTTTATTTCATATCCTCTTTCTAACTTATGTATGTAATATATAATACGTAAGTGGGATCTACTACACAATTAATTTAAATTTATTTATAATTATTCATATTTTCGAGTCCGACTTACAACTATTATTCGAGTTATTAAAACGAGATATTTTGCTATCTTCCGAAACCACACACAAAATTAAATAAATTCACACAGTGAAATAATGCATTAACAAACATTCTCGTAAGATAATATTAAATACCAAACAACTACACAATTTGAATATAACTCACTGAGGCATCCTACTGGGACTATTAACAGGACACTGTCATCTTACACACGCTCAAACCTCAAAAGTTATGTGTTAGGTATTATGAGCGCCTCGACTTTTCGGCAAGTTGGCACCCCGAGCCGACCGCTTCAATTGTGCCTGCACAGAACTGGCCCTGAGTGGAAAGCAAACACTAACAGCTGGAGGAAATTTCAACAGGATGAAGTAACGCCCATTTATCTATGGTGGCAATTTCCAATCGACTTGATGGGAAGAAGGTTCAGATACCTGGGAAATTGAATACCGTATTGTGGAACCAGGAGACATGGACAAACACCCAATGACAACCCTGGTAGACTTGGAAGGAACTGGACTACTGTCAAAGGAACAAGGTTACACAAGGGAGGTAGCACAGTGGCCTTGGCCTCGGTGCTTATGGGAGCTATCTGTATCTAACATTCATGATTGTAATTCATTAAAAAGTCTATTGTAAATGGATTGAGTCTTGGAAAACCATTTGGAAGACTACGGTGCTATTTTAATCACCTTTCAACGGTTGATGTAGGGTGTTGGCTTCAACCTTTACAACACTGGCCTCAATGCAATCTATCACGTGTCACATTTCCACAGTGTACATGTTTTTTTTATTTGTGACATTGCAGAGATAGCTACCGATGGATCAAATAATGCGACAGTCACATAAATCAGATTAATATTATATATTACAAAATTTAGTTTTTTTTTTCTTGCAAATTATAATAATATGGCAAAATATTATAATAATAAATGGTAAATTATAATTTCACTAAGATGCGTCAGAAAGATTGTAAGATGCTATGATTTCTCACAATTTTACTGCTTCCTCGCTTTGAAATCTAGTAAAATTGTGATTTTACTGAGTGTGGTTAGAAAGATTGTACTTCTGCAGAAGCGCGGGGGACAGGCAAGAGATAACGCTTGCAGTGATTGGCTGATGTCGCGTGGCACCAAACAAACATTAATCCACTGACCAATCAGCGTACACTATTCATTTTGGTACAATTTTGCAATATTACCGGGACATGTACATCAGAATTGCAGAAAAAATCATTGAAACATTTTACAGTGAAACTTCCATCTATCATTTTTGAAGAGATCTATTGAAAATAAAAAATGGCTGCGGAAATATGGAAAAATGCCTCATTCATACAAACGTATAAATCTTGGGAGAGAGAGAGGGAGGGAGATTTTCATATTCTCAAAACACCTACGCTTCAGCGATTTGCCAATGACGAGGGCCTCACGTACGTCAGTCCATCGCTGCTGTTGTAAAAAAAACACAGATCCTCTCTTTCGACCCTTTACCACCGTGGCAGGACTCACCCTTTAACGTCAATGTGTCTACTAGTATTCAAAGTTTTCTACAAAGTTTTTTTGATGCATGCGTGCACTGACATAAAAATAAGTTATTTAAGAGTACCGTTAATTGAAACCAAGCATTTAGCTCCGAAATATGGTTTTGTTAGCTCACGTTCTGAAAAACGATCAATCGAGCACAAAAACTGCGCGCTTTAAACGATACATAGAGGAACAATCAATGCGATCTAGTTTTGAATGAAATTAATTCAGGACTGGAAGAAATGAACAATGGAGATTTCGCTGTATTAATGTGTATAGCTAAAGTTATCAAAATCAAATGTAACAAACAAAATATAAATTTAGATTCAGTATTGCATTGCAGCAGCTAACTCTAGCTATCAAACGGTTAAAGAGATATTATTAACTGATTTCAAAACACAAGCCAAGAGTTCATATTACGTCAAAGATATAGTCATAGTCCAAATTCCCCAACAAGGGGACTAAACAAAAATAAGAAATGAAGGAATGTAACAAGCGTAAAAAATTATGTTCCAAAGTCAACGAGCAAAATTGAATTTATTATTATCTTACAGAACATAAATTAATCAAACATTTTAAACAATAAAATAATTATCATGAAAAAATCATTATGTACATGAACAGACTCTCTCACTAATCGGCCCCAAAAACCAGGCAAGTGTCCAATTAGCGTATGCGGCGGATTACAATGCATACGTACATATATACAGGGTGTATCGGCACGTACCCGACAAACTTTAACCAGCTATTCCTTAGCACATTTGGAGTAAAAAATGTTATGGGCACTTTGCTGTCCGGTAACATTTTTTTTTAATAAAAAATTTACCATTCATATTTTCACCACATGTCACCACTGTTTTATCCTTTGTCACAGTTTGAAAACCCATCTGGCAATATTTTATTCGAGTTTCGTTGAATAATATACGTACGTACCTACATTGGCGCGCTTTTACAATCACAACGAAATGGCACGGCACCATTCGTCTCATTTTTAACTATTATTATTTAGTGTGTATGAAAGAGCGAAGACGCTTTTTGACACACTTGCTAATAACAGCTGTTGAACACGAGAAACAATGCCAATGACAGTGACGGAGTGTGGATTTTTATCTAATTTTTTGTTTTTAAACGAAAAAAAATGTTACCGGACAGCAAAGTGCCCATAACATTTTTTACTCCAAATGTGCTGAGGAAAAGCTGGTTAAAGTTTGTCGGGTACGTGCCGATACACCCTGTATATTCAATTTGGGAGGCAGTTTTGGGTACCGCCGCCCCGGGAACGATTTATTAGATAGCCAACACCTCTGGCATAGGTCACCTCAAGTGGTTCACTACGTTTGGTGACTTAGCAGGGGTGCCCGTGTTCATCGGGTGGGGTGTGTTCAGGATGTGACTACCCACCAGCTGTGTGGCGTGCCAGATCAGGAGAGGTTGGTTTAGGTAGACCCTTTGACCTCTCCAACTAGTCTCTCGACCCATCGCCTTGCGCCGCAGTGGGAGGCCCTAACCACCCTCTCATACCTTTTTCCTTCCCAGAACCTCCTCTCCTTCATTTCCTTAAAAATAACCTCCACACAGCATCCCCAAAGATGACATAGGCCCTAAGTGAAATTTTTGTCCTCAGGGCCTCTTGTGTGGGGTTAACGTTAAAAAAAAATTTATGCTAAAAATTAATTCAGGTATTCCGTAAAAACAAACAAACACCACTATCTTTTGTGAAATTTCCATTTTTTGTTTTAACCTCTCAAGCCTCTGGCAAATTCTGATAGAATTTATGTGTATTTCCGCTTTGCAATAAAATCGAAATAAATAAAAAATATTAATGTAATAATTAAAATAAAATAACTTAGTTTGAATACCAAACAAACCGAAACCGGTCGGTTATAATATATACAAAAAGTGTTCAGAGGTGATGAAACACATTTTCAAATTTTATTATCAGAAATAAACATATAATTTTTTAAATATTAAAATTGTTAATGCAAACATAAAAGTTTTAAAAATGGCTCACCTTAAATTTTTTCATCTAAACACTGAATTAAAATTACTGATAACTTTAAAAAAAATGTATAATAAACATTATTGTCACCTTTCTTTTTTGTTTGATAATTTTTTTTCCAAATTATTGTCGGAATATTTGGTTTCACAGAGGTGTGCAATTAATTCTTCTGTGGTTAACATCTAAATTTGAATATAACGCGTGATGTTTTCCCCTTTCTAACACCATTAAGATCATATTTTTAACCATTCGAACTGTTCCCAAAAGCGAACAAATTAACTTGAGCGGTTAAATCAAGGTGTCATGTTTACGCTTGCGAGAAAACTACACTTGTTAACCTTATTCGAACAAAAACGTGACAGAACGAAATGAAAAGAAGCAGTTGCAACAGTTGCTAGAATACACACAAAGGGCTAACAGAACCGGTGTCTGGTGAAATGATCAGCTCTAGAAAACTAGACGGCGGTATAGGAAATGTGTGTCAGTAAGATAACTCAACCAGTCGGTGTACAAAGCTTGACGCTCTAGTCTAGACACGCGGTGAATTTTACATATGAATACCGTTGAATTATATAGCTTGATTTAGTGCTTTCAACTAGTAAAAAAATAATGGCGGATTATAGTAGTTGTTGGATAAGCAAGCACCGGATTACTGAGAGACTTCTGTGCTATCAATTTTACACAACAGTGAAATAATAAAAATTAAAAATCATTCTGTACATGTACTTAAAATCACAATATCCTAAATTAAAAATCAATCATTTTCCATCACTTTTTTGATCGTTTAAACATTGTAGATATTTTTTTTCGACTAGGCATTATATTGTTGAATATTCATTATAGATAATAATAATAATTGATAGCCTAATGAAAAAAATTAATCAATAAAATTTTCAGGAGTTTATATTTTTATTTTATATAACTATTCAAATAGGTTATTCATTAGGTCATCAGAGAACCACACATATCTGTCTAGACTCAAACAACTGCATAATAGCGAATTTCATTCAGTTTGGTCTTCACTAAAATTCAATTCCTACATCCGATTCGACTATCTTCCCATCGAATTAGAAAAATTATCGATGAATAAAAAAACATATTTTCAAATTATTAATGACATTTTAATGTACACAATTACAAGTTATTTTGACTCACATATATTTATTTATTAATTAATTATTTCCTTCTATAGGATCGAAATGCTATCACATAATTTGACCATTTACATAGAATATGCAAAAAAATAATAATTAAAAAAACTATGTGAAAAAATATGGCATCTTGTTATTTTTTATAGTAAAATGGAATTGAAAACTCCATAGCTCACAATGTAAATTACGTTGCAAGATGAAAATATTTTAACCGACCAGAAGATTCCAAATTTCACCATACTAGAGTGTAGTTGTTTAGAATTATGTTTGCTTTCAACGCATTTATGACGTAAATTAAAAATACATGGTGTATTTGCACTTTATTCCTAAATGGAAGATACTCTTGGTATCGCCACGGAGAAAGATAACTACAGGGTTTTCCAATAAGAGGTGTTATTTTGATATTCAATCGTAAAAGATCAATGGTTTCGTTGCTTGTGTGGCACGTAGCGCCGTCTTGTTGAAAGAAAACGTTGTCCAGATCAATACCATCCAATTCCGGCCATAAAAAATCATTAATCATCTCTCGATAGCGCAATCCATTCACCGTAACTGTTGCTCCAGCCTCATTTTCGAAAAAGTAAGGTCCAATGACTCCGCCGGACCATAAACCGCACCAAACAGTCACACGTTGAGGATAGAGAGGCTTTTCAACAATAACTCTTGCCCCAGATGCGACAATTTTGCTTGTTGACGAAGCCACCGAGGTGGAAATGGGCCTCATCACTCAAGATGATTTAAATTTGATTCACTCAAGTGAATTTTAATAATTTCAATGCGTTGTTGAAGCGTGTATCGTGCCATTTTTTATTAACCCATTTACGCCTGCCGTGCCCAAACGAGGACGCCTTCAAATCTACCCACCATTTTGTTATTAATGTGGTAAGTTTTGCTAACAGTGCATTATTGTCGAGTTAATTGATGTGTCTTACATTTTATATCAAACACTTTGGATAACACCATTTATAAAAAGTATTTTAGTGTCATAAATAAATTGAATCTCAGAGTCGCGGTGATTACCAAATGTAAGTATTTTTTTTATATGTTTACGTTCGTAAATTTTTAATTTTTCTACATAATCTTATTGAACACTTTGTTTACTTTGGAATAAAAATTTGATAAGTTAAAATATTTAATTTAGTGAACTGTGAACTACTTTTTTTTGTTGGTGTCCCCAAATAGGGACAGTGGGCACATAAAGAGTAAAATATTCTTTTTTTTTACAGAGTTTCGACTGCACATAAATATGTCAAAACGGCAATTTGAAGTAAGCGATAACTATCATGGACTCCAGAAGGCCCTTGATGCTATTATGGCAGAAGAGGACTCAGATGTTGAATTTGATATCGTTGCTCTTCCCCCAGAAACAAGTATCCTCACTGAAGAAGAAGAAGGCGATGAAGACAATATTATTACCAATGACATGCCAAGAGATATTCCTGGAAATATCGAAGTTTTTGTAAACAGAAACGAAGAAGATTGGGACAGTTCTGATGAAGAGCCTTTGTCGAATTCCGCTAGAAGGTAACGATGCAATGTTGGGCCCCGTTGGCGTAAATGCGAGCCTAGCTACGATCACATGCCTTTTGATGAGAATAATGTACAACAACGATGCAAAAACCTAATTACTGATCTCAAAGGTAAAAATCCTGTTTCAATTTTCGAGAAGATTTTTGATCAGGAAGTAATCGATATGATTCTTCAATATTCTGATTTGTATGCATCACAAAACAATAAACATGATATCAATATTACCGTTGGTGAGTTGAAAACATTTTTGGGCATTTTATCTCTATCTGGTTATCACACTTTGCCTCGCGAACGTCTATTTTGGTCTTTAGACGAGGACTGTAATGTACCTGTTGTTTCTAAGGCAATGACGAGATATCAAAAATTACCAACATTTTTGTGATAATACTGTAGCTGCTGAAACATCAGATAAAATGTTCAAGATGCGAACCCTTGCTGAGGTTCTCATGAAGAAATTTATGCAATGGGGAGTGTTTCACACAAATCTGTCAATAGATGAATCCATGGTGAAATATTTTGGACGTCATCCGTCGAAACAATTTATTCGAGGTAAGCCTGTACGCTTCGGTTATAAAAATTGGATGCTCGCTACTCGCTAGTGCTGATGGCTACTGCTACAATTTTGATATTTATTGCGGCAAGTCGCAAATACCCACCAATGAGCCGTTGAGTACACGAGTTGTGAAAAACCTGTTGAACAAGCTAAACACAGATCCTAGAGACCATGTTGTGTTCTTCGATAATTTTTTCACTAGCTATGCATTGCTGCGGGATTTATGGGAATCTGGCTACAGGAACTGTACGTGAGGGTAGGACCTGCAAATTTCCTCTCACACCCGTCAAGGAGATGAAAAAGAAAAGTCGTGCTGACTTTGACGACCGGTTCAACACGGTCAATAAAATATTGTTTGTTCGCTGGCTGGATAACAGCGTTTGTACAATGGGAACAAACTACGATCATTTTCTTCCGAGCTCAATCGAAAAGAAGAAAATCGATGAAAATATTCCTCAAGTATTTATGAATTACAACAGAGGCATGGACGGTGTCGATCAAGCCGATCAGTCGATTTCAACGTATCGAAATTCAATATGAGGCAAGAAGTGGTGGTGGGTGTTATTTACATACATGTTCGATCTACACATACTTAGTAACGACGTGAAGATGGACCAGCTACAATTTCACCCATCAGCCTCTGTAGTGCTCAATTTACAGTTTGATGGTTTTGGCCACTTTCCGGAGAAGTTGACAAAACAGTTGCGATACACTATTTGCCATAGTAAGGCACGTGAGGAGTGCAAAAAATGCAAAAAAACTTTGTGTATTGAAAAACCATCCTTCGAGAAATACCATACTGAATGTGCCCAGTGTCCCCATTTGAGCACGGCACTTTTTTTTCTAGTAAATAAAAAAAAATTAAATATATATTTTTTATTTTTGTTAAAAAACTCTATTTCCTACTACATAAAATGAATTTATTCTTTTTTCTACGATTACTTTAGTCTTGGGCGTAAATGGGTTAATGGCGTAGTTTCTACTTGTCAAATGTCAAAAAATGACAGCTTCAAAAGTAACATCTACCGAAATAGCGGGCTATTCAAAATAACACCTCTTTTTGGAAAACCCTGTACAAAATATGACGGTGTACCCCGGCACTTCCACCCCAATTACACTGTGCCACAGTCCCACTATCCGTGAGAATCTAATGCGGTTTTTGTTATTGGGGTGTTATGCCGTGTTGCGCTAACTTCTTCTTTAGCCAACGTTTCAGACAGCATTGCAGTGTAGATCATCAGATTGTATCATCAGGGCAGATGTGTACAGTGGCAGTGCTGATGTTGGACACTGCAATACTGTCCGAAACGTTGGCTAAAGAAGGAGTTAGCGCAACACGGCATAACACCCCAATAACAAATAACAAAAATACTTTTGGCCGTGAGAATCTTAAATCATATCTAATGCGGTATTTACATAAATAATGAAACCGGTTAAAAAAAAGATTTCAGTGGTAATACAATTTTCAGGATATGCGAATATTAAAAACAACTTTTTTGACATAACAGATTTCAATGGTCATCAATTTTTAAAATTACATTTGTAATAATTATTATTGTAAATATTAGTATTGAAATAATACAACAAAGGTCACAGAAGGAATTAATTGCTCATTACACGAAAATATTAATATTTACACTTTTTTCAAACTGTGATTTCGCACTAGGCAACAAACAAAATTATAAACATTTGCTTATATCGAGAATTTGTTTGCGTATATATTTATTATAATTTAAAAGAATTAAAAAAAACAATCAACAGTAATAATTATTAAAACCGTAGAATAAAGAATAACACTGAAAGTGCCCTTCATACCAATTTTAATGGAAAATGTTCCATTTAGCCCAATAACACTCTATCTCACTTGCGCTCACCTGACATCGTAGATCTCCATCCAATTTAAATTTCGTAAATATTGTCACAAAAAACAAGGCACTTCTTGCGTCATTCTTTATTCTATGGTTAAAACTGATTACGAAACGACAAATAAAAATTGATGTACAGTTCACACTTAACTATGCAGGAGGCCAAAAGATGAACTAATGAACCAACTGTTTTATAAAATCGATCATTAAAATTGATGAAAATGATTGCAAAGCTAAGTTAAGATTCTTTCAAATCCAGAGTTAAGTAAAAATTTACCCATAGCAATCAATTCCACGTCGCTATTATGGTTTGACTGGGCGTTTGCAAAAAAAAATCAAATTAAATAAAATTTGAAATTAAATGCATGCATGAAGTAAAATTTTTGGTATTTTATGTAAAAGTTTCCACTGTATACAACAAAAAATTTATTTATCTTTTTGACAGTAATGAATTTATTACTGATGAATTGTGTCACGTGACTACATATATAAACACAGAAAAGTCAATATTAAAACAATCCTGTAAACTTATAGAATTGAGTCAAGCACTTTTACCACTATACCAAAGGGTCAGTTGGTGTTTTTCATTATGCAACCGATGTAACGACAGAATGAAATCGTTCGGTCTGCAACTAGAACATAATCAACCGATTTGTTATTATTATTATTATGTCAACCATTTCTCGTGTAGCTCATTCTAAGATGATTATTTAAATGGCTGCTGAATGATCTTATTAATCCATAAAATACTAAAATTTTGTCATAAAAACTGACAAATAGTCCTCATAATTGTCAATAAAAACGTTAAAATGACAAAATATGTCAAACTGACATAAGATGAGTCAATCTGACTCAAAACATGTCATTGTCATAAAATACGTCAAACTTACATAAACTTGTCAAACTGTTGTAAAACATGTCAAATTGACGTAAAACAAGTAGTCATAAAACAAGTCAAGCCGACATAAAACATGTGAAACTAACAGAAATTATATCAGCGCACCAGCATTTTGCTTCGGGTCTTTACGACTCTCGTAGGAGATTGTTTCTTAATTTTTTTTGTTTTTTCTTTTTCTGTACAAACGGGTTCCGCTTTGGACGATTCTTTAACGATTTTATTCTTGGTGACGGCCGGAGATTCTTTTTTCGGTGCGGCTTTAACTGTAAACAAAAAAAAATATATTTAATTTCATGTTAGAATGTTGATTTCACAAAACTAGTGCTATAAAAATAGTTACAATATTAAACAATACAGAAATAACATGGCTAAAGCCATTTTAAAGGTTTCAATTCTGAATGGTGGTTTTACATCAGGGCGATACTGATAATAATATCTTCCACTGTGAGGAAAGAGAATGGTTTATCAAGACATAATTATATTATTAACCCATCGGCATACAAATTTTTATTTGTGACATCTGTGCATACTTGAGAAGTATTATTACTGTGCAGTATTTATTTATTTATTTTTTTATTCAACGGCAATACAAAGTAAAGTAAAAAAGATACAATATTAAGTGTCATAAAAATATAAAGTGATGTAGTTTGTTCTCAGTCCTCCTCACTAGGTATTCCTGTTCCGAGGCGGACTGTAGTTTGTTGTATTTGTGTTGATCATGATTTCCTCATCTTCTAATTTGTTGGTTCCCACAAAATATAAAATAAATTAAGCAAAAAGTATTTATGTTTGTTGTCTGTAGGTTGCGTTGGGGTTACTTCATAAATTTAATGATTTCCTCATCTTCATGTTTAGTTAGCCATAATTTAATGTCTTTTTTTGAACGTTTCTATATCCATGGTGTTTTTAATTTCAATAGGAAGGGCGTTATGTAATTTTATAGCATGGAAATGGTGGTTTTTCTGGCCGAAAGATGTATTTAATTTTGGAATGTTTAGTAGATTTGAGGATTTCGTCCTTGTAGTGTAGGTGTGTTGTTCAGCAAGGTACTCATATTTTTCTTTAAAATTGAGTAGTGCATTTTTTTAGTACAGTTTTATAATGCTGAACACGTTAAATTTTTAAAAAAATTCTTTTGATGGAGTCCTTATGGGTACTTTCAGAATTATTTTTATTATTGCACCCCATACTTCCCCAAATTAAACAACCTTTATGCTTTTATATAGATTATAATTTTATTGTATTATAATATTATTGCATGTGGGAAAAGTTTTAGTCGCCCCAATGGGGTGCGCAATATGCCGATGCAAACAAAGTGCAGCCCCCCAATCTTGGCAGCTGGTATGCCGATGGGTTAATAGACTATAGGCTAAATTTGATTAGATATCTACACATTAGGTTAATTTTTAGTTGCAATGCCAACAAAAAGTGGAATAAAAGTCAACTTACGTTTCGCTGCAATTTTGGTTTTAACAGATTCAGTCTTCTTTTCAACCACTTCTTCCTTCTTATTCGTCTGCGCCCTCTGCCGCAACTGTCTCACAGGCGTCGAAACGTTACTCGATCTCACTTTAGTGACTGAACTGTTTGCTTTAGCCGTCGCCTTGGTCACTCCCACCCGTCTAACAACGCTGACAGTATCACCAACTTTCCTAACATTATCACAAGCTTTTTTCGCACTATCACTGACTTTTTTGGGGCTGTCACAGACTTTCTTAACCACTTCGCCGCCGGCCTTCTTGAAACTATAGCGAACTAACCTTACGCGCGCAACTACGTTTTTCGTTATGTCCTTTTCGACGACGCTATTATTTCTAGGGCTAATTAATTTTTTCGGCGATGGATTCCTAACACATTTTTGATTTGTACTCTTGATTGCTTTCACGCCTGTGTTTAATTTTACATATTTAGATTTGCAACTTCTCGGCAGTTCCGGTAGAGCTGCGGCTAATTCTTCCTTTTCTTTCTTCAATCGCTTCTCTTTATTTCTAAGAACCATGATCATGGCATAAGTGTAGCCAGTTTCGTTAGAATCTCCGTCCAATTCATCAAAGTCTAATTTGACCGAGAGTTTGCCAGTGATTTTACGCCGGTACTGTGCCACCACTTGCTTCATGGCGTAAGTCGGATTGCGGTCGGAGAGAAAATCTTTACGCAGCAAGTTGGGCGATGCGTTAATGTCGCTGGGAAGGCTGACTTCTGAGGCGTTTGAGACCTTCCGGCTGCGAGGGTTTTTCGTCTCAGCGGACGTTTCGCAAGTTTTTTCCTTGTCAACTTTCCTGATGATGTTTTCTGGGTTTCCGGCTAGAATCTCAGCCCAGGTGTACTGCTTTCCAGATCCCAAGAAGTTGCCGAATTTACCGATGCTGCTGCGCTTGTTCTTGGTGCCTTTACACTTTTTGCTAATGATTTTTTTCGAGCGCAGATTCTTTGGGGAAAACTTTTTGCTGGGAGTCTCCAAGATGGGTAAAAGTGATTGCCTTAACTTGGAAATCAATACGGCATCTGAGACGTAGAAGTTTCTTGAGGCGCAAGGTTTTCGATTGCCATCATTTGACAAATTTAATCCTTCTCTCAGCAAGTCCATCTTCAAACCATTTTCCCATGAGTTCATGATGAAATTTTCTCGTCCCGACGGTTTACCAACTCCGTTTCTTCTCAAAAAATCAGGAGATGTATTCTTCACAGTTTTATTCCGTCCAATCTTTTTTGAATAGTTTTTTTTCTTCTGAGGAAACACGTTGACTTCACTACTAAAGTTTAACAACATATCGCTGACCGTGCCGAAATTACAGGTGACGAATTCGTTGACAAACAAACTTTTGCAGTATTCATAATCCGGTTTTTGCGTGAACTCTAGATTGTTGACGTAGTCAATATACTTTTCGATGAAAGACGGATAGGCGGGAGTTTTAAAACATGCTTCTAGAAATCTTTTCGTATCCTTCATGTAATTCTTTTTGACTGCGTGCACTAAATCGGGATTGTCCATTATTTCCGAAGTCTTCCACGGAAGTCCGCCCGTCAACCAGTCCAAGATGTTAAAGCCGAGGTTCTCAAGATCAGATCTTCTCGAATGCGCGCCGATGTGAGAATCTCTAGAGCTGTATTCGAGCGTGCCATCGTGCGCTTTACGTTGGTCCATCCCAAACTCTTTATGGGTGCCGTCCGAATTGACAAATTTCGAAGCTAGCCCGTAGTCTAATAGGTAAACTTGTCCAGATGACTGTGTCAGAATGCTTTCTTCAAAGTAATCAACTTCAGTGTCTTCGTTGCTTTCCGAACATCGCTTGGATCGAGTCCCCTCGTGGAAACCTTCGTCCGAAGAATACAGATCTCTCCTAACCATCGCGTTGACGGACCTAACGTGGAAATTATCCGAACAAATCGAGCTGTTTTCATCGCCCACGTAATTGACTGAATACTTTTGTTTCCGCAGGTTGAAAACTTTTTTATTGGGGGGCGTTTTAGGCGTTGATGAATTTTTAACCTTTCTCGTGTTTCTGCTGGATTTCTTTGATGAGTTTTCGTCGGCGTCGCTTTCTGCGAAATCGCTTGAGTCGCTGTAGTTAGTTAGTTCAAAGTCTTCATCTTCGTAATAGCTGGAACACCTCGTGCTGGACTTGCAGTGAGATTTTTTTGCCGAATCTGAGACAGAGTGGTCAATCGATGTCGAGTTATGTCTGTTGTCATCATCGTCTTCCAAAGTCGGTGGTAGCATGTATCTGCAGGTTCTTTGATCCTTGAATTGAGCTCCGTCGAATCCGAGCATCAGGTTCGAGCTCTTGATATCTGAGTGAGTGTATCCTTTGGCGTGGAGGTACTCCAGGACGTCCAGAATCTGGACGGCAAGGATTAACACGTTGCGGGGGTGGATGCGGCCGTAGTTCATGGTCCGGGAGAGCTTCTGGAGGTCAGTGTCGTACCTCGGCAAGACGAGGAAGCGGTATCGGGTATCCCCGAGGATGTGGGATCCGTTGGCTATGAAATGCGGCATGCCAAGAGACTCGAACTTCTTTTCTTCCTGCCATTTTTTGACTGAAACATTGCCATAAAGGGATTATTAGTAAAGTATTAAAACATTAATAATTACACAGGATGTAAAAAGTGTTAAGAGGAAGAAGATACACCCATTCATCGATAGTTTCAACATCCCGCCTTGATGGCATGAAGGCTCAGATACCTGGGGAGTTGAATGCCATGTTGTGGAACCAGGAGAAATAAACAAACACACAATTACAACCCAGCTGAACTTTATTAACGAGTAGTGATCGGGAGACCTGTTATAACACCATCAAAGCTGGAATTTTTACAATGCGATTTTAACATTTATGCTTTAAGAACTGTAGAGGACAAAATCAGAATTGCTTGCGCTAGTAACATTTGTCGATTCATCTTTTTATTTCATGAATGCAGCCTCTACGACAGCTCAGGAAATGGCCGGTGGCTGAATTGACATCGCTTTTGGGTCCCATACAGGCGTTGTGTGTTCAATTCCTCGGCTGGCTAAGTCCTCCATCACGACACAAGCAACATTTTCAGCTTACTGAAATATTGAGCATTGACTTCTATGAAGATACTTAATGAAGTGGAGTTCAGGATGCGTAATGCGATGTAACAATATTCGATGAAACTTCATTCGGGGTACCATTGTTCAATGTAACGTTGTTTGATATAGCGGCATTTGATGTAACTTTAATCATTACAGTGCGAATCTGTTACTTATGCAATGATGGACTTATTTAGCAGGAGATTGTACCCACGACGCGTGGGTCAGAATCCAGTGCATTTCCACTCGACTACTAGCTGGTCTATGTAATGTAGTTCGATGAAACGTTGTTTGCAGTGACATTGAATTCAACATAACATTTTTCTACGTAATTTTGTACCGCAATTCAATGTAACTTATTTCAATATAAAATCGCTCAATTTAACGATGTTCAGCGTAACTTCATGCAATGTAACGTTGTTCGATGAAATATCATTCGACTTGACGTTGAATTCAACATAACATCTTTTTCTATGCAACTTTGTACGATGTAACGTAATTCCTATGTAAATTATTTCAATGTAACTTCAAGTAAGTATAGTTCAACATAACTTCATCCAATATAACATTGTTCAAGGTTTTTTGATGTAATGTCTTTCATATCTAAGTGATACTTACTCATGTGGTGGCGGGCAGTCCGGATAAGGCAATGTTGCTCCACGAAAAGCGGCCCGTTGGAGTGCGGTTCCACCTTGAGGACGTAGCGCGCCGTCTGTGCCGTCACGTCTGATGTGACGTCGTCCGACGCCAGGTAAATCTGACCGAAACTGCCACATCCTGGAATCACGAGGGTCAAGGTTATGATGATATTGCATTATGAAACATGATAATTTTGGTTACATGACAAAACAGAACAGTAACACAACATTTTGATACGTAACTTACCTCAAATTACTACATTGTGTCTATATAATGTTGTGATGAACATGTCAACACAGCTTCTAATCTAATTATGTGAAATACTGCCACCATGGGTGGAACAACGGTGGAGATTCCCAAGGAGGATATTGTGTTTCCACCTATGACGGCAGAATAACACCCATGCCAACACCTCGGCACAGGTTCTCCTAGTGCGGTGTTCACAGAACATTACTACCTAAGCTTCAATCGAGTATATACAGAACTAACAAAACAAACATTTTGTTTTACTAGGTTACCGATAATTTATTAGTAGCTATTGGTTTAATGTCTACCAAGGAAATGTAAAAAATGGAAAGTTGTAAAATGGTTGATTGCAGTGATCATGTAAAGAGTGGGAAGACAACTTACGACGGGTTGTTTCACAGAATTTTAACAATTCAAATTATGTGATTGTCAAATTATTTCATCATAGGCTTCTTGTTTCACAATACATGGATAATTGTTCAGATTCGGTGAAACAACCCGTCCTTAACTAGTGGAACGCGCATGTGTCTCTGGAGAACATTCTAATATTATCTTTTTAGAATAATTTGCCAAGCGATTTTGACCTTAATGCTTCTGAAAATGTATGAAAAACAAAATCAGCATCGTTTCGGCTTATAAAACTTTTGGTTCCACTAATATTTTTGTGTTATATGCTCCAGTTTTCAACACGTAAATCTATCTTTATAAAGAAGAGTGTGTGTGTGGCTGGCGGCCTTTGTTATTTATGCAAATCTACAGTTTTATTCTAAGATTGATAAAATTTTAGATGAAAGTAGATTGAATGCTGTTGAAATGAGATCCCTGAGGCGTATGTGTGGTAAAACCATGATTGATCGTGTGAGGAATGTGGAGATCCGCAAAGAGTGCAAGGCTGATGTAAGCGTAATGAGTAAGATCAAGAAAGGGACGCTTAGATGGTTTGAGCATGTAGAGCGAATGAGCGAAGAAAGGAGTGTAAGGAGAATATACGATGCAATGTGAATGGTAGCAGAAGTCGGGGACGCCCGAGGAAGACATGGCATGACCAAGTGAATCAGATACTCGAGTCGGGCCATGTCAAGAGTCAGAACAATAGAAGAGTATGTATGAGACGATGTATGAATGTGAATGAGGCAAGAAGTGTGTGCCAAGACCGAGTTGTTTGGCGGTCCGTCCTTTCTGCCTACCCCTGCGGGAAACAGCGTGATGGTATGGACTAACTAACTAGTTTGATGAAATTTTGCACACTTGACCTTCAAAGAAGAGGAAAGTCACTCACTGTCCACACTAGTTTTCGAAAAACCACCCCACCCCCATTTCCCACCCATTAAAGCAGCATTTTAATACCTCTTGATGAAATTTTGCACACTTGACATTCAAAACATGGGGAAAATAACTGTCTACATCTGATTTCGAAAACTCTGCATAAAGCCCGGGCACTGCCGGGGACTTCAGCTAGTGATGCATAAAATAAAACATTCAAACTGGCCAAAATGCAAATTATTGGTTGCACTTTATAGAACACCCACATAATACTATAATTCTCAAATTCAACATTCCTTTACCCTATCTCCAGCATCTTCAGTCGTACAACAAACCCCGAATTAGGGATGCCATAGTTCCCACTGACACGAATTCTTGTGCAGTATTCAAGTAATAAAAAATACTCTTTTGTTCGATTCACTTGATCGTGCCATGACTTGATCGAGTGTACCTGACATCGTCTACCATTTAAATCATAATAAAATAGCACCCATTATATTTTTACAAATATTTTCCAAAGGTGAGCATAGAATCTGCGACCTCTGCATCTAGAGACGCGAATTTAGTCAAAAAATATATAGGTACTCTTATTATTGCGAAAGTCAGTAAAACATATTATATTAAATAATTTACCACAAAATCGACAATATATAAATTTGAGGTACAGGGAAAGGCAAGATATCGATGGAGTAATTCGCGCCTACATACATCCGACACGAATCTCGAGAGAAAGTTAAAATAATTACACGTTATTAATATAATAATATACATTATTGGCGAGACCCGATGGCGGTCCAAAGTCATTGAAAGTGAAATGGAAATTGCGTAAACTAAAAATAAAACGAATTGTTTTTTTAGAACAGCTGACGCTACTGGCGATATGAAAAAAACAAGAAAATAAAATAAAGGTACAGCAAAATACGCACAATAATGGAAAAAAGACAAAATTAAATGACAATTTTTTAACAAATGAAATAATCTTTTCACTAAGTGCACGTTTACTATGTTATAAGTTTGACTTTCTCTAGCCCTATACAAACAACATGCTTGGAGGGAAAATATTATGGATGATAAAGATAGCTTCAATAAAATTCACATACATGTTTAATCAACACCACCTAGCGGAGCGATTTAAAATTAAAGACGAAATGAATAAAAAAAATTAAATGCTTCGTGTTTATTTGGAAGTTTCTAGTTTCGGTCACTAGGATCGCTTCATTTTCAAATGTTCAATTTTCTATGAGGTTCCTTATTTCGGCATGAAAAAGTATTTGACGCGGCAACGAAAATAACAAACGTGAAGTTGGCTGCAAAACGTGATACTGATAACAAAATGTCGACTGGTGACTGGTGGGCGTTTTTAGCGCGGGAATTTAGATGAGGTTACGTAATCGCGGCGAATTTCCCGTTTGTTTATTTGTTTTTATTGACATTGAACGTCTGGCGAATGCCGCCGAAATGTCGAGACACTAATAATATAACCACACCGATCGCCATTATTTAGATGCATTTATGCGTAAATAGGCCTACAATGGTGTCTGACTTTTACACCGCCATTTTAGTAGGTTCAGGATTTTATACTACGGTCAATAACCTCTCAACATTTAAGTCAAATTGACACCTAATAATCAGATTTCATCGTAAGGGTAGGTAGGCAGATAGGATTGAGAGCCACAAATTTCTCTGTGTAGTGTCTTTGCGCGCAACCGATAGATCATATATTGGGATCAGTTCTAATACAATATCTACGGTAGCGACGTCCTCGACTGCACAATTATGTGTGAAAATTGTAAATCTTTACCTACATAAAATAAGATCATGAAAGTTCTGGTTGTCATACGATATTCATAGAACAAGATGGCAGTCATAAAGTGTGAAGAAATAAAATAACACAGGTACAAGTACAACTAAGTAGGTACTTAAAGTGCTTTGTTGCAAGTAGGAAAATTTTTACTTCTGGGTAGGTCGTACCTACTAAAGAAAAAAACGTGTTTTTACGATCAAGTACTGGGCAGGTACCTTACTCACTGTCTACACACAAGGTCGAGAAACAGACGGGTAGGTTAGGCAGGTACTTGCTTTTGCTATGCGATAAGTGCCTAAACATTAAACAACTAATGCCTAATAATTTTACAGATGGGAGATATACTTTTTATTTATTTTAATGTAGGGTAATGAATGAATTAAAACAATATCTGTTAATTTCCCGTATGGCCTCCCGCAGAGTAAGTATGTCGTGCTGTAATAATTATTTGCTATAGGTAATATTTAGTTATCTAACTTATCTTATAGCTATCAAAAATAATTGAAATGAGGCTACAATATGATTCTTATATATTATGATAAGATAAAAGAAATAATAACACTTGTATAAACAGTGTATATGTAATAATATTGTGATTAAAGCAAAATAATTATTGGCAAACTTTTGTTACGTCTGTTCGAAAAATGCATACCTATTTGAACAGTAGTTTTTCATTCTAAAAATATTTGTCAAACTTGGAAATAAAATAAATATGTCGTAATAAATACAAGGCAAGTTAGTCATTTTAATTTCTCCCGGATTATATCGAGTGAACACAAAATCAATTAATTTAAAATTTTTGTTATGTGTAATTAGCGCACAACATTCCCAATTGCCCAAAGTCAGTAAGACTATGGGATCCCTTATTTTGATTATGCCGTGAGGCTGAAGGTAGTGGAAAAGGGAAGAAGATATGAAATAGGAAGATAGGTTTGATTTTTTACTTGAATACCGCAAGAGTCCCAACTGATCCCAACCGTTTGGATCCCATAAAAAAATAAGGAGAAATATGAAGAGAATGGTAGAAGTCGGGGACGCCCAAGGAAGACATGGCACGATCAAGTACAATACTTGAGTCGGGTCATCAAGAGTCACAAAAACAGAAGGATATGTATGAGACAATGTTTGAATGTGGATGAAGCGAGGAGTGTGTGCCAAGGCAGAGTTGTTTGGTGGTCGGTCCTCTCTGCCTACCCCAGTGATGGAACGGTTCGTTAAATACAAATAAATGAACTGATTAGTCACTAAAGCCAAGCTGAATTTGGAAATCAATGTTATTCAGGGTAAACAAGATACGTATATAATATGACATGATAAACAAACTATAAACATAGTGTCATGTATACAGAATATACTTTTATAAATCTGACATTGTTTCGATTGATATGGGGAATTAAAAAATGCATAAATATGGACGCAAAAAAACAACTATTATGGTAGAATGAACATTAAGAAAACAGGATATTTACAGAAGAGTGGTAATTGAATGAAAATGCATTTTGATGGGTAGAATAGGGTTATCAGCGTAAAGTGGCAAATAATTTGATCATTCTAGATACCAGGTTAACCTTTCCGGGAGTAAGTTACGTAATGCTGGCCGTGCTCTGGGGAGTGAGTTTTTTTTACATAAATTAAAAAACATATTTTTTGATTAAATTTTATGATAGTATGCAAAATAAATAAGAGCCGATATCTCTGTCGATAATGATGTAAAATTGGTGTAAAGTTACAGAAATATGCCCATAGATGGCAATACGATGCATTTTTACAGAATATGCATCGAATATGAATATGCGACCCCTGTGGTCCATACTCCTTTGGCGAAAGTGTGTACCATCGTTCATTAGCGTCCATACTCCCGGAAAGGTTAAGATTAAGAATGCATTGAAAATCTGACATTGGTTGTAATCATCTTAACATACAGAAAGAGACTCTCAAATCAGTTATTGAAGTTAAAAATAGAAATTATATCTGGTACACTAGTTGCATTAGGTACTAAAGACGCTTACAGAAGCTCACAGAGAAACCATACAAAATGCAGTATGCTCATCACGTTGATAGTGGCTCTGGGCTTAGAGAAGACGCATTGAATTATATAAAACACTGCAATGCGCTAGAATCAATAATAAAGAGAAATAGTAGACTAAACTGTCTTAGGAACAACGGCAAAAAATACAAGACCTTCCGAGGCCTGCAAAAACAAAGTTTCCTCATAAGACAGATGGATTTATAATCTCTCAGCTGTTCCGGATATGACAAGGTGTATGTAGGCCAGACAGAATGGACGATCTCCAAAAAGATATCGGAACACTTTCAAGTGTGCAAACTCGTTCATCCTGACAAATCGGCAATGCCATCGGCATCGGCATTACTTTGGATTTTTCCTGAGGTCCTGGGAAGACAGCACGCATAATTACAAAGGCAATTGAAATCCACAAAAAACTCCAATAATATTATTGGAGAAGCTAGTTCTTGGTATCTGGTACTGACGGCTACATCAAAACCAAACGTGGATTGGAGCGCGCAGCACAGTATCACATCCACATACATAAATTACACACTTCACCACAATCTTCAATTACACATCTGCTCTGATGATGGACATTCTAACGCTGTCCAAACGTTGGCTAAATAAAGAGGAAGCGCAACACAGAGAACAAGAACATGGTTTAATAACAGGACAGAGTGAGAGGAATAAGTGTAGGCAGAGAGGATGGACAGCCACACAACTCTTTCTCAGCAACAATTCTCTGATAATTCAATGTCATACTCTTCTACAGGGTTTTCCAATAAGAGTTGTTATTTTGAATAGTCCGCTATTTCGGTAGATGTTACTTTTGAAGCTGTCATTTTTTGACATTTGACAAGTAGAAACTACGCCATTAATAAAAATGGAACGATAAACGCTTCAACAACGCATTGAAATTATTAAAATTCACTTGAGTGAATCGAATGCAAATGATCTTGAGTGATGAGGCCCATTTCCACCTCGGTGGCTTCGTCAACAAGCAAAATTTTCGCATCTGGGGCTCGGAAAACCCAAGAGTTATTGTTGAAAAGCCTCTCTATCCTCAACGTGTGACTGTTTGGTGCGGTTTATGGTCCGGCGGAGTCATTGGACCTTACTTTTTCGAAAATGAGGCTGGAGCAACAGTTACGGTGAATGGATTGCGCTATCAAGAGATGATTAATGATTTTTTATGGCCGGAATTGGATGGTATTGATTTACTTTCAACAAGACGGCACTACGTGCCACACAAGCAACGAAACCATTGATCTTTTACGATTGAATATCAAAATAAAACCTCTTATTGGAAAACCCTGTATTATACTGACTCTCGACATGGTACAAATGTTTGATTCAATCGGTGGTGCAATATCTTCCTTGCGAATCCCCAATTTCTCTTTCCATATATACTCTCCGTCCCCCTAATCTAAGTCCAAACCATAATGATCACAAATCAATGCAAAAGCCATTGGCATGCATAAAATACTCACTTGTCGATATTATACTGACAAACCACTGATTTTTAAACGACTTTTGCAAAGCATACCATCTTTGAATGGGTACCTACTTTTCACTAGCGTAAGACCATGAATTGAGTAGCCCAAATTGAAGATCAGTCTTTGAGTACAAGGGACAAGTATTAGTAGGTAGTTAAATTATAAAGCAATGACCAATGTCATTACAATACAAATAGACACGTTGTTGTTTAACAAAATTAACCCAAAATGTGACAAGTAACAAATACTCTTGTTTCCAGTAAATTCTTAATTCAAACATTGTTCATGTAAGACAAAGATGAGACATTCAAAGAATGTGTGTGTATCAACAGAGTACATATAGGACCAGGCAGCGTTTAAAATCGGGAAATTATTACATTCTACACCACAGGTTTGACTACTCACTTACGCTAAGACGAATACAGAAAGCTGAATGAGACGATTTACTGCCAGTAGGTCGTCTTTTTATCTAGAAACCCCATAAAATCTATTTTTTTGCTTGTGAATGATTTTAGCGCCTTTCAAAAGCATGGGAAGGCAAAACATTACACACAAAAAAATGAGTCTGCAGTGACGTGTTTGTGTCAGCTGGTAACAGCTTGTCTGACAAATGAATTTATGTGCGATACTAAACAAAGTAAATTTCAAGTATGTCCACTGGACATTGTTTTGTGAAACCCCATTGTCTCAGTAACACATCTTCACTTTAATTCATCTAAGGCTGTGGTATACATTAAAATGGTCAAAGGAAAAGGGCTTATTTGAAGGTGACAATGCAGTTAAATCAATATATATTACACTGGTATGCAAAAAACAAGTATTTTTTGGAATTACACTGACAAAATATAGATTATAAAATAACCTCTGCTTGCCACAACAGAGGGAAATATACCAACTTTGAGAGTGTTTTAATAGGCATTAGTCAAAGTGAAGGTTTGATTGATTAGTATAAATCGATTATCAGTCTTTTGAGTATTTTAAAATGAAGAATAATAAAAGACTTACCGATTGGTTTGCCAATTCTCCATTCTTTTTGTGAGACATCGGTCAGAACAACTCCTGGAGGTAATGGCTGCTCTATAACGAAGCTTGTATTGACAACATGGTTGTCTGAAGCGGTTCTATTTCTTTTCTTCGGAACTTCAGGGGTCTGGGTGGACTCCGAATCACATCCGCGTCGTCCCATCTTTTGATTAGAATAATCTCAAATCGATGCAACTCATTCCCCTTTCTAAAAAAATATTGATGTTGTAACAGGAAAGCTGCAGCTGAAAGTATAATATACAAACCATTTATAACATATCCATTATAAAGATCGACTTATATTGATTAGTTAGCAACGTTATAGTGACAAAACACCAAACAATCATACCTGTTTGTACTCAAAATAACACGTTGGAGAGGGCAAAGCCACCGAGCATAATCATAATATCTGGCGACGCAAACAGCACTGCATTTACACTTGAATACAAATATTAAATGCGTAATTTACGTTATTTAAAGGTCCAGGTATCTTTTTTAAACAAGAATACGGCACTAGGGCGAAAGAAACTTGAAAAAAAAACTCTTTTTCGACCGTTGTGATAGCAAAACAACTGATTACTATTACGCCATTTTGGAATAGAAATCGATGCAGTGATGCGATGTCGAGAAAAACATTTTCCCCTACATAGGTACAAAATAACTAAAATTTTCCCAGAAAATCCCCACATTCTTTGAAGTTCCTCCTAAAAAATTATCATACCATCACATACAGGGTGTATTGGCACTAACCCGACAAACTTTAACCAGCTATTCTTTAGCACATTTGGAGTAAAAAATGTTATGGGCACTTTGCTGTCCGGTAGCATTTTTTTTTCAATTAAAAACAAAAAATTAAAAATTTCCACACTACATCACTCTCATTGGCATTGCTTTTCGTGTTCAACAGCTGTTATAAGCAAGTATGTCGAAAAGCGTCTTCGGTCTTTCATACACACTAAATAATAATAGTTAAAAATGAGACGAATGGTGCCGTGCCATTTCGTTGTGATTGTAAAAGCGCGCCAATATAGGTACGCACGTACATTATTCAATGGAATTCGAATAAAATATTGCCAGATGGGTTTTCAAACTTTGACAAAGGATAAAACAGTGGTGACATGTGGTGAAAATATGAATAGTAATTTTTTTATTAAAAAAAAACGTTACCGGACAGCAAAGTGCAAATAAGATTTTTTACTCCAAATATGCTAAAGAATAGCTGGGTAAAGTTTGTCGGGTACGTGCCGATACACCCTGTATATTATTTACAATGATAAAAAAAGACGAAAAAAATGTAAAAAACTCACATATTCGAAAAACGATTTCAAATGTGTAAGTTTTTCCTTGTAGTTATTTGTACAATTAATAAAACTACTTAAAAAACCTAAATGATGCACACCTGACTTTTTCCTCTCCCGATCATAGCACCATTGCAGATAAATTGTCTTGAATTACTTACCCTGATTCCTATCATAGAAATATTTGGTGGAGCTGTAGGAATCTATGAATCTACTAAACAAGTCGAATCGGATCCATTTGAACAAGTTTTTTTTTAATTCACTAAGCAAAAAGTACTTTTAAAAGACTGGAATTTAAAATCGACTGCGACTATTAACAAAAACATTTAAACAGTTGATTTATTGGTGTTCTTTATCCCATAACACAAGCGAAATGAAATCCCCAAATGTAAGGAAATTTTCCCATCGAATCTATAGCCACGCTGTGACGTCAGGAAGACGCGGTATGTCCATTGGATATTTTTTAAATGTTGGCCACGCCTTTCTCTCTTTGAATCTTCACGTTGGTAACCCTTCTGAGAGAAGTTTTACATGTATCAAGAATCAAGAGCCCGTTTCAAAAAGGATCATGTCCGATAGTATGACCGAAAAGTGACAAATAAACAAGATTTGAATTTCCTTACATTCTCCTCTTACGAAAAATGGATTTTTTTAATATATAATATGCAATTGTTTTGGTTACTTATATGTGATGTACTTATATTTGAGTTTATACGATTTTTTTGCATTTTACTAACTAACTAATTAACCATCACGCCGTTTCACTCGGGGATAGGCAGAGAGGACGGAACGCCAAACTAGGTATTGGTAACTCCTTGCCTCTTTTACATTCATACATCGTCTTATGAGTATGAGAATATGTACTTTTCTATTATTCTGACTCTTGATATGGCCCGACTCAATATCTGGTTCACTCGAGCGTTCCCTGCCTTCATTGGGCGTCCTTGACTTCTTCTGCCATTCACATTTGTGTCATAAATTCTCCTTACACTCTTTTCTCACTCAGAGGGACTCAGCGTCCCTTTCTTAATCTTAGTCATTACGCTTACATCAGCCTGGAATTCTTTGCAGATCTCCATATTTCTCACACGATCATACACTCACACGATCATATTTTACCAAACAATAGCTTAAACACTGACATAATAACAGTTTAACTAAGATAGTTATTAATCCATTTTTCACAGCATCGTGCTCATTGGTCAAATGAATTTAACAAACAGTTATTACATTATTTACAGTGTGACTTCGTTGATTGACGCATTCATTCTGTCTCGTGTAGTGTACATGTACTTATAACGCCTTTTATAAAATCTTACTCATTTTTAATTATTTAGTGCATTAAAATGTATTTCAGTAAAAACGGATTCAACTCTTTTCGGAAACTGTTTCTTGGCAATGACGTCTTGCCAACATCTCGACGGTCTCCAAACAGCTGGCCACACTGACGTTTTACTATGGAAACAACACATTAAGCTACATTCAAATTCACTGCATTGACTCATAGCGATCCTTGCGGCAGGGATTATTACTACATAGGTATTCATAATCAAAACGTTTTTTTTATATCGATTTAGTGACTAGTTCTTCTTCAACTCACTAAGTGGTGTGCTAAAAATGTTGGCTTAAAATATGCTTGAGATTATTCGGAGCTTCTTGTGTTGTATTGTAAAGAAAAGTTTAGTTGTATTATGAGTTTTGCTGTGTTTGCACGTCGCTATTGCTCATGCGCGAGGCTTTTTTGAAAATTCCGCTGCGGCGGTCCTTTTCAAACTGTTTTTAAAACGATGTTGTTGTGAAAGTGATTTTAAAGTTGTTTATTATTATTGTTTATAAAACAAACAATGTTAAAGTTCCGTGATGTGCAACGTTTGCACTGCGCGCAATGAGAAATGAATTGAATTGAAAACTTGTGCAATGGATGGAGCAAATAATGATTCAGATCAGTCTTTGACATGGGAAGATTTCTTTGGTATGTCACGATTTTATTATTTCCTACCCAAACGTTTTCTTTACACAATTATACACCCGTTTTATAATGTTACCGCTTTATTCCGATAGCTAAACAAAAAAAAACTAACTAAATAATAAATAACAACTATTGTAGGTCGCGTTATTAGAATTGATCCAAACAATAAGAACTTAGAATTGAATGAATTGGTGCATATTTACACACTCCGAACTGTGATTTTATTGCGAAACGTCACCGAGAAACAGCATTTTTTTTCCTGATACGCCTTTCTCCGACCGCAACATCTGAGTCTCCATTTCTTAATCTTGTTCAATACGTTTGTATATAAAATATAGAGTATGGTCGTACATGGTTTTATCTTAGAAATTTCTTTTTAATGCTTTCAATCTACTTTTGCCATTCTTCTGCCAATTCTACCAGGGTTGGTATCAAAATTCCACTGTGGACTGCTAGCCTTGCTATTCAAATCAAAACATGCCTTTTCGTCATTGATGTATTGTATAGCTCTATGCTTGTCGTATTTTATTTATTTTCAATACAAACAATGCAAGTACCCGTTATTTTAAAATCCGTGGGTAATAAATTCGTTTCCATCTTTTTTGTCGCCCACTAAAACGTTTTGTTTGTTTTGAAACAATTTTGTGTTCATTTGACGTTTGAGCGAGAAACCGGTGATAACTCCGTTGTGACCTCTCCCTCTTTCTCATAAATGACTCAATAAACAGAAAGAGACGATAAAACGTAGCTCTTAGGCGCAGAACCATTCGTAGATCCATTATAACCTCTCGCTCAACCTTACAAACGATCTACACACCAGAAAGAGAGGTTATATTATACGGTATACATACTACTATCAAGTACTGAAACCGGTTTTGTATAATAATAATAATTGCAGAATGAAACTTGATTAAATTAAGGCACAGCGTGACAGAACTACAGATTATTTATTTTATGCATTGCGAAATAACAAGTACAGCGCAATGGCTAAATTTAATAATGTAAAATCTACTCAACCAAGAACGAGTTTTTGATGTTCTTGGTGTAAACCATGTGTAAACTTTACTTAGGTACCATGAATAATTTCTAACAATAAAATGTATTGATCGAGTTCGAATTTTAAACTTCGCGCGCATTATTTTATGGCTATTAAATTTCAAAAATTTTTTGTTTGTTTTAATTTGAGATTATTTTATAGTTCGGTGTTTACTCAGCACGTTCTTATTTGATTCGTATTGGAATGCAATTTGAAAAAAATATTTATGGGAAATGGCATAATGGTATAAAATATATTAAATTTAAATCACATTCCAATGCGACGAGTATCTTGGAAACTAGATTTCAATAGCCATTAAAAATTGAAATTAAAAAGACACAACCGAAAATAGTATGTATTGACTGTAGTGAGACTGAATGAAGTGGGAAAGTGAAAGGTTGGGAATAACCTGGCTATTCAGATATGGTCACTAAACAGGGCTAAAGTCATTTAATTTGTTTTATACTATTTAGAGATTGAAAATATCAGAACAATCGAAAACTATAAACACCTATTAAAAGCGATTAAAGAGAAGTTCAATGTAAAAATACCAAAATGATGAAACTATCTTCTCAATTTACTTATAAATTTTAATTTTTTATTTACATATATTTTTTTAATATTCATATTTCCTTAAATCATAACTACAAACACAAAATATTCTTTATCTTGATGCTTAGCACTCTTCTAAACACAAGCGCCAGCTTCTATAGAAGAGAAACGTTAAAAAATCAAAAGCATTGAAAACTAATTATATTAATTATTTTAGTTAAGGCGATGCACTACGTCGTGTAATATTTTAAATTGAGCCGCTGTCAATAATAACCCTTGCTTAGATGGCGATAAGGTTTAAATTCCCGCTTAACACTATCCGCCTGTTTTGATTTATGCAAGAAAAAAACATGGCCAAAAAGTGCCTTTTATTTTATTTTGTGGATGTTCAGGCATAATTTTTTTTTTTGATCATTTTATAAATAAATTAATTTGCCACATTATACAATAAAATCATAACCGAAAATGGTTTCGTAAGTAGGAGATTTTGAACATAAAAGCAGTTTACATAGGACTTATACATTATTTTTTTTCTGGGCTTATAAAAATACTTAGCCAAAAAATACTCGATTATTTCAAAGGCCAAGATGTATTCTACTCACAGTATTTAATTAAAGCATCTGAAACATTTCTAGGCGACCAAATTTTCAAACCAAAAACACATGATTTTGAATTACTACGTATGGCATCGCCTTAACATAAATGATTATACTCTGCAGAGTAATACTGAGAGTAATAATTTTGTAATATGTCCCCTTTTATTATACGTATTCCTGCTTGCATTTCGCATATAATTCCTAGAAAACCTTGTTGAACGAGCACAGTTTTATCTGTCTTTTGTTTGTACAACTATTATTCGTTGCACGAAACGTTCAACCAACAAGATAAGAATTAATTCCTAGGTAACGTGATATTATATTCTTTTGTATTATCTACTGAGTAAATAGGTAGGTACTTGCCTTGCTATAAAATGCACAAACGCAACACAAGAGTGGAGTGAATCTAATTAATTAATAAAACTCTGGCTTCGACAATACACTTGGACATTTATTTTGATAGATCGACAATGGCTCCGATATCCTAATATGGATTCCGACCTAAGGTTCCCTACTTGTTATCCTACTAGCTGCACCCCGCCATGCGTTGCTGTTGCTCAGTCTGTCTGTGCAATTATTTTATTTAATCATTGGTCTATGCAGATAAATAAATCATAGAGCGTGTTGCTTTTACGTCTAACAGATGACGCTGTTTAAAGTTTTACCCGCCACATGTGACATCTAGATAATGGTTCCATGATAACTCAACACAGTGACAATTCAACACACTTTTAAAAAGTGGTATAAAGTCATTAGAAACGATGAAATTTTTTTTTTTTAACCTAACCTAACCTAACCTACATAACCCAGTTAAAAGAGTTTTTGTTTTATCACTTTCCATGACTTTATATAACTTTTTAAAGATGACATGTGATGAATTATCATTGTGATGATTTATCCGTTTACCCTATATAATATACAAAATCTTCTATTATTCTGACTCTTGACATGGCCCGACTCGAGTATCTGATTCACTACATCGTGCCATGTCTTCCTCGGGCATCCCCGACTTCTGCTACCATTCATATCATTCTTTCCGAATAACATGAATTCTTTTGACATATTTTTTATCCCACAACGGCAACCTGTGTCCGAGTCCAACTTTGCACAGATTGTCCGCATTGCACTCGGCCTACCGACCCGCGAAGTAGCAGTTCTGTCAGAATCCGCCGACCAATCACAGGGCGTTTAAGTCTCTTACAGTTTAAAATATATTCAGTTTATTTAAGAGGAAGCTACAAGCCTAAAATGTATATATTCTTGGTATTCCTTATATTTTAGGTAATAGGCATTAAAATCGCTTGACAAACGGAGTCTAAAAACGTTCGATTTCAAGCACAAAACTGGTTTTTATTTATTTTGTAAATAATTTTATAAGAAAGCAAAAAAGTTAATCAAGTGAAACTGTCACAGATAATCTTAGCTATACTACTGTATTTTTTTAAAGTTGTTTTCTTTACGCGTTCATACATTTCTATAGAAAAAATATTTTCTTTTGTAGTTTAAATATATATTTTTTATTGAGTAATTTATTTTTTATTTGTATTCTACTCAAGCGAAACGATAGGAAAACCTTCAATTTATCTAAAGCATATCTTTCGGTATTCACAATGTACACCAATTCGTTATAAAGATTAATCAAAATAGTGATTTAGCATTAAGCTCCGCCTTAATTAAACTTATACAGTCAGAATCAGTGTTTGTTGATCCAAATGAATCTCGAATACATGTTTTTAAGCCATTATATTTTTCACTTAATTTCCTTATACCCAGTGATTTTTCACGGTCTCCGCTTGTAATGTTATATTTTTTAAATAATTCATTAGGTCTAAAAAACCTATCTTTTCTTCTGTACCTTTCTATTCATTCAATGCACGTGTTGCATCTTGAAACCATCTTACCCACGTTCTACAGTTCCACACCCACTCATATATGCGTACCTAGCTCCGTGGCACCAGTAAAGTTGTGGGTTGTAGCTAGTGTTGGTACTGCGGGCATAATGCATCTGTGGTAGGCACCTTATTATACTACTAGTGATGGACATGATGTACGTCTGTACGTGTTAATATTCGTAATAGATACCGATACCTATCTAACATATTTCGAAACATTTTAATAATACAATGTTATGGTTTGTATTAATCATTTCGATAAGGAAGAGGAGCTGTTTTTGTTGCTATATTACAAATTGGTGTCCCATTACTAATAAATACGGCCAACGGACATTTACTTATCTTGTGCCTTCTGATGTAAAAAGCGAATCAATTGCAGTTGTGCAGACTGACTTTACAAATACACTAGTATCCATTGATTTGTTGCATGTAATTGTATAAATATGCCTTATGAGAGAGTGTTCAAGTATGCTGTGTGCCTTTTAGTTTGTATGCTTATGAGTTATGAGTATGTTGACTGTCTTATATTTATCTGTCTTCGTATTGTATGTAGTCCTTTAAAATGTTATTCTTCTGTATCCATTTGATTGTGGCTTCTTGTTATATGTGTTCTTTTGTTGTATAATTAATATTGTGAACATGACTTGCTGACAAACTGCTTTAACAGTTTAGAGGGTGTTTATATTGAACTGGATTAATAATATTAAGAGATTCTTAGTTATTATTTTTTCTCCGTGTACCTTTTACCTTCCCAGAATTTCCTCTCCTTAAAAATACCCTCCACAGATCATTCCCAAAGATGACATGGGCCCTTAGGGAAATTATTTTCATCAGAGCCTCTTGTGTGGATGTAAATAAAGCAAGTTTTATTAGGTCGGTTAACGTTTTCTTTTGACGTGATTGTGATGCTATTATTATTCAATTCAATTCAGTGCCGGCAACCCGGGCGTTTATTTATTATTAGTTATGTACATACATGATTTTTCTCCTTACCCTCCTCACTAGACAAAGTCTGTTCTGAGGCTTGGACGTAATATTTAAAGGTGACACTTGAAATTCCTTTCGCAGCCTTTAATTAATTAGAAATTCCGTTTGGATCGCATCCAATTTTCTGGGAAGGAAAATTCTATAAGATATTATCAGACCGGACATGGTGAGGAACGTCTCATGTTTATGGAATTTCTGAAGGCGTATTATTCGGCTTTTTTATCCTTGGTCTAATCACTAACCTAACCTAATCTACCCTAATATAATCAATCCTGAGATACCCGTAGACCCCGCATTCCGAATTTCATCTGATTTCTAACATATTTCTGTTATTATTGAATATTTTCTCAATTTTCGCGGCGATGCCATACGTAGTAATGCAAAATCAAGTGTTTTTGGTTTGAAAATTTGGTTGCCTAGAAATGTTTCAGATGCTTTAATTAAATACTGCGAGTAGAATACATCTTGGCCTTTGAAATAATCGAGTATTTTTTAGATAAGTCTTTTTATAAGCCTAGAAAAAAATAATGTATAAGGCCTATGAAAACTGCTTTAAAGTTCAAAATCTCCTACTTACGAACCCACTTTCGGTTATGATTTTATTGTATAGTGTGGACAATTAAGTTATTTATAAAATGATCGAAAAAAAATTTAATATTTTTGCCTGAACATCCACAAAATAAAATAAAAGGCACTTTTTGGCCATGTTTTTTTCTTGCATAAATCAAAACAAGCGGATGGTGTTAAGCGGGAATTTAAACCTTATCGCCATCTACGTAAGGGTTTTTATTGTTAGCGGCTCAATTTTTAAATATTACACGACGTAGTGCATCGCCTTAATTATTATCGTTTTTTTAAATACTAGCGCGCTCCCTCTAACATTCATATTTACATGCTGTGTGGAGGTTTTTTTTAAAGGAAAGGGTGGAAAGGAAGTTCTGGGAAGGTAAAGGTTATGTTGGGTAGGAATCTAGGGATCGGTGTATCCAAGAGTAGTGACGTACATATGAATGTATCCCTCCCACTGCGGCGCAAGGCGATGGGACGGGAGACCAGTTTGAGAGGTTAAAAGATCTCCCCAAAGCAGCCTCTCCCGATCTGGCAAGCCACGTAGCTGATGGGCAGGCTCATCCTGAACACATCTCACCCAATGAACTCGGGCACCCCTGCTAATTCACCAAACGTAGCGAACCATAGTAGTACAGATAAAATGCATGTGAAATGCCTTGTGGACGTTTTTCGTTATCTATTTCGTTACTATTTGGCCCAATCGAGGATTAAATTTCCAATACAAAATTGCGTTTACGAAATTCAAATGGGATGGAGATCTACGATGTCAGGCGAGTGTAACTGATACAGAGCGCTGGGCCTTGGGCTAAATGGAACACAATTTTTATTCAAATTTGTATATTATAAGGCACTTCTAGTTTTCTATTTTCATATTTTAATAAAAAACCAAATTTTATTTATTTATTTTATTTTATTAAGTTTTACGCCCAGCCGGGCTTTTACATGCATTTTAAAACAGAATATACGTAGTGAGCTATCGAAAATTATACAAAAAAATGAAAGCTGATGAATATAAAATAATATTAGTAAAACATGTAACAGTAACATAAAATATTGAGACTAGAACAATACTACATATAAGACAAATAACTAAAACTACATTATCAATGCTACTCTAATTTGTAGGATTCAACTAAGGACGGGTTGTTTCGGAGAATTTGAACAATTCATCAAATTTCAACGTTCATTTTCGGGTTCTGTGAAAGACTTATTCAAGTTCTGTTTTTATATCATTATGGGCTAGTTGCTTGACAAAATTGAAATAAAAACGGAACTTGAAAAAATCTTTCACAGAACTTGAAAATGAACGTTGAAATTTGATGAATTGTTCAGATTCTCCGAAACAACCCGTCCTAAGTGCTGGTATAGATTACGCTTAGTTCTACAAGGTTTTCCAATAAGAGGTGTTATTTTGAATAGCCCGCTATTTCGGTAGATGTTACTTTTGGAGCTGTCAGTTTTTAACATTTGACAAGTAGAAACTACGCCATTAATACAAATGGAACGATACACGCTTCAACAACGCATTGAAATTATTAAAATTCACTTGAGTGAATCAAATGCAAATCATCTTGAGTGATGAGGCCCATTTCCACCTTGGTGGCTTCGTCAACAAGCAAAATTGTCGCATCTGGGGCTCGGAAAACCCAAGAGTTATTGTTGAAAAGCCTCTCTATCCTCAACGTGTGACTGTTTAGTACGGTTTATGGTCCGGCGGAGTCATTGGACCTTACTTTTTCGAAAATGAGGCTGGAGCAATAGTTACGGTGAATGGATTGCGCTAGCGAGAGATGATTAATGATTTTTTATGGCCGGAATTGGATGGTATTGATCTGGACAACGTTTACTTTTAACAAGATAGCGCTACGTGCCACACAAGCAACGAAACCATTGATCTTTTACGGTTGAATATCAAAATAACACCTCTTATTGGGAAACCCTGTATAAATACAGTCAATAAATATATCAATATTACCCCCATACTTGTTGCCCAGATCATGCGTCCTATTGGTCAGTGAGTGTGTCTGATAGTTTTTTGTGTATGTATTGCAGAAGAATGTTATATTTTGTCTTGTATTCCTAGTTGGCACATTTTAATAGTTCCGATGACAGGACTGTCAATTAAGTTGTTAAAGACTCTGTGTAACATAACCAGGTCTGGTATAATTCTCCTGTCAGATGGTGTTATTAGATCCTATTGAGTAATCAAACTGACAATTAATTTAATCAATTTGAATTCTGAGATTAAAATTTACGTACCTAAGAAATTTGTGCTGAACTCTTTCTATATTGTTAGAGTGTACTTTATATAATTTGATACAATCGACTTGGGAGTGATCTTATTCGATTCAGCACGAATGAAAACTTAGTAATCGATGCCTCACTCGATCCAGTTTGTAAACATGTACTATTATTTTTCAAAAATTACCCCCCTCGCCCTGTATGGGTGTTATACCACTTTTGACGGACTCTTCTGATCTTCATTAATACAGCCAAAATGAATGTATGACTAAAGTTTCATGGATAAACGAATTTTGTCATTCATTTTGTGCGTGTTGGTACAATTTTACCCGTATCATGTGTTAATATCAGCTGTGTTTACATCAGCTCTGAATGCTATAACTACGACCTCGATCCCAACTGTTCACTAATTTCTGGAGGCAGTGGAAGTTTAGGAGTGAAGTTTGAGAAGTTGTTCTACTTAACCTCCCTTTTTCTATTTTTGTACTGTTTCGTATATGAAACTTATAATTTTGATATCAAAATACCAACAATCAAAATGTAAAATTGTACCTATTGACTCCCACCCATGTATCGTAAGTTCCTCTCGTCTTACAATGGGTTTTGTGACTCATCGGGATTGCTCTAGCAAGAAATAGCTGCCAAATCACGGACATTGTCATTTCGAGCAAATAACTTGTCGTTTGAGTTTCGGTCTTAATTTTGTACTTACAAAGAATCGTCAAGACGGGGCTAACAGTCCATAATGGAGTTTTAATACCAATGCTGTTGTGTGACAGTGAGCTAGTACAGAAGAAATTAGATTTCCGAGGCGTTAATAATTTAATATTAATACTAGCTGACGTGTACCTCATAAGGTTTAGCCAGCGTTAGCAATCTAAGCGCTCGAAAATAATTTTTTTACGTTTTGATTACAAAACATGGACTTTTTGCTACTTTCTATAAATGTAATATGCATGTTTTATATACACAAATCTTCCGGAAGAAATTCGCTAAATGACAGTGAAAACCCTATCAAAATCTGTTTGGTAGTTTAGAAGAACTAAGCGCACAACCAGACAGACGCGGATAGCGACATTGCTTTATTTTATTTTTTTAATTTTATATTATAGAAACAAACAGTACATGATTTACAGAGATGTAACAATATACAGGAATAAGATACTTCATGTTGTGTACCTATGATATGTTTCCTTGTAATGTCTGCTAAATGGTATGTTTATTCCTTAATTACCAGGTGACTTGTGTAGTTTATAGGTATGTGTGTGACGTGTGTAATGTATGTGAGTGTTTGTGTGTGTGTGTCTGTACGTATGCGCATTGAATAGTTTAAATTATTGACATGATGCCACGTTTGAATTTGGGCAGTGAATCCGAAAAAATGTTATTTAAAAACTGTTTAGTGATTATTGCGATTACGAATGAGGAAATTCTAAAATAATATAATGTCAATACAAGGATTAAATAATGTATGAGGCAAACCAATAGATATGCCTATAAATAATAAGAATCATCATTGTATGTGGTTAAGATAAGCAAATAACGAAAAATAAAAACTCGCAACCTTTTTAAATGTTAGACCGCACAAGTCTGGAGCACGTGATACTATCAATTCTCAGCATCCCCAATTTTGGTATGTTGTGGGGAGGGCAAGGAGATGGTGGGAGAAGGTGGGGAAGTATATGGCTATTCAGATATAGTCACCGAACAAAGCTAAAGACATTTAAAGCAACGTGTCAATTCTATATGTATAACCTATTTGTGCCGGAGTCTCGAACTCGGGGACATCGCTACACAGGGTCAGTCAGCCCTGTGCATTGGAGCAGTCCGTTCCTAGCGCCGACTTGTCAAGGCTCCTAGGAGCCAAGGCGCTGACAATACCTAACACAGCGCCCTACAGTGGGCTGCAAATCGCCTTTCATAGACATAGAGACTTGAATTTCCAAGGGTATTTTTTTGCTATAAAATTTCGTACGAAGCAATTGCGTGTACAAATGAAGGAGTTATCAATTTTTTAAGAAAAAATTGTATGGCACTGACATTAAAAATGAGGCTATCTCTGGAATCATAAGGTTGGCCATGATTAAAAGATGTATTCTACTCGCAGTATTTAATTAAAGGATCTGAACCATTTCTAGACGACCAAATTTTCAAATGAAAAACACATGATTTTGCATTACTACGTAGTGCATCGCCTTAATAACAATTATAATTATGTTTTTTTTAACGTAATACAACTCCTATTAATTATGTATAATGACTTAACATGATAATTAAATAATGATGTATTAACGAGAATTATGTATACGGTGAGAGATTTAATATGATACATGAGAATGTGTCCCGCGTAGCAGTTAACTCATGTGCATCCTTCCTGAATGCAATAAAACGCCTCATTATGGAAACAACATGTTAATCAGACGTGGGGTGACCACGGCTTCGTATTTTTTTTCTGTTTTTAAAAGAAATACATATAAAATAATCAGATAATAATTTGCGCTCCGCTTAAACTAGTCCCAGCAAGAGCTCGTACAGACGTCATTGATGTTCATCCTCTTCCTTCTCACGCGTCTTATTTGAAAACGAAAAAGACAGGAGATACTAGAACGATGACGGGTATTATATATCACCATCGTAATAAGCGGATTACCCTAGCCAATGATGCTTGTGCAATGATGGAAAACTTAGCAGACAGATGCTTATAACCCGTAGCGCAAGGGTTCTCAAACTCTTGAGGTTCGGAAATACTTTTTCTATAATTTTCATAAGGATCAACTTCTAACAAGATTTTTTTTTTTATTTGGTGCATTATTTTTTACATTTTAAGTTTTCCGGTAATGTAGGCCTCACTGGGTGGCTTGCCCGTGCTGAGACCTTCATTTTATAATAGGAAAATATAATCTACATAATACATTTAAAGAGAAAATAATACATTTGAAATTAAAAATACATTATAATATATTTAAAATTAAAATATAATACATTGAAAATAATCTTGTGTGTTTGTGAGTGATGTGTGTTTATATTGGTTTTGTGTGTGACGTGTAGGTTTTATTTTTATTTTATGCTATGACATTTTGGTAATATTGTCTTTTTTGTTCTTTAATCCATTTTGTGATTTTGTGTGTGAATTTATTTTTCTCAATTTTAATTTCAAGTTTTACACTGTTGAAAGCTTTTATTGCATGGTATCGGTAGTGTCTTTGTCCAAAGCTTGAATTTACTGTCGGAGTTTTTGTGTTTTCTTTGTACGCTTGTCTAACTGGTCTGTTAGTGTTATTTTGTGTATGTTGAAATTTATTTTTTTTTGTCAAAAATGTAGTTTAGTAGTGTTTTAACGTATAATTGGCGTATATCTAGTACGTCACAGCTGTTGAATATTTGGTCTGTATCAGTCAGTCTATGTTTTTTTAGTATTACCTTTAAGATCGTTTTCTGTGCGGTTTCTATGTAATTGATAGCCGAGTTTGTTGCTCCTCCCCAAGCAATAATTCCATATTCTATTATTGATTGGCAAAGTGCAAAATATATTGTTTTCAATTGTTTTATTTTATATATGTTTCTTATGTTTAGGAAAATGTGTATTGTTTTCAGAAGTTTATTTGTGATTTGTTTGATGTGAGGTATCCATCTGAGGTTATGGTCAATTAAAATTCCTAGATACGTTATTTGTTCTGTTTTTTCTAGAGGAGGGCAATCGCAGATGTTGGTGTTTAAACATTCGTGTATTTTTATGGTGTTTGTGTTGTTTTTTGGCTGTCCCGTGCTATTTATACTGTATGTTGTGAATTTTGTCTTTGATATGTTTATTGTAAGTATGTTTGAGTCTAGCCATGTTTTCACTTGCGAGATTCCCAAATTCGCTATGTTATATACATTATTCCAATCCTTAGATTTGAAAAGTAAAACTGTGTAAAGCTAACTATTTCACGATGATGATGGTGTTACATTTTTTTATCCGTCAAATCTACTACCTAACAAACCAGCGCAGACCCGTGAAAATTCGCGGGATATTATAATTGTGTGATTTATAATTGCACGTTTTAAAAAGCGCCGACGCTATAAATATTAAGAAATCTGACTTGTCAAGATTAACCCTAAGAAATTTAAACGCAAGAAATACACGTTTAAAAAAATATAGAATTAAAATGATTTTTCGATATAAAAATATTATATTATTGGTAGGTAGGTACTTCACTTCACAGTTTCACACGATCGTTTATTGAATCAAAGTTACAATCACAGACACACACCCTAAATTAGTGTTAGTAAGCACGAATCTACATAGCCAATTTTGTCCTGCAATCAGGATATAAATGTTTACATTTATGATTTTAATTTAAAAATTTGGAAATTATTATTATTTTCAAAATTTAGCTGTTTGGGAACCCTTAACATGTAATTTCCCGCTTCCCTAAACTGGCTAATTGACTATTTTAACTCGAGCGTTCTGCATTTTGTCTGTCTGTAAATTTGTTTTTACGTTCCGTTTCAAGATGGTGGCCGTTTTAATGGTTCAGTTAAGATCATTTTTTCAAATGTGAAATCTTCATGTTTATTTTGTCTTCGGATTTTTTTTTTAAATATTATGGTAAAGACATGCCTGAGGAAAGCTTGAAAAAGAATTGTCATTGAGATAGTGACGTTTCTTTGAGCAAATTATATAATTCCTTATCTAAAAATTGTTTTTAATGTCTCAAATGTTTATGGTTTATAATTAAGTAGGTATTTATTTAAGTACCTACTTCCAAGTCTTATGATTTCAGAGGAAATTTTGGTTTTGATTAATTAAATAGGAGAAAATTAGAGACGCGAGGTCCACTGTTCGTAGAACTACTAGTTTATGTTTAAAAGTACTTTTTTTTGTTTTTTTTTGCATTATAGTCACCCCACCTATTTTTTATGACTGCAGCAACTCGTGTTTATCTTGTAACTGAATAATCTACGCTATAAAACGGCGCACACCTCTTTCTGTCTTTCTGTCAGCGGTACTCTGAACCTAAACAACCTACGCGGCCATAAATGCATACTAATGAGAGAATGCAGTGCGCACTCTGCACTAGTGATGTGAATTTCCGACATCGAAAAAATCGAATGTTTTTATATTAAACGACTTCGATTTAGTTTCCTGAATGATTCTCTTCAGGTGTTATGCGTGCAATCAAAACCACCTCACCCCAGGCCAGAACACTACTTTTTTTTCCTTTATTTTTTCCCAATTTTTACATTAATTACATACAATATTATATAAATCAATACGAATAATGGGAACCCACTAAGGCGCAGCCTGTGCGCGGGTAATATATAAGTAATTATAGTATTGTACCTAGAAATAAACAAACTACGGGCATATAAAACAAAAACAAGATTACAGTTTGTCTAAGCGGTTTGTATAAAAAGTGTTTACAATAGTGTATAGTGAAATTATAAGTGTTTAGTGTAATATATATTATGGTGAATATATTATGAGAAACATAAATTGATAAAAATTAAATAAAAAAAGTTTCAACTGCTGTATTGAAAAGCCATAATTTCATAATGCCAATAAACTCTTTTAAATATTGAGGAAGTTTAGTAATCACTTGAAAATTTTTCGGTAAAAGATTGAAAGTACGAGGTCCAATGAAACTGCAGTGTGTTTGCATTTGTTTGGGGAGTATAATAGTATATTAAAGTATAAGTGGATAAACAGGTCTTTAAAACACGCGCGATTTTTCGAGCACGACGGCGTAGCCGAGTGCTCGAAATAAAGCAAGTGTTTTAAAGACCAGTTATCCACGAATACTTTACGCAATTTTTTTATTGGTACACTTTGAAAACATAAATAATGATATTATTATTAAAAATTTGGAAATAAGAACTATTAATGAATTCGTGATGTGACATCACAATATCTTGTTGTCATGGAAATGAAAAACACAATTGACATTTAGGACGGGTTGTTTCGGAGAATTTGAACAATTCATCAAATTTCAACATCCACTTTCAAGCTCTGTGAAAGACTTTTTCAAGTTCTGTTTTTAGTTCAGTTCTGTCAAGCAACTAGCCTATAATGATATAATAACAGAACTTTAATAGGATTTTCACAGAACTTGAAAATGAACGTTGAAATTTCATGAATTGTTCAAATTCTCCGAAACAACTCGTCCTTAGACTTCACATTTTGTTGATTTGTTGATGTTGCCATGGTAACTTTAAAAAACGCGCGTTCCATAAAGTGCGATTTAAACACGCTAGAGCGTACTTTAAATGAGTAAAAAAGGGGCACCAATAACAAAAAATACATCATTATTTCTAATGTTGGTTCTGTTTTCATTTATTTTGAATTTATTTTTGTTTTTAAAGATGTATTTCATAGTTTGCAAAATAAATAGTTTACGGAGACAGAATAGTTTAGATTCTTTGTATAACTCATCTGTTGAAAATGTTCTTTTCCGATTATACATAATTTTGATGATATAATTTTGAGTAATTTGTAAAGGTTTTATATGTGCATGAAGCGCACCGCCCCATCCTATTATTCCTTATATGAGTGAAGATTGCACCAAAGAAAAATAAATAATTTTCAGCTAGCCTACTATTTATAAGTTGTAATTAATTGCTTATTTTTATCTCTTTTTGAATTTTCTTGTATTCATTGTATTCACGTAATTGTTATTTATTTTTAGATCCTCTTGTATTTCTTAAAATTTGCTTTATTCACGTAATTATTATCAGACATGTATTTCCAAAAAAAAAATCATTATATTGACGTATCTATTGTACATTCAATGTGTATATCTATACTGGACGTGTGGGATTGCACTAACCTACCCACATCCTGGAATAAAAAATGATTGTTTTTTATTATTATTAAATAAGTTCCTCCTCTGTTTTAAGCCATTCTACCCTCCCACATAAGAGCCTCTATAGAGCTTATATATACACGGTGTCAGGAAACTTGTAGGCAGACTGATAGAACCACAGACATAGGAATTAATAGACGAGAAGATAATGGCGAGGGGTAAAATCAACTGTTGAAGAACGAAGGGAGTAAGCCTGACTGTGATTCGTCAATAAATCAATCTGACAGTAAATAGGCATCTCGCATTATAATATCACCATTTAGTTCTTAAAAGTAAAATCTGCTTTTGAATGAATAGACATTTCTACATGGGAGCGCAAATTACTCGCCACGTTATGAACTAATTTGCGAAGTCCAAATTCGGCAAAGTAAGGCAGCTTCTATTTTCAGAGTCGTAGTTAGTTTCAGAGTATTTAGTTAAGACACTTTTACAAATGTCTCATAATTTACTTACCCCAGTAAACAACGATGAGCACACTTGAGAATCGCTACATTGTGATGTGATAGTATATGTTTCTAAAACTGATCCATATAATACGGTGTGAATAAGCTTAAAATAAAGTAAAATAATGCTTACTTATGGAATGTAATACGACAATTGGGTTTATTCTTTTTTTCACATCTATTTTTACAAGTTTTCATAGTACAAGTCAACATTTTGCCGTGTTATTTCGTAAAATGAACCGATGATGCCTCGACCATAGTTCGCACAAGAATGATGACGTCACGTTTTCAAATTTCACTTGAGGCCATATGCGAGCCCAGCCGGCTCAATGGAACCGGTATGGGGAGTGGGGATAATACGCTTTTAATCACTTAGGGCAGGTCTACTAATATTCATATGTCTATGGATAGAACCTACGCGCAAGCCAAAAACTAAGTTTGGTGATCGCGCTTTCGGATATCTGGGCCGAAGGCTTGGAATAAACTCCATCCGGAACTAAGATCCATAACAAGTCCAACAGAATTCAGCTCTAAACTAAAAACTTACCTTAGTAAGACACCACTTTATTTTTGAATTAATAACAATAGCCAACCGGGTTTCGCTTGTCCCAAGCTTCATCAGGACTAAATATCAACTAAAGCAAATTAGAAACTTCGTCTCTATTAAAGCTTTTAAAAAACGTGAGATCTTAAACAAAAAACTGAAAAATCTGTGCAGTATTCAACAAACTTTAGATAATAGTGCCCATGTAAAACCTACACATCAGTTTTTTGACCGTGTCAAAAATCTTTCTTCTGGACATTTTAACAATCAAGAAATTTCCCTTTTATCTAAAGGTCTTAAATATAACTTAAAATATAATAAAAATGACTTCGATAATGCTGTTGAAAACGTTGCTGTGGACATCGAAACTGCTCTGCATAATAAACCAAAACCGTTTCTATACAAAAGTGCTGAAAATTTAAAAAAATTAATCCCAAAATTTAATCTTAACCTTAAAACAGATCCAGAAGCCCACATCATGAAGAGTATCCGGAATAAGTTAAAAAATGACAACTTAATTTTAACAAAAGCCGACAAAGGCAACACTGTCATCATATTAAACAAAAGTGATTATAACACAAAAATTGAAGATTTCATCAAAAATGATGTGTTTAGTGTCTTACCATCTGACCCTACATCTAAATATTTAGATAGTATAAAATGTGCTATAAAAAATTCTAAAAACTCCATTTTTCAGGATGATTCTTATAACCAAACAAAGTTTTTAACAAAAAACCCCAAAGCACCAAAACTTTACGGATTTCTGAAAATCCATAAAAGTAATTGCCCCATTCGCCCTGTAGTGTCCTGTTGTAATTCCCCCAATTTTAAATTATCTTCATTTATAACAAAAGTATTTAACGATGCCAATGTGTTTTTCCCAAAATATACTATCAAAAACTCATTAGCATTAATCGATGAACTAAAGGACCTGGTTCTTCCCAGTAATTGCAAATGAATATCTTTCGATGTAGTCAACTTATTCCCTAATGTACCTGTTACTGAAAGCAAAACCCTAATGTCTAATTTACTGAATAATTCTCACTTGTCTAAAGATTTAGCTAATGATTTATCTCGTCTTTTTAATATTTGTTTGAATCAAAATTACTTCCAATACAATAATGTTATTTACCAGCAGAGAGAGGGACTAGCAATTGGCGCTCCTACAAGCCCCCTTATCGCTGACATCTTTATGAATAACTTAGAAAACAATATTTTTGCTTCAAATTCACCTCTCTTAAAGAACATTTTACTATGGAGAAGATATGTTGACGATGTTTTTTGCATTTGGACAGGCACTGAAAGACAATTAAACTCTTTTCTTAAAATATTAAACTCCTTTCACAAACAAATTCAATTCACTGTAGAATTAGGTACAAACTTAACCTTGAATTTTCTAGACCTAACTTTAAGTATAATTAACAATAAATTTGAATTTAATATCTATCGTAAGCCCACGTATACTGATATTACAATTCACAATTCATCCAACCATCCTATATCCCACAAACATTCAGCATTTCACTCCATGATTCATAGATTGGTTACCGTTCCGTTGAATAATAATAATTTTTGCAACGAATTATCCATCATTAAACAAATCGCTTTAAACAACGGGTATGATACAAAACTAATAGACAATATTCTTAATAAAAAATTGAAACAAATAGCATCAAATAAATTCCTATTTAACAAATCTTATAACCCTAATAATATAAATATAAATCAAACATTCCAATGGCGTAGAGTTCTGTATACAAATAACTTTTCTTCTTTAAGCGTTAAAAAATTCCCATCTGAAATAAAACCCGCTTTTTACACTAATAATAATTTAAGTAAATACTTAATTAATACTAAAGATAAAGACGACAAACTAAGCCACTCGGGCATATATAAACTTAATTGTAATGATTGTTCTGCTTTTTATATCGGAAAAACGGCCCGGAATGTCAACTTAAGAGTAAAAGAACATTTACGATGTTTAAACAATAATGCCTTTTCAGAATTCGCGAATCATTTAATAGAATCTAATCATTCATTCGATAAAATCTCGGGAACTAAAATATTGCATAAAAATGGATCTGGAATTAGATTAAACAACTTAGAAGCCCTTGAAATAAAAAAAGCAGTTAATAATAATTTAAATATAATAAATAACCAAATTAATTTATCTGATAGTCCCATATTAAATTTATTCCGCCGCTGAAACTGTTATTTCCTTCCCCCCCACCCTCCTCATCATCCTTAATAATTTGTCTCCACATTTTCTATTTGCATCTCTTTCTATCTGTTTTGTATCTCTTTCACTCATTGTTTTCATTTACCTATATTTATATGTGCCTGTATCTAATTTGCTTTAGTTGATATTTAGTCCTGATGAAGCTTGGGACAAGCGAAACCCGGTTGGCTATTGTTATTAATTCAAAAATAAAGTGGTGTCTTACTAAGTGTATGTTTTTTCATTCAATATGTCACACCCCAAAGTATTTGCTTCCTTCGAAAATAAAAACTTACCTTTTTAAGCTGTCGTACCCTTAAATTAAATATACCATTCCTAAGAGAAAGTCCAGTTATATTCAATTTTCCAATTATGTCCTAAATCCTGTATCTAAATTTCGCTAATAAACAATTAGATAATGTTAATTAAGTGTTAATCTCAAGTGACCTACCAGGTAAGTATTGTACTGTATACTATCTCCATAAATAGTTAAGTAATAACATAGATCACTGTAGAAATGTATTATAAGTTTGTACAGCGCCCTTGAGGTGATTTTCCACAAAAACTGCGCTATACAAGTCATCCAATTATTATTATTATTATTATAAGGGAAAATGGTGAATTTACATGGAGAACCCAATTTTATTTCGGTTTTTTTTTGTCAACTAAAGGGTTAAAAACATAAGGGTTAAAAACAAAAACATTTGTAGCCAAATCTACTTTTTGCCGTTTTCTTTATTCGACTAAAAAGCCAACTTCGGACACGACTTATTCAAAACGAAAGCTCAACAAAATACTACAAATGTGACGTATAATCAGTTTCGGGAGTTTGTAATAAGAGTTTGCGGACACCATATAAATATCAGGCCAAATCCGTCAAGTTGATTAAGTGTCCTGGCCTTGTTTGAGATGGTTTTGGTTCGGTCCTCTGCTAGCTATCCATCACTGCACAAGCAACAATTTCCCCGAGATGGTTTTGGTTCGGTCCTCTGCTAGCTATCCATCACTGCACAAGCAACAATTTCCTCTGAAATAAAAAGCTGGATACTTAACATAGGAAGATCTGAAATAGAAAATTTACTGAAATCAAACACAGACTAAAACAGAATCAATTGAACTATACCAAAAAACATTTCATATATATAACTATACCAAAAAACACTTCATATATGAATATATATATATGTCAAAAAACATCTTACTTATTTTAAAATTATTAAAAAATATATATATATTTCATGATATTTGTTCATAGTTAAATTTATTTGTAACTTTGATGTAATATTAATTTTCTTATAATTAAATTATACATAAGTAAATGAAATCCTCAGCACGGGAGATCCCAGTGAGGATATCATTATATCTATTTGTTACACAAAAAAAGATAATAAAATACTTATTATTATTATTATAATGACGGTAGCAGAAGGAATTCAAACATTGCCAGGTATTCGTAATCTGGGAATGTTTGAATGTCTAATTTGTATTTCTAAAAAGAAAAAAAAATGAAATTGTTCTAATTTTTAACAGTTACGTGGATTTTTCTAAGCTCCGTAGCTCACGATTAAAAAATGAAATTCTTACTCACTGAAGAGATAAACCGATAAAATTTTGTTGTGGTCGTGACTGTGTCCTAAAAGCAATCTGAAAATATTTTTTAAATTGATCAAATATTTTTATGTTGAAATTCTTTCTTGCCTGGAATCGAAAGGTCTTATGTTAATTGGCGATATCGGATTTATTTCAAATATACGTAGATCACACAAAAATGTAGTATAATTAAACATACTAATTTCTGTTGTCGGTGCATGTGTGAGTGATTTGAATGTATTCTTGTGTTCAAATCCTGAAATTATTCAAGTTCTATTAATTTTCCTATTTAAAAATTAAAATCAAAGCGATTAAGTAGGTACCAAAATTATTTAATTAATTAATAATTCTTTATTTTTAATGCGAATTTGTTTTGTTCAAATGTTTGAGAGATGAAAGATAGATGTCGTAACATTTCAAGCTCACTGACATTTTAAAGGTTTTTTTTTTTCTTTTGAAAGGCAATGATCCTGAGGCAAATACTTTCGTTTTTAGAAGTAATATCTCTAAATATTTTTCACATGTCTGTACTAATGAACATACTTAATATAATACATATTTTAAATAATATTATGGAGTAATAAACCTATTGTAAATAAAACAGGCTATCAATATTTAGCCATCTAGTGCATTAATGATAGAACGTCCAGCGTCCTGCCAGCAGGACTTTACGTACTACCGGTAGGACGTAAGTTTTTTGTTTATATGCGGCTTTGTAGGCCTGCTAGCAGGATGCCGTTAACTGCATTGCATAGTGCGTCTCTTTCTGATTCAGCGAGTTTTTGAATCGTATTTCTGCGATCAGTCTGGCCAAAATGGCGGCGAGTATAAGACGTGGGGTCCGCGTTCGCGTCAAAGCCACGTATTTCGACGAAAATGATGGCCTAAACACATGGAGTCGCAAACATTTTGGTGATAATTACGACATTAGTTATTGTTGGGGCACTGTAAAAAAGTTAGAAAACAATTATGCAAGGGTATATTGGGAAATTGACAAAAAAATATCAACCGTGCCCGTTGGAGTTCTAATTGCTGAAACCGAAAATGACAATTTAGTGGAAGCAAATACAAATGAAGAACATTGTAAGTACAAACTTTCTTATTTTATTCATAGGCTTACGTTTATAGTAAGCCTAGTATATTCCCATAGAAAAAATAGTACTTGGAGGTTGCTTGTTCGTTTCCATTATTTACGTGATTGACAATTTTTTTTTGACAGGCACAACATAAATTAACTTTGCTAAGTTTGACTTGTATGGGTATGTATGCGTATGTATTTGCGTGTCTGTGTGTGTGGGCGCGTGCTTGCCTGTGTGTCTGTGCCTGGGTGTGTGTGTATTAAAAATATTTTTATTATTTTTTAACTGATAAACTTTATTAATGTTTATAAGACAAGGTTTTTATGCATATCACAAAGGATTACAAATTATTATAAGCAATAATTATTAGCCAGAAACACCCATACAAATTGAAAAAATCTTCCGAGAAGATATAATAACTGCCGACGACGAAAAATAATAATATTTGACAATTCTAAGTATTCACCAATAAAATGTAGACATAATTTGTCGCGACGCTATCTAGTGGGGAATTTAGCAAGTAAAATTGCCTTCCCTACTATAATAAAGTATGTTGTTCTTAGGTGAAATAATAAAATAAGCAATAGTTGTTGAACGAAATATTTCTAATACATATTGAATAATTTGACGGGACAGGAGATAGGCCGGCGTAGCTCAATGGATCGATCACCTGACCGGAAATCAGGAGGGTGTGAGTACCGTCGCGACGCGTCGGCGGTTATTATTTCTTCTCGGAAGATTTTTTCAATTTGTATGGGTGTTTCTGGCTAATAATTATTGCTTATATTTATTTGGAAAATAATTTTAAGTTTAAATATATTGAGTACCTACACCCCTTTGCGTCTGTTGATCACTAATAATGGATTTTTTTTCAGCATCGTCTGAATCGGGTTCTTCTTCTTCGAGCGAAGATGACGAGACAAGTATTTCAGTACATCCGAATTCAAGTACAAGCAACGTAAATTCTGCTCGAAATACAACAGTTGCAAAGGGTGTTACCTGGACTTTTCATGAAGCAATACGTGTCGATCAACGACAACAAGGCTATTTCAAAGCTACCTTGCTAGTACCATTGGGGCCCGCACGAAGTATCAAGGATGCATTTTTCATGATATTTCCGAGAGAGAAGCTTAGTTACATAGTCCATTGCACCAACTATTCGTTTCCAGCAAGACAAAAACTGTTGAACGAGAAGGAATTATTAACTGTTTTTGGCATATTATATGCTATGACTCTTCAAGAACTTCCAGATCGACGATCCTATTGGAATACCACCTCTGATGGAATATATCCCCCTGCAAATTTTGGACAAAGATTTGGTATGAGCCGCCAAAGATTTGAGATCATTCTCATGGCATTGCGCTTCACACAATCCTCAGACCTTGATTTTTCTGATAAATGGCGTAACACTAGAACATTAGTAACGATGGTGAATGATAAACTAAAAGATACCATCCATCCTGGGTCAAAAATAACTGTAGATGAATCCATGTTCGCCTGGTATGGAAGGGGTGCGTACTTCAAAAACGGAATGCCAGCAGTTATGAAGATTAAAAGAAAACCAAAAGGAGTCGGTTGTGAAGTAAAAACAGCGTGTGATAGTGACACAAACATTATGATCAGAATGGAAATTAATGAGGGCAAAGAAGCAATGAGTACGAAGAAATGGCAAAGAGAATTTGGCGCAGGAACTGCAACTACTTTGAGATTGACAGAGCCATGGTATGGTTCTGGCAGAGTTATAGTTGGTGACTCTTGGTTTGCTTCAGTCAAAACAGCTGTGGAGTTATTCAAAGTTGGATTGTATTTTATTGGACTGGTAAAGACAGCACATAGTTTCTATCCTGTGTCTGAGATGGCAGCTCAGTGTCCTACGCATAAGGGGGCATCTGTTGTGAGTACAGCAGAAAAAGACTCTGTGCAGCTCACTGCCTGTGCCTGGAGAGACAAAAAGATTCATACATTTGTAGCCACTTGCGAAACGACACTGCCTGGCCTGCCATCACGCAAAAGAAGGTGGGACGATGAAGGAAATTTATTTTACCGAGAAGTCGATCGGCCTAAATTAGTCCAGCAATATTTTGACGGGGCTGCGGCTATCGATATTCACAATCACATTAGGCAGGATGGATTGGCATTGGAGAAAGCTTGGGGCACACAAAAATGGGAACATAGAATATATGCCTCAGTTCTGGGCATTATAGAAACGAATGCGTATTTGGTTTTTAATAATTTCTTTCGCTCCGAACATGATCAGGTGTCTCACAGGTGGTTTACTACCAACCTGGTATTAGCTCTAACTATTAATGACGATGATAACCTACAAGAGAATGAGCCGCCACCACACGAGAACATCGCTCACAGCGGAGAACACATTCTTGAGGCCCTGTCAAAATCAGATGACAGAAAGAGAGTTCAACGCAAATGTATAGTTTGCTCCAGAGTCAACAAAAAACAGCAGAAGGCGAGCTTTTTTTGCAAGACATGTGGTCCGCGATGTGTTTTATGCTCTCCACAGACAGGAAGAAACTGCTTCACCTACCATATCGCGAATGGAATTCCAGCATAATCCTTTTTTTAATTTTCTCAAAGTAAATACAATTTTCACTTACGTTTTTTTTTCTTCATTTTCTTGTTTATTTTCTACCCTGTTATATTAATAAGCGCCCATGTCTTATTTTATTATACCTTTTTTTAATTTTCTCAAAATAAATACAATTTTCACTTTCGTTTTTTTTTTCATTTTCTTGTTTATTTTCTACCCTGTTATGTTAATAAGCGCCCATATCTAATTTTATTAAATAAAATACAGAAAGTTTGTCACCTCTGCCTATTTTTAACATGCATAAAAGTCGAGTACTGCTAGAAGGACAGCCTCTTATATTCATACAAAAACCGCAAAAAATTGCGTACTGCTGGCAGGACGCACACTCGTCGAATTGTCCTTCCGGAAGCTCCTTCCGGCAGGACAAGGGTTTGGACGTTCTATCATTAAACCTTAAAACAATGATCCCCTAGATAACTATATGTACACTGCAGAAGGGGCATCTAAAGGTATAGTATCCCTTTTCCTTCCCCTTCCCTTTGTTTCCGCCACACAATACTCCCCGCAGAATGCCGGATGACTTCCAATGATGACACACTCGAATTCCACCCGCATACCGCATCCGAGACAATGCTCTGTCCCCGAGAAATGTGTGTAATACGAACTGAGAAAGCAATCTGTTTGGCGCGACCGGGAGATCTCTCTGTAATTGGACCCTCAAGAGGTCACAATTATTAAAACGTAGCAATTTTAAACAGTTAAAATGGGGGCATTCCTATGTAACCTAATTGAGAATTGCGTCTTTTCCTTTCTATAGTTAGCCTAAACGGGCCGTTTCTTCAACTCGTTTTTGTGTAAGTCGGCTCGTATGTGGAACGAGCTACTGAAATATGTGATAATTTCAGTTTATTATTATTATGTTTTTAATTTATTCAATTGTAAAAATTATTTACAAAATTGTGAACATTTCAATGTACCCAATGTAAAAGCCCCGTGGGTATATGAGGAGAGTAAATAAAAAATAAATAAATTACTTCCCTTTATGTAGGTACTTATATATTTTTTTTGCCTGAACAGACCATGCAATAATTACAATAGCGTATTATCCAAGGTTGATATTTTCAGTTGCGAACTTACCAAATACAAGAGGTCCATAAAAGAATATTTCTCTGATGGTTTATGAATAATGTTTATATCTCTATTATGATTTGATTTATATCTACAACCTCTCTCCATGGCTATAAATGTATTGTCTTGTAAATTTTTCGTTTTATATAATCTTTTGTTATGTTTTAATTCATATTCCTTTCTCACAAATTTAAATAACTTATTCCATATTATGCTGTCTCAGTTAAAGTCACAAGGAGGAAATCCATAATTGGTTTTATTTTACTATATAATACTTATGTACAAACTGATTAAATATAAACTGTCGATTTCCCGAAAATGAATAAATAAATAAATAAATTATGTCTTGTAAAATATTTTAAATACGTTTATATCGGACATAATCATTCAACGCCGGGTACACGTTAGCTAGTGTATAACAATATACAAAAACGAGCGTAAATAAAATGAAAAAATAAAATAAATAAGTAAATGTGAATGAGCAAAGGACTTCTTCTTCAAAGCTAAGACAGAGTGGTGTGGCAGTATATCCTCTCTGCCTACCCCTAGGAACTGGGGGGAGGGAACAACGTACTGGTTAGTTATTCCCTTCTGATTTTTCACGGGTGTTTACATAAACTAAAACTAAACATCCCAGTTCTTACTAGAAACAAGGGACCTTCCATTATAACCACCATTACAATAACTCCGTGTGCGCAGCTGTGTAAATATTGGTGCGTCGGACGTACTAGAGAAGGATGTCCCGAATGTTTAAACAATGGCCAATCGACTCACCTGTCTGGTCTGGCATTACAGAGTTCGATGTTTATATTATTTTATTAATACTGAGTCAGGATGTGAGCAAGGTTCTTTGATAATAATAATAAGTGTTTTATTATCTTTTTTTTGTGACAAATAGATATAATGATATCCTCACTGGGATCTCCCGTGCTGAGGATTTCATTTACATATTATGTATAATTTAATTATAAGAAAATTAATATTACTACAAAGTTACATATGAATTTAATTATGAACATATATCATGTAGTATAATTTTTTTTTAAAATAATTTTAAAATAAGTAAAATAGTGTTTTTTGGTATAGTTCAGTTGATTCTGTTTTAGTCTGTGTTTGATATCAGTAAAATTTCTATTTCAGATCTCCCTATATTAAGTATCCAGCTTTTTATTTGAGATGTAAATGTTAAAATGTTGAGGTTTTTGAGTGTGAGTGGTATTTTATTGTAGAGTTTAATACTATGATATAAGAAGCTTTTTTGCCCAAAAGTTGTATTAGTAGTTATTTGTTGGATAAGTTTTTGACCATGAGATCTAGTGTTGTTATTTCGTGGGTTTTGTTCTTATGTTATATTGATAAAGGGGTAAATCATATAATCAATATATATTTTAAAAGTAAGTGTACAATGTGCGTGCCGCTAAAACTAAGAAACTAGTCCCGGTACGATCGAGGGAGTTATATGGTGTGGTAGCCCTCTACCCCCCATTCATGAAGAAGGTTTCCGTTTTTACCCGAAGGGCGTGCTTTTGAAGATATAGGGGATGGATGTTTCGCCCTTTAGAAATTTCTAGAACAGTCCAGAACATACGAGTGCATTATACAACATTCCAGAACATTTTGGAATGTTGTGGAATGTTCGAGAATGGTCTGGAACGTTCGGGAACATGTATTAAAAACAAACCGTCACCGGGATAATTCTTTATGTACTAACTAGCTGAATTCCCCAATTTTCTGTTTTTCGCAATTTCATTTTGACAGTGACCTTTCTCTTGTTTTGAAGTTCAAGTGTGCAAAATTTCATCTACCTCGGAATAAAACTGTAGATTTGTACGAAAATCAAATTCACTCCGCCCGCCACAGACACTCTTCTTTATTTTTTTTATATTGTACGCCCATACGGACTTTTACAAACATGTGATATGTACAATAATTTAGTTTTAGTGGCACATTATTAAAGAAGTAAAATTTTATAAAGTTATTATAAAATAGAATACGTGAAAAATAATAATTAAAGCTCACATTAATATTTATTTATGAGGTATGTTATTATAGCCTTCTTGTAACTAAATTACTTGCAGTTGAACACATCTACTATTTCTGAGAAAGTATTGATAACTGCACTGAAAGAAATGTTTAGGTACGATTTACCAAATTTTCAGTAATTATCTACTAAACAGTTTAGTTGCTGTGGTGACTGCCGAACTTTTAGCTACTGTTTGCTAAACAGCAGTTTATTTATGACAGCTTAACGATTCAGATATTCTAGCTAAACTAATCGGTTGAGACAGCTTTCTGTGTTTAGTTGTGTTACCTAAACTGTATTAATGACAGCTTAACGATTAAGATATTCTAGCTAAACTAATCGGTTGAGACAGCTTTGTGTTTAGTTGTGTTACCTAAACTGTATTTATGACAGCTTAACGATTCAGATATTCTAGCTAAACTAATCGGTTGAGACAGCTTTGTGTTTAGTTGTGTTACCTAAACTGTATTTATGACAGCTTAACGATTCAGGTATTCTAGCTAAACTAATCGGCTGAGACAGCTTTGTGTTTAGTTGTGTTACCTAAACTAAAAATTATATACCTAAACCATTTTGTAGTGTTCGGTTAGAAAAACTGAACTGTTTAGATGTAGTAACCTTATTATTTAGTTAATATTACAAAATGGTTAGGTTGATTAACTAAACTTCGGTTGGAATAGCCCTACCGATATAGGTGTTTTAGCTCTCTACTGTTAGCTAGCTTTAGGTACTGTAGCTTAGCTTTTTGGTTAGATTATCTAAATTAAATAGGAAGTGCAGCTTTGCAGTTTAGCTGAAAACAATACAGGGTGTAAATGTAACCACCATCAACTCGAAGGATTATACCCATAATTCAGAATCATGGGTTAAATACTTTGAGTTGCAGGTAGTTTATTACAACCCTTTTGAGAGATTAAACCTAAATAAATAAATATTATGTTTTGTAAGACTAGAAAGTACTTATTAAAAACCTCATTCATATAAAAGTTATTTTGTTAAGAATCGTCTCTCAAAATATTGTTTCCAGCTACCAGCAAAGCCTCAAAAAAGAAAACACGTTTGATCATACACACATTTATATTATCATTTTTTATTATAATTTTTTTTTAAATATAGTAAAAGATGTTTGTGTCCTGATTTGGCAAATTCTTTTCGGCGCTGCCTGTATGTGTCTAGTAATTTACCTTTAGCAGCAATTTTTTGGGTAGGCCCAAAACACACATATGGGGTGAAATATACAGCTGCGCTTTCTTTATTAAAGACTTTGGTGATTTGAAAAGCAAATTCATAAAATCTCTTGCTTGTAATGGATCTATCTGGATTACCCTGCAATTCCTTACTTATAATAGTACTGCACAGTCTGGCAGAATTGTCCAACAGACCCTTTGACTCAAACTGCATTAAAAGTGCTTGCCCTTCATTGATTGATAGGAGATGATTGCGTAAGTCCTGGAAAACAAAATTAAATTGCATATTGATTACATAACTAATAACCACTTCTATAATCATCATAATATCAGTCACAGGATGGCTATTCTACGCTGCCACTACTAAAATACATATATCGGAATGTATAAAACAATTAACCTAAGTTACTTAGGTATCTGAAACTTACTAAAATTATTTAACTTACATTCGAAATTTGCTCTTCAAACGCTTCTTGCGTTATTCTTTGTGATTTGTTTTTATTTTCCAACAAGGAAATGTCATTTACAAGGAAGTCATCGTGTTGATAATATAATATGGGCGTTGTTTGTTTGGAAGTTGAAGGTATATCTTCAATCTGAAACAAAAAGCGGGTATGTACACAAAGGGGAAAGAAAGGGTGAAGGGGTCAAGCTTTGTTTTTATCCCTTTGGAATTGCTTGACCCCCCCGGCAGTCGATTTATTCATTAATTACAGGAATTATTATTTTAAATACTATTATTTTTGTATCAAAATCGCGTCCGGTACAACTATTTCCAAATGGTTAGCCAAAAAAGGCCTAGGTAAACAATATGTCATCATTACTGCTTTTAAAAACTTACACTTATGACAGGTGGATTAATAACATCCTTGAGCGCATTAATGTGTGCTGTAGGCAGTGCCCGGTGCCCTACAGTCGGAATCAATTCTTTAATATCATCTTGAGATATTATCAGGAGTGTTTTCGAGTCTATGGCTTGAGTCTGAAATAAAGAAAAAAAACGACGAGATAATACAAAAAATTTCAAAACAAGAAAATAAAAATTTATTTTTCAAAGGAATGAAAATTATTCATTAAAAAAATGTATATTTATACAACAGCAGATACCGAACACCCTGTATCATGAATCAAGCGGAGATAAAATAGTTTTAATAATGAAATTATTTCATTTATATGAAAATTTCAAATGTAAACATTAACAATGGGTGGTCACCCTGTATTTAAAAAAAAATATCCCTCCCAAAAAAAAACAACAGAATTCAATGTTCAAAATGTTATGTCCGAATTAATAATTTGCAATACACATTTATTAAAATATAATATATACGATTTCAAAGCTAGTTTGGTTGGTTCTAGTTTCTGGCTAGGGTAAAATTGTAACTTAGAAAATACTACAGTTTCAAACAACATTCGTTCAATACAAAATAATACTGGCGGAAACAAACAAAGAAATAAAGGCGCCGTTGAGGTGATTTTGCACAAAAACGGCGCTATACAAGTGATCCAATTATTATTTTTTTTATATATCACTCTCTGTAACTTGTGTCATGACTCCTGACACAATCTTGGTTGTAGCGTCAACACGCACTCTTCAAACTAGGTACATAATAAATACAAATCTTCTAAATCTATTGCGTAGGTACTTCAGTCATTATTATCATAATATATAATATCATAGTTCCATGATCTAAATTCTAAATCAATAAAAAAATGAAAAAAGAAAACTCACCTTTAAATGTTTCTATGTAAGCCTCCAGATTCCAAGAAATTAAATAATCCTCCACGGTTTTGTCTGCCATTATCACTAGGAACTAGGAACAGCGGTTAACATAAATTCAATTCAATTCAAAAATAAATTCGCAACGCGCGCAACGAACGTCAATTCACGTATGGTGCGAACTGTGGCGATCTGATAACTGCGTCGTAAATGAACACCTGCGCGATAAACAGATCTACCAAAGTTCGGGAGATTTTAACTAAAGTTTTGTTGCACTTTGCCTAAGTTTGTGCAAAGCAACTAATTGTTATGTAAAAATACCAAATTTAGATATTCCAACCTCAGTTTTGCTATATGAACAAAACATTTAACCAAACTAGATGTTTAGTTAAATTTAGCTAAATACTTTGGGAAGTAACAAATAAACTTAAGTTACTAAAGTGAAATAGGTTTAGTAAATTACTTTAGCTTGATTAACCAAACCGATTATTTTGTTTAGGTAAGTATGCTTTTAGTGTGCTATTATTAAAGTTTAGTTGTAATAGCTCAAGCACATTTTACTAAACAACGACGGTATCTGCACATAAAGTATTTTAGGTAAAGTAGCTGAACTTTAGGCGATGGTTACACAACTTCAATTAGCTTAACACTTTAGCTAACTCATTTTTTTCAGTGTGCATGCAATCTAGGTACAAGTCAATATTTCTAGTTAGTACAAGGAAGAATTCGGGAAGTTAATTCGGCTAGGTAAATCGGGGCTGTCTATAACACCATTAACAATATCAAAAACAAATAAATATATAGATAGAAATAGAAGATATATTATAGTTGATTTTGCCTTTGCTAAACTTTGATTGGCTAAAAAATAATACGTTATAAACTTTTTTACTCCCGGTGTGAACAGAGTAATAACTGGTTTTATTCCACGTGTTTTCTGTTGGTGACGCACAGAGCAACCATCTCAAACATTCTCTATTAACCATATGTTGCACTTAAGCCACCTGTGAACATATTAAGGAAAACATTAGTAGGTATAATATACAGTGATTTAAGCGCAGAATTCACACACGGATTTGCTTGGCGAATCGGCTCGCTCGCCAACGCACGCGCGGACATTCGGTCGGTCATTTGACCGACTAGCATCTGCGCTTACAGATGGTTCGTCTATGTAAATTTCCTTAAGCAAAAAAAACACACAAAATCTAAAAAACAAATTCATATTTTGTTTTGTGGTCGAAATTTCTGGAAACTAAAACTAAACCAACCCCCTCCCCCCAGGATCCAAAAATATGCAGGTGAATTCTGAAATCTAGGGAAATTTCGACCTGAAATCTAGAGGGGAAAAAATTGGGCATATAATCACTGAATGAGGTCACGTTCATCGAGCTGATCCGTTGCGCACTCGTACATTCACACGCGGATCGGCTCAAGACCTACAGACGGACAGCGCAGCGGACCGACGAACCGAGCCGATCCGTCGATCGCAGGACTACACGGGTGGATCTGTCCGCCGAGTAAATCCGTGTGTGAATTCCACGCTGTAATGCGTAATGTATCGATAATCTTGCATAATATCGATAAATTGCACGGGGAAGAGGAATATTAATTAGTACCGGCAATCCATCTCGACGTGTAACATTTGAAATTGGGCAAATCACGCTCTTGGCGATGGGTTCAAATTCCCGCAAAAAACAATGGCAAAATGTACGTTTTATTTTATTTTCTGAAGTTAAGGCATACATTTTAAAATGTTTTCAAACCATAACCGTTCATAATAAGAACTTTCTACATTATACAATAACAATCTTACTTATAAAGATTCCCTAATATGCTGCTGCAGCGCTGGTATAGCTATACGGTGAAGAGGGCCGTATACTGATCAGGTTAAAATATTTACTCATTATAATAACCATGCAAGATTTTTTTAGACTCGCACCTTCTTCTTCTTTATGTGCAGGTCCCCCCGACGTTGGCGATCACTCTAGAAAATGTCTCTTTGTCTTTCGCTGCCCGGAATAGCTCCTCCACACTTCTAATGCCGGTACACTCTCGTATATTTCGCAGCCAAGACATTTGTCTCCTACCAGGCCTTCTGCGACCCTCTATCTTGCCTTTCAATATTAACTGGAGCACCACTTTGTTCCTATCCTCAAAAACACGGTAATTTTTGCATGTCGCTTTTAGTTGCGTTCCGTATTTGCTCTGATAGTGCTGCCAATGGATATGACTGCTTTTTTACATTTTCATTGCGCGACCGATCGATGTTTGTTTAATCAACCAGATTGTTAATACCATAATAATACGTCCCTAATCTTGGGGGTTGGGCGGTTTAAAAATATGTCGGCCACGAATACTGCGGTATTACGGGCGGTATACGCAGTACGCATGCGCGTGTTTACGTGGAACGTGTTCTACTAACCTGTTATTATCGTAAAACTTTATCCGAAAAAGGGTTCATAAGTAGGAGATTTTACACTTCAAAGCATTTTTTATGGGCCTGATACTTTATTTTTTTCTAGAATTATATAAAAATAATTATCTAAAAAATTCTCTATTAAAACAAAGGCAAATATATGTTCTACTTGCAGTATTCAATTAAAGCGTCCTACATTATCTAGGTAAAACAATTTTCAACCCAAAAACACATAGTTTTGCGTTACTTCGCGCTGCATCGACCCCACATTCTGAATTTCTAACAACTTTTTTTGTTTATTCATTATTTTATTCATTTATTTTCGGGAAATCGACAGTTTACATTTAATCAGTTTGTACATAAGTATTATATAGTAAAATAAAACCAATTATGGATTTCCTCCTTGTGAATTTAACTGAGACAGCATAATATGGAATAAGTTATTTAAATTTGTGAGAAACGAATATGAATTAAAAAATTTATACAAAACAAAAGATTATATAAAACGAAAAATTTACAAAACAATACATTTATAGCATAATAATACATTTATATCATGAATTTAAGCTCTTTTTTTATTACATACTAGCTGGGGTACCTGGTTTCGCTCAGGGAATATTCCCGAACATTCCACAACATTCCAGAATGTTCCGGGATGTTCTGGGATGTCGCGGAATGTTCTCGAACACTCTCGAATTTTCTGGACTGTTCAGAAATTTGTAGAGGGCGAAACTTCCAGCCCTTATAACTTCAAAAGCACCCCCTTCAGGTAAAAACGGAAACCTTCTTTATGGATGGGGGATAGAGGGTTACCACACCATATAACTCCCTTGATCGTACCGGTACTTATTTCTGAGTTTTAGCGGCACGCGCATTATACACTTACTTAATTATAAAGGTTTTATTAATATTAGCGCGCTCACTCTATTATTCGTATTTACATCTCTCTTTTCGAGCCATTTTCAGTATTTTTCTCCCTTTTGAACGCTTATAACGGAGCTCTCGTATAATAATATGTACATTCGTTTAATAATATGTATTTGAACGGTCGGTGGCCGAGTTGAAATCGCGTTTGGGTCCCATCCAGGCGTAGCGTGTTCAATTCCTCGGCTGGCTAAGTCCTCCATCACAACACAAGCAACATTTTCAGCTTACTGTGGTGGTAGTAGAAGATTTTCAAATATTGTCAGGTTATTCGTATCCTGGGAATGTTTGACTTTATTTTAAAATATTAATAAAAAATAAAAATATTAACCTAAAGTAATACGTAGGTAGCTAAATCAATTTCAAGTTTCGATTATCAATAATACCATACCAAAGCGATACTGAGAGTACCTTCCACTGTGGTACGAATAAGATATTACAAAGTAGCCATTAATGTTATTTGTTTTTGGGGTGTTATGCCGTGTTGCGCTAACTCCTTTAGCCAACATTTCGGACAGCATTGCAGTGTCCAACATCACATCTGCCCTGATGATGGACACTGCAATGCTGTCCGAAACGTTGGCTAAAGAAGGAGTTAGCGCAACACGGCATAACACCCCAAAAACAAATAACAACAATACTTTTGGCCGTGAAAATCTTAAATCATATTAGCCATTACTGGTTTACCTGTAAAATTCTGTTTTCCATACAAAGATTTCAGCCTAGGAAGCAAATAATGTATATATGTATGTTGTTTGTTGTCTTCCACTAAAAGTACCTTACAAGTTTCCTTTTTAAGATATTCAACATGATAATATTAATATAGTTAATTAGATCACTGAACAAATAGAATTCCTAGAGGTGTGATGTATGGTATACCCATTTCTAAGGGAACAATACTTGTTACTAATAATGAAAACATGGCATTTAGGTTGGTTTGTTTCACAGAAATTCAAATGCAACATTGTTATCAAATTGCGATTTAGCGCCATTTTGTTTTTTTTTTTTTGACAGTTAAAAGGTTCCCGTAAATTTCCTTAATATTAATTAAACCTTTATAATTAGTAGAAAATCAAAATATACACGGTGTCCGGAAACTCGTAGTACAAGCGGGAAACTGGAGAATCTACACCACATGGGGAACCCAAAAAAACATATTTTTTTTTGATTTTAGCATTTTCAAAAAAAAAAAAAACCAAAAAAAAATATTTTTCGGCTATTTTAGGGTTAAAGTTTTTTCTGGTGTTTAGGGTTGAATAACAGATGTTTTAACCCTGCAGAGCAGAAATATTTTATGATTACACCGGGTTAAATGAAGGGTGATTTCAAAATAATGCTTCAAATCCGAGTTTCTTCATTTGTTTTACTTTCAAATAGTTTTAATTAGTTGGGTACTTTGATCTTCAGTAATAATTTATAAAAATTTGATTAAAAAAAAAAAAAAAAAAAAAAAAAAAATCAACTTCAAACTCGATTTACTCGATAACGAAAGCTCAAATAAAAAAAAATATACTACAAAATCGACTCCAAATGTGATGTAGATTCACCAGTTTCCCGCTTGTACTACGAGTTTCCGGACACCCTGTATAAATATATTATAAAAGTTAGTGTAGAATGTGCGTGCCGCTAAAACTCAGAAACGAGTCCCGATACGATCAAGGGAGTTATATGGTGTGGTAGCCTCAATCCTCCATCCACGAAGAAGGTTTCCGTTTTTACCTGGCGGGCGTGCTTTTGAAGATGTAAGGGCTGGAAGTTTCGCCCTCTAGAAATTTCTAGAACAGTCCAGAATATTCGAGAGTGTTCGAGAGCATTCCGCAACATCCCAGAACATTCCGGAACATTCTGGAATGTTCGGGAATAGTCTGGAACGAAAAGAGCTTAAATTCATTTTACAAAGTTGTTACAAATTCAGACAAGTAACGCAAAACAATGTGTTTTTGGTTTGAAAATTTGACTAACTAGATAATGTACGACGCTTTAATTGAGTATTTTTAAGAACGGATTGTTTCACAGACTTTGAACAATTAGTCAAAATGAATAGTTGATTTTCACGTTCTGTGTAGGTTCTATCCAAGTTTTGTTATTATTTCAATTATATGAAGCAATTGGCCAATAATGAGGTAACTTGAAAATCAACTATTAAATTTGATGAATTGTTCAAATTCTGTGAAACAACCCGTCCTTAGACCGTTTCAAATTTTGTCAGCTTATTAAATTTTGATAAAGTTGATACGCACCTAGAATCTGCGTTTAACGGGGGGGGGACCTTTCAAATATCAGAAAAAAAAACAAAATTACGCTGAATGACCATTATTTGAAAATCTCCTACTACCACCACAGTAAGCTGAAAATGTTGCTTGTATTGTGATGGAGGACTTAGCCAGCCGAGGAATTGAACACACTACGCCTGGGTGGGACCCAAACGCGATGTCAACTCGGCCACCGACCGGTCAAATTTGATAACATTGTTACATTTGAATTTCGGAAGTGGATTTCTTTTTAAACAAATCTGTAGTTTTATTCAGAGATTGATGAAATTTTGCACCCTTGACCTTCGAAAAGGGAGAAAGGTCACCATATGCCCACTATTTTACCCACCCCTCAAAGAAGAATGTTGATTGATTGATGAAATTTTTCAAACGTTCAAAACGTGGAATTTCCGTTAGTGGTAAATAAGAAAATAAATTGATATACTTCGGTCACACGGACACGCCCACATCACACTTCTATGTTTTTATTGTCTCTTTGGTGTATTAAATGTTGAATGTAAGTGTGATGTCATTTGATTAAATTTCACCACAAAAAACAACACTATACAATATATTGTTGGTAGTTGATTGTTGCTCTATGAAGGTCAAATTAAATCGTTATGAACGTCACCTGTTTGTGTGATTTCTATGTTATTTCTGTACCTGTAAAAATTATCCAATATATTTTATTTGATGAAGGCATTTTGATGGTGACCGGATAACTAATCAAAATTACAATTTAACCTACCAGATATAAAATCATGAAAAGTGATGAAATAAAAGTAGGTAAGGTTTATAGGTCAGTTTTTCATATTGGTTTATTGGTCAATACATAGTATAAAATAAAGACGCTATCCGCGTCTGTCTATCTGAGCGCTTAGTTCTTCTAAACTACGCAACGGATTTTGATAGGGTTTTCACCATCATTTAGAGAATTTCTTCCGGAAGGTTTACATATAAGATACATGCATATTATATTTATAGAAAGTAGAGAAAAGTCGTTGTTTTATGATCGTGTCGTAAAAATATATTTTCGGGCACTACATTGCTAACGCTGCCTAAACCTCATAAGATACATAAAAGTAATGTACTACGGAATTGTATATCTTAAAAAGGCCTACAGAAAAGTCTATAATAGTATATGTCGATATCCTAAGGATAACCCCCAACAACGCCGGGTACACATCAGCTAGACGGGACGAAGTAGGAAAGAAGTTAGGGATAAAGGAAGTTTAGAAATTACCTATTAATTATCATTACTCAATAATACATCAGTAATTTCAAGCAAGATCTCCTACATCAGACCTGCTGAAACACCCAGCATTGCCCGGGCTTCATACATTGAGTTACATATAAGTAAAGTTTACATTCCTTGCAATATCAGTGTGAAATATGGACGTGTGTGGCGGCTGTCAATGTCGCCCGAATCCTTCCGACCGCGAACGAACTCAACGAACGAGTCGAATGTGACCGGCGGCCGCGCGCATTCTCCACGAGTTTTTAACATCAATAAGTAAATCTACACGACTAATGATTATGGTAAAACCCTACTTACCGATGAAAGGTTATACCATTAATTTCCATATATTTTCCAGTACGACTTGTACGATATCTCGTATACCTACATACAATTTAAATAATATTTTAATTGCGAACAATCAAACAGAAGTGGATAGATACTTTGTTTTATACTATTTAGAGATAAATTACATGTAGGTTTTTCTAGAAGATTCTGATACTATTTTCTCAACGCGGTGTTTCGAAAAGCATTTTTGCCTTATTTTAACAATAAGATATCATTCATTTTGCTTTATTTTTTTCTAAAATGGAGCATTCCTATCGAAACATTGTGCAGACAATGGCGTAATCTTTTTACAATGTAATGCCAAAGAATGCGAATGGCTCACGTAATCGTTCCTTTTTGGAATAGTGGAAAACCTCGATATACACCTTCCTAGTTCCTACATTCTTTTGTTATTCATTGCCAAGGGCGATACTGACTTGTTTGCCGTGGAAACTGATTTGACAGACCGAGTGGTAGATGCTCTCAGTATCGCCCTGGTGAGAATGCTTGAAATGGGTTTAGCCATATTTGGTGATGAGATCTGAATAATCAGTTATGAACATTATAACGTATCAATTATTGTGTGTTAGATGCTTATTCTCAGTGTCGCTCTGGTGAGAAATAACCATTTAGTCTGCAGCCCAAATCGACTCGACGGAACTGCACTCGTAACAGCCAAATACGTTTTGATGGCTTGCGAAGGTTATGACTAGACATCGGATTATTGATATGTATATGCATATTTAAGCCTTTTTGGTCGTTAGTGCATAATAGATTTTTTTTGTTTTTAGTGCATATTTGTGGGTTCTTTGAGAAGGGCATATTTGAGGTTTTTTGTTCGTTATGGCATATTTGTGTTTTTTTGGTCGTTTGTGGTTATTTGAGTTTTTTTTGGTCGTTAGTGCATATTTGAGGGATTTTTGGTGCTCAGTGCATATTTGCCTTTTTTGGTCGTTAGCGCATATTTTAGAGTTTTTTCTACATTTACCATTAGTGTACCCGCTAAAGTGTCGTTATTATTAATACAAAATATTGAAAAAAATTGTCTCGCCCAAATATTTTTTGAATTTGAGATACGTAGAATATTTACTAAACTGCTAATACAATGGAGGAATAGTAAAAACATGATAAAGAAAGTAGCTGCACAGTTTCATAAAGTTCTTTCGATAAAAAGACAAGCTCTGATAAGAGAGCGAAATTAGAAGAAGAGAATTTTAAATAGCGCATTACATAATATTCTCGTGAAATTAAATTTTTACTAAATTTACCATACAAATATTATGTATCTCTGCACCGGAATGAGATACGGAGTCGAATTAAAGTAACATTGTGATATACAGTAGTGAATGGTGGAGGCGTCCGAGAAAGACATTAGCAATGGCGAAACATTGCGGTGGATCAACTAGTATATTTATAAGAATCATATGTAGTTTTCCCAGAATAGCTACTGTTATTCAAAGCAATGTTTTTTTCTCTCTCTAATGTTATAAAAAATATACCTACTGAAGAAATACAAAAATATTCTTTTGTTTTTTTTTTTTAATTTTTTCAGCTAAATAAGCAATCAAAATAAGTCAAACAGAGCTTACCTACCTGTAAATAAATATAGTACTGCGACTTTTTTAAATTAAAGATAATGACATTTGATCATTGATTATTACATCTAGATGTGATATGTTGCGAAAAAAATAAGTTCCGCTTTTTTACCTCCAATTGACCTCCAACGCACCAAATAAAACTACCGAATACGGTCTACGCGCACCGTTTATCGTGTTCTACGCAAAAGCTCCTCTAATTGTACAGCTCTATGCATTTGACACATAATTTGCGACGCGCTTTATCATAGAAAAAAAATCAATTTTTGCAAGTGACGAAATGATAATCTAGAATAATATTTATTTATTTCTAAATTCACGCCCGGCTGGGCTTTTAATGTTATTTTTTTTAAAATTTAAAGAACTTCTATATAAACACAAAAAAATCTAAAAAAAAAAACCAAAAAATAAAATCAAAAAACAAAATCAAAAAGAAAATAGAAGACATAATAAAACACAACCTCTTAAACAAAAACAATGTCAAAACTAAATAAAGTGGAAACTAGACACTCCACCATGCAAGATGGAAAAATATGTATAATACTAGGAAAATTACAAAACTTTGTTAAGATAAACAGAGCTACGTAGTTTCTATAGTTAAATTATATTATATTTGATATTCTTCTTTCTGAAATAAATTGGGTAATGACTTGTCTATATTTGGAGAATAATTTTTTTTAAATTTATTTATTTCTATACATACAATACAGTGTCTACCAAATATTTACATTTGTATATAATACATAAATTTAGAACTGTTGTTAATATGGTGTTTTATGCTGGGTGTGAGGTAGGTTTGAGTAGGCGACACTGTGGTGGGTAATGTTATATGTTTCGTGAACACCTCACTGGGAGAACCTGTGCTGAGGTGTTTACGTGGTTATGATTAAATGGTACATGTATTTATGTGTATTGGTTAAATTTTCTTATATAAGTGTAAGTTGGGATTTTAAATAATTTTTTTTTTAAATGGTTATACACGGTGTCCGGAAACTCGTAGTACAAGCGGGAAACTGGAGAATCTACACCACATGGGGAACCCAAAAAAACATAAAGTTTTTTGATTTGAGCATTTTCAAAAAAAAAAAAAAACCAAAAAAAAATATTTTTCGGCTATTTTAGAGTTAAAGTTTTTTCTGGTGTTTAGGGTTGAATAACAGATGTTTTAACCCTGCAGAGCAGAAATATTTTATGATTACACCGGGTTAAATGAAGGGTGATTTCAAAATAATGCTTCAAATCCGAGTTTCTTCATTTGTTTTACTTTCAAATAGTTTTAATTAGTTGGGTACTTTGATCTTCAGTAATAATTTATAAGAATTTGATTAAAAAAAAAAAAAAAAAAAAATCAACTTCAAACTCGATTTACTCGATAACGAAAGCTCAAATAAAAAAAAAATACTACAAAATCGACTCCAAATGTGATGTAGATTCACCAGTTTCCCGCTTGTACTACGAGTTTCCGGACACCCTGTATAATGTGTTGAATATATCAACAACATCTTTATAGTCATTACCCAAATTTAGTGTACGGCGAACGGGGGTTTTGAATTGAGATTCTGTGTTGGAGTTATCACAATAGAACGGTACATAATTCCTCAATGTTGGTTTGCGAGGAATATGTAAAGAAATCAAGTATAATCAAGGCTGTCAATTATTGAATTTATGATTTTATATAAACATTTTAGGTCATTAACTATTCTACTATCAGATAATTTTAATAAATTGAGTTGACATAGTAGATAATATTAAGATATATGTCATGATTCGCTGGCTACAGTATATTTCAGCCGTTTTATTATTCATAATACAGGGCTTTCCAAAAAGAGGTGTTATTTTGAATAGCCCGCTATTTCGGTAGATGTTACTTTTGAAGCTGTCATTTTTTGACATTGACTAGTAGGAACTACGCCATTAGTAAAAATGGAACGATACACGCTTCAACAACGCATTGAAATTATTAAAATTTACTTGAGTGAATCAAATGCAAATCATCTTGAGTGATTTTGATCTTGAGAGGCCCATTTCCACCTCGGTGGCTTCGTCAACAAGCAAAATTGTCGCATCTGGGGCTCGGAAAACCCAAGAGTTATTGTTGAAAAGCCTCTCTATCCTCAACATGTGACTGTTTGGTACGGTTTATGGTCCGGCGGAGTCATTGGACCTTACTTTTTAGAAAATGAGGCTGGAGCAACAGTTACGGTGAATGGATTGCGCTATCGAGAGATGATTAATGATTTTTTATTGGCCGGAATTGGATGGTATTGATCTGGACAACGTTTACTTTCAACAAGACGGCGCTACGTGCCACACAAGCAACGAAACTATTGATCTTTTACGATTGAATATCAAAATAACACCTCTTATTAGAAAACCCTGTATATCTGCAAACTGGTCGATATTATTGTTTACAATGATCTAGTTTGGCAGACGGTCGAACCCAAAAAAGACCATCTCTCTTTGCATCGACCAACAATTATTATTACATTGACGTCTTCATGCTGTTTTCCTCCATTACGTCTTCCAGCATTCTTCCTGATGTGATGCTGAGGAATGCGAAAAGCTCACGTAATCGTCCCTTTTTTGGAATAGTTGAATACCTCGAGAATGCTTCCCACATTCCATTAGTTTCTTGTTCATTATCATGGCCTATGGATTGTTTGCCTTGCTTGTGTAAACACGATAATAATAAGTTGTTTGTCGTGGGAACTAATTTACAAATCATCGAAATAATGCTTGATTACTTTGTGACATTATTTTTAGTCTTAGTCTTAAATAATAGATAATAGAAACAGGGCATGAAGAAGATAAGCTAAGCCAATATGGCATGGGCATAGACTGGGCATGGGAGCTTACCGACTGTCGCTGAGCTACGATCAAACTGCACGGACTATCAAAGCAGCTATGCAATGAGTTATGCGTTTGGTGTGTAGGTACCAATGAAGACATAGACCAGAGGTTCCGAAACTTTTTTGCCCCGTAGACCACTTGCCAAATATTTTTTTTACGTAGACCCCCTGCCTACCGAATATTGAAATTTCCTAAAACTATTAACGTCCCATGTGATAATCATTTATTATTTTGGTAAAAAATAATCATTTCCCTTGCCTACCCAACAACCGGGTGGCGGTATAGTTCCTCTGTCTTTACATTGTGCAGACAGGGGCACCCTTGTGAGGTATTACACCAAATGGAAATGGAGCAGGATAAGCAACGGCAATTTCTTTCTGTAGCTAGCCCTACAGAACGTTCTTTGTTAGCGCTTATTCCGATCAGTTCTTCTTGTCATATGATATCTGATTCTTCAACATTCCACTTCCACAGTCAAAATGTCCTCAAACTTAGTTTTGCAGTCTGTGTGAAGTACATTTAAATGCTGAACATCATTATTACCCTGAACGTTTTTCAAAAACAAGTTGGAAATCTAGGAAAATTCGCGGCTTCCGATGTGCAATGTTTTGCTTGAATATATTAATTCTGACGATAAAAGGAACGTAGACTCTATTTATATACCTCAATTAAAAACTTTACGAAATATAAAAATACAAATATCAAGTAATTTTTCAGTCTATTGTGTCATTTACGGAACTCCTAAATGTTGACTTGAGGTAAATGGGGGTCCGCTCGTATGTACCCCCATTTGAATCTCGTGGACCCCCAAATTTTTTTCTCGCTAACATAGACCCCCAGCAAGCCGATATCGACCCCTGGGGGTCTATATAGACCACTTTGGGAACCTCTAACATAGACAGATAATAATGGTTCATGGTTCATCTCCATTGTTTCTGTTTTATTTATTTATTTTTTTATTCATTTTCGGGAAATCGACACTTTACATTTAATCAGTTTGTGCATAAGTATTATATAGTAAAATAAAACCAATTATGGATTTCCTCCTTGTGACTTTAACTGAGACAGCATAATTAGGAATAAGTTATTTAAATAAATTATACAAAAAAAAAGATTATATAAAACGAAAAATTTACAAAACAAAACATTTATAGCCATGGAGAGAGGTTGTAGGTATAAATCAAATCATTATAGAGATATAAACAATAGAGACATAAACATTATTCACAAACCATCAGAGAAATATTCTTTTATGGACCTCTTGTATTTGGTAAGTTCGGTACTGAAAATATCAACCTACGCGATAATACGCTATTGTAATTATTGCATAGTCAGTTCAGGCAAGAATTCTGCTTAGAGTTCGTTTTGCTTTGATCAACCCTGAACAGGACACAAGAGCGTGTTGAACGCGCAGGTACATTGAATGGAATTTTGTTTAGCAACTCTTGGTTGGTTTTTGAAATAAAAAACGCCTTCTTCACAACAAAATATTGTGTCTTTTATTTCCACTAAAAAGTCTTAAAATCGGTAACGAATGTGTAGGACGGCCTGGAGACCGACCTCTCTATTATGCTCTCTCAGATGTTAGAAACACCTAACTGCTAACCTTTAGATTATATGTTAGGTGTTTATCGGTTCTAAACAATCTGAACATGGAGGGGCAAACCTATATAGTACCTACATTGGATAAGTCTATAACTTCTAAGATCTCTACACTCATTCTTATACCTTTCATGCTATATTGCTTTAAAAAAAATTACGATGTTTGAGTTCTTCGTACTATCATAATTTTTTTTCGATGATGGAATAATAATGTCCTTAGTCTTATTATTAGACTAGCTGACTTGTACCCGGCGTTGTTGGGGGTTATCCTTAGGAGATAGACATATACCATTGCGGAATTTTCTGTAGGCCTTTTAAAGATATACAATTCCGTAGTACATTATTTTGATGTATCTCATAAGGTTTAGCCAGCGTTAGCAATATAAGCGCCCGAAAATATATTTTTAAGACTTGATTACAAAACAGCGACTTTTCTCTACTTTATATAAATATAATATGCAACCTTCCGAAAGAAATTCTATAAATGATCGTGAAAACCCTATCAAAATCCATTGCGTAGTTTAGAAGAACTAAGCGCATAAACAGACAGACGCGGATAGCGACTTTATTTTATGCGGTAGACTCTCGCTGCAGCAGCTGTTCCAGTTTCTTCACCACCTAGGATTCTCGCTAGTCTCCATTTTCTATCTTCGTCGAACGTCACAGCGGTGCTGCCAAGGTCTGGTATCTATGTGAGGATATTGTGTCAGCGCTTTATTAGCAGCAGATACATACCTGGACGGATGACGAACCTCGTGCTGGCACTGTTGGTGGATGCGGGAGACTCGCTGCAGCAGCTGGTACAGTTTCTTCATCACCTAGGATTCTTGCTGCAGAGTCTCACCTATTCCTGTTCTTCATTTTACTTAACTTAACTTCACACTATTTTTTTAAATATTTATATTTTTTATAATTCCTGCATCAACGGTGATATCTCACAAAAGCGGCGCTATACAAATTGTCCAATATTATTTTTTCAGATTTTATGTCCGGGTTAAATCTTCCCCATAGGAAAAACTAAACCCTTCCACACACTTTTCCACAAATGATCATCTAGTCAATCAACATTATGCAAGTGCATTATATAAGCAAAATAAATACAAAACAATACAAGAACAACACGTCAACTCACCAGAGATCAAAAGGGAAAATATTTCACCGACTCCAGATATTTTCATATCAGAGGGTTCGGCTCGGTAGAACTCCTAACAGGGCCTATAAATCCTACTGATCCCTCAACATAAATATTCAAAAAATCTTTCGTTATCCTACATGTATCCAAAATTATTATTATTTGAGATTCTAAAATCATTTGAGCAAAAATGACGTTCGACGTTGGCGTCATCGAAGTTGAGCGTTTGATTCGAATTTTAACTTAGCCCCCGCTCAGTTTTATTGGGGAAAGCAGCCGATAATCGAACTAGGAAATAATAGAGGTGCGTTCAAAATTCTAAGAAAGTAACATTATGTTATTGACGATTAATTTCGCGGTTGTAAATATTCCACCATTCTCAGAATATAAATCTAAATATCCTGTGTGATTCACAATGTTGCATTTTATTAGGATCATGCTCCACTTCTAATTAATGTTAGATATATGTCATATTATTATGTCTTATGAATTAATTAATGATTCATTACGCGATGATAATGTTATCTTTACGACTTGTGGTAAAGTTTATTAATTTATTTTCCTCGACGGAATGTTTTCAATCTATTTTGAAAGGAAAGGTAAATTGTTTTACAACGATAGATAATAGAAACAAATTTAGATAACATGGCATGGAAGCAGCATGCGGACTGTCATTGTCATACTGCTTGTAAGGCAAGGTAATTTATTTTTAAACTAAACCCACACAGGAGGCCCTGAGAAAAATAATTTCCCTAGGGGCCTATGTCAACTTTGTGGATGATGTCTGGTGGGTCCACAGACATATGAATATAATAGACGAGAAGTTAAGGACGAGGGGTTAAAACAAGAGTTGCGGGACGCAGAGAGGAAAGCTGACTGTGATTCGTCAATAAATCAATCTGACAGTAAATAGGCATCTCGCATTATAATATCACCATTTAGTTATTAAAAGTAAAATCTGCTATTGAATGAATAGACATTTTTACATGGGAGCGCAAATTACTCGCCACGTTATGAACAAATTTGCGAAGTCCAAATTCGGCAAAATAAATTTCTTCTATTTTCAGAGTCGAATATTTCGTTTACGTATTTAGTTAAGACACTTTTATAAATGTTCATAATTTACTTCCCAGCAACCAACCAGCTTTGTGTTCAGATGTATCTCGATGTGATAGTATATGTTTCTACAACTGATCCATATTATACGATGTGAATATGCTTAAAATAAAGTAAAATAATGCTTATATATGTTTGGTGATCAGGGGTGAAGGCACGAAATGAAAGAAAGTTGTGAAGGTCACATGTGTTTATTGGTGAGTCAGTGTAGCCGTGAAGAGAGTTGACGTAGGACAGAAGAATATACCGGATGCTGGCTGTGATGGCAGGTCAAGCGCGGGTCAGTGAGTCGACGCCGGGCGCTGGTGACCGGGACTCGATGGAGGTCAGGCACTGGCGAAGAGCGTAGGTCTTCAGGCACTCCAGTGCTGACGAGACGGCCGAAGGTGCGACGGACCTTGTAGGCGGTTGAGCGGGAACTGCATGACCAGTGAGGATGCTGCGTGTCCTCGTGGTGGTCATGGTTGCGTGGAAGAAGCGCTGGTCAGAGACGCTGGAACCAGGGCGCTTGTAATCCGAGTAGTGCTTGCCAGGAACGGCGATCTGGACAAGGAACTAAGATGATGTCCAGATAGAGTCCATGGTGGTACGGGCGAAGCCGGGTATACGTCCTTCGCGCTAGTAAGAAGAGCGCGGTTGATCACTCGTTGAGCCTCGTAGACTGACGGCTGATGGATAACAGACTGACTGACTGACTCGCTGCGTCGGGCTTATTTATACTACTCGGCCGACGGCGGCAGTAGGTAGGTGGATGGCAACTAAATCCTAGGCACTCGCACAGACTGGATGTTTCAGGAACCTTCGATAGCGTGGCAATTATGCATAGGCGGCAGACTCGTTCCTTCTGGCGAGTTCTCGTAATGTGTAAGACTGATAGCGCGATAGTATTGTCGCGAGTAGATACTTGAAACAGGTAGGTTGCTTTGTTTTGATTTCGGCAGCGAGTACGTACCTAAGTAGGTCGAGCGGTTTATTATTAATTATTTAATCTGGATTATTCTCGACGCCACATATGGAATGTAATACGACAATTGGGTTTATTCTCTTTTTCACATCTATTTTTACAAGTTTTCATAACACAAGTCACCATTTTGCCGTGTTATTTCGTAAAATGAACCGATGATGCCTCGACCATAGTTCGCACAAGAATGATGACGTCACGTTTTCTAAATTCACTTGGGGCCATACGCGAGCCCAGCCGGCTCCAATGGAACCGGTATGGGGAGTGGGGAATAATACGCTTTTAATCACTTAGGGCAGGTCTACTAATATTCATATGTCTATGGGTGGGTCTTTTTTATGGAAAGGAAGGAGAGGAAGTTCTGGGAAGGTAACATTTATGAAGGAATCTAGGTATCTGTGTATATTTCCTCCCACTGCGGAAGGTCAAAGGGCCTCCCCAAACCAGCCTCTCCTGATCTGGCACGCCGTGCAGCTGGTGGGCAGGCGCATCCTGAACACAACTCAACCGATGAACCCGAGCAGCCCTACTAAATCACCAAAAGTAGCAAACCACTTGGGGTGACCTATGGCAGAGGCAAGCCAACTCCCAAATTGGGAGTTCACAACACACGAAATACTCATACTATTTTTGCTGTAATTTCCACGCAAGTGTCACAACTTGGCCCGGAGCCGTTGGGACTATAGCAGCCCCAATGAGGACTATTGATAGGTGTATAATTTTCAGAGTAATTATTATGTACCACTAGTGACACCTATGAAGGTTAGATTATATCGTTTATGAAAGGTTCTCGCCTCTGCTATTATTTTTTTGTGATTAAATTGTGTCGGCAAAGACGATTCCTGTTTTGCGGCCTTTTGAATTTGAAGGTTGTCAACAGTCTTTTGTCGTATAAAAGGTTGGGTTTCCTTAAAAACTCTATCTTGCTCAAAAACAATCAAAGGTTTCACCTTTCCTAAAGAACCGCAGGAACTAGCCGGTATCTAGAGTATTTACTGTAAAAAGTGCCTAGTCATATCATGTGATAGTGTATATTTATTGTTAAATAAAGTGATTCAGTTGCTCTCAATAACGGAGATTAATTAAAAGGACCCTAATTTATAACAATATGAAATGAAAGATTAGAAAGTACCCATCTGTTCAGATCTGGTCTCTAAAAGTATAGATGTATATCAAATAATATTAAACTAATCTTAATTCTCTGGCACACAATGCAGTTTATCGCTTAAAGTATTCCGTGGCTCTCTCTAATAAGAGCAAAGAGTTAACGGATGATCCTAGTAACCCAATATTATTAATGCCAAAGGTGACTTGCAGAACTACCAACTTAACTAAGGTCAACTGAACCCCAATTGACCTGGCGACAGTGGTGATCTGACAAGAGGAAAGCGCAATTACTGCAACTGTCAATTCACCAAAACTAGATGATAGGCCTGAGCAATAGATTGTGGCAGGAAATGACAGGACACAGGTCAATGCAATCATAATCAGCAATAATTGAGACTTCTGTGTGATTAGCGCACAAGATTCCCAACTGAACGAAGCTAGAGGGACTATGGCATCTCCAATGGCTAATGCAGTGAATTGAAGGAAATGAGGTTCCATTGATATGCTTGGTGTAACCAGCTCAGGCACGGGGGATCAAGTTAAGCCTCTTAGAAGCTGGATGTACTTTATACTTCAGATAGTACACAACTACTGACCCTACTTACTGTTAAATTTGGCAGCCATCTCTGGCCTGGAGCCCCAAAATACTAAAAAGCATCTCTGCAAAAACGGACGATCCGTTTGATGGATTCCCCTATTGATAGTGTCATTGATCCCTTTAGCACGCCAAATGCATGCATAACATTTGTGCACGTTTGTAACATGAGAACGGGTCGTTTCTACGAATTGTTTTTTAATTCAACTGTTTCCTCCCTCCTACAACATAAGACCCATGTTAACTTCCTCTCATCAAAAATACCCTGCACACCACATCTCCAAAGATGACATAGGAATGACAAAGACTGCATAGAGAAATTATTTATTATTTTTATTTATTTTTTTAATTGTAATATTTAATTATTGAAAACAATATTAGTGATTCCGGCACCGTTGTGTCCCGTCAAGTCAAGGGTCCTGGGTTCGAGTCGTAGATGTGACCGTATCTTTTTTCTGATTTTTCTGTTTCAAAATTTTTGTTTAGGAATCGCTTATATTGTTTTCAATAATTAAAAATTATTTTTCGTTTGAATTCTGTTAACAGTCATATTGACTCCCTCAGTAAGTTGTTTTAGAATCATGGTTCCACGTGCTCTAAAAAGGTAATAGTATCAACTTCATTATTTATTTGTTAATATGAATTTCAAATATAAATACTATTGTACTTATTTAATACATTTTATTTTATTTTATTTATATATACATATATATAAATTACAAACCATACAAAACAAAATGAACCTTCGTCTGTCCAACTGGGAAGGATTCCCGTTTCAGGACAGCCAAATTGTGTATTTAGTACATAATATTCTTAAAATGGAATGGCGATGCTGTCAAAACAAATTTTGAGAACATTGTTGATTGCATTCGAAGTGACAGGATGGTTTCTTTATCCTTGAAAGAATCGCAAAGCTGTAATTTATTACCAGGGTCAATTTGGATAACATTAGTAATTGCATTCAGAACAGATGAATGGTTTCTTTCGGGACATCACAAGTCTGAGATTCTTTCCAGGGCATTTTGGAGAACATTTACAATTGTATAGTTAGAATTTCCCATTTATAAATCAGTATAAGACATATGAATTCTGTAGTACTATATTTTTAGAATTTCTTAGGTGATAGAAATTACACATTACTAGACCAGAATATATGCCGTATATGAATGCATGTTTTATTTTACATCCTTGTGTGCATACTGCATAAGCCAATGTTTACTTTTTTATCGCGCTTTTGTAAATAAATGCACATTTTTACTTCCGTCGTCTGTGTTGACGTCGCTTTGACATTTCAACACTTGGCTGAAATTTATCTAAGCAATTCAAGGCTTAAATTTACTTATCGTACCACTGAGCAAATTTATTTATTTATAATATAAGTTTTTGCACATAGTTTTTTACAATTCAAGATGTTGGCCGTTTTAATGGTGCAGTAAAGATTATTTTTCAAAATATTCAATCGTCATATTTATTTTGACTTTCTTAATCGAATTTTTTAAATTTTATAAGACCAACCTCCCTAAAGAAAGTTTGCAAAAAAAGAATTGCCATTGAGATAATGACGTTTATTTGGAAAAATGGTACAGTTCCATATAGGTTCCTTAGGTTCCATCAGCAAGCCAAATACTAAGTTTGGTGATCGCGCTTTCGGAGTATCTGGGCCGAAGGCTTGGAATAAACTCCCTCCGGAACTAAGATCCATAACAAGTCCAACAGAATTCAGGTCTAAACTAAAAACTTACCTTTTTAAGCTGTCGTACCCTTAAATTAAATATACCATTCCTGAGAGAAAGTCCAGTTATATCCAATTATGTCCTAAATCCCGTATCTAAATTTCGCTAATAAACAGTTAGTTAATGTTAATTAAGTGTTAATCTCAAGTGATCTACCAGGTAAGTATTGTACTGTATATTATCTCCATATATAGTTAGTAATAACATAGTAGAAATGTGTCATATACTTGTACAGCGCCCTTGAGGTGATTTTGCACAAAAATGGCGCTGTAAAAATCATCCAAATAATATTTCAAATTCCTCACTTGAAATTTAAAAAATGCATTAAAATATAAAATAGTGATTTGTTTTTGGGATATTATGCCGTGTTGCACTACCTCCTTCTTTAGCCAACGTTTCGGACAGCATTAGACTGTCCCTCATCAGGGCAGATGTGTGATCTTAAAATATATAGTTTATAATTAAGTTTTCAGTAAGTAGAAGCCTACCGACAAATCTTATTATTTCAGGGGATGTGAACATACTTTTTTGTACGCGAGATCTATTATTTGTTCACAGAACTATTAGTTACACTTTTAAACTGAGGTATAAGTATAAATTCAACTCACCCAGTGCACCTTGTGCATACAGATTGTAGAGATTGCAGTTCGCATTTCTCAGTAAAGTTGTTCCCGCAGGATGTTGACGGCGGCCGAATAAACATCCTCATTGTATCCTGCGCTCCTGGCGTATAATACCCGTATATTCATGGTATTTTTTACCGTACAATGCAGTATTTTTACCCGAGCTAAATTTAGCCGCAATAACTCAGCGGGTCCTAAACTTAAAATACTGCTTTTTACGGACCATGGTGCAGGGGAGCTCAATCTGTGGTCTGCGATCCGCTTTTAATTTAGTTTAATTTATTGGCAGTGTGTAAAGTGCTCTTCCAACCTTCCTTTTTCGCATTTCCATTCCCTCCTAATTCCTTACTAGTAGTACATTTTACTTACGATATTTTTTTTCCTACTTCTCTTGATTCTATATGAATGTCTTTTTTTTATTTTTTTTTATTTGGTACAATATTTTTAACATTTCAAAGTTTTCCAGTAATGTTGGCCTCACTATATCTAAATATATCTACAATAACATAATGTACACTCCTCTTCCGACCACAAGCGAATGCTTCTCTGGAAGAGTAGTATTAAATATTGTCATTTAAAAATTGTAAACCTTATTACTTACATGTACTTTTTCTTTTAATAAATAAAAAAATATAATAAAGATGAAAATTTATAAAGCTATACAGTGTTTACCCGATTGTATGGAATTGCAAAGCGATCTTGATAATTTGTGCGTATATTGTGAATCAAATTTATTGTCCTTAAACATATCTAAGTGTCACTCGATTACATTTACTAGAAATAAAAACAAAATCATCTATCCATACAACTTGAATAACAAACCTTTACAACCTATGTCTATGTGTAAAGATCTAGGTGTTTACTTAGATAGCAAATTAATTTTTGACAAGCACATTGAAAACATTATTTCAAAATCCTACAGAATGCTAGGTTTCTTATTAAGAATATGCAAAGTTTTCAAAAGTGCTAAGACTCTGAAAATTTTGTTTTGTTCATTGGTCAGAAGTCCACTGGAGTATGCTTCCACAATATGGAATCCTCAATATAAGGTATACATAGATTTAGTAGAAAGTATACAGAATAAATTTTCGAAACATTTACTCAAGAAATACAACAAAACTACAAATAATATGTTAACTTTACAAAAAAGACGCACACTGTCAGACCTGTTGTTTCTACATAATCTGCTAAATAATAAAATAGATAGTCCCGAATTGCTATCCGTCATTGGTTTAAATGTTCCAACGAGGCGTACCAGGCACACTAAACTATTTCACATTGAAGCCAACAATACCAATGCAGCAAACAACTCAGTAATTACTCGAGCAATCACAACATACACCCATTACGAAAAATTACTACATTTAGACATATTTCATGATTCCTTTCTAACATACAAAACTAACTTATTAAATTTCTTAGCATGACATATTTCAAAAATAATTTCACATCATTTTTCAAAACTCCTATAATATATTAACAGTCAATTACAATTCGTGAGCTTATTATAATTCTTGTTTTCAATTCATTTATTATTATCTATCCACACACTTCCTTCCTTTTATAACAATCTCAGGCGAAATTACGTAATGATATTTTATGGACATACGTAATAGGTACTACAACTATGTAATAACTAAAAATATCTAACTGTATCTTATTGTACTGTGTATGTCTTAACAAATAAATAAATAAAATAAATAAATAAATAAATATACACCAATTAATTGTCACGATGTCTAAATGTTCGATGTTCATAAAAACCCCAACATTTTCGCATTTCTTCATCATTATTAAGACAAACGCAGGTACCTGAACACGCGTTCCGAAATTATTACTAATTTACTAAAAGTTTATCATGAAGCGGCCTGCAGTCCCGTTTTTAACCAATTACCAATAATTTGAATGTTTTTTGTTTTTAAATCAGCAATACTCATTTTTCTCCGTGTATAAGAGGAATTCAAATACTCTCAGATTATTCGCATCCTGGAAATTTTTGCATTTAAAAAAAACAACAATATACTGCGTATTAGTTATTTTTAGTTTAAAATTTGTGCGTGCCAGGTATTTAAAACTCTTAAAGATCTTAGGGTTTACAGTCAAGTGGCATAGGTACCGTTCTCTGGAGGTCGTCAGATATGACACAAAGCAGAAACATGATAGATATTTAGCAGATATTACTGCGACGGATGCTATAAAGCTGTCAATAACTTCACTACCCCTGATTGCACGCCTGATAGAGGCAGTTCCAGATAAGCACTATAGATATAATATAGCTACTAGCTTGTAGTGGCTTGTGCCATCCAAGACGCAGTATACATTATTTAATAGGGTGGGCCGTCAATACTAACTAATCATCACACGGTTATTAAATGCGTTATACAGGGTGTAATTACACGTAACCGAAAGACTAATAACCAGCGATTCCTGATGATATGTGCAGTATTAAATGTAGGTATCATTTTGCACCCCGATGACATTTAAAAAAAATGTTAAAATTCCACCACACGTCACCACTCCACAATGTTAACGCTACAACATTCACACATTGGCACTCGTGCGCGGTAAATTTTAACAGTCCTTACTAATAGAGATGATTTTTCGATCCCTGACAGCAACTATTATTTATTTGATTATTTTAAAATTGTATCGTAGTGGAGTGGGTGAATTGCAGTAACCTCATAAATTAATTTTCTACACCCATATTACATACTAGGCAAATTTTAAAAATCAAATGCACTGCTGGCAATTGAAGTCACGAGCACCTTCTGAAGTTAATTAATCTTAAGAATTATCGTAATTATGCAGATGCGCATCTTGAACATTGGAACAAGATGATTGCATAAAACTTCATTGTAGGTACTCACAGCTCTCATGGGCAAGGTTAATTACAAATTATAATGTTTCACTAGTTGTAATGGCAGTTTAGCCTTTGCTTTTTTGCATCAGAATATTGCACAGCAGTGTCACTCATTAGACAGTTCTTATTGCACTGATTGTACCATACATATAGACATACCTATATCTCATGCCCAGGTTTCGGGTAGGTATATAGGAAAGATAATCTCTAACAGCGCAAATTATGAAACGACAACAATCGAAAATGCTTTGACGGGCCACCCTAACGTGCGGTGTGCAGTATGTATGTAGGTGGTTAGAGGGTGGGCCTTCTCGGAAATTCGTCTCGCGTCGCGTCAGTCGGCGACGTAAAAAAACTCAATCCCGTGTCGGTGTTTTGTCGCCGGGCTGTTTTTATGGAAATGCGTGTTTTTTTATAAATTATTCACCTGCAAACTGTTTTTAGCGTTGCCATTACCAAACGTGTTCTCATCTGAATAGAGTTTTCATTCTAAAACATCAGAAAACTTATTTGCAAAAATCATCATGAGCTGGAGCTCTGCGATTTCTAATTCAATTCTGGAAAAATAAGAGACGCCAAATTTTTCAATTATTGTTAAAACAGAATTGGATTATTGATTTACGAATACTAGTCATTTAAAATGTTTGGTGGCGATGCAACTCGGCGTGTAATATTCGGAATCTGGGAAAACATTTGATGGCGATGCAACTCGGCGTGAAATATTCGGAATCTGGGAAAACATTTGATGGCGATGCAACTCGGCGTGTAATATTCGGAATCTGGGAAAACATTTGATGGCGATGCAACTCGGCGTGTAATATTCGGAATCTGGGAAAACATTCGATGGCGATGGAACTCGGCGTGTAATATTCGGAATCTGGTAAAATACTTGATGGCGATGCAACTCGGTGTATAATATTCGGAATCTGGTAAAATCTTGGTAAAGATTTATGCGAAAAAAAACATTGCTAAAAAGGATATTTTATTAAAAGTTCAAATGTTTTCATATGATAATCTAAAGAATTTAACTAGCTACATTATACAGTATCCGAAAAGGCTTTCGTAAGTAGGAAATTTTCCCCTTCAAACAATTTTTTATAGAACTGAAATTTTTTTCACTAGGTTTATTAAAACACTTTAAAAAAATGATTGATGCGAAAAATGGAGGTGCTTTCTACTTGCAGTATTTAATTAAAGCATCTGTAATCGTAATATTTCTAAGTGATCTGAAATTTTCAAACCAAGAACGCATTACTTCACAATTGTAGCCCGTTTATTAGTTAGGTACCCATATTATTTTAGAAAAACTAAATTCAATAATTTTCAAACAACACTTGCGATGGTTGCAAAACGATGAAGCGCAAACATTCGATTTTTTGTAATTAAAAGGAACATTCCCAATTTTCTCATACTATCATCATAAACGCTGAAATTGGTGTTTGTGCAATGACGGAGGACCTAGCTAACAAAGGACTAAACCTGCAACGCCTGTGGGGTGCTCCAGACGCTTTGGACCACTCGCCACAATATATCTTGTACCAATTTTGGTTATTTCACTCCACCCTGATATCCATCGGTACATTTTTTGTATGAATAATGAATTTAGCAGGTTATTTCAATAGTGGGCGGATGGGTGGGTCGGATCAACTTTACATCCGCCGCTACATCGTGTTCCCTGGTCCCTTCGAGAGGTTGTGCTAGATGCGCCTACACTCATAAACACATGCATTATTTGCAGACTTTAACATTTTATGGCCATTTCCAGAAGTGATCGGGTCGAGAGTACCCGCTCTTTGATCGGGTACTTTTACATATGAAAAAAGTGTCACTAGCCTAAAGAACACGTCACCCGATCTTTAAGGTAATCGTACACATATCTCCTCTAGTATATATATAGTGAAATGAGGCGAGGCGATGCCGTTACGATGCTGATTAGTGTTCGTTGCAGTATGGAGTTTCATGCAAAGGATTATGCTGATCTAGTGCCGGGGTGATACGTGTGTGACAACCTTTAATCGGGTACTTTCGTTTGATTTAGGTAGGCAGTAAGTGAATGATGTCCTATTTTAGATGACATGTCGGGTATCTACCAGCTGTATTTGTCTGTTGCGAGAACGAGATTAGAACCACCCCATCCTCCTTTTCCACACCTTAAAGCAAACATGTTGATTGCTACCTGATGAAATTTTGCACACCTGATGTTCAAAATAAGAATAAAATTACTATCTACATCTGATTTCGACTTCAGCTAGTACTTCATATAGGACTTGCAGAAGTGCCCGGCATTGCCCGAGCTTTACACAGAATTTTTCGAAATCTAATGTACACATTCCTCGTGTATGAACGTCAAGTGTGTAAAATTTCACCAATTTCGAAATAAAATTGTAGATTTGTATCAAAATCAAATCAACGCTGCCCGCCCGGTGTCCGTCCGCCACAATTTTTTTTCTTTATACAGGGTGTCCGAGGGTAGTTAAAAAACTTCGGGACGTGATGCTACATGATGGTACAAGTAAAAAAGATAAATGCCTTTTTTAGAATTTCCGTCGTTTTTCTTTTCCCGCACAAAATTATTTTTTCCTTGCAAGAATATTTTTTTTCCATACAAACAACTAAAAACTACCTGAAAACGTTAGAATTTTCGAAAAAGGTTATGTGAATATCTTTTTTACTTCTCCCATCATGTAGAATCACCTTCCAAAGTTTGTACACCGTTGTTTTTTTCCATACAAAATTATTTTTCTTTAGAAGAATATTCATTTTTCCATACAAACAATTCAACTATATTTTACCTAAAAACTACCTGAAAAGGTTGGAGATTCGAAAAATTTGATCTATTTTTTTACTTCTGTCATGTAGAATCATCTCCTGAAGTTTGTGAACTTTACCCCCGGACACCCTGTATAAATAGAAGGTGTAAATATCACCGCGTTAATAAAACTCCTAATCTGAATGAAGGCTTTCACAGTTTCACTGATGCAAGACTATGAAATGAGATTAGATTAGATTCGACCAAACGCACACAATGTATTGAACGTGAAATCAATCACCTTGAAGCGTGTTAAATATGGTACCGGCATAACGGTTCTCGAATTCACTTGTCAACCGGAGAACGGTGATAGTGTCGGCCACAATCAAAACAATTTTGAAATAATCGTAATCGTGTTTCGAATTCCAAATTTCGAAACCTTAAAAAAAATATTGTGTCTTTTAGCCGAACATTTTCGGCATCACAAACTTAGATTTTTGGACCTAGAAATTAAAATTTGGGTGATTTGTATAGCGCCGTTTTTGTGCAAAATCACATCAAGGGAATGTGCAAAATCACACCATTGCTCAGTCCAGGGGATTTTTCTACTTGCCATTTTTTTCACTTTAATTTAATAACCGTTTATTACGCGTAAACTATTTTTGTAATATTTTATACTTTACCACTGACACCACCGGCAGAAATCATAACAATCTGTATTTGTAAATGTAAATATGTATGTTAGTTGTAAATCTCTAGTTTAAGCCGTAGTTGTAAGTCGTATTATAGCGGTATTTTGTAAATGCCCATTTGGTAATAAAAAATATACAGGGTGTATCGGCACTAACCCGACAAACTTTAACCAGCTATTCCTTAGCACATTTGGAGTAAAAAATGTTATGGGCACTTTGCTGTCCGGTAGCATTTTTTTTTCAATTAAAAACAAAAAAATTTAAAATTTCCACACTACATCACTGTCATTGGCATTGCGTTTCGTGTTAAACAGCTGTTATAAGCAAGTATGTCAAAAAGCGTCTTCGCTCTTTCGCACACACTAAATAATAATAGTTAAAAATGAGACGAATGGTGCCGTGCTATTTCGTTGTGACTGTAAACGTGCGCCAATATAGGTACACACGTGCATTATTCAACGGAATTCGAATAAAATATTTGCCAGATGGGTTTTCAAACTTTGTCAAAGGGTAAAACAGTGGTGACATGTGGTGAAAATATGAATAATAAAATTTTTATTAAAAAAAAACGTTACCGGATAGCAAAGTGCACATAAGATTTTTTACTCCAAATATGCTAAGGAATAGCTGGTTAAAGTTTGTCGGGTACGTGCCGATACACCCTGTATAGTTTAAGTCATTAGACAAAAGTCTTAGTTGTAAATCACTCGACATTAATCTTAGTTATAAGTCTTTATCTATGAAACTTAGTTATAAGATAACTTATAACTGCCAAATATAATAGTAATAATGGCTTATAAAAGCCAAAATTAATTAATTATAAGTCTAAGTGATCAATGCATAAATTAAGTTGCTAAGCGCCCTTGAGGTGATTTTCTCAAGAAAACGGTGCTTTATAAATAATCCAATCATTATTATTATTATTATTAAGGGCGCAGTACAAATATATAACAAATTATCACAAATTTCTCGCAATACTAGAACAAGAAATGCACACCAACTACTAACACCAAAAACCAACACATCCTTTGGATAAAAATACTACAGATTCCAGGCTATAAAACTATACAATTCACTTCCAACACTATATAAAACATCTAATCTTACAAAATACAAAAAAACACATATGGAACTGGCTACATTCTTTTAATATTTAATTTTGTTATACTTCACTTTTTTTTTTAAAACTATGTAAAAATCGATATTATATTTTAATTTTTATTGTTTCTCTGTGTAACTAAATCTCCGCTGTATTGTTTACTATTATATAACTTTACAATTTAAAAAGTCCTCCACAACACAGGTGAACTCCTGTATAAATATCTTAAATCTGCAAGGATCCCTCTAGAAACATTTGAGATTGTAGTAATACGTTTATCAGAATTAATTAAAATGTTAGCGTCGAGCAAATCCGCGGCATTAGTCTTATGTCGTCTTAATATTTTAAAGCACGACTGCAAAAAGTGTATCTTAATAAAATAATTAAATTAACGCCTCTATGAACGCGTAGATTATAACGAACGTTACGTTTAAATTTAAAGGAACGATAAATGGCGAAAAAAAATTTTGCATGTTTCTTTAGACCCACTTGTGATTTTTTTTTAATTTTTTGGTGACACCTGTGTGATGTTTCATCCACAGTCAATAAGTGAGAAGTGCGCTGTTGTCAAACGTAATCCGTTGTGACATTGAAGTGAGTCAAAGAAACAGTTACCGAATAATTAATTATATATTTATCATCATCATTGTCTTCAGTTGCATAATTTATCAACACTGACCGTCATTAAGGCATCGCCATCGTAATAACTAAAGTTGGTACTTATTTTTGACCTTCTATTAAAAGTTATCTTTTTGACCTTGTGTTTAGTACCAACAACTAATCTCTTTATAATACTATTATATCTAGGTGCTAGGAACTGTTAGGTAGATACCTACCAGTCATGAAAAGTAAGTTAAAAGTTAACACGTTTCAAAATGTGATATTGGAACTTATTCGAATTTTGAATATCGAGATATAAATAAGATAGAGAAGGCCCTATTCGAAACATTCAAGCATTTAGGCTGGAAATAGTGGCAAGCGTGCGTCGGTCGCTAATATGGTACAGGGTTTTCCAATAAGAGGTGTTATTTTGAATAGCCCGCTATTTCGGTAGATGTTACTTTTGAAGCTGTCATTTTTTGACATTTGACAAGTAGAAACTACGCCATTAATAAAAATGGAACGATACACGCTTCAACAACGCATTGAAATTATTAAAATTCACTTGAGTGAATCAAATGCAAATCATCTTGAGTGATGAGGCCCATTTCCACCTCAGTGGCTTCGTCAACAAGCAAAATTGTCGCATCTGGGGCTCGGAAAACCCAAAAGTTATTGTTGAAAAGCCTCTCTACCCTCAACGTGTTACTGTTTGGTGCGGTTTATGGTCCGGCGGAGTCATTGAACCTTACTTTTACGAAAATGAGGCTGGAGCAACAGTTACGGTGAATGGATTGCGCTATCGAGAGATGATTAATGATTTTTTATGGCCGAAATTGGATGGTATTGATCTGGACAACGTTTACTTTAACAAGACGGCGCTAAGTGCCACACAAGCAACGAAACAATTGATCTTTTACGATTGAATATCAAAACAACACCTCTTATTGGAAAGCCCTGTACGTCCTCGAATTAATGAAGAGCTGTAGTGCCACGCGATTTGCCAAAACGAGTTTACATTGAAGTGCCAATAGCTTTGATATTATTTTTAATAACTACACAGGGCGCACTAGGGTGGCCCGTCAAACTTTTTTTTTTCAAATTTGGATACGTCAAGGTCTTACAAAAAAAGTTTAGTATGCTATTATATCATAAAGTAAAAATGAAAACGGTCCACCCTGGTGTACAGTGGCACAGTGCACACACGAGGCGGTATTCGCATTCAGTCTATTTAGTGCGTTATTTCGCAGCGACTAATGTATAATATATTAGTCGCTTTTAAAACCTTTGTTCTCAAAGGTGAACGAATTGCCGGCACCAAATTAGACTTTATTATTTGTAGAGCGCTGCTTTGTTAGGGATTTTATCACCGTAGGTCATTGTCCTAGTACCTACATGTTAATTAATTTATTGTTTATTGTTTGCAATGAAATCACATTAAACTACTTCATAAATATTTACATATTTATTTACTGTAGATAACACAAGGGCCATGTACCGTTTCCGTCGTGAACAGTAGTCCAAAAAATCATCCCAAAATTATTTTTTTTAATGATAAACTAATGTTTATAAGACAAGGTTTTATGCATAGCTCAAAGGATAACAAATTATTATAAGCAATAATTAGTCCCCTGAACAACAATACAAATTGAAAATACCCGAGTAAAAATAAATGCTGCCGAATAATAAGCAGTAATATTGTTGATTGATGTAACTACTAGTATAGGGTTTTCCAATAAGAGGTGTTATTTTATTATGTATATAAATTAAATTTTTATTTATTTTATATTTATATACATAAACACACACTTGCCACAAACTACACATCACTTCTTATCACTTATCACTTTCTTATCACTTCTTTTATTTTATTATGTATATAAATTAAAAATGAAACATTCAAAAGAAACATCTACCGAATTAGCGGGCTATTCAAAATAACACCTCTTATTGGAAAACCCTATACATATTAAATTATTTGACGTGTTTGAAATAAGCCGACGTAGCTCAGTGGTCTCCTGACCGGACATCAGAAGGTGCGGGTTGCCGGCGGCGGCATTTATTTTTACTCTGGAGATATTTTCAATTTGTATTGATATTTCAGGCGAGTAATTATTGCTTATAATAATTTGTTAAGTTTTTTTAACTTTAATACAGGGTTCGTCAAAACAGACAGTGCAGTTTTGACAGGGCTATTAAAAAGAACGGGGGTTTATTTAATTTTATTCGGTACATCATGCCGTTTTATGCATCAAGTTCTGAAGATGATATCAGAAAGACGATGGCCCCCAGTAGCGATATAATGATGAAGGCGATTTCTGATGTTTTCGGCCGCATTTCGTCATATTTCGACGGGTATAGCGGCGATTTCCACCCGAATTCGATACTTGAGTTTTCCCAACGTGTGAGGGTGATGTTTAAAAATATTTTCCTTCAGGAAGCCCACGGTGTAAATAAGGATTGAACCTTCCTCTCCAGGAATCGGAGTCAACCGCGTTACCGACCTTGCCAGATGTCGATCGTATTTCAGAGAAATTATAAAATTACACAAAAAAATAAAATATCGGACCTATAAAATTGCTTCAAAGTTGAAAATCTCCTACTTACGAACCCTTTATCGCTATATTGTTTTTTGTAAAATGTGGAAAAATAAGTTCCTTAGAAAATGATGGTAAAAAATTTAAATATTTGTGGCTGAACACACTTTTTGGCGATGTTTTTTTCTTGCATAAATCAAAGCTGGCGTTAAGGCGAAGCTTAATACTAAATCACTATTTTGATTAATCTTTATAACGAATTATTATAATTATAAATACCAAAAAATATGCTTTAGGTAAATTGAAGGTTTTCCTATCGTTTGGCTTGAGTAGAATACAAATAAAAAAAAATATTACTCATTAAAAAATATAACTGTGAACTACTAAAATTTTTTTTTTTCAATAGAAATGTGTGAACGCGTAAAAGAAACAACCTTTTAAAAATACGGTATTATAGCTAAGATTATCTGTGACAGTTTCACTTGATTAACTTTTTGCTTTCTTATAAAATTATTTACAAAATAAATAAAAACCAGTTTTGTGCTTGAAATCGAACGTTTCTAGACTCCGTTTGTCAAGCGATTTCAATGCCTATTACCTACAATATAAGGTATAACAAGAATATATACACATTTTTGGTTTGTAGCTGATAATATTGCAAGATAATATCTCTAAATTTGTTATGCCGAAACGTTAATTATATGAACTTCCCTCGATAGAAAAAAATCGCACAGTAGGCTTGAAAAAAATCACAGTGTATCTTTAAATGCAACTAAAGCATTTGTCGAAAGATTTTTGCTCTATTTCAAACCAGTCGTGTTTTATTAAATATTTTCACCATTTTTGGTTAATTATTATCGTTTTTTTTTTAAATATTAGCGCGCTCCCTCTAACATTCGTATTTACTTATCTCCCTTTCAAACCATCGTGGAACGCCTACTAGGGTGTCTTAGGCGGGAATTTAAACCTTATCGCCAACTACACAAGGAGTGTTATTGTTAGCGGCCCGATTCCAAATGTGACACGACGTGGTGCATCGCCTTAATCAATGTTTCCTGTTTTTTTCTTTTGCTTCATTTTGCCAATCATATTATCCTATTATATTCAATTTGTTATTCTTTTACATTAGATGTTTTGTTATGCTTTTAAAATATATGTTTTGTTACCCTTTACATTAGATGTGTTGTTATGCTTTTACAATATAAGTTTTGTTATCCTTTTACATTAGATGTTTTGTTATATAAATATATATTTTATTTATTAAAGGAAAAAGTACATATAAGTAATAAGGTTTACAACTTACAATGACAATATTTAATACTAATCTTCCAGAGAAGCATTCGCTTGTGGTTGGAAGAGGAGTGTACATTTATTATGGTAGATATTACATTATGTATTTTACGCAGAATCAAGAAAAGTATGAAAAAATATTGTAATTAAAATCAGTGTATGTAGTACATTTACATATATAGTCATAGTGATGAAATAGCTATTATACACAATGACTGGTCATTAAATATAATTGTTTAGACAATGTGATAAATTAATCACTTTATCCGGATACTATTCATAATATCGGGTCAAAGTTAGCCGAAGTAATAAATACGGCCCAACTGATTTGTTACCCCCCTATCCTAACCTAACCTGTCATAACCCAACCTAACCTAACCTAACCTATCCCAACCTAACCTAACCTAAGCCATCCTAACCTAACCTATAATAACCCAACCTAACCTATCATAACCCAACCTAACCTAACCTAAGCTATAATAACCCAACTTATAATTTTATAATCTTACCTATACCTACTTGTTTTATTACTTTATCCAAGTCTTCGAAGATATTATATAAAGTTGCTAGTTAATGTGATTAATTCTGTGTCAATTATCACTTTGTCTAAATTGGGTAGACACACAGACATAGGAATTAATAGACGAGAAGATAATGGCGAGGGGTAAAATCAACTGTTGAAGAACGAAGGGAGTGAAGCTGACTGTGATTCGTCAATAAATCAATCTGACAGTAAATAGGCATCTCGCATTATAATATCACCATTTACTTCTTAAAAGTAAAATGTGCTTTTGAATGAATAGACATTTTTACATGGGAGCGCAAATTACTCGCCACGTTATGAACAAATTTGCGAAGTCCAAATTCGGCAAAAAAATTCGGTTTTATTTTCAGAGTCGAATATTTCGTTTAAGTATTTAGTTAAGACACTTTTATAAATGTTCATAATTTACTTCCCAGCAACCAACCAGCTTTGTGTTTCGCGTCCAGACGTTTCTCGATGTGATAGTAACAACTGATTCATATTATACGATGTGAATATGCTTAAAATAAAGTAAAATAATGCTTATATATGGAATGTAATACGACAATTGGGTTTATTCTCTTTTCACATCTATTTTTACAAGTTTTCATAGTACAAGTCAACATTTTGCCGTGTTATTTCGTAAAATGAACCGATGATGCCTCGACCATAGTTCGCACAAGAATGATGACGTCACGTTTTCAAATTTCACTTGAGGCCATACGCGAGCACAGCCGGTTCCAATGGAACCGGTATGGGGAGTGGGGATAATACGCTTTTAATCACTTAGGGCAGGTCTACTAATATTCATATGTCTATGGGTAGACATTATAAATAATGGCTGGATAGTATATATACATATATATAATATCCGGATTTATTACTTTGGCTGTGACATATATATAAACATGATGTAACTAGCTTCAGGAATAAACTAACTAACTAACTAACCGTCACGCCGTTTCCCCGCTGGGGTAGGCAGAGAGGACGGACCGCCAAACAACTCGGTCTTGGCACACACTTCTTGCCTCATTCACATTCATACATCGTCTCATACATACTCTTCTATTATTCTGATTCTTGACATGGCCCGACTCAAGTATCGTGCCATGTCTTCCTCGGGCGTCCCCGACTTCTGCTACCATTCGCATTTGTATCATATATCCTCCTTACACTCCTATCTTTGCTCATTCGCTCTCCACGCCCAAACCATCTAAGCGTCCCTTTCTTGATCTTACTCATTACGCTTAGGTACATCAGCCTTGCACTCTTTGCGGATCTCCACATTCCTCACACGATCATACATGGTTTTACGACACATACGCCTCAGGGATCTCATTTCAACGGTGACCGGATAAATCGTCAAAATGATAATTCATCACATCTTTAAAAAGTTTATAAAGTCATGAAAAGTGATGAAACAAAAACTTTTTTAACTGGGTTAAGTAGGTTAGGTTAGGTTTAAAAAAAAATCATCGTTTTTAATGACTTTATATCACCTATTAAATGTCTGTTGAATAATCACTGTGTTGAGTTATCATGGAACCCATTTCAACAGCATTTAATCTACTTTCATCCTTTCTTTGCCAGTTCCATGCCTCACTTCCATACGTCGGTACCAGCACTCCGTTAATCTACTTTCATCCTTTCTTTGCCAGTTCCATGCCTCACTTCCATACGTCGGTACCAGCACTCCGTTAATCTACTTTCATCCTTTCTTTGCCAGTTCCATGCCTCACTTCCGTACATCGGTACCAGCGCTCCGTTAATCTACTTTCATCCTTTCTTTGCCAGTTCCATGCCTCACTTCCATACATCGGTACCAGCACTCCGTTAATCTACTTTCATCCTTTCTTTGCCAGGTCCATGCCTCACTTCCATACATCGGTACCAGCACTCCGTTAATCTACTTTCATCCTTTCTTTGCTAGTTCCATGCCTCACTTCCATACATCGGTACCAGCACTCCGTTAATCTACTTTCATCCTTTCTTTGCCAGTTCCATGCCTCACTTCCATGCATAGGTACCAGCACTCCGTTGTGGACTGCTAACTTCGTCAGGAATAAAGACCATTATTATTATATGTATTAATATGTATACTATATTTAGAGAAGAAGTTGCTTATGTTTCGTTATGCTTTTACAATATATGTTTTGTTATCCTCTTACATTAGATGTTTTGTTATGTTTTTGCAATATATGTTTTGTTATGCTTTTACAGTATATGTTTTGTTATCCTTTTACATCAGATGTTATGTGTTATAAAGCCTCTGTATTTATACCACTGTGCCACAGACAACCATAACTATAGACAGTGTGTAGTGTGATCTGAATATCTTGGTTGTCTGTCTATCGCTCGTTGCAGTTTCTCCCTGGGCGCCAGTCTGCACGATTTATAATATGGCAAGGCCCGCGCTGGGTGAAGCGTGTCTTCTTTACCATCTACTGACTGCAGGCTGGGCACGTCTGCAGAGATGGACCGTCCTATATATTAATCATAATCAATTGGATTGAATTAAACCAAACTATACCCTTAAGGCGACATAACACTCTAATAACGGGTGTTTGCTCGACGCTCACATTTTAATTATTTCTCATGAACGTATTGATATTACTTATACTTCAAAGTATGGAACATATAATGACCGAATTTTGCACTATAAACTACACTCACTGACAGCCAGGCGTAAACTTTCTGATTTCTTTCTGATGTGTTGCTTCTACACCAAACATTTTATCCCAAATTAACATCAACATACCATCAAGAAAATCAACAAGGAGTATGAGAGACATTTTCTATATGGCGATGCACTACGTCGTGTAATATTTTAAATTGAGCCGCTATCAATAACAACCCTTACGTAGATGGCGATAAGGTTTAAGTTCCCGCTTGACACTATCCGCCTGTTTTGATTTATGCAAGAAAAAAACATGGCCAAAAAGTGACTTTTATCTTATTTTGTGGATGTTCAGACATAAATATTTAATATATTTTTCGATCATTTTATAACTAACTTAATTTGCCACATTATACAATAAAATCATAACCGAAAATGGGTTCGTAAGTAGGAGATTTTGAACTTTAAAGCAGTCTTCATAGGCCTTTACATTATTTTTTTCTGCTTATAAAAAGACTTATCTAAAAATACTCGATTATTTCAAAGGCCAAGATGTATTCTACTCGCAGTATTTAATTAAAGCATCTGAAACATTTCTAGGCGACCAAATTTTCAAACCAAAAACACATGATTTTGCATTACTACGTATGGCATCGCCTTAAAGCCTACCAAACAAATACGGGATATATCTCCCCTGTACCGCAAACATTAAGAAATTATAATATTATACGTGGCTCTAATAATGAAATAGACATTTTTAATTACCAATTTAAACACTTAAAAAAAAAGTTTTACCATTTTTTTTTAATGTAAGACAAACATTCCCGGGTTACGAATAACCTGACAATATTTGAAAATCTTCAACTACCACCACAGTAAGCTGAAAATGTTGCTTGTGTTGTGATGGAGGAATTAGCCAGCCGAGGAATTGAACACACTACGCCCGATGGGGACCCAAGCGCGATTTCTACTCGGTCACCGACCGGTCACCATTAATTATATCAAGCTAATATTGTGATGAAGCCATATACTAATATTAGCCCTTTATTTGAAGAGTGGCAATATTGTACCTGCCAAATCAGTGTCTCACCAGTACAGGTGTGACAGTAAAAAATCGTTTCTGAACATATTTGTATTTACCTTTTACCCATTCTTATTTGTATTACTTCTGCATATTTAGCTAATTCATTTTGTTACTACTTTTGTTATAACTATATTTTTTGCTACTATTTTTGTTATTACTATGTATTTAAACATCCGTAAATATAAATTTTTGGGCACCGTGCCTGTTTTATGTACTCAAATAAAATAAAAGTAAGTAACAGTGGTTAGAGACGTTGTTCCCGGTAAGACAGAGAGCTGGTTCCTATTCCCAGTTGAGACCGTTACCTTTTAAGTTTTCTGTGTCTTGTTCTGTTTCATGTTTCATTTATCAGTATTATCTTCTTCTTCAAAGACATATAACATTGATGGGTATAACCAGAGGCGGCTCTAGGGATTCAGTCGTGGTAGGTCATTTGAAAAAAATGTGTGACTAATCTTTATTTGATATTGTGAAAAATGCCCATATATTATTAACTATATCAATTTGTTATAGAGTTTTAGAGTCGCGGACTCTAAATAAATATTATGTTAATATAATAAATTGGAAATAAATACACAATCCATGTACTTACGGCAAATTATTTTTAAGATATTAAGTTTTAATGTAGTTGTCCACAACATTAAAATAAATAAAATCAGTGTTTGATTCTATTTGACAATGATTTTTTACGTTTTTTGTTTTGTTTCATTCTAAATCGATAACAACATAAATAATTATTCTAATCCTTTCCCGAACTATGCAATTGAAAAACAACCATTGTTCCACACACTACAAGCGTGTAAAATGAAAAAACGACATTTGTTTATGTCACCATCTCTGTAAAACATATTATAATATTCACCGTGTTGTCTCCCCCACGGTCATGACCTAAGCGTCCCTAAACTTTCTTCGGAAGCTAATTTTTACTTCGACGAAAAATATAGTGCCATCTCGTTTATTCTATGGCGCGAGTAGGGACAGAAGATGCCAAATTGGACATTCTTTAAATTGACCCAGCGAATCGTGTGGACTTGTGAATGAAAGCTTCTATTAGAGACAACAGATGTCACTGCTAGTCACTCGCCGCCGCCGCTGTTTCGCGTTACATTTTAAATGTTTTGATGCACATAATTGATTATTATATTTATTATTGTTGTCTTATAATTTTGGGGGGTCAAACACCAATTGACCTAAGGGAAGAACCGCCACTGGGTATAACCTTCAAAAGTTATTCCAATAAAAATTTAAAGAATTACCAATTCATGGGCATGCATCAGCAAGTTACTAGCAATCCCTTCTTAGTCCAATTCTCATTCCTTATTTACATACATGTGTTATTTACATTTATAGTGATTTACTCTTTCTTATTAAAACTGCTTATGTTTTACGCATGCCTAGTTTATCAATACCTGTTGTTTAAACTATTTTTTGATATGTTATTATTATGACATTTAGACCCTACCATTTTGTAAATTTAAAGTTCCTACGAAATTCCTGTTTTTATGTAACTATATATGGAATGCTTCATGCATATATTGATATATATATTTGTATAAATGTATGTGTATGTGTAAGCAAATATATATATGTACCCGCCTCAGAACAGAAATCTTCTAGTGAGGCGGGTTACTTTCATGTTTGTAATTTTGATCATGTTATTGCAATAAACGCCCGGGTTGCCGGCAATTAAAAAAAAAAAAATTTTGGTACCCACTTTATCGCATGTCTGATATAGTTTAGTTACAGTTATAGTTCCAATTTTGAAAAAAATAAATCTTTAAACTTACGCATCACGCAGGAATATTTCACATTACTTACCCATGCACGAACAACCGAAATTAGTATGTTTATTAATTGGTGCAATGTTTATTTAATTTAACTCCCAATCCGTCCCACGGACCGGCACAATGCGCCTGGTTTGTCGTTTGACCAGCTTCCATATCGCATCTCGCTGTAATAAATAATGCAGGTCTTTATATACCACTCGTCTCACTATAGTAATGTACTTAATATATATATTATAGTGGTGTTTGTTTAGCAACGGTCACTGGTTACTACTGACTACTCAGACTACTGGTCAATCAAATACTCGGTATGCGGCGTGCGTTGCAAGATTAGCGCTTTTACATAGTTCGTATGTGCCACATTATATGCCGTTCAGTTACCGCTCAAAGCAGTTCATATTCTACAGTGAATCGTTCTGTCGCATAGTAAATTAAACCATAACAAACCTAACGTTCAGTATCGCCCTCCTTGCTTCTTCTTGATTATTCTTGTTCCTTTTCCTCCTTTTTGGTTCCTCCCGCTTCTTCTTGCTTCTTTTTGCTTAGTCTTAATTGCTACTTCCTGACAATTCTTGCTCCTTCTTGGTTCTTCCTGTTTATTCCTGTTTCTTCTTACTTCTCTTTGATTCGCTTTGAATGCGATTTGATGGTTATTCTTGCTCTTTCTTCCTCCTTTTTGGTTCCTCCACTTTCTTCTTGCTTATTTTTGCTTAGTCTTAATTACTACTTCCTGATTTTTCTTGCTCCTTCTTTGTTCTTTATTTTTTTCCTGCTTCTTCTTGCTTATTCTTGCTTCGTTTGGAATGCGACTTCTTGGTTATTCTTGCTCCCTCTTCCTCCTTTTTGGTTCCTCCTGTTTTCTTGCTTCGTCTTGATTGCAACTTCATGATTATTCTTGCTCTTTCTTCATCCTTTTTGGTTCCTCCTGTTTCTTCCTGCTTCTTCTTGCTTCTTTTTGCTTCGTCGTCAATGCTACTTCCAAATTATTCTTTTGGTTCTTTCTGTTTATTCCCGTTTCTTCCTGTTACTTTTTGCCTCGTCTTGATTACGACATCTTGATTATTCTTGTTTCTTCCTGCTTTATCTTAATGAATGTTTGGTTCATATTGGTGATACCTGCTTCTTTTTGCTTCATCTTGATGCATTAAAATATCAAAGAGCGGTACTGTCGATACGATCACTAAAATGATCGATCGACCAAGCACTGCCTTTGATTGAAAGATATACAGTGGAAGGAACCCTTACAGAAGTAACGACTCCCGCCGCGAGCTGAGAGCCGTCACCGCAACACGCCATCACGGTTGGACAGACAGCAGTCATCCAGCAACACACAATACAGATGCAGATGATATTTATATTCTGCTTCAAAGTCGTCCGTTCGTTCACCCCAACCCTGAAATGTCGTCAATTGTTAATTTAATGTATTAAACGCATTTGGCTTACTTAAATACATATCTTTATAACCAGCGCAGACCCGTGAATAATCACGGATAGTCTGAATTCTGGACACATCACTTCTAATTTTTAAAATGGCAATTAAACATACGACAACTCCACCTAAAATTTTCGCTGATACATTTCCTGTTCAAATATAAAAATAAAACTCTCTTACAACACAACTACACCACCAGAACAATAACCAACGGTCACTACATACCACGTCAGCTCAAAGACAATTTTTCTTCCTAGCTCCCAAAATCTTTAACCTTATCCCTGAAAACCTAAAAACCGTGAGTCAACCTCATTCCTTTAAAAAACAAATTACGAAATGGATCCTTACACACGGAATACATTACAACTACAATACCCATTCATTCTACACTCTATCAATTTAATCACCTTTCAGGCAAAACATAATATATCCTTATTCCCCAACTTAGCGGTATAGTATGTACATAATTAATTAGTGTGATCTATTTACTAATAATTTCTCAAATTTTTCATCTTCTTATAATTCTCTAACTTCTCCATCCTCTTCTTGCAACCCAAACTAGCTATACATCATTTATCTTATTTCTCTATTTTATATTATAGTAATGTATAGATTCTATGTCCGCAAACTGTAAAATTCACCCGCCATAATAACACATAGTCATCCCTATCACAAAAAACCACCCAAAAAAATTAATTTCTGTTAAAAATATTATTATACTAGCTTTTAGCCGCGGTTTATTTCGCGTGGTAAACATTTCATTCCCGTGGGAAAGAATTTTCCCACGGGAGTGAAATGTTTTTCCATCATGAAAAGTAGCCTACGTCACTTCCCAGTCCTCCATCTACCCCTATGCAAAAAATCTCGACGATCAGTCGATTTTTTTGCGTCGTGAAAGACGGACAAACAAACAAACCCACTTTTACATTCATAATATTAGTAAGGCTTGTGTACAAGGTATAGATTATCGTTTGTATGAATTCTCCAAACAACAAACAAACTCTTCCAATTTTTAAAATGATGACTCTTAAATTCAAAGCAGAAGTTCTAGAGTTTGTACCGGATTTTTATAATATTTGCAATTTATCTAAAACTGAAATCAATATTTCCTTACGAAACGTTGTGTTCTTTTACACCAGTGGTGATGGGTTAAGGCTCTCGACTACAAATCCGGAGATCGCCCGTTCAAACTCCGGCAAGCGCAAGTTCGTTTTATTGAATTAATTTGTGTTTTTTTACAATTAATCAATTAATTAAAAAGAATAATTTCTTGATGAGTGAGTGGGATAGTGTCGGTAACCTGCTTCTCATACTCAGATAGAGGTGTATATATTGTTTACATGTGTGAGGAAGAACATATATGTATGTTGTGTGTACGTATGTATATGTATAAACATAAACGCATGTATGTATGTATATATATATATATTTGCGTGTGCATGTATGTATGTATGTATGTACATATGTGTACTACTTTATATATATTTGTGTTTATTTTATCGAAAACTTTGGCAATTTATGTGAGTTATTGAAAACATTTTTTTACCAATTTTTTTTTTTTTTTTATAATTCTACCAAAATATGTTTACACTAGACTTAAATTCAAACTAACCATTCCATAAAATTCAAACTAATCATTAATAACCATGAAACAGGCAGCTGCCTAGTATGGTTGTCTAATGTATCTTCTCTAAATAAATGTATTAATCATGTAAAATGTACTAATAAATAAATCAAAAATATATATAGTATATTTTTTTTATATTTTGTGGCACGTTCCGGAGTGGATAATATATATCGTCCTGGTGAAAGACCACCATTCAGACTTGAAAAGTTACCTGAAATGGCTTTAGCCATGTTTGGTGACCAGATCTAAATAGCCAGGTGCTTCTCAACATTCCTCTCCCCCGTCTTCTTCCCTGGGAAGTATGTGTTGTATCTCCAGGGTTTTATCACAATCTCTCTGATTCAATAAAACTCCGGCTTCGATAAAACACTTGTATTTTTATTGTGATTGACAATAGCGTTGATATCTTAATTAGCAGGCAGTGGAATAATCTGGACCCCGACCTTGAAGTTGCCACCTTATTTATCCCTATTCTCGACAGCTAACGCCATCAATGGATAACCTAATATACTAATCTAGTGCCATCCATGGGTGAGCTCATATACTAATATGAAGGATATTACTTAGCCGGTTTTTGGGGTGACGGATTATTGAGAGAGTGCTGTACTTGAAAAGTGTGCAATGTGCCTAAAATGTTGGGAACCTCTGAAATAAACCATCCCGGGTAATGCCCCCATAAACGTAGTCATTTGAATGTAAAAATTCGCAAGGCTCATAAATAAATATATTGGAATGAATCATGATTGCTCAAAGAGATTGGCAGGACTGCCAGAATTGGCGCATGATGAAAATTCCGCACCAACGGAATAATTTATTTATTTATTAATCACTAGCTAAACCCCGCCACGTGTTGTTGTGGCTTAATCTGTGTGTGGAGATAGAAAAAACAACAGCGCGTGTTTCTTTTGCGTCCAACAGATTGCGTTGTTTTTTTTTTTCAAAAAAGCGTGTTTTTACCTGTCACAGGTGACATCTATATAATATTGGATAAAAATCGTTAAACTCTAAAACTCTTAGCTTTCTATTCAAATACTAGCTGTACGCGTTGCTGTGGCTCAGTTTGTCTGTGCAGATATAACAACACGTTCGATGACGCTGTTTTTTTTTTAAAGCTTTCAATTGTCACAGGTGACATCTATATAATATAGGTATATAAAAACACACGCGTATTCAAATGCAACGTTTTGTCAAAATTTCAAAGCAATCAATGAAGAACTTTCGGATATTTAAGATTTTGAACAAACGAACATTTACATTTTTGTTCATATAGATTTGGAAATCATCAGTTGAATTTAATATTTTTTACATTTTATTAAAAATACAACTAATTATAGATTTCCTCCCTGTGTTTTTTTTTATATTAGTACTTAGTGTAATTTATGGAAAACACTGTTCACTGTTATAATTGACTACATTAATGTAGACGATGTTAAAGTCGTTTCTCTCGAACGATTTTTGTCATATATATAACATCATTTATTTGACCGGTCGGTGGCTGAGTTGACATCGCGTTTGGATCCCACCCAGTCGTAGTGTCTTCAATTCCTCGGCTGGCCAAGTCCTCCATCACAACACAAGCAACATTTTCCGCTTACTGTGGTGGTAGTAGGAGATTTTCAAATATTGTCAGGTTATTCGTAACCCGGGAATGTTTGTATTTCTTTAAAAAAATGAATATTATTTATTTGCCTAGAAAGGTTTTTACATATAAGTGATACATGATGCAGTGTACTCGGAGAATATCTGTATTATATAGGAAATACTAACAGTATATAGATGTAATCCATTATAAATTAGGTACAAAATAGATCTATATATACACAAAAATAAAACTGTGTTTACAAGTATAATTTAGAGAAAAGTAATTAAAAAAATATAAAAATAAACCTAAATAAAAGCCCTATACTCAGATTGTTCCCTATTGACAAAGAGCACTCGCCTCTCAATCTCCCACCTATCCCTACCTCTTCCACTGTAGCTCAGACTGTCTACTTACCGTGATATCAACACATGTTAATTTATATTTTAGATGTTTAGTATTATACTGTCCTGATGAAGCTACGGTTGTAGCGAAACCCGGTCGGCATTAAGTATTTACCTATAAGCGATGTTTACAAAGTTATTGTTTAATTTTAAATTATAATGTAACATCACAAAGTAACCACTTCATATGAAGAAATAAAAAAAATATATATAAATAAAACTAAATATGAAAAAATATTAGTAAAACATAACAGTAACATGAAATAAAATATAAACTAGAATGATACTACATTGCCAACGCTACTATAATTTGTAGGATTCAACAAAGTGCTGGTATAGATTACGCTTAATTCTATAATGTCATTAAATATATCAATAGTACCCCCAAACTTCTTGCCAAGATCATGCATTCTATTGGCTAGCGAGTGAGTCGGATAGTTGGTTGTGTATGTATTACAGAAGAATCTTACATTTTGTCTTGTGTTTCTAGTCGGTATATGGAATTTTTAAGTGGCAACGATGGCAGGGCTGTAAAGTTATTAATGACTCTGTGTAATGCAACCAGGTCTGTAATGCAATCAGACAGCGTTATTAGGTGCAATTGATTCATCAAACATAATTAATGTATTCAATTGGAATTTTGAGCTTAAAATTTATGTACCAAAGAAATTTGTGTTGAACCCGTTATATATTGTTAGAGTGAACTTTATACAAATGGGACCGAATAGGTGAATTATATCCTACTTGACTTCTAATTAATGAAATATGGAAGGTTCTCATACAGTCTAAGGATTTAAAATCAGGAAAGGTTTTGCAAAGAAAGCCAAAAATCTTTAAAGCCTTAAAGTTTTCATCTAATATTACGCTCAAGTCACGAATTTTTGACACTGGAATTGATTTAATATTATGTAATATATATTCATGTAAGATATTATAATAAGTTTAGGAAAATCGTATTACTTGAAATTTCTGAATGTTCAAAAATAAAGCATTTCGTTCACACCATTGATGAAGTTGATCTAAGTTAGTCTGTAATATTTGGCAATCGTAAACATTTCATATTATTTTATATATTTCTAAGTCATCAGCAAATAGTAGGACTCCTACATCTTTAAATTGGTCAACGATATCATTTATGAATAATAAAAAAAATATTGGGCCGAGGTGGAACCTTTGAGGAACCCCGCTTGTGGCCTCAAATACATAAGATTGTACAGCATTAATCTTTTCATTAAGCACCCTATTGCTAAGGTAACTAACTTTACTAACAATCCAGCTCAATAATTTACCTTTGATGCCCAATAATCGGGGTCGAGTGATTAGACAGATCAACAGACAATAATAATATCGCTGCCTACATTGGAGGGGACCCACCCTTTCCCAACGGCTGTGTGAGGAAACTGATTGTTTAACCTCCTTAGCCGCACACGTCAGGACTCTAATTTTTTTTTGTAAAAAGAAGCTAAATTTATTTTATAACGATTCTAGACCCTCCAATGTCCCTGCATGCTGCATGCATGATTGTTAGTACGAAATAATGTATGCATACTTACATTAATAGTAACACAAGATAAGAACACATCTGAAATGTGTTCGCCTGGTGGTTTGGCATCTAAAATTAAATAATAAAGAAGGAGAACAATATTTACAAGTGGAAGTATGATTGAAACATAAAAATATACAAGTCGCGTATCGAGGGCAGTTTACCCCACTATCATGGGGCAGTCCCGGCAAGAATGAGCGTAGCAAGCGGCCTGGCCACAACGATCCCAAGCACCCGCGTCCCTTAGCCAGTTTTCCGAGAGTACCCTCGAAGAACGTCACAGCGGTGCTGCCAAGGTCTATTATCTATGTGAGGATATTGTGTCAGCGCTTTAATAGCAGCAGACACATGACAGCGCTTTATTTGCAGCAGAAACATACCTTAACGGATGACGAACCTCGTGCTGGTACTGTTGGTGGACGCGGAGGACTCTCTCCCTGCAACAGCTTGTCCAGTTTCTTCACCACCTAGGATTCTTGCTGCAGAGTCTCCATTTTCTATCATCGTCGAACGTCACAGCGGTGCTGCCAAGGTCTGTTATCTATGTGAGGATATTGTGTCAACGCTTTATTAGCAGCAGACACATGACAGCGCTTTATTTGCAGCAGAAACATACCTGAACGGATGACGAACCTCGTGCTGGTACTGTTGGTGGACGCGGAGGACTCTCTCCCTGCAGCAGCTGGTCCAGCCTCTTCACCATCTAGGATTCTTGCTGCAGAGTCTCCATCTTCTGTCTTCATGTCACCTGTTCCTGTTCTTCATTTTACTTCACTTTATTTTGGTAATATTTATATTTTTTGTAATACCTGCATCAACTGTAAAGCGCCCCTGAGGTGATAACTCACAAAAGCGGCGATATAAAAATTGTCCAATATTATTATTATTATTATTATAAGAAATGTAAATGGGGGGGGGGATACTCCCAAAGACCCTAGGGAATGAAGTGAGCCTCAGGTCACCGGAGGCAGGACGGAAGGGGACCGGGCTCGCGCAAACATATCGCTACCTACAGTAGTGATGTGTCAAGCTTGACAATAGTGATATGACAGTGTTAAAAAATTAAAGGAATTAACAGAATAGTGGCAACGATTGCAGGGCTGTCAATTAAGTTATTAATGACTCTATAAAAACAAAAGCGGTAATATTACCTTCAGCCATTAGTGCTTACTTTCCACTCTCAACAGCCGCATGTGTCAGGTTTGCGTGTGAGGTGACAGTGTCCTGTTAATAGCCCTACACTGGCTCCCTCGGTGAGTTTCAATCCATATTGAGTATTTAACGTTTCGACTACACCATTTCTTTCCTTATCTGCTTCTCTGTTTATCCTAGAGCCAGATAACTCAAACAATGGCCAATAAAAACCATTATATTTCCCAATAAACATCAATGATTGGTCACATTGAACGAGGAAGTTATTATGAATATTTTCTTTGTGATGAAATATAATTCATTTTTACAAACGCCGCGCTGTGGATATAAAATTTTTCGAATCATGGTGAATTAGATGCAAATCATTTTAAAGTGCGCACGTTTGAATGTATTTGTGCAAGCCGATATTGGTTCAAGTTGGTCGGAAATGGTTTGGAACACTGCTAGCAGTCCCCTCTTACCCCGAATTAGTCCTACGATACAGTACACCACTACACAAGCAAGAATCTCTTAAAAATGATTCTACTGAAGCAGTTACTACCCGCCTCGCCCGAGTTTCAACACTTGATTATTTTTCTTATTGAATAATAATTTATTGAAGTGGTACATAGGGTTGAGTATGGTTTTTCTGGGAATCATATTATTAAAGCATGGTGTTTGACTTTTGAGCCAACGTTTCGGATGGCCTTGCAGTGTTCACGATCAGCGCAGATATTATCATTTAATTGTTATTTTAAAGAAGCATACCTTATGATGAAAATGACGTTTCGAGCAGAAGATAGTTGCGTAATCTAGACATTCTGATTAAAAAATGCTGCGCAAATTTCATGGTACCAGAGCTCACCATTCTGAGCGTTTTGCTGCTTTCTACCTACATCTGAATATTTATGCATCTTATGATCCAGGAACTTCCAAAAATTAAAGAAAACGTTTCCAATGTACCTATATTATTTAAGGCGATGCACTACGTCGTCTAATATTTTGAATTGAGCCGCTATCAATAACACACCTTACGTAGATGGCGATAAGGCTTAAATTCCCGCTTAACACCATCCACCTGTTGTGATTTATGCAAGAAAAAAACATGGCCAAAAAGTGCATTTTATTTTATTTTGTGGATGTCCAGGGACAAATATTTGAATGTTTTTCGATCATTTTATAAATAACTTAATTTGCCACATTATACAATAAAACCATAACCTAAAATGGGTTCGCAAGTAGGAGATTTTGAAATTTAAAACAGTTTTCATAGGCCTTATACATTATTTTTTTCGGGGCTTATAAAAAGAATTATCTAAAAAATACTCGATTATTTCAGAGGCCAGGATGTATTCTACTCGCAGTATTTAATTAAAGCATCTGAAACATTTCTAGGCGACCAAATTTTCAAACCAAAAACACATGATTTAACATTACTACATAGTGCATCGCCTTAATCGATTTTTTTAAATGGAAATTTTTCAAATGTTTTCTTTAATAATCGAAGTTTCGATTACGCCCCTCATTATTATACAAAACCATTCTTCCAACAACCGTGAACGTTTCTTCGTTATTAGTCTCAACTAAATCATATTTTATTTACCCCACGCAATTTCTTCGTGTATTGTTTTCTCCTACTATTTATGATTTACGTAACGTTTGTTTTTTTTCCCTTTTCTATTCGTGGTTACGTGCCTCCTTCACCGCTGCCCACTCCTGCTTCCCGAATCCGTGGAATAAATTAAATTAATATTTTTATTATGAATTGTTTGTGTTTTAAATTAACATTTCTTGCACTCAATGTATGGACACACTGGTTCCACGTACGCAAAGTATGCAATACTACACAGACCGACGTGTACACTTATCCTGCGCATGCAACACAAATTTGTTTCGCATTATTCGATGGATTTTACGTTATAAAATCACTTCGCAACGTCTTGCTAAAGCTATTAGTGGTTTATCTCTCATTTTAACAACAAAAAGAGCAATAATAATAATAAAAAAATAATGCTTCTCTGGAAGGGTAGTATTAAATATTTTCATTGTAATTGTAAACCTTATTACTTATATGTACTTTTCTAGCGTCATTGATCCCTTCGGCACCGGTGCGTAGTCGGGATACACGCCAAACGCGCGCCCAACATTTGTACACGGTTGACATTTGTCACATGAGAACGGGTCGCTTCTACGATTCGTTCTTAAGTTCAACAGCTCAGCTGTAGAACGAACTGCCGGCCTCTGTGTTTCCTCCCTCCTACAACATGGGACTCTTCAAGACCCATGTTCACTCCTTCCTCTCCACAAAAAGACCCTCCACACAGCATCCCCAAAGATGACATAGGCCCTGAGGGAAATCATTTTCTTCAGGGCCTCCTGTGTGGAGTTAATATAAAAAAATGGATTGTAAGTTGTCCTGGGGGATAATTACATCATCAGAACTTCTTTGGTGCCTTGATCCTCTTCCTGATCCATCTTCAACAGAACTCCTGTTATACGCTGCTTCAAATCCACAAAGATCTGTATAGGAAGTCACACCATGCCATGGTTCGTGTAGAGAGCAATAGGCAAAATACAATGGGTCGCTTATGCACTCCGTTAATGCACACCAGTTTTGCACAACACTATTACACTTACACTGGAGTGGTGTGGTTTAATTAACTAACTACAGAGATAAGGTTAGAACAGGACTATAATAAATTTAAAAATAAAATAAACACTACCTTAAATAATTTAGCGAATTAGAATGACGATGACATCTCACAATATTATTGTATATATTATTATACATATAAAAAAAAAACAAAAATCTCTTCAATTTATATGTTTTTATGATTTTTTTTCCTCTTTTTACATATGTATGTTTTTATTTTTTTACCTTTACACACGAGTGTTAGACTCTTGTAAAGGTAAACATGTTAATTTTTATTAGAAATATGTTCTTACTATGTAAATTAAAAAAAATAAAAATGTACATTACATCTATTATTATGTTTATATTATTTAAAATACAAGTTAGCAACTTCTCATATTATTTTTTTTTTACTTTTCATATTATTTATAAAGTGCAATAAGTAAAAGTCAATACACTAGACTAAACATGAATCGCTTCTAATAAATATGCCTATTTCTGACTGTCCTAAGACAGGTATTCTCCTAGTTGGACAGCCAAAGATCATTGTAATATGTAATATGTCATTTTTTTTTTTAAATAATAAATAAATAAATCTGATTTAACGCCCATTAACCTAGGCTAACATCATGTATTAATGCGTTGCTTACGTTGCGTACGTGGGCCCAATGTATCCTTACCTTTATTAATGCTCTTTTTCAAATTCTTGAATTGATAAAGAGTTAGCCCTGAATATTCTGCAACATAAACATATGGAAACAGGAACAGACCCTCGTGTTATTTATTTTAAACGAATTCAATATAAAAACAGTTGTATTAATAGACATCAAATAGTACATACTTAACATTAAATGACACTAAGAAACCAATAAAATATGTAAACATTTTTTGATAAGATTTAATAGACCAAATAGACTAGATGACAAATATTAGTATACTTAAGCATGTTATGTGCTTATTGTACTATAGGCAAATATTGTATATTATAAGCAAATAAATTAATGCTTACATTACCGTGACCGCATCAAATATTATCTCATACCCCTAGAATTTCTGACTCAAATGCTTTTCAATATTTTAATTGTTTTATTTTTATTTTGATTGCAGGAAGCACAACTGACCTCACCCCAACGCTTATAGGAATCTACGACTCGTTTCTGGAACCTCCGTTACAGCCCATAGACCCCAGCACCTTCCCAGCCACCAAAGACGTTAAACACCCTGCAAAAAGGGATGAAGTCAAACGAAAAATGGCACCTCCTATCTCTAACTCACCTTCAAAAGACCCCAGACTGATAGCAGGAGGAGTTAAACTTCCAGGCCTATCAAAAGAGGAATCCATCAAAGAAACAACACAACCACAATATGTTACTCGTAATAAGGAAACCGCAAACACGAAGATGAGTTATGTTAGTCGTTTCAAAAGCTTCGCTCTCAGGAAAAACAATTCCAACGAGCTCCATGAAGAGGCAGTGCAATATGAAGAAGTGATCAGTTCTAACAGTGGTGCTAGCAAGACTCAAGCTCAGTTGAGACTTGGTGAAAATGTTGTTGAAAAAGATGTAAGGGTTGCCGAAAGTGAGAGTGAAAGAGTGAATGTGATATCAAAGTTGAACAGTGAAGTGATTGCTAAAGTGGAAGCCAGCCGAAAAAACTGGCTGGAGAAGAGTGTCAATAGTTCTAATAGTTTTGATAATCTTTCGCCTAATGTGAAGAGAATGCTTAATAGTGCAGGAGGGGACAGTCCTGTTCCGAAATCTTCAATCGTACAGCCAAAAAAATCCGGTTTAGCTACTGTCGGAAGATCCTCATATAAATCAAGACAGTCCAACATTCCTCTGATGGGAGCTACATCTAAGATCACGCAGTCAGGAGTTGAAATTGTTTCTACGGCAGACTACGAGAGACCAAGCGAGCTTACAGCGAGTTTGACTAGGATTAATGTTAGGTCAAATCTTCCTACCACACCTGGCAGTAGTTCCAATGGATCTTTCGTCTCCCCAATTAAATCAAATCTGATGAACAGAGTTACAAATGAGTGGTCTTCTGCAACGAACGTTTCCAGTTTTTCTCCTGAGAAAAAGCAGAAAAAGTCTGCTAGCTCCGACATTGAAGACATTTACGATGTTCCATTGAATTCTTCGGCTATCTACGATGTCCCTAAAAGCAACAAAAAGGCAGCCATCATTGTTGAAACAAAGACAACAGAAGATGTTCAAAACACAACGAAAAGAAAATTAATGGACCTTGATGTCAATGATTCAAAAGATTCAGACGATTTTGTATTGTTAGAATCTCCAGAAAAGTTTAATAACGACTTCGTTATGATAGAGTCACCAGAAAAGATGGCTAAACCACTAATTATCGAAGAAGAAATAAAGGTGACACATGATAAAATCAGTCCTTCAAAACCTGCAGCTCTGAACATAGCCCTTGCTTTGCGCAGCTTGGGCGATACTCCTGATCAAAAACCGATAGATTTTAAAAATAGTCGAAATCCAGGAGTTGTTACACAACACCCTAACACCTCTATGCTTTATGCTCAGGGTTGTGGCAGTGTTGTAAACCTTAAAACACAAAATAACGATGAAGGAAGACTCAATAATCTTACAAATCTGACCAATGTGGCAAGACCTTTGTCTATGAGTTCCATAGCTTCTTCTAGTTCCACGTCTAGTAGTGGAGTTCAGAACAAGGGGGTGAACTCGGCCTATTTGGCTTCTATAGAAAGTTTGGACGACCATAGCGATGTTGACAACAGCGTGAGCTTTGCGAAGAACGCAAGACTCGCGCAGGCCGCTGAAGCAAAGATGGCGAGGGACGCAAAAGATGGAGGTAGGTTTTAAAGATATATTATTATTTAGTTCATTCTTGTAGTTAGATTTTAACTCCTAGAACCTCTGATATTTTGCACTGCATTTCTCTGCGAATTGTCAAAATGCTGATAGCGTGGGAAATATTTTCGCATTCGATTCCAGATAAATTCGTTGTTTTTGAACGTCTTTCAATACAATATACCATTTTTAAAATAAGATGATATACTCTTTCAGATTGTAGTATTATAAACTACACATGTTTTTAAAAATATAATCAAATTCTTAAACGCAAAAATCGTATAAATTGACCGATGATTTTTATTATGTTAACTGTAATTACCACTTTACACGAAACTAAAAGACAAAGTTATTATATAAGTTACTAGCTTACGTGTACCCGGGGTTGCTGGGGGTTATCCTTAGGAGATAGATCTATCCCGGTCTTAATGTAGGCTTTTTAAAGATATGCAATTCTGTAGTACATTATTTTGACATATCTCATAAGGTTTAGCCAGCGTTAACAATGTAAGCGCCCAAAATTTTTTTTTTAATGCGTCGACCTGTCTATGCTTCCCATAAATACAGTATACATGTATTATACATAAAAATCTTCCGGAAGAAATCCTCTAAATGATAGTGAAAACCCTATCAAAATCCGTTGCGTAGTTTAGAAGAACTAAGCGCACAAACAGACAGAAGCAGATAGCGACTTTATTTTATACTATTTAGAGAAGTTATTAGTTGACGCGAGATAGACATATCTCATAAGGTTTAGTTTTACGACTTGATTACAAAACATCCACTTTTCTCTACTTTCTATAAGTATAATATAAATGTATTATATATATTAACCTTCCGGAAGAAATTAAATCAAATTAATGATAATGAAAACCCTATCAAAATCCGTGGTATAGTTTACAAGAACTAAGCACACAAGCAGAGAGACGCGGATAGCGACTTAATTTTATACTATTTAGAAATATTTGAGATAAAGCTTTGGTTTATCCAAAGTATATTTTTAGTATTCGTAATGTAAACAGATTCGTAGTAAAGATTAGTTCAAAATATTGATTTAGCTGATAGCTTGCTGACTCTATCTTATGTCTATAAAGTCGGATAACATAATATTCATAGCTAATCTAATCGTGAATAGTAATTTTATTTACCTGCCTATTCATTCATGAAATTTTTCGCTATTCACATGTCTGTTGTTATTAATTATATAATCCCGCTAATAGTTTGTTGCTATTTATATTCATGTTTAAATCTTAAGGCGTTTGCAACCACGTCGTGGAACTTTCGGAATCTTGTCGCTAACAATTGCAATTCCCGCTTAAGTTGCTAAATCACTATTTTCAATTAATCTTTGTAACGGTGACCGGTTAAATCATCAAAATGATAATTCATCACATCTTTAAAAGTTATATAAAGTCATGGAAAGTGATGAAACAAAAACTTTATTAACTAGTTAGGTTAGGTTATGTTTATTTTTTTTTAATCGTTTCTAATGACTTTATATCACTTTTTAAAAGTGTATTGAATTTTCACTGTGTTGAGTTATAATGGAACCCTTTGTAACGAATTGGTTTACATTAAATACCAATGCTTTAGATAAAATGAAGCTTTTCCTATCGTTTCGCTTGAGTGGGATACAAATTAAATTTAATTTTTTAAATTTAAATTTATTATTATATATTTTTAATTTTAAATGTATAATTTTTCTCTTTAAATGTATTATGTAGTTTATATTTTCATATTATAAAATGAAGGCCTCAGCACGGGCAAGCCACCCAGTGAGGCCTACATTACTGGAAAAATTGAATTGTAAAAAATTTGTACATAAAAAAAATAAAAAAAATAGTCAATAAAAAATATGAATGGAAAAAAAAAATTATATAGAAATTTATGAACGCATAAAGGAAACAACTTAGAAAAATACAATATTATCTGTGACAGTTTCCCATTTTCAGTTTTTAAATGTAAACTGCATGTAGGCATTAAAATCGCTTTACAAACGGAGTCTGGAAACGTTCGATTTCAAGAACAAAACTGGTTTTTATTTATTTTGTAAATAATTTTATAAGAAAGCAAAATGTTTGATCAAGTGAAACTGTTACAGATAATCTTACCTATAATACTGTGTTGTTTAAAAGCTGGTTCCTTCACGCGTTAATAAATTTATATTGAAAAAAAAACATTTTTTTAGTAGTTTATATTTTTATTGAGTAATTTATTTTTTTATTTGTATTCTTCTCAAGCGAAGCGATAGGAAAACTTTCAATTTATCCAAAGCATATTTTTTGGTATTCATAATGTACACCAATTCGTTATAAAGATTAATCAAAATAGTGATTTGGCATTTCGCCTTAAGCCCCTGCATCCCCAATTTCTACCGATTGATAATATATTTCTCTGTAACTCTTTAAGTTTTAAGTTCCAAAAAAATACGTGTTATTTTTTAAGATAATATCTATACATTTGTTATGCCCAAACGTTAATTATATAAAATTCCCTCGATAGAAAAAAAATCGCACAGTAAGCTCCGAAAATTATTAAAAACTTGTTTTGTTCCGTTATTTAATATGCAATATATATATATATGAAAAAAATCACAGTGTATCTTTAAATGCAACTAAAGCATTTGTCGAGAGATTTTTGTCGTGTTATATTACATAATTTCACCATTTTCGCTGAATTGTTATAGATTTTTTTTTAAATATTAGCGCATTCGTATTTATCATATCTCCCTTTCAAACCATCTTTGAACGCTTACTACGGGGCCTATAGGTTTTTACTGGCGCCAGACGACGTTTAGTTCAGGGCCTACGCTGTTTGTTCACACCGATAGTGAATCAAATTGGCTGAAATACGTTAATAATAATAATAATAATATTTGGCTGATTTTTATAGCGCTGTTTTAGTGCAAAATCACCTCAAGGGCGCTTTACAAATATATATATTTAACACCCGCCAATACAGTTCAACACTGCACAAGAAAACTCTTCAAATGATTATTCTGTACGTGCTCTTAAAAATGTTATTATTACGTTCTCTTTTAATGGACTTCTGTTTTACAAGCTGCGTAAATAAACACCATACCATTATTATTCATCATCTAGACATTAATGCAGTCGATATTGGTTTAAAATCCAATAGATTAAAGAGAGTAAAACTAGTCGTTCGGTGAACGGTAGAACTCGCGTCCAAACAAAGTTTGTTTCTGATTTTCTCTTGTAAAATACCTACCTACTTAATAATAAATCATTAATTCTTTTAATAATAATAATAATAATAATAATACTTGGATGACTTGTATAGCGCCGTTTTTGTGCAAAAACACCTCAAGGGCGCTGTACAAACTTATAATACATTTCTACAGTGATCTATGTTATTACTTAACTATTTATTTTATTTCTTTCAAACTGTTGCCTTTACGCCCAGCCAAAAAAAGCATGTTTGTCCAATAGATGGCGCTGTTTTACCTGTCACAGGTGACATCTACATAATATAGGTATATAAAAACACACGTGAATTCGAATGCAACGTTTTGTCAAAATTTCAAAGCAATCGATGAAGAACTCTCGGATATTTAAGATTTTGAACAAAGGAACATTTACATTTTTGTTTATATAAGGTAATGTACAATTTGTCCAAAGAAATGTCACTGACAATTATTTTTTTTTAACGTTCTTCATGTATGTACCATAATATTGATTATTCAGATTTGACAGCTCATAGTAGGAAGTAGGAATCACGGTCATGCGAACTCTGGTGTGATAAAATGGTAGTATCCAACAAGACTGCCGATTCTTGCCATCTTGAACCGAAACCGCAACGTAATAAACAAGTTTTCAGACAGATGCAAATGCCACATGGTCGAGTCAAAACAGGAATACGCTTAGTCAACTATAATGAACATATTGGACCACTTTTTATATTTTGTGAGGCTGGAGGTTGTTCAGAGGGAAAAGAGTTGGGGAAGAGGAAGGTGGGGAAGTACCGGGCTATTCAGATCTGGTCACCAAACACGGCTCAAGCCATTTCAACTGAATGGTGGTCTTACACCAGGGCGATACTGAGAATATCTTCCACTCTGGAACGTGCCGCAAGTATACTATATATTATTTTAAATTAATACATTTTGAAATAAAACAAATTAAATAATAAAAATTTACTCTCCGCGAATCGATAAACCCGCAACCTTTGGCTTGCTAGTCGAGAGCTTTACCCTTAGTAATGTATGGCAAATGGTTGTTTAAATAGTTGTGTAAAATTTAAAACACGTTTAGCAAGGGGAATGAAATTTTTAAAACGTATTGAGAGTTACTACGAGTATACAGGGTGTATCGGCACGTACCCGACAAACTTTAACCAGCTATTCCTTAGCATATTTGGAGTAAAAAAATCTTATGTGCACTTTGCTGTCCGGTAACGTTTTTTTTAATAAAAAATTTACTATTCGTATTTTCACCACATGTCACCACTGTTTTATCCTTCGTCAAAGTTTGAAAACCCATCTGGAAAATATTTTATTCGAATTCCGTTGAATAATGCACGTGTGTACCTATATTGGCGCACTTCTACAATCACAACGAAATGGCACGGCACCATTCGTCGCATTTTCAACTATTATTATTTAGTGTGTGCGAAAGAGCGAAGACGCTTTTTGACATACTTGCTTATAACAGCTGTTGAACACGAAACGCAATGCCAATGATAGTGATGTAGTGTGGAAATTTTTTTTTTTTTTGTTTTTAATTGAAAAAACAATGCTACCGGACAGCAAAGTGCCCATAACATTTTTTACTCCAAATGTGCTAAGGAATAGCTGGTTAAAGTTTGTCGGGTTAGTGCCGATACACCCTGTATATTGATACATTAGAAGTATTTTTTATATACCCATATATTTTATAGATTTCACTCGTGACCGGTATAAACATGTTTGTTGGACGTAAAAGCAACACACGCTATTGTTTCTCTAGTTGCACTGAAATACTGAGCCACAGCAACGCGTGACGGGGTACAGCTAGTTTTTTTAATAAAATATTATTTGGTAGTACCTACCTGTGCTGAGGCCCCCTTTTATAATTTTATGTTACAAATTGCATGTAAATAAAATGAATTGTATTGAAATTAAACGAATTTAAATTAAATGATAAGAAATAAAATAAAAGAAACACAATAAAATAAACAGTAATGAAATTAAAATAATTAAGGTAGTTATAAAAACTAAGCCAGATGTATTTAATTATGTATTTGTTCGGTTGTGTATGATCTGTGAACTATATTATAAGTTTTTAATTCTTTTAAGATTTTTTTTTAATACATTCTTTTTGTTCTTAAGGCGATGCACTACGTCGTGTAATATTTTAAATTTAGCCGCTATCAATTCAACAACCCTTACGTAGATGGCGATAAGGTTTAAATTCCCGCTTAATACCATCCGCCTGTTTTGATTTATGCAAGAAAAAAACATGGCCAAAAAGTGCCTTTTATTTTATTTTGTGAATGTTCAGGCATAAATATTTTTTTTTTCGATCATTTTATAAATAACTTAATTTACCACATTATACAATAAAATCATTACCGAAAATGGGTTCGTAAGTAGGAGATTTTGAACTTTAAAGCAGTTTTCATAGGCCTTATACATTATTTTTTTCTGGGCTTATAAAAAGACTTATCTAAAAAATACTCGATCATTTCAAAGGCCAAGATGTATTCTACTCGCAGTATTTAATTAAAGCATCTGAAACATTTCTAGGCGACCAAATTATCAAACCAAAAACACATGATTTTGCATTCTTTGTGTTGAGTTTAATATTGTTAAATGCTTAATGCTTATATTGCCTGGTAATTGTGGTTGTATATTCTATACACGGTATCCGGAAACTAGATGTACAAGCGGCAAACTGGTGAATATATTTTGTGATGCATAACTTTGTTTGATTTGAGTTTTCCTTGTCTAGTAATTTTAAGAGTAAGATATTTTTAAGTCGGCTATATTTACATATCAGTTAAGCCTGTGTAAGACCACGCTATATTGTCTTGGTGTTACCCATTCCAGCATATCGCTCGCCAAACATTCCCATTGAGATTGTATAGCGAGCGATATGCTGAAATAGGTGATAAGTCATGATGCGAATGGCGTAATCTGTCAGCACCATTAATGTATTTTAAAGTACAAACCCGAAAAATCGAATAATCGAAATGTTCAGATCGACATTTTTTTGTGTACCTACGTGATGTACCGCCTGGATCACCAGTTTCCGGGCGTATTGTTGAGTAGATAATATTTTTGCTTTCCTTGACTGCGCCAGTACTGTGCCATTACTATTTACGGAAGGAAAAAAGTCTAATTGTATTTTTACCATGTTTTTGTCTACAATGCATTTTTTAGGAAATATATTAGTTTGCGTTTATTAATCAATTCAAAGTTGTGCATTTCTTTTTTGCAACATAACAACCGATAATAATCTTCGTCAATTAGACGATGCGCGTGCTGAGAGACACGTACACGCTGACACATGTACGCGTCTCGCGTACTTGTGTCAGCGTGTACGTTTACACGGATAAAGTTAATATGAATACTAATCCTCGTCTATTTATTTATTTTTATTCGGGAGACATTTTCAATTATTATGGATATTTCAGGAGACTAATTATTGCTTATAATAATTTGTTATGCATAAAAAACCTTGTTTTAAAACATCAGTTTATCATTATAAAAAAAATAATGATATCTGACAAGTCAAAATATTTCACCAACAAATGTAGATATAATATGTCTCGACGCCATCTAGTGGGAAATTTAGCACTAACAAAGTCTTTCCTACAAAAATAACGTTGGTTGTTTACATGTGAAAAAATATAATAAGCAGAAATTGTTGATTGAAGTACTAGTACATATTGAATTATTTGGCGTTTTGGAAATAAGCCGACGTAGCTCAGTGGACTGGACATCAGAAGGTGCGGGTTCAATTCCCGTCGGCGGCATTTATTTTTACTCGGGAGATATTTTCAATTTGGATGGATATTTCAGGAGACTAATTATTGCTTATACTAATTTGTTATCCTTTGTGCTGTGCATAAAAAACCTTGTCTTATAAACATTGGTTTATCATTATCAAAAAATAATGCATAAAAATCGTTTAGCAAATGTAGTGTAGATGCGGTTGATAAGCGCAAAGTGGTTATTATTTATTTTGCGAATTTTTTTTTAGAAATAAAAAAGTGAATGGTCAGAAATAAACATAGTCATAAAATTATATTTTTCATATTTTGTGTTTGTATGTAGAATTACTTTATGTTTGTGATTACTCTTATGTTTGCTTCACTTAAATGTAAATTGTTAACCTCTATACAGGCTTATACCTAGTGAGGTTGATTTTTATGTGAAAAAAAAACGTGTTTTATGTATAGTGTAGTGAGAAGCAATAAATAAATAGAGAAGCATTGCGGGATCCACTAGTTAGTTTATGAAAAATACTAGCCGATGTGTAGCCGGCATTGTGGGGATTATCCTTAGTTGAGGTGATTTTTCACAAAAACGGCGCTCTACAAATTATCCAATTATTATTATTTTATTATAGACATATACCATCGAGAACTTTTCTGTAGGCCTTTTAAGATATACAATTCCGTAGGACATTATTTAATGTAACTCACTTTAATGAGATTTAGCCAGCGTTAGCATTGTAAATATTTTTTTAGTCCGAAAAGGAAAGTTTTTTACGACATTATTAACTCGATTTTTCTTTACTTTCTATAAATATAATTTGCATGTATTATATATATAAACCTTTCGGAAGAAATTCTCTAAGTGAATATGAAAACCCTATCAAAATCCGTTGCGCAGTTTAGAAGAACTAAGCGGACAAACAGACGTACAGTGAGTTTATTTTATATTATTTAGAGATAGATTATCAATAGGAAAGGTTTCAATTTTATCCAAATCATGTTTTTCGGTATTCATTATATAAACCGAATCGTTGTAAAGATTAAGGCGAAGCTTAATGCCAAATCACTATTTTGATTCATCTTTATAACGAATTGGTGTACATTATGAATACAAAAACATATGCTTTAGATAAATTGAAGGTTTTCCTGTCGCTTCGCTTGAGTAGAATACAAATAAATATATAAATTACTCAATAAAAAAATATAAATGCAAACTACTGAAAAAAAATTTTTTTCAATAGAAATGTATGAACGCATAAAGGAAACAACTTTTTAAAAATACAGTATTATAGCTAAGATTATCTGTGACAGTTTCATTTGATTAACTTTTTTGCTTTCTTATAAAATTATTTACAAAATAAATAAAAACCAGATTTGTGCTTGAAATCGAACGTTTCTAGACTCCGTTTGTCAAGCGATTTTAATGCCTATTACCTTCGATGTAAGGTATACCAAGAATATACACATTTTTGGCTTGTAGCTTCCTCTTAAGCGTAGTGATTTGACTTGAGCTTCGCCTTTACATTAATCCGATGCATGATTAAAATTGCGCTAATCATGATTACAATTTTTTTTAATACGACGGCATAGTCGATTCGACGAAGGTTTATAATTTTGGGTTAAACCAACGTCATTCAGCTTTTGCCTTTTCTGTTTCCTCATTCTTTTTGTTGTTGTTGTCCAGGAATAAACGAAGGATGCATCACACTAGCGCGCGCCTCAACACCCCCAAGACCGCGATACTGCGATCCGAGTATGTCACTACTACAACGGGTCTGCACGGAAATTGTAGACACGGAGGGCATATACGTCGAAGACTTGAGGCAGGTCGTGGAGGTAAGTCTCAACAATTTTTTTAAATTATAAACTAACTGTACCCCGCCACTCGTTGCTGTGGTTCAGTCTGAATTTGCAGATAGAGAAAAAATAGCGGGTGTTTTTTTTTTCGTCCAACAGATGGCGCTGTTTAAAAATACATGTTTGTCTAACAGATGACGCTGTTTTTCATAAAAGCTTGTTTTTACCTGTCACAGGTAACAAAAAAGCATGTTTTTACCTACCACATGTGACATAAATATACGTGTGTATGACGAATATAAGTATATAAAAACGGTGACCGAATAAATCATCAAATTGATAATTCATCATATCTTTAAAAAGTTATACAAAGTCATGGAAAGTGATGAAACAAAAACTTTATTAACTAGGTTAAGCTAATCCGATCATCGTAGTAGAAGAATTTTTATTTTGCTAGAAGAGGACTAATGCTAGAATACGATTGGACCCACGACACATTTGTCTACTCACCTATTAAGTCGAAGCTTAATGCCAAATCACTATTTTGATTAATCTTTATAACGAATTGGTGTACATTATGAATACCAAAAAATATGCTTTAGACAAATTGAAGGTTTTCCTATCGCTTCGCTTGAGTAGAATACAAATAAAAAAATAAATTACTCGATAAAAAATATAAATGCAAACTACTAAAAAAATATTTTTTCACTAGAAATGTAGGAACGCATAAAGGAAACAACTTTAAAAAAATACAGTATTATAGCTATGATTTTCTGTGACAGTTTCACATGATTAAATTTTTTGCTTTCTTATAAAATTATTTACAACATAAATAAAAACCAGTTTTTTGCTTGAAATCGAACGTTTCTATACTCCGTTTGTCAAGCGATTTTAATGCCTATTACCTACGATATAAGGTATACATAGAATATACACATTTTTGTCTTTTAGCTTCCTCTTAATCGTACAAAAAGTGTCATCAATCTATAAAATTGAGTATTTTTTTTGTAAGGAACTGTTAGTAATTACTGAACAAATTAGCAAAAAAATATTCTTGTTGCTTTTTTTTATTGGTAAGGTTTTCACATGCAAGGTCGTTTATCAATTGAATAAAATATGGCTGTAAATCTGGTAAGACGTTTCAATTAACAAAAACATAATTTTGCCAAAAAACAAGTAAGTTATTATGAAAATAGTATTAGTCGATGCACAGCCGGCGATTGGCACATAACCCCTACATCCCCGGGCTTGATAAACATAATATTTTTTTGGAAAATTTAGTTAAGGCGATGCACTACGTCGTATAATATTTTAAATTGAGCCGCTATCAATAACAACCCTTACGTAGATGGCGATAAGGTTTAAATTCCCGCTTAACACCATTCGCTTGTTTTGATGTATGCAAGAAAAAAACATGGCCAAAAATTGCCTTTTATTTTATTTTGTGGATGTTCAGGCATAAATATTTAAATTTTTTTCGATCATTTTACAAATAACTTAATTTGCCACATTATACAATAAAATCATAACCGAAAATGGGTTCGTAAGTAGGAGATTTTGAAGTTTCAAGCGGTTTTCACAGGCCTTTACATTATTTTTTTCTGAGCTTATAAAAAGACTTATCTAAAAAATACTCGATCATTTCAAAGGCCAAGATGTATTCTACTTGCAGTATTTAATTAAAGCATCTGAAACATTTCTAGGCGACCAAATTTTCAAACCAAAAATACATGATTTTGCATTACTACGTATGGCATCGCCTTAAATTTAATTTCACGAAAATTTTCTTCGGTAAACTTGACGTATTCCGCTGCATGCTTTTGCTCTTCAAAAAAAAACCACACTTGATTTGAAGTTCTATATCTTCTTCAATGTATCAGCCGGTGAATACCAGAACATCCTTTGGACAAAGGAGTTTTTCTTATAAAGCTCCATTGCTTTATAATATGCTCGGTGAAAATATTAAAAAACCATTATAGGTTCGTTGAATTGAATCTATTCAAGAAAATGGTAAAAAAATCGATACTGGCTGAGAGTGGTATGTTTGTTGGATTGCCCATGTCGTGGCTTCTCTCATGAATCACCTTAGGAGCCCCATATTCGATGTGATCCATCTGTGTTATGTGAATTACTTATTTGTTTGAATATACAGGGTTTTCCAATAAGAGGTGTTATTTTGATATTCAATCGTAAAAGATCAATGGTTTCGTTGCTTGTGTGGCACGTAGCGCCGTCTTGTTGAAAGTAAACGTTGTCCAGATCAATACCATCCAATTCCGGCCATAAAAAATCATTAATCATCTCTCGATAGCGCAATCCATTCACCGTAACTGTTGCTATAGCCTCATTTTCGAAAAAGTAAGGTCCAATGACTCCGCCGGACTATAAACCGCACCAAACAGTCACACGTTGAGGATAGAGAGGCTTTTCAACAATAACTCTTGGGTTTTCCGAGCCCCAGATGCCACAATTTTGCTTGTTGACGAAGCCACCGAGGTGGAAATGGGTCTCATCACTCAAGATGATTTGCATTTGATTCACTCAAGTGAATTTTGATAATTTCAATTCGTTGTTGAAGCGTGTATCGTTCCATTTTTATTAATGGCGTAGTTTCTACTTATCAAATGTCAAAAAAAAACAGCTTCAAAAGTAACATCTACCGAAATAGCGGACTATTCTAAATAACACCTTTTATTGGAAAACCCTGTAGTTGTAAAGCTGCTCATCTTGACACAGGAATTCCCAAGTGAGATAAGCAGCGGAGGAAAAAAATGCTTTTTAGGATTTAGTTTGGGTTATTTTAATAATTTATTCGTATATCTTAACCTTTTTAACCTGGATTATCAGTCAACTAAATATTCTATGCATCTCAAATTCAAAAACATTTGGTCGTGCCTATTTTTGAATATTTTCTAATTAATACTAAACAGAACTTAGAAATTTGATGATTTTTTGTTAAAGGCATTTTGCTATCAAATTAGAGTCTTGTTAGTTGTTACTGTTTACATTTTGGTCTCGTCTGTGCAGTATGCAGTAGCGTGCATTTCATAATCTCACAGCATCAAGCCAGTCTCCGGTGCAGACCAGATGCATTCACATCATTATAATATGCCCCTTTTGCTCTCAAAGTGACGCGTGGTCACGATTTTCTGACGGAACTCTGTAAATGTTAATGTATTCAAAAATGGATCTAATATTAAAATAGTAAAAAATGTGTAAAATTTATGGAAGTTAAAGTTAAAATTTTGAAGGAGCTTAAATGTGATGTTATTCAATAAAATAAGAATTAAATGATGAATCCGACATTTATTTTTTCTCGGAAGTTTTTCAGTTTATATTTGTGTTTTTTTTAATAATTTGTTATCCTTTGTGCTTTCCATAAAATCTTTGTTTGTAAACATATAATCTTTAATTATTGTACAAGCAATAATTATTCGCCTGAAACACTCATCCACATGACGCCAACGGGACTCGAACCCGTGTCCCTTCGATTTCCGGTCGACAGCTCTGACCACTGAGCTATGGCGGCTTATCTCTTATCCGCGAAATAATTCAATATATACTAGTGTTTCATTCAACAATTACTGCTTGTTACATTTTTTCACCTGAAAACAACCAACTTTATTTTATATGAGAAAGGCATTGTAAGTGCTAACTCTCTCACTAGATGGCGTCGAGACAAATAGTCTACATTTTTAGGTGAAATACTAGAACCCGTGTCCCTCCCGGGTTCGAGTCCCGTTGGCGTCATGTATCTTTTATCAGGAGATTTTTCAATGTGAATGAGTGTTTCAGGCGAATAATTATTGCTTCTAAAATAAGTGTTACCCTTTGTTCTATGCATAAAAAAATCTTGCCTTTAACATTAGTTTACCAAAAAAATAATAATTAATATAATCTTTACCCTTAAATAAAAAATAAAAATATGAATTTAACTCAATTTTATTTTGAAATAATCATAATTGCAACTGATTACCTACTTTAACGCTTGTGTGAATTCAGATAAGCGATTAAGTACACCCACCTTTAATCAGAAAGTTATTTTATTTTTATTAAATTGTAATATTTGTATTCGAAATGTGTATTTTTGTCTAAAATTTTGTATAAACATACTAATTTCGGTATGTAATGCTAAATATTCCTGCGTAGTGAAAAAAATGTTGGCTATTTCTCAAAAATTTGAAATTTTCACAATTGGAACTGATTGTGTGAATTAAGGTAAGCGATACAGTTGGTACCTACATATCATCAGAAAATAATAAAAAAAATTGCAATTTCATATTTGAAAAGTGTATTTCTTTTGTTTAAATGTTTGACAGATAACTTTTTAAAGGTAAATTTTTTATGTCTTTTTCGACTACTTATTTCTAAAAATGTTTTTCGTGCATACTTTATCGCTTGTCCGATTTACTTCACACAACTGATTCAAATTTTGAAAACGACTCGTAACGTAAACATCGAACGTGAAAATTTTCACGCAGGAATAACTTACTCACATCATCACAGACAACCGAAATTAGGATGTGTGATTGTTTAATTATTTATTTGCATCATGAAGCGCCATGAAGTTTTACATCATAGGCTGATTTTTTTGTTATTTAAAACAAATTATTAAACTTCTTTTTAAAAACTGGCCGAGCCTCCCGCCTTTATGAAAGTTCCTTCTAGAAATTTTCACGGAAATAACGCAGACTCCCGTCGCGTCGCTCCGTCTCACTCTCTCCCGCCGTCCCGCCGGCGGGAGAGAGGGGGACGGCGATATCCACCTCGACGGAAACGCCGCGAACCAAAAAGAAAATACATAATGCACTAATTTAAACGTTTAAACTTAGAACAGAGGAGTTCTATTTGACAGATTGAGATGGAGAATGCTGGAGATTTGTTATTTTATTGCATTTTTTTGTAAAAATGACAACTTTATGTAGAGATCAAATTAATAATAATAATATTTTTTATTGCGCTATTTTTCTGAAATATCACTTCAATGACATAAAAGCTAGGTAGTAAAAAATATTTAATTTTGTTAATGTGAATATTGCACAAGCCTGTGGGACTATGATATCCCCAATTCGGGTACGGTGTAAGGATGAAGAGAATCAGTAAATTAGGGAAATGGGAAGTAAATGCCTAATAATTAATGTCCCAAAATTAATTAACACTCTTCTGAAGCATACTGGTCGAATTGAGGCGAAGCTTAATGCCAAATCACTATTTTGATTAATCTTTATAACGAATTGGTGTACATTATGAAAACCAAAAAATATGCTTTAGTTAAATTGAAGGTTTTCCTATCGCTTCGCTTGAGTAGAATACAAATAAAAAAATAAATTACTCAATAAAAAATATAAATGCAAACTACTACAAAAAATTTTTTTGAATAGAAATTTATGAACGCGTAAAGGAAACAACTTTTAAAAAATACAGTTTTATAGCTAAGATTATCTGTGACAGTTTCACTTGATTAACTTTTTTGCTTTCTTATAAAATTATTTACAAATAAGTAAAAAACAGTTTTTTTTGCTTGAAATCGTTTCTAAACTACTTTTGTCAAGCGATTTTAATGCTTATTACCTACGATATAAGGTATACCCATTCACTTGAAGTGAAACAACACAAAACTGCGCTATATAAATGTTATGTTATTATTATTATTATACCAAGAATATACACATTTTTGGCTTGTAGCTTCCTCTTAACTCAGTGGTCGCTTCGCTACCAAGACAGATGTCCTCGCTTCAATTCCCAGATGCAACTGAATCATTTTCTGTTTCATATTTTTCTTTTGAAAGTCGTTAATATTGTCTTCAATGATTACAAATGAATATATTTCTTTAATATTCGTTTAATAAAACATACCATATCCCACCGTGTGAACTGTAAAGTCATATTAGTAACAAACAGTACATCATTAGTATAGGGAATTATCTTGATGAATATGCATTTGATGACGTACTAGAACTGCAGCATCCGGGAACGAGATGCATCTGTAACACATGGGAGATGAGAAGACATGCATGTGGTCCTTATTGATGCATTTTAATAAGGGAAGAAAGCAACTTATGATGTTGAAGAGATTGGTGTTCAAAGGTCGCTAGTTCATCTATCTATATAAATAAAAATGTTTGTTCATCTCCGAAATTTCTTCACCGATTGCTTTGAAATTTTGACACAACGTTGCATTCTAATACTTGTGTTTACATGTATATACACGGTGTCCGGAAACTCGTAGTACAAGCGGGAAACTGGACAATCTACACCACATGAGGAACCCAAAAAAAACATAAAGTTTTTTGATTTGAGCATTTTCACAAAAAAAAAACCAAAAAAAAATATTTTTCGGCTATTTTAGGGTTAAATTTTTTTCTGGTGTTTAGGGTTGAACAACAGATGTTTTAACCCTGCAGAGCAGAAATATTTTATGATTACACCGGATTAAATGAAGGGTGATTTCAAAATAATGCTTCAAATCCGAGTTTCTTCATTTGTTTTACTTTCAAATAGTTTAAATTAGTTGGGTACTTTGATCTTCAGTAATAATTTATAAGAATTTGATTAAAAAAAAAAAAAAAATCAACTTCTAACTCGATTTACTCGATAACGAAAGCTCAAATCAAAAAAAATATACTACAAAATCGACTCCAAATGTGATGTAGATTCACCAGTTTCCCGCTTGTACTACGAGTTTCCGGACACCCTGTATATCATATAGCTGTCACCTGTGACAGGTATAAACATACCTTTTTTTAAACAGCGCCATCTGTGACATAAACTTGTGACAGGTGATGATTTTTTAAACAGCGCCATCTATTGGACGTAAAAGCAACATGCACTATTTTTAAACAGCGCCATCTATTGGACGGAAAAACAACATGCACTATTTTTAAACAGCGCCATCTATGACATAAACCTGTAACAGGTATAAACATGCTTTTTTTAAATAGCGCCAACTATTGGACGTAAAAGCAACATGCACTATTGTTTCTCTATCTGCACAGATAGACTGAGCAACAACGCGTGGCGAGGTACAGCTAGTTATTTATATAACGTATTCATCGTTTTCTAGTTAATTTGTAGAACTCGTTCGTCTCCTACAGCGAAATTGTTTTTTACGAATGTATCATATTAGCTTGTTGAGTTTTAAGAAAATATCTAATAGTAGGTACCTACCGAAGATATAAGCCGTCAGAATGTTGATATTTGCCACAGGCCGAAAAGCGTGTGACATCACTGTACATGTGTGGCAGTATTGCAGCACTGCCATTCGAATTATGTGTAATGAATCGTGATCCGTGTGACGTCACGAGATACCATTGCATTCGTTCTAACCAAATTCACCTTGGAAACTCATAACTAAGTTTACTGTCGTTAATTTTTCTTTAATTGTAATACATTTTTACGACACTCATTGCTTCCTCAATAATTGGAGTATTTTGTGAGGCTGAGGGCGCTGTACAAATATATAATACATTTCTAGAATGATCTATGTTATTACTAACTATATATATACATTACAATACTTCTGGTAGGTCACTTGAGATTCTACAAACCAAAAATGTGCATATTCTTGGTATACCTTATATCGTAGGTAAATAGGCATTAAAATCGCTTGACAATCGGAGTCTAGAAACGTTCGATTTCAAGCATAAATCTGTTTTTTATTTATTTTGTAAATAATTTTATAAGAAAGCAAAAAAGTTAATCAAGTGAAACTGTCGCAGATAATCTTAGCTATAAAACTGTATTTTTAAAAAGTTGTTTCCTTTATACGTTCATACATTTCCATTGAAAAAAAATTGTTTTTGTAGTTTTCATTTATTTTTTTTTATCAAGTAATTTTTTTTATTTTATTTGTATTCTACTCAAGCGAAACGATATAAAAACCTTCAATTTATCTAAAGCATATATTTTTAGTATTCATAATGTACACCAATTCGTTATAAAGGTTAATCAAAATAGTGATTTGGCATTAAGCTTCGCCTTAAAAATTTATATACAGGATTTGGGACATAATTTTAAAATTGGATGTTAATGGACTTTCTCTCAGGAATGGTATATTTAATTTAATGGCATGACAGCTTAAAAAGATAAGTTTTTAGTTTAGACCTGAATTCTGTTGGACTTGTTATGGATCTTAGTTTCCGAGGAAGTTTATTCCAAGCCTTCGGCCCGGATGATTTTATATCATTTTATTGATTCGAACACGCGACCTCCGGATACTTAGTCAATGACGTTGTAACCGTTAACAATACCGAGTCTATTGAACTGATGTATTATTTATTCTTAAATATTATTATTATTTTATCGAATTACCTGAACTTTTGGTTTTCAGTAATACGCGCCTCATTTTCAAGACGAATTATTATTTTCGTCGTTTCTCTCTCTCATGACTCTAAATGAGTGTACGGCGTATCTGTTAAACCACTTGACATTGGCACATGTTGCTAGGCTCATTGACTCCTGGCTACTCTCTTATCGACCCATATCCCCCAGGGTTAAAAATAATCTGCTGTAAATGTGCATGTTTAAATATTCCCGGAGGAAATAATATATTCATTCTTTCTTAGTTAAATAACATTACAAATTCATTTTAAGGCGATGCCATACGTAGTACCTAATGCAAAATCATGTGTTTTTGGTTTGAAAGTTTGGTCGCCTAGAAATGTTTCAAATGCTTTAATTAAATCCTGCGAGAAAGTTCAAAATCTCCTACTTCCGAACCCATTTTCGGTTATGATTTTATTGTATAATGTGGCAAATTAAGTTATTTATAAAATGATCGAAAAAAAATTAAATATTTATGCCTGAACATTCACAAAATAAAATAAAAGGCACTTTTTGGCCATGTTTTTTTCTTGCATAAATCAAAACAGGCGGATGGTGTTAAGCGGGAATTTAAACCTTATCGCCATCTACGTAAGGGTTGTTATTGATAGCGGCTCAATTAAAAATATTACTCGACGTAGTGCATCGCTTGTTAACAGGAAGCCACAAGCCGACAGCGTGTATGTTCTTAGTGTGCCACGAATATAGGTAATAAGCACAAAAATCGCTTGGCAAACGCAATCAAGAGATTTTCATTGTCAAGCGCAAAAGTGGTTTTTATTTATTTCTTGAACAATTTCAAAAGAAAGAAAAATTTAATCAAGAGTAAATGTCACAGATAATCTTAGCCGTAATCATCATACCATAGCCATCATGTCAATAATTTAAACTGTTTCCTAAGATAAGTTCATTGCAAAATGTCAGAGGCTTTAGAAGTTAATTATATCGTTTTTAGTAAGTTAATAGTCGGTGTAGTTAATAATATGTGTGTTTATTTGTTGTGAAATCACTACTGTTTCAGTCCTAATTGAGTTGCTTACATTCTGAATCTATTTTTGTAATTACCCCATTCCTAGTTCCCAGAACGTGCATCGAATATAGTATGTGGAAATATAATCTAAAGCAACCAACCTATTTACAACATCAGTCACTCAATGGCGAATGAACTAACGAGGATATGTTATATTGTATTATTTTTTATTTATTTATTTTATTTTATAGAAACAAACAGTACATGATTTACAGAGATGAAACAATATACAGGAATAATATACTTCATGTTGGGTACCTATGATATGTTTCCTTGTAATGTCTGCTAAGTGGTATGTTTATTCCTTAATTACCAGGTGACGTGTGTAGTTTATAGGTGTGTGTGTAATGTATGTGTGAGTGTTGTGTGTAGTGAATGCGATCCCGCAAGAAAATGTCAATCCAGGTATTTGCGGAACTGAACAATCTTAGTCCCGCTGGATCCAGGTATTTGCGGGATCCAGCAGAGTGGACTTAGATATCTAATCAATAGTATAATAAAGACCTGATACCTCGATTTACCAACCTTGTTTTTAGAGTTTTAAATTTATACCTATAGTAAAACAAGTTCTTTGGGACATTTTAAATGATTTATTAATAGGTATACCTTTAGTTAGACATAGGTAAAGTTTAAGTCATAAATTGGCAAAGAATAAGATAAGACATAAATTTACATAACATACCCGCCTCGGAACAGACTTTGTCTAGTGAGGTGGGTAAAAGAAATCTATGTACACAAATGAAAATAAAATAAACGCCTGGATTGCCGGCACTGAAACTTAAACTGAAATGAAACTTAAATTTAAATAATAACTTTCACACGATAAACAATATTCTTGCACAATGAGCATCATAAGTTTAATTAAACATTATTTTGGAAATAGTTTCGTAAAAAAGTTAAAGTATTAATAGTGTCATCTGATAAACGGCTTCTGATATTGGACACAAGGTAGCCAGCGCCAGCGGCTGAAAAAGCTCCTTCAGCTTCCACGCTGGTTGGCACAATGCATTGTAAGTGAATTGAAGGTAATTCTCTGTAATCCCGCCAGTCCAGCGGGATCCCGCAAAATTTTCGACCGAGATTAGTCCCGCAAATGCGGGATCTCGGTATTTCGGGATCCCGGTATACCGGGATTGCATTCCCTAGTTGTGTGTAATGTATGTGTGAGTGTTGTGTGTGTGTGTGCGTCTGTATGTATGCGCATTGAACAGTTTAAATTATTGACATGATGCCACGTTTGAATTTGAGCAGTGAATCCGAAAAAATGTCAATGTTATTAGTAGTGATTTTAGGATTATTGAAGGCCTCCCTGGTCGAGGGGTGTGGCTTCACTGGCTTGTAAATTTTATTTGATTAACTTTATCATTTATTTCACAATGTATGCATTTAAAATAATATGTTAAAATATAGTACTAGCTGACGTGTACTCGGCGTTGGGGGGAGGTATCCTTAAGAGATAGACATAAACCATCGCGGACTTGTCTGTAGGCCTTTTTAAGATATACAATTCCGTAGAACATTATTTTTTATGTATTTCATAAGGTTTAGGCAGCGTTAGCAATCATTGATTATAAAACATCGACTTTTCTCTACTTTCTATAAATATGCACGTATCGTATATGTAAACCTTCCGGAAATGCTCTAATTTATAGTGAAAACCCTATCAAAATCCGTTGCGTAGTTTAGAAGAACTAAGCGCACAAACAGACAGACGAGGATATTGACTAGCTTTATACTGTTTTTTATAGTATATTTATTTACGGAACGTTCCAGAGTAGAAGATACTCTCAATATCGCCCTTGTGTAAGACCACCATCCAGAATTGAAACATTGCTTGTCATGGCTTTAACCGTGTTTGGTGACCAGATCTGAATGGCCAGGTACTTCCCCACCTTCTTATGAAGTTGCATTACATGCAGTTACCTACAGGGTTTTCCAATAAGAGGTGTTATTTTGATATTCAATCGTAAAATATCAACGGTTTCGTTGCTTTTGTGGCACGTAGCGCCGTCTTGTTGAAAGTAAACGTTGTTCAGATCAATACCATCCAATTCCGGCCATAAAAAATCATTAATCATCTCTCGATAACGCAATCCATTCACCGTAACTGTTGCTCAAGCCCCATTTTCGAAGAAGTAAGGTCCAATGACTTCGCCGGACCATAAACCGCACCAAACAGTCATACGTTGAGAATAGAGAGGCTTTTCAACAATAACTCTTGGGTTTTCCGAGCCCCAGATGCGACAATTTTGTTTGTTGACGAAGCCACCGAGGTGGAAATGGGCCTCATCACTCGTTGTTGAAGCGTGTATCGTTCCATTTTTATTAATGGCGTAGTTTCTACTTGTCAAATGTCAAAAAATAACAGCTTCAAAAGTAACATCTACCGAAATAGCGGGCTATTCAAAATAACACCTCTTATTGGAAACCCTGTAGATACTTACCTTAACTATATGTCCGTACAGTAAAAACTTTTGAATGAAAACCTCTGGCTTCTTGAACTTGGCTTCGTTACCACGTGAAATCTAAAGTTAAACATTCTTAGGTCGGAGTTCCATCGTGATGTATGGAGCTTTGTAATATACGTTTAACTTTCAAAAGATTATGCAAGACGCCAAATTATTATTGTTTGTTATTTAAGGCGAAGCTTAATGCTAAATCACTATTTTGATTTATCTTTATAACGAATTGGTGGACATTGTGAAAACCAAAAAATATGCTTTAGATAAATTTGAAGGTTTTCCTATCGCTTCGCTTGAGTAGAATACAAATAAAATAATAAATTATTTAATAAAAAATATAAATGTAAACTACAATTTTTATTTATTTATTCAATAGAAATGTTTGAACGCGTAAAAGAAACAACTTTTAAAAAATACAGTTTTATAGCTAAGATTATCTGTGACGCTTTCGCTTGATTAACTTTTTTGCTTTCTTATAAAATTATTTACAAAATAAATAAAAACCAGTTTTGTGCTAGAAATTGAACGATTCTAGACTCCGTTTATCAAGCGATTTTGATGCCTATTACCTACATATAAGGCATACCAAGAATATACACATTTTGGGCTTGTAGCTTCCTCTTAAAAACTAATAATAATAACTCGCCAACTACACTGAGCCAGTGGAACTATGGCATCCGGAAATTGCGGTATTTAGGTAAGGAAGGTGGAGAAGTACCTGGCTATTCAGATTTGATCACTGAATACGGTTAAAGGCACACACACATTTTTATAATATACTCGTATACCTGCCTAAATATATCTTCGAAATTTGGCACTGGAAATTCTTTAAGACATGATTTTGTTGAGAAGGTAGAATTGAGGACTGAATAGTGATATTACAACGCGAGTTGCCTGCATACTGTCAGATTAATTTATTGACAAATCATAGTCAGAGAGACGGTCATGCCGCTTCTCGTGTTCTCCTTTCTCTGATTGGCTGGTCTATAAATTTTGAATTTCTAAGTTCCTTAACTAACATGTCAGGCTTCCACCAGGGCGATTCTGAGAGTATCTGTCTAAAACATTGGGGATTGATTGATCTTTCGCTACGGGTACAGTTTTACTTATCGTTTGCTAAGTTTTGATTTGTGAAAGAGCCTTCCCTAAAAAGTCTAACATTTTCAAATCCGTCAATTTTCATCGTTGTTCTCATCTAAAAGAGACAGTTATTTAACCAACGATAAGAACTAACAGTCTCTGTCGCTGGCAGCGCATAGACACAGGGCATGGCATACCAGCCAGATCTAGTGGCGGAGTGGTCCGAGCCAATATGTCCATTTTAGTGGACCTGTCCGGTAGTTTTACAGTTAAAATCAACTAACTACGCTCCGTATCGTGGGACGATAGGAGATGGGACAGAAATGGGAAACTTTGGTTTTAGAACGTTTGAGAACAAATGATTTTTACGTGCTAAATATAGCCAGAAACTCTGACAAAATTTTGATTCTGAGATAATTAACTTAGTTTTAGCTACCTTCGGGAGGCGGGTATGGGTACCGCTGCCCCGGGAACCAATTATTGGATAACCAACACCCCTGCCACAGGTCACCTCAAGTGGTTTGCTACCTTTGGTGACTTAGCAGAGGTGCCCGGGTTCGTGGGGTAAAGTTTGTCTAGGTCATGTCATGTCTTTGTTATAAGTTAGAGATTAAGCTTTATTAGCTTGTCTGACATTCGCGTGTCATTCACAATATTCTATTTTCTCACAGATTTCTTAACTTTTTTAAAATTCACCTAAATAAATAATGAACCGGCTAAGAATATGTAAGTAATGATTGTTTAATTAATACTACGACACATTCCAAACTGTATTGACCTTCTTAACTACGCGCTAAATTGATAACAAGAACCTGTTATAAACAGGTCCCAGTATATTTAGTTATATTTTGGTTATTCGTACACTTCATAAATCTATTTAAAATGATAATATAACTAAAAATTCAAAACGATCCGTTATGACGTCACAAATACCGCCCGGGATTTGTTTTACGCATTTATACGAAGCTTTTTTGATACCATCCCCATACGGAAACAATATAGGAACCCATATGAAAAATCTATGCTTTACACGATAACTTTTTTCGTACTTACGATATCATACAGATAGTTGCCACTAGAGAATATTTTGGGACGTTACTAAATCATCAAAAAATGGCAAAACGTTAAACGTAACCATATTATTTATCTGTTAGTATATACCTACTTTTATTATGTCATTTTCAGTATGGTCCTCCTATGATTGTGGCTGATAAGCCAAACAGGTACTTTGTAATACTTATTTAGGCAGTAGAATGTTATTGTTGCCAACTTTAAACATGGTGTCCAGCTTTAATTTTAGTTTGAATAACTGTATATATTATTTATTTTTTAAATAATTTTGCGGGTTTATATTATCAATGTTATAAAAGTTGAAATGTATTTTTTTACTATTATTTACTATAATGGTGTTGCTGTACGCTTCGGCGCTGGAATTCCCTAGAGCGATGAGCGGCTTATGAATTTATTTTAATATACTATTTTTTTAATAAATAAATAGATCACATGATAGCAGCTGTCATTTGCCTTTGCCGTCGCCGTCAACATATCATCTCATCAAAAAAACACGCATAATTCTCAATACAGAACAGTATTACATACACGTTCACAATAAGTGTTATATCTGTCTTACTTAGCAGATTTTAGGGTTGAGAACTCCTTATTAAAAAGTAAAAGGTTCTACTTATAATTGTGTTTATTAACGTTACAAATAATAGGTCTGGATTTAGCTACGCTGTTCATTACACGAGGGTTGGTAATTCTCTGGTTCGAGAAGCTTGTTCCCTGTCAATCTCATCTCACAAGTAATTGTTACACTCTAGCGACATCTGCCGGACTCTGGAGTAAGCTTTATGACTAGCGCCATCCATCGCTTAAATATTCAACGTATTACCATACATCACAATAAGTAATTAAAATTAAGATTACTCCTAAACATTTGGGATTAAGATTACTCCTAAACATTTGTGAAGAATATGGAAAACAGCATAATATGATGTACAACCCGAAGAAGACGGAATTGATTGCGTTCCACCACGGAAAAAGTCAAGATACAAGTAATATGCTCCCCGTATACCTTAACGAGGCAAAAATAAATACATGTTCGAACGTGAAATACTTGGGGCACATTATTAATGAAAACCTATCGGACGATGGCGATATCGAACGACAAAGGAGAAGCCTTAGCATAGTTTCTAACATGATTGCCCGCAGATTTTGCAAATGCAGCAATACCGTTAAAAAAATACTGTTCAACGCATTCTGTACTGGCCTGTATACGTGTGAGACATGGTGTCACTACCGAACTTGCTCGATGGAACGACTCCGAATTCAATATAATGACGCCTGTAGAATAATATTTGGATACCGAAGATACAGCAGCGCATCGACAATGTTCACGGAACTAGGACTGAATGGATTTGCCGGCCTGATGAGACACCGGGTCACTGGAGCCAGGATGCGGCTAATGGCCTCCGCCAATACGTTGGTGACCGCAGCCACCAGCACCAAGCGCCACTCCTGAGTGAGCGCTGGGCCCAAGCGCACTCAAGACCACACCCTGCATAGTTTTCCTTATTTGATAATTTATTATATCTATTGTACAAAAAAAAATGTATATCTATATGGGACGTGTGGGATTGCACAAACCTCCCCACATCCTGGAATAAAATATTATTATTATTATTATTAAAGTATTTTATTTATCGATATTTTATATATAAAACGAATTAAATATGCGACACTTTCACATCGTATAGTTTAGTAAAAAAAATTACGACAGATGTAAAATAATGTTAAACCGTTCGAAAATCGGTACTGAAATAGAACACCTCCTTTTTTCATCCCAAATCCACACAAATGAATGTACGACCTATATTGCATAATAAAAACCAAAACCTGAAGGATTCCGACATATTTTTTGATACATATAGTACTTTTGGTAGGAAATTGAAGTCTGTTTTCCTATAAAAAAAAAGAAAATGTGTACTTACTTCATTCACTATACTCTTTAAGTACTTTTTATGATTTATCTCTAAACTTGTATAAAAAATATTTGTACACTTTTATTTGACATTGTGCATTATCTATAAACAAAATAATTTTCTTTTATACTTTTTCCTTATTTACATGTAAAAAAATATTTAAAATTGTTATCTACCAGTAAATCTGTGAGAAATAGTTAGGATACAGGCGAATTCTCAAGTTATTGTTTTACAAAATTATATTTTAATTACTGTCTGTATCTGTGTTTTCTCCTTAAATAAATAAATAAATAGACATCTGTAAAAAAAATTAAACACTATTATTTCAGTTAAAATGTTGGAATTCCTTTTTGCAAAAATAAATTTAATAAATCTGACCTAACCTAAAGTGACCTTCTGAAGTACGTGGTACATTGATGATGAATTCAATTCAAGACACGTCCCCTCATAGTTGGCTACAAACCTCTGGGTAATACGTTTTTATACAATTCTCACTGATGTCGCTTGAACGTGTACCACATACTAATTAAATTGTATAATTTATAATTCAATTCAATTTTATTTATTATTTTTAAAATATTACTAAATGTTTCATTTTAGTGTGTATTTAAGGCCCAGTATATCGATTGATTTAAAGCTAGGCTTAGCGCGGCTTGTAACATTACATGTATAGGTCGGAAGTCTAGATGTCAGTAATATTCCAAGTGTTGTCTTTGATTTTAATAGAGGAATTTGCGTAATTTTTCTATATAAAACCAAATTACTGTCTAAGTGAGTGGTACATCTGTGCTCTCTACTGTCATCGAGAGATCGAGAGCTTTCAAAATATCAAATGTTTTAGGCGAGATTAATTTGCCAGTTGATTTTCCAGTCAGCTTCTTATAATACCCTACCAGACTATTTGTCTATTTTAGATTGACTGTCAATTCCTCATCGCTCGATCAATCAATATTCCATACTGATGAAATCAGGCAGTTTACACGAATTTCGGTGAGATCGAAGTACGTAATTAATCACGTAAACGTCATATTTGACATTTGTTACTGCTAGCGCCTCGTCGTATAAAATAGTAACTATTCTGCGACTTACCAAGGCTTAAGAGACCGATTTAGCCCGCTTAAATTTTTGTGAGGAATATGGCACATAGCGAGGATACGGAACGACTGATATACCAGGCCTAAGTACATTTGTATAGGAGAATTACATAAATATAAACAGTGGGTATCAACTATACTACAGGGTTTTCTAATAAGAGGTGTTGTTTTGATATTCAAAGAAACTTTTCCCGTAAAAGATCAATGGTTTCGTTGCTTGTGTGGCACGTAGCGCCGTCTTGTTGAAAGTAAACGTTGTCCAGATCAATACCACCCAATTCCGGCCATACAAAATCATTAATCATCTCTCGACAGCGCAATCCATTCACCGTAATTGTTGCTCCAGCCTCATTTTCGAAAAAGTAAGGTCTAATGACTCCGCCGGACAATAAACCGCACCAAACAGTCACACGTTGATGACAGAGAGGCTTTTCAACAATAGCTCTTGGGTTTTCCGAGCCCCAGATGCGACAATTTTGCTTGTTGACGAAGCCACCGAGGTGGAAATGGGCCTCATCACTCAAGATGATTTGCATTTGATTCACTCAAGTGAATTTTAATAATTTCAATGCGTTGTTGAAGCGTGTATCGTTCCATTTTTATTAATGGCGTAGTTTCTATTTGTCAAATGTCAAAAAATGACAGCTTCATCTACCGAAATAGCGGGCTATTCAAAATAACACCTCTTATTGGAAAAATCTATAGTAACAAAGCTTGCCTTTTGAATACTGCTTCATTGGTGCTAAATATGTCGATATCCGAATTGATTTTTTTCAACGGCAAGATAATTTCTCCCACAGAGTTTGAACAGTGCTCTCTTAATGCTCTCGATAATAGTCGATTATCGAACCATCCACGAATCAGTCTGAAGAAATGTATACATCCCTCCTGACCCGTAGATGGTTCATTCCAAGCATACCCAAAAGAAAATCGGTAGGACAGAACCATGGATAGTAGCTATACTTACACATTTTGATAAATCGTAATGTGAATCTGTCTGTGATATCTAATTTTTGAAGGAAAAAATCGTTTTTTTTTTTGGGAAAAATTTATATTTATAACTAGCAGCGATTTAGGCTCAATTGTTATCATAACTTTTCTTTCCTAGTAGCTTACCGCATTTGCCTCGATTTTATGGTATGTTGAACCTTAAAAAATGCTCCTAGCATACTAAAATAAATTTTATTCTAGCTTGTGTTTCGTCACTTGCAAATATGTTTATTTTATCTGTTAAAAGGCGCGAAAAAAAACTCCATGCCAAATGTCATCATTCCGATTTTTAAAAGTCATACGTACTGTTTTATCTACAGGAAATCCTCATATGACGTATTTATTTTCGTATTTCATCATTAAATTATATTTTTTATAATATTAGAGAGAAAAATACATTTCTCTGTATATCAGTTGGTAGATATATCCTGGGGAAACTATATTGAAAAAAATTTAAAACACGTTTATTAGTAACACATTCCCGTTACTAATAATCGTGTTTTAAATTTTACACACCCGTGAAACGTCAATTTACACAACTGTTAAACGGTTGTGTAAAATTTTAAATTACGTTTTTTACTAAGGCCCATCACCTGGTAAGACGGTATAATTAACAAAAAAATTTCATTTTGCAAAAAATAAGTAAGTTATTACTAAAATAGTTTCAGCTGGCGTACGACGGCAATTGGTATTTTACCCCTGGCGTTGCAAGAGTTAATCAACAGTTACCAAACAACCCTACTTACAACAATAAACATGAAAAACACTGACGTCAATGGGAGGCGGGTATGGGTACCGCCGCCCCAGGAACCATTTATTGGATATCCAACACCTCTCCCATGGGTCACCCCATGTGTTCGCTACGTTTGGCGATGTAGCAGGGGTGTCCGGGTTCATGGAGTGAGGTTTATCCGGGTCTTAGCGACGGATGCGTCTGTCCGCCAACTGCGTGGCAGGCCGGATCGGGAGAGACTGGTTGAGGGAGACCTTTTGACCTCTCCAACAGGACTCTCATGGAACATAGAATTGCACCGCAGTGGGAGGGATGGATAAATACGTCCGTCACTCCTAGACACACCGACCCCCAAATTCCTACACACCCCTCGTGCTTTTTTTCTTCTCAGAACTTATTTTGTTAAAAAAAACCTCCACACAGCATTCCCAAAGCTCTGCTCTGAGAGAATTATTAACAGGACCTCCTGCGTGGAGCTAATGTAAAAAAATGGACAAAATGCTTACAGGCAGAGAAAGGGGACCCTTCAAATAAATATTTTTTTCGCTAATTGCCGATTTTCAACCAACGTCAAATGAGACCGGAGTTCAAACACATAGGTATTAGATTTTTTATTTTACTATTATTTTTTTTTAAATTTCTTTATTTAATATTAAATTTACAATTACATGTTATTACGTTACATTAAGTTTATTTTCTTTTTATTGCAGTACATCGTGATACACCTTTTTTTAGAGCAAATGCTCGTGTTAAAAAGGCGGAGAAACGCGTGTAAATAATAATTTAACATATTTTTTCAGAGAGTGTAAAGATAATGAAAAGAATTTTTATTTTTTAATGTAACAAAATAAAAAATTTATATGTAACAACATTTTATCAAATAGAAAAGAGAAAAGGATATAAAAGAAGGAAAGAGATAAGAATAAGAAATAAGAGAAAAGGATTTCAATATAATAATAATTGAGAGATTATATTGTATTTTTAAGTATAAACGATTTTAATATGCTATTGATATAGTGTTTTTATTGAGTGTTTGAATTTTTTATAATTCGTTTCCAATCTTAAGTTAAGAGGTAATTGGTTAAACCATTTGACACCAAAATATTTATAAAATTGTTGGGCTGTGGTGGTGTTACAGCGTGGGATAGTTATAGAGCCAAGAATACTTTGTCTATTGCTGTTCGAAAAAGTTATTAAGTTGTCATTGTTAAAACAATCTTTATGTATTTGAAAAAGAGTTTTTTTTTATAAATAATATGAAGTAAAGGGACTTATTCTTGAAATAATCTAATTGTGGGGTAATCATACGGTTTTTTCAAAATTATTTTTACTAATATTCTTTGGATGATTTCTAAAGGTAAGAGAGAAGTTATGAATGCTCCACCCCCAACCAACAATTCCATATTGTAATACTGATTGAATTAGTGAAAAATAGATGGTTCTTAATAATTTAAAATTTAGTATGTTTCGTATTCTAAGAAAAATGTACAATAATTTTCTTAACCTTTCTACTATTGCGTTGATTTGTAATTTCCACTTTATGTTACTATCTATAATTACACCTAGATATTTAACATTAGTTTTAACAGTAAGTACAGAGCAGTCAGGTTTACATAAATTTGAAATTCTATTACAATTACATGAGTGTATACTTATCTTTAAATTATCAGGGAATGAATTTTTATTAATGGTGAAAGGTATTGTAAAAGTTTTTTCAGTATTAAGTGTTAACAAATTTTTATCGAACCATTTTTTTAGTATGTTTATATCTAACTCTGCTGTTCTTTGGGTTTCATTCCAAGTTAATCCCTCAGTTAAAATTGCTGTGTCGTCAGCTTATGAAATAAGTTTAGACATAATTGAGAGTTTAGAAATTAGATTAAAGTGGAAAAATTGAAAATAATTTGTACCTACATTTATTGGATTCAAGTTAATTTAGCCAATGTTATAAATAAACTTACTGAACTTATCGTCAATAGGAACTTGTAACTCGAAACTCCCATGGTGCAATGCATCCGGTTGAAGTAAACATGAAGTTATCTCCTATCTGACCACATGGCTATATGGGTATTATTGGCTATTGGCATATATAAAGCTTGCATTCATAACGAAATACTAAAATAAGAAACCATCATGTGATAAACATCGTTTTACGAAGGTCTTTACGTAAATATTACGTGCTGGTTACCGACAGAAAACTTACAAATTTCACAGATTTTAACTGGCGATTTTTGGGCTTATTTGGACTATAAATGTAGATTTCGTTTTGGTCTCCGGTGACATTTTTTTGATTTTAAAACGACAAATTTTTTTTTTCTTGATCTCATTAGAAGAAGAAGAAACAAACTGATATAAAAAACCAATATTTATCAGCAAAGGCGGTTCATGGCCTATCCTATATTTTTTTAATCTAATAATTTATAATTATTATACTACGGATTCGATGCCATCGGCGGCATTTATTTTTTCTCGGAAGATTTAATAAAAAAATTATGGTTGTTTCAGGCTAATAATTAATATATGAATTAACACCCTTTTTTACTTTAAAAAACCTTTAAATGGCATTAAAATTTTTTAGGGAGGGGTGGGGGTGTACGAATACGGTTGATAATTCCAAAAAGTGCTATGAAGTTATGAAAAGTGATGAAACAGAAACTGAGTTGAATGGTTACATATGAAACCTATTTAACCTAGTTTTTGTTTAATCACTTTTCAAAACTTAATAACACTTTTTATAGGTGTGTTGAATTATCACTTTGATGAGTTATCCGGTCACCCTCCATGGCATGACAAAAAACGGTGACCGGGTATGTCATCAGAATGACAGTTCAACACACCTACAAAAAGTGATATAAAGTCATGAAAAGCGATGAATTAAACTAAGTTACATAGGTAACTATTTAACCTAGTTTTTGTTTTATCACTTTCACCGACTTTAAAGGTGGGTTGAATTGTCATTTTGAGGAGTTATCATGGAACCAAAGTGAATTCTCGCAACGAACCAGCACCGAATGATAAATTGTGCTATTAAATTATGCATCGACCATTTTCCATTTGAAAGTAATAAATTAATACTGGTGCCCTGAACCGTACTGGGTTCATTCTGTAATTCAGTTTCAATAAGCACTGAATGGGTCGTTTAGATTACAGTTTGTTTCTAATGAAAGTTCATCTCTTGAGTGGTGCAGCGCAGTGCCGTAGAATTTACATTAATAAATCAATCACTTTTTTAAAAATTAAAATTATGTAATAATTATCTTCTTCTCTAATATGTAATCTAAATAGTATAAAACAAAGTCGCTATCCGCGTCTGTCTGTTTATGCGCTTAGTTCTTCTAAACTACGCAATGATACGATTTTCATCATTTAGAGAATTTCTTCCGGAAGGTTTATATATATATATATATATATACATATATATATATATATAAGACATGCATATTATATTTATAGAAAGTAGAGAAAACTGTTGTTGTTGTTGTTTCTGTTGTGTCTTCGGGGTTTTCTCACAAATTCAATAAAAGTCCTCCTTCAACAAAACACTTGGATTTTTATTGTGATAGATTAACAACCAGCTCAGGTACGGGGGCTCCATCGAAGCCAGAGTAAAGCTGGCCTCTCAGAAGCTAGGCGCACTGTACAGGGCCCGCAGATACTTTAATAATACACAACTGCTGACCCTGTACAAATCGCAAGTGCGCCCTACTGTCGAATTTGGCAGCCATCTCTGGTCCGGAGCCCCTAAATACCTGAAAAAAACCCTTGACTCGGTGCAAAAACGGGCGGTCCGTTTGATAGATTCCCCAATCTTAACAAACGGCCTGCAATCTTTAGAGCACAGGCGTCAGGTAGGTAGGTATGCTGTCCTTGTTCTATCGGTATTACAATGGAAGATGCTCTGAGGAACTAGCGTCATTGATCCCTTCGGCACCGGTGCGTAGTCGAGATACACGCCAAACGCCCGCCCAACATTTGTACACGGTTGACATTTGTCACATGAGAACGGGTCGCTTCTACGATTCGTCCTTAAGTTCAACAGCTCGGCTGTGGAACGAACTGCCGGCCTCTGTTTCCTCCCTCCTACAACATGGGACTCTTCAAGACCCATGTTCACTCCTTCCTCTCCACAAAAAGACCCTCCACACAGCATCCCCAAAGATGACATAGGCTCTGAGGGAAATTATTTTCTTCAAGGCCTCCTGTGTGGAGTTAATATAAAGAAAAAAAAACGATATCTTTATTAGCAGGCGGTTGGAATAATCTGGACCCTGACCTTGAGGTTTATCACCTTATTTACTATCCTATTATTCTCTACTGCTAACTCCATCTATATACTAATATAGTGCCATCTACACTAATATCATGGTGGTCGTTTACCGGGGCGATTCAGATTCTGAATACATCTTCTCTAAATAGTATAAAATAATGTCGCTATCCGCGTCTGTTTGTTTGAGCGCTTAGTTCTTCTAAACTGCGCAACGGATTTTGATACAGTTTTCACTACCATTTCGAGAATTTCTTCCGGAAGGTTTATATATATAATACATGTATATTATATTTATATAAAGTAGAGAAAAGACGATGTTTTGTAATTAAGTCGTAAAAAAAATATTTTCGGGCGCTTACACTGCTAACGCTGGCTAAACCTTATGAGATACATCAAAATAATGTACTACGGAATTGTATATCTAGAACAGGCCTACAGAAAAGTCTGCGATGGTATATGTCTATCTCGTAAGGATAACCCTGAGCAACTCCTGGTACACGTCAGCTGGTACATTAATAGAAATCATATTTCACCCGCCGCCCATGTTGTCTCGCGTGTGGCCTGTGGAGTATAGGTGTAATGGGTAATGGAAGCCCATAGCATACGTGCTATTTATCATCCAACGTGAGGTTAATTCCCGCCCGGGTATGCAACGCCACTCGGGGTCAATGTAATAACGGCTCCACTTAAAGATGAGATAATCGACACATTTGACATCGAAACGCAGACAACTTATTTTAAAAATAAATAACTGCGCCAACTTAAAAAACAGAAATAAACGACACTAACGAAATTTATGAGAAAAAAAAATCGTTTATTATCATCAGTGGATCAAAACGCTGCAATCGCGTAACCGAGCGTTTTTAAAAAATTTTATTAATTCTTTTATTTTTTTATACACAGTTTAAATAAGTTTTGTTAAGGCGATGCACTACGTCGTGTTATATTTTAAATCAAGCCGCTATCAATAACACACCTTACGTAGATGGCGATAAGACTTAAATTGTCGCTTAACACCATCCAGCTGTTTTGATTTATGCAAGAAAAAAACATGGACAAAAATTCCTTATCCTTAAGCGCACGAAAATATTTTTTTTTGCGACTTGATTACAAAACATCGTCTTTTCTCTACTTCATAAAAATATAATATGCATGAGTTATATATACAAACCTTCCGGAAGAAATTCTCTAAACGATAGTCAAAACCGTATCAAAATCCGTTGCGTAGTTTAGAAGAATTAAGCCCACAAACAGACAGACGCGGATAGCTACTTTGTTTTATACTATTCAAAGAAAATTAAGGCGAAGCTAAATGCTAAATCACTATTTTGATTAATCTTTATAAAGAATTGGTGTAAATTATGAATACCAAAAAATATGCTTTATTAATTGAAGGTTATACTATCGCTTCGCTTGAGTAGAATACAAATAATAAAATAAATTACTCAATAAAAAATATAAATATGAACTTTCTTCATATGAAGCGGTTACTTTGTGATGTGACATTATAATTTAAAATTAAACAATAACTTTGTAAACATCACTTATAGGTAAATACTTAATGCCGACGGGGTTTCGCTACAACCGTAGCTTCATCAGGGCAGTATAATACTAAACATCTAAAATATAAATTAACATGTGTTGATATCACGGTAAGTGGACAGTCTGAGCTACAGTGGAAGAGGTAGGGATAGGTGGGAGATTGAGAGGCGAGTGCTCTTTGTCAATAGGGAACAATCTGAGTATAGGGCTTTTATTTAGGTTTATTTGGTTGTTGATGACTTTGCTATTGACGTTTTTGGATTTCCTTAACTCTAGCGCCTCTAAGTTATATGATTTGCAAATTCGGAGAACCCATTACTGTTTAAGCATCTTAGGTGTTCTTTGACTCGCGTGTTGATAAAAAACCTCCCACCAGATATCAAACCAGCTTTTTACACTAACAATAGTATAGGTAAATTTTTGATGAACGTTAAGGACAAATAACATCGGTTAAATCATTTAGGTATTTACTCACTGCAATGTAGTGACTGTCCCGCGTTTTACATAGGCAAAACAGCGCGTAATATCAACACGCGAGTCAAAGAACACCTAAGATGCTTAAACAGTAATGGGTTCTCCGAATTTGCAAATAATCTCATAGCAACCAACCATACGTTTGACAAAAATACTGGCGTCAGTCTATTACATAAAAACGGAATAGGTCTTAGGTTGGATAACTTAAAGGCGCTAGAGTTCAGGAAAGCCAAAAACGTCAATAGCAAAGTCATCAACAACCAAATAAACCTAAATAAAAGCCCTATACTCAGATTGTTCCCTATTGACAAAGAACACTCGCCTCTCAATCTCCCACCTATCCCTACCTCTTCCACTGTAGCTCAGACTGTCCACTTACCGTGATATCAATACATGTTAATTTATATTTTAGATGTTTAGTATTATATTGCCCTGATGAAGTTACGGTTGTAGCGAAACCCGGTCGGCATTAAGTATTTACCTATAAGTGATGTTTACAAAGTTATTGTTTAATTTTAAAATAAATATGAACTATTAAAAAGAAACATTTTTCAATTAAAATGTATGAACGCGTAAAGGACACAATTTAAAAAAATACATTATTATAGCTAAGATTATTTGTGACAGTTTCACTTGATTAAATTTTTTGCTTTCTTATAAAATTATTTACAGAATAAATAAAAACCAGTTTTTTGCTTGAAATCGAACGTTTCTAGACTCCCTTTATCAAGGGATTTTAATGCCTATTACCTACGATTTAAGGTATACCAAGAATATACACATTTTTGGCTTGTAGCTTCCTCTTAAAGAAGAGTGCTTGCTCCTGCTATGTCACGTTCATAAAATGTAAACTATTAAAAAAAACATTTTTTCAATTGAAATGTATGAACGCGTAAAGGAAACAATTAAAAAAAAATACAGTATTATAGCTAAGATTATTTGTGACAGTTTCACTTAATTAACTTTTTTGCTTTCTTATAAAATTATTTACAAAATAAATAAAAATCAGTTTTGTGCTTGAAATCGAACGTTTCTAGACCCCGTTTGTCAAGCGATTTTAATGCCTATTACCTACAATATAAGGTATACCAAGAATTTACACATTTTAGCTTGTAGCTTCCCCTTAACTGAATAATTCTTTCCACAGTTTATTCAATAGTTGAACTCAATCGAGTATATTAGAAGAATAAAAAGTTTGACAATAATATTATCCTTGTCAAATCCCTTAGAATTTATAATATTTCTTTTATGTTGTTGTTTGGACAGAGTACGGTGGCATTCCATCTTGTGGTTACTCGCTCCATTGGCTTATATTGTATTTGTGTTGTTTCAGGGGTATCTGTACCTGTGGAGAGAGTGTGGTACATTTTCTCCCGATGATCTGGACCAGCTGTTTAGCAATATTGAAGAAATTTACCACTTCAACAGGTAACTGAAAAAATAACTTTATATTAAGAATCTTCAAAATCTGCAGAACCTAATTATTTTATTTTATATTATAGAAACAAACAGTACATGATTTACAGAGTTAAAACAATTTACAGGAATAAGATACTTCATGTTTTGTACCTATGATATGTTTCCTTGTAATGTCGGCTAAGTGGTATGTTTATTCCTTAATTACCAGGTGGCTTGTGTAGTTTATAGGTGTGTGTGTGACGTGTGTAATGTATGTGGGAGTGTCTGTATGTATGCGCATTGAATAGTTTAAATTATTGACATGATGCGACGTTTGAATTTGGGCAGTGAATCCGAACAAATGTCAATGTTAGAGTCAAGACAAATATTATTTAGAGTATGAAGAGCTCCGTTAATTGTCGAATTAGATGCTGCATTTGTTTTATAATTAAGCGTGTGGAATAGCACTGTATGTCGTTTACGTCTCAAAGGTATGTTAATGTTAATAATGGACGGAAGTTCAGTACAGTCAAATGTCATTGTTTAAAATTCTGTGTATAAATTCATTAAAAATAATTCTCAGACACTTGATGATCCCGGAATGGATTATTTCTGTAAAAAAATGTATAGTGGATTTCCACTCAAGACGCTTGCAGGTATAAGTATGCATATCGACTTATGGACGATATATCTGAGTACTTACGTTACCAATGATTAAGTACAGTAGAAATAGTCATTTTTTGGATCAACTGGCAGAAGAATCAGCAGTCAGGGGGATAACTGCTCAGGGGATCAACTGTCGGTTGAACAACTGTCGGGGGGCCAACTGTCGGGGGATCAAGAGTCTTGTCACCATACTGAAAGAAGGTTCAATTCTCAGGTAGTTCAAATCGGCTAGCTAAGTCCACTAACAACATTTTCCGCTTAATTAGGTAAGAAGTAAATTTTCAAATATTGTTAGGTTATTCGTAACCTGGGAAATTTTGAATTTCTTTTTGAACTCTTGGCAAGCCAAGATGCCAAACAAAACGTCTGTGACCAAGTGGGTCTTTCGACGACCCCATGCATTTTTTTGTCTTATGGGCTTTTAAACTGTAGAAACCACAATTATTAATGGTAATTTAAGTATTTGCGCAGAAATACGTAAAATATTAAAATGATATGTCAAGTACAGGGTTTTCCAATAAGAGTTGTTATTTTGATATTCAATCGTAAAAGATCAATGGTTTCGTTGCTTGTGTGGCACTTAGCGCCGTATTGTTGAAAGTAAACGTTGTCCAGATCAATACCATCCAACTCCGGCCATAAAAAATCATTAATCATCTCTCGATAGCGCAATCCATTCGCCGCAACTATTGCTCCAGCCTCGTTTTCGAAACAGTAAGGTCCAATGACTCCGCCGGACCATAAACCGCACCAAACAGTCACACGTTGAGGATAGAGAGGGTTTTCAACAATAACTCTTGGGTTTTCCGAGCCCAAGATGCGACAATTTTGCTTGTTGACGAAGCCACCGAGGTGGAAATGGGCCTCATCACTCAAGATGATTTGCATTTGATTCAATCAAGTGAATTTTAATAATTTCAATGCGTTGTTGAAGCGTGTATCGTTCCATTTTTATTAATGGCGTTTCTACTTGTCAAATGTCAAAAAACGACAGTTTCAAAAGTAACATCTACCGGAATAGCGGGCTATTAAAAATAACACCTCTTATTGGAAAACCCTGTATTTAAGCTAATATAAGGAGGATAGTAATTTTGTGTACTACCTACTCCCCCGCTTGGCTGCGGGATGGTTATAAAAGTGCAAATGTAATTTTTGAAACGAAGGCAACTGTCTTAACCGCAATTCTAAAAACTTTTACTTTCTGATCCAAAACAATGGTTCCTTGACCTTCAGACGTGACCGTAATTTCATTTCAGACGTGACATTGTCTTCCTTTGTCAGCATTTTCCCTCAATGGGGACATCCTGTCAGATTCAAGTTCCTACCCAATAAATCCCCAATAAAATACCACATTACAGAATAATAATATTATTAGTTTAGTGTATCCGCTGTGACCACCGAAGCGATAATTTGAAAGAAGTTTGCTGTGGGCGTGTCTGCGTAACAAAAAAAAACATGTAGGTATATATTTATTTACAATTTGTGGTTTTACTGATTAAGTTATTCGAAAAATAAAATTATTCATCCTAGACTTGCAGAAATATGAAATGATTTCCCCGTTCCTACATTATTTTATTTTATTCATTTATTTATTGTTTCTTCACAAATGAATAAATAAGAAGATAAAAAAGGACTGGAATTCTTCATTTATTAAATAATTATCGCGGTTTTATGTTGCGGTAATACTTGTTAAGAAAATCATCTCATTATAAAAATAACCTTTTCAAATCCGGACCGATAATACATTTTCCTCGTATGTTCAATTATTTTTATTCTACATAAGATTTGACATTTGTAACAATATTTCTCATGTTTTATCCTGGATAATTAATTTGACACCAGACGAGCCCAATAGGATTTAAAAATTTTATGAGCACGTGTTCGGACATCGTGACAAAACATCGATATTTTACTTAAAGTTTATCGGGATACCTATCAATTCATTCGTCAATGGCCTAAAATCCCCTTTTCAACAGGAATACGAATAATTTGAAGAGATTTTTAATACATTATGGCGATGCCATGCGTAGTAATGCAAAATCATGTGTTTTTGGTTTGAAAATTTGGTCGCCTAGAAATGTTTCAGATACTTTAATTAAATACTGCGAGTAGAATACATTTTGGCCTTTGAAATAATCGAGTATTTTCTAGATAAGTCTTTTTATAAGCCCAGAAAAAATAATGGGTAAATATTCGGAATCGCTGGACAAGGATTATATGAAATATTTTTAAATAAAACCTTCTGATTTACCTTAATTACTATAAAAAGAATCTGACTGCATTTGGGATATTTTTAATTTTAGCATTTTAATTTTTAATTACGTAAATCGAAAATTCACTTTCGTTGTATGGGATGACAGCTGGAATGATTTCTGTTGATGACATTTTTCTCTGGTTGGTATTCCTGATACGAGTAGCTAGAATTTGAATCATTTCAGAATGCAAATTCTAGTTAGGTACTGTTCTGGCCAAACTCGAAAAATAAAATATTTTTATGTTACTTAAAAAACTTAAATTATTTATATTTAGGTAGTTTTATAATTATTGTTTTATTTAACCTTAACTATAGTAACCTAACCTATAATAATCAAACCTAAACTAAACTAACCTATATCTTAACCTAACCCATAATAATCCAACCTAACCTAACCTATAATAATCCAACCTTACCTAACCTAACCTATATCCTAATGATAATCGAACCTAACCTATAATAATCGAACCTAACCTACAATTATCCAACCTAACCTAACCTATAATAATCCAACCTAACCTAACCTAACCTATAATAATCCAACCTAACCTATAATAATCCAACCCTACCTAACCTATAATAATTCAACCTAACCTAACCTATAATAATCCAACCTTACCTAACCTAACCTATATCCTAATGATAATCGAACCTAACCTATAATAATCGAACCTAACCTACAATTATCCAACCTAACCTAACCTATAATAATCCAACCTAACCTAACCTAACCTATAATAATCCAACCTAACCTATAATAATCCAACCCTACCTAACCTATAATAATCCAACCTAACCTAACCTATAATAATCCAACCTAACTTAACCTATAAATGTTGGGGAACCTTTAATAACGCCTGCTCGCGTCACCTTTAGAGTTATATCCCAGTTTTCAAGTAGTTTGTGGGCTACGCTAGGTTTGTATAGACTGGTTTGTGATTTAATTCTACCTAATCCAACCTAACCTAACCTAACCTATATCCTAATAATAATCCAACCTAATCTATAATAATCGAACCTAACCTACAATAATCCAACCTAACCTATAATAATCCAACCTAACCCATATCCTGATAATAATCATTCCTAACCTATAATAATCCAACCGAACCTATAATATCCAATCTATCCTAACCTTAATCCTAATAATAAACCAACCTAACCTATAATAATCCAACCTAACCTATAATAATCCAACCTAACCTATAATAATCCAACCTAACCTATAATAATCCAACCTAACCTAACCTATAATAATCCAACCTTACCTAACCTAACCTATATCCTAATGATAATCGAACCTAACCTATAATAATCGAACCTAACCTACAATTATCCAACCTAACCTAACCTATAATAATCCAACCTAACCTAACCTAACCTATAATAATCCAACCTAACCTATAATAATCCAACCTAACCTAACCTACAATAATCCAACCTAACCTATAATAATCCAACCTAACCCATATCCTGATAATAATCATTCCTAACCTATAATAATCCAACCGAACCTATAATATCCAATCTATCCTAACCTTAATCCTAATAATAAACCAACCTAACCTATAATAATCCAACCTAACCTATAATAATCCAACCTAACCTATAATAATCCAACCTAACCTATAATAATCCAACCTAACCTAACCTATAATAATCCAACCTTACCTAACCTAACCTATATCCTAATGATAATCGAACCTAACCTATAATAATCGAACCTAACCTACAATTATCCAACCTAACCTAACCTATAATAATCCAACCTAACCTAACCTAACCTATAATAATCCAACCTAACCTATAATAATCCAACCCTACCTAACCTATAATAATCCAACCTAACCTAACCTATAATAATCCAACCTAACTTAACCTATAAATGTTGGGGAACCTTTAATAACGCCTGCTCGCGTCACCTTTAGAGTTATATCCCAGTTTTCAAGTAGTTTGTGGGCTACGCTAGGTTTGTATAGACTGGTTTGTGATTTAATTCTACCTAATCCAACCTAACCTAACCTAACCTATATCCTAATAATAATCCAACCTAATCTATAATAATCGAACCTAACCTACAATAATCCAACCTAACCTATAATAATCCAACCTAACCCATATCCTGATAATAATCATTCCTAACCTATAATAATCCAACCGAACCTATAATATCCAATCTATCCTAACCTTAATCCTAATAATAAACCAACCTAACCTATAATAATCCAACCTAACCTATAATAATCCAACCTAACCTATAATAATCCAACCTAACCTATAATAATCCAACCTAACCTAACCTATAATAATCCAACCTTACCTAACCTAACCTATATCCTAATGATAATCGAACCTAACCTATAATAATCGAACCTAACCTACAATTATCCAACCTAACCTAACCTATAATAATCCAACCTAACCTAACCTAACCTATAATAATCCAACCTAACCTATAATAATCCAACCTAACCTAACCTACAATAATCCAACCTAACCTATAATAATCCAACCTAACCCATATCCTGATAATAATCATTCCTAACCTATAATAATCCAACCGAACCTATAATATCCAATCTATCCTAACCTTAATCCTAATAATAAACCAACCTAACCTATAATAATCCAACCTAACCTATAATAATCCAACCTAACCTATAATAATCCAACCTAACCTATAATAATCCAACCTAACCTAACCTATAATAATCCAACCTTACCTAACCTAACCTATATCCTAATGATAATCGAACCTAACCTATAATAATCGAACCTAACCTACAATTATCCAACCTAACCTAACCTATAATAATCCAACCTAACCTAACCTAACCTATAATAATCCAACCTAACCTATAATAATCCAACCCTACCTAACCTATAATAATCCAACCTAACCTAACCTATAATAATCCAACCTAACTTAACCTATAAATGTTGGGGAACCTTTAATAACGCCTGCTCGCGTCACCTTTAGAGTTATATCCCAGTTTTCAAGTAGTTTGTGGGCTACGCTAGGTTTGTATAGACTGGTTTGTGATTTAATTCTACCTAATCCAACCTAACCTAACCTAACCTATATCCTAATAATAATCCAACCTAATCTATAATAATCGAACCTAACCTACAATAATCCAACCTAACCTATAATAATCCAACCTAACCCATATCCTGATAATAATCATTCCTAACCTATAATAATCCAACCGAACCTATAATATCCAATCTATCCTAACCTTAATCCTAATAATAAACCAACCTAACCTATAATAATCCAACCTAACCTATAATAATCCAACCTAACCTATAATAATCCAACCTAACCTATAATAATCCAACCTAACCTAACCTATAATAATCCAACCTAACCTATAATAATCCAACCTAACCTAACCTATAATAATCCAACCTAACCTATAATAATCCAACCTAACCTAACCTATAATAATCCAACCTTACCTAACCTAACCTATATCCTAATGATAATCGAACCTAACCTATAATAATCGAACCTAACCTACAATTATCCAACCTAACCTAACCTATAATAATCCAACCTAACCTAACCTAACCTATAATAATCCAACCTAACCTATAATAATCCAACCCTACCTAACCTATAATAATCCAACCTAACCTAACCTATAATAATCCAACCTAACTTAACCTATAAATGTTGGGGAACCTTTAATAACGCCTGCTCGCGTCACCTTTAGAGTTATATCCCAGTTTTCAAGTAGTTTGTGGGCTACGCTAGGTTTGTATAGACTGGTTTGTGATTTAATTCTACCTAATCCAACCTAACCTAACCTAACCTATATCCTAATAATAATCCAACCTAATCTATAATAATCGAACCTAACCTACAATAATCCAACCTAACCTATAATAATCCAACCTAACCCATATCCTGATAATAATCATTCCTAACCTATAATAATCCAACCGAACCTATAATATCCAATCTATCCTAACCTTAATCCTAATAATAAACCAACCTAACCTATAATAATCCAACCTAACCTATAATAATCCAACCTAACCTATAATAATCCAACCTAACCTATAATAATCCAACCTAACCTAACCTATAATAATCCAACCTAACCTATAATAATCCAACCTAACCTATAATAATCCAACCTAACCTATAATAATCCAACCTAACCTAACCTATAATAATCCAACCTTACCTAACCTAACCTATATCCTAATGATAATCGAACCTAACCTATAATAATCGAACCTAACCTACAATTATCCAACCTAACCTAACCTATAATAATCCAACCTAACCTAACCTAACCTATAATAATCCAACCTAACCTATAATAATCCAACCCTACCTAACCTATAATAATCCAACCTAACCTAACCTATAATAATCCAACCTAACTTAACCTATAAATGTTGGGGAACCTTTAATAACGCCTGCTCGCGTCACCTTTAGAGTTATATCCCAGTTTTCAAGTAGTTTGTGGGCTACGCTAGGTTTGTATAGACTGGTTTGTGATTTAATTCTACCTAATCCAACCTAACCTAACCTAACCTATATCCTAATAATAATCCAACCTAATCTATAATAATCGAACCTAACCTACAATAATCCAACCTAACCTATAATAATCCAACCTAACCCATATCCTGATAATAATCATTCCTAACCTATAATAATCCAACCGAACCTATAATATCCAATCTATCCTAACCTTAATCCTAATAATAAACCAACCTAACCTATAATAATCCAACCTAACCTATAATAATCCAACCTAACCTAACCTATAATAATCCAACCTTACCTAACCTAACCTATATCCTAATGATAATCGAACCTAACCTATAATAATCGAACCTAACCTACAATTATCCAACCTAACCTAACCTATAATAATCCAACCTAACCTAACCTAACCTATAATAATCCAACCTAACCTATAATAATCCAACCTAACCTAACCTACAATAATCCAACCTAACCTATAATAATCCAACCTAACCCATATCCTGATAATAATCATTCCTAACCTATAATAATCCAACCTAACCCATATCCTGATAATAATCATTCCTAACCTATAATAATCCAACCGAACCTATAATATCCAATCTATCCTAACCTTAATCCTAATAATAAACCAACCTAACCTATAATAATCCAACCTAACCTATAATAATCCAACCTAACCTATAATAATCCAACCTAACCTATAATAATCCAACCTAACCTAACCTATAATAATCCAACCTAACCTATAATAATCCAACCTAACCTAACCTATAATAATCCAACCTAACCTATAATAATCCAACCTAACCTAACCTATAATAATCCAACCTTACCTAACCTAACCTATATCCTAATGATAATCGAACCTAACCTATAATAATCGAACCTAACCTACAATTATCCAACCTAACCTAACCTATAATAATCCAACCTAACCTAACCTAACCTATAATAATCCAACCTAACCTAACCTATAATAATCCAACCTAACTTAACCTATAAATGTTGGGGAACCTTTAATAACGCCTGCTCGCGTCACCTTTAGAGTTATATCCCAGTTTTCAAGTAGTTTGTGGGCTACGCTAGGTTTGTATAGACTGGTTTGTGATTTAATTCTACCTAATCCAACCTAACCTAACCTAACCTATATCCTAATAATAATCCAACCTAATCTATAATAATCGAACCTAACCTACAATAATCCAACCTAACCTATAATAATCCAACCTAACCCATATCCTGATAATAATCATTCCTAACCTATAATAATCCAACCGAACCTATAATATCCAATCTATCCTAACCTTAATCCTAATAATAAACCAACCTAACCTATAATAATCCAACCTAACCTATAATAATCCAACCTAACCTATAATAATCCAACCTAACCTATAATAATCCAACCTAACCTAACCTATAATAATCCAACCTTACCTAACCTAACCTATATCCTAATGATAATCGAACCTAACCTATAATAATCGAACCTAACCTACAATTATCCAACCTAACCTAACCTATAATAATCCAACCTAACCTAACCTAACCTATAATAATCCAACCTAACCTATAATAATCCAACCTAACCTAACCTACAATAATCCAACCTAACCTATAATAATCCAACCTAACCCATATCCTGATAATAATCATTCCTAACCTATAATAATCCAACCGAACCTATAATATCCAATCTATCCTAACCTTAATCCTAATAATAAACCAACCTAACCTATAATAATCCAACCTAACCTATAATAATCCAACCTAACCTATAATAATCCAACCTAACCTATAATAATCCAACCTAACCTAACCTATAATAATCCAACCTTACCTAACCTAACCTATATCCTAATGATAATCGAACCTAACCTATAATAATCGAACCTAACCTACAATTATCCAACCTAACCTAACCTATAATAATCCAACCTAACCTAACCTAACCTATAATAATCCAACCTAACCTATAATAATCCAACCCTACCTAACCTATAATAATCCAACCTAACCTAACCTATAATAATCCAACCTAACTTAACCTATAAATGTTGGGGAACCTTTAATAACGCCTGCTCGCGTCACCTTTAGAGTTATATCCCAGTTTTCAAGTAGTTTGTGGGCTACGCTAGGTTTGTATAGACTGGTTTGTGATTTAATTCTACCTAATCCAACCTAACCTAACCTAACCTATATCCTAATAATAATCCAACCTAATCTATAATAATCGAACCTAACCTACAATAATCCAACCTAACCTATAATAATCCAACCTAACCCATATCCTGATAATAATCATACCTAACCTATAATAATCCAACCTAACCTATAATATCCAATCTATCCTAACCTTAATCCTAATAATAAACCAACCTAACCTATAATAATCCAACCTAACCTATAATAATCCAACCTAACCTATAATAACATCACCTTTTTTAATTTTTCTATTTTATAAAACATACCTAAATATCTTTATTTTATTTTTCGAGTTTGGCTAAAATAGTACCTACCTAGTATTTGCACATGGTAAAAAATATAGCCACTCGTATCATGAACACAAACAAAAGAAAATTTTATCAACAGAAACCCAGACACCATTCCAGCTGTCATCCCATACAACGAGAGTGAATTTTCGATTTACGTAATTAAAAATTAAAATGCTAAAATTGAAAATATCCCAAATGCAGTCAGATTCCTTTTATAGTAATTAAGGTAAATCGGAAGGTTTTATTTAAAAATATTTCATATAATCCTTGTCCAGCGATTCCGAATAATTACCAAATAATGTATAAGGCCTATGAAAGTAGTAGATGTAGTGCATCGCCTTAACAATTTTTTTATCATGAAGTTTTCTACTGCACCGTTACCGTAGACTACTGCGATGTAACAGGGACTGTTGATTGATATTCCAAATTATTTTGAACCAGTTTGAGGCCAGTGTGTGTGTGCACAAATGCATACATTCAAACGTGCGCTCTTTGAAATGATTTGCCACTGCAGATGGCTACGGTGATAAAACCGATAATTAATTATTAGGTATCGCTTTATATAGAATACACAGGCCGTTATCGCTGAATAATATATTTTATTATACATTTCAAGTGGTGACTGGTGACTAACGAACGCAATAAACCGATAACGACCTTTTTATAATCGCATCGAATGACTCTTGTGACGTGACCTTACCTCGGGGAAAAGTGTGTCGTGTTTACATCGGATATCACGCGTTGCCTTATACATTTTATGAACGTGACATAGCAGGAGCAAGCACTCTTCTTTAAGAGGAAGCTACAAGCCAAAAATGTGTATATTCTTGGTATACCTTATATTGTAGGTAATAGGCATTAAAATCCATTGCCAAACGGAATCTAAAATTGTTTGATTTAAAGCACAAAACTAGTTTTTATTTATTTTGTATGTAATTTAGGTAAAATCATGCTTTTCTGAAATACAGTGCCATCTGTTGGACAAACATGTTTTTTTTTAACAGCGCTATCTGTTGGACGTAAAAGAAACACTCGCTATTTCATCTCTATCTACAAAGACAGACTGAGCCACAGAAACGCGTGGCGGGGTATAGCTAGTTTATAATAAAATAAATTGTTGAGACTTACCTCCACGACCTGCCTCAAGTCTTCGACGTATATGCCCTCCGTGTCTACAATTTCCGTGCAGACCCGTTGTAGTAGTGACATACTCGGATCGCAGTATCGCGGTCTTGGGGGTGTTGAGGCGCGCGCTAGTGTGATGTATCCTTCGTTTATTCCTGGACAACAACAACAAAAACAATAAGAAAACAGAAAAAGCAAAAGCTGAATGACGTTGGTTTAACCCTAAATTATAAACCTTCGTCGAATCGTCTATGTCTATGCCGTCGTATTAAAAAAAATTGTAATCATGATTAGTGCAATTTTAATCATGCATCGGATTAATGTAAAGGCGAAACTAAAGTCAAATCACTACGCTTAAGAGGAAGCTACAAGCCAAAAATGTGTATATTCTTGTTATACCTTATATCGTAGGTAATAGGGATTAAAATCGCTTGACAAACTGAGTCTAGAAACGTTCGATTTCAAGCAAAAAACTGGTTTTTATTTATTTTGTAAATAATTTTATAAGAAAGCAAAGAAATTAATTTATTTTAGCTAAGATTATATGTGAAACTGTCACATATAATCTTAGCTTAAATACTGTTTTTTAAGTTGTTTCCTTTACGCGTGCATACATTTCTAGTGAAAAAAAAAATTTTTTAGTAGTTTACATATATATTTTTTATTGAGTAATTTATTATTTTATTTGTATTCTACTCAAGCGAAACGATACGAAAACCTTCAATTTATCTGAATTTATCTAATTTATCTGGTATTCATAATGTACACCAATTCGTTATAAAGATTAATCAAAATGGTGATATAGCATTAAGCTTCGCCTTAATCACTGAACATCGTGTACAAATTAAGGCGACATAAGAATCTAATAACGGGGGTCATATTTTAATTATTTCTGATGAAGGTATTACTAAAATCTCAAATGTTTCTAGAGGGATCTCTACGTATGTAAGTTATTTGTATTTAAGATTAATAAAAACAGGACCTTACCATTAAAATATTGTATGTAAAACGGTGTTAAAAGTTTGTAAAACGTTTTTCAAGTATGAAAACAGTGGTGAGCAGTTGTAGTTGTATTTTGTAGAAAAAGCAACAAATTGCCGCAACTTGTGGAAGACTTTGGTGTAAGCGCAGCTTTATATTAGCACTCTGGTACACTTAGAAGTGACGAAGCGCTACTTGTTGGAACACAAATTTTTCGTATATAAATTAAAAATTTCGGACCAAAAACCACATTTACGGTATTATATATTTATTTACCCAGTTGATTAACTCGTAAAAATTGCCTCTAAAATCACGAATAATTTAATTCTTCAATGGCCTACATTTTATAATTTAAAACACAAATAAATAAAACTAGCACATATCCGTACTAGATTTTTGCCATATCCTTTGATTCAAAAAAATATATTAAGGCGATGCACTACGTCGTGTAATATTTTAAATTGAGCCGCTATTAATAACAACCCTTACGCAGATGGCGATAAGGTTTAAATTCCCGCTTAACACCATCCGCCTGTTTTGATTTATGCAAGAAAAAAACATGGCCAAAAAGTGCCTTTTATTTTATTTTGTGGATATTCAGGCATAAATATTTTTTTTTTTCGATCATTTTATAAATAACTTAATTTGCCACATTATACAATAAAATCATAACCGAAAATGGGTTCGTAAGTAGGAGATTTTGAACTTTAAAGCGGTTTTCATAGGCCATTACATTATTTTTTTCTGAGCTTATAAAAAGACTTATCTAAAAAATGCTAGATTATATCAAATGCCAAGATTTATTCTACTCGCAGTATTTAATTAAAGCATCTGAAACATTTCTAGGCGACCAAATTTTCAAACCAAAAACACATGATTTTGCATTACTACGTATGGCTTCGCCTTAAGTTTGGTTGGGTATTTTGGTATCAAATCCAAATTTAAGTATTGTATGATAAAGATAGTGCAGCCGTTCCTCATTATTTCCGTTTTATTCTGTCGCATACAAAACTATTCCTCCAAGTACAAAACACTCAATTAACTCCCACAGTCTATGCACAGTGGTTTGGAAGATTGCATTTCAATCCGGTTGGTCTAATAGCCGCGTGGGTTGTGCTTGCCTGTGGATTTGAAGGCCGCGGGTTCAATCTTCGGATAACGCTCAACACCGGACGAATAGACACTTGAATTATATGCATAATGTTTTTTTTTTAAATTTAAAATACTCGTTTTCACTGTCGATCTGTAATTCTGGTTCAATGAACTCTAGAACTCGTGTTTTCTTGGAATGTAAGTGTCATTTTTAAAATTGGAACTGTTTGTTTCAATAAATTCAGATAAACTATACATTACCTACCAATATTTATTATTTTAACAGAAAATTAATTTGAATCATCTTTTTTCAAAATTGTAAGTATAATATCCCGTGATTTTTCACGGTTTTGCGCTAGGTATGAAATAATAAACACCAAAACGTGAACCTGTCGACACGTGGAAAAAACTTATGATATAAATATTACTAATTTATTTAAAATTATTCGTAGGTATTCCTGTTAAAAACGGGATTGCAGGTATTTAACGAATGAATTAGTGGATTTCCTAATAAACTTTAATTAAAATACGAATGTGTTATCAGGATGTCGGAACACGTTTTCATAAAAATTCTAATATTTTCGCATTTCGTCATTGTATATTATCAAGGCGAATGCAAGTGCTAAAATACTAAAAGTTTATCAGGAAGCGGCCTGCTATCACGTTTTTAGTAGTATTTTAATAAATCGGCAATACTCATTTTTCTCCGTGCCGGAACAAAATACCTGGAGCACAGAAATGTTATAGGGTAAATTTTTTTATGTTAATTTCCGCAGTGGCGCTAATGTCACAATCTATCTATCTATACAGGGTGTATCGGCACGTACCCGACAAACTTTAACCAGCTATTCCTTATCACATTTGGAGTAAAAAATGTTATGGGCACTTTGCTGTCCGGTAACATTTTTTTTAATAAAAAATTTACCATTCATATTTTCACCACATGTCACCACTGTTTTATCCTTTGTCACAGTTTGAAAACCCATCTGGCAATATTTTATTCGAGTTTCGTTGAATAATATACGTACGTACCTACATTGGCGCGCTTTTACAATCACAACGAAATGGCATGGCACCATTCGTCTCATTTTTAACTATTATTATTTAGTGTGTATGAAAGAGCGAAGACGCTTTTTGACACACTTGCTAATAACAGCTGTTGAACACGAGAAACAATGCCAATGACAGTGACGCAGTGTGGATTTTTTTATAATTTTTTGTTTAGATTGAAAAAAAATGTTACCGGACAGCAAAGTGCCCATAACATTTTTTACTCCAAATGTGCTAAGGAAAAGCTGGTTAAAGTTTGTCGGGTACGTGCCGATACACCCTGTATAGATGTCACCTGTTTTTTTTAAACAGCACCATCTGTTGGACGTAAAGCAACATGAGCTTTTTTGTTGTTTGTTTTTGGGGTGTTATGCCGTGTTGCGCTAACTCCTTTAGCCGACGTTTCGGACAGCGTTGCAGTGTCCATCATCAGGGCAGATCCGGTAGATCCGAAGATGTCTACCGGATCTGCCCTGATGATGGACACTGCAACGCTGTCCGAAACGTCGGCTAAAGAAGGAGTTAGCGCAACACGGCATAACACCCCAAAAACAAACAACAAAAATCTTTTGGCCGTGAAAATCTAAAAACTTACCTAACATGAGCTTTTGTTTATCTATCTGTACAAAAAGACTGAGCCACAGCAATGGGTGGCAGAGTACAGCTAATACATAATATCATATAAAATAATAATAAACGTCAAAACGTGAACCTGCCGACAAGAATGAAATACCAGGAGTACAGAAATATGATTCCATGCTTCCATTTAGTTATTATTATAAAAATTTGTTTCTCAGTAACTGTTAAAAATCATGTCATCGAGGAAACCCAAACATAATTAATGGGCGCACATTTACGTAATAATGAGAAACAAATATTTCAGTGACCGAAATTGGAAAATAATGCATTTTTATAAATATTTCATTTTTACAGGTATTTAATTTTTACAGCTACTTCATTTTTAGAGCTATTTCATTTTTACAGTATTTCATTTTAACAGCTACTTCATCTTCACAGCTATTTCATTTTTTAAAGTATTTAATTTTTGTAGTCTTGATAAATAATAGATGGTGATCTTTAATAACCAAAATAACGTATATTGTAACAGAGCACACACATTACAGCCATTACAGAGACTTATACTTTTGACACCTACTTCCTGTGCATGTAGTGTTACCAACTGAATGTTATTTCATTGCCATATTACAACAATTTTTACAGCTATTTCATTTTTACAGCTATTTCATTTTTTCCGGTATTTCATTTTTACAGCTACCTACTTCATTTTCACAGCTATTTAATTTTTACAGCTATTTAATTTTTTCAGCTATTTCATTTTTAAAAGCTAGTTAATTTTTACAGGTATTTCATTTTTACAGCTTCTTCATTTTTACAGCCATTTCATTTTTACAACTATTTAATTTTCATAATAATTAAAATAAAATAACTTTGTTTAAATACCACTTTATTGTATATATTTATAACCAACCGGTTTCAGTTCAGCCCGAACCTTCATCAGGGTTAATAAAAACATATTAAATTAATTACAGAGGTGTATGGGTACTTATAGTTAAGCTGGAAGAGGGAGAGAGAACATCAACTTTGGTGGGGGTGGAAGACTTAGGTAGGAGAGAGGGGGTAAACATAGGTGCAGGAAATGGAAATATATTTAAAATGGGGCTGTTTGTTAAATCTAATTGTTTATTTAGTAAATTGATTTTATTGACTTTAAGGGATTTTTTTTATCTCGAGTGCTTCTAAATTGTTGAGGCGTAGACCTATCCCGTTTCTATGTAATACTTCTACACCTGAAGGCTTATCAAATGAGTGATCTTTATCTATTAAATGTGTTGCAAATTCCGAAAAACCTATGTTGTTTAAGCATCTCAAGTGCTCAACTACCCGCGTTTGAACATTTCTTGCAGTTTTACCAATGTAAAATGCTTCGCAGTCGTTACATTTAAGTTTATAGATGCCAGAATGGCTTAAATTATTTTCTTTATCTTTTGAGTTAATTAAAAGTTTACCTAGGTTATTATTGGTATAAAAAGCGGCTTTAATTTCTGTTGGAAATTTTAAAACACATGAGGACGAGAAATTATTAATGTATAAAATTCTACGCCAACCATGGTTTTTATTTACTGCGATGTTGGGGATACTATTGTACAGGAATTTATTACAAAATATGAGTCGTTGTTTTTTTGCAAGGATTTTATCAATTAAGGTATGGGTATATCCGTTATTTATGGCGATAGATTTGATTATAGAGAGTTCAATATTGAAGTTAACTTTAGATAGCGGAATAGTGACAAGTCTGTGGACCATAGAATGGAAGGCAGAATAAACATACCCATAAACATTAACGAAACCCATAAACATAACATACCCATAAACATAAACGAAAACCCATAAACATTCTGCCTCCCATAAACATTATGTATACCCACAAAGTGTTTGCTACAAGTGAAAAATTAATATTTAATTTTCATAGCTATTTCATTCTTACAGCTATTTTACTTTTACAGCAATTTCATTTTCACAGCCATTTCATTTTTAAAGCTATTTCATTAAAACAAATGATAATTTGACGTCTTTTCTTAACCCGCCAATGGTGAGGCGAAATTAACTTACTTAGTTGCGCCGGTATCTGGAACCGTGGTGTTTTTTTTTTCATTTATACATAACTTCTGTAAATGTAGGAAATTTAGAAAATTACACATCCGTTTCATCATAAAAAAACAGACATTTCAGAAATCCCGGCACGTTTATTAATAATTATGTTATTTTTACTTCGACACTAAAAACACAACGTTTTTTCCTACGCCTTACTAAAAATTTAAAAAAGATTATTTTTTATCAAATTCTATCCAAATCAACCTTGGGTACTCTTAGGACGGGTTGTTTATAATAACAGAACTTCAATAGGACTTTCACAGAACTTGGAAATTAACTTGTAAATTTGATGAATTGTTAAAGTTCTCTGAAACAACCCGTCCTTAGACATTATAAACTCTTAAAATAATACTATCAGTCTCTAAGCATGTCATTCCACGCACGTATTTGGTGACGCCAGTCTCACAGACCTGGAACGTGCTCCCTCGTCCTTATCTTCCGTGCGACTTTCGATCGGGCACGCGCAACTAGGCAGCTATTCAAAATAACAGCCCGAATCGACGAAAGAAAAAAATATTCGCGGTTTTCCAAAAACCCGGTCTCACAGACATATGGGTCAACAGTCGCGGGTTAAATACCCTTAAAACTTGAATATCAACAATTGTTGCCAAGATAACAATCATTTTTTAATTTTAACGAAGTAACTATTAAAATCCATTTTTTTTCCATTTCCGTACGGAGAAAAACGAGTAATAATGAGTTCGCTAATTTATTAAAAATCTCTTCAAATTATTGACAGCCCAGTTAAAAACGGGATCGAAAGCTGTTTCCTGATTAAATTTTAATACGATGACGAAATGAGAAAATATTAGAATTTTTATGAACTAATTTTAAGGCGATGCACTACGTCGTGTAATATTTTGAATCGAGCCGTTATCAATAACCCTCCTTACGTAGATGGCGATAAGGCCTAAAATCCCGCTTAACACATCCAGTTATTTTGATTTAGGCAAGAAAAAAACATGGCCAAAAAGTTCCTTTTATTTTATTTTGTGGATGTTCAGGCATAAATATTTAAATGTTTTCCGATCATTTTATAAATAACTTAATTTGCCACATTATACAATAAAATCATAACCGAAAATGGGTTCGTAAGTAGGAGATTTTGAACTTTAAAGCAGTTTTCATAGGCCTTATACATTATTTTTTTCTGGGCTTATAAAAAGACTTACGTAAAAAATACTCGATTATTTCAAAGGCCAAGATGTATTATACTCGCGGTATTTATTTAAAGCATCTGAGACATTTCTAGGCGACCAAATTTTCAAACTAAAAACACATGATTTTGCGTTACTACGTATGGCATCGCCTTAATATTAATTTTTATTCCGACATCCTGCACACATTCGTATTTTACTGAAAGTTTATTAAGAAACCTATCAATAAGGTTAAGGGCCTGCAATTCCGTTTTTAATAGGATTACGAATACTTAGAAGACATTCTTAATAAATTAGCAATATTCAATATTAGTCATTTGTCTTCTCATTATTATCTAACTGATACAAATGTTTTTTTAAAGTGCGTATTAACCGTGTCCCACTTTTCTGTGTATTTACCAACAGTTGATTTTAGTTCAGGCACACAATCACGCCCGCATACCTTCTGCCAACGTATGTCTTCAGTGTTCCGGCAGATAGTGTAAATGTACCGTACCGCTCTAGGAATGAAGACTTCAGGAGATTCGCGAGGAGAACCGCCCGTAGGAACTATGACTAATAAATCACACTCACCGGGAAAATTAATGGATACAGACTAAGAAATGTTTTTAATTTTTTTTAAACAGCTTGCATACTCCTATTTAGTAAATTTTAGTTAGTAGTTCTGTAAAAAGTATGTTTCTAATTTTCTCTAATTTAATATATCAAACCCGAAATTTCCTATAATATCATTATAAGATTTGTGAGTAGGTACCTACTTAATTCAAAACTGTATATTTTACACATATATTTTTTACCTGAAAGTATTTACCACTCTGGAACGATAAAAAAGTGGGTACCTACTTTATCACTTGTCTGTTTTCTTCACAAAATCAGTACCAATTTTAAAAATGACACTTGAATTTAAACCATTTTTCAAGCAGGACTAACGCATAGCACAGACATCAAACATCCGAAATTATTATTTTTTATTTTCCGCCTATATCATCGCCTATACTATCACTAAATAGTATAAACCAAAGTCGCTATCCGCATCTGTCTGTTGGTGCGCTTAGTTCTTCTAAACTAAACAACGGATTTTAATAGGATACTGTCATTGAGAGAATTTCTTCTAAATTTCTTAAAAATGTTATTGGCACTTTGCTGTCCGGTAACATTTTTTTAATAAAAAATTTACCATTCATATTTTCACCACATGTCCCCACTGTTTTATCCTTTGTCAAAGTTTGAAGACCCATCTGGCAATATTTTATTCGAGTTTCGTTGAATAATGTACGTACGTACCTACATTGGCGCGCTTTTACAATCACAACGAAATGGCATGGCACCATTCGTCTCATTTTTAACTATTATTATTTAGTGTGTATGAAAGAGCGAAGACGCTTTTTGACACACTTGCTAATAACAGCTGTTGAACACGAGAAACAATGCCAATGGCAGTGACGGAGTGTGGATTTTTTTATAATTTTTTGTTTTTAATTGAAAAAAAATGTTACCGGACAGCAAAGTGCCCATAACATTTTTTACTCCAAATGTGCTAAGGAAAAGCTGGTTAAAGTTTGTCGGGTACGTGCCGATACACCCTGTATATTTGCATATTATTTTTATAGAAAGTAAAGAAAAGTAGAGCAATGCCGGGCACACGTGAGCTAGTTGTATTATAAAGTATTTGATTTAATCGATCGTGTCATGTGATAAGGGCGACCACGTGACACAAGCAGATCACCCAACAATATCATCTTGTTGTGTTTTTTTTTACTTTTTATTATTATTTATAAATTACTTATGCATGGTGTGGTCAATAAATTCGGCCGGCGAGTGTGGGGCGAGGGAACCGGTTCGCAAGGCGGCTAGGAAGGTCGACGCACTCCGTACTGAACTTTACAGACAAACTTATTCACATTGTTGTATGTACAGAACTATTATGTTTGTATTGGCAATTGTACAATGGTAAGGATCGTGAACCTCACTTTAATAGCCCTGATGAACCCAGTTCCTTCACTTCTAACGTCGTAACGGTCCTGTAATGGAGGAATTAAGGGTCCTGTAGACATCTTTGTTTAGTGATGCGCATTCGGGAATATTCCCGACCTAATATTATAAATTTTCCAATGTCACCACTCCTTACTCCACAATAAGAAGTAGACATTGGAGTTCCTCAAGGATCTGTTTTGGGACCACTCTTTTATTACATACTATAATATTCTACAGTGCCTAAAGTACTAACCCATAAAACTGTTTGCATATGGCACACTTTTATGATGCTATCCCTGAAGAACAAGAAGTATACCTTGGAGTTCCTCAAGGATCTGTTTTGGGACCACTTATTTTTATTACGTACATTAATGATATAGTGCCGAAAGTACTATTCCATCGAACTGTTTGCAGATTACAATACAATTATAGTACATTTTTTTAAATTACAATTTTTCAAATTACCATTTTATACATTATAGAAAATAATGATGTTGAAATTAACTTCCAGAATTATTGAAATGGTTAAACATAATAAAGTTACTGAAATTATAAGTAACCAAAATTAAATTCGCAGAGTTAAGTAAAACAACTAAAGAAACCTATGATCCTAAAAATGCATAGTTAATCAAAGTATTGAAGAAGTAGAAAAAATTAAACACATGGGAACTATAATCGATGATTAAAATTCCAAAGAAGGTCAATTTCTTGAATAGGATAAGCGGAAATCAGAACAAGAAAATTGGTCTACAATACCACTGTACCATCCCACCTGAATTACTGCACAAGTGTAATTTTTTTTCTGGCAACAACACAATTTCAAAGACTAGGAATAATTCAGAACAGAGGCATGGTCCCATAACCCCGAGCAGTTAAGACCCTTAAATAGGCCTTGATTTTCCTCTCAATTAAAGTTACTTTACAACCGAACTGTTGGTATTGTTTTGGCAGAGAGTAGATATGGTAGATACTCTCAGTATCGCCCCGGTGAAAGACAACAATTCAGAATTAAAACGTTGCTTGAAATGTCTTTAGCCGTGTAGTGACCAAATATGAATGAATACCTTTACCTACCTTCCTCTTCTCCATCTCATTCCACTACTCACTTCCTTCAACCTCACAACATACCCCACATTGGGGATGACATTTAGTCAAGCGGTAAAAATGTAAGTCCCGGATGTTTCGTAAAGTTATAATACCAAATTTATGTTTAGTCATCTTCTTATATATTTAATATATAAAAATTCAGCCAACATATGTCGGCGCTCGCAAAACTTGAAAAATAGTCAACTGTTATCGCTGAAAATTTCAAAGTTTGTTCTTGTTAGTGCCAGGAGTGTTTAGAGCGTGGTTTGTTTGTTTGTTTTTGTTTTGAATCTTTATTTAGATATACGCAAATTTGTTCATACATCTTTATTTAGATATACGCAAATTTGTTCATACATCCAGTAGGAAAATATAAAAAATTCAAAAAATAACAATAAAGTTTTTGCCCTTTTTAAAACGCGCTGTTTTGTGTGCATGAAAGTTTAGTTTTGGGAAGCCTAAAATCTCTGCGTCTTCTCGTAGGTTAATTGTGAACATCTTCATGGTACATAATATTTCTTTGCAGATAATTTGGGAGCATATTATTTTGAAGCTTATACATCATTGTTAAGTATATATAATACGTTAACAATGTTAACGTATTATATATTATATGTTGTTTGGTTGTCATCATATTTAAATTTTGTAACATAATTTTAACTCTAGTAAAAATGTTGCATTTTAAAATCATCCTCATTCCCCTATTTTGTATAACCTGTAGTTTATTATTTTGGGCTTCGTTACATAAGAATAAAACACTAGAACAATAATTTAAATGCGGAGTAACAATAGAATTGTAAACAAGGCGCGTTGTCTTTAGATCCAAGTTATTTCTGATCCTTTTTAGGAATCCAACTTTTTTTAGCAATTAAATTGTTTGAATGGTAGAATAAGTCGGGGACGCCCTAGGAATACTTAACGCAATATATCTGCACTGGAATGAGATACAGAGTCGATGTAATGTAGTTTATATACAGTAGTGAATGGTGAAAGATAGAGACGCCAGAAAGAGACATTAGCAATAGCGAATCATTGCGGTGTCCACTAGTAAGTTCATCATTTTGATTCCCGTTGCAAAATTTAGTATGTAAAACAACACATTGATTTAACATACAAAACCGTTTAAAATAATAATAATGTTGAAAGGAATTTTTAATAATATTGTTGCTGATCACAGACATAGGAATTAATAGACGAGAAGATAATGGCGAGGGGTAAAATCAACTGTTGAAGAACGAAGGGAGTGAAGCTGACTGTGATTCGTCAATAAATCAATCTGACAGTAAATAGGCATCTCGCATTATAATATCACCATATACTTCTTAAAAGTAAAATCTGCTTTTGAATGAATAGACATTTTTACATGGGAGCGCAAATTACTCGCCACGTTATGAACAAATTTGCGAAGTCCAAATTCGGCAAAAAAATTCGGTTCCATTTTCAGAGTCGAATATTTCGTGTAAGTATTTAGTTAAGACACTTTTATAAATGTTCATAATTTACTTCCCAGCAACCAACCAGCTTTGTGTTTCGCGTCCAGACGTTTCTCGATGTGATAGTAACAACTGATTCATATTATACGATGTGAATATGCTTAAAATAAAGTAAAATAATGCTTATATATGGAATGTAATACGACAATTGGGTTTATTCTCTTTTTCACATCTATTTTTACAAGTTTTCATAGTACAAGTCAACATTTTGCCGTGTTATTTCGTAAAATGAACCGATGATGCCTCGACCATAGTTCGCACAAGAATGATGACGTCACGTTTTCAAATTTCACTTGAGGCCATACGCGAGCACAGCCGGCTCCAATGGAACCGGTATGGGGAGTGGGGATAATACGCTTTTAATCACTTAGGGCAGGTCTACTAATATTCATATGTCTATGTTGCTGATAAATATAAATTTTAGTAAACTTCGCTTCAGAATCAAACAACCCGACTTCAATAATTATTTAAAGTAATAGTTAACGAATTTACATACAATAATAACACTTTGATTCATAACTCATAACGTCATAGCGAAGATTGAATCATTGAAAATCACTGAAATAAAATTTGCTGAAAAACAATACATGGAAAATGTTCAGAATGGGATCAAAGACGACATAAAGTTTTTCTGGAACTATATTAGGTCACAAAAAGTTAACCCAACCTCACCAACATGCTTGATTGAGGAAGGCGTAACTTTTACTAACCCTAACACAATTGTAAATAAGTTTGCTAACTATTTTCATTCCGTCTATAGTCAAGTAACCCCTAAACTTGAAACCAATTTCCCAACAGCATCACCCTGGAACGTTGGAGATATCTCACTCGGAATGACCAACATCCAGGAAATAGAAACTTGTATCCGGAATCTCCGACCTGATAAGGCTACTGGTCCGGACGGTATTCCTCCTTCAATAATTATAAAAATCTCTCCAAATATCTGTGTTCCCCTTGCGTACATATTTAATCTCTGCATCATGTCTTCCACATTTCCACAGTGTTGGAAACTAACGAGGGTCAGCCCCATTCACAAAGCTGATGAAAAGACTGACGTCAGAAATTATAGACCAGTTGCAGTACTGTCAACAATTCCAAAAATTTTTGAAATGATTATCTGTGATAAAATCAGTCCACAAATCACGCCTTTCTTAAGAGGTAATCAACATGGCTTCTTACCGAAGAAATCAACGGTAACCAACTTACTCTCTTTCTCTCGACGGGTAGCACAAGGCCTAGACTGTAGGCATCAGACGGACGTAATTTACACGGACTTCGCAAAGGCATTTGACCGAGTAGATCACGATATTCTAATAAAAAAGATGCATAAAATAGGTTTTAATCAACCCTTACTGACATTTTTTGCGTCATATTTAAAAGATAGAAGTCAGTATGTAAATATAAATGGATACGACTCCCATAAGTTCGCAGCTCTGTCAGGAATTCCTCAAGGATCGAATCTCGGTCCCATGTTATTCCTCATTCTGATTGATGACATTCAGGATTGCATACGTCACAGCTCATGTCTACTATTCGCAGATGACATGAAACTGATGAAGGAAATCGAATCAGATTATGATTATTCGAAACTGCAGGCCGACCTCGATTCAATCATGATATGGTCGGTAGAAAATAAACTTAACTTCAATATTAAAAAATGCGTTGTTATGACTTATAGTCGTTCACAAAATCCGGTATTCTGCCAGTATAGAATGAATGGTGAAGTACTTACACGCGTAAACATCATCAAGGACCTTGGGGTGATCTTTGATCCCAAGCTGACATTTTCAAACCACATAGTCCAGCTTACCTCGGCTTGCTCCAAAACTCTTGGTTTTGTAATTAGAACTTGCAAACAATTCAATAACAAAGAAGCAATGACCTCCATGTTCAACGGAGTGGTCAGAAGCAAGCTGGAGTACGCCAGTACTGTCTGGATACCTTATCAACTTAAATACATAAATATGATTGAACAAATTCAAAAAAAATTCCTAAGGTATGTTTACATGCGATCATACGGAATATATCCGAAATTCATGCATCACGTGGAACTGCTAAAGGAGACAAATTACCAAAGCCTGGAGACTAGGCGTAATGCCGGACTCATGGTATTTGAATTAAAGTTACTAAAAAACCTTATCGATTGCCCATATCTCCTGTCATGCTGTGGATTATTCGTTCCTGATAAATACTGTCGAAATCGTAGCCACGACCTATTCTGTATACCGCAGGGTCGGACAGATGTCATTGCCCGACATAGCATGACAAGAGGTATGACCTTACTAAATACCCTACCAGCGGATATAGATGTGTTTAATATCACTATACCATGTTTTAAAAAATATATGTACATGTATTGTTAGTTTTAATAAAATTGTACCATAATTGGACTTACCTGTCTGTCGTACAATAATAAAAAATAAAAAAAAACAATCATTGTGGATTTTGCTATTGGTAATAAATAATAACAAAGATGAAATAATTATAATATTCTATTTTCATAACACAGTAAAACCCGCTTATAAGACTCTGCATAAGAAGTTTTCTCGTATAAGACGATCTAATTCCTAAAATTGGAACGAAATCACGCACTTGGGCATATTCGCCAAAGTTTATACATTGCGTTTATGTCATGTTCCACGATTTTGATTGGCTTTTCATAGTTACTTATTTAGAATATTTGAAACTTATACAGGGTGTTAAGACGACTTAAGACTGTAATAACGGGGGTTTGCTCGACGCTCACATTTTAATTATTTATTATGAAAGTTATCAATATTTAATATATTTTATGTATAACGGTAGGAAAATGTTATATAACGTTTTTCATCTATTAAATTAGCTGTAATCACCAGATTTTATTTTCTGGACGACGAATTAGTAACTTCCCGAGGGATCCCTCTAAAAACATTTGAGATTTTAGTAATACGTTCATCAGAAATAAATTCAAATAAACGATAAAGATTTTCTAGGCCCGCTAGGGCAAAGTCGACCGTAGTTGTTTTTACGACACTTCATTACTTACCCCACTTTATTTCAGAGATTTGATAGGGAAAATTCAACCGCAGGTCTGTCCAATACACAAGGGCCGCTCGTCGCATATTTTTGTGCACGGCTGCTTCACTTACGTTGTTAAGATTCTGGCTATATTTTAGGTATTGTCTCGTCTTAAGGGACAGTCTTGACTTACTTTAACCAGTGATTCCCGACATTATTTAGAGTTAAAAATTTTAATGAAATTTTGGTCTCCGGTGACATTTTTGATGTTTTTTTTCAGCTAAAAACAAATAAAATCAGTAACTATTGGACAGCTAGGGTCGATGTGAGTGGTTGGTTGGTTACTTGTTGGTGGTTTTTTTTTATTATTTTTAAAGGGAGACGGTTTACATGTAGTTCCCGTGAGCACTTAGGCCATAGGCCCATTGTGCTATCTCACATTTTACCTCAATCCTTTAGCAACAACCCAGTCCCTTTAATAAAGTTCATCAGGGTTGTCATTGGGTATGTGGCTATGTCTTCTGGTTCTACTGTATGTCTCCCCAGGTATCTGAGCCTAGTTCCCACGAGGGAATGACATTGAATTGGAGTCTCTTCATCCTCTTCACATTTCCTGCATATGTTGGTGTTTTCCACTCCCAATATCTGCATGTGTCTCCTGAGATGGCAGTGTCCCGTTAGTAGTCCTACCAGTTCCCTCAGCGAGTTTCTGTCCATATCGAGTAGTTTTTTGGTTCGTCTAGGGTCTGGTCCTTTTGTGACTTCAGGTTTTTTTTTTTTAACATTATTTCTGGCTTTCACCCTTCAAGGGTGTTCTTGGCCATCATTTAAAATTATTGAGAAATGAAAGGTGAATTTAAATATTAATTTTATTTAAATGGGCAAATTTCAAAATTATAATGAAAATTGGAGTCGAGTTCAGACTTAGAAGAGATGAGATGTTGAATGGAGGGGAGGCAATTTTAGATAAGGCTTGATAGAAGAGAGGATATTTGTTTAGAGAGGGACAACCAAAAAATATGTGATCTAAAGTTCCCACTTCTAGACCACAGAATGTACAATCTGGGGAGTCAACAACGTGAATTTTAAAAAGATGGGAAGGAACGGAACAATGTCCGATCCTCATTCGAATGAGTGAAGAAATTTCTTTTTTGGAAAAATGAGGGAATTGCTGAAACCACGGTTTTGATGGAATAGTTCTTTGTATTGAGGCATAGCAGGCTCCCTTGGATTGACTAGCAATGTGCCAATACTCTGCCCAAACATTGCGTGATCTATCTTTGATGATGGAAAAAATGTCAGATAGGGGAATGTGGTTTACGAGGGTAACAACAGGGTTGGACGCTCCTTGTTTTGCCAAGGCATCCGCAATATCATTACCCATGATACCAACATGTCCAGGAATCCAAATCAGAGTTACAGTTTTACCAGAGCTTTGAATGGAGGCTATCATCTCTCGAATAAGGCATACAAAGTGATCATCAGGATGAAGAAGAGGACTGGATTTAAGTTTTTGGAGGGAACTGAGAGAGTCAGAGAGAACGAGGGAATGTTAGAAATTATTTTTGATTATATATTTGAGAGATTCTATTATTGCAATGCACTCGGCTGAAAATATTGAAAATTGATTTGAAATTGAATGAAATATTCTGTCATTAGAATTATTGTGGTAAACGTTAATACCTATACCACAGTTAGGAGAGTCGGGAGATTTGGATCCATCAGTAAATAAAAGAGAAAAGTTGGGCCATTTAGATGAAATAATGTCATTGAAAATATTATTGACAGTTCGGGCCGGGAGATTGGAATGACTTTTAAGGATTCCGATCCCTTCAAATATTGTTGGGGATAGGGTGACGTGACTATATTTTAATTTGTATAAGGGAAGTAGATCATTTTGGATGATGTGAAGCTCTGAGAGAGACTTAAAATTTTTACAGATGTCAGGAAGAGGTTTAGTTGAAGCTCTGATTGTAGATGAATGGGTTGAGTCAATGAACAACGAGACGCTGGGGATAACCTGATGACATTTAGAATTTAAACATTTAAGAACAAATTTGTCAGCAAATAGTTGACGCCTTAAATAAAGAGGAGGATCAGAACATTCTACTTGAAGGGAATTGATGGGTGACGATTGCATCGCTCCAGTTATAATTCGCAAAGATTTAGATTGAATTTTGTCTAATTTATCAAGTACATTTTTTGAGGCAGTACTAAAAAGTGGGCAGGCATAATCGAGATGGCTTCGAATAAGTGCGTTGTAAAGCAACTTAATGCAAGTAGGGTGAGCTCCCCACCAAACGCCAGATAAGGATCTGATGATATTTAAATTTTTTTCGCATTTAGTAACTAAATTATTAATATGGGAAGACCATTTAAGTTTCCTATCAAATGTTACTCCCAAAAATTTTACTTCAGAAGCGTTGGGGATTGGAGAATTTTTAAATAAAATTTGAACGGGGAGTTTTTATGGCGGTTTGAGAAGGTGACACACTGAGTCTTTTGGATTGAAAGTTCAAAACCATTTAAGGTGAGCCATGTGCAAAGGGCATTCATGGCTTCGTTAAGATATTTGACGGCGAGAGGGATGATTTTGGATGATAAGAAGAAAGCTATGTCATCTGCGAACTCAATAACTTTTACTTGTGGGGTAATAGTGACATACATATCATATGTGTATATATTATACAGTAAGGGGGACAATACATCGCCTTGTGGTAAACCCTTCCAAACAGACCTACTTTGAGGAGAAATATCTGGAAGTTCAATGAAAAATTTTCTATCTAGAAATAGATTAATAATAGATTGGACAAACATGGGGGGAAGGCCAAGGCCTAGAAGTTTTTTTTTCAGGATTGGGATGGAAACATTGTCAAAGGCGCCTTCTATATCTATAAAGACGGCCAGACAAACTTCCTGTTTAGAAATTGATAAATTAATATCAGTGCTGATGATGGCAAGGTTATCTTGAGTGGATTTTTTTTTCCTAAATCCAAATTGAGATGGAGAGAGAAGCTGTTTACTCTCGACAAAAAATTCTAATCGGTTTTTAATTAATTTTTCATAAAGTTTACTGAGGGTGGATGAAAGAGCGATCGGCCTGTAGTTGGATCCAGAATTTGGTGATTTGTTTGTTTTTAAAATAGGGATGATTATTTGACAACTCCAGTCATCAGGCATTATACCAGTCTGGAAGATTTTGTTTAAGATGCTTAAGAAGTGGTTTAGAACATTATCATTACTATTTTTGATTATGCTGTAAGGTATACCATCTCTGCCTGGAGATGAGTCCTTGACTATTGATAAACAATTTTTTAGCTCAATTAAGGTGAATGGAGAGTCTAGCCAATGATTAGACATAGGAGTATTATAGATAGGCGTTATTTCATCTAAGTTAGGTACAGAAGGGGGGGCAATTTTGTCCAAGAATTCATCTATCCATTTAGAATGAGACGCTCGAGGAGATGGTGAACTGAAGGAGGATCGAAATCTTCGGATCATAGACCAAACTTCCGAAATTGGAGTGTTCGGAGATACTGAACTGCAGAAGTTGTACCACCCAGATCTTTTTTTTGACCTCAATACCCTTTTGGCATTGGATTCAGCGTTTTTGTATATAAGATAGTTCTCCATAGTCATATTGTAACGATAGGAAAGAGATTTAGCGATTTAAAGAGATTTAAAACCTGGAAATCTTTATACTTGAATAAATTTTGAATACCATAATAATAATATTATTATAATACTACGTTTCTGTTGTGTCTTCGTGGTTTTCTCACAAATTCAATAAAAGTCCTCCTTCAACAAAACACTTGGATTTTTATTGTGATAGATTGACAACGATATCCTAATTAGCAGGCGGTTGGAATAATCTGGACCCCGACCTTGAGGTTATCACCTTATTTACTATCCTATTATTCTCTACTGCTAACTCCATCTATGAGTAACCTAATATACTAATATAGTGCCATCTATGGGTGAGCTCGTACACTAATATCTATTTATTTATTTATGTCTATTCTTGAAAACACATTTTACAAATGAATACAGTGGTTTATATTGTAGTACAGAGAAAAAGTACAGAAAAAAGGTATAAGAAATATAAAAAATAAAGAACATAGGTTGATATTTGTAAAACTGTGTGTGGGTGATATTGTATGTTACGTGAACACCTCACTAGGAGAACCTGTGCTGAGGTGTTTACGTGTTTGTGATTAAGTGTGACAGGTATTTATGTGTTGTAGTAGAAAGTTGTTTATTTTTTTTTTTTTTTCACAGACATATATTGAAACATGAAAACACACATTTATATGTGCGTGTATGTATTTTTGGATAATTCTTGAAGAACGTACATAATATTTAATTTTACTTATCATATTTTGGTTATGTTTGGTTTGGAATTATAAGCTTTTGAATAAAGTGAATATCTTGATTTTTTATCCAGGCTACGATATATGTTATATCATGGTGGTCGTTTACCGGGGTGATTCAGATTCTGAAATAGTATAAAATAAAGTCGCTATCCGCGTCTGTTTGTTTGTGCGCTTAGATCTTCTAAACTACGCAACGGATTTTGATAGGGTTTTCAATATCATTTAGAGAATTTCTTCCGGAAGGTTTATGTATATAATATATGCATATTATATTTATAGAAAGTAGAGAAAATTCGATGTTTGGTAATCATGTCGTAAATAAAATATTTTCGCGCGCTTACATTGCTAACGCTGGCTAAAACTTATGAGATACATCAAAATAATGTACTACGGAATTGTATATCTTAAAAAGGCCTACAGAAAAGTCAGCGATGGTATATTCATATCTCCTAAGGATAATTCCCTGCAACGCCGGGTATGTCAGCTAGTTATAAATAATATAATAAATTAATTAATCTTATTTACTACAGTAACGGGACTTGTTTTAAAATTAACTGTTATGATCAGCACCTATATCTCAACAGATTTATTGTTTATTTCTCGATCGAATAACGTTATCTCGTTCGTCTATATTCCGGCGAGAGATCTTGTTTTCAGCTGTTTTTCATCCCCGTTGGTATGCGGGCACAGTCACCTTCATCAATGGACGAACACAATCAAGAAGAAAAACATGAAATATTTATTTATTTATTTTGAATTTCGCTCCCAGCTGGGCTTTTACATGTTTATTTTTTTTTAACACAAAGAACATCTAAATACGCATAATCTCTATAAATACTAAAAATACTCCATGCAGGATAAACAGCGAACTATATTATTGAAAACACAATTTTTTTCTATCGAGGGAATTTCATATAATTACCGCTTCGGCTTTACAAATGTGTAGATATTATCTTCAAAAACAACATATATATTTTGGAAACTTAAAACTTAACATGTTCAAGAGAATATGTTATAAACCGGTAAAAATCGGTATTCGTGTAGTTGTCGATGTGACTTCGCCTAGGCCCATAGAATAAATAGCACAAATACCATGTGGGCGTGTTTTGTGATCCAAAAGTTTGCCCAATCGAGGCTTAAATTTCTCATACAAAACTGTATTTACGAAATTCTAATGGGATGGAGATCTACTACGTCATGCGAGTGTAATTAAGACAACACTGGGATATTGGGCTAAATGGAACATTTGTTTCCATTCAAATTTGTATGGAAGACACTTCTAGTTTACTTCTTTATTTCATGGCTATGCCAAATAAACCGATTTATAAACGTCATGCTAGTGGCCTATTGGATTCCACCATTGGCGTTTTGCTATTAATGAAGCTGTCTGTGCTTATTCAGCAATTAGAATACAGTTATGTCGAGCAAAAAATAAACAAAAAATACACTGGTTACTCCGGGAGTAAAAACAAATTGGTCTGCGAGTTCTAAAGATATTAAATTGTAGAGTTTTCAGCGCAATGATGAAGTTGTTAGCAAACTAATGAAAAAATATTACGCTAATTTTGCAGGGTAGGGGTACGGACCGCTGCAAAAACTTTTTTTTATTAAAATCATCAAAAACGTTGTTGACAATGTTTTATTTACATTCGAAAACTAACAACACACAACATTCATTTTTCCGAGGGACTAGCATAAAATACAATAACATCTTTTCAGATGCTAATATTTTCCGTTTATACTTTGGTCAATTTACTAAATGCATCATTTCAAGTTGGGGATCCGCGTATAAATGTAACCTTCTTCCAATTGAAATTATACAAAGAACAATTATTAAAATTATATTAAAAAAATCCTTTGACTACCCAACAGAACGCCTGTTTGAAGAATTTCAAGTACCTACATTTAAAGACCTATATATTAAAAACTCATTAATCCAAATTATAAAAGAAAAAGATAAATATCAATTTTTAAATGAAAGCAGAACGCGACTTAGACATGTTTTTCTATGCCCAAAACTAAATACGTCTTTTGCACAACATCATTATACTTACCAGGGAAGAACTTTTTTCAATCGTCTACCAGAAGAAATCAGAAGCATTAATGATAAAACCCGAATACTCCTCTCTGTCAAAAGACACTTTAAAAATATTCTGAAAAAAAAACTACTCATTTAATTAATCTCACAAATATCCTTAGTTTTCCATAACTTCCTTTCTTTTTTAAATTTAATAAATTAATATATTATCCATCACTACTATCAACAAAAATACTACAGCAAACATACATTTATGTAAAAAGAATTATTTAAGTACTAACTAACAACAACATTTATGTACACTCCCCTTCCATACACAAGCAAATGCTTTCAATGGAAGAGTAGTAAAAAAATACAAGATGTAAAATTAATTATGTACCATGTAAACTTATTATTAAAAATAAAAAATAATTACAAAAAAAAAAAAAAAATTTATCTTGATCGAATAAAATCCTAGTTATTAGGTATTGGTGGATAAATATAAATAAAATGGTAAAAGTAATGAAATGAAAAGTATGAAAATGATTAAAACATGTACAAATTTTGGCGAAAATGCCCACAAACTTAAAGGCGAAGCTTATTGCCAAATCACTATTTAGATTAATCTTTATAACGAATTGGTGTACATTATGAATACCAAAAAATATGCTTTAGATAAATTGGAGGTTTTTTATCGTTTCGCTTGAGTAGAATACAAATAAAAAAATAAATTACTCAATAAAAAATATAAATCTAAACTACTAAAAAATATTTTTTCAATAGAAATGTATGAACGCGTAAAGGAAACAACTTTTAAAAAATAGCGTATTATAGCTAAGATTATCCGTGAAAATGACTTTCTTATAAAATTATTTACAAAATATATAAAAACCAGTTTTGTGCTTGAAATCGAACGTTTCTAGACTCCGTTTGTCAAGCGATTTTAATGCCTATTACCTACAATATAAGGTATACCAAGAATATACAAATTTTTGGCTTGTAGCTTCCTTTTAATGCATCCCTCGCACTGCACTGCCAGGCAATGGGTCGAGGGTGTCCGGCTGCAGAAATAGTCTCAATCAAGCTGTCCCGTACCCTACCTGGTGGGCAGAGGCATCCATCTCCTAGATCTGGACAAAACCCTGCTAAGTCACTAAACGTAGCGGATCACGGTAACCAGGGCAACCAATGACAATAGTTTTGGTTATCCAATGTACCCACAACCGCCAACCAAATTGGGGATTCCAATCCTTACTAAATATTTCGAGATTTTGATTTTGCCTCTGATGTTGACAAACATTCGCAATGGTGCTAGTTACAAATGGTTCCCGGAGCGGCGGTACTTATACCCGCCTCCCAACTTGGGGATTCCCAATCCTTACTGTATCTTTAGAAATTTTGATTTTGCCTCTGATTTTGAAAAGCATTCTACAGTGTTACAGAGCATCGCTGTATTTGTAACATACAGAATCTTACCATAGCCTCACCCTTGAATAGATTTTCGAGTTTATGCTTTTTTACTGTAACTGAGCAACTCTTATTATTTGTGGTACGGATTCTCTATTGGTTTTTAATAACGAAAAATCGCGGTACCGGATTGTATTGCAGTTTTTAAACTGTTTTGCGCTCGAGGTAAAAATGTGTGAAGTTGTTTTTATGAACCTGTCCAATCCGTCGCTAGTTGCTATTTGGTAATTCTTTGCAAATTATTAATTATTCTTGTTTTTGCCAACCTTTTTGCGGCAAATAGTAGTTATTTACAACAGGTTGGAAAACTATACAATCATCCACACATTATGGCAGAAATTTTTAATTTGAGAGAAAGTCCTGGGAACCGTTTATTGGATAACCAACACTTCTGCCATAGGTCAACACAAGTGTTTCGCTACGTTTGGTGACAAGCAGAGGTGCCCGGGTTCATGGGGTGAGATTTTTCTAGATCTAGACGGATCGGGAGTGACTAGTTGAGGGAGATCAATTCACCTCTCCAGCAGGAGTCCGTCACTCCTGGTCTGGATCTACTGACCTCCATACCTTCAACCTCCAACCCACCTCTCATACCCTTTTCCATCCCTGAACTGCATATCCTTACTTTTCTTAAGGCCCTGTAGTAAGTGTTCAAGGATGGTGCGACAGGGATATATGTAAATACGAATGTTAGAGGGAGCGAGCTAATATTAAAAACGATAATAATTATTTTATACGAGAAATATTACGAGAGATGGGAAGGCTGACAGAGATATTGAAATAAGAGTAAATGCAGGTAACTCCATTAATGGAGGACTGAACGCAGTTGGCGCTAACAAAAAATTGTCCAAAGAAGCAAAGTTAGCAGTCCACAATGGAGTGCTGGTACCTACCCTGATGTATGGAAGTGAGGCATGGAACTGGCAAAGAAAGGATGAAAGTAGATTGAATGCTGTTGAAATGAGATCCCTGAGGCGTATGTGTGGTAAAACCATGTATGATCATGTGAGAAATGTGGAAATCCGCAGAGTGCAAGGCTGATGTAAGCGTAATGAGTAAGATCAAGAAAGGGACGCCCGAGGAAGACATGGCACGACCAAGTGAATCAGATACTTGAGTCGGGCCATGTCAAGAGTCAGAACAATAGAAGAGTATGTATGAGACGATGTATGAATGTGAATGAGGCAAGGAGTGTGTGCCAAGACCGAGTTTTATGGCGGTTCGTCCTCTCTGCCTACCCTTGCGGGGAAACGGCGTGATGGTTAGTTAGTTAGTTAAGTTAGTTATAATAATTATGCGAAAATTGTGTAAATATTTAATAAAAGACGACTCGTTTGACATAGAGCAAAAATCTCTCGACAAATGCTTAAGTTGCTTTTAAAGACACTGAATTTTTCATGCCTATAACATATTAAAATACAGAACACAACGTGTCTTTAAAATTTTCAGAGCTTACTTTGCGATTGTTTTCTATCAAGGGAATTTCATATACTCCTAATTAACGTTTTGGCATAACAAATGTGTAGATATTATCTTCAAAAATAACTTTAAGAAAACTAAAAACTTAAAGAGTTAGTGAGAAACTTGTTATAAATTGGGTATGCGGGGGCTTAAAAGACCCTCCACACAGCATCCCCAAAGATGAAATAGGCCCTGAGGGAATTTATTGTCCTCGGGGTCGCCTATGCGGTGTATTTAGAAGGTAAATATATTATATTTTGTTAGCGGAGACCCGTAAAAGATCACGGGATGTTATAATTGCAGGATTTGTGAAGCTGAAATATTTGCCTCAGACGAATATGGGAAGGCAACCACAAACTCCTGAGGCTATCCTGCGATTGAAGAAGTAGTCTCGAGCCTTCTCATGGAAGTGATTGGTCCCCGACACAAATAGTAATGAATTAATTTTGTTTGTCTCCAGGACATTCTTCGAGCAGCTGCAACGCTGTCACCTGGAGCCCGGTTCCATCGCACGCTGCTTCGTGCTGCACAGCGACGGGTTCCGCATATACAGCCGCTACTGCACTGGCTATCCGGACACCATGGCCGCCCTGGCGCGGCTGGCCGGGGAGCGGGGTGCGGCACTGCAGCTGCGTGCCAGGCAGGCCGCCCTGGGTCACCCGCTGCCGCTGGGATCCTACCTGCTCAAGCCCGTGCAGAGAATACTTAAATATCATCTCTTGCTTCAGGTTAGTCAATTCTTCAATTAGTCGTGACCTGTGACGGCTGGTGGTCAAATTTCGTGAAGGTTTACCATGTCCACAGACATATGAATTTTAATAGACTAGAACTTAAAGGTGAGGGGTAAAATCAACAGTTGGGGAACGCAGAGGGTAAAGCTGACTGTGATTCGTCAATAAATCAATCTGACAGTATATAGGCATCTCGCATTATAATATCACCATTTACTTCTTAAAAGTAAAATCTGCTTATGAATGAATAGACATTTTTACATGGGAGCGCAAATTACTCGCCACGTTATGAACAAATTTGCGAATTTCATAGCACAAGCCACCATTTTGACGTGTTATTTCGTAAAATGAACCGATGATGCCTCGACCATAGCTCGACGCTAGTTCGCACAAGAATGATGACGTCACATTTTCTAGATTCACGGGAAGCCATACGCGAGCCCAGCCGGCTCCAATGGAACCGGTATGGGGAGTGGGGAATAATACGCTTTTAATCACTTAGGGCAGGTCTACTAATATTCATATGTCTATGACCATGTCCAATAATAAATTATTAGTTACCAGTGATGCCATATTTAAAAAAATGAAATAAGCATGTTTCAGGGGTAAAAAAAAAAAAGTTTTACCATGTCTGTAATGAGAATTTAAATAAGAAAACCACGTATTTAAGTAAATTATCTATAACTAGCTGATGTGTACCCGGCTATGCTCTTGAATTTATGAATGATTTGGGGTAAAGTTTTGAGGTTATGATGATCTCATAAGGGCGAAGCTTGATGCCAAATCACTATTTTGATTAATCTTTATAACGAATTGGTGTACATTATGAATACCAAAAAATATGCTTTAGATAAATTGAAGGTTTTCCTATGGTTTTGCTTGAGTAGAATACAAATAAAATAATAAATTACTCAATAGAAAATATAAATGTAAACTACTAAATAATATTTTTTCACTAGAAATGTATGAACGCGTAAAGGACACAACTTTTAAACAATACTGTATTTTAGCTAAGATTATCTTTGACAGTTTCGCTTGACTAACTTTTTTGCTTTCTTATAAAATTATTTACAAAATAAATAAAAACCAGTTTTGTGCTTGAAATCGAACTTTTCTAGACTCCGTTTGTCAAGCGATTTTAATGCCTATTACCTTCAATATAAGGTATACCAAGAACATACACATTTTTGGCTTGTAGCTTCCTCTTAAATAATAACCCATGATATGAGAGAGACAATATTCTCCTACACCTCCAGTAATTTATTTTTCTACATAATACAGTAGTTAGTGTAGACACCTAATTAAAGTTACATGATATATTAATTAATTTTATAAATGTATTCATTTTACTTATTGACAAAGATAATAATTAGATAAGAGACATTGTGAACCCTTACTGAGTTAAAGAACTATATTCCTAAATTTGGAATTTTACCCACGTGATCCATGCTAATAAATCGTGTCTCATTCAAAATTACATATTTTTGGTGACGGTTAAAAAACCATGTCATCGTTTTTCCAGAAAACCTAGTAGATAAATGTCCCAAAAAACCATGCATCTGGCAACTTTGCCTGGTGCATATTTCGCATTAGTCAGAAGTACACTGGAATATGCATCGCCAGTTTGGAATCCACTATATACACTTTACATAGATAGTATAGAACAAGGCTGCCCAACCCCAGGCCCTGGAACGAATTATAAGTGGCCCGCGTGAAACATTTTCAAAAAACCCGCCAATCCGCCAATTTGAAAAAGTGTCGCGGGCCCGCAGTAAAACAAACAATGCAGCTTGCGCGCGGTCACCAGTGTTGCCAACGACGGCGATTTATCGCTATTTAGGCTACTCAGGACGAGAATCAGCGACGTAAAAATCTAACCTGTTGAACTTACTTTTGAAACAAAAATACACCGGTTTTCGACATAATATGTTTTGCGTCGAAATGGAATCCTGTAGCCACCCCCCCCCCCCCATGGAATTCGAAAAATTGCTGTGGGGTATCACATATGATGTTCGGGTGTGCGGAATTTTTTCTCAGCGAAGTTCCGTAACAACCCCCCCCCTCATGGATTTCAAATACTTTGTGGGGAGCACTCATTTAGATTTTTTTTTGTGGGGAATTATCTTTCATAGAAATTCTCTAACAACCCCCCCCCCCATGGAAATAGGAACCGTCAGGTATTCAGTGGCCCGCCAGTGATTCAAAATCGTCAATTTTGCCCAACTGCTAAAAAGGTTGGGCAGCCTTGGTATAGAACGTATCCAAAACAAATTTATAAAATATTTTACTTCCAAATTCAACAATAAATTTGTATGTATGTTTCAAATTTTGCATCAAAGGCGAGTAGTAGCTGATTAAACATTTATACATAGAATTTTAAACAATAACATCATTGATGATTCTGTTCCTTATTAATTTTAACATACCTTTGAGACGTACACGACATACAGTGCTATTCCACACGCTTAATTCTAAAACAAATGCAGCATCTAATTCGCCAATTAACCGAGCTCTTCATACTCTAAATAATATTTGTCTAAACTCAAACATTGACATTTTTTCAGATTCACTGCCCAAATTCAAATGTGGCGTCATGTCAATAATATAAACAGTTCAATGCCCATACATATACACACACACACCTATATACTACACAGGTCACCTGGTAATTAAGGAATAAACATACCACTTGGCAGACATAATTCATAATAATTCATCACTGTAACTCATGTACTTTTTGTTCCTATAATATCAAATAAATATAAATGTATTACCTATTTATAAAGAAGCATTTGAACATTGCATGAAAAAGAGTAGATGTTAAATTGGAGACACAATATCGACAACAATATCAAACAAACACATTCTCGTTTAACATGCTACTAAACAAACGGTTCCTTCGATGTGGTCGTAAAAGTCCGAGCAATGATGGCGTTAAGGTAAAATTTGCAATTCAATGCATTTACCTACGCTTTCGACTGTTATCAGAATATGCAGAATTCTGTGATCCATATTCAAAACAAACTACTGCTCTGAATGTAGATACCAATCAATCTGCATTTGTTACGTACGCATGTTTACCCATTGTTGTGCATTATTAGGTTCTTTGATGCTCGGGAATTTTTAGATTGGCCTAAATTCGTGGAGTGCGTAGCTCCTCTGAGCTGGCCGTTAATAGTTATGACCCCTACTCCAATTGCCCTGATGAACCAGGCTCTTTCGCTCCACGTGGTCCTGCGCCGCATGAACGGCCGCCAACACCTAGATTCTGGATGCCTGTGATATTTGATCGCTCCAAAGCATTCATGCCTTCCACTTTACCAGTAGCCATGAGTTTCTCCAGGTTGAGTTCTCAGTTTGACATGCAACATGTTCAAAGTATCTTAGAATATGTCATGGGCAGACAGTCGTTGATAGTCTATATCAGAGATCAGCAACCCGCGGCCTGCGGGCTCTTTTCGTGCGAACCACTTTGGCCAAATAAAATATCAAAAAATCAACAACAACAAAAAATTCTGTGTTGCACATGTCTTAAAATAAATAAAAACTTTCTTTCTTTCAACAGTCTTTCTTCAAAGTTTTGAATTAACCTCTCAAAATAATAAGCGTTTTCTTGCATATGCAAGAATATTCTTAAAAAGACAGAATTTCGTGGTTGTACCTTATTTGTAGAAAAATTTCCACCTTCTCAGCGCTTTTTTATTTTATTTATTTATTTTTATATAAATTACAAACAATACAAAACAAAATGAACCTTTGTCTGTCCAACTGGGAAGGATTCCCGTTTCAGGACAGCCAAATTGTGTATTTAGTACATAATATTCTTACAATGGAATGGCGATGCTGTCAAAACAAATTTTGAGAACATTGTTGATTGCATTCGAAGTGACAGGATGGTTTCTTTATCCTTGAAAGAATCGCAAAGATGTAATTTATTACCAGGGTCAATTTGGATAACATTAGTAATTGCATTCAGAACAGATGAATGGTTTCTTTCTGGACATCACAAGTCTGAGATTCTTTCCAGGGCATTTTGGAGAATATTTTAGATTCATGTTTTGATGCATTTGATAGGTTTCCATTTAACCCTTGAGACGTTGTTGATTTGCACGGATCGAACCTTCTACAAGCTTCCATTTTTTCAAAGACAATAACAAGCACTATTTCGTTCTCTTTCTGACATAAAAGAGATAATTAATTTTTAGATGAGAGGAAGAGAGATATATGCATTTTAATAATGTGCGGTCGTTCTGGGACAAATATGGTCTTAGGAGAGTATAATGCGCGCACGGCATTTGGGACTGTTTGGGTCTTAGAAGGTCCCAAGGGTTAAAAAAAAAAGTTTTCTTGACAAAATTTTGTTTAACTTTCCGAATATAAAAATGTAAATATAAAATTTTAACCCGTGGCTCTTCGTTTTTTACATTCTAACTATGATTTTTTTATAAAAAAACATTGTTATAGAAAATACAAAAAGGTTTGCGATGCCACCCACTACACAGTTACCCATCTCAAGCTGTATGTACCCTACCCCCTGCGGCCCACAAAGTAATTCGAAAATGAATATATTGGCCCTCCGGCTAAAAAGGTAGATCAATAGTGGTCTATATTGTAGATGCTTAGCCAAAGGCGGCTGTTTCATTAGGTCACATGGGCCATTGTCCATGGACTCCCAAAATTAAGCCAGTGTGTATATGGCGTCTGCGATTTCGAGTATTCGGAGATTGGTTATGGGAAGGTTGGTAAGACCTGTTCAAACCTGTGCAGAGGATTATTAAGTATCACCTCCTGCTTCAGTCAGTGCCGTGTTAACAATATTATTAAACTATTTGTGTTTAGTTACTTTAGTACCTAATAATTATAAGCAATAATTAGTCATCCGAAATACTAATACAAATTGAAAATATCTCCCGAGTAAAAATAAATGCCGCCAACGGGAATTGAACCCGTGCCTTCTGATGTCCGGTGAGGTACTCTGTATCCACTGAGCTATGTCGGCTTATTTCCAACCCGCCAAATGATTCAATATGTACTAGTACCTCAATCAATAATTACTGCTTATTATATTTTTTCACCTGTAAACAACCAACTTTATTTTTGTAGGAAAGGCTTTGTTAGTGCTCGGTGCTTAATATCTCGGGAGATATTTTCAATTTGTATTAGTATTTCGGATGACTAATTATTGCTTATAATTATTTGTTATCCTTTATGCTATGCATAAAACCTTGTCTTAAAAACGTTAGTTTATCATTAAATAACTTTAGTACCTACCTAAATTGTAATTGTTATAGACCTAAAATGAACTCATATGTGTTTTGTATCTATCAACAGAACCTGGTTAAGCAATGCATGTCGCACGAGACAGAATACGCCCTACACAAGATGACCGGTATTGCGCAGCACATCAACGACATGAAAAAACGACACGAACACACTGTCAGGGTTCAGGTGAGTTATGTTTTTTAATATTTAAGGTTAGCCATTTTTCAAAACTGAAAATAATCAGACAGTAAGCTTTTTTTGTAATCTCACATGCAAGGCTTTGAAAATGCTAGGATTTATACTAAGGAAGAAATATATCATAGAAATTCAAATTTAACGTTGTCATCAAATGGACATGTTGTTTTTTTAAAACTCCAGCTTAAGGCGATGCCATACGTAGTAATGCAAAATCATGTGTTTTTGGTTTGAAAATTTGGTCGCCTAGAAATGTTTCAGATGTTTTAATTAAATACTGTGAGTAGAATACATCTTGGACTTTGAAATAATCGAGTATTTTTTAGATAAGTCTTTTTATAAGCCCAGAAAAAAATAATGTATAAGGCCTATGAAAACTGCTTTAGAGTTCAAAATCTCCTATTTACGAACCCATTTTCGTTTATGATTTTATTGTATAATGTGGCAAATTAAGTTATTTAAAAAATGATCGGAAAAAAATTAAATATTTATGGCTGAACATACACAAAATTAAATAAAAGTCACTTTTTGGCCATGTTTTTTTCTTGCATAAATCAAAACATGCGGATGGTGTTAAGCGGGAATTTAAACCTTATCGCCATCTACGTAAGGGTTGTTATTGATAGCGGCTCAAATTAAAATATTAAACGACTTAGTGCATCGCCTTAAATGCCGATTCTAAGTCTGTTTCAGCTTTTGAATAAATTGTAATCAGTAGTAGAGGAAAAATTTCATCTTGTTAGTCTTGTCATCTTATTACAATTTGTTAGAAAGCTAAATGCATCTAGAATCGCCGTTTGACGAGGACCTTTCAAATGTCAAAAAAACAAAATCACTCCGAATAGCCATTATTTGAGGACAACGTCACATTTGAATTTCTGCAAAACAACTGTCCAAGAATGTATAAAGACAATAAATAGAAAGAATAAAATATGAACTTGAAAAATTTGTATGACTTTTAACCGTTGCGCCATTCCACCTCGAGTCAAGCTAATTAATTCTCCTTTTGCACCTAGAATTGTAACAGTCAAATCTTCTTAGTTAACCATTTCTTTGATTATTCCAGGAAATTCAATCTCTTCTCTATGGCTGGCATGAACAGGACCTTACAACTTACGGGGAATTGTGCGCCGAAGGGACATTTAGGTGATTATCTTTTATTTTTTTTATATTAACTTTAGACTTTTAATTAAAATATGTAATCAATTATTTTACTCTGCAACATTTATTTTCATTTTCGATATTAACACTATATGGTCGAGCATTTTACCCCCAAATTGGGGGCGAAGCGCGGGTGTGTTTTTAAATTTTAGCGCCAAAATTAGAGTTTTCGCAAAATATTCATATCTTATGATCTATTTGATATTTTTCGATGAAACTTTCAGTGTTTTACTTTAAAAAGATGTCTCTATTTATTTACTTAGCAATGTATGTGTAATTCCTTTTATTATGAACAAAAACTTTCTACTTTCTTGGGAATCATAGAAAAAACAGTATTTCACAATCGAAATTTATTCATACGAAATTATAAGATTATTTAGAAATTTTCAATTCATATAAAAAAAACTATAACCTAATAGTGCTTCAATGTGTGATAGCGTTCGAAACACTTTCCTTTATGCAGGGGCACATTGCAAAACTTGCACATGTACCGCGTTTCACTGCGTAGTTTGTGAGCGGAACATACGCGACAATGATTTTATTTTTTTGTTGTGTTTCAAACTCATTGTATTGACAGGTAGATAGATCGGGTACCGCCGACAATAGAAAAAACATGACCCCGCACCCATTTAGAACCCCTTGTTTACAAGTTTTCCGCTCCTTACCGCTTTGCGCAACAAAACGAGTAAACTTGTCTCCCGCGTCTTACTGTAAAAAGGCGTATGATGAGTTTTCACGTTTCCCGCAAAGAATGTGTTAATCTTTCATTCTCAATTTTTATTCTTACACATTATCAATATGTATTGTATACCAGTCTTAATATAATTCCTGAGGGACTCAAGAGAAAATGTAGGCGCCGAGAAATTAAATTGAATTAAAGGTATATTATAAAACTGTTGCTGTCACTGTGAACCCCCCCTCTTCTCCTGAATACTGAAGTAATTAAATAAAATCAAAATCGAGGTTTTGTAATCCCGTTTTCTCCTCCAAAACTGGCCAGATTTTTAAGATTTTTTTTCACCAACCGTATCAAAAGAAATTATTCTATGTCTGTATGTTTTGCTTTTTTTTAAAAAACATTGTCGAATGTGTATACCCACCCCGATTTTTGGCACATTACGGAATGTTTGCAAAAACGTTTTGAGCGATCATTTGCCATTCCTATTAAGTGCTTGTATACTTTCTATTTGGATCCTTAATAAGGTTAAATAAACTAGACGTAGGTATAAATTATTTTTTTTTTAAATCTTAATTTCCATAAGTTTGATGGCGATTTGGTTAAGCTTGAATTTTGCGCCATCTATATGGATAGAGAGTCAAGATACCGGGAGATGAATTCAAAAACTTGTATTATTATTCGTGGCAACGGTGGCTCGGAATTCTGAATCACATATAAATGCTTGTGTGCAGCCTACGTGTTTTAATGTGATAGTTTTGTGTCGGTTCCAGGGTGTTTGGCGCCAAGGCTATGCGGCACGCCTTCCTGTTTGACAAGATGCTACTGTTGACCAAGAACAAGGAGTACGGCATCTTGGCATACAAGTCTCACATCATGGTGAGTTACCGTTAACCCTGACTAAACACTAACGTTATTGTAGCGTGATTTCGCAAATCACAGCCTTTGAATTTATCATCATATTGTTATATGAAATGCGTAATGTGTATAAGAGAAGGCCCATCATCCGGCTCGAAGGACCATTTGATGGAGGCCCTGGTTCTATTTTTTTTAAGTGTGTTTATTCAGTTTTTTTTATGTACCTATATTATTTAACACAAAACTGAGCAATCAGTTTGATTGTAAGAAATCTAATTGTACTTGTCGCTCTTTAATTCAGTTCAAGTCCAATATGTGGAATAAAAGGAATGCAAAGGTGGATACGACAGACTTACCTAGATCTTTATCTTAAGAGGCTCCACAAGGCCTCTTCTCTGTCACCGTCACAACACTTCAATAAAACAAGTGTTAGTACAATATTATAGTTAACCACTCGAGTGATGGAGATTTCCAGGTGTTCAGTTTTTGATTTGGCCATTCAATGTGATTAATATCATACTTCCAAATATTAATACGGAAACATATGAACTGCTTACTACAGTCGAAAGACAATGAATCCACCTACATTTCACCGCTAATCCCATATTTAGCGGTTTTATAAATTTAAAAAAAAATTGTATAATTTATAATTTATTATAGTTTATAAATGTCACCTACCCCGATTTGGGAAGTTATCGCTCGAGTGGCTATAACAATTTATTCAATATAACACAGAAAAATCTGCAGTGGGGTTTTACAAAAGCGCGAGATCGCTATCCTTAAAGATAGACCTGTATCTTATCCTTAGACTTAAATTCCAGTCCTATGTTAAGGTTTTGGGAATAGACAATGGGCAAAAATTAAATAAAGAATGCAAATTTAGGCAAATCAATCACAATTATTATCCAAACCAATTAAGTTCTGGGTAGGTACTACGAAACCAGCCCATCCCAAGCTTAGCAGGTACAAATTATATTATGTCCCTGTCATTTACTGTTTAAATTTTGACTTTAAAAAAATATTTTGCTTAACCTTTCCGGGAGTATGGACGCTAATGGACGACGGTACACACTTTCGCCAAAGGAGTATGGACGACAGGGGTTGCATATTCATATTTAATGCATATTCTGTAAATATGTATTGTATTGCTATCTATGGGCATATTACTGTTACTTTATACCAATTTTAAACATTTTACACCATTATCGACAGAGATATTGGCTGTTATTTATTTTGCATTCTATCATAAAATTTAATCAAAAAATATATTTTTTTATTTTTGTAAAAAAAACTCACTCCCCAGAGCACGGCCAGCATTACATAACTTACTCCCGGAAAGGTTAAATGACTTTAGCCATCTTTGATGGCCAGATCTGAATAGCCAGATACTTCCTGTCTGATTGTTTGTCTTGATCATTTCAGTGCAACAATCTGATGCTGGTGGAGTCAATCCAGGGTCAGCCTCTCAGCTTCCACGTAATCCCGTTTGACTGTCCCCGAATGCAGGTCACCCTACAGGCGCGCAACATACAGCACAAGCGCGAGTGGACTCTGCTACTGAAGAGGGTAGGGCGACCATTCATTATCACCTTTAATTTATATTTAATTTTTTTTCACTTATTATTTAATTTATGTGAGTTAGTTCTGCTTCTACGTGAGCTAGTTCTACTTTTAAGCAATAAACATTTATAGCATTTCACAAAATTTCATCAAATTTCAAAGTTAAATTTCAATTTCTATTATTATTTCATCGTGGGCTGATTGTTATCCAGTACTTGGATAGTTACAGAACTTGAATAAGACTTGCACTGAACTTTATCTTTGAAAATTGATGAAATGTTCAACTTCTGTGATCAAACCTGTCTTTAGTTTGGTGTTTTTCACAGAAATTCAAATGTAACATTGTTATCGGCAGTCACCACAGAATATATTTTCTCCTATGGTATCCCAGCGAGAGGATAACAGCGCCCTACTTATCTACTGAGTAGAAGTTCCTGTGGCCGCCATTCTCTGCTGGGTACTGGTTCGGGCTAGCCGCTCGCGTGCGTGATTCGCCTATATATCTTCTGATTTAGTGTCATGTGAATATGTTACGTTAATTCGATAAACATAAATTACGTGAAATATAACCATCTTTATTTTATTCAACATGACACCCAATAGTATGCTTGATCGATAAGGTAAGCATCTATCTCAGCATACTATATTGTCATCAAAGGGCCTGTCAGCGTGGCTTTGTTTTTTTTACATTTGAAAGGCTCCCGTTAAACATCAATTCTAGGTCTGTTTCAACTTTCTATCAAATTGCAATCAACTCACAACCATATCAACATGGTAGTTGTGCTTTTCTGCTTATCACAATTTGTCCATTTGGTGACAATGAATTTCTTTTAAAATCCCAACCTAAACTTTACTAATCTTTAAATACAGAGATGTAACAACATGTACACAAAGTTTTTAACCAGAGATTCCTGAGCTTATTTGTAGGAATCATTTTGCTGTCCGGTGATATATTTTTTCAATTAAAAACAAACAAAAAAAATGTTCATAACATCTCGCCACTGGGTAGTTGAGTACAGCCTAGACCGTTCCATCAGCACGGTAACAGATAAGACAGAGCGCGTGATCAGTGGCGACGTGTGAAGAATATATATATTTTTTTTGTTAACATCGGATAGCCAAATGGTATCTACATTTTTTACTCCAAATATTCTGGTTAAAATCCTTCGAATAGGTAAGTTTTAATTATCAAATAAAGAAGAACACAAGGAATGCATTGTGGGCATTTTTCGTGATCCAAAAGTCTGGTCAATCGTGTACAGGGCCGGCTCTGTGCGGGCGCAATTGGAGCAGTCCGCTCCGCCGTATTGTCAAGGTGCTGATAATACCTGACACTTAACAGTCCTAACACATGGCGCTACACAAAAACGGTGCTACACAAAAATAGGATTCATCAGTCACTGGTCACCTACCTAGGCGTCTACTAGTTTTGACACGGGATGTCAAAATTTTACCTTGTGCCAGGCACCGTTTGGCTTAGGACCGGCCCTGATCGGGCGTTAAATTTCAAATACGGAACTGGTGGTTTAACACATTAACAGCCCCGCATTTTAATTATTGTAACACTTTGTCAGCCGTACTCGAGCATCACTCGCGACATTTTTTCTAGAAGAGGCTGATCACATGTACCACTCTGATCGAGTCTCGTACTGTTTATGTTAAAATAGCAAGCTCTATCGTGCATCTGCATTATCGGAACGTGTATATGAATGTTTAGGCCACACACACATAGGCAATTCAGGTGCGCAGGTGAGGGATGAAGCATCGCCCTCGCCGCCTCGTCAGTGCGCCACGGGCTATCGAGTATGTGCGTACAAAATAAATTAGAGTTTTTTGATCTCAAAATAGATTAAATCCTCTTATAAATATAAAAAACAATTTTGCCTATAACTAAGATAGTTATTTTTTTATAAATCGGCGAACCATAGAAAGCACTATTTAAAATGAGCGGCTGTCAAAGTGGAAAAAACGTCGAACGGCTGTTAAAGTGTTAATACGGCACACAATGATCAGATCTGACATTTATTAAAAATAATAATATGTAATTTTTTTTTTCTAGGTGATTCTCGAGAACTATAATGCAGTAATTCCATCGCACGCTCGACAGCTCGTAATGGAACTGGGACAGAACAAAACTGACGGTAATATAATAATAATACTTGAATAATTTTTATAGCACATTTTTAAATGTATTAATATATAATACTTAACCACTCTACTTAGATTTAAATAGACGTTAGGAAATTGTCGTTAATAGCTTCGTCCATATTCCCAGAGGCGTGTGGAACAAGAGTTAGATAAGTGAGAACAAATGTCAAGCAATACTTGAACACTAATGGTAATGATATGGTTGGAGATTTTCACGGTCAATGTATTATCGTGATTAATTTTAGAATTTTTATTCCACGTTGCGCTACCTACTTCTTAATCCAACATTTCAGACAGCTTTACGTATCGAGCACAATTACAGAGGCAATTCACAAAAACACTTTTAATATCAACAGGGATGACAGGGCTATGTTTTATAGTTCTTGGTATCTGGCACTTACGATTTTGCTCAACAATTGTTTTTTTTTCTTGTAAACTGTAAAAAACCACTTTATATGAAACTAAAAAACAAATTAAATTACACAAACATATTACAAAGGTTATTGTTGCTATGAAAATAATTAATAAAAAATTCCCAAACTTTGACAAATGTTTCGAAAAGTGCATTGCAGACATAGCAATTGCTTTCAACGACCTTTTAGAATCTGTAAATAGTATAAAACAATGTCGTTACGCAACGAATTTTGATAGAGTTTTCACCATCGTTTAGAGAATTTCCCCCGGAAAGTTTAAATATATATATTTTTTTTTTTTTTTTAAAGAAAGACAAATATTCCCGGGTTACGAATAAGCTGACAATATTTGAAAATCTCCTACTACCACCACAGTAAGATGAAAATGTTGCTTGTCTTGTGATGGAGGACTTAGCCAGCCGAGGAATTGAACACACTACGCCGAGTGGGACCCAAGCGCAATGTCAACTCGGCCACCGACCGGTCCAATATATGGATAACTCATCAAAATGACAATTCAACACACCTAAAATTATTAAAAGTGATGAAACGAAAACTAGGTTAAATAGGTTAGGGGCCGTTCAAGTATTATGTAAGCACTATAGGGGGGCAGGGGGGTCTTTGCTTTGCTTATTTTTGATGACATGGGGGGGTGGGGGGTCGAGATAGTGATTACGTCAGCACTGCTCAGCAGTAGTTATTTTTTTTTTATACATTGGCAACCCACACATTGTCTATGTTTGAAAATCGAATACATATTCGGGGATTCCCACAAATAATTAATACGTTTAGGTACTCGCTTAGTTTGTTTAAATGAATATTATGTGCATTAAAGTCCTCTATCCTAAGTCTATTTTAAAAGTGCTGCTTATGAATCAATAAAAAAAACAGAATACATTAACAGAAAAATGCATATAGGTACCAATTTTTACGTAAGCATGGGAGGGGGGGGGGGGGGGGGTAAGAGCTTTGCTTACTTTTGGTGACAAGGGGGAAGAGGGGGTAAATAATTGTAATAAATCTGCTTAAAAATAAATTTGTTTCATCACTTTTCATAACTTTATAGCACTTTTTATAGGTGTTGAATTGTCATTTTATCTCAGTAATAAAAAAATAGATACAATAACTTATAAGTCCATGTCAGTTTGTGCCTTAAAGTATACAAGAATACTGTAACTGCTATCGATGTACTGTGTACTAAAAGGCATAAAAAGACCCAAGTGTTAACAATATAATACATTTATACACGGTTGACATTATTTGTCACATGAGAACGGGTTATTTCAATGACTCATTCTTATGTTCACCAACTAGCCTTTGGAATAATTAGCAGGCCTCTGTGTTTCTACAACACAGACCTACGTTAACTCCATCCATTTTAAATTTTTTTTTAAAAGATCCTCCACACAGCTAACCAAAACATGACATGACTAAGTAAATAAAAAATGATGTTTTTTTTTATTTATTTATCTGTTTCTTTTCAGATGACATCCTTGCAGAAAAGTCAAGCAATCTCATCTCTCACTCCTCTATGAGGAAGCAGCTCTCGGCTCCCGAGTATCTTGAAAAGCGCAAGTTGGAGCGCGAACGGAGAAAATCCTTTGAATCCGGGCTGAGACAACGCCTCAAGCGCTCACAGAGAAAGGGACCAAATCCTGACGAAGCCTCAGGAAACAATGAAACAGAAAAGGACAAGAATATTCGCACCGATTCGACTTACGACGATGATATTTGTGATTGTCACAATAACTCTTGCTCTAACGTAGATTGTTCCAATTACGAACATTGCAAAGATTGTCAGAACCAACGTTTAAATGGTTATCTTTGTTCTAATTGTAGAAGTAACTCGGTTTATCTATGCAAAAGTTGCCAGACCGAACGCTCGAACTACTCGGATTCTAATTACGATTGTGACGAATTTGAATCGACAAAGTGTCGCCGCTGTGACGAATTCCAAAGTCAGTCTTCTCTCGATGTTGCCAGCGATAAAAAGCTCAAATGCTCAGAGTGCAATAAATCTTTTAATTATACGGACGAGCAAGGAAGTCGAGAGAATATTAGAGTTTGTATGAAGTGTGAACGAAACGATAGTTTTAAGTGTTCGACCGAAGAAGTATCGAAGAAAATCAATTTTGAACGGTGTCCCGGTTGTAATGGGAAAGGCGTTAAAAATATTTCTAGCGATTTTAGTAAGAAGCAATTCGATATGTTGGACTTGGCAGAAGATAGATTGAAAAATCGGGAGTCTATCAATTTGAAGAAGACGTGTTTGAAATGCCAGGAGATCAGAGAAAACATCACTGTCGAAGATAACTTGAATTATAGCTCTGATGCGGTAGGGCAGAGTTTTAAGTGCGAACACGAATTGGCCGATTCAAAGGCGAAAAGGGGTTCGAAAGACGATTCGCAAGCATTGCTTAACGTGACGAAAAACACCACCGGTACTTTGCGACGTAAGTCAGAACCAGGTATGTCGAATATCAATTTCGATCCGAAAGATTGGAAGAAGTCCGTTGAGATGAGCAAATGTGCAAAGAGCCAAGAAGAACTTACGAAAGAAGAGAAGAGTTTTGAAGGAAGATGTGCAGATTGTGGACGGATCAATGTGATTTGCTCTAATTGCGGTCGAGCCACGTCCATCAGGTTAAACTTCACATGTAAACACAGCAAAAGTGGCGTTGAAATTGACGGTTTAAAAGCAGAAGTCGAACGCAATTGTCGATCATTGGATCGTGAAGCTAATCCGCTAAACAAAAAGCTCGACGTTAATAATCCAACCAAATCTAATACGCTCGAAGTGAAGATGTACAACTCTAAAACTGTGCCGAAGAAAATCTCCAAGATAAAGAAGAACCGGGCAAAAACTCTGAGACATCTCGCTGTCGATTCAACAGCGAAGTTCTACACTGATTTTGCTACTGATAATGTGCTTCATATCTCCGAATCTACAGACAGCATTAATACCTTGAACAGTCACAAGAATGATGGAGTAATGAATGCAGATAAAGATTCGAGTGAAATCAAGAAGGTTGGTACTGGTATTCCTGGGGGAGAGGCTGAAGATGAAGTCTACAGAAGTTTGATACAGAAAACAGATTCATTTAAACAAAGCGAGATCGATAAAGATAAAACACTTGTTAAAAAAGACATTAACGAACCTTTGGAAACGTTTGATTCAAAGACTAAGCCTGCTGCAAAAAGTGGCAGCGCTTCTCCGAAATCGAAGAAGAGCGATATTGAAGACGATGCTTTCGAAAGCTGCGACGACGGCCATGAAAAGCCGCTAGAACAGATCATTTCACAACTCCTCATGCAAAATCGGGAGTTCCAAAAGATTTTGAAGAGACACCAGCTGAGAAACGCAACAAATAGACGACACCAAAGACTGCTAAAATCACATTCGAATCCTGAAAAGGTTTTGATGCAGGCTAGAGAAAGTCAAGCAAAGGTACGACCCAAGTACGGACGGCAAACTTCTGCCATTGAAAGCCTGCTGCATAACATACCCCCGCTTGATATCAGCGATTCAGAAAAGGTTGCAATTGCTGTAGAACTTAAAGATAACTGTACTCTTCCTAGTATTGAACACATTGAAGATATCGTTAAACCAATTCAAAGAAGACGTCCGGTCGAAGAACATATTTACGAGACTCTTGTAAGTCCAGAGAAAAATGCTACGAAACAAAGTATCGATTCTCCTGAAAAGTCTTCACTGAGTGTCATTCCGTGTTTGAGTACTTTCGCTCCTCTTAATAATGAGCGTTCGCCTAAAAAATTGAACGATACTCTTCAAAATTCCGAACTGCCCCTCGGCAAACAAACACGTGTAAGTTTGTCCGAATCGGACTACGTATATCTCTGTTTTGATGGGAATAAAAACATTGACGCTTATCGTGTTCCGAGCAATATTAAGAAAATTGACGACTTCGAAGATAACGGGGAGTATGCCGTACCGTCTTCAACTCCTCAAAAGGTGAAGAGGGATGAAGTAGAAAGAAGACTGGTAAGAGATAAAATCGACAAGGAGTGCAGAACGAAAGATACAGACTTAGAAAATAATTACGACGAAGAATCTGACGTTTGGAAAAGAATCTCGAATGACACGGTTATCGAAAACCCGGCGTTGAAAAACAGGAGGAATAAAGACAATCTCAACAATATTAATATCGATGATTATTTGGAAGTTGAGAATGGACCTCAAAGTCCCAACATGCCTGAGATTTGGCTTAAAAGTCAGAAGGAACACTTCACGACGCCTCGGGATAAAAAATCCGGCTCTTTACCTAGGAGTTTCCAAGTCAATTTGAACGAATCTGAAGAAAATGCTTCACAATCTATTGCGAAAAACAAACCGTCCGTTTATAATAAAGTTTATTTAAACAGAGAGGGTAAGGTGCTCCAAACTGATAGACCTTTTACCATCGCTTCTGATTTCAGCGAAATTAGTTACGAAGATATCGAGAGATTTATTAAAGGTGACGATAATTCCGCACTTAAATTCCCGTGCGATCTCACCATATCGAACCGAAGTTCACGTTCGTTTGTAGAAGGTGACAGTATAGACGAAGCTTTAGATTGTAGAAGCCGATCTACTTTAGAACTTGAAGAAGAGATTGATCGGTGTTATAAAAACAATTTTGAAATGCGACGAGAACAACTAGGAAATTTAAATAACGCTTCTAATAATAATCTTCTGCTCAGCACGCAAATGATGGATCAATCCATTTCTTCATCCATGGAAGTCATGAATGAGAAATCGCAGAATTGCAACTCCCAAGATGACATTCCCACGTCCGTTCATCCCGAACACAAGATTTACAAGACTACCGCCAATGTGCTATCCCTTAAAAGCGTGCTGAATAGATTCAAATTGAAAGGCTGGTCTAATCAAGAGCAGAGTGCCGCTAATACTGAAAAAGACAACGCTAAAGATGTGAAGAAAACAGATGCGAAAAAGACGACAACACCGAAAAACAACTCGAGAAACTTGATGCAAAGATTTAAGAGTATCATCAATGACGAACAGCACGAAAATAATGTTGCCGAAGCTCTGAATCTTACTTTGAAAGACATCAATTATGAGAATAAAGATATTGTTAAGAATGTAGAAAGGAAGAACTCTAAGGGAGAAATTGTGAGAAAGAATTCTAAAGGCGATGCCGGCAGAAAAAACTCTATTACCGTGTTAGTGACGCAACCGGACGATTCTCCTGATAAAAATAATCTAATTCAGAGCAAGAGTTTCAGCGAAACAACCGATCAGGGTAAAATGGCTTCGTCCATTTCTAAAAGTTGCAACAATATCACTTCGCCGTACAAATCAACCGATTGTCTAGCCACCAATGTGGCCGAGATGTCGCAATCGGCTCAGTTTCCTAATATGAACCAAGGTTTGAAATCTGCGCAAAGCTCGGTGCAAGACTTGAATAAGTTGCCTATTTATAAGCAAGGCAGTCGGCATTTAGGAGCGAGGATAGCGCAATCCGACTATGCAGATCCCAAAGCATTATTCCTTGGAGACATAGTTTCCGATTTGGATAACGTCAACGTGTTTATAAACAAAAACGCTCTACGTCCAGACAGCTTACTCTCTAATTCGTCGCATTTCACATCCTCTAGCGAGGGCTACGCAAACACTCACGTCGAAACTAGCAAAAACAACTCTTTTCTTTACAGAGATTCATCGAGCAAGTCTTTTAAATTGTCTAAAGATATTCAATCAGATCAAGTTGCTCCAATGAAACAGGAAGACGGTAAGATTTTAAGTCAAAAACGTACAGCAGAATCTAAAAGATTCCAGTTCAAGATTGTTTCTGACGAAAGTTTCTATGAAAAGTCGTTTGATGAAATGGAAAATATGTTCGGTAATGAGATTTTTAGAGATTCCGCTATATATAGCGATCCGGAAGATGCCATTACCCATGGAACTGACCGTAAAAGTAACGCCACGTTAACACGAAGCGTCAGCGTAACCAAAAGAACCAGTTTTGTCAGTACAAACATCATCAAGAGTGAGGGAGTTGACGGGGCTAAAAGAATCAGTGGAGAATTGTTTAAAACTGCCCCAGAAAACTTTGTTACAAATGAAATGCCGGTAATTACAAGCACATCATATCTGAGCACGGTAGAACACGTTTCAAATCCAACTACCGATCTTAAATGTACAGCTAGTATAAAAGACAAATCAAAAGATGTTGAAATTAGTTCTTTGAATTCTTCCACATCGAGTCCTTTGAAAATGACTCCGGCGAAGCCAGCACCACCCGTCCCTGTTAAACCACAATTCAAACCAAACATTTTACAAGGAATCAAATGTCCAACAGTTATAAAAAGCTTTGAAACACCCCCATTAAATACAACGTCTCTCGATACATCTAAAAGTGACATTATCAAATCAAGGTTTAATACTAACAATCGAGAGAAACATCTCAGTGCCAATTTAAAAATTACCGAACATGACTTAACAGTGAAACCGGCTACGATAAAAATAGAACATCACGTTGCTGAATTGGACGGACCCCAACATGAAGTATCAGGAAAGCTAAATTTATGTATTAAACTGCCAGAAAAACCTCAAAATGTCTTCCAATTCCCTTCGCCGAAATCTCCGACGGATAAATTCAAACCAGGAATCCCCCGACCGAATAATGAACGCACAAACAGCTCCAACATACAAATGAAACGCATGAGCTTCGAGCGATGTAGTCTCGACTCTGCAACAATCAGCCGACGCTCGAATAGTGTTACGTCGTGCGAAACGGACCCCAAAAATGAAAAATTGATATCTGTATCTGTCCAGGATCGCAAAAAAGAGATTGAATCGATAACGCTCAATGAACAAAAAAATAAAATTTCAAATAGAAAATCGGCAGATTTTTTAACAGAACATTCTTCGCTGTCGTTTAATCGATCTCTCAGTATGAAAATGACTGCAACCAACAACATTTCCATTAAAGACCAATCTAGTGTAGGCTCTAGCGTTAAGAATTCTATTCCGAAATACAAACCTCAAGTTCAGAAGTGTAATATTCCATTACCGCACAGTTCTAGCGGTCCAAAACATTCGTCGTTATCGTTTGACAGAGTCGACAATACGAATAAACCTTCAGATAGTTGTGAAGCTGAAAATAAAATCCAAAATAGTTCTAATAATGAAAGTAATAATTGCAACGTGGATAATTCAGAAACCGGAGAAGATAATTCAAAAGGAGGTTGGGTCAAACATATTGTTAACAGATTTCAGTGAAAAAAAGTATTAATTTTTATTTATTTATTTTTTAGTGGACTTCCTCAAGTATTTTGGACAAACGAAATTTTTTTTTGGTTTTAAATTATTTTTATTTAAATTTACGGATTTACAAATTCATCTGTGCAGGCAATCATACCTAACCTAACTTAACCACTGAATTGAAAAGCTGACAGCAGTGTGTTGTCGGTGTTTGCGTGTGCCCGAAGTAAAATCAATTATCCGTTACATTGGATGAATTTATTGAAATATATTTTTTTAAATATTTAATTTCTTTCTTGAACAGATAATCAATCTCATTGATCTATCTGGGGCGGGAGTAGAAAGGTCTTACATATGTACATAACTTGGCGACATCAGTTTTTTTTTCAAATCAGTATAGATCACACTTCTACGAATTATCTGTTCAGTGGAACTAACAACTAACGATCAGTTTATGTGTCTGTACATCTAATGAATCTATACACGGTGTCCGGAAACTTCTAGTACAAGCAAGAAACTGGTGAATCTACATCACGTAGATAACCATTAAAACTTTTTTTTTTTCGATCAGAGAATTTCCTTATTTTTCGACAACAGCTGATAACGACAACATTAGCTGATATTAACTACCTAGCGATTGTTTTTTTACAAATTTGACCTAAAAAATTCTATTTTCGTATTCGATTTATTCCTAAAAGAAAGAAGAAATTAAAAAAAAATTATACCACAAAATCGACTCCAAATGTGATGTAGATTTACCAGTTTCCCAGTTGTACTACTAGTTTCCAGACACCGTGTATAGCTTGACACACTCAACTTTGCAGAAAGCCGAAAGGTAAAACGAAACATCTATTTTTAAAAGTTAACTTATTATAATAATAAATAATAATAATACTTGGATGACTTGTATAGCTTCGTTTTTGTGCAAAAACACCTCAAGGGCGCTGTTATGTTGCAAAGTTAAATGTGTCGACTTGTTCAGTAGCAGATAAGTTTGTAAATCTCCTCCAAATGCCCTTTTAAAATGTATTTTGACTAATAAAATGCCCAAATGTGTAAATAAAAATATGATGTTATTTTGTAAATTATCTTTTTATCATTAAACCAGTTTCTGAAAACCGTTTCTTCAAAATTGGAAATTTCGGGAAACCTTTAAAAAAAATAATCTAATTTCCGGAAAGCATTTCTTAAAAAATATATATTTCCGGAAATCTACTATTGTCTTTGAAGTATTGATTAAATATTAATTGAGATGGACTCGAGGCATCTCTCGGTGATTTGTGGTCGCCTGTACATTTAAATAAGTTAAACTTAGGTTCTCATTGGTTTCACATCTACCTACATAACGAATGGATTGTAAACCTCGCCTTACTAAAATAGCTCTAAGCTGTCAGGAGAGAGATTGATAATAATATTTAGATAATTGAATGGCACTAATTAATAATTATTGGGAAATTGATAAATAAATAAAAATATTTTAACATTAACTTTCAGTTTCACAAATCCTACAATTATAATATCCTGTGATTTTTCACATGTCTGCGCACTAGAGAGCTCCTGCTCTCTCTCTCTCTCTCTCATTTCTCCGCCTTTCTATCACAATCTAAAAAAAGGCATAGCATGATTATTATTATCTAAAAATGATTAATGGCCCATCGCTTTTTTTCTATTATTTTTTATCTCTAAATAGTATAAAATAATGTCGTTATCCGCGTCTGTCTGTTTGTGCGCTTATTTCTTCAAAACTACGCAACTGATTTGACAGGGTTTTCAGTATCATTAAGAGAATCTCTTCCGGAAGGTTTACATATATGATACATGCATATTATATTTATAGAAAGTAGAGAAAAGTGGATGTTTTATAATCAAGACTTAAAAATATATTTTCAGGCACTACATTGCTAACGCTGGCTAAACCTTATGAGATACATCAAAATAATGTACTACGGAATTGTGTATTTTAAAAAGGCCAACAGAAAAGCCCACAATGAAATATGTCTATCTCCTAAGAATAACCCCCCAGCAACGGTGTGTAGACGTCAGCTAGTTTTTTTTAATATAATAATAATCTTGTTACACTTTTTTTTAGATTGTGATAAAAAGGCGGAGAAACGAGAGCTCCTGCTCAAGAGATAAAAAATAAATATATAACAAATATTAGATATGACGATAATAGATACAAAAGAAAATAGGATATCTAATTATCATATTATTATTGAGAAATATTTTATTATTTTTACGAAGTATAATTATCGAGAAATACTATTGAGAGTTTTTTTTGATACTCTCATACTCATACTAATCTACCATTTTGGTAGATGTGAAACTATACAAGTGTCAAAACTTTTGCCATATTTTGAAAAATATGTATTTTTTATAATAACAATGTACTTATTGAAAAGGTACAATTTATTGATAAGTGTAGCTAAAATATTATAATTATTGATTTTAATATGAAAATGTACACAATTTATGAACTTTTTAGTGATAAGATTTATAAGTGTGAGTAGACTGAATTTTTGAAAAATAATTAAATTATCAATAATCATTTTCAAAATTATTAATTAAATTTATATTTATTTTCGTTTTAAGCAAACTTCAAAATTTTTAAGCTTAGTTTAGACTAAGAGAGTCACTGAATATATAAACCGAAAGAAGTGTGTTGTGGGTCTGTCTCAAGTAAGCTCTAATATTCCTTACTGAAAAGCTGAAATTGATCAAAAAAATTTTTTTGAAATATCAATATTCTTTCTTGACTTGTCTGGGGCCGAGGAGTCGAAAGATCTTATGTAAATTGATGACAAATGTTTTCTTTCACATCGGTATGGATCACACTTCTAGGGAATATAAGTTCTGTGGAGATTTGGAGCCATTTAAATAGTGTTAACTTTGTCATATATTTAGATGCCAAACTGTAAACCTTATTGTTCACAAATAATGATAGATTACATTTCTTAATTTATGTGTATTTTTATAATTATTACTTTGAGTAAAATAAAATTAGTATCTATTTAAAAATAGTATTGTCTTTTTATTACCTATGTAAAACTCCTATATCAACCGAACTAACGATGATTCATGACTCATTTCATTAAGGCGAAGCTTAATGATAAATCACTATTTTGATTAACCCTTGGGACCTTCTAAGACCCAAACAGTCCCAAATGCCGTGCGCGCATTATACTCTCCTAAGACCATATTTGTCCCAGAACGACCGCACATTATTAAAATGGATATATCTCTCTTCCTCTCATCTAAACATTAATTATTTCTTTTATGTCAGAAAGAGAACGAAATAGTGCTTGTTTATTGTCTTTGAAAAAATGGAAGCTTGTAGAAGGTTCGATCCGTGCAAATCAACAACGTCTCAATGGTTAATCTTTATAACGAACTGGTGTACATTATATACCAAAAAATATGCTTTAGATAATTTGAAGGTTTTCTTATCGTTTCGCTTGAGTAGAATACAAATAAAAAATAAATTACTCAATAAAAAATATTAATGTAAGCTTCTAAAAAAAATATTTTTTCACTAGAAATGTATGATCGAGTAAAGGAAACAACTTTAAAAAAATAGCTTATTATAGCTAAGATTATCTGTGACAGAGACTTTCTTATAAAATTATTTACATAATAAATAAAAACCAGTTTTGTGCTTGTAATCAAACGTTTCTAGACTTCGTTTGTCAAGCGATTTTAATGCTTATTACCTACAATATAAGGTATACCAAGAATATACACATTTTTGGCTTGTAGCTTCCTCTTAAGAGCGGGAGCTACGGTACCAGCTCAATGTTTTCGTACCGCTCAAAGAGTTGACTTATTTGAACGGGAGCAGTGCGCTCAGAGCGTATGAGCAATGAGAATCTGTGCTGGTGTGATACCACTCCCAGCATTATCGTACGACTCTCAGTACTGGTACACCGCCTTGTACCACGAGAAAAATAAGATGCTATGTAGTTAGTAGGCATAGGTACATATGTTCAAGTCCAGATGTCGGAGTGTGAGTTTAACCCTTGATTTACCCGGTAGGTCCCTGGGACTCCATTGAAAACTTTTAGCGCTCATAACACCGTTCGTTTTTGGAATTACAAATTGTGCGTTCCAGTACCTTCACGCAGTGACGCGTCAAACGCGAAGGAGAGCGGACGTCGATGTGCGTGGCTCTGATAGGTGAGTAATCACGCTAGTGGAGTCCGTGGGACTCCACTGGGGTATTAATGTTACAGTTTTAGCCTATTTACGGTATTTTTTTCCCCCGGAATGAGAGAAAGTATGGTCACCTGTGTCCACCTCGTCTAAAAAGGAAAACTATTTTTTTTTTTTTTTTTTTTTTTTTTTTTTAATGCAATAAACAACATAATATATTATAATTTTACTGGTCTTCCATTAAAAGCCTTAGCTTGTGGATGGAAGAAGAGTTAACATTTCACATATTATGTACAAATAAAGTCACGTGTACAGTTAATACAATGCAGTTAATACAGTTAATACATTTCATATAATTACAATTACTATTTACTATAATCATGTATTTCAATATATATGTATGTGTAGGTAATATAGACACATGGCAATCAGACCCGTTAACTAAAATATGTAAACATATATGTATTCAGTAAGAAGAAAAACAAGTAAGATTTTTAGTGTGACATTCTCTAAAATACTTTTTGATGGAGTTCAACAATTGAATTTTGTTCCTGATGCTTCTGATTTCTATTGGTAGGTTATTGAAAAAGAATTTTCCTTGGTGAGTATAATGGTGTTGTGCAAAAGAAGTGTTTAATTTGGGGCACACAAATACATGTTTAAGTCTAGTACGATTTTCAGTTATGAATGCGTATTTATCTTTTTCTTTTATAATTTGTATAATTGAATTTTTTATAAATAAGTTTTTAAATGTTGGAACTTTGAATTCTTCGAATATGCTGTCAGTTGGGAAGTCTGGAGGTTTTTTTAGTATAATTTTTATTATTAGTTTTTGAACAATTTCTATGGGGGTCAGATTAGTTTTGTAAGCTGCTCCCCAACTGATAATGGCATACTGAAGAATAGACTGTACTAATGCGTAGTATATTGAGTATAGGTTTTTCGTTGATAAGAAGTTTCGTATTCGTAAGAATATATGAATTAACTTCCTAACTCTTTTTATTGTATGGTCGATGTGATCTTTCCATTTTAGGTTTTTATCTATGATTATTCCAAGATATGTAATTTTATCCGCTATTTTCAGAAGTGAACATTTTTGTTGGCAGTGATTAGTATCGTGTTGTGCGAGAGAATGATTATGTAAGAATATTTGAAGATTTGGAGGTACAATGTTAGTGTTAATTTCGAAAGGAATGACATATGTTTTATCACTATTTAACGACAAGAGGTTATTGTCAAACCATATTTTTAGATTATTTATGTCTTCTGTAGCTTTTAGATTAATTTTTTCCCAAGTTTTTTCTTTTATTATAAGGACTGTATCATCAGCGTAAGAGATAATTTGGCCATGCAATGGTTGAATAAATATGTCGTTTACATACAAAATGAACAATATTGGTCCAAGCACGGTGCCCTGTGGGATACCAAAATTTGATGTTTCTTGGTCGCTAGTTTGGTCATTTATTTTAACAAATTGTGCACGATTGTTCAAATAACTTTCTATCCATTGGACGGCTTTATCATTGATGTTATTTAATTTCAGTTTTTTGATAAGCTTTGCGTGTGAGATACTATCGAATGCTTTTCTTAGGTCTATGAATATTCCTGCGCATTTATTTCCTTCATCAAGTGCAGAGTATATAAATGATGTTACATTTGCTATTGCATCTTGTGTGCTTTTTGTTTTTAAGAATCCGAATTGATTGGAATGTAATATTTTATTGTTTTCTAGAAAATCAACAACCCTTTTTTTCACAATCTTTTCAAATATTTTTGCTATATTCGATATTAGTGATATCGGTCGATAATTTGAAACATTTTGCGGGTCGCCGGTTTTAAAGATAGGGGATATTATAGATTTTTTATAATTTGTTAGGAATATGCCTTTAGTCAGACTGAGATTGATAAGGTGGTTTAGTGGTTTCAGTAGATACATTTCATTTCTTTAAAAATTTTCACAGAAATGTGGTCAAAACCTGGAGAGGATCCGTCTTTCATGCTTTCTATTACAAGTTGTATTTCAGTTTCGGTAGTTTTTTTAAAAGTGGATAGTGTATTTTGTTTTTGGGTATTAGTTGTTATAGTTTTTGGTGTGTGTACAGATTTAGTGATTTTATCAGCGAGATTGTTTCCTACTTTAGAGAAATAAGAATTAAAAATGTTTGCTGTTAGTTTTGGGTCTTTGGATACATCTATGATATTATTTTCATGTTTTAAATATTTTATAGAATTATTTTTTTTATTATTTTCAATTGCATAATTTACCGTTTTCCAAATAACTTTTAGATTGTTTTCTGAAGTAGAGATTATTTTTTTAAAGTAGTCGTCTTTACTTTTTTTAATTAAAGCTGTTAATTTATTTCTATATTTTTTGAGAACTATCTTAGCATTTTCATCGTGTGGATTTTTAATTGTATTTTTATATAGCCTTTTTTTTTCTCTGATAGATTTTATTAGGCCACAAGTGATCCAAGGTTTTATACGTCTGAATTTTGAATTCGTGTATAATGAGACCTCTGTTGTGGAGGTTTCAATATGATCCATAATTTGTTTTTCAAACATATTTGAGCATTGTTCGACATCGTTAGATTGTAGTATCGTACACCAAGTTTCTGCTTTCAATTTTTTCTCTAAAGTGGCAATATTTGTGGTTTTTTTAATAGTAATTGGAACCTTAATTTGTGATTTTATTTCATTATCATACAATAATAAGCAAGTGTGGTGGTCAGTAATATTCGTTTGCCAAATCATTGTTTTGATTTTATATAGGTTTTGTAATTTTATGTTTATCCAAATATGATCTAAGCAAGACGATTTTTGTCCGTGCATTTCTCTAGTATTTTTGTTTATGCATGATTTAAAATCTAATTCAGTCATACAATTTAGGAACTCATTTTTGAAAATATTTTCTGATTTTTCGTTAATGTTAATATTAAAATCACCCGCGATAAAACAGGTTTTATTTTTAAGCGGTAGTAATATATTTTTCAGTTGAGTTATAAAATGTGAAATATTTGATTCGTGTGTTCTGTAAATGGCAATTATGTGATAAATATATTTATCGAGTTTAATTTCGATTTGAATACAGTCGTGACAATACTGAATTTGGTGTGAACGAATATTGCGATTCCACTATTTTTATTGATATTTATTTTAGTTGGGATGTATGTATACAGTGGTGCCTCACACAACGAACTTAATTCGTTCCAGGAGCAAGTTCGTTATGCGAAAAGTTCGTTATGTGAAACGCGTTTTCCCATAACAATACATGTTAAAAAAAATAATTCGTTCTGTAGCATAAAATATGGTAAGATGACATAAAAAAAAGATAATTTTTTTGTTATTATTTTTATTTAGATACATCTAAAAACATAATGAAAAAAACACACATTTTTTAATTTTAAGAAATAATCGAATCTTGCACATCTTCATCCATTTTCCGCCGATGGTGCAGTGAAAAACCTGTCCAAAGTCGTTTGTTTCTCTCTTTTCTTCAACATCTGCCGGAAATAACGGACAAGAGTATCGGAGTACAGGTCGTTGATCCTGTTTGCTTCAGCGGAATCCGGATAGTGGGCATTGGTAAACTCCTGAACTGCTTTCCATTTGACCAGGATGTTCTTGATGTCAGCAGTTGGAATTGGTTGATTGTTTGATTGTTGCTCCTCGTTATCAGATGACGCTTCCCTTTGAGCATTGTCCTGTTGTTGGGCCAGAAGTGTTTGGAGCTCTTCAGTTGTCAGCTCTTCTTTGTGTTCCTCAATAAGCTCCTCTACATCCTCTTCCTCTACCTCTAATTCCAACCTTTTTTTGATTGGACTTCCAATGGACGGGCAATTTGGACTTAATAACGTTATTTTTCTTAAAAATTCTTGGATTTTCAGAGTGATAAACCAATAGAGGTTTGATCTTGAGGTCTCCGCTGGCATTAGACGAAATCATAAGGGTAAGTCTGTCCTTCATGGCTTTGTGTCCTGGCAATTTCTTCTCTTCTTTTGTAATGAATGTTCTGCTCGGCATTCTTTTCCAGAAAAGACCCGTTTCATCGGCATTGAACACTTGTTGTGGGCAGTATCCTTCATCCATAATAAATTTTTGAAAATTAATAGAGAACTTTTCTGCTTCTTTTTTATCAGCACTGCCAGCCTCACCATACATATTAACGCTGTGGATTCCATACCTTTTCTTAAATCTAAAAAACCACCCCCTGCTGGCTTTGAAATCTTCTTTATTATCTTGATTGCTGCTACTTCCAGGGATGTTTTTCTTTAGATCTTCATAAATTATCTTGGCCTTGTAACAGATAATATCTTGGGTTGTTACGTCACCTTTCACCTGCCTGTCCTTAATCCAAATCGCTAATAGCCTCTCCATTTCCTCGTGGATTGAAGATCTATGTTTTTCATTAAATAGTTTTGATACTCCTTTGGCTACTTTGGCTGATTTTATTGCATCCTTGTTTGTCAAAATGGTGAAAATGGTGGTCTTGTTGAGGCCAAACTCTTTGACGAGGTCACACTGTTTTACCCCACATTCACTCCTTCTAATTATTTCCTGTTTCATTTCAAGAGAAATCACCTTCCTGCTTTTTTTAGAACCCATCATATAAAAAAAATGTTGAGTTTATCTTAAAAGGACGACTGCCGTGATACGTGTGCGATTTAATTCGTAATGAAGAACGATTGCTGCGATACGTGCGTAAGTTAAGCGTACTACGCAGTGACTAACGAGTCTAACAACTGCCTGCGCGGGAGGATGCAATTAATCGGCAGTGATCGTAGAAGATCGGGCGACTTCGTTGTGTGAAGCGAAGTTCGTTGTATGAATCGTGAAATGAACGAAAAGGAAGTTCGTTGTGTGCAGCATTCGCTGTGCGAGGCGTTCGTTGTGTGAGGCACCACTGTAGTTAGGAAGCTGAAAAGCTGGTGACTCATCATTTGTAAATGTCTCTGTTAATATTATACAGTCTGGTTGTAATATTAGATTATTGATTTTAATAATAAATTCATCAAAATTTTGAAACATACTACGAATATTTTGGTGTAATATGAATAAACCGTTAAATTTGTGTGGGAAAAATTCATTACATGTCTCTGTGCTTGCACATTCGTATTCATGGATTTTGTAGAAATTTTCTATTTGGCTAGCTATAAAATCATCCATTTAAAATTAATTTTAATTCATTTAGAGCAATTGATAGCACATACATCCATAAGCTTGCCAAAACTATGAAGAATTAAATTAAAAGAATTACGCTCCGTTATTATAATTATATCGGTATCGTGTCTATTAGTGAATAAAGTGTACTTATATCTGTTGCGAATGTATAACATGAGCATATAAATAATACATAACATAAGCATATAAATAATATAAAATATAAGCAAGAGAAAATAAAACATGAGCTTAAAGAGATTAAAAAACATAAGCATATAAAGAAAATAAAACATAAGCATATAAAGTATACCAGTGATATATGGATTTGGTTGTTGCGGATATTTAACATAAGCGTGAAAAGTATGCATAACATTGGCATAAGTATACAGAGTATGCATATAGTTGTTGCGAGTATATATCACGAGCATATAAAGCATAAGCATATAAAGCATATAGAACATAAGTATATAGAGAAAATAAAACATAAGCATAAGCATGTAAAGTACACAGGTGTTATAGGGATTTAGTTGTTGTAAGTATTTTACATAATTATAGCAGGCATATAGTGTAACTATGAATTGAAGATACATAGTACAAGATTTATATTGGTTAATGCTAAAACTAAATGTAGTGTTTGGGTAAAGAGATAAAAGAAAACTAGAGAAATACAAATTAAATAATTTAAATTCCCCTGTAACATTTATATATTTGCTATAGTTGTATTATTATTTATATATTTGCTATAGTTGTACTAAGCCTGTGTGCCTTGGCTGTATAAAAAAAATAAGCAATGGCTGTGTCACCAACTGTGACTGGAAGGTCTTGCAGGTTTTTTTGTTGTTGTTTGAACCATGTTTTTTTTTTTACTTTTTTGAGCCCAGAAGTTAGGTCTCGTAATTTTGTTACAAAAAGTGTCATATTCTAGAAGTTCCTTAATAAAAGGCCGTGATTCTATAATTTTAAATAAAAACCTATGCCATTATAAAACCAAATATATAATAAACAAATGTAACTAGCATTTCATTTAAAACAGTGTTTTATTTCATGTTAAATTAACGATTTTATTTCCGGGAGTCCTTTAGACTCCACCAGGTAAATTGTGCATGTATGAAGTCACCGGGAAAATCAAGGGTTAATATTACTATTTTCTGTTGTTAATTCTATTTACTACCTAATTTATAAACAAATGGACACTTAACTTGTATTTTTAGTTATAGTTGCAAACAAAGATTATTATTATTGTTCGGCTCGTTCACTAACTCATCGCTACACTGAAGGACAGACTGATAGAAGTGAGCTGTGGGCGTGTCTGTGTGTGTCGAAGTAAGGTCAATTTCATCATACTTCGGGTCAGTGGCGGATCGTAACTTTTTTTTTTGATAGAGTGCTAAGTTTGAAAATTCGACATTATTGATGTTGTTTAGTCCAAAAAGAACTTTTTGTTTTCGAAACATTTTTGTATGAAGATTTTCAAAAAATTACAATTTTTGCTGATGCCATTTTTTGTAATACAGGGTTTTCCAATAAGAGGTGTTATTTTGAATAGCCCGCTATTTCGGTAGATGTTACTTTTGAAGCTGCCATTTTTTGACATTTGATAAGTAGAAACTACGCCATTAATAAAAATGGAACGATACACGCTTCAACAATGCATTGAAATTATTAAAATTCACTTGAGTGAATCAAATGCAAATCATCTTGAGTGATGAGGCCCATTTCCACCTCGGTGGCCTCGTCAACAAGCGAAATTGTCTCATCTGGGGCTCGGAAAACCCAAGAGTTATTGTTGAAAAGCTTCTCTATCCTCAACGTGTGACTGTTTGGTGCGGTTTATGGTTCGGCGGAGTCATTGGACCTTACTTTTTCGAAAATGAGGCTGGAGCAACAGTTACGGTGAATGGATTGCGCTATCGAGACGGCGCTACGTGCCACACAAGCAACGAAACCATTGATCTTTTACGATTGAATATAAAAATAACACCTCTTATTGGAAAACCCTGTATTAGCTAGTACATCCAAAAGTCATTCGGGTATAGGTACTGCTGCCCCAGGAACCATGAATTGGATAACACCTCTACCATAAGTCACCCGAAGTAGTTTGCTACGTATGATTGCTTAGCAGGAGTGCCCGCGTTCATATGATGGTGTCCAGGTCTTGGTGTCGGATGTTTTTGTCCCCTGGCTGTGTGGCGGGCCAGATCGGAAGAGGCCAACGCCTTGCACAGCAGTGGGAAGGATGGATTCATACATCCGTCACTCCTAGACACATTGAGCCCCAGATTCATACCTTTTCCTTCCGAGAACTTTCCTTACTTAACCCCACAGGCCTCTGGCATATTTTGTCAGAATTTGTGTTTTTTTTTTTTTCTTTTTCAGAATGTATCCAAAAACTAAAAACTGTTAAAAATTTTGTCAGAATTTGTGTTTTTTTTTTGCTTTTTCAGAATGTATCCAAAAACTAAAAACTGTATTAGAAAGGCGATGATATAAGCGTTCAAATTTTATTATTACAAATAGTAATAATGTTTTACTATCTTCTATTTAATGATATCCTCACTGGGATCTCCCGTGCTGAGGATTTATTTACATACTAGCTGTACCCCGCCATGCATTGCTGTGACTCAGTCTGTCTGGGCAGACAGAGAAGCAATAGAACTTGTTGCTTTTATGTCCAACAGATGGCGCTAATTTTTAAAATTAGGCATGTTTGTCCAACAGATGGCACTGTTTTTCAAAGAAAGCATTTTTTTACCTGTCACAGGCGACATATATTTAATATAGGTATATAAAAACACGCGTATTCTAATGTAATGTTGGTCAACATTTCAAGACAGTCGATTAAGAACTTTCGGAGATTTAAGATTTTGAACAAACGAACATTTATGTTTTTATTTATATAGATTATTAAAATTTAGTAGAATGGACAATATAAAGTAATTATAAATAGTGTATTTCTGAAATAATATGTTATATGTTATTTTTGTTCAGTTTCAGTCATTTTTATTATTTAAATAAACGGTTCCATGATAACTCAACACAGTGACAATTCAACACACTTTTAAAAAGTGATATAAAGTCATTAGAATCGATGAAATTTTTTTTTTAACCTAACCTAACCTAACCTACATAACCCAGTTAATAAAGTTTTTGTTTCATCACTTTCCATGACTTTTTTTTTTTTAAATCTTTTTCCGATTTTAAATCTTCCCCACAGGAAAAACTAAACCCTTCCACACACTTTTCCACAAATGATCATCTATTCAATCAACATTATGCAAGTGCATTATACACGGTGTCCGGAAACTCGTAGTACAAGCGGGAAACTGGAGAATCTACACCACATGGGGAACCCAAAAAAACAAAGTTTTTTGATTTGAGCATTTTCAAAAAAAAAAAAAAAAAACCAAAAAAAAATATTTTTCGGCTATTTTAGGGTTAAAGTTTTTTCTGGTTTTTAGGGTTGAATAACAGATGTTTTAACCCTGCAGAGCAGAAATATTTTATGATTACACCGGGTTAAATGAAGGGTGATTTCAAAATAATGCTTCAAATCCGAGTTTCTTCATTTGTTTTACTTTCAAATAGTTTTAATTAGTTGGGTACTTTGATCTTCAGTAATAATTTATAAGAATTTGGTTAAAAAAAAAAAAAAAAAAAATCAACTTCAAACTCGATTTACTCGATAACGAAAGCTCAAATAAAAAAAAAATATACTACAAAATCGACTCCAAATGTGATGTAGATTCACCAGTTTCCCGCTTGTACTACGAGTTTCCGGACACCCTGTATAAGCAAAATAAATACAAAACAATACAAGAACAACACGTCAACTTACCAGAGATCAAATGGGAAAATAATTCACCGACTCCAGATATTTTCATATCAGAGGGTTCGGCTCGGTAGATGTGATGAATTATCACTGTGATGATTTATCCGGTTACCAAATAAACATACACTTTTCAAAGCAAACCTAAAAGTTGAAAAAATGGCTCAATTTACGTTTTTTCGTCGAAACACTAAAATTATTAATAATGAAAAAAAACATACATAAATTTTATTAGACAAGTGTATTATAAACATTATTGTCACCTTACTTTTTTGTTGTTTCATTTAAAAATAATTAATTAAAAAATCACAAAGTTACATAAGTATTTCTCAAATTGCGGTCAGAACACAGACATAGGAATTAATAGACGAGAAGATAATGGCGAGGGGTAAAATCAACTGTTGAAGAACGAAGGGGGTTAAGCTGACTGTGATTCGTCAATAAATAAATCTGACAGTAAATAGGCATCTCGCATTATAATATCACCATTTACTTCTTAAAAGTAAAATCTGCCTTTGAATGAATAGACATTTTTACATGGGAGCGCAAATTACTCGCCACGTTATGAACTAATTTGCGAAGTCCAAATTCGGCAAAGTAAATTTCTTCTGTTTGCAGAGTCGTAGTTAGTTTCAGAGTATTTAGTTAAGACACTTTTATAAATGTTCATAATTTACTTCCCAGCAACCAACCAGCTTTGTGTTTCGCGTCCAGACGTTTCTCGATGTGATAGTATATGTTTCTAAAACTGATCTATATTATACGATGTGAATATGCTCAAAATAAAGTAAAATAATGCTTATATATGGAATGTAATACGACAATTGGGTTTATTCTCTTTTTCACATCTATTTTTACAAGTTTTCATAGTACAAGTCAACATTTTGCCGTGTTATTTCGTAAAATGAACCGATGATGCCTCGACCATAGTTCGCACAAGAATGATGACGTCACGTTTTCAAATTTCACTTGAGGCCATATGCGAGCCCAGTCGGCTCAATGGAACCGGTATGGGGAGTGGGGATAATACGCTTTTAATCACTTAGGGCAGGTCTACTAATATTCATATGTCTATGGGTCAGAACTTTGATTTCATACCATTGATGTATTATATTTAGTCTATGTTTCATACATTTTAATTCCTCTGTGGTTAACTTCTAGGTGTGAATATAAAGCTTGGTTTTTTCTCTTTCTAACACCGTTTTAATCATATTTCTCACCATGACAGTAAGGGAGATACAACGATTTCTATGATACCATAAGAGCTGTTCCCAAAAGCAAACAAATTAGCCTGAAGAGTTTAAAAGATCCTCCACAAAGCATTCCCAAAGATGATACAGGCCCTGAGCTGTGTGGAGTTAATGTTGAAAAAATCCTATGGTGAGACTTGGCCTTCCCCACTAGCTGTGGCTCTCTCGCTCCAGTCTTTCGTTCTTGCTCCCATACTCTTCCACACAATCTATCCACCCCTTCCTCGGTCCAACTCTGGGTTGCTTCCACTAGGGAAGTCATGATTTTCGGTGTCCCGTCATCTGGCATTCTTTCACATGTTCAGTCCATCGCAGTCTCCGAGACATACGGAAACTAACAATGATTTTAAAGACACTCTCTCAGTATTAACTCACTATGTACCATGAATATTGGAGGACAGTTATTATCATTTGCCGACAACACTGTCTTAATATTCGAAGATGAGACATGGCAATCAGTTATTAACAAAACTAATAATGGCCTAGTAAAAATAAAGCATTGGCTAGATACTAACCTTCTTACACTTAACATCGACAAAACACAATATATGACATTTTCCATACGCAAACATAATATACCCAACAACTGCCCTAAACCAATCATTCACTCCTGTTCACTCAACTTACACACTTCAGAAACCATACCTAATATTAATTGCACTTGGTCTACCCTTAAATCAACAAAGGTAGTTAAATATTTGGGAATAATCATAGATAACCAGTTACGTTGGGAAGCCCATATCAGTGACACTGTAAAAAAACTCCATAAACTACGCCATATATTTTGCTCCCTTAGATCCATCTTAGATTTACAGACTCTAAGAAGCGTATATTTCGCCCTTTTCTAATCCATAGCAACATATGGTATAATGGGATGGAGTGGTTGTGCTGAATCCATTATCAATCCAATTATTAAAGTTCAAAAACTTATCTTGAGAATTATATTTAAATGCCAACCTACCCATCCCTCAAATGAACTCTTTGCTAAAATCAGGGTCTTAAATATTCGACAGTTATTTACTAAGATAAGCTTGTTATATACGGAAAAATAACCTACTAGTGGCTCCACAACATCCAGTACAAACCCGTTTTTCATCAAACCTGGGTTGCACTGTTGCTGGGACGAACTTTCTACAAAGACTCCTTAAAATCATAAAACTTTGCAAAAAAATAATATACATGTATAAAAAATAAATACTTACTCTATCACACCTTCTTTCTCAATTTCTTCAAAATTAGTTTTTTTTATTTCTCACCTTACTTTTTGATTTCTAGTTTTATTTATTCTTGCATGTTTCAATCTTAGATTTTCTTTTTCTCATATTATTACTATTATCTGTTTGTTATTATATTTTAGTGATGAAATGTTTTAAGTATGACTACCATAACACGGGCATCAGCCTAGTGTGATAGTCAAAAGAAAATGTACTGCATCATCTTAATATTTATTAAATAAAAAATCATCACCCTGGTGAAGGACCGTCATTCAGAATTGCTTGAAATTACATTATCCACCCTTGATGACAAGATCTGATACTTCCTAATCTCCTTCTCTTTTCCATTCCCTTCAGCCTCACAACATAGCATAATCGGGGATGCCACTGTTCCACTGGCTCCGTTGGGACTCTTGTGTAGTATTTACATAAAAAGAAGCTCTATGAGATTCTCCAGATGCATTTTCTAGCGTAGGTTCTCAAATAAAACAAAGATTTTTCATTAAAAATAAATTTATAATATTATGTACACTTTATTGACATTACTTGGTATTAATTATCTTAATGACTGTACAGTTTAGAATTGTTGTCAATGGAAGTGGTGCCCTCTGTTATTTTCAAAAATAACCATTAAAGTTTTCAATCCGTGGCGCTGGTATCTGCTGATAATAATTATAACATACTAGCGCAGACCCAAAAAACATTGGATATGATGTTAATAAATCTAGTTAGTTAGCAAATAACACTTTCTTGGAAAGCGCAATCCCTTGAAAAATTTGACTACTTGTCAAGATTACCCATAATAAAATCAAACAAAAGAGATACACATTTCAAATAGAGAATTTATTGCATACTAAAATAATTTTCTGGCAAAAAATATAATATTTGTTATTATAGGTAGGTAGCAATGGATCATGACACATTTTATTAAGAGTGGGAGCCACGGTACCAGCTCAATATTATCATACGGCTCCAAGAGTCGACTTAGTTGAACGGGGTCTTAACCCTTCAGGTTTTTAAATATTTTTACCAACAAGTCCCAACGACATGGTGAATTTTCTTGAAATTTCAGAATGCTCCCAAGGTATCTAAAATGTGCTACATATTACTTATTTTTGAAGTTGTTCTTAAAAGAAATAATATTTTAGAAACTAGATTAAATTATCTTAGAAATTTTTGTATTTGAAAAAAACGTTAATCTTTCTAAACTATAAATTTTTAATATCAAACATGACAATGTAAACAAAAAAATCAAGACATTTTGACTCGGAACGTCCATGATTTTGAAAGACTTCGATATTCATAAAACATATTCCTTTTGTGTAGGTAATTAGTAATAAACCTGTTAATTCACTTTTTATGCCGTTTATACAATAAAAAAATTTAAATAATTTTTTGACTTCGAAATCATGACTTTGACAATTTTTTTAAAATTTTATTCATGTAATAATGTATAAATATTTGATACAAACTGTGAAGAATAATTATGTATCTCTCCAATGACGAACATATCACATGTCTACGCATTATAGAAAAAAAGATACAAGTACTTTTATAATGTATTGACATCCCGGTCAGATCTGTCCTTCAGAGGCTATAATGGAATATGATGTTTGTGGCTAGTAATGTCCTTCCGAGGCCTGAAGGGTTGATTGAACGGGAACCGTGAGCGCAGAGAGTATGAGCAATGAGAATACTGTGGTCTCACAATATGACTCCCAGCGTATGAATGATTATTACACGAGATAGATAGTTAGTAGGTGAAGGTATATACGTCCAAGTCCAGATGTCAGACTGTCGCCGTTTACGTCTCTGAGTATGTAATAACAATTAATACTTTCATGTCGTTATTTTTCTAAAATATCTCCTGATAAAAAAGGGTAACCGTTCAATATAGTTTACTTGGAGTCGTATGTATACGGCGCATCAAAAAGAGCTCGCTCATGAATGACTCATAGCTATAGGTAGGTACTTTAACCTCTTGAACGCCAGTGTATCCTTGGATACCGAATATAACTAGTTATTCTAGTTTTTTTATTTCTTGGGCATTATGTAATGATTTCTAGACATTTTTGTTTTAAATAGTTACTTAAATTTTGTTTACTTTGCTACCGGTTTCGACACAACCGTGTCATTAACTATAATAATTGTAATTTTTAAGTTAGTTTTAAGATTGCTAGGTAATGACGCGGTTGTGTCGAAATCGGTAGCAAAGTAAACAAAATTTAAGTAACAAATGTACATTGGAAAATAAAACACAAAAATACTTATCGTAGATTAGATACTATTTTATAAATATATAAACATTTTAAATGGTAAGACGATACAATTCACAAAAACACAATTTGACAAATAACAAGTAAGTTATTATGAAAACGGAATCAGTTGGTTCGCGATGAAAACTTAGCATTGACCGTCAAGAAGTTAATTACTAAAGAAATTAATACAAAAGAAATCTGGTAAAAAAAAACAAATATGTACTTTATGGCTTTATTACTTTTCAATTTTGAAAATTACACTTAAATTCAAAGCAAATCCGAGTACTAGAGTTCATAGAACCAGAGTTAAGGACAGACACAACAGAAATTTATATTTTTGATAATCAAAATGTACATTTTTTTTTATATACAGTGCCAATGTCCAGCCTTGGTAGGAAGAAGGCTCAGATGCCTGTGGAGTTGAATACCATATTGTGGAAACATGAGACATGGACAAACACACCCAAAAACTCAAATTCAAAATTGTTTTGAATGGGATGCGCAATGTCACACGTGATGCTGATTTGCAATGTTCAGATCGGCTTGGGACGCGCCAAAGGTGGACCTAAAGGATGGCCTTCACGCCTTCCAATGCATCTAACCAGTGTCTCGATGTGTTTCTAAATGGACCTATAGCCCGAGTGCTTACGGAGCTCCAGACCAAAAGTCGCCAAAGCTCTCACAATATCTGTTTTCCTTTTTACATCATAATTATGTTTTTACAGAAAGGCAAACATTCCCGGGTTGCGAATAACCTGACAGTATTTGAATTCTCACCACTACTCCAATTGTAGTAAGAAAAAGTTGCTTAAGAAATGATGAAAGACTATCTGAAAGAGAATCAAAGCAGATGATTGATCCCGTGACACCGCAGTTGGAACTTTACGCATTTGCGCACAGTGAAATAACACAAAACTGCACTATATAAAGGTTATGTTATTATTATTGTCCACTCGGCTGCTAACCAATGAGAACAAATTACATGATTCTATTGTCACAGCTCATTTTAGACATACCTAAACCCTTATGGTAACCGGATAAAAAAGAACATGTTAAATTAATGAGTTAGGTTAGGTTTTTTTTGTTTGTTCTTTTTCTTCGATGTTCTATTTTGTAATGGAACCCAACACTTTTATTGTTCACAAAACTACATAATTAAATTCAGTCTTCGAGAATTTCGGATAATTCTTGATCTCGTTCGTCTTCTTGGTCCTTTTTCTTCGCGGCAGTAATACCTTTCTTGAGTTTCAAGGAAGCCTTATAGATCTCCAGAGATTCTTTCAGGGGTTCGATGAACTTTTCGAATTCTATGTCTTCCATGGCGTCGAGAACATCTTGACCGGTCAGGGTCTTTCTGCCGGCTTTCTTGGCAACATTTGTAGATGCCGAGGTAACGTACAGAACGAAAACCGATGCCACTTTTGCCAGCCCGGTTCTAGCTTCCTTTGCGATGGAAATGCCGTCAGGAAGTGCCTCCTTCACCAGTCGGGAGACGACAGATATCGGCAGGTTTAGATCTTCGAGTCTTTCTGCCATGTTTGTGGATAAAATACAAAATATCGAATGTGGAAAGAAATTTGAAAGCGAACTTTAGTTTAGTTTCGGCGGCGATGAGAAATGAGAACTGTCACTTTTAAAACGGCGGGAAAATTTTATCTGTGGAAACTCAACGAATCTTGTTGAGTAAAATCTAAGCTGTATAAGCCTGTCATCCCACGGATGTGTGAGCAATCGACATAAACCGAATGCTGCGACCTCGAATACCCTGCAGAAAATCAAGTTCACTATAATAAGGTAACGGTCTGTAGCGCAGTTTACTGTGGAACTTTAATGCGCAGAGTCTTGTAGCATTCGGTTTATGTTGATTGCTCAACGACCCGTAGGACGACGGGCTTTATTTAGTTATTTTTTAAATGTGAATAGGTAGGTGGGCCTAATTTCCCCCCACCCCCTACACAAAATAAGGGTGAACTAAAAAAAAGGAAAAGTAGTTTTTCCATTAGACATGTTCCGATTGCCGAAATCTTAAAAAAAAAATAAACTAACTAACTAACCATCACGCCGTTTCCCGCAGGGGTAGGCAGAGAGGACGGACCGCCAAACAACTCGGTCATCATGAAATTCGGATTGCGGTTTCATTTGCTGATGCATTTTGAAATGACAAAAATGTTTATATTAAGCACAGTGTTCGGAAACTTGTAGTACAAGCGGGAAACTTTGATTCTATTTTTCGATTTGAGCTTTCGTTTTGGAGTAAATTGAGTCCCACAATGATTTTTTTAAGGTTATTTTTTTAAAGAAATTGGTCATTAGGGTGAATATAAGATGTTTTGTATTTTTAAATGCTTTAAGGCGTAGACCTGGTTTCAAAAGTTTTTTTAACCCTTAGTTGTTGAAATAATTGAAAGTTAAAAAAAAAAACGAAATGTGCAATTTTTTTTTTTGGTTCCCTATGTTATGTAAATTCACCAGCTATGCTTGTGGTATAGGTTTCCGGACACCATATACATAGTACGAATTTCAATATGTTTATTACATATTTTTAGTTCATTTCTCAATTTTAAGTGGGATAAAGAAATTTAAAAAATTCAAAGTAAATAAGTACTGACCGAATAAAATGCTTTCACCCGAGTGACTGTGACTGGTGAATGGTCACCTTTACAGTTGTCAGTTTCATATAAAAATGAAGTGGGACGAGAAAATCCTTTCAATAACCTCAAAATTTTGCGCAAATGTTTTCGTCTCCCGTCAGTTGTGAAGTAAATTAAACATTTTCAACGAATTACGTTTAATTAACGGTTCAGAATGCCGTCTAAGAAGAAAAAGTACAACGCGCGCTTCCCTGCGGTATGTTATTTTGGTTATTTAGGGTTGACATTTGAATTTATCCCTTTGGTGAGCTTTTGCGTTTTGACATGACCTAGCCTTAATTTTTTACAGGGGCGGATAAAGAAAATAATGCAGACGGATGAGGAAGTCGGGAAGGTGGCGCAAGCCGTTCCAGTCATAATCTATATCCTTTTTAAATACCAAAATAAGCTACATTTTCGATGTTTGACACTGCAGTTGTATTATATATTATTATATCACTTAGGTTTGTTTACAAATAATAGTGGTGACTGTTCATTTCAGCATCCGTTTGTGATCCGTCATCTATTAACTGATTGCGTTTACAACTAAAGATTGCTTTGTTACAATATTGCAGAAGAATATTTTACATTTTTTAACAGATTATTAAATTTTTCAGTTGATTCATATTTAGATTGCATCAGTGCTATGCTTATAGAAAAGTTAAAATTATATTATAACGTGGTACAATCGGCGTCACAATTCTATTTCGGAAATTTAATGTGATGCGTTGTGTTATGGATTAATAATTTATAATAATAGAAAAGTTTTGTGGAGTCTTATTTATGATGCCATTTGTTACATTTGTATTGTGATGGCTCATGGAATGTGTTTAAATTTTATTATTTTTAATTGTATAGTGTAGTGTTATTGTCCGTTACTATCATTACTTCGCAATAAGTTAACAGTTAACTTGCTACAGATATAGCCTGAAGAAAGGCACCATGATCCAACCTGCTGCTCCTTTTATAAAAGTCTGGCTTAATTACAGAAGATCGACTTTCACTGAAAATATTATGTGCAATTCTAGAGGGAAGATATGTGTCGTTCTGGATCAATCGTGATCATTTTGATCCGATCACAAACCACCAATGACAATGCCAACTTAAAAAAAAGATTCATTCCTATGATTGATTAGCTGTCAGCTCAGTTAGCAACCGTGATGTGCATGGCGAGCAACCATAGATGTATGTATTTTGTAAATCGGCCATCGCCAGAAAGACAAATAGAGATGTTAGATACCTGAAATCTGAAATAGGCTGTCATTGCAGTTCCTGGCTTCATTTCACATAAACCATCTCTATTTCTGTGCCACGAGAACGAGACTCGGAGACGCCCAGTCTACCAAATTACTTACAACTAAGATTTAAAACTAGTGACTTAAAACTAATGACATACATATTTATGACCAATAAACAACATTGTATTGTGTGACTTACAACCATGTGCAACTAACATATTTACATTGAAAAATATATGTTACGCTTATTGCCCGTACTGTCAGTGATAAGTTGATATAAACAACAATGAGATGAATTTATGTGTGATACTCTGTACATAAAATATTAATAATAATGATAAATCTAACTCAACGTAATATTAAATTACAGTGGGACGAGTTTGTGAATGATACAACACAACTCTGTATAGAGGTAACATAGAAACACAAATACATATTACTATGCCTTGAATCAGTTTGAGGATTACATACATAAATATATATTCTACATGTTAATAATAATGACAGAAATGTTTATGAAAAAGTTGTTATTAGCGCCAGAAGAAGTAGGAAGTTAATTTATCTATGTTAAATTTAGGGAACTGGTGCTGAAAATGCACTAAATGGGTTATCTGGATTGTTTATGTTTATAATACATTTATCAAATAATTTTTTGCTATCAGTAATTTTAATTCAGCGTTTAGATGAAAATACGTAATTAGATTTTATTGCAAAGCGGAAATTCAAACAGATTCTCTGACTACCTGACAGCGTCTTTAAGAAATATGACGGTCAATTTGCCGGAGGCCTGAGGGGTTAAATGAAAGGAATTAATTATAGATCTTTATCCGCCTTAGGATGATTTATCGCTAAAAATTAAAGAGATTAATGTGTTACGTTCCCATTAACATTGTCCATTGGTAGGCAATTCAACACACTTTGACTTTCAACTTGTTTATTTGGTAAGAAACAAACTTTTATAATGTGCAAAGATAAATATATACCAGGCTAAACAAGGTTAAGCTAAAATTTCTTATCCTAATGTTGGTATGAGATATTAGTTTTATTTTGCCTTAAAATCTAATCAGAAAGTAAAGGGAAGGGGAATATAGGATAAGGATAGGAGATGCTCTCGATACTTTATATATTTATGCATTAATTTGTGATACAACGTCACTATGATGTAGAAAATGCCGTTGGCTGGTACCGACGTTGACCGGCGTGACATCAACGCTGCCATATTCACAAAACAAAAACCAACATGTTGTTTTGGCGGCAAATCGGAAATGGCACATTAAAAATACCTTCATTTTCGTTATTTTTTTTTGAGAAAAAAAACAGTGAAAATACCCTATTGAGGAATTTGTGTACATATAATAATTACAGCTTTTTATTTTTATTACTGTATCAATACTTAGCCAAATATATGCCTTAACTCCATCACACCTCGCACCCTGGAGCTATTTGTGGAGTCCCTCCTGACCAAGGCGCTGCAGGTGACGCAGGGCAGGAATGCCAAGACCCTCAGCCCCTCGCACTTGAAGCAGTGCATCCTGGCTGAGTCCAGATTCGACTTCCTCAGAGACATGGTAATTAATTTTATGCTAGTACTCTTTATTCAATTTCACTTTTTTGCAGGACAATATATGTTTTTTTTGTCAATCGACACCACACTGGAGGGCCTGAGGAAAATAATTTCCTTTAGGGCTTATTTCTTCTTTGGGGATGCTGTTTGAAGGGTACTTTGGAGGAAATAAAGGAGTGAACCTGGATCTCATACACTCTTTTTGAAGGAGGATGGAAACACACAATCTGGCAAATAATTCCACAGCCGAGCTTGTGAAACAAGAACTAGTAATTGAAGCATGTTGGGTGCACGTTTGGCGTATTTCTGTTATAATTTAACATCTTCCGATACATGTCAACTACTATTATACTAGTTACTCTTTATTCAATTTGACATCTTCCGATACATGTCGACTACTATTATACTAGTTACTCTTTATTAAATTTGACATCTTCTGATACATGTCAACTGCTATTATACTAGTTACTCTTTATTAAATTTGACATCTTCTGATACATGTCAACTGCTATTATACTAGTTACTCTTCATTCAATTTGACATCCTCCGATACATGTCAATTGCTATTATATTAGATACTCTTTATTTATTTATTTAACGCCCAGAGGGCTTTTACATGGTTGGTAGTATAATTTTAATTTGACAAATACTTTGAAACATAAAAAATAAGAATAAAATTACATTTGATAAAAGCTATGCAACAAGTCATACAAACACAAGAAACAAAAACAGAAATTCAATCTGTTTTCTTCCTGGACAAAGATAACTGTTATATTAGTGCTTTTTATTCAATTTAACTTCCACCAAGTTACTTTGTGTTTAAACCGAATGTTGCTCACAATATTTTATCATTGTATACAAAAATGCCATGTTTTGATCTTTTGAATTTTTTGTTTGTTTTTATGTGTTATTATTCACAATTCTAAGTTCTATCGGACTTAAAAAAACATCCTTTATTATTAATTAGGATACACTTCATTGAATTATTTTCAATATTGCGTTTCATAAATAAATTGTTTTTAATCTAAACAAATCATTATGAACTTACTACGACTTTGATGAGGAAAAATGTTGGGGGAAAACCCCGTAATAAATATTATTATAAATCCAACATTGATAATCAATTTGTTGTGATTAAATTTGTAAATAATGATGTAGTATTAATGATTAACCTATCGGTGAGTGTGGCCGTACTATTACGACCAGAACAAAATACTCCCCAAAGAGTATGGCCGTACTATAACGTCCTTGATTATCTCTAAATAGTATAAAATAATGTTGCTGTCCGCGTCTGTCTGTTTGCGCTTAGTTCTTCTAAACTACGCAACGGATTTTGATAAGGTTTTCACTATCATTTAGAGAATTTCTTCCGGAAGGTTTACATATATGATACATGCATATTATACTTATAGAAAGTAGAGAAAAGTCGATGTTTTATAATCAAGACGTAAAAATATATTTTCGGGTACTACATTGCTAATGCTGGCTAAACATTGCGAGATACATCAAAATAACTTGCTACGGAATTGTATATCTTAAAAAGGCTTACTGAAAAGTTTGAGATGTTATATGTCTATCGATGGTTTAAGGATAACCCCCAGAAACGCCGGGTACATGTCTGAATAAATGATAATTTTGAGCAAACTATGGTTTTGCATTTAATTTTTTTTTATTTGTGTTCTTCGAAAATGCTCACTCCTGGGACACAGTTTTGTTTGAGAAAGCTCACTCAGGGAGGTTAAGGTAGGCGACACATTTCGCTATACGCATCATGGCTTGGCCTATTTCAGCATATCGCTCGCCATAAACTACCGATGTGAATGTATGGCGAGCGATATGTTGAAATAGGACAAGCAACATAAATATAGCGCGCTTATAGCTTGCTCTGTCACAGGCTTAATCAATAATGCCAGTTATCATTGACGACTCGGGAAGAATGACACGATCAGGTGAATCAAGGGTTGTGTCAAAATAGTGAATAATGAATCAAAGGGTATGCCAGGACAGAATTATGTGGCGGACCAGATGAATAAGTTAAAGGTCTTGGCAACGTCAGCTTTCTTTCAAGTCCTTATAGATCGCATTTCGATTCCTAGGCCCAATGAATTTGAAAAAAATAATTTTAATTAGAAATATTTTTGTCTGTTTTACCAGTAAGTTAGATAAAATTGCCCTTCGGCACATTTCTATTGGATAATCTGTTCTGTGGGATCATCTTAATTATGCTAGTTATATCAATTTTATGAATAATATTATGTATACAAATATTTTACACATAATACATATGAATACGTGTATTAATTAAGGCGCTAAGTGCCCAAAAAATCGAAAACGATGTTTTTACAGAAATGTATTCTATGTACCGATGCCAATAACCCTAAATAGGATCCAAGTGCCTCAGGCAGTTCAAAAAAATACAATAAATTGATGAAGTCTGCCATCGCTGTAACTCCATTGGTATGTTATCTTTTAAAATGGTTTAAGTGCCACAACAGTGTTCATTGACATTCCATATAAAATGGACGGCGATGGTGTGTTGACAGTCGCGAGCTTGCTTGTAAAACGCCATCAAAAAGGTAAAGGAAGTGTGCAAAATTCGAAAAAAAAACTTAAAACCAGTGGCCAAGAGTATTCCACACTAAATAATAAAGTCATTCCTGCCAAAAAACCACCAAATTCTGAGGTATGTGTATAATATTATTTTCATGTACATTTTGTTAGTTTTGGTACTAACGCGCTAGTGATGTGCATGCCTGTCGTAATAATATTATTCATTCATATTGTTAATATTAATTTCGAATCCAATCATTTTGTAAACAGATAATTCTTTTAATTCCACTGTTTTTCTTATGTACTCGTTACTTTTAATTTATTATACCTACTTATTTCATGGAAAATAATAATTAAGTTTTTTAGTGTCGTTATGTTTCATAAAGCCGTTTCCAATGATATATTGGTCTTTCGTGATGTCGATAACAATAATATTAATAAAAACATGCATTTAATGATATGACCTACGAACTTTTATTAATCAAAATGTATGCTTTCACAATACATAATGGGGTTGGCCACGCAAAGCTAATTGTAGATGTCGCCATCGGTGAAGAGTGTCAACCAAATGTCAAATACAAAATTATCTATGCTTTTTCCATACATTTTGGTAGGTAGGTATTGTATTATTTTCTTAAACTGTTTATTATAATTTGCATTTTGTTTGGTAGAGCGGTACCTACTTTTGAAACACTGTATTCCTTTTAAAATATGTTTATAGGTTTTATGAAAAGTTATATACCTATGTTTAATTTTCGCACACCGACACTTTTTATTATGTTTGAATCATTTAAATAAATATGTATTTGTACATCAGAATAATTTTTTATTAAATTAAACAAATAAGTGATTTGTTTTATTTATATGCACATCCCTATTCCCCATGTGAAGGTTGTGCACTTAGATCTGCCAGAGCCCCTAAGATGGCACTTAGAGCATTAAATAAAATTCTTATTGTGGAGCTTCACCGTAACCGTCGTTGTCCGTTTTAAACTTTTATTTTGTAGAAATGCAGAATTAATTTATGCTTTTAAATTATGGAAGCCGTCGATATTGTTCTATACTACTAAGTAACATTTTTACAAAGGGTAGGCCACATATAATTTTATTAGACAAATCAGTATTTTGTTACAGCAAGCAGTTCTAGTTTTTGGCACTTAGCGCTTTAATTAATACATGTATTCATATAAGGAAATGTGATGCATGTTTTTGTAAATAACAGCCATATTTAACCCTTTGAATGCCAAGAACTAGGAGTGGAGTCGTAGTATTTGTATTGTGATTATCATTAACTCTTCAGGCCTCAGTCATATTTTGACAGAAGATTAAATATTTCCGCTTTGCAATAAAATCCAAATAAGTGGAATATTTCTGAACGTATCTGTAAAATAAAAATGCTTTTGAAAAGTGATAAAACACGCTTTGAAATAATTTTGGAAATATTAAAATATTGAATGCGAACATAAAAAAAATAGATTAAAATGACTCTTCTTACGTTTTTCATAACTGAAATTACAGATAGCAAAAAAATATATATAAAAACACACGAATTTTGTTAGACAAATATATTACAAAGTCAAAATATTTCACCAACAAATGTAGATATAATATGCCTCAACGCCATCTAGTGGGAAATTTAGCACTAACAAACCTTTCCTACAAAAATAAAGTTGTTTACACGTGAAAAAAATATAATAAGCAGTAACTGTTGAGAATGAAGTACTAGTACATATTGAATTATTTGGCGGGTTGGAAATAAGCCGACGTGGCTCAGTGGTTCAGAGCGTCTGACCGGACATCAGAAGGCGCGGGTTCAATTCCCATTGGCGGCATTTATTTTTACTCGGGAGATATTTTCAATTTGTATTGATATTATAGGCGACTAATTATTGCTTATAATAATTTACTTATAACATTGTTTAACCTCTTGTGGGCCAACATATCCTCAACCCGCAGGGCCGACAAGAAATTTCAATAAATAAAAAGATATTTTTGTTAAAGCCAACACGTAGACCATACCATACTGGCATAAGACGACATGTGTGTTTAATTTTAGTCTTTAACGAACCTAGTAGAGGTACGATCCAAAAGCAAAATGAATTTACAAGGTCAAAACTGCAATTGCACTGCTTCGTATCGTGGTGGGCGTATAATTCTGAATTTGAAATATGAGATCGACAAAACTGACGTATAATAATTAGGACTTAATGGCCAAGTGTTTAGAGGTGAAAGGCGGTAAGATTGAGATCCTGGGTTCGATTCTCAGTTGAGACCGTTATCTTTTTATTTTTCTCTGTCTTGTTCTGTTCCATGTTTCGTTTAGATTTGTTTATATTATCTTTTTCTTCAATGATGTTATTATTATTGATCATGATTATTATTGACATTCAAAGGGTTAACAGTCGAAATTAACTGATCAACATGTTTTTCTGGCATTCCTTCGTGTTTTTTCGCACAGGTATATTAATTGCATTGAAGAAATAAACAAATATAAGCGTGATCTAAACAAATCGTTTTTAAAACAAACTAAAAAACAAAATACTGTGTAAAATTTGCTGCAATTTAGATAATATTAATACGGTATAGTGCTATAAAACACATGATTTGTGATATCATTAATATTCTCAAATAGATATGGCATATTTAGATAAACAGTTGGTCAGAAATTAGTCACCCGTCAAACGTGTATTTTGTTTAAACCAAACTGTTTAGCGTAGTAATTGTGATTTTAATATTAATTATTTATTTTCAGGTGAAAAACATTCCGGATGTATCGCAAGCAGAAGAAAAGGAAGCCGCAGGTACGGTGCATAATCGTAGCGAGGAGAGTTCTCCCACCGCGTCGCGCTTCCCTGATACAAAGCCGCGGCAACCCCGGCAAGCCAGCTCTAGTCACAACATCAGCACAAGCATCAGCAATCACCCCCACAACAGTCATGCTAACCATCACAATGGTCAATCTAGCGACTCAGGAAGCGACTACGAACCTCCCAACAAGAGAAACAAACACCCTCACAACGGACGAGGCAATGCTCGCCAATATCCAAACAGACAAACTGAAAGAATCCCAGAAAATATCAGAGTTCCTAATGCTGTCGCTTTATGCAACCCTGGCGGTGTTATAACGATAGATAATGCCCCGCCTCCTTTAGTTTACGATCTTCCCGCCGCCACTCTAAGAACTAGTCGCTTGCCAAACTTCTACCAAGAAACGCTAAAAGAAGACGTTGAAGAAATAGAAAAGAAAGAAGTGCCGCCCGTCTACAGTTCCGTTATTCAACCGAACCCGGAATATTCTCGCTCGGCCGGATTCTACAAACAGTCTGATTCTAGTGATAAGAGTTTTTCAAACGCCGGGTATAGGGATACAATCGGAACGTATTCTGAGAAAAAACCAGCGGCTGAAACGATTGTACCACGTTTGCACATTGATTTATCAAAATCGTTTCAAGACAGTAATGCAGCTACAAAAACGCCGACAACGCCAATGTTTCATCTTGACCTTTCGGCTATGCCCCTAACTCCGCAATCGGAAAGAAATAACCCTCCGTTTACTCCCACGTACATTCGTCATCCTCATACGCCTATCTTTAAAGACAGCGGGATTTTTAAATCTAGTCTGCACAGATCCGAGAGTTTGAATCAGTTTGCGGGGGCTAAAAAAGGGCCGCCTCCCGCGTTGCAAACCTTAAAAAGAACAACATCACTTTACGACACGTCACACTTGCCGAACATGCGGCATTCGATGACGGTCGACGAAGATCAAGTGGAAGATTTGAGCATACCGAAATCTAAACCGGCGCCAATGTTTCATTTGGATCTGTCCAATTATAAGTTCGACGCCAGCAATTCTACTGAACCAACAAATCTGTCTATGAAAGATGTGACGAGTCTGCCAAAAAACATGCCGAAAAACATTGCAGAAAGTGCAAAGAGTTTGACGGGTGCCACTAGACGCAGGAAGGGGCAAAGCTCTAATGAGCCCCCCCCTCTGCTGCCGATAACTCCAATTACAAAACAGCCCCCTTCTACCCTTACGTCTAGTTCGCTTCGAAAAGCTCCCCCTTTGGAAATCGACGAAGATTATGACACTTGAATTCTCTTGTGCTGAGTGTTTTGGGGCTCTGTTTAAACGTCTGGTTGAATTTTTAATTCACAAAAATGAATTGAAACAATGTTAACAATCATCAAATCATATGTATTAGACATAATGGTTTGACGTGACCAAGATTTGGTCTAACCATTAACCTATCGCACCATCCTTCAAACCCTTGGTATTTTTGAAATTATTAACATTGTTTCAAGTCACATACTAGAGGTGTCAATCTTTAATTGCTAAATTTGTCGCTCGCTGACAAAAAATGTTTATTAAAAGAAATGATTCAATTCATTTTTAATATTCAAATTAATGTTTGTTGTACAATATTGTTGTATGAAGACAAAACACTTCTAGAATATTGAAATTTTCATTACAATAATGTCCAGAATCTATAATAACTACTATAGGAGATGGTTTATACACAGTTTATAATATTTATAAAAAAACTTTTTACTTTAATAAGACAAAGATAAAATCAAACAGAACCGTACTATACATTTTTTTTGTAAAACATTCAAAATTAGTTTTACTTATTTTTCAAAATATTTTTTTTAATGTAATATTCTTTTTTGTCAAAACCGATAATCTTTTTTCCCTTCAAATATTCTTAAAATACAAATATTTATTTTTCTAATATTGAAAGTGTAACAAACATCAAGTTAATTTCATAGCAATATCCATGCTATAAATATTAACATAAAAAATGTTCAGTGCTCGTACAAATCGTGAACTGAAGTTGAATTTTCGTGGACGATCGATGAAAAAGATTGTGAATAGTGAACATAAAAAGAAAGCAAGCTGTTAACGTCCAGTGAAAATAACTGTTTAATTTAATTTAAGTCAATTTTTTTTATGTCCAGCTTGCCTCTTGTAAAAAAATGGTTTTTGATAAATTTTACTTTCTTATTTTTTTAATGAAAATTAGAAAGTATTTTGGCTTTCTTTTTTTAAAATTATTGTAATACATGATGTTTCATCAAACAATGTTTTTTTTTGTTTTCAATATTCTTTAGACAAAAGTGTAAGAAAGAAAAAAAAGAAGTTTTTTTTTGTTTTCAATATTCTTTAGACAAAAGTGTAAGAAAGAAAAAAAAAAGTTTTTTTTTAAATTTCATTAATTATTTATAATTTTTTTTGTATATAATTAATAATTTATTTTAAAATTCAACTAGATTTCAGAACAGAATTGGTTCTCCAAGTTTGAAAGCATTTATTTTTAGTCGTAGCGTTTGAACAAAAGTTACGAATTTTTAGTTTTAATTTAATTTATTACATACCTACTGTGTATAATATAATATAATTATTTTAGTTTGTAGAACTTTGTGGCCATTGAAACCGAAGACATTAGGTTAAGAGATGATCATCTGCGTGTTTTAGAATCATGCAATGGTTATGAAAAGTAATACATGCAGTGGCTAAGAAATATGATGAAAATCATGCAGTGGTTGAGAAATAAGTTAAAAATCATGCAATGGTTAGGACATACAGTGAAAATTATGAAATGGTTAAGAAATGCATTGAAAATCATGCAACGGTAAAGAAATACATACCGTGAAAATCATGCATGGTTAGGAGATACAGTGAAAATCATGCAGTGGTTAAGAATTAAGATGAATATCATCCAATTGTTAATGAAGGCAGTGAAAATCATGCATGGTTAGGAGATACAGTGAAAATCATGCAGTGGTTAAGAATTAAGACGAATATCATCCAATTGTTAATGAAGGCAGTGAAAATCATGCATGGTTAGGAGATACAGTGAAAATCATGCAGTGGTTAAGAATTAAGATGAATATCATCCAATTGTTAATGAAGGCAGTGAAAATCATGCATGGTTAGGAGATACAGTGAAAATCATGCAGTGGTTAAGAATTAAGATGAATATCATCCAATTGTTAATGAAGGCAGTGAAAATCATGCATGGTTAGGAGATACAGTGAAAATCATGCAGTGGTTAAGAATTAAGATGAAAATCATCCAATTGCTAATGAAGGCAGTGAAAATCATGCATGGTTAGGAGATACAGTGAAAATCATGCAGTGGTTAAGAATTAAGATGAAAATCATCCGATTGCTAATGAAGACAGTGAAAATCATGCAATGGTTCAGTAAATATGAAATGAGATAATAGTCATGCATCGATACAGACATAAGATGGAAATCATGCAATGGCTATGAAATACAGTGAAAATCATGCAATGGTTTAGAAATAAAATAAAAGCATCCAAAGAGATGTTCATTTTGTACATTAATGTAGTGTTTCGTATAGAAGATATAGAGCTCTAGTAAATTAATCTTTTGAATTATTCAATGATTGAGAAATGTTAATTTTATTTAAAATTATGCACATTGACACAAACAATAATATTCTATCAAAATTTCAAAAGAAAAGGCAACTAAACAATAATCCAATAGACTTAAACTAGGCATAGCTGAAACCAGTTTGTAAATAAATTTTGTAGATTTTCTCTTTTCACATACACATTTTAAAATCTTTGATTGCAATGGCCGAGAAAAAACTTTAGTTTTTTTTTCAACTTTTTAAAAATTGATGCTAATTCAAATTACATAGAAAAGTTGAAAAAGCATTAGTAACATGCCAAAAATATTTAAGCTGGTTAAATATGTCGAAGTTCTCCGCCTTTAGTGCTGAAAAAATAATATTTTGAAAATAAACATGCCCTTGAGGTGATTTTTCACAAAAACAGCGCTCTACAAATTATCCAATTATTATTATTATTATTATTATTATTAAATTTTTAACTTAAAATTGGTTAGTAAAAAACTATACTACTTTGGTGGTTTCTTTTAGCAGGGAAAGGGAAAATAAACTTCAAACAATAATTTTATAAAATTTTTGAAAAAAGGAACTTTATTTAAATATGGAACATATGTAAATCTATTGATTTATTTAAAAAAAAAAAAATGATTTGTGTATTTTTTGTAGAGGCGACTACTTTTAGAGAAAACTCAAAACATTTATACAGTCGAATCTGTCTTATTTAGGTGACGTGTCGTTGCTAAAATAGACGGTAACAGATTTTCATCTGTCTTTGTTACTACGGGAGATTGAGCAAAATTGCAAATATATATACAGGGTTGTCCTAAAAGAGCACTGAATTTAAATCTGTTTGGAAGATACTCTCAGTTTTACCTGAGACCAACATTCGGAAACGATACACTTGAAATGGCTTTAGTTTTGTTTGTTTGATACTTCCAAATTTCCTCTTCCTCACATTCTACCCTTACTCACTATCTTCAGCCTCACGTCATACCCCAATTTGAGATGCCCTAGTCTCAATGACTTCAGATAGTTGGGCATAGTTGAAGCTATTCCCGTGCTCGCAGAAAAAAAAATTTACTTCCCCTCCCAAATTTTGGATTTCGTAAACCTGGAAGTGAGGAGGGGAAGGAAATGGGAAAGAGGAAGGTTAATAAGTACCAGACTATTCAGATAAAGTCAATATATATTATTTTTATTTTTAAATTTTTTTATTTATTTTCAGCTCTTTTGAGAAACCCTGTAGTTGCAGTGCAGTTCAATGAAAATAATCAATTTTTTTGAGTCATGTCCTTGTGTAGACAGGTTTGGCTGTTTTTGACTTTGAAATTTTCAAAATTAACTTGTGTCTTCGTTAGAGCTTACATAGAAAGTAGAATTTGATAGAGAAATAAAAAAAAAATACATTGCGATGTTAGGAGTTGTGTGAGTTAAGTAGAAAGGTTTATTATAGACAATATTTTTGTAAAGTAATTGCATTGCCCTTTTGACTAGAGACCATTAGAAATAATATTGATAAAAGAATTTCATGTTTAATATGAGAAACAAAATGTTAGATTTAGGGCCTCTTTCATTATCCTTGTAAATCAAGATTGCTGCTAAATTATTGTGTTAAACATTAATTTCCTGTTATCTGAAGGTTCTGATAAACAGATATATTAATCTGGTAAAGTCATGATTTGTTAATCAGTGGTTTAAGGTTTAATTATGTTATCTCGAGTAAATCGAGTCTGAAGTCGGATTTTTTTAGGTCGAATTTGAAAAAAATCGGTTGCTAAGAGATTACTATGGGTTCTTTAAGGCGATGCACTACGTAGTAATTCAAAATCATGTGTTTTTGGTTTGAAAATTTGGTCGCCTAGAAATGTTTCAGATGCTTTAATTAAATACTGCGAGTAGAATACATCTTGGCCTTTGAAATAATCGAGTATTTTTTAGATAAGTTTTTTTATAAGCCCAGAAAAAATAATGTATAAGGTCTATGAAAACTGCTTTAAAGTTCAAAATCTCCTACTTACGAACCCGTTTTCGGTTATGATTTTATTGTATAATGTGGCAAATTAAGTTATTTATAAAATGATCGGAAAAAAATTAAATATTTATGCCTGAACATCCACAAAATAAAATAAAAGGCACTTTTTGGCCATGTTTTTTTCTTGCATAAATCTAAACAGGCGGATGGTGTTAAGCGGGAATTTAAACCTTATCGCCATCTACCTAAGGAGTGTTATTGATAGCGGCTAGATTTAAAATATTATATTTTAACTTTTGATGCCAAAAAAAAAAAAAAAATCAATGCTGAGTTGAAAAAAAATATTTTTTTGGGTTCTTCTCTATGTGTTGTAGATTCACGCTTGTACCACTTGTTTTCGGAATTTTTTTTATAAATATATATATACATATCCTGAGTTATCCAAAGCGCTAAATTTATAGAACCTACAAATATGGGATAGGCGGTGAAATCTAAGTAAATTCATTGGCTTTAAACCGTTGTACGCAGTTTCATATGTTTCCATATTAATATAATACGCTAATAGTTGGAGTGGACGGTTAATGCGGTGATCGCTCATTTGTGAAGCTGATCTCAATCACCAAGTAAATTTATATTTGTAAAATGATATGCTCTTGTGGGTAGAATTTATACTGTTGTTATTTATGCTGCGACACAAGTTACTATCAGGAATGCAATGATTAAAAAGACGAGATATAAAGCAGACATGCCTATTTATACATCGGCGTAATACACAAATGTCTCTGTCATACCTTTAGACACACATTCATCACAGTTAGCAGGAACTTATCTAGAGTTAATGAAACAGGCCCTAAAATTAGCTGGATTTACCTTAATGATAAATGTGTTCTTAGATATAAACATCTTCTTTACAGGTCGATATACCCAGCGAGTATATATGATGCGGAAGTGAATGGTAGAACAAATCGGGGATGCCCGAGGAAGATATGTAACGTTCAAGTTAATCAAATACTTGAGTCATGATGTAACAGATGATTATGTATGAGATGATATATGAATGTCGGAGAAACGGTGTGATGATTAGTTTGTTTGTTTCCCTTTGGCCACCTGCAAAGTTAGCTGTGTCAAGCTGCACATAATTACCGTGGAGTCCACAATATGGTTGTGTTTTCTACTGCAATTCAAACAATGCGTTATAATTAAAGTTACTGGTGGATTTTTTTTACACATACATAACTTGTAATTTTTAATACAATCGTTGTAAATAGAGAAGCACCAACATTGCATGATGATAAACTTCAAAAAATTAATTAATATTAATTTTTGCCACTGTTTTTGTAAATAATATATTACCATTTCATAGAAATTCAAATGGCCAATCAGCGTCATTTTTTTGTTTTTTTTTTTACATTTGAAAGGTTCCCGTTAAACATCGATTCTATGTCCGGTTCAGCTTTTGAACAAATTTTGATCAGTTGAAAAACATAACTGTAATGTTGTTATGTTTGTCAGACCACTGAGTTGGATCTAGAGTCAGTGTTTAATGGGGGCCTTTCAAATGTCAAAAAAATAAAAAAAGGTGTATTTGCCATTTGATGACAATGTTAAAATCATTTGAATTTCTGCAAAACACCCCAACATAGAGTTATAAACTATATTCTGTTTACTGAAAAGGACTCATTACAATACAATTGATTAATTTGGTTATGATTCGAGATTTTTACAGTACATCTTTAAAATCAAAAATTTTTACAATCACGCATATACACTTGGACATATACGCATTTTTCTGAAGTAGAATGACGTTACAGTGGTTAACATGCAAAATAAATGTCGGTCCTATCCAATTGGGATTTGGCGCAGTTGTTAGCGCGGTTGACTCCAGTCCTTTGGGGGGAAGTTCCAATCCTCAGTCAAAACATTTTATTATTATTTTTTTTAATGTTTTAAAAAACATTTTAAAAGTTCACTGCAGTTTAAAGGCCAGTCCCTGGGGAGGATGGTTCAATCCTCAATTAAACAAAAAATAAATCTTCGAATAGGCTACTAGTCTACCCAAGAGATGGCACAACTTGTCGAAAATTGAAAATAGATTTTCAAAAAATGTTGTTTTTTTTTTGATTTTTTTTTTTGGTTATTACGCTTTATACATTATAGTGTCCTTCTTCACAGCTGCCCTGATGATGGACACTGTAGCGCCGTCCTAAACGTTGCTAAAATAAAAAAGGAAGCACAACAAAGCATAATAACCCAAATATGAATCGCGATAATTAATCGATTTGTAGCAAAGTGCTTTGAAACAAGGCAATATAGACCTCCTGCATTTTGGAACACAATTAAAATAATTCTATATTTGTATTCCATATTATAGTGACTTACGTCCTTCTGGAAGTAATACATTCATATTCAATACTGTATCACATTTTTTAGTTAGTTTCATGAAAAGTTATCAATTGTTTTTGTGATTTGTTTTTGGGGTGTTATGCTGTGTTGCGCTAACTCCTTCTTTAGCCAACGTTTCGGACAGCATTGCAGTGTCCATCATCAGGGCAGATGTGTTATTAATAATATCATATTTGGCCGTGAAAATCTTAAATCATATTTAGTTATCAATTGCTTTTCCATAATTTTTTTGTACCTGGTGTGTTGTAATTTTTTGACGGTTTATTTAAAAGACATTAAAATATGACCAAATTTCAATACGCCAGAGCTCACTGTTTGAATTTTTTTTCACTGCTTCATTCAATCAGTTTTCTGATTTACAGTCAATATTTTTTTTTAATAATGATTATTTCTGGGTGAAACAAAATATATACCAATAATTATATTTTTATGTAACACCTTTTAAAAATACATATTTTATTTATTTAAAAATTAACAATATTTTATTGTTGTTCAAACCAGTTACTGCAAGGTTATAATGCTTATTTTAATGACACAGTTAACCCTTTGCATTCCTAATTGTTATTTTAAAAAATTGGCCTCTCACCTGTTCACAAATCTGTTATGGTTTACTAAATATAATATAATATTTAAACTATATGTTTAACCTTTGGTACGCCAGACCCCTTTTGAGGGAAATCAAAAATTAACTGTTTCAAGTGAAAGCGATTCTGTTAAAAAATTGTATGCACTTTCTCATGGCATACAGGTTTAAATCGCATATCAAAACAGTCCAGCTAAGGCGAAATTCCAATGCCAGCAGCGCATGAACGGCTTGTCGGCGGTAAAAAATTCTTGTCACTGGTGCACCAACGGTTTTCCAGAGGTTAAACGTAAAAATTTACTTGTGTAAATACTAGTAATAAAACGAGTAAAAGTAACTTAAAAAAGGTTTTTTTAAATTTATTTAGTTTTTCAATTGATGGCATATTTTTTTTTTATGTATGTAACGAAAAAATTATTTTGGTATATTAGTCCTCAAAGCATCAACCATAAATTTGTGATGGCGTGATTGGAGTGCAAGACATTGCGAGACAATCCTGCCGGGTTGGCAGGTTTGGAAGCCAATGGGTCAAATGAAATTTGTAGCCACCAATATTTTTATACTTGGTTAAAAATTAAAATATCATATTATTTATTTATTGTATTTTGCATTAAAAATATTGTTACCCAGTTTAAGCATCTAGTCTTTTAAAATCACAATAAATAAATAATTAGTTTTTATTTAAATTTTTCAGATATAAACAATTCATTCGTCGGTATGTACATCCATACAATGTGTCCACGTGAGAATGCAGTGAAAACTTTTTGCCGCACAATTCAATTTTACATTTCCGCATTCTAGTCTAGTCAATTTAGCAAAATTCCATGCAAAAGTTCGGGTAGTTTTGAATTTTTGAAATATCATTTGGGTTTCTACAGTGATGTTAAAAACAAACGCTTGTGTATGGCGTTACCTGGCAAAAACAACAAAATTTAGGTACTCATTTTAGTTTTTGCTGTATATTTAAAAAATTAAACGTCTGTCAAAATAATCATTCATTCTTTTTTTAAAGTAGAGAAAAGTTTCTACAATTTGAGACGATTATAGCTATAGACGATTCCTGAGATACAACTTTAAAAAGCGATTTTTATCTCGGGAATCTTCTAACATATTTAGCTCATCTTATGCCCAAATTGTAGCAAATTGACTCCACTTTGAAAAAGGTGTCAATGATATTTTTTTTGACAGACGTTTATTTTTTTAAATTGTGATGTTTTTGTCGGGTAACGCCACGTTTAGAGCCGAAAACTTGGTTTTAACATCTCTGTGGCAACCCAAACAATTTATCAATAATTCAAAACTACCCAACCTTTTGCAAGGAATTGCCATTTTTTGTGCTATTCGCTTTCATAAAATTATGTACCTTTTAAAATTCTGTTTGACTTGAATGTACCAGTTTTTGTTTTAGGTTACTTCACAATTCTACTGTACTAAATGCAACAAAGCAAAAATATTAACATTTGTAATTTTATTTTTTATGAGCAATCTTTTCAGTCATATTAATAATAGAAATGGTGTTGATTATTTATCAATTTAAACTTGTATGATTATGTAATATTGTAATACCAATGTCTAAGGTTTAGTTTATATGTGTTTAATATTATTTTGGTTTTTTTTTTACTTATTGACTTTTTATTTGAATAAACTCGGTTTGAAACTTTTTATTTGAATAAACTCAGTTTGAACCTTTTATTTGAATAAACTCAGTTTGAAACTTTTTATTTGAATAAACTCAGTTTGAAATTTTTATTTGAATAAACTCAGTTTGAAACTTTTTATTTGAGTAAATAGTCACTTAGGTTGGGTTGATTCATGCTTATGCTAACTATGCTTAGGTCTAGTTGTTTAAACTCCTGTCACATTTGAGGTTATCACAAAACAGCATTTTCCATTTTTGACATTTGAACGGTCCCCATTATTCACAGATTCTCAGCCTGTCATTGTTTAAATTTTGATAATTAATAACTTAATCAAGAACTGATCAAACAACCCAAATAAAAATTTGACCAAATACTGACGAAAAGGGACTGTTCAAATGTCGTAATAAGAAAATGGCGCTGAATGGCGATTTGATGAAAACGTCAATTGTGACGAGAGTTGAAATACCTACAATACTAAATATTATTTTTTGCTGGAAGATGAACCAACACAGCCTAATTGAAATTAGGAATATTTTGAATCAACTGTATGTGTTAATAATTTAACAAATTTAACACTTTTTTAATAAGTTGAAATGTTATTAATTATAAGTTTTTCTTTTCGCATTTTAGTTTTTGCAGAGTTTTTGATTTTTAATTTAATTATTTCCGTTTGGTTTATACGAGAGTACCTTGATGTCTTTTATAATTTATTTTTGACTAATTAATTAATTATTATTTAATAAAATGAATATTGTGAATGTACAAGTAATACTAATCTACCTGAGGAGATTTGATGTACAGCAAAATAAGCAATAAATAATGTAAATAATATGTTCGGTACTTTAATTCAATAAAATCCCATGTAGATATTAAATAAATTTTTATTTTTGGAATAACTTTTAAGTAAAACCTCAAATTGTAATATTTAATCATTGATGACATTTTTTATCTAAGACACTATCTAGATTGCGTTTCATTCAGGAAGAATCTTGCGATCAATCATAAAGATAGCAACAAGAAAATAAAGATAATGCTGGTGTATAGTTTTTAGTCGAAGTATGATACAGTTAAATATGACCGAATTAAATAGGGTCAGATTAGCTTAGTGGTAGAGCAGCGCCCCGGCAAGGCTAAGTCCTGGGTTCAAATCCTAGGTGCGACCGTACCTTTTTTGTTTAAAATTTTCGTTTGAGAATCGCTAACATTGTCTTCAATAATAAAATATAATTTTTTGTTTAAAGCCAAATATCTAGCGAGCGGGTATTCAGATTTCGTTACAAGACAACTCTTGTGTTCCAGCTATTTTAGACTGAGATAGAAATATTGTATTTGTTCCACTACAAGCTGCATGACTTGCGCATCTGGCGATGTCATAATTATTTATGAATTCTCGGTTCCAGCATTTTTTTTCAATAAGTAGTTATTTGTGACTTGGACATCGAAGTGCGGAGACGGTTTACACATAGTTCCCGTGAGCACTTAGGCCATAGGCCCATTGTACTATCTCCCATTTTACCTCAATCCTTTAACAACAACCCAGTCCCTTTAATAAAGTTCACCAGGGTTGTTATTGGGTATGTGGGGCTATGTCTTCTGGTTCTACTGTATGTCTCCCCAGGTATCTGAGCCTAGTTCCCACCAGGGCAGGACATTGAATAGGAGTCTCTTCATATTTCCTTCATCTATTGGTGTTTTCTACTCTTAAGTAGAGTATTATTAACCTTTCCTTATCTGTGGTGTGTATTTTCTACACATTGCTTCTAATAACTTTAATAACTCTATAAATATAATAAATTCTGGGTTCAGATTTTAGGTATTCCTCCGCTATACATTTATGCAATGAATTAAAAAATAAAATTTGTTAAAAGTGTGTTTTGTTAAAAATCGGGAACAAATACACCAATCAACCGTGTGACAATGCTACGCGAAAAGTGTGCGAGGAAATGACACGCTATTGATGTCCCGCTTTAGTTCGCTATGCGCGAACATGAGAAATCCACACTTCCGCAGTTGTATTTAGACCATGGATACCTACGATCGCATAGCTGTGTGTGTGAGTCCAGCGCCCATTCCGCCCATCCAGCACCTCCAGCCAGTCGGTCGCGGGCCGTCGTTAGATAAGGACTCCTCGCACGTTTGTTCAGCATCTGCCGATGGTTTTTTCATGTTTTCAGCAATTAAATTACATTTATTATTACTTTTGATATAAAATATAATAAACATAAGCGATTAACTATGAATATTCATATTTTTCCAAAATTAAATTGCTTATTTTGAGTTGTATTAATTGCGTGTATTGACTACACAGCGCCGGAACGCGTGGATTTTTTTAGCACAGTAAGGGAAAGGTTAATATTGACTTGGACATCGAAGTGCGTAAACACTTGTACTATGTACCTACCACAAATAGTAAGGTAACTAACCATCACTCCGTTCGCAGGGGTAGGCAGAGAGGACGGCCCACCAAACAACTCGGTCTTGGCACACACTCCTTGACTCATTCACATTCATACATACTCTTTTATTATTCTGACTCTTCACATGGCCCGACTCGAGTATCTGATTCGCTCGATCGTGCCATGTCTTCCTCGGGCGTCCCCGACTTCTTGTACCATCTGTCCACAGAAAATAACAAAATAAAAAAACAAAAGGGAATGGCCCGATACGGGGGTCGACGAGGCTCGGTATCCATCAAATCGCCAACCCTCTTGTGGCGCAAAGAGGAGGACGGAACGTGAACAATAGTGACGTAGGTAACTCAATATCAACACAGTTCCCCTCGCTCCAGGAAATTGGGATTCGAGTGATTATGACATAACAATAGGCTAGGTTTACACTTGTAAGTAAAATTTACGACTTTCGTAAATTTTTGATAAGTTACTCACGGGAGCGATTACATATGCATCCAACTTATCGTAAATAATGCTCACGGAAGTTGTTTGGAAGTTTAACTTACGAACTTCTCACAGAGACCGCTACACCAATAATTCTATTTTTGGTAAGATGGCTTCCTGACAACAACGCGTTGCCGCCGACTTTGACAGCTGTCAGTTAGTAATATTTGATAAGGGATTTGTTTATTTACGGTTAGATCATGGATCCCCATATAGTACCCATTTCCGCACACAACGGATTGCCGCTGCGATAATATGCACAATTTTGTCAAACAAAAACGTAAGGGCCCGCAGAGTATTGGACTAGGAGTTTTTTTTTTTTTTTTTTTTTTTTTTACAGTATTACCGCACAAGAGTCCCAACTGCTCCCGTCTGGAGCCAGTGAGACTATGGCATCCCCAATTGGGGTATGTTGTGAGGCTGAGGGTATTGGGGAGGGAAGGGAGATGGGGAAGAGGAAGGTGGGGAAGTACCTGGCTATTCAGATCTGGTCACCAAACACGGCTAAAGCCATTTCAAGCAACGTTTCAATTCTGAATGGTGGTCTTACACCAGGGCGATACTGAGAGTATCTTCCACTCTGGAACGTGCCGCAAATATACTATATATTATTTTAAATTAATTAATTGTGAAATAACACAAATTAATCAAATAAAATTTATTTGCGCACGCCGGGTTCGAACCCGCGACCTTCGGATCTGTAGTCAAAAGCGTATACCACTAGACCACGCCGGCCGTCAAAGTTGGCTTCAAAGAAAAAGTACTGATGGGGATTTCGTTCGTTTAACGGCAGAATTAAGAATTGAGGATCAACGAAAATTACTTAATTTTATCCAAATTAGAGAAACTGACTTCTAATACATATTGGAAATGGTTGGACCGCTAATTAAAAAGAATGATACTCGTTTTCGGAATGCTATTTCACCAGCTGAAAAATTAATGAGATTCCTGAGGCGTATGTGTGTAACACCATGTACGATCGTGTGAGAAATGCGGAGATCCGCAAAGAGTACAAGGCTGATGTAAGCGTAATGAGTAAGAGCAAGAAAGGGACGCTTAGATGGTTTGGGCATGTAGAGCGAATGAGCAAAGAAAGGAGTGTAAGGAGAATATACGATGCAAATGTGAATGGTAGCAGAAGTCGGGGACGCCCAAGGAAGACATGGCACGACCAAGTGAATCAGATACTTGAATCGGGCCATGTCAACAGTCATAATAATAGAAGAGTATGTATTAGACGATGTATGAATGTGAATGAGGCAATAAGTGTGTGCCAAGACCGAGTTGTTTGGCTGTCCGTCCTCTCAGCCTAATGTATTCTGTGTATTCATATTGCATTTGTGTATGTATTCATTGGAAATATTAATTTGTTGTGAAGTTTGATAGCTGATCCATCAGTTCGTGAAGTTGAATACTAGAATCATTATCACACATTTACACAGGCATTTAAACATGACATTGTGTTAATGATAAATAATGTTATGTTAGTCTCCATAGATTATTGCAGTGTATTATTTCATAAAGCTGTTCATGGCGACAAATAAACAAGTCCCGAGGAGCATCGGCAGAAAGACCTGTCAGATTTCTGTTTTACCATCCAGACAGTGACGTCAAAACTTACTGTAAGCGTCTCAACTTATCAATCTGTTTTGATAAGCTGTGAGAGAGCCGTAAATTCCCGCGTGAGCGATTAGACCTGTCAAAAACTTACGTAAAAAAAACTTCCGTAACTTGGTAAAAATTACGGTAAGTGACTTATGGTGTCGTTTACATTGGTAAATTTGTCGTAAGTCGCTTACGTGAGCAACTTACAGGAAAAAACTTCCAAGTGTAAAGGCAGCCATAGAAGTGGTGTGGGTATTTTATACATCCAAATAAAACAACATTGTATTTTCTATTCATTTTTGATTTACTTAAATAATTTAAAAGCTCATTGGGCATTAAGTGTCCAGAAGATGATAAAGTCGCATAACAAAAGTAAAGAAAACAATAATATTTCTACAGTAACGGGACACGGGTCATGAAATATTTCCAGTATTATAATATAATATTGTTTTGTGTATATAATGTTATATTATTTACCTAAACATATATATTTTATAGAACCTACGGTGTTTGGACAGTTTGTGCAAAGACTTTAATGATCGAAGACATAATATTCAAAGATATACCATCCCTAGAAATATTTTCCAAAGATAAAATATATTGAGAAATTTTGTTTCTTGAGATATTATCCAAAGATATGTACCGAAAGATCACAGAAAAAAAGCCCAAAGACATAATGTTCAAAGACGTAATTGTTCTTAGGTATCATTCAAAGACATAAATATCGAAAAGACATCATGTTCAAAGACATAAGGTCACTAGACATCATATTCAAAGACATAAGGTCACTACACATCATACTCAAAGACTTCATGTTCAAAGATATAAGGTCACTAGACATCATATTCAAAGACATAAATGTCAAAGACACAATAGATTAACTAGGTTCCCAGAAATGATATCCAAAGACAAAATTTCAAGACAGAATGACCAGAGATAATGTAGTCAAAAGATAGGTTTCTAGAAATTATATCCAAAGACAAAATTTCAAGACAGAATGACCGGAGATAATGTAGTCAAAAGATAGGTTTCAAGAAATTATATCCAAAGACAAAATTTCAAGACAGAATGGCCAGAGATAATGTAGTCAAAAGATAGGTTTCTAGAAATTATATCCAAAGACAAAATTTCAAGACAGAATGACCAGAGATAATGTAGTCAAAAGACAGGTTTCTAGAAATTATATCCAAAGACAAAATTTCAAGACAGAATGACCAGAGATAATGTAGTCAAAAGATAGGTTTCTAGAAATTATATCCAAAGACAAAATTACCAAAATAAATATTAGGTCCATCCACACATACATTTCAGAGCGACGGTACCAAGCGCCACTCACAATGGACTGCGCTGTAAACCGTTACCTTACTTTCGGACTTTACTGTGCGGCGGCCGTGCAGTACCGTAGCACTGAAGTGGACGTGTAATAGCCGCTATTGTCCATAGACAATAATCCAAGGACAAAAAATATTGTCTAAAATGTCAAAAGACTCCATGTTCAAAAACAAAGTGACAAAATAAAAAATGTTCAGAGACTAACATTCAGCAATTAATTTAAAATCATAGAACAAAATTGATGACATTATGTTTTATGTATTTGAATCAGTATTTATGGACAGTAACTTGTCTTTGGACAAACTGTCCTCTAGCCATAAACTATATATATATCCGCCAATGGAGTGTGCGTGGTTATATATAAATATATTTCATAACACATTATAGTCTAAATTACTACTTAATATTAAAAAGCATTATGTATAACGTGGACTTTCAAAAATAACATTAAAGTATAATACTATACAAAATGGCAACAGTTAATTTCCTATAGATTATTTTAATAACTTTCAATATTATTTGTTTCCGACTTTATGTACGGGTTAAATCTTCCCCACAGGAAAAACTAAACCCTTCCACACACTTTTCCACAAATGATCATCTAGTCAATCCACATTTTGCAAGTGCATTATATAAGCATAATAAATACAAAACAATACAAGAACAACACGTCAACTCATCAGAGATCAAATGGGAAAATAATTCACCGACTCCAGATATTTTCATATCAGAGGGTTCGGCTCGGTAGAACTTCTAATTGGACCTATAAATCCTACTGATCCCTCAACATAAATATTTAAAAAAATTAGTGAATTTCAATATGTTTTTAATAAAGAAAAAATACATATAATACAAAAATTTAAAAGATTTATATGAATATTAAGAACAATAGGACATAATTTGCAAAAATAAATTTATTGAATTAAATTATGACATGTTTTGTTTTGTTACAATATTGACTTATAAGCAGAATATTGCCATTTCAAATGAAAAGTAGTTTTTATTTTTTATTAACCTGTTGAAGGCCAGAGCATAAAACAGAAAAATATTAGTGGAATCTAACATTTCATTAGCCCAAATAATGCTGATTTTGTTTTCATACATTTTTAAAAGCATTAAGGTCAAAATCGCATCACTAATATTCTAATAAAAATCATATAAGAACGTTCCACAGGTTAATGCAAAAATAGGTCGATATAAAAAAAAATACAAAATAATAATTTAAAGTTATTACTTATTATTTCAGACAAAAATCAGGAAATTCATGATATCTTAACATTACAAAAATATTATAAAAAATAAAAATTACAAAATATAACAAAAATAAAATTGCAAAAATGTTTTTTTTAAGATCATAGAAATAGAGTGTTGCCACTATAACAATAAAATATATGGCTATTAAAAATGGTGAGCGGGTAGGTATCTACCCAAGTTTCTAATGCGTGTTCATTTAACAGCTCTAATTAAAAATATTTAAATGCTGGAAGCATAGCGATATTTTAGCCTTAAAACTAAATGGTCTATATTATTAACATTTCTACAAAAGGTGCATTTAATTCTCACAATCTTAATCATACTAATTTATTTTATTTTACAAAATGTATACAAACTATTTTATAACTGTAAAAATAACGATTCGAAAGGATGGAGCGCATATTAGAAATATTTTTATGTACCAAGAAATGGGTTAATTTTTAATTTTTTTAATGCCATGGAAGTTATTATTTTTTAACTATGGATTGATATTTTATGTTTATTAAATCTTTTCAAAATAAATACAACACAAAAATAATTATTTTAACATAAATATTATTTATTCTTAATTTATAAAATGTAACTTTTTTTCTATCAAATGACTTTATGTAAAAATAAGGCAAACCTACCCTAAAAATGGAAATATGAAAAAAGAATTTGCTGAGCTAAAATTTAACAAAATAATCCAAAAAAATTTAACACTTAAATCGGGAATTGAACCTAGACATATTGTAAAAAGAGTGTTTTTACCACTAGACCATGCACCCCCTTTACTAACACTAACACTACTCCAAAGATTTCTTACAATTACCACGAATTTTTCAAAAATTGGATCAGCAAATTCTATTCTCGCAAATGAAAAAAAACACACATTTTATAACTACAGGATGGTTAAAAAATACCTGTTACAAAATATGTTTTTTTCTTTTTTACATTTTTTTTTAAACATTTATTTTACAAGACACTGTTAACAATTCCTCACATTTCTCCCCATTTAGGGTATCCATTTTTCAAATTTATTACAAAAAAAAAACTTATTATTTTTCTATACATTATTTATTATATCTACATAAAAATAACTTGTCAGTCAACTACCTATAAAATTCAAAATAGTATAAATAAAAGATAATTTTTTTAAATACTTTAGCTTTGTGCATTTATCGTTTTATAAAAAAAAGTAGTAATTTTTTTTTCAAATATGCGAAATTACTAAGAAGAATTTATAAGAAGTACTTTGTGTATATCAGGACAGGTATGTTTGTCACCCTATCCTCTCTACAAGGTTTAGCAGTAAGCAGTTCGCATATTTTTTTGACACTTCAAATTATTTGATTATGTATAATAAAATAAAAACTTAAAAAATGCAACTGTACTACACATAAAGTTTGTATATTTACAAGTATTATAAATATTTTGCTGTATCACCGACCTCGGGAAAGTATTATTATGTTGGAAACAAAGAAAAAATGCACGAATCCGCAACGGAGGATTTCTAAATTTTGTAATGTAATAAATTAATATTTTCTGAATTTTCATTTCAAATGAGAATTATTGTTTTCACATAAAAAGCAGTACAATTTTTAAACCCATTTAATAAAAAATGTTTTTTGTGAAAACTTTTACATGTTTACAAAAGTTTGTAAAAAATGTAATTTATGAAATCAAGAATCAGACAGTGTAAATTTCAATTTGTAAAAATGAAGGGACAAACTTTTCAGAATAAATCAAAATATGCAATAAGGGAGAAATTTTAACAAAAAGTGAAAATTTACACAATTTTTTTTAGCAAAAATTTGAAAAATTATACAATTTTTTTTTAACAAAAATACGAAAAACTTCTCAATTTTTTAAAAAATATGAGAAATTTTATAATTAAACTTTACAAACTGAATGAAAGAGAACCAGCTCTTCACTCCCATTTCAAATGAACGATTATTACAATAAAACAAATTTTAATAAAAATTAAAACATGATTTTATAAAAATACATTTTTATAATAATTGTTTTGTACAATTTTGGAAACTGCAAAAAAATAAAAATAATGAGAAAAAGCTTGAAACAGTAAAGAAGTGATAGAAATAAATAAATAATAAGTAGACTTTTAGTAAGATTTTTAATACTCTGCCTAACCCTAGAGAGAAACATGTATGCTGATTCAAAATGATCTCTAGAGCAATGAAGGAATAGTTAGATTCGCAGGGAGGAATTTGATTAGGGAGAGTAATTTTAAGCAATATACATCACAAATAAAGCAGGATATCGCATTCTATCCTCTTTGAATACCTTCGCAGACGTTACCGAGAGAAAATTTTAGTATAAAAAATTTCAAATTTTTCTAAAAAATTCAAAAAATTTGAAAGCATTTTTATAATTTTTTTGTTTTGCGGCATTAGTCATGGTAAATATTTTTTCATGTTAGTTCAACCTTTCCGTAGAAGAGAGAGTAGTGTGAAGAGAGAATAGATCCAAGACTTGGTAAGGATTGCTCGAAGAATTTCATATCTTTTACTTTTTCAGTTTCCAAAATTTTTCGCAGACATTTTCAGCCGTCGCCGCTGCCTTGTTCCTGAAAAAATAAATAAAATAATTAAAAACAAACTTGAAAATTTTCAAAAATTGTTTGGAAGAAACTAAGGCTATAAGTGTAAGAGAGACAGAGCGCGTGCTTGGGCAAGAATCAAAATATAGTAAAGAATGGTTGTTTCACAGAATTTGAATAATTCATTAAATTTTAAAGTTCCGTTATTATTTTATCATGAGCCAGTTGTTTGACACAACTTGGATGATGACAGAACTTTATAAGACTTTCACAGAAATTGAATACTAAGGACGGGTTGTTTCGGAGAATTTGAACAATTAATCAAATTTCAACGTTCATTTTCGGGTTCTGTGAAAGTCTAATTCGAGTTCTGTTTTTATATCACTATAGGGTAGTTGCTTGACAAAACTGAAATTAAAACAGAACTTGAAAACATCTTTAACAGAACTCGAAAATGGACGTTGAAATTTGATGAATTGTTCAAATTCTCCGAAACAACCCGTCCTAAGTTTGACATTTGATCAATTGTTTAAGTCAGTGGCGACATGGATTTCCATTCATATCTACACCGAAGGCATTTCTAGTGTGAATTGTCTTTTCAGTGCTTATAATAACCAACTTAGTGGACTGAATGAGAAGATATAAAGAACAAAGTGTACTTACTGCAGAATTGGGAATAGCAACTTCACCGCAGGCCTGTTGTTTTCCACTTCCTTCAGAATGGTTGCATTCTGAGAAAAGAAAATACAAAAATTAGGTCGGTCATACATCTAGCTTTATACTTGGCAAAAATTATATTTATAAAGAAACACTTCACTATCCTCCAACAGTGGAAGTTCCAGTTGTGTCATACCTTTGTGCAACTGGTGCAGGAGATGAATGCGGTTCTCCGCTTGCTGCAGCCGACTCTTCAGGACCTGCCTGTCCCGCTCCATCTCCGGCAGTCGGGTCAGCAGCTCCGTGATGATGCCTCGGAGACCAGACCCTGACGACTTCACTAGCAGGGCATCTGAATCTGCAAATATAAAAACTAATCTTAAACTAATCTAGTACATCACAAAACATAAATACAATCACAGGCAAAGCCGGGTAGAAAAACTAATTAAACATACTAATTTCGGTTTTTAGGTCTGTCTGCGAGTGATTGCAACTCTAGTTCAATGAACTTGGATTTGTTTTGAATTTAAGTGTCATTTGGAACTGATTTTGTCAAGAATTAAGATGAGCGATGTAGTACTTTCTTATAGTATAATATTTGAAGAGAAAATTATATTAATTCTATATTTGAAATGCGTATTTTTATTTAAATTTGTTATGGTTAATCTCGACTTGTAAAGTCAGATTTGGTCAGGAATAATACAGGGTTTTCCAATAAGAGGTGTTATTTTGAATAGCCCGCTATTTGGGTAAATGTTACTTTTAAAGCCGTCATTTTTTGACATTTGACAAGTAGAAACTACGCTATTAATAAAAATGGAACGATACACGCTTCAACAACGCATTGAAATTATTAAAATTCACTTGAGTGAATTAAATGCAAATCATCTTGAGTGATGAGGCCCATTTCCACCTCGGTAGCTTCGTCAACAAGCAAAATTGTCGCATCTGGGGCTCGGAAAACCCAAGAGTTATTGTTGAAAACCTCTCTATCCTCAACGTGTGACTGTTTGGTGCGGTTTATGGTCCGGCGGAGTCATTGGACCTTACTTTTTCGAAAATGAGGCTGGAGCAACAGTTACGGTGAATGGATTGCGTTATCGAGAGATGATTAATGATTTTTTATGGCCGGAATTAGATGGTATTGATCAAGATAACGTTTACTTTCAACAAGACGGCGCTACGTGCCACACAAGCAACGAAACCATTGATCTTTTACGATTGAATATCAAAATAACACCTCTTATTGGAAAAGCCTGTATATAAAAAATAAAACATTACATTTGAACTCACCATTATTGGGGTCTGTGCTGCTTTCTCCAACTTCTTCAAACAATACAATACTATCCAAATTCTCATCCCTCGTGTCTTCCGCATTAAATCCACCATTTCCATCATTTTGTTTCACATCATTTGGTACAAGTTTATTGGAATCCACCATTGCAGAGCTGTTTGAGTGACCGTGGCTGGAGTTGGAGAAGAGGGAGTGTCTGGCCGTGCAGGTGTCGCAGAGACCGTGGTCAGTATGAATGGAACATTTGGTCATGGCACAGCCGGAGGTGTTCGAGTCTCGTAAAGCGCGAAGGAGTACTTCTGTCAGCTTGTTTACTGAAACAATAATTATTAGCAATGTTAATAACTCTACAATGAAGACTGCACATGAAACATTTCATTATTTCACCTAGATTAAAATAATAATCTTAAGTTATTTTTTAATTCTATGACAAAATGGCTACCACACAAAATATTTAAAAGACATGAGATCCACATTTGCACAGTACTGAAACAACAAAATATAGATTTTAAAAACAATTATGATCAATAAATGATTGATCAGGAATAAGGTTTGCCCTTTTATTATTCAAATTTGAAGAGTTTTCAAGACAAAACAGAAGAGTTTTAACATTACTAGATCTAGAATTGTAAAGATGTGTTACCATGGTCCTGTGCAGACAGCAGCAGCTTCTCGGTGCTATCCTGGGCATTCTGGTTAGCGACTATGCTCTGCGCCACGTTTCTCATCACAGCAGAGGATCCAGAGACGTCCTGGGCGGCTTCAACGGCCTCTGCCATCGCCAGGGTCACCTTCTCTTCGGCGCGACGGAGACGTTCTGGGAATGGGTAAAAATTAGATAGGATTAAAATATTTATAGTTGATTTACTAATAATTAGGATTTAATTTACTTAGTATATGTGTAGTATATTAAAAATAAAACTGATCATTATAAATTTCCTCCTTAATGGATAAAAAAAAAAAAAAAAAATTACGAGAAAGAAAAAACATTATTTTATGGAGTTCTTATGTAAGATTTTATTGTTGATGGTGTATATGAAAATGGAAATCTACATCACTTACAAAATTAAAAAAACATAATTTTTTAAAAATCTGAACATTTTCACTTATTTTAACATTTTTTCGGCAACATGGTTTAAAAACTTTTGGAGCAAGATTTACACTTTGATGCTTTATAAAAGACACTAAACAACTTAATTATTAACTGATGTCAACCCCCCAGTAATCGATTTTTTTTATATTTCATCAAAAAATTCGAAATTAATTCGAACGAAAGCTCAAATCAAGAAAGTTAAACCACAAAATTAAATCCAATATAATATATATACAGTAGAACCTCGTTAATTCGAAATCCAGCGGACATCAAAAATCAAATTTCGAATTAACGAATTCCCACGTAATTCGAAATTTTATGAAAATTTTTTTTTTTTTTAAATACGCCGAAAATCGATTTTTTCGGCCGCCTCTTCAAATCCGGGTGGTATTTTAGTTGTAAATTCGTATTAATACCAATTATTTCTTTATTTTCGCGGTCGATTACCGTAGCGGTCGGCCCTTTAAATTCAGATATTCGCAATAAATTCGTAAAAATGCTACGAGTAAATCGAGATTTTGCTGCGGATTTCGGTCGCGGCCTACCCTTTAAATTGAGATATTCGTAAAAATACGATATATTTCCGCGTAAATCGAGATTTCGCGGTAATTTTCGGTCGCGGCCGGCCCTTTATTTCAAATATCTGAATTTGAATTCGTAAAAATACGATATATTTCCGCGTAAAACGAGGATTCGCGGCCGTATTCCGTCGCGGCCGGCTCTACAAATTCAGATATTCGAAATAAATTCATAAAAATGCTATATATTTACGCGTAAATCGAGATTTTGCTGCCGATTTCGGTCGCGGCCTACCCTTTAAATTGAGATATTCGTAATAATACGATATATTTCCGCGTAAATTGAGATTTCGCGGTAATTTTCTGTCGCGGCCGGCCGTATATTTCAAATATTTGAATTTGAATTCGTGAAAATACGATATATTTCCGCGTAAAATGAGAATTCGCGGCCGTATTACGTCGCGGCCGGCTCTTCAAATTCAGATATTTGAAATAAATTCGTAAAAATATGATATATTTCCGCGTAAATCGAATTTTGTCGGCAGTTTTTCGTCGCGGCCGGCCTTTTAAGTTCAGATATTTGAAGTAAATTCGTAAAAATATGTCATATTTCGGCATGGATCGAAATTTTTCGGCCGATTTCCGTCGCGCCGTATTTTTTCAACTCAGATATTCGAAGTAAAGTTAGTAAAAATACGATATATTTCCGCATAAATTGAAATTTCGCGTCCGATTTCCGTCGCGGTGATGATATACGATATATTTACGGGTAAATCGAAATTACGCGGCCGAGTTTCGTCGCGGCCGACCCTTTAAATTCAGATATTTGGCGTAAACTCGTAAAACTACGACATATATCCGCGTAAAATGTATTTTCTCGGCCCTTTAAACTCGGATATTCGAAATAAATTTGAAAAAATACAACATTCCAGTGTAAAACGATTGAGATTTACAAAATAATAATACTAATTAGGACGAATACCCACGTAAAAATACATTTTCGGCGTTTCACCGCCACGGCTGACTTTTAGATTCAGATTTACGAAATATTATGATTTATTTTCGCAAAAATCAAATTTTTTCGAATTACACGAACAAATTTTCGTGCGCGGACAAAAATAAATTTCGAATTACGAATTAACGAATTTCGAATTAAAAAAAAATTTGTATGAAAAAATTTTTCAGCGGAAATTTTTTTTGCGAAAATTTCGAATTACGCGTTTTTTCGAATTATCGGGGTTCGAATTAACGGGGTTCTACTGTATTGGATTTACTATTGGATAAACTCATATATTATATGAGTTTATAACTGATTGATAGATAATTACTTTAACTACTTCCTTTCCCATAAAAACCCTCATCACAGCATCCCTGAAGGTGATACAGGCCCTGAGAGAAGTTATATCCCTCAGCATTTTGTTTTGAGCATAGTAAGGTAAAGGAGGTTACCTTCAGGGGTGATTTCCACAGTGGCCACCTGAGTGACGGGTGGCTGTGTGATGGTCAGGATAGCTGGCTCCAGGAGACTGGTATCCATCTTATGAGAAGGTCCTGATATGCCTGCTTCTTCCGCACTCACCACTGTGGCTAGGGCTCCGCTGAAATCATTACAAATATTCTAAATTAGTTTGTTGAAACCTGCTAAGACGGCCGCTACAATAGTAAGTGACTTATTTAAATAACTTATGTAAATTTATTTCTCATAAGTGACTTAAGGCTAAATCACAATCACATAGTTATTTACTTACTGTAATTTATAGCAACTTATATTATTTGAACAATATTTTTTATTCTTCAATATACAATAAAACGCCCGATAAAAAGCCAAAGCTTTTTGCCAGATATGTAATTATACAAAAAATAACACTAGGTAAAACACAAATAAGTAGGTATACAAGTCCCACCGAGAGGTTGTACGTGACATCTAGTTCTAGTACCTTCTGCCTTTTCCGTTTTCATACAAGATGCGTGAGAAGGAAGATGACGATCACCAATGACGTCCGTACGAACTCTCGCTGGGATTAGTATACTATGAAAACCAATGTAAACGGAAAGAATATTTTTCGATTCAAAAAATCGAACAGATAAAATATATTTTTCAGGTAGCAAAAAAGCTTTTCGAAAATTAGCATCCTTCTTTTTGATTAGGGGTCCAATCCTTTCTTAACCTCTCAGAATAAGACTTTAATTTACTATGTGTTCCTTTGAGAACTGTCAAAATGTGATAATTTTTGTGTTATTTACGAGTTTTGCTAAAAGCTTCATAACTCACATTTTGGGAAACGTAGCCTCATTCTAAAAAATGTTTTGGAAAGATTATGAAATCCACTATTGCATTGTGTTGTTATACGTAAATATTTGCGTTTCTAAATATACATTTTATGAAAACGTCAAAAATATGTAAAAATCGCTTACCATTATTTCAAAGCCTGGAAAAATGTACTTTTTTCTGAGTATCATAAAGAAATAACACTTTACATATTGAAGAAATATAATTAAAAACTATTAGTCACCTCAAAATATTAACCGTCCAAACAAAAATATTTTTAATAAATTATTTAGAAACGCAATAAATTATGAACGAACAAGATAACAGATTCAATCGGCTTAGATAATGCACCTCTACGTTCCATAGATATTCTTGAATACAGACGCGTAGCGTTATTAATTATCGATACTCTTGTTTTTTAAATCATGGCAATCCGTATACTAGTGATGGAAATAAATCGATTTTTGTAAAATCTCGCGCGTTTACGTGAAAAGACGTTCTAATGTCTTGACCGCTATTATCATATTTACGTCTTTTGACGTTCTAATGTTCTGAGTGGTTAAGTCAACTGTTAATTCGAAATTAGGTTTTCGAATCAATGGTTAAATTAATTTAATAGCAACAAAACTCACTTCACTTGGTTCCCATCATCTTCACTCTCGACTGGTTTTGGCGGAGTGGGTTCATCCTCGTTGGTTGGCTCCGGTTCGGGGGCTCCATTGGGTACTGCTTCAGCAGTCGCTGGAAATCAATACATAATTCATTGATTAAATAAATCTATAATACAGATCTGTCATGGAGCCATCATGCCGTTTATCTGCAGGGGTAGGCAGAGAGGATGGACCACCACACGACTCTGTCTTGACACACACTCTTTGCTTCTTTCACATTCTTGGATCGTCTCTTACAAACTCTTCTGTTATTCAGACTCTTGACATGACAAGACTCAGATATTTGATTTCCTTGATCGTGTCATGACTTCCACGGGTGTCCTTGACTGCTTCTGCCATTCATGTCATAATTCATATTCATTTGAGAAACATTCAGACAACTTGATGAAAGGGTGGCATCTTCCCCACAGAGATGTGGTGTCACTAGTCGGAAACTCCCTGATTACACATGTTTCAATCTCCTAACTAGAGGACATAGTCCATAGTCACTGGTTCCAGATGGTTATAAAATTTGTCATATAACCCAACAACAGCAACAACCAGCAAGCACGGAATTTAAACGCATTTTCACGATAAAATATGTTTGTACCTCGGACGTTGTCAAACGGAAGTGGTGCCATCTATGATCAGATATTGATGATAATTTATAATGTACCTGTGGTGTTTTGAGTTGGAGGAATGGGCTGCGTGGTTCCCTCTTCTGTGACGCCAGGTCTTGGCTCCAGAGCGGTAGCAGCATCTAATAAGCGTTTGGTCCATCTGAAAAATCAATTAAAGTTTTTTATTTATTTATTTTAATATCAACGGTATAAAATATACCATATACAGTAAATTATAAGCAGTGACATCAGAAAATATATAATTAACAGAAACTCTAGATGGATTTAAAAAGTTAGAGATACAAGTACATGCAAAACTTATAGGTAGACTAGGTTAGATTAGTATTGATTGAAATATATAATAGTATAAATATATGATATAATATATTAAAATAGCTAAAATGTATGCATTTATTATCAGGTTTTATTATTGACCCAAGTTTCCTCAGTTGCTCCAGGCAGTTCATTTTATATACATATTTATTTGACTTTTTACGTAAGTATGAGTAGACTTACATTTTATTGGTCATGATTTAAAAGATATGATATAAAAGCCTTTTTGTACCTAGCTTCTGTGCAGTTAAACAGATCCGCTACATCTGCGTGCCTATTACTAATTTCATGTAATCTAGGTACAAGCGAGTGATTGAAATGTTCAGTCTTAGAATTGTTACAATTAAAGAGGGTTTTAGAACGAGTAGCTCTTATGGGTATACGAAATTCAATGAGGTTAATTAAATCAAGGCCGTCTACACTACCATTTACAATTTTGAACATAAATATTAAGTCGGATATAATTCTTCAATCTGAGAGCTTTAATAAATTAAATTTAATTGGTTTAGAAATTATTCAAAGAAGTTAAATTTTTGTATATTATTTTAATAGGTTTATAGAGGTTATCTGTATGTATAATGTTTCGAAAGTTTTATAATCCTGGTAAAAGTAAATCTATTTATATAAATAAGAGTGTCTGTGGCGGGAGGCGTGGATTTGATTTTTATACAAATCTAGTTTTATCTTGGGAATATTTTTCTTATGTTTTTTTTTTTTGTTATTTCAAAATATGGAATGTATTGCATTGCACAACCCCTGCATACATTCAGGAATAAATAATAATTATTTAGCCTCTCAGACAAAGACTTTTATTTACTATGTGTTCCTTTGCGAACTGTCAAAACGTGATAATTTTTGTGTTATTTACGAGTTTTGCTAAAAGCTTCATAACTCACGTTTTGGGAAACGTAGCCTCATTCTAAAAAATGTTTTGGAAAGATTATGAAATCCACCATCGCATTGTGTTGATATACGTAAATATTTGCGTTTCTAAATATACATTTTATGAAAACGTCAAAAATATGTAAAAATCGCTTACCATTATTTCAAAGCCGTGAAAAATGTACTTTTTTCTGAGTATCATAAAGAAATAACACTTTATATATTGAAGAAATATAATTAAAAACTATTAGTCACCTCAAAATATTAACCGTCCAAACTAAAATATTTTTAATAAATTATTTAGAAACGCAATAAATTATGAACGAACAAGATGAAAGATCCAATCGGCTTAGATAATGCACCTCTACGTTCCATAGATATTCTAGAATACAGACGCGTAGCGTTATTCATTATCGATACTCTGTTTTTTAAATCATGGCAATCCGTATACTAGTGATGGAAATAAATCGATTTTTGTAAAATCTCGCGCGTTTACGTGAAAAGACGTTCTAATGTCTTGACCGCTATTATCATATTTACGTCTTTTGACGTTCTAATGTTCTGAGTGGTTAAATTTTTCTCAGGTATTATGTAGACTTTGTGATGATTTGTATTGTTTGGTGCAAATTAACCAGTTATGTAGTTACTTACGTATTGTATTCAGTTGCAGAAGAGGTGGAAAGTTCGTACATCTGCGAGCCATTGATATTCACCAGGAAGAAACAGTTCTTTACTGCCGCATTTGGTCTGAAGATTACTGCACTCCTGAAATATTATTATTATGGTATTGGGAATGGTGGAATAATAGTCAAGACACAATGAATTATATCGGATGATAGGTGATGACGAAGAGAGACCGGACAATGATCACCTTCTTTTGAATGCAGACAAATGCAGCGTCATATCTTACTCTCGAAAGAAACACACAATATTATATCCCTACAAAATTAAAAACAAACTCTTAAACAGGCTAAATGTGATTAGAGATCTTGGAGTCCTAATGGACAGTAAGCTTCTTTTTCAATCTCATATCGAGCATATTACGTCGAAGGCTTTGAAAATGCTGGGATTTATACTTAGAGTATGTTCAGTTTTCAAAAATCCACAAACATTTAAGATTCTCTACATATCTTACGTCCGAAGCCACCTAGAGTATGCATCAACAGTGTGGAACCCTCATAATTCTACATATAAATCAAACATAGAAAGAGTTCAGAAAAAGTTTTTGAAATATGTCTCTTATCGCATGCGAAATGATGAAAACAATGTGTCCATGAACCTTAAAACTCTTGATCAACGCCGAGATATCAGAGACCTAGTAATGCTATATAAGATAATCCACTATTTTATTGATAGCCCATACCTTTTACAAAATATTCATTTCAGATGTCCATTAAGAGTAACTCGATCTCCGGACACATTTTATATTCCTAAGAGCAATACTAATTATGTTGAAAATGTATTTATAAGAAGAAGCTGTAGCACCTTTAATAGATTATGCACAAATATCGATGTGTTCAATACGAGCCTCGCAGGATTCAAAGCATTCCTAAGAGAGTAGCGTTCGATCGTTGCGGGAAACTTAGTAGTGTTAGTGTGTGTATTGTTTTTGTATGGGTTGAATCTGTAGTTTTTTTATTTTTATTTTTTTGGAGATTTTCCTTTTCTACTAGTTAGTATTTATATTGTATTGTATTATTTATATTCATATGTTTTTCTACCAATGAATCTTCTGTGGAAACTTTACTGGTTTATGCAACATGGTAAAAATGATTTGTATTAAAATATATTTGTATAACTGTTTGTTTCCCAAATAAAATAAAATAAAAATAAAAATAAAATAAAATAAATCTTTTACTGTGTGATGGGGATGGCCTAATATTACTTAAGGCGAAGCTTAACGCCAAATCACTATTTTGATTAATCTTTATAACGAATTGATGTACATTATGAATACCAAAAATTTAATTAAAAAATTTTCCTATCGCTTCGCTTGAGTAGAATACAAATAAATAAATAAATTAATCAATAAAAAATATAAATGTAAACTACTAAAAAATTATTTTTTTTCCAGAGAAATGTATGAACGCATAAAGGAAACAACTTTTAAAAATACAGTTTTATAGCTAAGATTATCTGTGACAGTTTCACTTGATTAACTTTTTTGCATTCTTATAAAATTATTTACAAAATAAATAAAAACCAGTTTTGTGCTTGAAATCGAACATTTCTAGACTCCGTTTGTCAAACGATTTTAATGCCTATTACCTACAATATAAGGTATACCAAGAATATGCACATTTATGGCTTGTAGCTTCCTCTTAAACTACTGAAATAAACACAATATATCTTGGATAACAGGCGATCATGGCCAAGAGCGGCTGAACAGTCTTACCGTCTGCCTCATAAAATAAGTCATTCCTATATTTTTACATTAATTACTACACCTAAAAAATTAAAATTATCTAAAAATACACTGTGAACAAGTACTAATTTTAAACTATTTCAATTTTTTTTTTTTTAAGAAAGACAAACATTCCCGGGTTACGAATAAGCTGACAATATTTGAAAATCTCCTACTACCAGCACAGTAAGCTGAAAATGTTGCTTGTGTTGTGATGGAGGACTTAGCCAGCCGAGGAATTGAACACACTACACCCGAGTGGGACCTAAGCGCGATGTCAACTCGGCCACCGACCGATTTCTATTATAAGCTCTTATTTCATAGTGAAATTTTATGCTACGGCTGGATATACTTATCTCTTACTTAACCGAACTCTTAGCCTAACCTAACATAAGCTAAGCTAACCTAACCTAACGAACTAACGACGGAATTAACAATTTTTTTCAAATCCAGAATTTCGCGACTCCCACGCCTGAATGGGTTATTACTATGTCGATCTGTACATGATGTTATCATAATTAGAAATACATACATATACCAAGAGTAGTAAGAGAGGATGGGAACCCACACTAAATTATCTTGACACATAACACTTTCTCATCCCACAAACAAACACCATTTTAAACTGGATATGATCTAATAAAATTGATGACACAATCAACTTGTTTCATTATTATGATAAAGGATTGATACATAAGTAATTAATGTATTACAAATAATGGTCTTATCAATTTATTACACATTGTCTTTTATATGCCTTTTACAATGGATTCAATTACAGGGTTTTCCAATAAGAGGTGTTATTTTGATATTCAATCGTAAAAGATCAATGGTTTCGTTGCTTGTGTGGCACGTAGCGCCGTCTTGTTAAAAGTAAACGTTGTCCAGATCAATACCATCAAATTCCGGCCATGAAAAATCATTAATCATCTCTCAATAGCGATCTATTTACCGTAACTGTTGCTCCACCCTCATTTTCGAAAAAGTAATGTCCAATGACTCCGCCGGACCATAAACTGCACCAAACAGTCACATGTTGAAGATAGAGAGGCTTGTCAACAATAACTCTTGGGTTTACCGAGCCCGAGATGCGACAATTTTGCTTGTTGACGAAGCCACCGAGGTGGAAATGGGCCTCATCACTCAAGATGATTTGCATTTGATTCACTCAAGTGAATTTTAATAATTTCAATGCATTGTTGAAGCGTGTATCGGTCCATTTTTATCAATGTCATAGTTTCTACTTGTTAAATGTCAAAAAATGACACCTTCAAAAGTAACATCTACCGAAATAGCGGGCTATTCAAAATAACACCTCTTATTGGAAAACCCTGTATAAGGTGTAATCAACAAACAAGCTAGGTTAAAAAATGATTAGAATTTTAGGTCCTAATCACAAATGTAAGACTTAGCTAAAACGATATTGGCGACGATTTTGTGAGCGCGGTGCAATACTAATAATGGTTCACGGTACATCTCCATTGTTTTTATTATTTATGGACAAGTATATGAATCCTATAATTTCTATACCCGCTATATCCGATTTTTTGACAAAATGATCTGAGTATGACATCTTGTTCACATTTTTGCGAGCAACAAGAGGAGCCTAAAATTGAGTTTCAAAACCCTCCTTATCACGACCAAAAAGCATGTTAAAACTGCGAGTGAGAAACCAAATCTGCTATATCATACAGAAAGTTACTATCAAAATCCGCTATATCGGATTCAACGAATCACAAGCAGTTATTTTGCCAAAATACAATATGGCCGCCGCTCTGACGCTACGCTCGTGTGTCAAAATGATCTACGCGTGAGTTTCTAAACCCGCCATGTCGGCTCAGTTGACTTTCAAAATCACGAAGTGAGTATCAAAATCCGCTATATCCATTTTATTTATCGAAATTACTTAATTATTGCTAGACATATATAGAAAAATAAATGCTTTTCGAAATTTTATTACTCCAATTCATTATATAAAAAATTGTAATGCATTTACTTATGTACGCTAGAGATGTGACAGTTTTTTGAGGTTTTCTCCAAATCAATGAAAGTTGATATAGCGGGTATAGAAATTACACGACTCATATAGGAAGGCGTTTCAAGTGGCACTTTTTAGAAATTACAACGAGGCGCCCTCTTCGTGTATGTTCAGCTGTATGAGAAAAAATAACGATGGCGTATAGAAAAGCAAAAGAATATGATGTTGAAGTACTGGTAACTTACCATTGAATGACAGGGCTGAGAGGCAGGTGTGTGGTTTGAGGAATAGGCCTTAGAATATACCTCTCTCCATCCGTATGAAGAAGAACTAGGCATTCTTTCAGGAGGAGAGCCTGGCAAAAAGACAAAACAAAATTGTATGAATTTAATAAAACAACTTTTAACTTGTGTCAAGAGATGGTAGTCATGCATAAAATCAATATAAGCTTTTAGCCTATGTCAAGAGATGGCAGGTATTTATAAATTTAATACAATTTACGTCTAGAGATAGCAGTGAAGTACAAATTTAATATAATAATAACAATATTTGTTCAAGGTTCTAATTTGTATCAAGAGATGGCAGTCATTTATAAGTTTAACAAAAGGTTTTGATTTATGGCAAGAGATGGCAGCGAAGTATAAAATTAATACAAGCTTCTAATTTATGTCAAGAGATGGCATTCATGTCTATAAATTGAAACGAGCTTTTAAATTATTTCAAGAGATAGCAGGAGATTCCATGAGATGGTAATGTATAAATTCAACACAAGTTTTTAAAGTGTGCCGAGAGATGGGAGGCACATATAAATTCAATATAAGATTTCTACTCATGTCAAATTTTACAGATATTATGTAAATCATCATCATCACTTTTGGCTCTACAACCCCTGGTGGGTCTTGGCCTCCTCAAGAGTCTTCCTCCACTCATCTCGGTCCCGCGCCAGCTCTCTCCAGTTTCGAAGCTCCAAGGCAGACAAATCTTTGAGGACGTTGTCGCTCTATCTTAACCTTGGCCTTCCCAGGCTCCTTCTCCCTATCGGTCTTGAGCTCAGCAGGGACTTTGGTTCTTGATGCTCGGTCACTCTCTCCACATGACCTAGCCACCGAAGTCTTCCCAGTTTTATGAACTTTGTGACATTTAGCTCCTTAAACAGAGTATAGAGCTCATTGTTATAACGTCTGCGCCAAAATCCATTTTCTAGAACCGGTCCGAATATGCGCCTCAAAATTTTCCTTTCAAAAACGTCCAGTGCTCGCTCATTCTTCTTAGTTAGAACCCACGTCTCGGCTGCGTACGTAAGCACTGGTCTAATTAGTGTTTTGTACACTAATACCTTGGTGGTTCTGGAAAGATGTCTGGATTTTATTTGTTTTTGTAGGCGGAAATAGCAGCGGTTTGCATTCACGATGCGCTTCTGGATCTCCTCTGTAGTGTTGTTATTGTTTGTTATCTGGGAGCCCAGGTATGTGAATCTTGGTACCGTTTCAAAATTTTGGCTTCCACATACGAGAGATGGGGTTTGTTGGGTACATCCTACGGCCATGTATTTGGTCTTCTGCTGGTTTACTACAAGACCCATATTTTTGGCAGAACTTTCAAGATTTATGAAGGCGTCTTGTAAATATTGTATTATTATATAAATATTGTGTAAATAAGGTTTAAAAAAACACCATTCATAATCAAAATGTTGCTTGAAATATCTTTACTGTGTTTAGTGACCAGATCTGAAAACCATGTACTTCACAACCTCTCTTCACCATTGTTTGAAAAAATTATTTATCTGAAAATGTACTGCACAAGAGTCTAACTGCAGCCAACCGTTTGGAGCCAGTGGGACTATGGCATCCCAAATTGGGGTATATGGTGGGGAGAACGAGATGGGTGAGATGAAGGTTGGGATGTACTTGGCTTTTCAGATCTGATCAACAAACACGGCTGACGTCATTTCACGCAATGTTTCCATTCGGAAGTGCTAATTTTAGTTGTAATTTTTTAAATGCAAAGTAGTACTCACCAAGACGTTCACCCTCTTGTTGGAGTCCTGTTTAATGCTGAGAGAGCCCTCCATGATGAGACTGTGTCTAGCCAGATCTAGTCGGCGAAGCTCAGCCTCCGTTGTCTCCATGCCTCCTGGGCAGCGTACCTCCAGCTTGGACTGGATGGTCTTCAATCTGGAACAAAGGGCGAGTTTGAGAAAGGGATGTTACATTTGAATTTCTGTCAAACACCCCAACCTTATAATAAAGAAGGCATACCTGTGTTCATTCTCCGTGGTTTTGATAGCCGTGTTGACGGTGTTCAGCACGTCCTTTGCAAGCTCCAGCGCATGCGACACCTTGGTAAAGTCCTCCAGGTTTGAGGCGGTTCCCTCGGGGCCTGGAGATTCATCATCCAGAGCGTGGGCCGTCTTCATGATGCCTTCCAGGAGAAGCTGATATTTTGTTAGCCTGGAAATATAATACATATTTGATTAATTATTATTGGAAAACAGACTGAAAAGATATTGTGATCTAGATTTGAAAGAAAACCGATATCGCCAGTCTACATAAGAACTTTCGATTTATAGGCCACAGAAAGTCCAATTAAACTGATAACCAATGTATTAGTACAATTAATTAATCCAAACTCGTAAACGGACCAGAGTCTAGAGTCTACGAACCAGGCAACTACTCAATAAGGTAACTGGTAGGACTACTAACAGGACACATGTACCTCAGGAGCACATGCAGCTGTTGGGAGTGGAAAACACCAATAGATGCAAGAAACGTGGAGAGGATGAAAAGACTCCAATTCGCCTATGGTGTCAATGTTCAGCCCTGGTGGGCACATTGTAGAACCAGGAGACAGCCAAATATCCAACGACAACCCTTGAGAATTTCATCAAAAGGGACAGGGTTACTGTTAAAAGAATGAGGAGAAATGGGAGATTGCACAACGGACCCATGGCCTGGGGGCCTACTCTGTATCTTTCAGGTTAACAAACCAGGAAGTTCGTGGTTTAACCTTTCCTTGCTGGTGCTGTCAACTGAGTGAACATCGTCTCTAATTAATAAAATATCTCTCTAAATATACTAAACAAAGAGTTCAAATTTTAGGTATTCCTTCGCAATACATTTATGTATTGCATTAAGTAATTCCAATCCATAAATATTTACCGAGTATATAGCACCGGAAGACGAGGAAATATTGAACACTGTAAGGGAAGGGTTAATACGGGCTTGTGACGTGGCTAAACCGGCTGCAGGCAAGTTTCAAAAGATACAGAGTAAGCCCCCTGAAAGCTCACGGGAACCATCTGTAAAACGTCTCCACTTTAACAAATACATTTTGCACATTTAGACACAGCGTTTAAGTGGAATTTCATGGATCACGCTTAAATAATGTTCAGATTTGAATGTATGTACTAATTGTTCACAATAGGCTATCAACTATCTGCCTACGGTGTATTGTAAGACAGTTTGGATACCTTGCTTGTCAAATTGAATTGCCTCCGATCTGGAGAAACTCATGGTCGTGGAGAAGCAGAGAAAGGTCTTGGTCCTCCATTCAGCACAGAATCGCGAGGAGTGGAGGAGTCTTGTCCACTGAGAAAATTGGAATGGGATTCACAATCCTCAGAAATGAGGATTGTGAATCAATAATAAGAAAAATTTATTGTTCGATAATCACCTCTGCCAGACGCAAGCCATGAGACCCTGCAGCGTTAGTCTTGCACACAGTGGGTCCTGTTCACTGCGTGCGAGGAACAAGTTCAGTTCTTTGTTGCGTTTGCGTCTCTCTTTCAGCGCGTCTAGCGCCAGTCCCTGACCGCCGCAAAAGCGCGCTAGAGCGGAAGCGTAGCGACTCTCGCCCAGCTGAAAACAAAAAAAATTATTATTAAAATATTTAACCCTTACACAACAGAGGGGGTAAGACAAATCCCCCAAATGAGTGTTTTGTGGGATATCTAAGTTTTTAAATCACTTATTGTGTAAATTAGTTGGTCCTAGAAAATATATTCGGAAATCAATAAAAAATTATCCTGTTAACATTTTAAAAGATATTAAATAATCTCTATCCAATCTCGGATACACACTACTTAAAAAAAAATATTTGCTGCAAATAAGTTGCGAGTGCAGACGTAAAAAGTGTATTTTACCGGAAAGTGTTAGAAAAATTTATTCGAGTTACGATCGATTTTGTATATCTTTTAACGTTTTTGCATTACGTAATGATTGAATGCTGGGCGAAGATGGACAATATCCGGTTAAAACGTACGAAAATCTGCTAAGGTGTACTTTTGGCAGGTTTTCAGCCCGTCAGCATTTGATAATTTTTTTTATACACTTGAGAAATGACTCAGAATGGATATGGCTAATGGAATCTCTAAAGCGTAGGTACTCATGACAGATTCTCGGCCTGTCATTGTCTGTTGTGTAATTTTTTTAAAATTTTGATGACTTACCATGGATATGAGCGCGTCTGCTACGGGCCCGGTGGGCACCTTGGGATTCTGCTGCAGGGTCCTGAGCTCCTGGGCAAGCCTGCGATGCCTCTGCAGCACGTCGGGCAGGTTGGGCAGCAGTGCCCTCAGCTCCTGGGGCGGGAGGAGGGCGGCGCCGGCGCGCTGCAGGGGATGGTGGTACACCCTACGCAAAACGCGCAGCCAGCGGACGTGCGAGGATTCGGAGCCAATCAGTTCTGGAAGATAAAGAAGAAGTTGATTACTTGAATGCATCGGCGGAAAAATTCATCATTATACATTATGTCATATTCATCATTATATAGGGTGTATCAGCACGTATCCAAGGGATTTCAACCAGTGATTACGTAGATGTCATTTTGCTGTCCGATGATATCTTTTTTCAGATGAGTCAGAGCGCGTATCACGTGATCCGTAGCGACATGTAGCAATGTGATCAGGTGACGTTTTAAAAAAAAAAAATTTATTGGTCAGTAAAATGACATCTACATTTTGACTCCAAACATTCTCAAGAATTTGTGGTTAAAATTCTTCAAGTACGTGTTGGAAGCCAGAAGGGAAAAATATTTTTTTAGTCTTCAGAGAGGCACCATTCATAAAAACGAAAAGTGGAACCTAAAGTTCTATTAGTCCAAGCGATGGCGATTTTGTTTCTGATACATTTTTCGAAGCATTAAGGTCAAAATCGCATCATCAATTATATCAGAATGCTTGCATGTTCTATGGAGACCCATCGGCAGACCACTGGTTAAATGATCAAAATTCGAAGAAGAGGAGGAACCAATCATCAGTGGAGGTAAAAATCATGAAAGTCAGGACATGGAAGTTATCAGCTCGGGCGGATTTCTAGAACTCCAAAGGCCACGAAGACTTCCTCCACGAAACATTCAGACCATCTTACCAGATGAAGCTAAATTCCATTCTCATCTTAACCCTGGGACAGTCTGCAGCTAACAAATGAGAGATTTCACTTACCATGAATCAAGTCCTGCCTCTTTCTGGCGACCCCAGACATGGAAGCAATCAGCTCGGGCGGAGCCCTGGAGCTCCAGGGGGCAGTTCCGATGTCCTCCTCTTCTGACCAGTCGGATTGCGAACCACCCTGGTTGTCGGGGTGCGAGCTGTCATTGCTCTTGGAGGATAGGGACGAGTTACTTGAGCCCCCTGACGGAGCCCCGGGGCCGCTGGCAGCACCGGCGATAACCTCGGCATCACTAAGAAGAGGGAAAGAAAAATATTAAAATAATGCAACAAAAATGTTAAAGAGTTTAAAATAAAAGACATTTAAATTCTTAAAAAACATGTGAAAATATTTTATACACGGTGTCCGGAAACTAGTTTGCCGCTTCTAAGTAGAGTTTCGGGACACCATGTATTCGGCCCTTTCGCTTTGACAAAAAGGGAGTCGTTCTCTCATTTTCGGAAAAAAAGTTTCTTTACAGGAAATTAAGCTGTAGACCGCGTTTCACGCACATACCGCGGAACTTTAGGAGTGATTATTAATGAAAATCTAAGAAAATTGCCTTGGAAGAATCATACAATATCTAATTGAGGAGAATAACCAAGTAAAACCAGGATTATACAACATTTTTTGGTTTTGCACTGAAAAAAGAATTGCCGATCTGAAAACATTTCAATAGGTTTTTTTTTTTAAATTAACCTCCATACATCAGCACAAATAGTGATTTTTGTGTTCCTAGAAAGCCTATAAAAATGTTATCCAGTGACTTATAATGATAAAATGCGTGGGGTATCACAGTGACCCCTCATGGTAAGAAAAATTTTGTTTGGCATCTTGGCACGTCAAAGGTTAACGTGAACAATTACCCCCTTAAAGTTTCGCGGTATGAGCTAAGTGTGTAGATGAGTAAAATATGGGTATCATTGTTAAAAACAGTAATAGTCACTTAAAAATAATTCTGTTCTTAACGGTAAATAGATATAACATCAATTAGCAATATGGCGTATTTTTGAAATAATATATTAACCTCTCAGAGCATGTTCTCCTTGTAACTTCAGGTGGATGAGTTCCTGCCGGTAGCGACACGTTTCTAAACACTTTTGGAGAAGATTCACACATGTTCTTTTGTTGGGAGCACTATAATATTACTATTGCGCGTTTGTTCGATAATTACACTTGTAAGTCCGAAGATTTATTTATATAAATTTGTTAAGCACAGCCATTATGAGATCTAAATGTAATAATTTATTATTTATTAAAACAATACGACAAATTATAATTATTCATTGATTAAAATCACTGATAAACTGGTGTGGCAATTTGGCAGGTTTTATTTTATTTTATGATGAAACAATATACAGGAATTAGATACTTCATGTTGAGTACCTATGATATGTTTCCTTTAAATGTCTGGTAAGTGGTATGTTGATTCCTTAATTACCAGGTGACGTGTGTAGTTTATAATTGTGAGTGTGTGTGTGTAATGTATGTGTGAGTGTTTGCGTGTGTGTCTGTGTGTATGCGCATTGAACAGTTTAAATTATTGACATGATGCCACATTTGAATTTGGGCAGTGAATCCGAAAAAATGTCAATGTTTGAGTTTAGATAAATATTATTTAGAGTATGAAGAGCTTGGTTAATTGGCGAATAAGATACTGCATTTTTTGTGTGGAATAGCACTGTATATCGTGTACGTCTCAAAGGTATGTTCAAATTAATAAGGGACAGAAGTTCGGTACAGTCGAAGTTATTATTTAAAATTCTATGAATCAATATTGAGTCATCTACTACTCGCCTTTACTGCGAAGTTTGAAATGTACATTAAAAGTTATGGTTGAATTTGGAGGTAATATATTTTATAATTTTTTTTGATACGTTACTATAATGAAGATCTAAAAAAAGTCGAAAATTTTTTCGAACTAGTTTGCAACACCTGCACGCAGTCCTCTTTTACCCCGCAGAAGCCCGAATACACTGGGTGCGTAGCGACTTTTAACAATTATAATATATATTAAAAATATTTTTATTATTTTCACCGTATATCGTTTAAATTTAGACTCGCGATTCAATTCACAAGCGTTCGTTTTATTTATTTTTTGCTCAGAAATTGCTGGTTTAAAGTAAGTCAGGTATGTCTCTATCCTGTATACAAGAAAAATTGTATTTCGATGTAATAACCCCTGGTGCTAGATAGAAGGTTGTATTCGCTGCTGCCAAAGCTACCCCATTGGCAATGGAACCTTCCCGAGCGCCACCCCTAAAGCGAAGGCTATTTACGTCCTCATATCTACTCTAACAAGTCCCAGCCCCCAGTTTGACCGAAGCCTTAAATGTTGACCTAGTCTGCCTCCAATAGGAAAAACAATACTAAACTATATGGTACAGTGGACAATCCGGTACATTATTTGCACTTTCGTAATTAACTAGCGCCAAAAAAGTACAATCAATTTTCTCTGATTTAACAAATCAAAAACAAAATTTCCTCCGAAATCATAAGATTCGTAAATAGGTACTTAAATACCTATCCAATTAATTATAAACCATACCATATTTTACGTAACATTTTTTTTAAATTTCACATAAGACATTGTATAATAAAAGTTGCTATATAAATGAGAATTGTTTTTTAAACTTTCTTCACGCAGCTAGGTATCATAATATTAATTTATTACTCCGATTTGACAGCTCGTAGTAGGAGCCACGACCATGCGAACTCTGGCGGGATAAAAAGGTAGCATTCAACAAGGCCACCACCTTCAACCGGAATATTGAAAAAATGCGAATAAGAAAGTGCAAATAAACACGACGATTTCAAATTTGTAATTTGTTTCCTTTGTTGAAATTTTGAACAGATGTCCTAATTTTTCTAGTTAACTAACAGTGTTTATTCGATGGGTAATTTTTTGATCGTCTCTAAAATTCAAAATGTTGTTATTTTGGTTTCGTTATTGGGAAGATGACTTTAACGAACATAAAAAATGACTTCACAGACAGAAAGTAGAGAGAAATGAAACAAACATTTTTTTAATTAACGTTTTAGGAATACTACATACGCAGTGAATTGTTTACCAAGGAAATGAAGCCATATTAATGAGAAGATTGGTTTAAGAATATGAAAAGCAATAGGGAAAAAAACACTTTTGTAAACAAATTGAGCGATCGCTAAGTAAAATTGATAAAATTTGACTATTCCGTCTCATTCTTAAAACTATGGATAAATTATTGAAAGAAATAACATTTGGTTTCAACTTAATTACTACAACAAATAACTATTTACGTCGGGGGAGAAAAACACGTATTTAAATGCATATTTGTTAAAATCCTTAACAAGCGGAATTAATCATGCTTAATTTTGTATGGATGTGTGGTTGGCAGAAATGTCAACTGTCATTCGGATAAAATGTATCAAAATACAACACGGTGTCAACTGATAAAATGTATAAAAACACAACATGGTGTCAACTGGTAAAATGTATCAAAATACAACATGGTGTCAACTGATAAAATGTATCAAAATACAACATGGTGTCAACTGATAAAATGTATCAAAATACAACATGGTGTCAACTGATAAAATGTATCAAAATACAACAGGGTGGAAACTGAAAAAAAATTACGCTATATTAATTTTAACAAAATTAATATACGCGTTAAATGATTTAATAAATAATTCAAACTTAATTGCATTATTTAGCCGCTCCCCGAAGTAAACGGTTGTTTCTTATTGTAATTAAGTTGAAACTAAGTGTTATTTCTACGATATATGCGTATTAAGAATTAGCATAGCAAATTTTACTGTAAAAATAAGTAAAAGTTAACTATAAGTATCAGTTAATATCACTAATGCGATTGAGGGTAACAATTGTCAGATGCCATTCCGATGTATGTTATGAGACTGAAGAGAGCGGGGAAGGGAAGGAAATAGAGAAGGAGGAAGGTTACGAAGTACCTGGCTAATCAGATCTAGTCACTAGACACGGTTAAAGTCGACTCAGACATCGTTTCGATTCATTGACATGTATATGTTGAGGGTATCTCTTCCTCGTGTCTTTTGAAAGTCGATATCTTTGGGTTCGCTCAGTATTGATTGGTGAAATCACCTGACAGTAACTCACCCCACCCTACCATTCAAAATTGAAAGGATGCCTGAAATAGCTACGTTTTGTAACTAGACCCGAATAGCCAGGTACTCCGCCCCTATTGTATCGTGTTTCTGCGACTTCTTTTGAGCAGAAAAATACAACTTCATAAAAATTACAAGTTGACATCTATCGATGTATAATCTCTCTATTCTATGAGTATTGACAAAACACGCTTCCATCAAGAGCAAATGTTTGTTTCCATTCGTAAATTAAACGTTCCCACCTTTATAAGATAATTACTGTGGGTTTTTTCCACGCGTGGAAAAAGGGAAATTTAATATTGTGTAATATTTGTAAATTCATCAGAGTTTTGTCTACATAAATCTTTGAGAAAACAATGGTTGAACTTTTATAATATTTTACATTATACCATGAAATTGAATCCATACTTATAAATGTATTATTTTCAAAGATATGTTTAAGACAAAATCCATTTTCTTGATTAGTACCCTTGTTTCACCCCGGTTGAAGTGTGTATTAACACTATATTAACTATATTTAAAAACTGATTTATGATTAATTTAAGATAAATACTCATTCATAACTGAAGATCGAACCAGACTTAGATATATATTTGCACGCCCTAAACTACACCCGTCTTTTGCCCAGCACCATTATACCCACTAAAGGAAAACATTTCTTTAATAAATTACCAGAAGAAATCAGAAGCATTAATGATAAAAAAACAAATATTGAACTACAGGGTTTTCCAATAAGAGGTGTTATTTTGAATAGCCCGCTATTTCGGTAGATATTACTTTTGAAGCTGTAATTTTTTGACATTTGACAAGTAAAAACTATGCCATTAATAAAAATGGAACAACAAACGCTTCAAAAACGCATTTAAATTATTAAAATTCACTTGAGTGAATCAAATGCAAATCATCTTGAATGATGAGGCCCATTTCCACCTCGGTGGCTTCGTCAACAAGCAAAATTGTCGCATCTGGGGCTCGGAAAACCCAAGAGTTATTGTTGAAAAGCCTCTCTATCCTCAACGTGTGACTGTTGGGTGCGGTTTATGGTCCGGCGGAGTCATTGGACCTTACTTTTTCGAAAATGAGGCTGGAGCAACAGTTACGGTGAATGGATTGCGCTATCGAGAGATGATTAATGATTTTTTATGGCCGGAATTGGATGGTATTGATCTGGACAACGTTTACTTTCAACAAGACGGCGCTACGTGCCATACAAGCAACGAAACCATAGATCTTTTACGATTGAATATCAAAATAACACCTCTTATTGGAAAACCCGCGAAAACTGCTTCCCCTAGTTTCACTTGAAAATCTCACAAATTATCCTACAATACTCTATGTATCCTCCATAATATTAATTACTTCTTTCCAAATAAAACAATTTGTATGGATTTTAATTTCGTAATTATGTTTTACTTTGTAACCATAACCTTAATGAAACATAAATCGTTTATTTTTTTAAAGGAGTGGCGCCCATTACCCATTACTTTCAAATTCACTATAATTACACTAACCATTATATTCTAAGATGGGACTGAATTCAAACTATAAATGGCTCATAGCAGCAAGAATTTCGGTTAGAGCCAAATACGTTCCATCTATATCGGTATAGAACTCTGCATTCCAGCTAGCAATGGTTAGTTTTCCCCATTGAATGTGAATAATGCCTGGAGTGGCAACTGGTCACCGGTTCTGGTTCCATTTTAAACTGGGGAGATGTTTTTAATTTTAGAACAGTTAATTAGAAAAGCCACTTCTGAAGCTTGAATACGTATGACGGTCTGAATATGTAACTGAAGCAGATAATAGAAAAATAGGGAGATGTGGCATGGAAGCGTGCCGACTATCGCCAAGCTATGACTGAACTGCACTGAGCCAATGTAAGTTAAGCGATTTTAATAGATGCGATTTGTAGTAATATAGCTGAACGAATGTTGGAGTTACTTTTGTGCGTACGGCTTCACACTAATAATGGTTGATGGCACATCTCCGTTGTTATATTTGTCACCTAGACCTAGAGATAGACTAATATCACAATGGACTTTTCTGTAGGGCTTTTTAAGGTGTACAATTCCGTAGTACATTATTTTGATGTATCTCATAAGGTTTAGCCAGCGTTAGCAATGAAGTGCCCGAAAATATATTTTTACATCTTGACTCCAAAACATCGTATTTTCTCTACTTTCTATAAATATGATATGCAATTATCATATATGTAAACCTTTCGGAAGAAATGCTCTAAATGATAGTGAAAACCCTATCAAAATCAGTTGCGTAGTTTAGAAGAACTAAGCGCACAAACAGACAGAAGCGGATAGCGACTTTATTTTATAAGTCATTCTTCATACGTACTTCATTCATTCTAGACACGGTGAAACCGAGACCATTGTTTAACTAGTTTTATCACAGCTTAATTTCAAACTAGTTTTTTAAGCACTTTTTTCCAGGAATAGAAAAAAGGCCGTCTACACTCTAGATAGGTGCAGACTAATTTATTAGTCACCTTACTGCAAAGCCAATTTTAGAAAGAGTATAATTAAAAATAAACAATATACTCGTAACAGAGAGCTTTTTTAGAAAAGTGTTAATTACGATTTCTTCTTTTTATTTTCCTGAAAACGTTTGAGAAAGGAAAGGAAATTGAACGAAAAGAGAGTAAAGTTAATTGAAACTGCCTTTTATTAAAACAGTAGGCAAATTAAAAAGGATGCAAAACTGGGTTATTTAATTGAATTTCTAAAAATATACTCCCGGTTGGATTTGAAAGTGACGTACGGAAGGAGAGACTGTTTGTGTGTGGCTAAAATTGCTAACATTGTGCGAGGTTTAAGGCCCCGTAGTAAGCGTTCAAAGATGGTTTGAAAGGGAGATATGTAAATACGAATGTTAGAGGGAGCGCGCTAATATTAAAAAACGACAATAATTAAGCGAAAATGGTGAAAATATTTAATAAAACACTACTCGTTTGACATAGAGCAAAAATCTTTCGTCAAATGCTTTAGTTGCATTTAAAAATACACTATGAATATGTGCATGCCTATTATAACATATTAAATAACAGAACAAAACGTGTTTGTAATAATTTTCGGAGCTTACTTTGCATTTTTTATCGGCGATGCCATACGTAGTAATGCAAAATCATGTGTTTTTGGTTCGAAAATTTGGTCGCCTTGAAATGTTACAGATGCTTTAATTAAATACTGCGAGTAGAATACCTTTTGGCCTTTGAAATAATCGATTATTTTTTAGATAAGTCTTTTTATAAGAACAGAAAAAAATAATGTAAAGGCCTATGAAAACTGCTTTAAACTTCAAAATCTCCTACTTACGAACCCATTTTCGGTTATGATTTTATTGTATAATGTGGCAAATTAAGTTATTTATAAAATGATCGAAAATTTTTTTAATATTTATGCCTGAACATCCACATAATAAAATAAAAAGCACTTTTTACCCATGTTTTTTTCCTTGCATAAATCAAAATAGGCGGATGGTGTTAAGCGGGAATTTAAACCTTATCGCCATCTACTTAAGGGTTATTATTGATAGCGGCTTAATTTAAAATATTACACGACGTAGTGTATCGCCTTAAAAATTTTTTTTTTTTTTGAACTCATAAACGAGTTTTTTGAAGTTGACGAGAAACTTGTTATAAATCAGGAGAAAGTGGGTATGCGGGGGATTAAGTGGATGGACGTAAGAATAGGGGACGATTAATACTGGATTGTTTAATCCGCAGTACACAGGGTGTCAGGGGGTAAACTGCGCTAACTTCGGGAGGTGATTCTACATGATGGTAGAAGTAAAAAAGATACAGGGTTTTCAATAAGAGGTGTTATTTTGATATTCAATCGTAAAAGATCAATGGTTTCGTTGCTTGTGTGGCACGTAGCGCCGTGTTGTTGAAAGTAAACGTTGTCCAGATCAATACCATCCAATTCCGGCCATAAAAAATCATTAATCATCTCTCGATAGGGCAATCCATTCACCGTAACTGTTGCACCAGCCTCATTTTCGAAAAAGTAAGGTCCAATGACTCCGCCGGACCATAAACCGCACCAAACAGTCACACGTTGAGGATAGAGAGGCTTTTCAACAATAACTCTTGGGTTTTCCGAGCCCCAGATGCGACAATTTTGCTTGTTGACGAAGCCACCGAGGTGGAAATGGGCCTCATCACTCAAGGTGATTTGCATTTGATTCACTCAAGTGAATTTTAATAATTTCAATGCGTTGTTGAAGCGTGTATCGTTTCATTTTTTATTAATGGCGTAGTTTCTACTTGTCAAATGTCAAAAAATGACAGTTTAAAAAGTAACATCTACCGAAATAGCGGGCTATTCAAAATAACACCTCTTATTGGAAAACCCTGAATTTTAATCAGGGATTCTTGAGCACATTTGGTGGAATAAAAAACGTACATGTCATTTTGCTGTAAATTAAAATAAAATCATAAAAAATCACACGTCGCAACTGAGTAGTTGGGTACAGCCTAACGGGTCACGTAATGTGCATTCCGCCACAGATCTGAATAGCCAGGTACTCCCCAACCATTTTCCCTCGGCACTACCTTCAGCCTCACAACATACCCAACTTGGGGATGCCATAGATCCGCTGGCCCTGGGCGGCATTACAATAAGATATGTTGTTTCGGCAAATCTCAACTATTATCAGCAGAAAATTGCAAATAAAACGAATAATCCTTTAATCCCAATCTAAACACTTCAATCAGATAATTAAACGCGTTGCAGCTGTTTTCGTTTTCCTAATACACCACTGAACAAATAATTCCTAGAAGTGAGATTCCACACAAGCAACGAAACCATTGATCTTTTACGATTGAATATCAAAATAACACCTCTTATTGGAAAACCCTGTATTTATAGAGTTATTTAAGTTATTAGAAGCCATGTGTAGTAAATACACACCACAGATGAGGAAAGGTTAACGAAATATTGTTTTAGAATAGAGTTGTTTAATTGACATGATGTTGAGTTTAACTAATACACTCGAAGTAAGAGTAGATTTAGCTTACTTTGGGCGCACTGACGGAGAGATTTGCATACTCTTTAGTGACGTCAAAACCAAAATCAGTGCAAGTCGGCACGTATGCGCTTCGGCCGGATTAAATCTAGCGTTTTAATGAGAAAAGATATGATTAATTTGTTTATACTAGATAGCTATTTGTGGAGTCTCAAATACCGCCCAGTTATTAGATCGTTTATTAAAGGAAAAGATAAATAATCATTGTATAAAGGATCTACTGTGCACAACTGAATTATTTTTATTTTATTAGGTGGGATGTTAAATAAATTATGAAGCTGAAAGCTAAATAACGTTAGTGGTTAAACAAAAAGTTTATTTAATTCTTTTAATCTGTTATTATAACGGTGGCAGGTACATATTACCTCTAAATAGTAAAAATCAAAGTCGTTATTCGTGTATGTCTGTTTGCGCGCTTAGTTCTTCTAAACTACGCAATGTATATTGATAGGGTTTTCACTATCATTTAGAGAATTTCTTCCGGAAGGTTTACATATATAATACATACATATTATATTTATAGAAAGTAGAGAAAAGTCGATGTTTTATAATTAAGTCGTAAAAATATTTTTTCGAGCAGTACATTGCTAACGCTGGCTAAACCTTATGAGATACATCAAAATAATGTACTACGGAATTGTATATCTTAAAAAGGCCTACAGAAAAGTCCGAAGTGGTGTATGGCTATATCATAAGGATAACCCCCAACAACGCCGGGTACCCGTCAGCTAGTACTAAAATAAAGTCGGTCTCCGCGTCTGTATGTTTGTGCGCTTAGTTCTTAAATGAACACTTTTAAATTGGGTGACCGGATAACTCAACAAAATGACAATTCAAAACACTTGACTATTTGATACCTGTGATTTATAACAAATTTAACGAAAACTTTAACTTGAAAAATAATGAGGAACCTTGCCCTAAACTGACAAAAAAGTGGTTAATAAATGAACAAAACGTTTATCTATCCTAAACATTATATTTGGTATTAATATTTAAACTTAAGCTAATGTGTATTATGTTATAACATTAAATGGTAGAACCCAGTGGCGGTTTTCTCTAAAGTGCGTTTGTGCGGCGAACCCCCATTAAAAAGATGAGAAAATAAAACAAACTTGTTTTATAATAATATAAGCACATTATAGATAGCACGCTATTAAAATTTCGCCTTCAAAACCCGCGCCACCGAAAAATACGATACATATTCCAAATTTTGTGCGAGTTGAAATCCGCGCCAAACTCTTCATACAAAAGAATTTTAGCCGGTACAGATCCCTATGACGGTGACATATACAAAATTTGGTCTTTCTTTGCAAAAGTAAGACAAATTGTGTGCGCCGAACACGCGTTATGTTATCACGTGACCTCCGAACATTGACGAATGTAACCGAAGAAACCCGAGAACTTCGCGGTCGACGTTTGACCTTTAGGGAAGCAAGTGTTATTTTTTATGTTATATTATGGTATTTAACTTTGTAGTCATTTTTGTACATATTTTTGTTTTCTTGTTTCTGCATTTCTCCAACCGTTTGCTTATGGCATTTGCAAATCTACTACCTATTGAAGTAGACTTAGTAAATTTATTTCGTGCCACCTTTATTGGTTTTTTTTTTATGTTTTAAATATCTATTATATGTATATTCTACGAAATTATTCTTCTCGAAAAACAATAATAATTAGCAACATACATTGAGTGCTATAAAAACATTAAACAATTTAATTCCTATAAAACTTTTCTCATTATCTAATATTTGTGTCTAGTGAAGTGATTTAAAAACAATAATATGTAGGTACCCCTCCCACTAACTTTATTTAAGTTGTGTGACTGCTGCCGTATTCGACTATTTGACGAAGGACAACAGTAAGTAAATTTTAATTAGATATGTTTATCTTCTCTTGAATTTCTGAACCCCCTGTTAAAAAGACCACGAACCGCCACTGGTAGAACCTACAGACAAGCTGATTGTCACAGCTTTGTGGGACTACCCATATCTTCTATTGTATTAAATGTAATTATATTAAATTTAATAAATAAAAAAACTTATAAAAACTGCTATAAAGTTATGAAAAGTGATGATAAAAAAACTAGGTTAAAAAGGTTAAATGTGTAACTATTTAATCTAGTTTTTGTTTCATCAATTTTCATAACTTTATAGCACTTTTTATAGGTGTTTTTAATTGTCATTTTGTTGAGTTATCATGGAACCTTCAAATTGTTACATGATGTCCGGAAACAAGTGGAACAAGCAGTCAACTGAGTCGATTATGTGGTGTAACTTATTTTGATTTGAGTTTTCGTGTAAATCGAGTCCGAAGTTGGAAATTTTAAGGTCAAATTTGAAAACAAAATCATTAAAAAAAAGTTTTTTGGGTTGTGTATATTACAATTTAGATTAGACAGTTTCCCGGTTGCACAACTAGTTTGGGGACACCGTGTATATAGTAGGAATACATGTATAGTATGTTTATGTTTAAAGCTCTTTTAAGTATTCTTTGCATTAGTTATTTTTATGATAATTTATATTTTCCGAGATAAAAGGTAATTATATGAAATCCCTCGATAGAAAAAAATCGCAAGGTTTCCTCCGAAAATTATGAAAAAACGGTGACCGGATAAATCATCACAATGATAATTCATCACATCTTTAAAAAGTTATATAAAGTAATGGAAAGTGATTAAACAAAAACTTTATTAACTGGGTTAAGTAGGTTAGGTTAGGTTAAGCTAAAAAATTATCACTTTTTAAAAGTGTGTTGAATTGTCACTGTGTTGAGTTATCATGGAACCGAAAAAACACATCTGGTTCTGTTATTTAACTCGTTTTAGGTGTGAAAGTGTTACTTTAAATGCAATTTAAAACGTTATATTTAAATAAGTCATGCTTTATTGAATGCACTTATTTACGCCTATTAATTATATTAGCTTTTTGAAGTGAAACTTCTTTACGCGCGTCATGCAATTTCTAGGACCGGAGTAAAACCGACTCATGACCGAAACGAAAATGCGGGTACCCCCACCACCGATTAAAGTTCATTTGATCTAGTCAAAGTTTTGAAGTAACATATAAATGCTTCTTAGCTCATCTCGACAACTGGCGTTGGTGGTGTAATGGTCAGCATAGTTGACTTCCAAGCAGTTGATCCGAGTTCGATTCTCGGCCATCGCACATTATTTTTTTGTTTTTAACGCCTTTTTCATTCAATATCTTATTTTTTAGTAGGTCAGAACATTTTTTAAAAGAAAATAATATTGCAAAATAATAAAAACACTTATCTCACTGTGATAAAACATTACTCCGCTAGAGCGCGCTTTGCGTTATTGTGTTGGATTAAAATTATTATCTAATCCGTATATTATGATAATTGTATTACATTTATTTAATTAATTTATTTATTTTGATAATATGTAATAATTTACAGAAAAAAAAATTAAAACTATCTCCCTCTGATAAAATATCCGTTCGCTAGAGCGCACTACGCGATCTTGTGTGGGATTCTATTTCTGTACATTGTACATTATTTTTAAAAATATATTATATTTTGGGTGTGATGTAGGTAACATTATAAAACATAACAAGCTCTCATATTTTCAGAACCTACATAATATAATCAATTTATGCGGCTTTGCTTACAGTTGGTGCTCAGCGTGGTTGGCTTTCAATCAGTTAAGCGAGGTTCGATTCTCGGCTGTGGCATTTTTGAAGTGAAACCTTGTTGAGGTGGGGGAGCCGCTCACGAACGTTCTCTCTCTTCTCTTCTTTCCTCTCTCTCAGACACCAGCGAACTGCGCCACGCCAAGCATCAGCTGAAACTAGAAGTTTCACTTCTGTCTTGCGTAGGCTTGACACACCCACTTTTTTTTATATTTGTGCGCTACCTCTAACATTCGAATTTACATATCTCCGTTTCAAACCATCTTTACGGGGCCTTAAGTATAATATCAACAGCTACTTCAACCTAAATCACCGCGGAAAATACGAGTATACCGATGTGAAAATATTATATCAAAATCAAAATGTTAAATTATTAAATAATGAAAAGCAGCGGCTAGAGTTATTATTTAACTGATCGGTCAACATCCCTCTTCATCTGCCCACTCCTTCAAAGAGACGGGTTGACGGTTGGTGAGAATGGCTGTCATATCCAATGACATATCAATTCATACGTTGTTCCCTGGTCGGTGGGGTTATTATTAATTATTAACCTGTCAACTTTGACCAGAGGTCAGCAAAACGTATTTGAAAATTAATAAAATTAAACAAAAACCTTATTTTTAATTAAATAGTATTAGTAATAATTCACCTCGATACATACATATATATATAAATAAAAATGTAAATGTTCGTTTGTTCAAAGTCTAAAGCCGCGTTTACACTTACAACTAAAAGTTGGTCTTCTCAAATTTAGAACAACCAATGGAAAACTTGTTGCCGAAGAATTGAAGCGAAAGGTAGTAGTTTCAAGAATTAGGCAGTAGTGTAGTGTGTAGTTGATCTCCGAGAAGATAACGGCGATCCGTTGAGTGGTGAGCTGAGGTGCAACGGGAGTGTCATAAACTTTCTAAGAATGAACAGTAGTGACTTTGAGTATTTGATTTCAATGATCGGACATAAAATCAAGAAACGTGACACAAACTACAGGAAAGCAGTACCTGTCCAAGAAAAGCTAGCAGTTACATTACGTTATTTGGCTACTGGTGATTCGTTCACAAGTCTCGGTTATTTGTTTAAAATCTCAAAATCAACCATTTCACTGTTTTTTATTGAAGTTTGTAAGTTTGCGTGGAGGGGGAACAGTTCTCCACTAGTTTCCTACAAGTTGCTAGCGCAAAGCGCTCAGCAACAAATCTTCCACTTTTAGTTGTCAACTTTCTTTGATCTTTACCGACACTCCACGTGTGTCGCGGGTGTGTTACAACCAAAATTTAGTGGAAGATTTGTCTCTCCACAAGTGGAAGACGGAAAAAGTTGCTGTATTTTGTAGAAAAAGCAACAAATTGCCGCAACTTGTGGAAAACTTAGTGGAAGACTTTGGTGAAAACGCAGCTTTAATCTCAGAAAATTCTTCACCGATCGATTATGTAGATATCTCTTGCGACAGGTAAAAAATGTTTTTTGTCACCTGTGACAGGCAAAAACATGTTTGATAAACGTGATTTTTTTTAAATAGCGCCATCTGTTGGAAGTAAAAGCAATACGCGCTATTGTTTCTCTATCCGCACATACATACTGCGCCAAAGCAACGCGTGGCGGAGTACAGCTAGTATTGAAATAAATTTTCGTAATTCCTATTGTTTAAGACGCAATAGAATGTTTCATCTGAATACATTTAAAAATATTATCGCCTAATTTAGCCATCTGTCAACTTAAAAATAAGATGGAGTGTGCTGAAGTAGACACTTTCGTAGATATTTTATAAAGATTCAGAAAAAAATGTCCTGTTATTGGTAATTATATTAGGTATTATAGTATAATTAGCAATAATAAACCATGAAACAGTGTTAATCTCAAATGACCTACCGGGTAAGTGTCGTACTGTATATTATCTGCTTATATAGTTAATAATAACATAGATCATTGTAGAAATATATTATATATTTGTACAGCGCCCTTGAGGTGATTTTGCACAAAAATGGCGCTATACAAATCATCCAAATATTATCATTATTATTTTGTGCCTATCGACGGAGTTTTTGTTTAATGTTTTGTATGTACGCTCATCTAAGAAGAATAAGAAGAAAAACGTCGCTATACAAATCATCCAAATAATTTTTTACTTTTTCCGATTATGTCCGGGTTAAATCTTCCCAATAGGAAAAACTAAACCCTTCCACACACTTTTCCACAAATGATCATCTAGTCAATCAACACTATGCAAGTGCATTATATAAGCAAAATAAATACAAAACAATACAAGAACAACACGTCAACTCACCAGAGATCAAATGGGAAAATAATTCAGCGACTCCAGATATTTTCATATCAGAGGGTTCGGCTCGGTAGAACTCCTAACAGTACCTATAAATCCTGCTGATCCCTCAACATAAATATTTAAAAAATCTTTCGGTATCCTACATGTATTTAAAATGACTGATTTTTGCATTTTTATATATAAATTTTTTGATAGATCTAATACGCCTAAATTTTGAATGAGAGAGCTAGGTACGAGTATAATGCCAGTAGCCGAAATAACAAATGGTAATATTTTTATAGTCTGAGAATACCAAATTCTTTTTATCTAATTTCCTAAATCTGTGTATTTTCTTATTTTTTCATTAACAGATTTTTTAATATTAAATATTACAAATTGATTAATTCATTATTAAATATCAAATACCATTATTATTTTGTGCTTATCGACGGAGTTTTTATTTTTTAGTTTGCATTTGTTTTGTTTAAATATAATTGAAAAAAAAACGATGCTACTGCTTCAATAATGGATTTCATCAAAAATTCATTCCGATGTTATTTTACAGCAGTATGTTTTTGAGCAATTTATCATTGCTACGAGGTGTAAACTCAGTTGTGGGTATTTTGTAGTTACCATTCTATTCTGTAATTTCCATTTATCTGTTCGTGTTTGTTATTATTGGATAATAATCTGTACACAGTTTTGGAACGTCTGATCTATACCAAAGCGTCGCGACGCCGGAAACGTCGCGACGCGATATATCTGCCTGACATCACGGGGGATTCCATTACACCAGAATTTACACTTCCGGTCGTATTCCAAAAGAACGATATTAACTCACTAAAATATTGACAGTTTTATTTAAAATATCCTGACTAATGTTGTTAGAAGGAATGTGTTTTGGAAACCATACTTTATACACGGAGAAAACTACTAATATTGAATATTGCTAATTTATTAAGAATCTCTGCAAATGGGATTGCAGGCCCTTAGCGAATGAATTGATGGGTTTCCCAATAAATTTTTAGTAAAATACGAACGTATTTCAGTATTTATATTTATATAAGTCGGAAAATGTAAACATATGAACAGGTAAATGCAGATGTAAGAACACGTGTTCCGATATAGTAGGAATTTCCAAGGAAACGGCCTGCAATCCCGTTTTGATAGGATTACCAATAATTTGATGAGTATTTTAATAAATTAGAAATACTCGTTTTTCTCCGTGCATAAATTCAAAGCGAAATAAATAAGTTAACTATAAAGCAGAAAATCTCTTTGTATTTTAGACCGGTAAGTAGTCGAGTGGACAAAAGGGTCGGGTCTCCACCCAGGCGTCGTGGGTTCTATTCATCTGCAAAATAAATCCTCAATCATTGCCCAAGCAACATTTTTCACTATGATAATGATAGTATTTTTATTTATTTTTTGAACTCTCAAACCTAAGATGAATCGAATGAACGAAAAATATATGTGTAGCGATGCTACGAGATTCATCTAGAACGTCTCGCCAGTACAAAAAGCATCGTAACCCGAACACTCCAGACATAATACGAAGCGTTCCTATCTTGCTACCTACACGACTACGTGTATCTACTTGCGAGACCCCAAATCTGTATCAAATTTTAGTGATTAAAAATGATTACTTATTAATTTTGGATGTGGGATTTTTTTGGTTTCTTATAATTGCATTTGTACTACATACATAATTACGGGAAAATTTGTACGGGCCAGATTTGTTCAGACCGCAGACTTCTGCGATAAGCGAAATGACTGCTGTGACATTGGTTATTCTGACACACAAATAGACTCTGTCCATGGTCGGTGAAATTCTGACATTTCCTCAATTCAATTGAAAATACAATAATTATACATTACTGCATTATTTACTTTGTGAATACGTCAGTCTGTATGTGCGTGCGTACTTTCGAATTTGGAACCGGTAAACACAGCTTGACCCGGTGTAAGACAACCATTAAAAATTATAACAGATTATAATTTGGCCGAGTTGACATCGCGTTTGGGTCCCACCCAGGCGTAGTGTGTTCAATTCCTCGGCTGGCCAAGTCCTCCATCACAACACAAGCAACATTTTCAGCTTACTGTGGTGATAGTAGGAGATTTTAAAATATTGTCAGGTTATTCGTAACCCGGGAATGTTTGTCTTTCTTTAAAAAAAAAAAATATATATATATATATATATATATATAATATATATCTATGTTGCACGAAATGGCTTTTGCCGTGTTTGGTGAACAGATTTGATAAGCGAGCTAATTCCCCACTTCCCAATTTCCTATCTCCTTGCCTTCCCCACTACCTTCAGCCTCACAACATACAGCCATACAACATATTGGGGATGCTATAGTCTCACTGGCTCTAAACGGTTTAGAGCAGTTGGTAATCTTGTGCGGTTTCACATTAAAAAAAATCAAAGCAAAGGCAAATATATTATCAAGGCAAACAAGTTGATCAGGAAACGGCCCGCAATCCCATTTTTAAACGAATTACTAATAATTTGAAGAGATTCCGTTGCTTGAAATTGCTTTAAATATGTGTATAGACCACATGTGGATAGCAAGATAACTGCTAACCTTCCTATTCCCCTTCTATAACTTCCTTCGATATAACAAATTTCTCCAAATGGGAAGTCATATTTCTACCCATAGGCACTTGATGCTCAAAATGAAAAAAAAATATATGCATAAAATGAATAATCATATTTATTACTTACCAGCGCAAACCCGTGAGAAATTACGAAATATGACTTCACTTAAGGCGATGCCATACGTAGTGATGCAAAATCATGTGTTTTTGGTTTGAATATTTGGTCGCCTAGAAATGTTTCAGATGCTTTAATTAAATACTGCGAGTAGAATACATCTTGGCCTTTGAAATAATAAAGTATTTTTTAGATAAGTCTTTTTATAAGCCCAGAAAAAAATAATGTATAAGGCCTATGAAAACTGCTTTAAAGTCCAAAATCTCCTATTTACGAACCCATTTTAGGTTATGATTTTATTGTATAATGTGGCAAATTAAGTTATCTATAAAATGATCGGAAAAAAATTAAATATTTATGCCTGAAAATCCACAAAAAAAAATAAAAAGCACTTTTAGGCCATGTTTTTTTCTTGCACAAGTCAAAACATGCGGATGGTGTTAAGCGGGAATTTAAACCTTATCGCCATCTACGTAAGGGTTGTTATTGATAGCGGCTGAATTTAAAATATTACACGTCGTAGTGCATCGCCTTAAGACAAGATTAACCGTAAGAAATTTAAACAAAACATTTACACATTTCAAATGTAGAATAAAAATAATTTTCCAAAAAAAATTATACGTAGGTACTTTAACGGTTGTTTCAATAGTTGTCACATCAAAATGTAACTTAACCGTAAAATGTATAATATACCTCATATGCATATATGTCAGCGACATGTCATTGGTACCAATTATTGTGCTAACTTTTATAATTTTGTAACTATTGTCATCTATGTAATTATGTACTGTTTGTTTCTGCAATAAAAAAAAAAAAATAATAATAAAAAAATCAGTTCCAATTTTGAAAATGACACAAATTCAAAACAAATCCATTGAACGAGAGTTACAATCGCAGCGCCCATACAACCCTATAACCAAAATTTAATGAATACTTCCAATTTTGAAACAGACAACAATTAAAATAATTGTCTGCTATATTATCGCTTGAGTGAATTTTTCACAAAATAATTAACAATATTGAAAAAGACAAATTCAAAGCAAATCCGAGCTCCAGAGTTTATTAAATCAGAGGCACAGACAGATACACAACCGAGATAAGTATTTTTGATATGTATTTTTAATATCACCTCAAGGACCTAAACCCTTGAGACCGCCTGCCTAATTAAATTACATGAATTCTGTGCGTATTTCGATCTATATGTTATCGTTTAATTACGTTTTGGCTTCCAGCCCAGAGATCAAGCTATTCGTAACCAGTGAAGTGCAATATATGTTACAGGCTGACGTGTACCCGGCGTTACTGGGGGTTATTCTTAGGAGATAGATAAATACCATCCAGGAATTTTCTGTAGGCCTTTTTAAGACATACAATTCCGTAGTACATTATTTTGATGTATCTCATAAGGTTTAGCCAGCGTAAGCAATGTAAGCGCCCGAAAATATATTATTTACGATTTCATTACAAAACATCGACTTTTCTCTACTTTGTGTAAATTTAATATGCATGAATTATATACATTAGCTTTCCGGAAGAAATTCTCTAAATGATAGTGAAAATCCTATCAAAATTTGTTGCGTAGTTTAGAAGAATTTGTCGCACAAACAGACAGACGCGGATAGCGACTTTATTTTATACTATTTAGAGTTTTTCTCAAAACGTTGAAATGATGGAGAACTTGGCAAGCTTGAGGAATTGAACCCACGACGCCTGGGTGGGGATTCAGATACTAAACGGTAATTATCATTATTGTAGATAGATACGGAAGAAAAATCATACTTATTGATAATAATATATTTAATAAATGAGGCGTCCCACAGGGATCGGTTTCGGTTCCTTTGAAAATTATTAACCTTCTATCGTGTATCTAGAGACACCGTTAGAATGTTAGGCGGATGATATTGCAGAATTACATCCTTGTTTGAAATCCATCAAGGACATAGAAACTTCAATGGTTCTGAGGGCTTTGAAGCAGAAAGAGTTCAGTTATTATAATTGTGGAAATAAATTAGACGGTTCCACGATAACTCCTCAAAATGACAATTCAACACACCTATAAAATGTGCTAAATATTTTATTTACGATTTCATTACAAAACATCGACTTTTCTCTACTTTGTGTAAATTTAATATGCATGTATTATATATACAGGGTGTATCGGCACGTACCCGACAAACTTTAACCAGCTATTCCTTAGCACATTTGGAGTAAAAAATGTTGTGGGCATTTTGCTGTCCGGTAACATTTTTTTTAAATAAAAAAATTATTATTTATATTTTCACCACATGTCACCACTGTTTTATCCTTTGTCAAAGTTTGAAAACCCATCTGGCAATATTTTGTTCGAGTTTCGTTGAATAATGTACGTACGTACCTACGTTGGCGCGCTTTTATAAGCACAACGAAATGGCACGGCACCATTCGTCTCATTTTTAACAATTATTATTTAGTGTGTACGAAAGAGCGAGGACACTTTTTGACACACTTGCTAATAACAGCTGTTGAATACGAGAAACAATGCAAATGACAGTGACGGAGTGTGGATTTTTTATTTATTTTTTTTCTTTTTAATGGAAAAAAAATGTTACCGGAGAGCAAAGCGCCCATAATTTTTTTTACTCCAAATGTGCTAAGGAATAAGTTTAAAGTTTGTCGGGTACTTGCCGATACACCCTGTATAAATCTTCAGAAAGAAAATCTCTAAATTGCGTTTATAAATACATCAAAATCCGTTGCGTAAGAACTTACGTAACTTTAAAAGAACTTTTTGAAGGTTTTGGTCGAACCCCCCTAATGTGAATGCTAAAGCTAAGCCACTGCAACCAGTAGTTCATATGTTATATTCTAGTAACAAAATCCACTTATAACGATTTTAAATGGCCAACTATCATTTATTTCAACAGTAGATGGCCATATGGAATAGTAGATGGCCACACCCAGCTAATAAATTTACTGAACGGATATAATAATTGACTTAGTTCATCTTATTCTTGTTTCTACAAAATCATTGTATCATATATATATATATTTTTAAGTGAATACATGAGTCCCAACTGCTCTCAATAGTCTAAAGGCAGTGGGAATATGTCATCCAATATGTCAACTGGGGTATGTACTGGGAGTAGGAAGGGAAGGTGATGAGTATAGGAAGGTTGATAATTGCCTGGCTAACTGAATAAAGAGTTTAGAGTTATCATAACTAAAAGCTAAAATTCGTTGTCTGAAGTAGCAAAAAAACTCTTAAACGATGAGCTCTGGCGTCATGAAAAAGCTATTTCCGTTAAGCGCAATGGAGCTTTGAAATATATATAATATGTCACATTGCTTTATTAATATACTAGTATACCCCGTCACGCGTTGCTGTGCAGTTAGACAAACAATAGCGCGTGTTGCTTTTACGTCCAACAGATAGCGCTGTATAAAAAAAAACACGTTTTTACAACTCACAGGTGACATTTATATAATATGGGTATGTAAAAACACACGCGTATTCGAAAGCAACGGAGATTCGGAGATTTTGAACAGATAACCGAAAATGGGTTCGTAAGTAGGAAATTTTGAACTTTAAAGCAGTTTTCTGGGTTTTAATTTTTTCTGGGCTTATAAAAAGACTTATCTAAAAAATACTCGATCATTTCAAAGGCCAAGATGTATTCTACTAGCAGTATTTAATTAAAGCATCTGAAACATTTCTAGGCGACCAAATTTTCAAACCAAAAACACATGATTTTTCATTACTACGTATGGCATCGCCTTAATGAATAGCGCCAACAACACAATATTACATCAAACAACGAAAAGATTATTAGATTTTTTACTGCATACATAAATTTTTCATGAAAAATCGTACGTAATATTTTGAAGCTTATAGAAATTTTTTCGAAAGCTTTTACTTGTGTGACGAAGTAAATATCGTGTTTTTGTATACGAGAATGCATCAATATGAACATTAAAGAGTGAAAAATAACCCCTGCAAATAGACTGAAAGAAAATTTGCGACATTCCCGGAATAATTGGCTCACGAAATTAATAGGTATGCAAAAGCTGTAAAACAACTAATGTAACGTGTGAAATAATAATAGCATTAATGTCCGTTACGACAGCTGTGTGGACAATTATAAATATAAACCAGAATAAAAATAAATCCCGCAAAAAAGTTTTTTTAAGTATAATACATATATTTTAAAACGCCTTAAAAACTTGGTTTTGACTAAGGATTGAACATTCCTTCCTAGGAACTTCCTGGAGTCAAACGCTGAGTGGGACCGACATTTATTTCGTATATTAATTAGAGGCATGCGCGCAGTATTGAATTGTAGCAGTTATTTTAAGATAATTAATGTGCAGAAAAAACTAGGTATGTTAAGTGAAAGACAGCGTATAATTTACAATACCTTCATAATTTATATTTAAACTCAATAATAAGCTCCCGAAATAATTAATATAATTAGTAAATTTAAAAAGTAGAAAGAAACGAAGACGAGGAATGAAGAGCAATGAAGAGATACATCGACGTGGGTGCCTAAATTTTCTCGTGGCCAAAGTAAGCACAATTTTTCCTTACTTTTGGGAAATTAAAACATTTTCAAACACCGAAATGCTTTTTTGAACAGGTTAAGAATCAATTTCATTGTAGTAAGAGAAACCTGGCTCTGACACGAATCTTGTGTGGTGTCACTTACGAAAAATATAGATTTTGAATCTGAAAATAATCTGCATAATCTTTAAAACCAACTAACTAACATCAACGCCGTTTCCGTGGGGGTAGGCAGAGAGCATAGACCGACACACTGTCTGTCTCGGCACATACTCCTTGCTTTATTCACATTTACAATATCATCCCATTACATGCTCTAATGTTATTCTAACTTTTGAGACGTCTCGACTTAAGTATTTGATTAACATGATCCTGCCATCTCTTACTCAAACATCCCCGACTTCCATGTCTATCAAATTAGCGATATTTCACGTTTCCGTGTTTAAACATGAAATAATTTATCAAATTGAAATCAAAAAATCAAATTTTGAAAATCAATTGATGCCGAAAACCTAAAAAGATGTTTATCAAGTGCAACGTTACATCATATCTGCTTACCCTCACGGCAACATAGAGTGACTAAATTAGAAGACATTATCACAAATGACATAAAACAGATGTCGCACGTAAAGAAAACCGCACCAAAATGTCAAAAAATACAATAATTAAATTTAAACCTTAAAACCAGCACACAATTTTTAAAAAAAACTTTCACTGTATATTAATATTGTTATGCGTGTTAAGAATTTGATTAGATATGACACTGCATTTAATGCACACACGCGAAAATTAATATTAGTAGTGTGAATTTTGACGCTAAAATTGCGGCACAGCCGAAGTTTGCCGGAGATGCACGAGCGCAGGCGGAAACGGCCGAACGCGGCGAGAGCTGCGAAACGAATGAATGATAGTAGTAAAGCTCGTTCGATACGTCTGCGAGCTTCGGATGGGAAGGGGCGCAAAACCGATGGCGTTCTTGTGAAAAATGCTTTTTTTAATTTTTTTTGTGTTTCTTTATTCATAAAAATTTAAATAATTACAGTTTTTTGTTTTCAATAGCCACCATACTAGGCACATGCCCGTATTATGGTAGCCATATTTCTTTAGAAATAAGAGAGAGAAAAAAGATATAAAATAAAAAATGGAGAAAACATATTTGTTGATTTATTATAACACGCCCTAATGGGCTTTTACACACTACAAAGTTTAATAGTAGAGTATCACAGTTATTGTAAATTCTACAAAATTAAAACAATAAAGGAAACATAATACAACGAAAAAAGAAAAAAATATTAAATGTTACAACTTAAGCATATAATAAAATAAGATACATTAGTAAAAATGATAAGAAGTCTCACATAAATAGATATTCAAAATAAAAATAAAAATACACATATTGCGGAAATTATAGATGTCTATTTGTGTCTCGATATATAAAATAATTGAAATAAACAATATTTATATTGATTATTTTTAAGATGAAATATATCTCCCAGATCAGAGTATAGATCTTTTCTTAGTAAGATCTTTTGGGTATGTGGATGCTGATTAATTGGATAACTCAGGACAGTCAATTTTGTAATGAAGTATTTTATGTAGTACTATTAAATCTGTGTTTATTCTTCTTTCTGAAAGTTTTAATAGGGACAATTTATCTAGTAAGTAGTTATAATATATAATATTCATATGAATATAATGGAATAAAAGAGCAGTTAATTTAATTTAGTGACACGAGACATTCTTTGCAATAGTTCCTTCCGTTTGCCAATTTATTATCACGGTTAATTATTCACGGTTTATTATCACCCCTATTTATTTTTTGGGGAAATTTCCCAGGAAAACGAGGAATTTATTTACAAATCAATCACATTAATTAGAGAGTGCCGTAGTCGGAACTTTCAGAATTTTTGAAAAATATCGAAAATTATCGATAAGAAGGCAAAATGTTGGTACATAAATTGACTGGCACAGCAGTACTGCAGTCATGAATTGTGTCTCGCGTGACGTCACGAGACAAGATTGTATACGCTTTACTACAAGCTAAAATAACACCGACATTTTTTGGATTCATCGAAAAACTAATTTTAATGGCGTTATTGACCCTTTAAAAGTAAATTTTTTTTAATCATAAAAGACAACCTCATTAAAATAACTTTACTTAAAAAACAAAAAAAAATCACGATTTTGGGGAAATTATACTTGACCGCACTACAAAATCGGAGATCCATTTGTACCTAATTTTAAAATATTTAATTTATTTACATATTTAGTCCGGAAAATCGTAGTATAAGCGGGATACTGGTGAATCTACATCACATGGAGAAAAAAAGAGTTTCGTTTTTTTTTTTCTTTTTTCGGCAACTAAGGGTTAAAAAAACTGTTTTTAGCCGGATCTACGCTTCTAAAAATTTTAAAAGACATTAAACATCTTTGTCTACTGTTCACAGAACTACTAGTTATTTATGTTTTAGACGACGCCCACGCTTGGTATTCAAGAGCAACCCACGTTTGTCGATCCCTGCCCCTGAATTTTCCATTTGCACCGGGGGAGTGTGCTGTAAAAGGGTGGGGTTAGGTGTGCGTACTCTGCCGTAGTCTCCAACACTTGCAAACAAACAAACCCCCACAGCGCTTGCGTACCTCTGCAGTCTGCACAGGGTTGGGCCCAATAAGTTGCAAGACTTTATTGAAGAGAATATTCCACATATACAGGGTTTTCCAATAAGAGGTGTTATTTTGAATACCCGCTATTTTCGGTAGATGTTACTTTTGAAGCTGTCATTTTTTGACATTTGACAAGCAGAAACTACGCCATTAATAAAAATTGAACGATACACGCTTCAACAACACATTGAAATTATTAAAATTCTCTTGACTGAATCAAATGCAAATCAACTTGAGTGATGAGGCCCATTTCCACCTCGGTGGCTTCGTCAACAAGCAAAATTGTCGCATTTGGGGCTCGGAAAACCCAAGAATTATTGTTGAAAAGCCTCTCTATCCTCAACGTGTGACTGTTTAGTGCGGTTTATGGTCCGGCGGAGTCATTGGATCTTACTTTTTCAAAAATGAGGCTGGAGCAACAGTTACGGTGAATGGATTGCGCTATCGAGAGATGATTAATGATTTTTTATGGCCGGAATTGGATGGTATTGATCTGGAAAATGTATACTTTCAACAAGACGGGCGCTACGTGCCACACAAGTAACGAAACCATTGATCTTTTACGATTGAATATCAAAATAACACTCTTATTGAAAAACCCTGTATGAATATAAAAATTCATATTTCTTTGTTTGTCCTTACACGTCGGAACACGGATGGTTCAAGGATTGGGAAGTTACATGGGTTACTTTTCATCCCGGAAAAACCTTTCGTTTAGAGATATGCAATCTCTTCTTAATACCATGCGAGCGAAGCCGCAGGTAAAAGCAAGTATTTTATAAATCAGTAACTTTCTGAAGGAACATCATTGAGAGAAATACTGTAACTTTTTGTACCTGCATGTGAATAAAGAGTTATTCACAAGAATAACCGATGTCAACAGTGTTGATATGAATGTTAATCAATTGTTTGTACTGTTGTCTGTCGAAAAGCTGGAAAAAGTATCAGCAATTATAAATATTTAACTAGTTGAAGTCCACGGCGTAGAGGCGTATTTTTTCGAAATCACAGTAGACAGTGATTTTCCTCTATCTTGAAATTCAAGTGTGAAAAATTAATTTAATAAAACAAAAATCTGCTTTTAAGGGTTGGAAAAGGGGATGTGATGGTTTTCAAAATTGCAGACAGTCACCTTCGACCTGTTTTGAAGGTCACATGTGCAAAATTTCATTAATCTCGGAATTAAAACGGTAAAATCGGTAGACATAAAATAAATAAGAACCATAATCAAGAATTTTTCAAACTTTTCTCTCTTTTTTAAATATAGACTAACCAAGATAACAACCTGACAATATTTGAATTCCTCCTACTTCCATGATAAAAGTGGCTGTGACCACCCGACGCTTTGGACCACTCGGCCACTAAATGGTCAGTGATTAAATAGCTTTTAGCTGGGTAGAAATCGCATTGTTAAAGATACGTTTCGATTTTGGTAGATGTGTAAATAATTACAAAAAATAACACTAATGGTAATTTTTAATTAAAAAATATAGTCAAGGCACACAATAGCCGCACCAAAGACGTCATATCAGGGAAAGTCTGTTAGGAAAATTCCCCTCAACGTAATAATGATAATGTCTCGGAATGTGCGGCATTTAGCGAGCCAACAAGCAACCAAACATACTAACAACAGTTACCTACATACATCCGTACACACGCACACATCTATCCAAGCAATGAACGGGTAATTCCTAGAAGTGCGATCTGTATTACCGATTTGATAGAAAATTGATCTACATCCGAGACCTATCGACTCTTAATCAACCATCAGTAGCACTAGCATAAAATGTCAAATTCGATATCTTTTATCAACAAAATCGGTTAATAGACGACATTCCTGAACACGGTCCCCAGATCGCCAATAGCTTCGTTCAGACAGTCCACACAGCACTTATTACCAACTAATGAATACATAACAAGATTATTTTTTCAGAAGGACGTGCACAAAATACAATAGTGTCTTTACAGACGCTGATATTTTCCATTTGTCTTCAGGTCAATTCACAAAATGTATATTAGAAAAAATCAAATCAAATTGTTAATTACGAACCGTCTACCCCTGCCGTGTGTAGGATCTTAAAATTATTTTCTCATTTTCATTAGGTACTTTTATTTCTTTATTTTGTGTATCTTAGAACATAATTTTATGATGTAAGTATGCATTAGTTTTATACAGGTACTTTTATTTTGTGTATCTTTGAACATTATTTTATGATGTAAGTATGCATTAGTTATATACTGGTACTTTTTCTTTATTTTGTGTATCTTTGAACATAATTTTATGATGTAAGTATGCATTAGTTTTATACAGGTACTTTTATTTTGTGTATCTTTGAACATAATTTTATAATGTAAGTATGCATTAGTTTTATACAGGTACTTTTATTTCTTTGTTTATGTATCTTTGAACATAATTTTATAATGTAAGTATGCATTAGTTTTATACAGGTACTTTTATTTCTTTATTTTGTGCATCTTTGAACATAATTTTATGATGTAAGATGCATTAGTTTTATACAGGTACTTTTATTTCTTTATTTTGTGTATCTTTGAACATTATTTTATGGGTGACCAGATAAATCATCAAAATGATAATTCATAACATCTTTAAAAAGTTATTTAAAGTCTTGGAAAGTGATGAAACAAAAACTTTATTAACTGGGTTAAGTAGGTTAGGTTAGGTTTAATTTTTTTTTGTGTGTTGAATTGTCACTGTGTTGAGTTATCGTGGAACCTATTTTATGATGCAAGTATGTATTAATTTTATACAGGTTCATTATCTATCTATATACTTTTAATTTGTATTTTTTTAATACTTCATTTTTTGTTTTTCTGTATACGGGGTGTCCGAGGTTAAAGTGTACTATCTTGGGGGTGATTCTACATGATTTTAGAAGTAGAAAGCGATCATTTTTCGAAATTCCAATGATTTAAGGTTAAAAGGGTTTTGAGGTTTAAGGTCGTTTCTCTAATAAACTAAAATAAAAATAATAAGCCATCAAAAGGGTCAAATAAATTGAGCAGTGTTGCCATCATCTGATTATTCATTTTCCCCGACATTGATTATTTTGTCGATATATTGAGCGGGTATTGAGGCGATATATTGGCAGGCGTACTGTCAACATCTATAATCTAACGTCGACAGCCAAGTTGAGGCCCCCTGTTCATGAAAAAATAATAGATATTTTAAAAAAGTAAGGGAATATTGAGCTTTCTACGGGCACACCGGACACGCCTACAATACACTTCTATTGGTAACTCTATTCAGTGGATACAGACGTGTTTTCCTTACAATTAAGGCGTCGAATGTTGCGATTATTGAGAACTTTGGAAGAGCACGTAAAGCTCAATTTAAATTGGCCAATTTACGACGCCATGGAAAATTTTCATAAAACTACAAAAAATTTAAATAATCTTTTTTATTTAACTAACTATATATACACGATTTCAGTGTACATAGAGTATAATGTCATAATCACTAAGAATTCACCTGTGTTATGGACTGTGGAGGACTTCTCAGAGCATCTCCTATCCTTATCCTATATTCCTCTTCCATTTTCCTTCTTATTGGTTTAAGGCAAAAAAACCTTTATCTCTAACCAACATTATAGCTAAGACATTTTTGGCGCACAACACTAGAATTACAAATGAGAAGAAGTGAGCTGAAAATAGTTTTTGTAATCTAGAAGTTACAGACGATAATGGCGTGCAAATTTAATGAACCCAGAGCTCACCGTTTGCGAATTTTTGGTATTGCATATTTGGGAATTCGGATAAACCTAACACACCGTGTACCTACTTATATCTGCAGCAATAAAAAGAGATACCATCAAAAACATTTTAGAAATTTCGATTTTTCATATCCACAATAGATACGGATAAAATATGGGTTCCATGATAACTCAACACAGTGACAATTCAACACACTTTTAAAACGTGATATAAAGTCATTAGAAACGAAGATTTTTTTTTAATCTAACCTAACCTAACCTACTAAACCCAGTTAATAAAGTATTTGTTTCATCACTTTCCATGACTTTATATAACTTTTTAAAGATGTGATGAATTATCATTGTGATGATTTATCCGGTCACCAAAATATGTATACAGGGTGTATCGGCACTAACCCGACAAACTTTAACCAGCTATTCCTTAGCACATTTGGAGTAAAAAATGTTATGTACACTTTGCTGTCCGGTAACATTTTTTTTCTTTTAAAAACAAAAATAAATAAAATTTCCACACTCCGCTACTGCCCACAGTATAGGGGTAAAATAATTGGCAACGCCGCGCTACTGTCATCTCTTTCACACATATTCTGTCTCAAGTCCCGTGTGGTTCCCGCCACCCCGTCTCGTATCAGTGGTCAGTGCTGTTTTGGGAGTTCGCATGTCATCAAGTTTCTAGTTTCGTTTTTGTTTTGTTATCTAAGTTTTTACTGTTGAAATATGCCCCTCAATTATCCACCTGCCGAGCAAGCAGATATTGTTTTTGTTTATGGATTTTGCAATGGAAATTCACGAGCAGCCGTAAGGGAGTATCGCATGAGGTTTCCTGGAAGACGCGTCCCACACCATGCTACCTTTGTCCAGGTTTGTACCCTATCAATTGTTTATTGAAACTATTTACATTCATTGATAATGCCAAAAAGCGCTTTTGAAATTTAAACTGGGAACATTAAAAACATAACAAGGGGCCACCAACTTTAAAAATGTAAATTGTACTTTAGGTGATTTGTGTTCAGTGGTCACTAAACGGCGTTTTAAAAAGTTAATTAATTTTAATCTCTAATAAATGCATCATTCACTGCAATTGAATTCACTCCCTTTCTCACCATGGGATTATTTAAATTACTTGAATTCAATTTCACCCCTGTGAATCCAAGATATCAACCGTACCTAGTTAAGAAAATTATAATTTAAAACACTTTGTTATACATTTTACTATAAAAAAATGAAATAAATGAAGAGAAAACGTAAGTTTTCTGATATGTGCCTAAAATAAGTGTTCTTTAAAAATAAAATGAGTGAAAAAGCCCGCGATTGTTTATTTGACATTATTACTGAGCTGAATAATAAAAGCAGTTGTTATTTGTTGTTTTGTTTCAGATGTATCAACAATTGCGTGACTGTGGCATCGGACGGATTGAAGGCGCCGGCGGAGGACACAACATCGTTCCTGTGGCAGTTGAGGAGAGAATCCTGAACTTAATTACCGAAGACCCCACGCTGTCCGTGCGTCGGGTCGCTCTGATGATAGGACACAGGGAACACATGGCGGTATGGAGAGTTCTGAAGAAGCACGGGCTCAAACCTTTTCACTATAGGCGCTGCCAAGGCCTCATGGAGAATGACCACTTTTCCAGAGTCGTGTACTGCAGAAGAATGCTGCATAATGTCATAAGAGATGCAGACTTCATGAAAAACATATTGTTTACCGACGAAGCACAGTTCACTAAAACAGGAGTGCTAAATGTGCACAACTTGCACCATTGGGCTGAACAAAACCCCAAGCTTGTTCGGGAGTCGTCGAGCCAGGACAGATTTTCCATCAACATGTGGGCAGGAATCCTGGGAAATCAAATACTCGGTCCAATCGAGTTGCCTCCCAGACTAAATGGACCGATGTATTTGGAGTTCTTACAAGTGCAACTGGGCGAGATTCTGGAAGATGTGAACCTCGAATTACTACGGAGAATGTGGTTCCAGCACGATGGAGCCCCACCACACTATTCGATTGCCGTGCGGAACTACTTGGATGTCGAGTTTCCTGGTCGTTGGATAGGCCGTGGAAGTCCGGCCATTGCTTGGCCACCAAGATCACCCGACCTGACCCCCCTGGATTACTACCTGTGGGGGGCTCTCAAGGAAAAAGTGTATGCTAAGCCAATAGCCTCAAGAGAGCAACTGCTCGAACGAGTGATGGAAGCCGCTGCAGAAATTAAAGCAAATCCTGCAAACTTAAATAATCAAAATATAACAAGACTACACGCTTGCATCGAAAATAATGGTAGTCACTTCGAACAAATGCTCCAATAAAAAAATTAACATAAACTACATGTCCGCATTTTCATTTATTATTTATTGGTAAAATTCTCACAATGTCATTCATTTACACATCAATATTACCTACATATCAATATTTAATAAAATCTGTAGAAGAGTATGCCCGTCGGCATTCAACAAGTTTTTCGACAAGTGTGTCGAAAAGCGTCTTCTCTCTTTCCTACACACTAAATATTAATGGTTAAAAATGAGACGACTGATGCTTGTAAGCGCGCCAATACGTAAAAACAACGAAACTCGAATAAGAATTGCCAGGTGGGTTTTTTAATCGCTTTAATCTGACTTTAAACAATAATTAAACACGTAAAAATTATTTAATATAATATTACAGTACAGTACTTTGAACCTTCGCAATAAATTTATTTGATTTTAAGTTTAGTTTGTAGAACTCCATTTCAATTTAGAGATTTTTTTTATTTTAACAGTCTTATTAAAAAATTTATAAAAACAGTGTGTTTATAAACAAGTTCTGCTAGTTGTAATTATTATTACGCGTGACAGCTGTTTCACCTTCTGACGGCATTATCAAACTTTGGTAAAGCCACTTACAGACGACGTAAGTGATAACTTTCTTTTTTTATTATTCTGGCTTTATTGATTTCCGAGTAAATTGTCGTAAATTATTATTTGCTAATCCCAATATTATTTGCTAATGCTAATAATTAAGTGAAATTTTAAACAATGCAATAATAGGATTATTGCATTGTTAATTTCACTTAATGTCGTTGGTATTTCCAACTGATGACTCAGGGGTTTATTTCCCTGAATAATTAAGTATTTTGGGGTCTAATTATTATGCATTTCATTACATCCGATAATTTAAACAATTTTTATGTTGAATTGGGGTAAGTTTTATGGCTAAGGGAAGGAGTGGAAGGTGAGGAAGTACCTGGATATTCAGATCTGGTCACCAAATACGGCTAGTCATTTCAAGCAACGTTTAAATTCTAAACCTGGATATTCAGATCTGGTCACCAAATACGGCTAGTCATTTCAAGCAACGTTTAAATTCTGAACCTGGATATTCAGATCTGGTCACCAAATACGGCTAGTCATTTCAAGTAACGTTTAAATTCTAAACCTGGATATTCAGATCTGGTCACCAAATACGGCTAGTCATTTCAAGCAACGTTTAAATTCTGAACCTGGATATTCAGATCTGGTCACCAAATACGGCTAGTCATTTCAAGCAACGTTTAAATTCTAAACCTGGATATTCAGATCTGGTCACCAAATACGGCTAGTCATTTCAAGCAACGTTTAAATTCTGAACCTGGATATTCAGATCTGGTCACCAAATACGGCTAGTCATTTCAAGCAACGTTTAAATTCTAAACCTGGATATTCAGATCTGGTCACCAAATACGGCTAGTCATTTCAAGCAACGTTTAAATTCTGAACCTGGATATTCAGATCTGGTCACCAAATACGGCTAGTCATTTCAAGCAACGTTTAAATTCTGAATTAATTAATCAATTACGAAAAAGCGTGGGGTTAAGAATATTTTTTTTAAATTATAGTTGTAATTTATTGTCGATTTTTTAAAAAAATTGCGATATTTTAAATAAAATTTAATAATTATTGTTTAAATAAATTAGCAATCTGGCAGCATTCATTTGCAGGTGGTCAATCCAATGCAGTCATGACGTTTGTGTGAGTGCTTTCCTTTGTCTCAGTGTGTTGCGCAGCAGTTTTATATGAACCGTTTTTTGATTCATCGGGATTGTTTTTAAAACTATACATTCTTTGTACCTTCAAATTAGTGGAAATAAACTTAAGTGTGTCAAGCTGCTCGTTATATTCCGGTAATTCTGGAAGGCTTTTAACATAAGCAATAATATTCATAAATCACATTCCGCGAAGTTGTAAATAACTAAATTTATTAAAAAATATACGTTGTAGGATAGCCTAGCAAGTAACATTTTGACAGAGCACTTACGGTGATTTAAAAAACAACGGCGCTGTTCAAATAATCCAATTATTATTATTGATAAGTACCTAAGTGAGGAAAATTGTTTTTAAAAGTGCTCAGAATTATTGGACTTCGATTATAAATTCAGGAAATCTACTAATTAGTTTCTTAGTTTCAAAATTAGACTATTTAATACGTGAAACGCGTAAGAGGTGAAACCAAAGCATTCCAGAGGTGAAACAATTTAGATACAAAAATAAAACTGATGTGTACAATACAAGAAGACAATCAGTGATTCGCATACGAAAAATGTGAATAATCATTATTGTTAAATAAAATATTTCTTTTCTGGTACTGGATTATGTAATACGGGCTTCGTTCGCAGCAACACGCGAGAGTTGCGATGTTGCTTTCAAATTTTGACAAAGGATAAAACAGTGGTGACATGTGGTGAAAATATGTTTAATTAATTTTTTATTAAAAAAAAACGTTACCGGACAGCAAAGTGCACATAACATTTTTTACTCCAAATGTGCTAAGGAATAGCTGGTTAAAGTTTGTCGGGTTAGTGCCGATACACCCTGTATAATGGTTATTTGAAAACTGGGTAGTGGTAGTCGTATATTTGATTCGAGCGTTTTACATATCGACTGTCTGTCAATTTGTTTGTACATTCCGTTTCCGTTTCACGATGGTGGTCGTTTTAATGGTTCAATAAAAATACTTTTTTTCAAATGTGATTCGCATTTTTGAAGTGAAACTTCTTTAGGCGCGTAATGGATTTTCGGGGACGGAGTAAAACCGAGTCAGGATCGACACGAAAATGCGGGTACCCCCACCACCGCTCACCGTTCACTGTCCCTCTCTCACCATATGCGCTTGTTGAGGTGGGGGAGCCGCTCACGAACGTTCTCTCTCTTCTCTTCTTTCCTCTCTCTCAGACACCAGCGAACTGCGCCACGCCAAGCATCAGCTGCTTGGTTAGTATACTGCGTCGTGAGTGTAATACGAGTGAAATACGTAATTGATTGTGGTTCATACGGTTTGGTACAGAATTTCAGTGTTAAAAATGAGTAGTGACGAGATAGAGGTGATGAACACATCATTGTCATTGTAATTTCTTTGTAATTTTTAATTGTAATATTGTTATTTATGTAATATTGTATACTTGTGAATAAATTGAAAATTTTTGGAACTATACATTAATCGAACGTCATTCATCTATAAGAAAATATTAGAAAAAGCAAATCCATGCTTCGTCGTTGAATTATTTAACCTCTAATTTTCAAACTAACCTAAGAGAGAAAATAGAGATGATGAAATGAAAATAGAGAGAGAGGAATACTAGAAGTTTCACTTCTGTCTTGCGTAGGCTTGACACACCCACTTTTTTTTCAATATTATGGTACCTACTTGCCTGTATAAAGTTTGAAAAAACAAATTGCCATTGCAATAGTGAGGTTTCTTTATTCAAATTGTAAAATAAAACACTCAATTAGAAATTTTATACAAAATATATGGTTTTTAAGTATGTAGGTATTTAATTTAAGTAATTACTTACGAATCTTACGATTTCAGGAAATTTTGGTTTTGATTTATTAACTAATTAAATAACCATCACGCCGTTTCCGCAGGGGTAAGCAGAGAGGACGGACCGTCAAATAACTCGGTCTTGGCACACACTCCTTGCCTCATTTACATTCATGTATCGTCTCATACATACTCTTCTATTATTCTGACGCTTGACATGGCCTGACTCAAGTATCTGATTCACTTGGTCGTGCCATGTCTTAATCGGGCAACTCCGACTTCTGCTACCATTCACATTTGCATCATATGAATAATAATGTACAAGGGGTGAGTAGGAATTATTTCAGATTTAACGTGTTTGTATAAAATCATTAATTCAATGTTTGATACCCCTGATTTATTATATGTAATCTCTTTTCATACTCCAAGCAGGTCGGTTACAAGACAGTACCTATCATATTATTGAAGCAATTCTATTTCAACGTCCCAATATCACACTCCTATGCGACGGATTCAACAGCTAGGAAACAAATACTATACTATGTTGTTGATATATTTAGTACATCAATTTCATTATATAAGCATACCCTATTAAAGTTTTTTTCATCAAGTAGTGGAATATTTTAACAAAGGTATTTAATTTGACTAACACATAATAATTTTGTCAACTGAAAGAGAAAAAAATATTTTGGATTTTTTATGTTTTGTGCCTACATACTGTGTAGATCAAGTTCAGTTATATTTTGACGTTATTTTTATTTTTCTGCCATTGTTTTAAATAGTCGTTTCCTGCACTATTTTCGTGTATAATTTCGTAAAAATATTTTTAATATATATGTATGTAAAAGCCTTAATAGGCGTGAAATAAATAAATAAATATATTCTCCTTATACTCCTTTCTACCCTCATTCCCAAACCATCTAAGCGTCCCTTTCTTGATCTTACTCATTACGTTTACATAAGCCTTGCACTCTTTGCGGACGTCCACATTTCTCACACGATCATACATGGTATTACCACACATAAGCATCAGGGATCTCATTTCTACAGCATTCAGTCTACATGCATCCTTTCTCTGCTAGTTCCATGCCTCACTTCCATACATCAGGGTAGGTACCAGTACTCCATTGTGAACCGCTAGCTTCGCTTCTTTAACTGAAAGCGTTCAGTCCTCCATTAGTGGAGTTATTAATTAAGATTAATTTAATAAACAGGAGAAAATTAGAAACATTATTTTTTGGACGCAACATAGACATATGAATATTAGTAGACCTGCCCTAAGTGATTAAAAGCGTATTATCCCCACTCCCCATACCGGTTCCATTGGAGCCGGCTGGGCTCGCGTATGGCCTCAAGTGAAATTTGAAAACGTGACGTCATCATTCTTGTGCGAACTATGGTCGAGGCATCATCGGTTCATTTTACGAAATAACACGGCAAAATGTTGACTTGTGATATGAAAACTTGTAAAAATAGATGTGAAAAAGAGAATAAACCCAATTGTCGTATTACATTCCATAAGTAAGCATTATTTTACTTTATTTTAAGCTTATTCACACCGTATTATATGGATCAGTTTTAGAAACATATACTATCACATCACAATGTAGCGATTCTCAAGTGTGCTGATCGTTGTTTACTGGGGTAAGTAAATTATGGAACATTTGTAAAAGTGTCTTAACTAAATACTCTGAAACTAACTACGACTCTGCAAACAGAAGAAATTTACTTTGCCGAATTTGGACTTCGCAAATTAGTTCATAACGTGGCGAGTAATTTGCGCTCCCATGTAAAAATGTCTATTCATTCAAAAGCAGATTTTACTTTTAAGAACTAAATGGTGATATTATAATGCGAGATGCCTATTTACTGTCAGATTGATTTATTGACGAATCACAGTCAGCTTAACCCCCTTCGTTCTTCAACAGTTGATTTTACCCCTCGCCATTATCTTCTCGTCTATTAATTCCTATGTCTGTGGGACGCAAGGACTACACTGTTCACAAAACTTCTAGTTTAAAAATCCATTGGCGTTTTTACATATTTTTGTAGGCCTATGCCAAATTTCTGAGAAATTTTTTTTAATCACAAAAACCTAAACAGGCATTCACTAGAACTTTTGATGAAAAATTCGAAAACCTTCGAATCTTCGATATACCTACATAATAAATTCATTATATAAAAACTGGTTCCATAATAACTTAACACAGTGACAATTCAACACACCTTTAAAAAGTGATATAAAGTCATTAGAAACGATGAAAAAAAAATATAAACCAAACCAAACCAAACCAAACCAAACCTAACCTAACCTAACCTAACCTAACCTAACCTAACCTAACCTAACCTAACCTAACCTAACCTAACCTAACCTAACCTAACCTAACCTAACCTAACCTAACCTAACCTAACCTAACCTAACCTAACTAACCTACTTAACCCAGTTAATAAAGTTTTTGTTTCATCACTTTCCATGACTTTATATAACTTTTTAAAGATGTGATGAATTATCATTGTGATGAATCCGGTCACCATAAAAACACCGGGCTGCAGCTTGTAAGGTGAAGAATGGCCTGATGATGATAATAGCCAACTTCCGATAGGATAGGCTTTCTTATGTGAATACCGCGCAAGAGTCCCAACTGCTTCGAATCATCTGGAACTCGATGCACTATATGGAATCCCCAATCGCGGTATGTCGGGAGGCTGAAGGGGGTGGGGAGGGGAAAGAGATACCTAGCTATTGAGATCTGGTCACCAAACACGGCCAAAGCCATTTCAAGCAAGGTTTCAATCCTAAATTGTGGTCTTACACTAGGGCGATACTGAGAGCAAATTTACTACATTTTAAATGAGTGAATTGTGAAAATGACATAAATTATCAAATAAAATTTACTAGCGCACGCCGGGATTTGAACCCGCGACATCCGGCTTGCTAGTCGAGAGCATTACCCCTCGACCACGGAAACCGTTGAAAATAGATAGCCATCTTCCGATAGGATAGGCTACCAGAAGAAGAAGTTGGAATATAATGATAGTAAGTCAAAATGAGAATTATTACATCATAAAAAAACATGCCCCATTTTACGCTGGCAATGTAACCCCGTGTACACAATTATTAGCACGTGTTTTAAAATTTGCATAATATCTCATATCCAGGTCAATGAAAAGAACACAATCCGATATAGTAAAGGTAAATTAAACAGCTGATCGCAATTAGGGTAAGTTGTTTAGAAGAAGTGAAAGCGAGAAGGTGCGGGTGTTGGCTTTACCACCTCTCAGTAGCCCATAGGAAAACTACCCTGCAGGTTATGCTAACATCCTGGGTACAAATTGTTAACCATCGCTGAATGGGGTTGATTGCCACTTTTAATCCCTAGAGCAGAGCTTCCCAAAGTGGTCTGTATGAACCCCCGGGGGTCGATATCAGCTTGCTGGGGTTCTATATCAGCGAGAATTTTTTTTGTGGGTCCACGAGATTCAAATGGGGGTACATACGAGCGGACCCCCATTTACAAGGGAAACAACTTTTAAAAAATACAGTATTATAGCTAAGCTTATCTGTGACAGTTTCACTTGATTAACTTTTTTGCTTTCTTATAAAATTATTTACAAAATAAATAAAAATCAGTTTTGCGCTTGAAATCGAACGTTTCTAGACTCCGTTTGTCAAGCGATTTTAATGCCTATTACCCCTACAATATAAGGTATACCAAGAATATACACATTTTTGGCTTGTCTCTTCCTCATATCTGTTTGTATGTAGATAACCTAATGATTTAATTTGGAGACTCAAGAAAAACAAGGATAACCTTGGTCTTGAAGACACCAATATTGTAGAATGGGAAAAACACAAAAACTGGCAAATCATTTCGCAGCAGAGAGCTGTTCAGCAAATTTGACAAATTTCCCTATTACACGCATTTGTTTGTACGTTCCATTTCATTTTCAAGATGGTGGCTGTTTCAACGGTTCAGTAAAGATAATTTATTCAAATCGAAATTTTTGTTCACGTCATTCGATAGATTGACTGTCATAATTTTTTTTTCTGTCCTATTCGAAATTCAGCAAGAAATTCCAGACAAGAAAAGCTGTACAAATATCTGTCTTATTCGAAATTCGGCAAGAAATTCCAGACAAGAAAAGCTGTACAAATTTCTGTCTTATTCGAAATTCGGCAAGAAATTCTAGACAAGAAAAGCTGCACAAATTTCTGTCTTATTCGAAAGAAATTCCAGACAAGAAAAGCTGTACAAATATCTGTCTTATTCGAAATTCGGCAAGAAATTCCAGACAAGAAAAGCTGTACAAATTTCTGTCTTATTCGAACTTCGGCAATAAATTCCAGACAAGAAAAGCTGTACAAAAATCTGTCTTATTCGAACTTCGGCAAGAAATTCCAGACAAGAAAATCTGTACAAATTTCACTACCCCAAAGCTAAGCGTTTGGGGAGATTTTACTGTTTCAGAACATAGATTTTCAGCTGTATTAAAATTCGGCTAAACGGTCTAGCAAATTCGTTGAATTCTATCTAATATTCCGATATAGAATTATTAATAAATGCGCGTGGGAAGAGCGTCGACGTTTCATCATGTTTTTAAAACGTCGGATATCGTGCTATAGAGAGAAACGTTTAGCAAAAATATTTACATATTTAACACATGTATCTAATGATAATAGAGTTTCTTAAATATTTCCTGGAATAATTTGCGCAGTACATGGTTCTACGTTTTAACAAAATAATGATTAATAATTTTGACGAGATACAACTAACTCTACACGGAGATAAAAAGGGAAATCAAGCAGCTTCCTAATACGATATTAGTACTTTTGTAATATATCGGAACACGTGTTCATGCAGCTGCGTTCATCCTGATATTATACAATGACGAAATGCGAAAATATAAATTTTTTGAAATTTTGAGAACACGTGCTTCGAGATTTTATAATTTTATACCCTTAAGATGCTCGTATTAAGCGAAACCGGTCCGTATTAAATAATTCAAATAAATAAATCGTGGTTACAAACAAAGCTATTGTTTTATTTCAATCAATAGTATTATTATAGTAATATTTAAGTCGTTTGAAATATCCATAAAAATTGAAAATATCTATCTTTCAATTTGTATGGTTATTTCAAGCGACTAATTATGGCTTAAAATAATTTGTTATCCTTTGTGCTATGCATAAAAAACCTTGTCTAAAATTAAACTAGTTAATTAAACTGGTGGTTACAAACACAGTTATTGTTTTATTTCAATTAATATGTCCAACCACAAAGTGACTGCTTTCTACAAAAATACTAATTATTGCTTATAATGATTTATTATCCTTTATGCTATGCACAAAACACCGTGTCTTATAAACATTAGTTTACCATTAAAAAAAAAAAAAATTATATCAGTAAGTTTTCTCCGTGTAGGTTGAACGGTTGTGGCTAAGTTTACAAATGCGTCCCATTGGATTGTTAACACATTATTTGCGGGAAACGAGAAAACTCGTCATATGCCTTTTTACAGTAAAACGCGGGAGACGAGTTTACGTAAGGAGCGGGAAACTTTTAAACAAGGGGTTCAAAATGGGTGCGGGGTCATGTGTTTTCTATTGTCGGCGGTACCCGATCTATCTACCTATCAATACAATGAGTTTAAAACACAAAAAAATAATAAAATCGTTGTCGCATATGTTCCGCTCACAAACTACGCAGTGAAACGCGGTACATGTGCAAGTTTTGCAATGTGCCCCTGCATAAAGGAAAGTGTTTCGAACGCTATCACACATTGAAGCACTATTAGGTTATAGTTTTCTTTTTATGTATTGAAAATTTCTAAATAATCTTGTAATTTTGTATGAATAAATTTCGATATGTTATTTCGATTGAGAAATACTGTTTTTTCTATGATTCCCAAGAAAGTAGAAAGTTTTTGTTAATAAAAAAAGGAATTACACATACATTGCTAAGTAAATAAATAAAGACATCTTTTTAAAGTAAAACACTGAAAGTTTCATCGAAAAATATCAAATACATCATAAGATATGAATATTTTGCGTAAAGTCTAATTTTGGCGTTAAAATTTAAAAAAACACCCGCGCTTCGCCCCCAATTTGGCGGTAAAATGACCGACCATATAGTGTTAATATACGTGTAAAATTAGGGTTGAGGTCACTTACTGGTAGTCTTTCGAGGAAGTCAGCTGGTTAGGGTCACTCGTCTTCCTCTTTGTCCTCTTGACGCGGTCTGCGCGGTCGCGGTAGCTCTCTGCGCGCGTTACTGGACGGGCCGCCACGCTGGGTCCTCCGCGTTGCCTGCACGAGGTTAATAAAGGGTTCAAAATTAACAAATATACAGGGTTTTACAATAAGAGGTGTTTTTTTTATTTATTTATTTAACGCCCAGAGGGCTTTTACATGGTTGGTAGTATAATTTTAATTTGACAAAAACTTTGAAACATAAAAAAAAAGAATAAAATTACATTTGATAAAAGCTATGCAACAAGTCATAAAAACACAAGAAACAAAAACAGAAAATTACAGCTATTTGTTGGTTTACATGATGTGTTTAGGAGTATTGTTGAAATAAATGTTTTAAATGATCCAAAAAACTTGCCAAGTTGGTATTGAATATGTCAACATCACCCAAGTAATGATTTCCCATGGTGTGAAGTCGTTGTATCGGAGAGTGGGCAATGTAGTTACGCTTATGTGTGCTGCTGTAGAATATTGTATTTTGTCGTGTTGTTACAGTGGGTGTATGTATGTTTATAAGTTGCAGGAGTTCACAACAGTCGAATTTAGAGTTAAGTATTTTGAATAAGAACGTTAAATCGTTTATTTTACGTCTATCTTCTAATGTATGTATTTTTAGAGTATTTAATAAGAAATTGTATTTCAAGTCTTCGGCAGGGATATTTAATTTAAAATTTATAAAACGTAGAATTTTTTTTTGTATTCGCTCAATGTTGTTAATGTGAATTTTATAAGATGGAGACCAAACTACTGAGTTATATTCAATTAGACTTGTTACTAGAGATACGTATAATAGTTTAATGGCTTGTAAAGAATTAAAGTTTTTAGTTGTTCTTAATACGAAGCCTAGTGTTTTCATACCTTTGTTCACAATTTGATGGATAATGAATTTGTGTTATTTTGAATAGTCCGCTATTTCGGTAGATGTTACTTTTGAAGCTGTCATTTTTTGACATTTGACAAGTAGAAACTACGCCATTAATAAAAATGGAACGATACACGCTTCAACAACGCATTGAAATTATTAAAATTCACTTGAGTGAATCAAATGCAAATCATCTTGAGTGATGGGACCTATTTCCACCTCGGTGGCTTCGTCAACAAGCAAAATTGTCGCATTTGGGGCTCGGAAAACCCAAGAGTTATTGTTGAAAATCTCTATCCTCAACGTGTGACTGTTTGGTGCGGTTTATGGTCCGGCAGGGTCATTGGACCTTACTTTTTAGAAAATGAGGCTGGAGCAACAGTTACGGTGAATGGATTGCGCTATCGAGAGATAATTAATGATTTTTTATGGCCGGAATTGGATGGTATTGATCTGGACAACATTTACATTCAATGAGACGGCGCTTCGTGCCACACAAGCAACGAAACCATTGATCTTTTACGGGAAAAGTTTCTTTGAATATCAAAATAACACCTCTTATTGGAAAAGCCTTTATAAAAATTGACATAAATTATCGATAGTATATTTTTAAACACAACCAGCAGCAATTTTTTAATTGAATATTAATTAAAAATACCACCATAGAAATTTGGTTAATTTTCGTCCGAACGAAGGTAAGGTTCTTTCAAAACCATTGGACAATGTATATATAAAAGGACTTCACAAAAATAAATAAACTAATACTCTAAGTTCGAATTATTCATTAGCTTATAGAAAAATGTGGAATAATATCTTATAAAATTTATTAATTTCAGTTGTGGGTTGTGATTGTAACGCTGGTTCTGAACTCGGGTTGTTTAGAATTTAATTCAATTTTCAAAGTTGGAACTGATGTTACCAAGAAATCATACTATCTTAATATTTTTAAATTAATTGTCATTGTAAAAACTGGAAGTGTCAAGAATTCAGACTAGACCGCGATTTTTAACGTGTCTGCGTTATTTATATACTGATTTAGGTTGAGTGTGTGTAATTGTAACTCTGGTTTAATGAACTCGGATTTGCTTTGAAGAAAGTCTCATTTTAATAATGTATTTTGTGAAGAGTTCAAACTAACGACTGGATACAGTACCTTCCTACAATATATACAGGGTGTATCGGCACTAACCCGAAAAACTTTAACCAGCTATTCCTTAGCACATTTGGAGTAAAAAATGTTATGGGCACTTTGCTGTCCGGTAGCATTTTTTTTTCAATTAAAAACAAAAAAAAAAAAAATTTCCACACTACATCACTGTCATTGGCATTGCGTTTCGTGTTCAACAGCTGTTATAAGCAAGTATGTCAAAAAGCGTCTTCGCTCTTCCGCACACACTAAATAATAATAGTTAAAAATGAGACGAATGGTGCCGTGCCATTTCTTTGTGATTAGGGAATGCAATCCCGGTATACCGGGATCCCGAAATAACGAGATCCCGCAGACATTTTGCGGGACAAATCTCGGTCGAAAATTTTGCGGGATCCCGCTGGACTGGCGGGATAACAGAGAAGCTTCTACAACTGCATCGCCGTCCAGTTCTTCCACATCGGCTCATTGTCAACCTCAACCATCAACTTTGGCAAAGAAGCATAAAATCACTGACCATTTTTCAAGCGAAAACAATACCGTCGAAAAGAGGGTATCACCAATGGTGTCTAAAGATGGTTTACCATTCCGAGTTTTCTGTACCTCGTCAAATTTGTGAGATCTTTTTAAAGCCGGGGGCTTTAAAAAGATTAAAACTTTAAAACTTACCAACATCGTCTAATTCAATCAAATTAATGGTTATGAATTACGGCAAGACACTAAAAATGATGGTTATTCAAGATCTTTTAAAGCTGAAAGAGAGCAACTACAGATTTACCCTCACCTACTCTGAATTACTTCGAGTCCGGTGGATTAAAAGGCACATACCTTCAATTCACTTACAATGCGCTAATGACTATTGTGCCAACCAGCGTGGAAGCTGAAGGAGCTTTTTCAGCCGCTGGCTACCTTGTGTCCAATATCAGAAGCCGTTTATCAGATGACACAATTAATACTTTAACTTTTTTACGAAGCTATTTCCAAAATAATGTTTAATTAAAATTATGATGCTCATTGTACAAGAATATTGTTTATCGTGTGAACGTTATTATTTAAGTTTCAGTTCAGTTTCAGTTTCAGTGCCGGCAATCCGGGCGTTTATTTTATTTTCATTTGTGTACATAGATTTCTTTTACCCAACTCACTAGACAAAGTCTGTTCCGAGGCGGGTATGTTATGTAAATTTATGTCTTATCTTATTCTTTGCCAATTTATGACTTAACCTTTACCTATATCTAACTAAAGGTATACCTATTAATAAACCATTTAAAATGTCCCAAAGAACTTGTTTTATTAAAGGTATAAATTTAAAAGTCTAAAAACAAGGTTGGTAGATCGAGGTATTAGATCTTTATTATACGATTGATTAGATTTCTAAGTCCACTCTGTTGGATCCCGCAAATACCTGGATCCAGCGGGACTAAGATTGTTCAGTCCCGCAAATACCTGGATTGACATTTTCTTGCGGGATTGCATTCCCTAGTTGTGATTGTAAAAGTGCGCCAATATAGGTACACACGTGCATTATTCAACGGAATTCGAATAAAATATTTGCCAGATGGGTTTTCAAACTTTGACAAAGAATAAAACAGTGGTGACATGTGGTGAAATTTTTTAATAAAAAAAAAACGTTACCGGACAGCAAAGTGCATTTAAGATTTTTTACTCCAAATATGCTAAGGAATAGCTGGTTAAAGTTTGTCGGGTACTTGCCGATACACCCTGTATATACATTTTTTTTCAGTTTCACGAGAAAATTGTATGAATTCTAAATTTGAATGCACATTTTTTGGTTTAAATATATTAATCTTGTCGAGCACAATCAGATTTCGTGATTTTTCAAGGGTCTGCGCTTTTGAGAATTTTTAAGAAGACGTTATTTATTTTTATATTATATTATTATTCTAGTGTGGTAGTCGAAAAGCATGTAAAAAAAACCTGTATCCAAATATATTTTTATGAATAAAGAAAAAAAATTTATACAAACAAACAGTAGGTACATGATTTACAGAGAGAAAACCGTATACAGGAATAAGATGCTTCATGTTGTGTACCTATGATATGTTCCCTTGTAATGCCTGCTAAGTGGTATGTTTATTCCTTAATTACCAGGTGACCTGTGTAGTATATAGGTGTGTGTGTGACGTGTGTAATATATATGTGAGAGGGTGTGTGCGTGTGTGTATATGTATGTATGTGCATTGAACAGTTTAAATTATTGACATGATGCCACGTTTCAATTTGGGCAGTGAATCCGAAAAAATGTCAATATTAGAGTTAAGACAAATATTATTTAGAGTATGAAGAGCTCGGTTAATTGTCGAATTAGATGCTGCATTTGTTTTATAATTTAGCGTGTGGAATAGCACTGTATGTCGTGTACGTCTCAAAGGTATGTTAAAGTTCATAAGGGACAAAAGTTCGGTACGGTCAATGTCATTGTTTAAAATTCTGTGTATAAATATTGAGTCAGCTACTGCTCGTCTTCGCTGCAAAGTTTCAAATGTACACTCAAAGTTATTGTTGAATTTGTAGGTAATATAATTTATAAATTTGTTTTGGATACGTTCTATGCAATCTAGGCGATGCATATTCCAGTATACTTCTGACTAATGCGAAATATAACATTACAATTGTACGCGGAATACTGAATACTTTACTTATTCTAAGCACGAAACCAAGCATTTTAAACGACCTATTAACGATTGAGTCAATGAATTAATTATTATTTATTAGGTTTATTAACATAATATCCCGTGATTTTTAATATCCCGTGATTTCTCGGTGGCTTTGCGCTTGTATTATTATAATTTTCTTACACTTTCCAAAAAAACCAAAAAAAACTGACCTATTAAGTTATTTATTTTGTTTTATATCCCTGAAACGGGTGTTACACATTATATTTGTAAAGATTTTTAAAATAGTATCCGACTAGACAATCTGTACATTGAATAATGTGTAATGCCTTCTATTACATGCTCGGACCGGTTTCACCCTGCCATAGATGCTTGCAGGAGGGAGAAACCGGTTCAGCCCAAAATGTGTTAAACTATGTATTTAGGCAAGCAGAAAAGAAAAAAAAAGGGTCGGGATCTATCAATCCAGGTCTAGATCCCATCACTTTGGGTCGGGATCTCGTCACTTCGGGTCGGGGTCCAATCAATCCGGGTCTGGATCCCAACACTTTGGGTCAGGGTCTGATCACTTCGGGTCGGTGTCCCATCATTTCAGCTCGGTGTTGCATTACTTCGGGCCGGAGTTCCGTCACCTCATGTCGAGGTTTTATCGCTTCGGGTCGGGGTTGCGTTACTACATTTTTTGATGATTGTAGTAACTAACCACCGCAAAGGTAGGCAGAGAGGATACACCATAACACAACATTGTCTTGGCACACAATCCATTCTTCATTCACATTCGTACATCGGTTTCGGTAGAATTAAAGACTAAAAAACTTACTGTGAGTTGTTTTCCGTTCTGTCAGCAGAGTGTTCCGAGCTGAAATGGGAGGTGTCTGTCATCTGAGAGACGGTGTCGGCTCCACTGTCGTCGTCTCGCTTGCTCTCTCCTGCAAAAATACAAATAGAAGAAATCAGTAATTGTTGCGATCTCAGATTTCAGATTTAAAACAGAGTATGTATTCGAAGATTTCGGCGGGTGTGAAGGTTGCTACCATAGAGTGGTTAGAGCTCTCAGCCTGTAGATGAGATTTCCTGATAAGTGACATTTGAAAAATTGCATATAACATTATAAGGCAAATCAATTAAAACAAATATTCAAAAGAAGATTCAAAATGTAGAATCCATTGTCTGCAGCTAATGTTATCCCCCCATTGGACAACAGTTTTATGGCTAACTGAGTGCATTCAGATTATCAAATCCACTCCTCTCCGGAACCAAACCAGTGTTCGTATATTATTATCATTATACCGGTGACCGGATAAATCATCAAGATGATAATTCATCACATTTTTAAAAAGTTATATAAAGTCATGGAAAGTGATAAAACAAAAACTGTTTTAACTGGGTTAAGTAGGTTAGGTTAGGTTAGGTTAAAATAATTTTTTTCATCGTTTTTAATGACTTTATATCACTTTTTAAATGTGTGTTGAATAATCACTGTGTTGAGTTATCATGGAACCCATTATACCATACCATGTAGGCTGTGTGACAAAAGCTTTGATATTGATCTGTCCTTTAACGTAATCTAGTTATATAACTAACAACATGTACACACTCGCATACTGCCTACTAACACTGTATGCCTGGACATTGGGAGTCTAGTCATTTTTATAAAAAGCAACTCCCGTTAGAAATAAAACATTCAAGAAAATGTATTATTAGTATTATGATTATTTCAAGAACCCGTTGCAAACTGCCATCTTAAAAATATTTAAAGAAAAAATAAAGGGTTACATTATATATATTTTTTACATTTTACTGATAAATAAACGTGTTTTCCTTCTTCCCCTCCCTTACATATCTCTGTCACGTCTTGTGTCTCTTTCTCGTGCTTGACATAATTACTTTATAATCGAAGACACGAATGGATGACGAAAATTTTAATCGAAAATCTCAGATATTTATTAACATCAAATTACTCATACATATGATTTTGAAACATAACACCTGCATACACTATATAATGTTAGCATCTGTAATTATTAATTCTACCAGTATATTTACGAAAAAAACAAGAAAAAAATAACAAAATAAATAAAACTAGATTCGTCACTTTATCTTGCAAAACAAACCTCCAAAAGCTCGGGACCCGAAAATAACGAAAGTTCAAATTTAAAATAAACTCAGATAAAAATAGCAAAATATTGTTATGCTGATCTGTTGAACATGTTGTTGGGTGTCAAAAAATGACAACATGTAACTGTTTAAACTTTTAAAATGTGACATAATTTGGCAGAACAAAGAAAATGCCACAATAATATGCAATAACTAATATTAGAAAAGTTGTAGCTAGGAGTAATATGTGGGAAAAAAAAACAAACAGACATTAATGATAAAGCGTGAAAATGTTGAATAAACTTTCAACAAATTTCAGAAGAAAACACCCCCACCAAAGTTGGTTTTTACTGGGAGACCATATCGATCCAATCTTAAAACCAATTTCAAAACTGCAGATAAATCAAAATGAATTGTACATTGGTTAAACAAAGACATAAATCACGTTAATTAATACGTTTCAGGTGAAATAGGTTGTTGGTTCAACAGTAACCCAGTGTTCGTTAAACAGGTCTAATTGGATGGGAAATTTACACAGGAATTCGATAGATGTGGTACATAAACTGTAAACAGTGTACATTTGATACAGTGTACAGTGGGATATTAACCAAGAGATTATATTTCCAATAGCCAAATTATGGTATTTGAACAGTGGTTGTGTCAACTAACGAAAAGGTAATGATTTGTGGACCACGGTAGAAGGTATTTAAAAAAAATATATTAACTCCACATAGGAGTCTGGGGTTTCCTTCAGGTCCTATATTGTCATCATGTGTGAAGGGTCTATTCGGATAAAATAATTATAAAACCTGGTCTTGAATATACCCATATTTATGGAAGGAGGAAACAAAAAGCCGGCAAATCATTCTAGCGGACCCGCTAAGCATTAGAACGAGTAATATTCTCAAGTAGAAAATGTCAACCGTGTACAATAATTGTTAGATGCGCGTTTGAGATGTCTGCCGGCTGTATACCGATACAGAGAATCAATGACGCCAGTTCTTCGAAGCAACTTCCATTGAAATACCGGCATTCTAATGATTTTTAAATCGGTCCATCATGATAGGGGAATCTTCTAAACAGTTGCCCATTTTTGACTCAATAGTTACTATGGAAACTAGAAAAGCGTGGTTGCCAAACTCAACAGTTAAGCGTAGTTGCAATTTTACAGGGTCAAAAATGTAGCATTTTCTGATACAAAGAATTAAAAAAACATCGGAACAAGAAGTAAGAATTCATTTCCAATGACACGATAAAAGATTAATGGTTCAAGAAAACTAATCGTTTTCATAGTAGGAGATAAATATCGATTGAAAAACATGGTTAAATAAATATTTACCTTTGAACGAACTGCCAAAAAGCCAGTGGGAATGTTTCTGGGGAACATTTGCTTGTCTGACGAGAACTGGCGGAGCCGAGTTGGTGACAGGTGCTCTTGGTGGTAAAGGAGGGGCCTCATCAGCTGAGTTCCTTTTCTTTGTTCGTCTTCTCCCTCCGTTGGTTCTCTTCAAAGAACTGCCGATGGTGCGTCGTCCTCTCAAAGACCTAAGCCCTATCTTTAGTTCATCAGGTTGGGGCAATTCGTCTGGTTCATCGACAATAGCCGATTTAGCATCGTAGTAGATATCTTCGTCATGACTAGAGTTTGACTTGCTTTCTTCTTCTGATTCTTTATCAAGCTTCTTTAGGTAGTTAACTCTTGGATCGTGGACTATGTTTGTGTGTATTCTTTCATGCTCTAAGAGCAGTTCAGTAGCAAGAATAGCATGATCCAAAGAAGTATTTGATATTTCTGTTGATGATCCCATGATTGCGAGAGGTTTTTTCTTGCTTCTGATGAAATTGAAAGCAGAAACTGAGCTAGCTTTTGCGATCTTCTTCACAGTGTTTTTTTGGGCATTGATCATGTTAACTGCGCTGATTTTGCGTGGTTTGGAGTCGTCCTTGCTTTCTTTGTAACTTTTTTTCTTTTGGCTCTTTTTGGAGTTGGGTTCGCACTCCTCCAATACCTCGAAATCGTCAGTCTCTCCGACCGACGCGTCGTAAAGGATCAAGGTCACCATATCATTACTTTTACGCTTTTCAGACTTGTCGGTTTCTTTATCGTGATGTTTGTCTACGATAGAATGATGGTCTTTATCCTTTTTGTGGTGTGTATCGAAAATATGATGGTGGTCTTTGTCTTTCTTCTGCAAATCCCCTAAATGTTCTTTCTCTTTCTTCTTGATAAGTTCTTTCTTCTTGTTGGAATGTTCTTCTAGTTCTCTCTTAGCTGCTTCTATCCACTCATCTCCCAAAGACTTGACCAATTCCAGCGTGCTGGACATTGACATAGTCTTCCGATGCTTTGTTTTATTTTTCTTCTTTTCAGGAACGCACTCTGAATCTGTCAGTACAATAGCAACAGATTGTAATTCTTTGGAAGTGAAGTCATCTTGCTTATCTCCTACGTTATCATCTGTTTCTTGTATAACTATTTCTGGAATGGCTGCTTCTGTTTTATATTGTTCTTGCACTGTATCTAATTATTTAAAAAAAAAAAACTCGTAAGAAAAGCGGAAATTTCGGTGTAAGAAATCACCACAAATTACTCATAATACGGTTTGGTCTTATAGAAGGAAGAATAAAAATACATTTTTGTAATTAAAAGCATTAATTTAACTAACAAATCCAACCAAGATAAATTATTTCACGAACTTAAACTACCAGGAGAACATGCTTATTCTACATAACATGCGCATGTTTTAGTTTTATAGACCGATGCGAACACATGTTTGGTATACAGCTCGCAAATCTCATTGATGTGAGGGGATATGGGTACTATTAAAGCGAAGATTTACAAAATATCGCGGGCCAGCGAGCGAACCAACGGCTGCCATAAAGAAATAGCCCGGAGCGCAGAATCGGGAAGAGTGACATTTGGACATAAGCCAAATGCACCGTATCAAGGTTAACCAACCGAAAGATCTTTCAACCGAATATTAGGAACAAGACATTGAGAGACACGGAAAGCATTGCATTAGAAAACAGCATACGAGCCCTTCTGAAATCACGTATAAGCAAACAATCGTGGGGTCATGAAACAATTTGGCATCCGAATTGTGGAATCTATGGACGTCTTATGTAAACAAATCATTTGATACTTATGCTGAACAATTAGAGATAATGACTAATCACGAGTCGCATTAAATTGACGCCAAAACATGACAGCGTGTAACAAAACGGATACCGGGAATAGATCGGCAAAGTCTTCGGACTGGGGTGCTTTACTTCCGGAGAATGTCATCTTTGTTCATGCATTTTGGAGGGTATATTGTAGGAGGAAAAAACGAGTCGTAAAATCGAAGCATTTTCATGCAGCAAATGGCAACGGTGCACACATGTTGGGCACGCGTTCGGCGGGTCTCCCGACTTTGCACAGGTGTTGAAAGGATCAATAAAGCTAGTTCTGAAGCACGTTCATTCAAAACAATAGTGCAAACACAACATTCTTTCGTTAAATAAGGGGGACATATCGAACCGATGAAACCAAACTTGAACAGAGAAAGTATGAATACTTTTTTCGAATCCACTTATCCAAAATTGCTCGGCAAGAGAGTTGGGTCGCAAATTCCCTGCGCTAATATTAATAAAATGTGCTAAAATTCTACAGCGCCATAAAACTTCGTTTTTTTAAATATCCCCCCTAGTGCGATCTCAATCAAAGCAGACAAACATTGGACTATTTTGATAATGGCTAAAAGTCATTCTTGAAATCTAGCAACATCATCTTAGATACAAAACTAAACAAAACAGGTTGATTATCTGACAGCTGGTCAAAAAACACCTTGGACCGCGAAAAACAGGATGAGAACGTCAAAATTTTAAAGATTCTTCGCATTTTTGCGGTTTGCGTAACCCCAGCTATGAAGGAAATTCTGTGGTGAATCATAACATTGAGATATGAAATCGTTTGGCATGGGTTTAATACAAGTTACTGGAAAATTTATAATCATGATTATGTCTTCTTAGATTTCCACCGGTGTTCGATTCGATAAGTTCTGGTTAGCCGATGCTTAGCGAGAAATAATTCATACTATAAATCTCAATCGTTCTGATTAAGAAAACGTTAAAGCAATCCGACTCAAAGCTTTTCTAAAACAAAATCTATGTTTTTTTACATAACGTCGTTGAAAATTTTTGAAAACATCGTTCCTATGAGAATTGTTGTTTGTAAATTAATTTGCCTCCCGACCAAGAGATATCGGATCTGTTATATTTAATGGGAGTTTCAGACGATGCTTTTTGTCATTCAGTTTCCACTTACTAAATAATTAACCACTACGCCGTTTGTCCGCAGGGGTAGGCAGAGAGGACGGACTACCAAACAACTCGTTCTTGGCACACACTCCTTGCCTCATTCACATTTAAACATCGTCTCATACATACTCTTCTATTATTCTGACTCTTGACATGGCCCTACTCAAGTATCTGATTCACTTGATAGTGCTATGGCTTCCTCGGGTGTCCCCTACATCTCATACAATTCACATTTGCGACATATATTCTCCTTATACTCCTTTCTTAGCTCATTCGCTTTACATTCCCAAAACATCTAAGCGTCCCTTTCATTCTTGGAGGATCTCCACATTTCTCACAAGATCATACATGGTTTTACCACACATACGCCTCAGGGATCTAATTTCTACAGCATAAAATGGGTTAATATGATAATTAATAAGGAGTTGACCTCAAGGTCAGCGTCCAGATTACTCCAACCGCATGCTAATTAAGACACCAAAGCCATTGTCGCTCTATCATAATAAAAGTCCCAAGTGTTTTGTTATGCCGGAGATTTATTGTATCACAGGTTTTGTGAAAAAACCTATTAGTTTAATTTTAGGAAAATTCCATACAACCTTCATCTCAGAGAGTCAATTTTACCTATAAGTCGATAGCTGGCATATCCCCTTCATTTCATGCCGTGAATAATATAATTTGTGGTGTATTATCTTAATCCCACCCACGGCAACATGTGCGATTTCTCAGGAGCAATTGCGGAATTTAACGTGATAATATGATGTTCCTTAACGACTGTTTACCTGACCGTGCATGTTTTCCAAATTCATTTTTCAACAATGCAAGGTCGAAAATGTGGCTTTCGTTATGTACGTTGGACACGAAATTTTAAACTTTAATTATTTACTTAACTGATAAACAACCATTAGAGTACGGTTAATCAGTTGTGTAAAATTTAAAACACGTAAGGGGGTAACAGGAGACCTATCACGACCATATCGATAACTAAGCATTTTCGACAAGATAAACTTTTTGCCGACATTGATTATAATATGTCTTATTGACGATCTATACATTAATTAATGAAAAAAATGCCCTACGATGGCAACACTGAAGCATTTTATCTATTGCGAAAACGTCAAAATTATGCGATTTTTATTACACAATTGATTTTATTGATAATTAAAAATTAAAATCAATTGTGCAAATGATTTTATTTTTCAATAAAATCTGTTACATAATTGATTTTGTTCTGTATTTTTTAATAATCAATAAAATCATTTTTTATTAGACAATTGATTTTATCGATAATTAAAAAATACAGAACAGTCTGAATTCTTGACAAATCAGTTAGAATTATGAAAAAAAGCACGATTAAAATTATTTTCTCTTAAATAATATATTAAAGATATTATTTAAGAGAAATTGTTCGTTTTCATCGCACAATCAAATCTACTTTTGAAAATAACTCTTAAGGCAATGCACTACGTCATGTAATATTTTAAATCGAGCCGCTATCAATAACACCCCTTATGTAGATGGCGATAAGGTTTAAATTCCCGCTTAACACCATCCGCCTGTTTTGATTTATGCAAGAAAAAAACATGGCCAAAAAGTGCCTTTTATTTTATTTTGTGTATGTTTTGTTTAATTTTTTTCCGTTCATTTTATAAATAACTTAATTTGCAACATTATACAATAAAATCATAACCGAAAATGGGTTCATAAGTAGGAGATTTTGAACTTTAAAGCAGTTTTCATAGGCCTTATACATTATTTTTTTCTGGGCTTATAAAAAGACTTATCTAAAAAATACTCGATTATTTCAAAGGCCATGATGTATTTATTCTACTCGCAGTATTTAATCAAAGCATCTGAAACATTTCTAGGACAACCAAATTTTCAAACCAAAAACACGTGATTTTGCATTAATACGTAGTGCATCGCCTTAAATTAAAAGCAAATTACAGTATATTGGAGGTAGAGTTAAGCAGGTCGCACAGACAATCGAACTTAGCATTTTTTTCCAAAACTAGTTAATCTAAAATTCTTTGTTTCGAACAAGGACAATATGATATAAGATAACGATTGGAAAATAATTTTTTGATTATGATTTGTAATAAATTTGATAGTACATGTGTATTCTATCGAGTAAAGACAATAAAGATACCAACCAAACAAAATCGACCAAATTCCGAGCAAGGTCGATTTGATTTACTGATTCAAAATTGACGTTTTGATCAATATTTGTTTAAAATTTGATACTAACGGGAAGAATTTGTATATTTAAGACGTTTTTTATGAAGTTACAGGTAACAAATACTTAAACACTACAGACAAATGACCCAGTTCTGAACAAGGACGATATAATAAAATGATTGAAAATTTTTGAGGTTTTGATAAATATTTTCATTAAATTTGATACAAATGTACATCAAGAATGATTACCAACCTTGTTTCCATTGTCAAACCGTGAAATTTCAAACGGTTATTATTGTTCATGTATATCTAAAAACGATTGACGTAACCTTAGTTAGTGAAATTTTTCAACCTACAATTTTCACTAACGCCATACGTAATGTACATTGTACAAATGTACACCAGCATCGCATAGGAAAGGTTGACGTAAGCTTCAGTAAGTGCAATTTTTAGCTAGGCATAACCTACACTTTTGCTACAATTTTCACTACCATCATAACTCTAAATGTATACCAACACAACAACGTAAGAGTAAGATTGAAATAAGCTTAGTAAGTGAAATTTTTAACTGGTCTCAACCTACATTTTTGCTACAATTTCCACTAACATGCGTCTAAATGTACATTGTACAAATGTACACCAGCACCGCAAGGGAAAGGTTGACGTAAGCTTAGTAAGTGAAATTATTAACTAGTCTCAACCTACATTTTTGCTACAATTTCCACTAACATGCGTCTAAATGTACATTTTACAAATGTACACCAGCACCGCAAGGGAAAGGTTGACGTAAGCTTAGTAAGTGAAATTATTAACTAGGCTCAACCTACATTTTTGCTACAATTTTCACTAACATCATAAATCTATAAATGTACACTGTACAATTGTACATCAGCATCGCGAGGAAAAGGTTGAAAAATACATATAAATAAAACATTGGAATTACAATGTATAAAAATTCATTACATTCTAATTAATAGATTTTCATGAATCACCCCTAAAATTTCGCGTTATGAGCGTAAAACAGATTATGTCTAAAACGATTGACATAAAAATAACCCACTTTATTACGAAACACAGTTTGAAACTCAGCCACCAACCAAACAACACAATTTGCGTGATAAAATTTCGTATCAAATACAAAATTAATCCACTTCGTTTCACTTCACCACATTAATTATAATCTTATAAACAAAGTAAATCTATTAAAACTTAATAAAGCGTTAATATTTTTGAATAATGTTTAATATGTTGTATACAAGATTGTATGATTTAAGTCAAGTCGAAAACGTTTAGATGAAATTTCAAATTCCAACGTTCGCACTCTTTTGATATCCGAGGTACACTGACTTCTGATGGTTTTACACTCACTCAGAGGTTGGTTGGTTTATTTAGACGTTCGGTTGGATATACACCAACCACTGAAGATATACACCGATAGAAGTGCATTGCGGGCGTTTCCGCTTGCCTAAAGAAAGCTCAATTTAACATTTCTTACTTTTAGTGATATTGAAAAAAATAAATTCTTTTCGGACAGATAATCATTTTCATAGGAATTCATAAGTTAGGAGGAGTCGAAAAGTTCCTAAAATAACTGCAGATATCACATTTCTGTATTGTCTTATCAAACAAAAAGTTATGGATTATACTGTCAATGAATTGGTGCACACGTCAAAAGGTCATTGACGTGCAACAAAAATAAAGTCGGAGACAGAACCTATCCCTGTAGGACGCCAGCATTCATTTATTGAATATGAGGAAGAGGTGAAACCATCAATAGCAACAGTGTGAATCGATCTCTCTTCTTCAAAAAGTTGACAATCCAGGTAAAAAAGGATGCGGGGAGTCCGTAAGAAGGCAGTTTACAGTCCTGGGTGCCAAACCTGGCTGAAAATATCAAGTGGAAACGTTGGAGGCTCAAGATGCGTCATATAATATCTAGTACAGATAAAATAGGGTTTGATATATGACAAAATTCGTGCATTCATGAAACTTTGGTCATCCATTCAAAATAGGTCGAGTGAGGTATCGTTTAATATGTTTTCATTCGCGCTGAATTGAAAACGATTCTCAAATCGATGGAATCAATATTTGGTAAGATGAGACAGGGGTTTAGTAGAGAAACCATAGACATATGAATATTAGTAGACCTGCCCTAAGTGATTAAAAGCGTATTATCCCCACTCCCCATACCGGTTCCATTGGAGCCGGCTGGGCTCGCGTATGGCCTCAAGTGAAATTTGAAAACGTGACGTCATCATTCTTGTGCGAACTATGGTCGAGGCATCATCGGTTCATTTTACGAAATAACACGGCAAAATGTTGACTTGTACTATGAAAACTTGTAAAAATAGATGTGAAAAAGAGAATAAACCCAATTGTCGTATTACATTCCATATATAAGCATTATTTTACTTTATTTTAAGCATATTCACATCGTATAATATGAATCAGTTGTTACTATCACATCGAGAAACGTCTGGACGCGAAACACAAAGCTGGTTGGTTGCTGGGAAGTAAATTATGAACATTTATAAAAGTGTCTTAACTAAATACTTAAACGAAATATCCGACTCTGAAAATAGAACCGAATTTTTTTGCCGAATTTGGACTTCGCAAATTTGTTCATAACGTGGCGAGTAATTTGCGCTCCCATGTAAAAATGTCTATTCATTCAAAAGCAGATTTTACTTTTAAGAAGTAAATGGTGATATTATAATGCGAGATGCCTATTTACTGTCAGATTGATTTATTGACGAATCACAGTCAGCCTTACGCCCTTCGTTCTTCAACAGTTGATTTTACCCCTCGCCATTATCTTCTCGTCTATTAATTCCTATGTCTGTGAGAGAAACGTTAACAGTAAAGAAACCCAGTATAGGTGTTCCGTAACTTTGTTTTGGGTGGACTCCGACTGAAGCCGTAATGACGGTCGTTAATAATTTTGTTTTTCTCGACATAATTTATTTTATTGATACATGATTTAGAGAGTTCATGTGGTTTTTTGTGATATTTCACCATCCATGCTAGGGATGACGCTGTGTTATGGCGGGTGAATTTTACAGTTTGCGGACATAGAATCTATACATTACTATAATATAAAAAAGAGAAATAAGAAAAATGATGTATACCTAGTTTGGGTTGCAAGAAGAGGATGAAGAAGTTATAGAATTATAAAAAGAAGAAAAAATTGAGAAATTATTAGTAAATAGATCACACTAATTAATTATGTACATACTATACTAACGGGCGGTCCGTTTGATAGATTCCCCAATCTTAACAAACGGACTGCAATCTTTAGAGCACAGGCGTCAGGTAGGTATGCTGTCCTTGTTCTATCGGTATTACAATGGAAGATGCTCTGAGGAACTAGCGTCATTGATCCCTTCGGCACCGGTGCGTAGTCGGGATACATACACGCCAAACGCGCGCCCAACATTTGTACACAGTTGACACTTGTCACATGAGAACGGGTCGCTTCTACGATTCGTTCTTAAGTTCAACAGCTCGGCTGTGGAACGAACTGCCGGCCTCTGTGTTTTCTCCCTCCTACAACATGGGACTCTTCAAGACCCATGTTCACTCCTTCCTCTCCACAAAAAGACCCTCCACACAGCATCCTCAAAGATGACATAGGCCCTGAGGGAAATTATTTTCTTCAGGGCCTCCTGTGTGGAAGATATATAAAAAAAAAAATGCCGCTAAGTTAGGGAATAAGGATTTATTATGTTTTGTCTAAAAGGTGATTAAATTGATAGAGTAGAATGAATGAGTATTGTAGTTGTAATGTATTCCGTGTGTAAGGATCCATTTCGTTATTTGTTTCTAAGGAATGGGGTTGACTCACGGTTTTTAGGTTTTCAGGGATAAGGTTAAAGATTTTAGGAGCTAGGAAGGAAAATTGTCTTTGAGCTGACGTGGTATGTAGTGAAGGTACTTTGTAGTGGCCGTTGGTTATCGTACTGGTGGTGTAGTTGTGTTGTCAAAGAGAGTTTTGTTTTTATGTTTGAACAGGAAATGTATTAGCGAAAATTTTAAGTGGAGTTGTATAATAGATATATATTTAATAGATCACATGTTCCATCACCTTGGACAGAGCAGATGTGATTGGTAATTGGAAGATTTTAATTTCAACCTACACACCAAAAGCATAACTTTACTATAATTGCATAGCCGCTTTGATAGGCAGTGCAGTTTGGTCGTAGCCATTTGTATTAAACACGGGATCACACTTCTAGGGGTTACTTGACCATTGGATATCAGGCGGCCTGGGTGGCTCACAGGAAGCGGACTTTGCGGAATTATGGTCAAGTTCTCGAAAGCAAAGCTGGCCGAAGAGTCACGCTTCGATTGCGGTCTGCGCCGGAGGATGCTATGACGTATCGAGGCGATAATAGGAACATATCTGTGTAAATATTTAGTCAACGGTTATTACGTATAATTATTATTTTAATGATGTTAACTAAGTTTAATACCATCACGCCATTTTGCAGCAGGTCAGCAGGCTTGCTTCATTACATAGTATACTTTCCAACTAGACTCAGAGGTTCCCAAAGTGGTCTATATGGACCCCCAGGGGTCGATATCGGCATGCTGGGAGTCTATGTCGGCGAGAAAAAAATTTGGGGGTCCACGAGATTCAAATGGGGGTACATACGAGCGGACCCCCATTTAGCTCAAGTCAACATTTAGGAGTTCAGTAAATGACACAATAGACCTAACACAAATATAATAGACTGAGAAATTATTTATTTGATATTTGTATTTTCATATTTCGTAAAGTTGTTAATTGAGGTATATAAATAGAGACTACGTTCCTTTTCTCATCAGAATTAATATATTCAAGCAAAACATTGCTCATTGGAAGCCGCGAATTTTCAAACGTCCAGGGTAATAATGACGTTCAACATTTAAATGCACTTCACACAGACTTCAAAACTAAGTTTGAGGACATTTTGACTATGGAAATGCAACGTTGCAGAATCGGATATCATGTGACAAGAAGAACTGATCCCCGTTTAAATAAATAAATTCCCCTTGCTAATCCTGCTTCATTTTCATTTGGTATAATACCTCATAAGGGTGCCCCTGTCTGCACAATGTAAAGACAGATTAACTATATCGCCACCAGGTTGTTGGTGATTATCAAATGGGACGTTAATAGTTTTAGGAAAATTCAATATTCGGCAGGCAGGGGGTCTACGGAAATAAAAAAATTGGCAAGTGGTCTACGGGGCAAAAAAGTTTGGGAACCTCTGAACTAGACTTAGGGCCTGTTGCTTGACCGACCATAAACTGTTACCTACATTTGATATTGCGAACATTTATTTGAATTTTACTTTTGTTTTCGGTAATGAATGCAAATTTTGGAAGAGGAAATTAACCCACTTCACGACATCCGATCTAGCTGTAACTCGCCAGATAGACTTGTTGTCGATTACAATGCATTAGTAGTAGGAGATCGAGCTGCTATCAATAAAAACCCTTACGTAGATGGCGATAAGGTTTAAATTCCCGCTTAACACCATCCGACTGTTTTGATATATGCAAGAAAAAAAACATGGCCAAAAAGTGCCTTTTATTTTATTTTGTGGATGTTCAGGCACAAATATTTAAATGTTTTCTCAATCATTTTATAAATAACTTAATTTGCCACATTATACAATAAAACCATAACCGAAAATGGGTTCGTAAATAGGAGATTTTGTACTTTAAAGCAGTTTTCATAGGCCATTATTTTTTTCTGGGCTTATAAAAAGACTTATCTAAAAAATACTCGATTATTTCAAAGGCCAAGATGTATTCTACTCGCAGTATTTAATTAAAGCATCTGAAACATTTCTAGGCGACAAAATTTTCAAACCAAAAACACATGATTTTGCATTACTACGTAGTGCATCGCCTTAATATACCAAATAAATGCCGGTCCTACCCGATCGGCATTTGGTGAGGTTAGTAGAGTTGTCGAATCCAATTCCTGGGTAGGGAGGTTCAATCCTCAGTGAAATATTTTTTAAGTTTTAAAGACCTTTTAAAATAGATAAATAAAAATAAAATATGTTTTTTACTGGTTGATTATTTAATATTTTTACACATTTAAAGAGTTTTTGTAAACCGACAGTTTTTGGTCTGTCAGCGTTTGGTTATTTTTTTATGAACCAACATAAATTTTCATAAAATTGCTGTAAGCATCTGTTGCTAAACATTCTGCGAATTGCAACATACAAATGCATTGCTCGCATAAAGCAAATATTATAATTCGATCAACGTAAGGTACCAATACATCGTCCCTTTCTAAGTAAAAAAAAAAACAACAAGCAGATGTACACAAGACACATAGACATATGAATATTAGTAGACCTGCCCTAAGTGATTAAAAGCGTATTATCCCCAATCCCCATACCGGTTCCATTGGAGCCGGCTGGGCTCGCGTATGGCCTCAAGTGAAATTTGAAAACGTGACGTCATCATTCTTGTGCGAACTATGGTCGAGGCATCATCGGTTCATTTTACGAAATAACACGGCAAAATGTTGACTTGTGATATGAAAACTTGTAAAAATAGATATGAAAAAGAGAATAAACCCAATTGTCGTATTACATTCCATAAGTAAGCATTATTTTACCTTATTTTAAGCTTATTCACACCGTATTATATGGATCAGTTTTTCAACTAAATACTCTGAAACTAACTACGACTCTGCAAACAGAAGAAATTTACTTTGCCGAATTTGGACTTCGCAAATTAGTTCATAACGTGGCGAGTAATTTGCGCTCCCATGTAAAAATGTCTATTTATTCAAAAGCAGATTTTACTTTTAAGAACTAAATGGTGATATTATAATGCGAGATGCCTATTTACTGTCAGATTGATTTATTGACGAATCACAGTCAGCTTAACCCCCTTCGTTCTTCAACAGTTGATTTTACCCCTCGCCATTATCTTCTCGTCTATTAATTCCTATGTCTGTGACAAGACAGCTTGCGGTTTCTTAGTGACGTTTGGCACGGACATCAGTGAATCCTAAGTTTGATTTGTTTGGGGCAACTCTAATTGACTGAGCATCTTTCTATGAAATGCGAAAATGACCATGTTTTTGAGGATTGGAACAAAGTGGTGCAACACGGCATAACACCCCAAAAACAAACAACAAAAATGCTTTTGGCCGTGAAAATCTAAAAACTTACCAAAGTGGTGCCAGTCTAAAAAAATCTTGCATGAATATTATAATGAGTAAACATTTTAACCTGAGCAGTATACGGCAATCTTTACCGTATAGCTATACCAGCGCTGCAGCGGCGCATAAGGGAATCTTTATAAGTATGACTGATTATGTATCTCAATCAAAACCACAAATACAACTATGTGTTATTTATTTAAGAAATATTTCTTCAGAAATTACGTGGTAATTTTTGTCTGTCATAATAACGTTACGTGCAATATTTATGTTTATAAAAACGCTCACTCGTGGTCATTAGTTGGTCAGAAAATAACACTTTGCAAAAGTAATACCTAATAATGTTTATTTTTCGCCTGTGATCTCATACTAATCCCGTGACACGTTGAGGTGTCACTGTGTCATGAGTTTAAAAAAAGTTATTTTATAATTCCCGTAAAATATTTGATTTCACAGACTAATTTCGATTGTCTGTGATGCGAAATATTTCCGCGTAATGAATTCAAAATTGTTTTGAAAATTTCAAAATTGGAACTGATGATTTTGCGAATTCAGACATACAGTACAGCGATACAGTAGGTACCTATTATTTCACCATATTTTGTAAATATAATTACGTAATGATTCTACATTTTAAATGTGTATTTATTTTGTAAAATTTTAAAGTTTATTTTCGCTTGGAAATTTTCTAAATTGAAACCGGTAGTTGTGTAATTTCAGATAAGCGATAATAGTACCTACCTGCTATCGGAAAATCATTTATTTTTAATTTATTTAATTCAAAATAAAAATAAATTAAATGTGTATTTCTTTTGCTAAGTTCACATTTACTTCGAAATTTTTGATTTAAAGTAGATACTTTACCAATAAATAGACAAGTTATAAATAGATACTTTAAGAAAATAAATAGACAAGATATAAAGTAGATACTTTACCAATAAATATACACGATATGAAGTAGATACTTTACCGATGAATAGACAAGATATAAAGTAGATACTTTACCAATAAATATACACGATATGAAGTAGATACTTTAAGAAAATAAATAGACAAGATATAAAGTAGATACTTTACCAATAAATATACATGATATGAAGTAGATACTTTACCAATGAATAGACAAGATACAAAGTAGATACTTTACCAATAAATATACACGATATGAAGTAGATACTTTACCAATGAATAGACAAGATATAAAGTAGATACTTTACCAATAAATATACACGATATGAAGTAGATACTTTACCAATGAATAGACAAGATATAAAGTAGATACTTTACCAATAAATATACACGATATGAAGTAGATACTTTACCAATGAATAGACAAGATATAAAGTAGATACTTTACCAATAAATATACACGATATGAAGTAGATACTTTACCAATGAATAGACAAGATATAAAGAAGATACTTTACCAATAAATAGACAAGATATAAATAAGATACTTTACCAATAAATAGACAAGATATAAAGAAGATAATTTACCAATAAATAGACAAGATATAAAGTACCAATAAATAGAAAATTTAAAAAAAAATCAGATTTGAAATATGTGTTTTAGTTTAAATTTTTGGGGTGTAATTTTAAAAGTTTACTAACGGTGTCAACATAATAAATTATATTATGAAGAAAACTGAAATGTTTGTTTTTAAAATATTTAATAAATACTTTCCGCTTAGTAATTATAATATCGCGTGATTTTTCACGAGTCTGCACTAGTACTTGTAACAATGTTGGAATGTTCATTTTCGTTAGTGATCTCATACCAATCCCGTGACACTCTGAGAGGTCTTTGTGTCATTATTTCAAAAAGAGTTATCGTAAAATTCCTGTAAAAGATTTTATAAAGAGAATAACTACTATTATCATTCATAGTGGAAATTACAAACTTGATCGTGTCTGAGAAATGCCACAAAAGAGGTTAAATTGTACAGTTATATTATTTCTATTTTTAAACTGTTTTAAAGAGGTGAAATTTCATTGTAATTTTAGTATGATTAAATGCTATTTAAATATAGTAATTACAGGAAAAAGGACTCGTAACAAAGATGGAAAGTCTTACTTAAAAAGATTACCTAATACGCCGCTACAGCGATAGTATAGCCTTAAGGGGAAGAGGGCCGTATACTACTGCTCGGGTTAAATTTTTTACTCATAATAATACTGTTTACTGTTGTATGCTGATGATGCGGTGCCGATTGCTAACAGTATGTAGGTACAGTCTCTCGTGTTTAGGATGAACGAAGTATGTATGAAAAATGAGTTAATGATGAATGTAAGTAAGTCTAAGGTAATGGTGTGTGAGAGAGAGAGAGTACGAAAACAGTGTGCAATATAGTTGTGAATGAGGAATACTTGGAGCAGGTGGATGAGTTTGTGTATTTAGGAAGTATGTTTACGAGACATGCTGACAGAGATATTTAAAGAATGTTAAATTCAGGTAACTCCATTAATGGAGGAATGAACGCAGTTGGCGCTAGCAAAAAATTGTAAAAGAAGCGAAATAAGCAGTCCACAATGGAGTGCTGGTACCTACCCTGATGTACGGAAGTGAGGCATGGAACTGGCAGAGAAAGGATGAAAGTAGACTGAATGCTGTAGAAGTGAGATCCCTGAGGCGTATGTGTGGTAAAACCATGTATGATCGTGTGTGAAATGTGGAAAGAGTGCTAGGCTGATGTAAAGCGTATTGAGTAAGATTAAGAAAAAGACGCTAAGATGGTTTGGGCATGTAGATCGAATGAGGCAAATGCGAAAGGTAGCAGAAGTCGGGGACGCCCGAGGAAGACATGGCACGATCAAGTGAATCAGATACTTGAGTCGGGCCATGTCAAGAGTCAGAATAATAGAAGAGTATGTATGAGACGACGCATGAAACAAAAGAGGGATGCCACAGCTCTACTGCCTCCAGGGGCAAAAAAAACACACATTTCAAAGGAATAACGAGAATCAATTATTTCCGTAAAAATATAAAAAAATATTTTACAAGAATAACTAAAAATTTCCGCGTACATTTTAACGAGAGCCATAAAAATAACTCTCTTCAAAGAAAAAAGGTTAATCAATTAATAATTTTCACCTTAACTTCATCAATTAAACTTTTTTCATCATCTACGTCACAAATTCAAGCCAAAATAAAATTTCTCTGAAATTAGCTTCAGTTCATTTTTATTATTCGATATTCTACTAACGTCATATCAATAGATTTCAAAATTTCCGCACAGGCAAATTTTTCATTGAGGTAATTTTTCTCGTCTGTTATGACTACAATATAAATTCTTGGAAAAAAAGCTAAAATAATTATAATTTGCTATTAATGTAATGAAAACTATTATTCCTAGATTTTGTGGTATCACAGGAAGATACTTGTTTCTGTTTAAATGAAATGTATATCGTAGTTAGTACGGAAGCATTAGGGATTTGAAGAAATGGTTTGTTTTAGAGGTGAAGCGTATTTACTAGAACAGATGTTTGGAACAGATATTTCAAAGAGACTTTCGTACTTAGTATTTGTTCTTAAGTATTGCGCGTCTTGCGCGTCTTGCGAGTATTGCACGTCTTGCGAGTCTTGCGAGTATTGTACGTCTTGCGAGTATTGCACGTCTTGCGAGTATTGGACGTCTTGCGAGTCTTGCGAGTATTGCACGTCTTGCGAGTATTGGACGTCTTACGCGTCTTGCTAGTCTTGCGAGTCTCGCGTCTCGCGTATTCATCCGAGGGCGGGGCATATGTATAGGCATCTCGTTACTCGCTTACATAAGAAGAGTGTTTCCCTAATCTTTGAATATTAGGGAAACACTCTTCTTATGTAGGTGAGTAAGCGAGAAAGGATATGATACTGAATTTAGTAGATCGCGATCTCGACTGGTATTGTCAATAAATTCCGACAGTATGCGTCCACCAGTTAAAAAAGGTTTTAGCAAGAGTACAAAAGCATCGCCGGAGACGAGGTCCGGCCGGGCGCTTCCTACCTAGTGTACATAATTAGTGCACGGCTAATGTATTATTTCTCGCTTTCGAAAATTGGAAGCTATCTTGTGCGAACTGTGAACGAAAGTGGCGCCATCTAGAAATAAAATATCATAATAAAAATATTTTCACTGTGTTCTTTGTTGGCATTTAATCTTTGTTGTTGAGATGCACCACCATAATAAAGCTTGGCTTGTGTATGTGGGGGTGTAATATTATGTTCGTTATTTTTACTATGAGTATTCTGTTTATATTTTCAGTGTATTTTTAAGGTGGTATTTAAAATTTTTATTGTTATTTCTAATACTTTCTGATAGTGTATTAAAAAAAATCACTCCAAGATATTTATAGTTGAATTGCACTGTTTTTTTAATTACTTTTTCGAGTTGTGAGAGTTGATGTTTATCTGGGGTTTCTATTATTTTAAAAGGTGCAGTTTTATTTAGACTATTTTCTTTGTAAATTTGTAAAATTACGTGATATAAAAATAATGCATTTAGTTTTCTGACTTTAAATTCTTTAAACAGAAATTCTGATGAATATATGTACCTATATGATTTAAGTGGAATTATTTTTTAATTATTATTTTTTTGAATCTATGATGTATCTTAGTTTCCTCACTCTGTCTTTGAGTACGTTAATGTGTGTGGACGATTTTATCCATTAATTTGTCTACTGTAATGTATAGGTATTTTATTTCTGTTTGGCTTTCTATCACTAAACACAAGATATTGCAGATATGTTGTTGTGTATTTGCTTAGAGTAGATTATAATTTATTTTTCTTTAGTGTTCCTTGTTTTTTATGCAGAATTGTATATAATAATTTTTTTTAAACATAGCGTTAAGAAGTAAATTTATGTCAAACCACTTCTTTTAGTTCATTGATGTATCTGTGTTGGCCATGTTGTTTATTTCCGTCCATGTTTATTAGTACCACTGTGTCGTCCTTTTGTTTCACCTCAATTACTATAAAAGGCAATCTGCATCATAACAAGAGACTTTGCACCTCGGAAAAAAAATCCATTAGATATCAAGGAAATTTAAATTTTAACATTCTAATTTTCATTATAAAATGAAAATTCGCTTTCGTTGTACGGGATGACAGTAATTTAATAATTTAACATCTTGGGGCCTCTTATTTAGGTAGCAAGTTTTCCGTGCTAAGACTCATTTATCAAATTAACTAGGTTAGGTAAGATGAGAATCTCCGAAACCGGTTCGTTCGGAGAGAAATAAATAAAGTTTTAAAAATTTATTTTATTTTGCTCCATTGAAATTGAAATCCTCTAGCAACCCCCCCCCCCCCATAATGGATTTGAAAAGTCGTTGTGGGAATCACATTTTTTTTACGGAAATTACTTTTTTAGAAATTCTCTAACAATCCCCCCCCCCATGTAATGAGCAAGTGAAATACTAGGGAACAGGTATTTGGACTAGGTATTTATTCATACTTGTACCAATTGTTCCAAGTACCAAGAAGAGCTAGTACGACTCACCTCTAGTTTGTTTGGATCAATTGATGTTTTGTAAAGCGAGTGGCGTGGCAAAGGAATGGGCAGGCGGCTGGGCAACTGGGCTGGCAGTGAAAGCAGAGGTCCCCAAACTGTTTTGTCCCGTAGGCTACATTCCGTTTTTTCTGTTTTGGGAAGATCCCTGCTTTCCTAATATTGGTTTTTTGACCGAACTTTCCTTAGATTTCATAATGGGTTTGAATGTATGAGGTATTCTAGATTGTTCAGTACTTGATTCCCCACAATAAGCTAATTCCTTACAATACGCTAATTCCCCACATAATACAATATATACAATATAAACATGAAATAATCAAATCATTTATCCTTGATACAAGTTCTCACTAAAGAAGTTCATTGTTAAATTTATCAACTACATCGGCAAATTAAATGTATGATTCATAGAAGCATTATAAACCATCATAATCTGTAGTATTATTTAGTTATAAAAAAAAAAGTTTTTTCATCATTAAAATTATCTTATATAAAATATTAAAATACAAATCGGACAGTTCCGAACTCCTGCTACTAGCTAATTCCCCGGTACAGCGGTTTCGTACTATGTTAAACCAATACCGAACCAATACCGTAACAATAATGTTGTGATTCTCTGATCACAGTACTTTAAATTTTGGTTTTTATTTTTCACTGAAATTTAAATTTTTAATGCATTTATTTTTAATTCATTTATGTATGTATGTATATTTCTTTCTCATGTTAAATTGTACTGCCTTTATGTATATATGTAAAAGCCCTCTGGGCGTAAAATATAATAAATAAATAATACTTGGAGGGGGGGTTGCTAGGGAATTTATTGAATGTTTGGAGATATTCACTAAAATATTTACTATTTCCCCAGAATTAGACATTATTTGACCCCCATTTACATCACATGCACCCCCGATTTTTTTTTCTTTCATGGACCCCTTGCAGGTTGACTTTGGGAATGACTGGTCTAAAGCAACCCAATTGGGGTATATGGGAAGTCTAAGGTAATAAAATCTAGTCATTTACTACAGAGGTGGCTGTGGTTTTCAAACTCAATATTGGAGTAAATAAAAAAATAAAATAATTATTTAAATTTTTTTACATTTTTCCACACAGGAGTGTGTCCCTATGTCATAATTGGGGATGCTGTGTGGAGGGTCTTTATAAAGAGAGGAAGGAGAGAACATGGGTCTTGAAAAGATCCATGTTGTAAGACGGTAGAAACAGAGAAGAACGAATCGTAGAAGCGAACCGTTCTCAGGTGAAAAATGTCAATCGTGTACATATGTTGGGCGCGCGTTTGACGTGTTTCCCGACTATGCACCGGCGCCAAAGGGATCAGTGACGATAGTTCCTCGGAAAATCTTCCACTGTAATACCGGTAGAAAAGGGACAGCATACCTACCTGACGACAAGAGGAGAATCAATCAAACGGACCGCACGTTTCTGCACAGTCAAGGGTTTTCCAGGTATTTTGGGGCTCCAGACCAGAGGTGGCTGCCAAATTCAAGGAGATATACAAGGAGAGAGTCCTATTGCGAAAATTAAAGTCGACACTGGGCATAGGCGTGGCTTGTGCAAGGCCCCAGGCAAAATTGATTCAGGAAATAAATTATTAATTTGAAATTTTTTTCATTCACCAGATAAAATTACACACTTAACACACATTTCTATTAGTTAAACTGTTCAGTGGAGATACCTATTTATAATTGAACGTTGTTATGAGATATTATGATAGTTCTGTCAAAGGAGTTTTTTGCTTCTTTCACCACCATGCATCTTTGAAATCTTTACGTAATGAATTTTGCAGAATTTCCAAGAACAAAATAATATCCTATATAGGTAATCATAATAGCGAAAGTTTGCCAGCGTTTTTAGAAAAGCAACTAAAACACCTGGAATCCAGTAGGATGAAGAAAAAAAAACGTTCACACAAAACAGAATTCGGTGAAATGAAAAATTTAGGAAAAATTAAATTCGTTGCTAGGCGAAGATGCATGGAGTAAAACGATACAATAAGTTTTTCAGAAAACACGAATAAACTGACTACATTTGCTCCATTACAAATATTATTTTTAGCACAGTTTTGTAGCGCTATAAATAATATTATAGGGAAACTTTTATTAACTCCTGGAAATACGCGGGAATCAATAAAAGTAAAAATAAGATATATTCCCGTGACTGTGAGAAATTGTACCTATAACATATACGTTGTATTAACTATCCCGTAGCCAAATTTATGAATTGTATACACTCACAAATATTATTGCCACCATAACAGGAGTAAAATGTATTTTTCAAACTCTATTTCTTAAATCGGGGTAACTGTTTTTCTTATGTATAGATAGTTTTTTTTCCTTATAATTTTTATGATTCTATTTGTTATTGTATTTTATATATTTTTTATAACTTGATGTATGAAAAAATTTGCTTACATCTAAATAAAGCTTCAAAAACAAAACAAAAACAAGTGGGGGAGTAGATAGTACCCAAAATTAATATCCTCCTATAGCTTAAATACTTGACATATCATTTTAGTATTTTACGTATTCCAGTTTTAACATTAATAATTGACTCAATAATAGGGATTTCTATGGTTTAAAAGCCCATTATTCAGAAAAAATGCACGGGGTCGTCGGAATACCCACTTGGTTACAGACGTTTTGATTGATATCTTGGCCTGTCAAGAGATAATTAAAAACTAGAAGTTCTGTAAACAGTATACCTCGCGTCAAAAAGTATGTTTCTAATTTTCTATTCTCTTCTCTATCTCTAAATAAATAGTATAAAATAAAGTCACTAACCGCGTCTATCTGTTTGTGCGCTTAGTTCTTCTAAACTACCCAACGGATTTTGATAGGGTTTTCACTATCATTTGAAGCATTTCTTCCGGAAAGTTTATTATTTTTTTTTTTTATTAAAAAAGAAAGACAAACATTCCCGGGTTACGAATAAGCTGACAATATTTGAAAATCTCCTACTTCCACCACAGTAAGCTGAAAATATTGCTTGTGTTGTGATGGAGGACTTCGCCAGCCGAGGAATTGAACACACTACGCCTGGGTGGGACCCAAACGCGATGTCAACTCGGCCAACGACAGGTCCGGTTTCCACATATATAAATAATATGTGGAAATTATATTTATAGAAAGTGGAGAAGAGTCTATGTTTTATAATATAGTCTGTCTAATAGTATATAATCTAGTCTAATAGTTTAAAATAAGGTCGCTAATCGCGTCTGTCTGTTTGTGCGCTTAGTTCTTCTAAACTACCCAACTATAACTAACCTGCGAGATTTTTTATTATTCTAAATCAAAAAAAGCCCTTTAAACTCTGACGAAACCGGGAAGTAACATCAAAAATAAATATTATAAAGTGAATGTTGCTGAAAAATTTGGATGAAATTATACGAAATTTCGGAAAAAACAGTGTTATTTCCCAAAACTTGGGTTTTTTCAGGTCATGTTTAAGGTTGTAAATAACGAAACAAAAACATTGTTAAGTGAACATTACTGCGTGGGCTGTTAGTAATGCCATTGATGAGGTTAGATAGAGTTGAATGGCGTGTACCGGGTGACACACAATAAGTAGGAAAAACAAAAGTGAAAAAAGATTAAAATATAAAACGATAAAAAGCTGTTTGTATTAATTTGTCTGTTTATTCATAAGCCGAAAAGCTTAAAATGAAATCACTACTTCGACTATTCTTACTACCAACAGATTTACATTATGAAGTCGATTTGAGTATAATTCACCTATTTGGTCCACTTTATATAAAGTTCACTCCAATAATATAGAAAGAGTTCAGCACAAATTTCTTAAGAACGCAAATTTTAAGCTCAGAATTCCCATTGATTACATTAATTATGTAAGTTTGGTGAATCAATTACATCTAATAATATTGTCTGACTGAAAAATTATTTCAGACCTGGTTGTGTTACACAGAGTCATCAAAAACTTAATTGATAGTCCTGCCATCGTTGCCTCTATTAAATTCCATGTGCCGACTAGGAATACAATACAAAATATAAAATTCTTCTGCAATACATACACGACTAACTATCAGACACACTCACTGACCAATGATCTGGACGACAAGTATGGGGGTGCTATTGATTTATTTATTGACTCCATTTATAGAACTAAGCATTATCTATACCAACACTTTGTTGAATCCTACAAATTAGAGTAGCGTTGGTAAATTAGTTTTAATGTTTTGTCTTATATGTAGTGTTGTTGTAATTTCTTTTTTAATTTATGTTACTCTTACGTTTAAATAATATTTCTTCAAATTTAGTTTTTTTTATGTTAATTATTTCTTAATATTTTCTCATTATACTTGTTATCATAATTTTACAATTGTGTATTTTGTACCTACTTTACAATGGATTACATCTATTTACTGTCAGTATCTCCTGTATAATACAGATATTCTCATATGTTCACTGCATCATGTATCACTTTTATGTAAAAGCCTTTTTAGGCGTATATATATGATATAATAAATTTCAAAATACACGCTTTTGATACATTGAAGCTTTTCCTATTGTTTCGCTTGAGTAGAATTAAAAAAATGTTAGTTACTTTATAAAAAAACAAGCGTTAACTACTAAAAAATGTATTTGTTCATTACAAGTGTATGAACGCATTTAAGAAACAACTTAAAAAAATACAATATTATCGCTAAGGTTATCTATCTGTGACAGTTTCCCTTGATTAACTTTTTTCTTTCTTGTAAAATTATTAAAATAAATAAAAAAAACTTTTGCTATTGAAGTCGAGCGTTTCTAACCATGGTTTGCCATGCGATTTGTATGCCTATTACCTTTATTCGTGATGATATAAGTATATACGCATTTTGGCTTCTGGATTTATCTTGAGTGAGACACAAATAGATAAATGCGAAAGGCGTTTTAATTGATTTCAATTAATATATAACATGATCTCATATTTTGGAGATAATTTACACAAACCTAAGCGCTGAAAAAAAAAATTCATTAATTATTATACTAAACATACTGAATTACCGTCCCGAAAGGATTAACGCGCGAAACGCGATAACATATCTGCATTCATAAACACATACTTGCCCTGATGATGGACACTGTAAGGTTGACAGAAGCGTTGGTCAAAGAAGAAAGCGCAGCACGGCGTAATAACCCAAAAATAATCACAATAATACTTTTGGCCATAATAAACTAAAATCATATTTGAGAGAATTGCTCTGAGCCAGACTATGGAATAACAAATTTTATGCAGAAGGATGTGGGGAGGTAAGGAGATGAGAGAGAGAGAGGAATGTTAGGAAGTACCTGGTCAATCTGATCTCAAAACGGTGTTCTCGAAATCTCAAAATGTTTTGATTTTGAAAGGGAAATACTGAAAATATCTACAGCTCAAATACAGGGTTTTCCAATAAGAAGTGTTATTTTGATATTCAATCGTAAAAGATCAATGGTTTCGTTGCTTGTGTGGCACGTAGCGCCGTCTTGTTGAAATTAAACGTTGTCCAGATCAATACCATCCAATTCCGGCCATAAAAAATTATTAATCATCTCTCGATAGCGCAATCCATTCACCGTAATTGTTGCTCCAGCCTCATTTTCGAAAAAGTAAGGTCCAATGACTCCGCCGGACCATAAACCGCACCAAACAGTCACACGTTGAGAATAGAGAGGCTTTTCAAATAACTCTTGGGTTTTCCGCGCCCCAGATGCGACAATTTTGATTGTTGACGAAGCCACCGAGGTGGAAATGGGCCTCATTACTCAAGATGATTTGCATTAGATTCACTCAAGTAAATTTTAATAATTTCAATGCGTAGTTGAAGCGTGTATCGTTCCATTTTTATTAATGGCGTAGTTTCTACATGTCAAATGTCAAAAAATGACAGCTTCAAAAGTATCATCTACCGAAATAGCGGGCTATTCAAAATAACACCTCTTATTGGAAAACCCTGTACATACAGGCAAAGATACGAATACAGCTTCACACTAGAGGTAATTAATTTAACTAATCATCGCGCCGTTTCTCGGATGGGTAGGCAGAGTTGATGAACTGACACTAAACTCTGTCTAGGAATACGCTATTTACTTCAGTCATTCTGACTCTTGACTCTTGACTCCTGACTCCGACTCCCGAATTCGACTCAACGACTCAAGCATTTAATTCACCTGGTCAGGCGTATTTCCTTTTCCATGTTCAATAGGAGGCAGTACTAGAGTTTAGAAAGAGAATTAGCGAAACAAACCCGTGCGTGTTTTAATGCAGTGTTGCCGTACTGCCTCCCGTTGAACACGGAAAAGGAAATACGCGGTCGGGTCATGTCTTCCTCGTAATAATTAACAAATGAATTAATTATTAACGAAGAAAATAATTAAATTAATTAATGAAAGACTTGGTAGAATAATAGATGGACTCACCCGGTACGTAATCGCTATCGCTCTGCCGCCAATTAGATAAATATTCCCGAAAAACAGGCGATTATACGCGCGGGGAAATAAACACAATGTAACACCGAAATAGAACCGTGCGTTAACTTAAGAGGAACGACTACGGCCAAAATACCCAACCAAACCGAATGATCTTTCTTTAAAACATAGGTATAGCAATTTTTCAAATAACGCCTGTGTGGCGTTAATGTAAAAAAATATATAACTAGTAAGAATATATATATTTTTACTATTTTTTATTTTATGCCATGCATGTACTTAAAATGGCAGAATGGTGCTACTAAATGAAATCTTTAGATCTCTTGACATTTTCAGCATTGGCCTTTAAGGTTTCAAGTGTCATTTTACGCAAGGACTCTAAAATGTATAAGTGTTAAATGTTTAATTTACTTATCTAAAATGATGTCATGTGCCTTATAATATGATTATATTAATACTTAAGAAAAATATATATTTTGTATAATGCCTCTTATATCTGAACTCCTCAGTTAAACTCACACAAAACGATTTTTCAGAGGAAGAATTTTTGAAACATATTTAAACCCTCAAGGGTAAAAGCTTCACAAAAGCTACGATAGAAAAAAGAATAGGAACAAAGCTCGTCGAAATGGAAACGAAAATATTAATTTAGAAATTAAAAGATTCTTGAGAAAAACTGAGAGACGAAATAGAAAATAAAGAGAATATTTTCAAAAGAAGTTAGCTACTACAGGACAGCTGTTGAATAAGGTTTATATATATATGCTCACCGATAGATGGCACTAGCTGTCGAATATTGTAGAGACCCAGAGGATAAAAAATAAGGTGGGAACCTCAAGGTCGGGGTTCATATTATTCCAACAGACTGCTAATTAAGAATCGGAGCCATTGTTAACCTATCACATTAAAAGTCCAAGTGTTTTGTTGAAGCCGGAGTTTTATTTAATAAGATAGTTCATAAGAAACCAGAGAGACTAAATTACTCAAGAATCTACATGATGCAAATGATAAACCAGAAAATCACAAATTAAATGCAGTTTTAATGCAAGTATCGAGAATCCACTTACATGGAAAAGTGACATAACGTCACCGCTACAAATAATATTGTATGCAAATATTTTTGTACAAATCGCACAATATACCTAATAATTTGTATTAATGTGTGATGTACGGGGCTTGTTTACGACGGTAAAAATGATATCATTCCGTTTGGAGTGTTTGATAAAATCAGAATTACGTCAACAGCGATGTTTTGTACGTATTACCATTTTGTGGTTACATTGGTAAATAAGGAATATAATACAATCACCAGGAATCAACAAATGCTCGGAACATCAGTGTAACAAATACAAGAAACAAAGGGAGTTATGGTACGGAACCGTACCGACTGTCGCCGAGCTATGAATAAACTCTAATATTAATTAGAACTAGTCTAGATAGAGAATATTCACCCAGATGGCTGTGGAAGATCGACTGGAGAGCTAGGCATTCACAATACAGTCTGCATGTAAAAAAGTGTGTTAGGTGAAGAATTTAGACAGATATGCCAAGCGTCGATCACATAAACCAATGAATAATTTTTTAATGATAAACTAATGTTTATAAGACATGGTTTTAGGCATAGCATAAAGGAGAAATCCCGAGTAAAAATAAATGCGGAAGATATTTTCAATTTGTATTGATATTTCACGCGACTAATTATTGCTTATAATTATTTGTTATCCTTTATGTATGCTATGCATAAAACCTTGTCTTATAAACATAAGTTTATCATTAAAAATAATAATATTTGACAAGTCAAAAATATTTCACCAATAAATGAAGATATTAATGTCTCGACGCCATCAAGTGAGAAATTTAGCACTAACAAAGCCTTTCCTACAAAAAATAAAGTTGGTTGTTTACAGGTGGAAAAATATAATAAGCAGTAATTGTTGATTGAGGTACTAGTACATGTTGAATCATTTGGCGGGTTGGAAATAAGCCGACATAGCTCAGTGGTTTCAGAGCATCTGACCGGACATCAGAAGGCGCGGGTTCAATTCCCGTTGGCGGCATTTATTTTTACTCGGGAGATATTTTAAATTTGTATTGATATTTCAGGCGACTAATTATTGCTTATAATTATTTGTAAACCAATTCAATTAAATAATGGCTGACATGTCTTGAGAGCAAACAACCGGCCGTCACCATCACAGATCTTGTACTGTCATATGGGGTTGAGATTTTAAAACGATTTTTTCTGTAAACGTTGTTGGATACATGGCGTGTAATTTGAATCGATCTTCAAAAAAATAGCGTATCCTAAGACACTTTGAACGTGTTGCTCGCCAAACTGGCAACTCAAACCTGGAGAAATTCATAGTCATTAGCAAAGTGGAAGGCATGAGAAGCAAATGAAGATTGCTAATGCGTTGGAATGACCAAAGTATCACTGGCGTCTGGAACCTCGGTTTTCTTGGCTCTCCGTGCAGAACAGGACAGCAAGGAGTGAAGAGCCTTGTCCAGCAGAGAAATTAGATTGGGTATCACGATCCTCAACAGCGATCAACGAAGAAACGTATAAGTGGAAGGAGAAGAATAATTCTTTGCCCATTTTTGTTTGTTAATGTCACCTCTACCTCCACACTGCACGGAGAAAAATGATTATTACTAATTTATTAAGAGTATCTTCAAATTATTGGTTAAAAACGGGATTGCAGGCATTTACAGATAAGTTTCCTGATAAACTTTTAGTAAATTACGAATATGTAAATAATCACGATGTCGGCGGAGGTGTTCATGTAAATCCGAATATTTTCGCGTTTCGTCATGATATATTGTCAAGGCCCAATGCACGTATTCCGATGTCACGATAATATATTCGTAAGTTTAACAGGTAACCTGATAATTATTTCGTTAAGGCCTGCAATCCCGATTTTAACCGGATTACCAATAATTTGAAGAGATTCTTTAGATAAATTAATATTCATTTTATTTATGAATTTTCGGGAAATCGACAGTTTACATTTATTTCAGTTTGTACATTAGTATTATATAGCCAAAATAAAAGCAATTATGTTAAGTACTTATTTTAAATAATGTGTGTAAAATAAGTACTGTATTATGACTAAGCAGCATTATTCAGACTAAATCGTTAAAAAAACTGGTTATTACACACCCGATTATCGACTGGAATTATGGTTGCCAATAAAAAAGACATAACTTAATATTTATTACCGCTCATTGGACCTTTGTTTTGCACTTAAAGATGTCGTTAAAGTCGCGTAATCGATTTACTGCACAAACGAAAATAACCTAGAAAATTAACTGTTAAATACAGCACTTGCACAGCGATGGAAATACGTATGGTTGTAAAGCTTAAGATCTGGATTATTATGTGTAATGTGTGAGTAAAGTTAGTTATTGCTTTTACGACAGGTGGAGTTAGTGTGCAGAAAGCGATGCGCGTGCACGCCAGAATACGAATGGTTCCGAGTATTTCCCGAACCTAGCCGATCATAGGTAGGCGACTCAATTAGGGAGCCGCTCTTGGGAGAATAATTTAGAGCTTAGAGCCTGATAAGTGATTATTGAAGAAGGAAAAGTTTATTATTCTCATTCGTGTCATTCTCATTTACCCGTTCAACGTTTTCATTTCATTTAGGTCTGATAATCGAGACTCGTGATATACTTTATTTACCCTATCATCATATGTCTCTGTCAACCCGTCGATAATAATCTATTATCGAATCAGCGAAATGTCCAACACAATATAATAAATAGACATAAACGCAGCCAAAAGCTTTTAAAAGCAAGAAAAACCAATTAGCATAAAGCTACCTTGCCAACTACAAAAAAGATCAAACTAAATTATTTTGGCATATGTCCAACAAAAATGTCCAAAAACTGTGAAATATTTCTAAATGATAAATATTCCAAATCTACTATTAAAACTCTAGACTTATGAATAATCCACAATAATATCTAAAGACCAAAAAAGTTACTAAGACCAAACCGTATTATGAGTAAAAGTATTAAAAAACGACAACTGACCACATTCTGGAATTTTAATATCTTCTTTATCTTGTTCTTGGTCGTTTTTATCACATTCTGGTTTCTCTGTTTCAACTTCGATCTTTTCAGATTCTTGTGGAACCGCTTCTTCGTCTGCGCCATGATTAGTTTCATTTAACTCATCTACTTTCACTACACTATTCGCTTCTCCACCTTTCACTGCATTAACCTCTTCACTTTCAACTTTGGCACAGTCCGTGTCGTCGACACTTTCCTTCACTTCCACATTTTCTTCAGTAACTTCAACACTTTCTTCAACTACTTCAACATCCGTTTCTTCAATGTGGCTCCCGATGTCTTCTGCACTAGTATCGGCACTTTCGGCTTCTATTGGATCTTTTTTGATTTCCTCAGAAACAGGTTCATCATTTTCTGATTTAGTATCTTCAACTTTATGAACTTCTTCGTCGGAGATTTTAATTACATCATCGCAGTTTTCGACTAATTCCGCACTGCTTTCAACTTCTTCATCGCAGTTTTTGACTATATCCACACTACTTTTAACTTCTCCATCGCAGTTTTTGACTACTTCCACAGTGCTGTCAACTTCCGCATCGCAGTTTTGTACTATCTCCACACAGTTTTGAACTTCTATTATAGTACCATTGACTTCTTCAGGTGGTTTCACTTCTTCAATGTCGGTTTTGAGTGCTCTGACATCAGTTTTATCATCAACTTCAATGGTTTTGACTTCTTCAGAATTGTCCTTGACTTCCTCTCCACCTGTTTTTTCTTCTTCTGCAACTTTATTGACTTCTTGCGTACCTTTCTTAACCTCTTCTGTGTCGTTCTTAATCGCCTCTGCAATGTTTTTAACATCGTCTACGTCTTTCTTAATGTCTTCTACGCTGGGTTTAGCACTCTCTACTGGTACATCGATGCTAGTCTTACTTTTGGTGTCAGTCTTACTTCCTTTCCCTTCTTTCTTACGTTTCTTCGCCTTTTCTCCGGAGGACGGTCTACTGTCTTTCCTGAACCACATTGTAAAAGTCTGTCCTTTTCAAATGGGTAAATTTCAATAAACAATTGAACACGTTCAAATTTTCCATCCGTATAAATATTTATTCTACTTCAAGCGATGAATAGCATGTATTATTAATAAATATCCTAGTAAAATAAATAAGATAGATAGATAGATATATTAACACTATAAAGATTAAAATAATACAAAATAAATAAAGGATTATAATAATATATTTCATAAAAGCAAAAAATAATATTTATGATGTGTAAAGGATGTGTATTGTGGTATAATATATATTATTATTTGTTAGTAAACATTTTTATAATGCAGGTATAATATTTCGTAGCGAGTTGATAATGATTTTTTGTGTAATTTTTTCATTTTGCAAAAAAAAAATTGCGTACAAAATAAATATGCCTATTGAATTCCAACTTCAACATTCTGTAATACTCAACTTATTTCTCAGAACAATGCGCTTGAAAATTATCGAAGAACCCCACCTGGAAAACATTTAGGAAAAAAATCAACGATTTTCAATGCGTCTTAGCTAAATAAAAGCTTTGTTGGAATGACAATAGATGGTTCTAGAGGTATTATAAAGGAAAAAACAGGTAAATTAATACGAACGGATAAATTAAGTACAAAAAGAAAATTATGAATATTTAGAGTGTTCGTCACACAATAGACCCAACTTGGAGGCCGTGGAACTATGTCACGATTAAGTGGGAATGTTTTGATCTCATGTGAAATTGTGAGGTTAAATAATGTAGGTTGGAAATTATCCGGCTAATCTAGCTTTGGCTATGAATCCATGACACCTGGGTGGAGAATTCAACGCATTTGTAAACTCAGTTACCAACAGCTATATAAAATTTATATTTATCATTATCTTGCAAGAAACTTTTAACTAACTGACTAACCATTACGCCGTTTCCCCGCAGGGATAGACAGAAAGGACGAACCGCCAAACAACTCGGTCTTGGCACACACTCCTTGCCTCATTCACATTCATACAACGTTTAATACACACTCTTCTATAATTCTGACTCTTGACATGGGCCGACTCAATGTCTTCCTCGGACTTCCCTCATTTCTTCCACCATTCACATTTATTTTTATTTTATTTTATTTATTTATTTTATATATATAAATTACAAACAATAAAAAACAAAATGAGCCTTTGTCTGTCCAACTGGGAAGGATTCCCGTTTCAGGACAGCCAAATTGTGTATTTAGTACATAATATTCTTACAATGGAATGGCGATGCTGTCAAAACAAATTTTGAGAACATTGTTGATTGCATTCGAAGTGACAGGATGGTTTCTTTATCCTTGAAAGAATCGCAAACATGTAATTTATTACCAGGGTCAATTTGGATAGCATAGTAATTGCATTCAGAACAGATGAATGGTTTCTTTCGGGACATCACAAGTCTGAGATTCTTTCCAGGGCATTTTGGAGAATATTTACAATTGTATAGTTAGAATTTCCACATTTATAAATCAGTATAAGACATATGAATTCTGTAGTACTTTTTTTTAGAATTTCTTAGGTGATAGAAATTACACATTACTAGACCAGAATATATGCCGTATGACATATGAATTTCCAATTTTAAAATTTCGAATCTTTATTTATTAAATGGCTAGTAATTTGTGTCATATATTCTCCTTACACTCCTTTCTTCGTTCATTCGCTCTACATGCCCAAACCATCTAAGCGTCCATTTCTTAATCTTACTCATTGCAAACATTTTTTATAAATTTGCTTTTTCATAGTAGATATACTTATTCCAGTATTATTTACCCAAGTATTTAATTATTCATAACATATGGATTCCGTTGGCAAACAAACAACAATTATGTCACCTTTAATGTGCAAAAACCTGTGTTGACTTAACTTATTTGGTACCTACTTCGAATTGAGTACTCCATTAGATCATCAAAACTAAACGCTTATTACCATCTGCAGGAAAGAAAAAACGCTCATATTAACTAACTTGTAATGATGTAATTAATGAATGTTATTTCACCGCAGCGATAGGAAGAGATGATGGAATGCTACATAACTGGGAGGATGGAATACTGCATACATTACTTAAGATCTGTTCCTGAAGTCCTGGGAAGACCCAAAACGCATCGAGAACGCCTAATTACGGAAGCAATTGAAATCCACTAAAATCCTATTTATATTAATAGCGACGACGGGGTTAAGCTTAATAGTTTTTGTTATCTGGTACTTGACGGCTACACCACAACTAAACGCCGAAACCCACATTAATTTACTCATTATTATAGTGAAATGCCGTCCATAAAAGAATTAGCGGGCGCTATACGGTATCACTTCTACATACCTAAACACCCACTTCACCACAATCTACCTATTTGTCCCGATGATGGACTATGTAACGCTGTCTTTGACGTTTGTTAAGAGGAAGCTACAAGCCAAACATGTTTATATTCTTGGTATTACTTACAGCGTAGGTAATAGGCATTAAAATCGCTTGACAAACGGAGTTTAGAAACGTTCGATTTCAAGCAAAAAACTGGTTATTACTTATTTTGTAAATAATTTTATAAGAAAGCAAAAAAGTTAATCAAGTGAAACTATCACAGATAATCTTAGCTATAATACTGTATTTTTTTAAAGTTGTTTCCTTTACGCGTTCATACATTTCTATTGAAAAAATATTTTGTGTAGTAGTTTGCATTTATATTTTTTATTGAGTAATTTATTATTTTATTTGTATTCTACTCAAGCGAAGCTATAGGAAATCCTTCAATTTAACTAAAGCATATTTTTTGGTTTTCATAATGTACACCAATTCGTTATAAAGATTAATCAAAATAGTTATTTGGCATTAAGCTTCGCCTTAAAGAAGGAGGAAGTGCATAATAACCCAAAAATCAATCACGATAAAACGTTTAACCGTTCAAAATCATATCATATCTGACGTAAAACCAAAATTATCTAGTGAAAGTTGCAAAAAAAAATTATTGATGTTAAACATCTTTTGGAACGAGGGTTAAACCGAATATTGCGTAGCAAGCGTGGCAAAACTCTGTGCAGTATATTTGCTTAAATTCGCACTAAAATTAGCAATGGATCTAATCAAAATGACAATGAATTTATAAATTTTAGTATATTTGTTCGTGTATATTATAATAACAATAAAAAAATCATTTTATTATCAAAAAAAAAAAAAAGACTTGTTTACTTGCATTTTAACTTCATTCAATAAAAAATAATTTCGATGTTTCACATCTGCCTCGCGTCTCGCGACGGATGTTTTTTTGTTTTCTTCCCTTTTGGAATCATCCAAAAAGAACATAAAACGTATTGAAATATCTGTAAGCTAGTGGGAGCAGTATAGTAGATATCTAGGAGTAAGAAATCTCGAATCAGGCAATAAAAACCTAATTTATCGCTATTTTGGCCTTGACTGTACCGACTACAGACTGGAAGGAGCCGGCTTTAGTGAAAAAGAAAATAATAATAAACGGTGGGTAGAAAGAAGTGGAAAAAGTAATACAGTAGTATCTCGATTCACGAAGTAGTATTAATTTAATTATACGCGCCCTTTTTACATAGGAATAGTAAAATTATACAATTTTTTCTTCTTATTTTTTTAATGATAAAAATGTTTAGAAGACAAGGTTTTAGGCATAGCAAAAAGGAAAACAAATTATTATAAGCAATAATAAGTAATATTAGCTTAATTATTAACTTACAATAATTTTTTATCCTTTGTGCTATGCATAAAAAACCTTGTCTTATAAACATTAGTTTATCATTAAAAAAAAATAATATTGGACAAGTCAAAATATATTTCACCAACAAATGTAGATATAATATGTCTCGACGCCATCTAGTGAGAAATTTAGCACTAACAAAGCCTTTCCTACAAAATAAAGTTGGTTGTTTACAGATGAAAAAAAAATAATAAGCAGTAATTGTTGATTGAAGTACTAGTACATATTGAATTATTTGGCGTGTTGGAAATAAGCCGACGTAGCTCAGTGGTCTCGCACCTGACCGGACATCAGACGGCGCGGGTTCAATTCCCGTCGGCGGCATTTATTTACTCGGGAGATATTTTCAATTTGTATGGATTTTTCTTATAATAATTTGATATTTTTTCTTCTTTTCTTCTTCTCACAACTGCTGTGTTTATTTAGTGGTAAAGTCAAGATGTCCCCTGACCTGACTAGGTATAATTATTTTCATCCATTAGTATTATAGTACCTACTTATAATTGAAATAAATCCCTACTTCTAGGACGGGTTCCTTCAAAGAATTCTAAAAAAGAAATGAAAGTTAAATTAAAATTTGATTGAAATAAATTTTATTTTAAAAACTTTTAAGGCTTATACCCACCAATGTAATATATCATTAAATAATATTAAATATTCATTTATACTTTCAGAAAGAGTCAATAGGTGTCTCATATTAATACAAAATCAGATATGTTTATCCGAGACACTATCTAGGATACAAATAATTCATTTGGAACTTTGTAATCATTCGAAAAGATGGCTACCAAAAATATGGGAAAAATTAGTTGCAAGACAGTATTGTTAATTTTGAATTTGATATATGAGATCGACAAAAATGACGTATAATAATTAGGTCCCAATGACCGAGTGGTTAGAGGCGTTGTCCCGGTAAGACAGAGATCGTGGGTTCGAATCCGAGTTAAGAGGAAGCTACAAGTCAAAAATGTGTATATTTTTTGTATACCTTACTTTGAAGTTAATAAGCATCAAAATCGCTTGACAAACGGAGTCTAGAAACTTTCGATTTCAAGTGCAAAACTGGTTTTTATTTATTTTGTAAATAATTTTATAAGAAAGCAAAAAAGTTAATCAAGTGAAACTGTCACAGATAATCTTAGCTATAATACTGTATTTTTTAAAAGTTGTTTTCTTTATGTGTTATGATTTTATTGTATAATGTGGCAAATTAAGATATTTATAAAATTATCGAAAAAATTTTTAATATTTTTGCCTGAACATCCACAAAATAAAATAAAAGGCACTTTTTGGCCATGTTTTTTTCTTGCATAAATCAAAACAGGCGGATGGTGTTAAGCGGGAATTTAAACCTTATCGCCATCTACGCAAGGGTTGTTATTGATAGTGGCTAAATTTAAAATATTACACGACGTAGTGCATCGCCTTAACTGAAACTCGTGCGTCAAATTACTAATTCGTCATATTATTGCAAATTAGTCCCTCGTAAATACACTATAAAGATAAGATTTTTTTTGTAAACATGTCCTTATTTTTACTGCTTCATTTTGGAATTACTGATAATCTTCTTTCAAACTAATGGTAAATATAACTTTAGCACATTTCTTTTGAAAAAGAAGGCAATTAATTAAAAAATGTTCACGTATAAGATAAGGTTTTATGATTACAAATTTTATTAAATCAGTATCAGATTATTTTATGATAAAGAAAAAAAAATGTACCGAAGCAGCCAAAACTCTAGAAGGGTGAGCTGTAGCGTTATGAAATTTGCACAGATTTTCTGTTTGGAATTACTAAATAATCAGTCAGTTTCAATCATTTAAAAAAATATATAAACTCCGCACAAAAATTTCATCTTTAGGGATGCTGTGTAGAGGGTCTTTTTGAGTAGATGAAGGAGTGAATGTGCGTCTTGGAGAGACTCATGTTGTAGGAGGGAGGAAACAAAGAGGTCGGCAAATCGTTCCACAGCTGAACTGTTGAATTCATGAACGAGACGTAAAAACGACGCGTTCTCATGTAACAAATAATGCTGGGCGCGCAATAGGCGTGTTTCCCGACTGCAGAGGTGCCGAAAGGGTCAATGATGATAGTTCTTAGGAGCATCTTCCATTGAAATACCAGTAGAACAAGGACAGCATTCAAACCTAAAGATTGCAATCCGTTTGTCAATATAGGGGAATCTATAAAGCGGACAGTAGTTTTCAAGTAGTTTGGGACTCCAGACCAGAGATGGCTACTACATGAGCGCTTCGAAATATTTAAATAAAAGTAAAAAAAATTGACATCTTGCCAAACTGCTTGTTCATTCTTTCTATTTTTTTTAAATATAATTTCCAAACCTGGCAGAAAATAAATTTACTTTGGTACACCCGGTATATTTTTGTGAAGTTTATTTGCTGTTTGTATATTCGGATTAAGACTCGTACACTTAATACCTTCAGAATATATAGCGGCTAAGAATAAGAAGGTGACTCATACGACCGATATGCTTTTACCGAGGTGGGCAGTAGCAGGTAGACCCAAACCACCGTAAGATTGCCGGTGGACCCATCCGCATGTGTTTATTTGGAAAGTAAAAATGTTGTAATTAATTTAAGGATCTATTGTTCCTGATTTTACCGCTAGGAACGGCCGTCAGAACATAATGTGACAAATTAAATAACACTACGAAAAATTACAAACTCTGATCAACGGGATTCATGTAGACCAATTTTTATAAATCTCAAACTTCTGACAGTGACGGACATATATATAATGGAGTAATGCCTGTTAGTACGATCATCTCCAGAAAAGTTCCCACAAAAAAACTCAACACAAACACGCTACAAGGTTCACAGAAAACTTATTAATCCCAAAAGCAAACAAATCTATATTTCAAAAAGGACCACACTACATGGCCATTTAAGTATATAACAACCTCCCACTTAGCATCAAACAAATAAGCGACATACTTAAATTTAAAACATTTCTTTTGAACAAATGTCACTACACCTTAAATGAATACCTTACATAAATTAAATACCTCTGATTTTTTAATTTTTATTTACATACATGTTAATATGTAATTGTTGGGTTATGTAATATAATGTGTATTTGATGGGTTAACTGTAAGAAATAGGATGTAACCTATAAGCTATACCCTTTTTACTCTGTATTTTTGTGCAATAAATATTTTTTTAAATTTTGAATTACTCCAAAATATTTTTTAAGTAGTAATGATGCTAAGATTAATTACGATTGCGATTATACTAATAAATGATTATATTAATACTGTCAAAATTAAAATCAAGAAAGGTTCGGCCGCTTTTAATAATTAAAATTGAGCTGATGCTGAAAATACCCTTAGCGCGTTGTCCCACGGGTCGGTAAGCAATTGACATAAACCGAATGCCGCAAGACCCAGCGCAGAAAATTAAATTAGCTATAGTAAGGTCTGCAGTCTGCTGCGCAGTTCCGTGTGGAACTTTTCTGTGCAGGGTCTTACAGCATTCGGTTTATGGCGATTGCTTACCGACCCGTGGGACGACGTGCTAAGCTTCTAGCTCCCTGACCAGGCCAGTGAAATTGATAATCTGTTAAGCCCCGGCATTCCAAATTTCCACCAGATTTATAAATTTCTCTTAAACACTTTTAAGTTTTTAATTTCACAAAAAATACATTATTTTTAAAGATAATATTTGTAGGGCCGAAAAGGTAAATTACTATCACAGAAAAAAATCTCAAAAATATGTTCAGAAAATTATTAAAAACACATTATTTAGCATGTTATGGATGTGAAAAAAATCACAGTGTTTCTTTAAATGCAACTTAAGCATTTGTAGAGCGATTATTGCTCCATTTTAAATGAGTCATGTTTTATTAAATATTATCACAATTTTCTCTAGATTATTAGCGTTTTTTTAACATCAGCGCGATCCAACATTCGTATTTACGTATCTCTCTTCCAAACCATCTTCTTCTTATTTTTTTCTTAAAGAATGATATAAGATTTTTGATCAAATTCAACCAAAGTAAGATAAAATTGTCCTTAGTTCTTGCACACAGAACCGATGACAGAAAACTTACAACTGTTCGGCGTTGAGGCGAAGCTAAATGCCAAATCACTATTTTGATTAACCTTTATAACGAATTGGTGTACATTATGAATACCAAAAAATATGCTTAAGATAAATTGAAGGTTTTCCTATCGTTTAGCTTCAGTAGAACACAAATAAAAAATAAATTACCCAAAAAAAAAATATAAATGTAAACTACTAAAAAAATTTTTTTTCGATAGAAATGTATAAAAGCATAAAGGAAACAACTTTTACAAAATCCATTAATATAGATAAGATTATCTGTGACAGTTTCACTTGATTAACTTTTTTGCTTTCTTATAAAATTATTTACAAAATAAATTAAAACAAACAGTTTTTTGTTTGAAATCGAAAGTTTCTAGACTCCGTTTGTCAAGCGATTTTAAAGCCTATTACCTACAATATAAGATATACCAAGACTATATAAATTTTCGGCTTGTAGCTTCCTCTTAACAAGTGCATTGTTTCGTCTAAAGCCGCCAGGTTCGCTGGTTCGTTTCCGGAACCGCCGTTAACAAGTAACGTGTGTGGCGAGACATCACGACACGACCAATATCCATTTCCGCTCAAAATATTCATAGCTGTAATGACCAGCATACTAATTAGCCAAATAATGGCGGTATTGTAGATATTGAATACTGTATGGATGGAGTTTAGATACGAGACGTCGAGGAATTTTATTATAAGATCGGATATCTTCATATATAAATAAATATAAAATAATATCTACATATTTCTACTATACAAAAATAAACTCGCTATCAGCTTCTGTCTGTTTGTAAAGCAACTGTCTAAGCTACGCAACGGATTTTGAAATACTTATCACTGTCATATATATTACATGCATAGTACAGGGTTTTCCAATAATAGGGGTTATTTTGATATTCAATCGTAAAAGATCAATGGTTTCGTTGCTTGTGTGGCACGTAGTGCCGTCTTGTTGAAAGTAAACGTTGTCCAGATCAATACCATCCAATTCCGGCCATAAAAAAATATTAATCATCTCTCGATAGCGATCCATTCACCGTAACTGTTGCTCCAGCCTCATTTTCGTAAAAGTAAGGTCCAATGACTCCGCCGGACCATAAACCGTACCAAACAGTCACACGTTGAGGAAAGAGAGGCTTTTCAACAATAACTCTTGGGTTTTCCGAGCCCCAGATGCGACAATTTTGCTTGTTGACGAAGCCACCGAGGTGGAAATGGGCCTCATCACTAAAGATGATTTGCATTTGATTCACTGAAGTGAATTTTAATAATTTCAATGCATTGTTGAAGCGTGTATCGTTCCATTTTTATTAATGGCGTAGTTTCTACTTGTCAAATGTCAAAAAATGGCAGCTTCAAAAGTAACATCTACTGAAATAGCGGGCTATTCAAAATAACACCTCTTATTGGAAAACCCTATATATTTATAGAAAGTAGAGAAAAACAGAGCAACGCTGGGTACACGTCAGCTCGTATAAACTGTTTAATATAAAATCTAAAATTAATAAAGCTGACAAGCAGTCGACAGAAAATTGGTATGTGATGTATTTTTCTCTTAAAATCAATAATCAGGCCTGCATGATTGCATTTAAGAGGAAGCTTGAAGCCAAAAATCTGTATATTCTTGGTATACAAACGGAGTCTAGAAACGTTCGATTTCAATCACAAAACTGGTTTTTATTTATTTTGTAAATAATTTTATTATAAAGCAAAAAAGTTAATCAAGTGAAACTGTCACAGATAATCTTAGCTATAATACTGTATTTTTAAAAAGTTATTTCCTTTACGCGTTCATACATTTCTATTGAAAAAATATTTTTTTAATGCGAAATGCGAACCGTACCACGATTTACGGGAAAGGAACGAAGCAACTGCAAGCGGCGTTTCGCGCCATTTGCTTCTTTCTACGTTTCTTTCCCATAAGTTGAGGTTCAGTTCGGCAGTTCGGCTCGCGGATGTATACGCAGCATAGCATTAGACTTTGATAATTTTTACAGGATCAGCGAAATTCTTCAATAATAATTCCAGGTTTTACTATTTTTCCCAGTCTGAGGTCACCCATTTACGTAGGTTTGCAATAAATATCTATTTTTTACTATGTATCAGATAAGATTAAGCACATTCTTGGATATATTGTAATCAACCGCTTCAATAACAATACAAAAATACATTATGTACTCATCGTCAAGCCTTTGCTTCAGCGGTGAAATCATAAGTTGTTAGATCATGAGCTCACTGTATGTTCAAGTGCATAAAAATTCCGTTTATCCACATAGACCATCGATTGGAATAACAATGGAAGGAAAATAGCTCATAAATTAGAGAATTCATTATTAGTATAGAGTTCATGCATACAAGCCATATACACTAGGCGTCACAAAAATCCAGAGATGTGCTTTATTTCAAATAAATCCATTTCAAATGGAAATGCAAAATGCAAAATGGGTATTTTCCATTTTGCATTTTAAATGCTTTTCTAAAAACCATTTTGCATTTTGCATTTTAAATGATTTTCTCAATGCATTTTCCATTTTAAATGCTTTTTTGCAACATTCTTCCTACTATCTCCACTCATCTTTTTTTCATAAGCCCCAAATATCAGTCGGTCCTCAACCTCGCTATGAGAGATAATTTACATTTGTCAAGTTGCTCCCTGGTAGGAGCCCTGGCAATTGAGTGATACCATTACAAAAAATACTGAACATGGGGCCATGACGCTGTAATATTAAAAGTTAGATAGCAGTTTCTATGTTTTTACGTTGGCAACATTAGTCCCGCGCAGATTTGTTGTAGTTTAATAATCTGTAGTCGTGGTGTTTTTGGATTTACCATCATGTAATGAATATGTTTGTTCTACATTGATGTCCATTATTAAATGACAAAATTGTTTAAAAATTCTATAATTATTTTAATTGCTTGACCTGAGAAACCATTTTGCATTTTCAATGCATTTTGAAAATAGGTATTTTGCATTTGAAATGCTTTTCTAAAAACCATTTTGCATTTTGCATTTTCAAATGGAAAAGTTTTGACCCATTTCCATTTTGCATTTCAAATGGTTTTGGGTACCCATTTTGCACATCTCTGCAAAAATCGCACATCTTCGTAAATAAGTTTCAAGCGAATAGCTTGAAGAGTGAGCTAATACATCTAACCCAAACAATGCTAATATCACGTATTTGTAAAAAGCATTAACTTTGTGGCTCGTCATAATTTACAATAAAAACACAAAATTTTTTAATATTGACTGAGAATATTAAAAACTGAGTTTTTCATATTCTCAATCAGTCAGTATTTAACATTCTCTTGATGAAGGAGGGTTCTTCCGAAACCGGTAGAGTGTAAATAAAATTAAAGAGGTCAGTAAATTTTTTTTATTTTTATATTCTCAATCAGTCAGTTTTTAATATTCTCCTGATGAAGGAAGGGTTCTATATACATACATATATATAGAACCCTTCACTCAACCCACTCTCCGAAACGTTGGCTAAAGAAGGAGGTAGCGCAACACGGCATAATACCCCAAAAACAAACACTATAATTCTTTTGACCGTGAAAATCTCAAATCATGCCAAAATTAAAGTTGTCAATAACAAATTTATGTGTTTTTATATTCTAAATCAGTCAGTTTTTAATATTTTCCCGATGAAGGAAGGTTCTTCCGAAAACGGTGGAGTGTAAATAAAATTAAAGTGGTCAATAAAAAATTTATATATTTTTATTGTAATATTGATATAAATTGAAAGTACATTTAACCGCCTCTTATCAGACAATAGTTTCATTTCATAAACTATAGAGTACGGGACTTTTTAAAAATGTGCGCATATGGGTGCCACAACTTGTGTCATCTTCCTGGGTTATAAAATTAGCAGTTTAAGCCAAAGGTCATTCACTATCCGAATGTTGAAGAGGACACATGTGAATAATTAGCGCTAGAAAACCACCCCTCAAAATGGACACCACTGCTGATTAAGCCGCTCAAGTGGTGGCACTACTGCAATCAGGGATGCGACAGTGTGATGTTGCTCGGCAAATAAACTTAAGCCGTTTCAAGAGACTGGTGGCATCATTCGTGAGGCGTGGATCAGAGCGAAGACGCTGCACAGCCAAAAGAGACGATCGCTTTATTGTACCATAAGATTGTGCAATATGTGCGATATATTATTCTAGAGCAAAGTAATTAATTTTATATTTCTATCTAGGCAGGTGTAAATGTGCCTACGGGAAGAGCCGCGTTGTAATAATCAATCTAAAACCATTTAAATTAATTATTACTTACTACAAAATTACGTATGAAAACTACACGTTTTAAAATTGCATAACAATTTATTGTTTTCTTTATGTGACTACCGCACGATTGGCCAACTTCGCAGAACTATCTGGAGCCAGCGATACTATTACAACCCTATATGGGGTATGATGTGATGCTTAAGGTATGAGGAAGAGAATCTATGCAGATCTGGTCACCAAACACGGTCAAAGCCATTTTAAATGTAAATAAAGTTAGATAGAAATACATTCGCGGTAGGGCGGTAAGTTTTTAGGAACTGGGTCCAGAGGGCACAGATTCAAAACCAGGAGAGCACAAAATACAAATAATAAAATTGATATGGATATTATCGAATCTTAAATTTAAAAAAATTATAATACGTGGTATATTTGCAGAGTTAAAAATACACTCAATATTCCTCAATAATTAGAAAGATGTTTAAAATGTTTATTATCTATTACATTAAAATACACAGTAATTTTGCAAGTATTGAAGAAGTTTTTATCTATGTTTTTTAAAGTATTGAAGAAGTTTTTATCAATGTTTATTAAAGTATCGAAGAAGTTTTTGTCTATGTTTATTAAAGTATTGAAGAAGTTTTTACCTGTGTTAATTAAAGTATTGAAGAAGGTTTTACGTATGTTATTGAAGAGGTTTTTATCTATGTTTATTAACCCGATATAGGTATCGACTCTCCAATCGCCATGCATTGGTCGATTATTCTTGAGTCTCGTCAAAGGCACACACTTACATACGCCAAACGTCAAAAGTCAAGTGGGTCGAACCACTCGTTGTTCGAGTGGAATGACTTCGCCGAGAATCGAGTCCATGAACGGCTAACCAACTTATTTTATGCTTGGTATGTCATAGATCCATAAAATGTTCACCCTCGCAATGTAGTAATTATTGTACAATATATCTTGTAACCATTTGATGTACCAATTTTTAAGTTCTTCTACTATACTAGTTTACTATTATACTTTCAGTTCAGCAGTCTGTAACGAAAATAGGTTTCCTTTCAGCTTTTCGCCGACACGGTGCGATTGGCACCAAGTAGTTTTCTTAACCGACTGACATGCGATATGTGAAACAACCAAGTATTAAGATACTGACTAACCAACTAGATTCTATGTCTGTTTCTAAACAAAGTAAACTAATGGGTACCGCAGCCCCGGGAACCATTTATTAGATAACTGTGATGTATGGAAATAAGTTGGGTATTCAAGCGATAGATGACACTAGTCATAAAGCTTACTCCAGAGTCTGACAGATGTCGCTAGAGTGTAGCAATTGCCTGTGGGGTATTATTGACAGACAACAAGCTTCTAGAAACAGAGAATTACCAACCCTCGGGAAATGAACAGTGTAGCTAAATCCAGACTTATTTACTGTACGTAAATAAACGCAATTATTGTAAATAACCTTTTACTTATCAAAGAGTTCCCAACACAGAAATCTGCAAGTAAAGGCAGAGATATAACAATATCCAACACCTTAGCCATAGATCACCCCAAGTGGTTTGTTTTTGGCGACTTTGAAGGGGTGACCGGGTTGACCCTTTGATCTCTCCAGCCGGACTTTCTCGATCCATCGTCTTACCGCAGTGGGAGAATGGATACATATTTCTGTCACTCCTGGACACACTGATCACCATATTCTCACCCATCATTCATACCTCTTTACTTCCTAGATCACAAAACTACCTACACGCAAGTATTCATGGTCAAATAAAATAAAGAAAAATATATTTGAATTGAAAACTAATAAGGAACATTTCCCGGTTCCATTACAGGGCAAAAATAATTAATGGTATTTCGCGAGTACATAGTAAAAAAGCAACCGTTAAAAAACAGAGATATTTACGATCGATTTTAAAATGTCTTTTAAACATAAAAAAAAGGTTTAAGGCGATGCACTACGTAGTAATGCAAAATCATGTGTTTTTGGTTTGAAATTTTGGTCGCCTAGAAATGTTTCAGATGCTTTAATTAAATACTGCGAGAAGAATGCACTACGTCGTCTAATATTTTAAATCGAGCCGCTATCAATAACACCCCTTACGTAAACGGCGATAAGGTTTCAATTCCCGCTTAACACCATCCGCCTGTTTTGATTTATGCAAGAAAAAAACATGGCCAAAAAGTGCCTTTTATTTTGTGGATGTTCAGCCATAAATATTTAAATATTGAAGACATTTAAATATTACAATTTGAGGTTTTACTCAATAAAGTTATTCCGAAAAATAAATAAATATTTAATTTTTTTTCGATCATTTTATAAATAACTTAATTTGCCACATTATACAATAAAATCATAACCGAAAATGGGTTCGTAAGTAGGAGATTTTGAACTTTAAAGCAGTTTTCATAGGTCTTATACATTATTTTTTTCTGGGCTTATAAAAAGACTTATCTAAAAAATACTCGATTATTTCAGAAGCCAAGATGTATTCTACTCGCAGTATATAATTAAGGCATCTGAAACATTTCTAGGCGACCAAATTTTCAAACCAAAAACACATGATTTTGCATTACTACGTATGGCATCGCCTTAAATATTACATTCAACGATCCCCGATGCATGTACCACTGTATATATATATATATGTATGTCCCACTAATACTAACGTAGGTGTTGTATGTGTGCCGGTGTTAATCGTGTCTCGGTCACTAGATGGCGTCATCGTTCCAAAGGAAACAGACTGAGGACGAACCGGCTTTGGTTACGTCACGCTTCTACTTCGCAGAACTAAAAAAATACTCTGTCCTTCAAGCGAGACTTACAAACACACTCATGATGTCAAGTCAACACTCACAAATAATTATATGTCACACGTAAAGAACATACCTTCAAACAAACGCCAACCTATGTTGGTGGTGATTGAATTTATATTTTCTTTTATTTTCTTTGGTCCAGGGGAAACCCTATGTTTGAGATCCTAAAACCAGTTCATGAAAAACCCAAAGTTCGAATAATAATTGTCAAACGCCTTAAGGCGAAGCTTGATGCCAAATCACTATTTTGATTAATCTTTATAACAAATTGGTGTACATTATGAATACCAATAAATATGCTTTAGATAAATTGAAAGTTTTCCTATCGCTTCGCTTGAGTAGAATACAAATACAAAATTAAGTTACTCAGTAAAAAATATAAATGTAAACTACTAAAAAAAATTTTTTTTAATAGAAATATATGAACGCGTAAAGGAAACAAAATTAAAAAAATAAAGTATTAGAGCTAAGATTATCTGTGACAGTTTTACTTGATTAACTTTTTTGTTATAAAATTATTTATAACAAAACTTTTTCTTATAAAATTATTTACAAAATAAATAAAAACCAGTTTTGTGCTTGAAATCGAACGTTTCTAGACTCGGTTTGTCAAGTGATTTTAATGCCTATTACCTACAATATAAGGTATACCAAGAATATACACATTTTTGGCTTGTAGCTTCCTCTTAAATCTACCGTTATGGTGAAAGGAGTCGGGAACGCCCGAGGAAGACATGGCGCGATCAAGTTAATCAGATACACGAGTCGGGCCATGTCAACAGTCAGAATAATAGAAGAGTATGTATGAATGTGAATGAGGCAAGGAGTGTGTGCCAAGACCGAGTTGTGTGGGTCCATCATCTCTGCCTACCCCTGCGGATAAACGGCATGGTGAACAGTTAGTTTTCACGTATTTGTCAAAAAATATCGAAATATTAGTTTATAGAGGGAGATGCATTATCTTGTCTGAGCATTTGCTGAAAAATCTTCCGAGAAAAAATAAATGCCGCCGACGGAAATTGAACCTTCTGATTGCACGGAACCACTGTGCCACGTCGGCTTATTTTAAACCGCCAAATAATTCAAAAAATACTAGTATTTCATTCAAATAAAATAACGTTAAAAATAAGCCGACGTAGCACAGTGATTCCGTGCACCTGACCGGCAACCAGAAGGTTCAGGTTCAATAAAAGTAAAAGTCTCGCAAAAAATTATTATAAAAGTAATACTTAAAAAAAACTCTACTTTCCCAACAAAATTGCTTTTTAAATTGTTTCCAGTACCAAATATTGATGATATATTTAAGCAAACTTCCATTATAAAAATGTGTAAAGAAAAAAATAACACAGAATATCAAGAATTTTATAAACTCATGAGAAATGGAAATCAATTTATTACGCCAATCTTTAAAACAACTCAAATGCAAAACCATTATTTTACCAAGCCATAAAAAACTACAATAATCTCCCTTCCGAATTGCGCTGTATTACGAACCAACAAGAACAAATAAATAAAATCAAACTTTTTTTCCAAAAAAACTTATATTAAACAAAAATAAAAATATATATATATATATATTATTATTATAATATATATTATTATATTATTATTATTATATCTCATTATGAATTATGAATCTAAGTAAGAATCGTGGCTCCCTTATCAGGCACAAGAGCTCCTCTTTTCTGATAAGGTATACATGACCATATATGAACCTTAATATTATATTTTGCAAAATATGTATGTATTAATGTAACCCATATGATGTATATTAAAATAAAAAAATAAAAAAATAAAAAATTCCCGTCGGCGACATTTATTTTTTCTCTGAAGATATTTTCAATTTATACTTTTGTTTCAGGCTAGTTATTATTTCTTATAATAATTTGTTAACATTTTAATCTTGAATGCATGTCTGCACGTGATTAGCAACATTCTATCAACAGAAGTACCGGTCAATGTGGCTTAGTGTAAACAACGCTTCGCAGTGTTGCGGAAACATTATTTAGTATTTTCCTGTCTTTGATCTTTTCCAAGAACGTGCTTTGGTAACGCAAGTTTTACATTGTAAAAAACCACTTTAATACGAGTAGTAAAACTCACGAGAGATACGTCGTATGCCATCGGAACCATATTCATAAATTGAACGCTTTTGTTCCACACAGTCAAAATGTAGGTACGATTTGGAAAGAACGTCCTGGATTTTTTATTTTTTATTTTCACGATTGATTTGATTTGAACAAGCATTCGACATTCTGGTATTTTCTGTATTTTTCATTTTCGTGACAAGATAAAGGGTAGATTGCCAATTATATAAACCAAAGTGTTTCGTTCCTGTGAATATAATTTACCTATTACTCGAAGAATCAACTCTACGATATGGAATAACCACTTGGGGACATTCTTGTAAAAATAATTTAAATTAAGGCGATGCACTCCGTCGTGTAATATTTTGAATCGAGCCGCTATCAATAACACACCTTACGTAGATGGCGATAAGGCGTAAATTCCCGCTTAAAACCATCCAACTGTTTTGATTTATGCAAGAAAAAAACATGGCCAAAAAGTGCCTGTTATTTTATTTTGTGGATGTTCAGGCTCAAATATTTAAATGTTTTTCGATCATTTTATAAATAAATTAATTTGTCACATTATACAATAAAACCATAACCGAAAATGGGTTCGTAAGTAGGAGATTTTGAACTTTAAAGCAGTTTTCATAGGCGTTATACATTATTTTTTCTGGACTTATAAAAAGACTTATCTAAAAAATACTCGATTTCAAAGGCCAAGATGTATTCTACTCGCAGTATTTAATTAAAGCATCTGAAACATTTCTAGGCGACCAAATTTTCAAACCAAAAACACATGATTTTGCATTGCTACGTAGTGCATCGCGTTAACTACAATCAGCGCAAAATTCTATGGTTAAATTACTAGTTTGGCGTAACATTTCATTGTTGTATTGAAACTTAAATATCTTGCCTGTGCAGGCCTTACTATGGGACAAAATATTGATTCAACATATATATCTGTCTTTGAATATAAAAATAAATTGGACCATAAACACAACACTAGGTTCACAAAGAATGATGGCATGCTTGTTCCAAAATATAGCAATAAATACGGAAAAGGAACCGTAGAATATAACGTGCTCAAATATTCAACATGGCTCATAAGTAGAAATACTTTATACTAGTCATGACTATCAATCAATAGTTGTTATTAATTAGCTCGTAGATTTAGTGTTTTTTTAGATTATGTGCAAATAATAATAATCTGAATATCTTATTAGTAACAAATTATGTATATTTTCCGACTTGTCCGGGTTAAATCTTCCCCATAGGAAAAACTAAACCCTTCCACACACTTTTCCACAAATGATCATCTAGTCAATTCACATTATGTAAGTACATTATATAAGCAAAATAAATACAAATACATTGTAGTTTAACGGGATAATATATGCGAAATGTGGGAGAGAGAGAGAGAGGATAATAGTGGAAGAATTTTAATACGAAAAACGTTGTTTGTCGATAACGTACGAACGACAGTCCAAAGGTACATAACGATGGCTTATCTTCGTATCTCCAATTTTAGTCGTAAATGAGTTGAGTACTCCAATGTACCAAAGATAGACAATAATTTTTTTATTAATAATAAGTTCAAATATTGCATCTCCTAAACCTACACGGAAAACATAGTGTTGCTAATTTATTAATAATCTCTTCAAATTCTTCCTGCAGATCATAATTTGAAATTACGGAGAGAGGAAAGGTGAATTTATAAATTAATTATGTTTAAATTGATACATTTCAAAATCATATTGAAGATTGGAGTCGAGTTCAGACTTAGAAGAGATGAGATGTTGAATGGAGTGGAGGCAATTTTAGATAAGGCTAGCTATAAGAAAGGATATTTGTTTAGAGCGGGACATCCAAAAAATAAGTGATCTAAACATCCCACTTCTATACCACAGAATGTACAATCTGGTGAAATCTATCTTAGGAAATTTCTATTCCTTTGTATTGAGTCATAGCAGGCTCCCTTGGATTGACTAGCAATGTGCCAATACTCTGACCAAACATTGCGGGATCTATCTTAGGAAATTTCTAGTCCTTTGTATTGAGGCATAGCAGGCTCCCCTAGATTGACTAGCAATGTGCCAAAACTCTGACCAAACATTGCGGGATCTATCTTGAGAAATTTCTAGACCTTTGTATTGAGGCATAGCAGGCTCCCTTGGATTGACTAGCATGCCAACACTCTGACCAAACATTGCGGGATCTGTCTTTGCGGATGGAAAACATGTCAGATAGGTGAATAGTTAACGAGTGTAACAATGTGATTGGATGCTCCTTGTTTTGCCAAGGAATCCTTAGTATAATTACCCACGATGTCAACATGTCCAGGAATCCAAATAAGAGTTTTACCAGAGCTTTGAATGGAGGCTACCTGCACTCGAATAAGGCATATAATATCCTCACCCATGTAGGTATATCGGATTCCGTCGATCTGTAATCGTATTCCCGTTTCATTTTAATAACAAGACGTGATGTCATAACAATAAACTTGGTGGCTTGTTTTGAGATGCACCAAAACATGGCTCAAAACGTGGGCTGGGAAAAGACTTTTGAATATTACTTTAAATAACAAGTCATCGTGATACTTGACAAGAATGTCGTCATGTAAAAAACCTGCAATTTTAAATAGCGGTGACATAGATTAATAATAACAAATAATTATTGTTATCATGTTGTATTTTAGTTTAAACAAGTTTATTTTTTAATTGGACCCGATTAGAAATAACATTACATTGCTGTAGTAACAATAAAAAAGAATGACAAATACTCTTGGGTTACGAATAACCTGACATGAAGGCCTCCGTGGTTGAGTGCTTACTTCTGATCCTCATCTACGAATCCGGAGGTCGCAGGTTCAAATCCCGGCGTGCGCAAATAAATTTGATTAGATTGTGTTGCTTAATAATAAACATACAGTGTGTGGCAAGCCTACGCACGACGGAAGTGAAACTTTTAGTATTATTCTCTCTCTCTTTTCATTTCTTTCTATTTATATTTTGAGGTGATTTTTCATTTTTTTTGATGCGCCCTTGAGGTGATTTTTCACAAAAACGGCGCTCTACAAATTATCCAATTATTATTATTATATTTATTTTTCACATATTTATAAGTGGCATGTGATAAAAAAAAATAAAAGTTATAAAAATATGGGATTCGAACCCGGGTCCTGCATAACGAGTGTCGAACGCTCTGCCTCTAGACCGCGGTTATTACATATTCGACCAAAATGTCATATAGTCAAAATATCTAAAAGTCGCAGCACGAGAGCATTTTATCACTTTCAAAAAAAATTATTATTAAAAAAATCACAAAAAGAAAAAAAAATAGATTAAGCGGGGATCGAACTTCGGTTCTTCACGACGAGAGTCGCGCGCTCTGCCTCTAGACCGCGAAGCTGAGTTTGGAGAGCGACCTAAAAAAGGTATATAATATTGGCTAGGCTCCTATAGCGAAATGATCACTGTTTTTCATGACGGTCATGAGTTGGTTTTACTCCTGTCCTCGAAATTGCATAACGCGCGTAAAGAAGTTTCACTTCAATAATAATAATATTTGGCTGGTTTATATAGCGCCGTTTTCGTGAAAAATCACCTCAAGGGCACTGTAAAAATATATACATTGCATAATAACACGTTTGTGCCATATAGACTCAAAAACTATTTCGCTGACAATTTCTAAGTTTGTTCTTATTAGTGCCAGGAGTGTTTAAGAGGGGCTTACAATTTATTGATTAAAAATAATTTATTTGCGGCACGTTTCAGAGTTGCAGATATTTTCAGTTTCGCCCTGGTGAGACACCACTATTCAGAATGGAAACGTTGCATGAAATGGCTTTAGGCGTATTCGGTACAGCACATCTGAGTAGCTAGGTACCTTCCTCTTACCCATCTCGTATATAACATGATTTGATTGACTAAAATAGATCTTACGATATTAACTAGACGCCAGTTTTATATGACGTCGGAAGGCGAAATATCTGTCACGATTTAAAATAACACATCTAACAGAAATCGTATTTGATTTATATGCAAATATAATAAACAATAAATTAGCAACAATACACAATATTAATTATTTAATAACCCGCAAACAGACAAGATTAATAATAATTAAAATTTAAATTTGGTCAAAAGGTCAGTACGCGCAAGGCTACCCGCCTGTGACCTTAACTCTAAGAACATGCTGATTTTTTAAATAAACAATACCTTGATATCAATCTACCTTGAAACGTGCAGAAATTATAATATGCAAATAACAACTGTGTTTACAGTTATAATCCGTTGACATGCAATTATAACTAAAAAAAAATATTTTTTAAATTATAACTAACTATCATGCCAAATTATTATAAGCAATAATAAGTCGCCTGAAATATCCATACAAATTAAAAATATCTCCCGAGTAAAAATAAATTCCGCCGACGGATTTGTATGGAAATTTCAGGCGACTAATTATTGCTTATAATAATTTGTTATCCTTTGTGCTACGCATAAAAAAAACTTTTTTGATTTTTTTTTAAATTTATTTATACTGGGTTTTTACAGATGTTCACACTTACGTGAGAACTATCCAGTTACAAAAACACAGTTTGTCTTATAAACATTTGAAAACAAAACACGCCGTTTCTCCGCAGGGGTAGTCAGGGAGAATGGACCATCAAGCAACTCCGTATTGGCACACACTCTTTGCTTCATTCACATTCATACATACGGCTTTCTGTTATTCTGATTCTTGACATGGCCCGGCTAAAACACCCATTCGGTTCACTTGATCGTTCACATCTTCCTAGAGGCGTCCACTTGTTCTACCATTCACATTCGTGTCGTATCCTTACACTCATTTCATCGTTCATACACTCTACATGCCCAAACCATCTAAAAGTCCTTATCAAATCTTAATCCATTAGTCTTATGTTCATTAAAAATCTTCTCATCATAAAAGATTTTACCACACATACGTCTCAGTGATCTTATTCAGTTTATTGTCGTCCTTCCTTTAACAGTTTCATGCATTACTGTCATACATCAGGGTAGGTACCAGCACTCCACTTCGGACTGCTAGCTTCGTTTCTATGGAATAATTTTTAACCTTGAGATAATTTTTTTTGGCTAGTTATACTTCATAGTTCATACTTTAAAGAATATTTTAAATTTTTAAGATATAATTTTCCGTAGTACATCATTTTGATGTATCTCATATTTACCTAGCGTAAGCAATGCAAACGCCTGAAATTTTTTTACGACTTCATTACAAGACATCGACTTTACTTTCTATAAATATAATGTGAATGTTTTATATATATAAACCTTTCGGAAAAAAATCTCTACATGATAGTGAAAACCCTCAAATCCGTTGTGTTGTTTAGAAGAACTAAGCGCTCAAACAGACAGAAGTGGATAGCGACTTTATTTTACACTATTTAGAGATTGTTGAGTAGGATTTTTATTGGATGCCACGTTCATAAGTTATAAACTTTTTAAACACGAATATTCGTTTCTTTTTACAGCCTCCATTAAATTTATGTTAAAATTTCCTTACGCAATAGCTATTACCTTTCTAAACAGGATTTTATTTTTCAGACTAAGCCTGACAGAGAAATTAAGCACACCACCAGCAAGGATTTTCAATAGAGGGTCCTACTTGATGGCTCACATCTCCTTTTTTTATTCGTTATTATTTCAAATTATTCATAAAACCACCATGTATATGTATAAAATAAAAATTATTGTACATATTTAATAGTTTAGCGTGAAATTTTTATTTTATTTTTATGCCTATTTTTCTGAGGGTCATGTGTAACTAGGGTTGCCATCCGTCCCGATCAAAGATATTAGTATCTTTGGTCCCGATATATCGGGACTGTCACCTTTATTGAGCTATCTGTCCCGACGTCCCGACAAAAGCCTTAAATGTCCCGATTGAAATAACGCAATGCAAATTTTAATTTTCCGTGCGTCCCATAGCCCAGAGACTGTGGAGTCGATTTTACAGGGTCAAGTCAATTATAACATGACTTGTACAGAGTTCTACAATTATGTTAAAAGGTACCCAGAATTGTTGAGAAAAGCGAAATCTTCTGAAAAGTATGGCCAGCCAAGTACTTCTGCTAGTACCAATTAAAGTAACCTATAAAACAAACATATTTACTTACTTATTATAAAATAAAGAAATTGTTTAAGTATTACAAATTTTTTATTTGTTCCATCCTGAAACGTCCCGACGAGACCCTGGCCGAATATGGCAACCCTATGTGTAACCCATTTGAAGTTTCATGCATTTACCCTTACTTCAATAGCTTAATTTATCTAAATTCTATCTAATTTCGCTTCTTTTGACATTTTTTTGGTAACGCCAAATGCGTTCAGTCCGCCATTAATGGAGTTACTTGCATTTACCCTTCTTTCAATATCTCTGTCAGCGTTCGCATCTCTCGTAAACGTACTTCCCAAATACACAAACTCATCGACCTGCTCTAAATATTCTTTATCGCCATGTTAATTGCAAGATTGAAGTTACCTGACGAGTAGTTACTCAAAATTTTACTAAAAGGTGGTGAAATACCATTCTAAATCTCTCTAGATCGGAATCAAAAGTCAATTATTTCACAACAGATAAGATGCAGTACGTTACACTATTCCAGAGCTTATGAATCTATTGCAGCATGTTTCCGTGAAATTAATATAGCGTTTGCAGTAAACGAATGAGTAAGTGACAGACGCGAGTACGGACTAAAGATACATAGAAAATGGACAGCGCTCACTCATAATCAAGAGGAAAAAAATGTGGTCATGAGATTTTCAGTGTGATATCCTTTCAGTATCGTCTTTTAGGATGCTGAGCGGAGTGAAATTTTAAGAAGAGGAAGGTGTAATTCGGGTTTTCGTGACACTCGATAGTCCATAATCGGAAATCGATTATGAGCCGTAAAACCAACCCGATCTTAAGAGCCAACTATGAGGCGGGTTAAAAAAACAACAGTTAGAAACAGCTTTTAAGGTAAGGGAGAATTCTAATATTGTCAGGTGATTCGCAGCCCGATAATGTTGATATAAAAAAAAAAACATAGCTCATAATGCAAATGGCATACAGCTAAAAAGAATTGTATCGTAGTCGACTTAGAAATTAAATAAAATAGCTGTGCTAATTTTGTGATGGTAGAGAGTTTTTGCTGATACAGCCGGTGCACCCACAGATTTAGCATGTAAAAATCCACCAAACAGACAAACCGATTTTAAGTTCATTGTTAATAAAGATTGGATTCTGTGAAAAACTTCACATTGAGATTCTAAGCTCTTTGGGTCGACCAGAACAGCGCACAGTGGCACAAATTAGCCGCATTTAGGTACGGCCAGAACCGAGTTAATTGCTCCAATGAATTCCCGCAATTCGCTTCTGCCGGTCGGCCATATACTGGACATACTGTAATACTGACGCATTCAATTAGGTGTCAGTCCGATGAGCCTATCGACTGGCAAGCTGAAAATTACTCGTAATATTTAGCAAGTGACGATAGGTGACAAGTTAATATTGACCGGTCAGTAGCTGTGGGGAGAAATGCGTCGGATTCCCACCCCGAAGTCGTGGGTTCAATTGCTCTGCTAGCTAGGTCCTCAGTCATTGCCAAAACAACATTTTCACAGCATGACGATGGTTGAAGGATGTTTATCAGGTTATTGAGGTGATTTTTCACAAAAACGGCGCTACACAAATTATCAATTTATTATTATTATTCGTACCCCCATATAAAGTTATGCTACAGGGAATGTCATGTTATTTTTAGAAATAATTATTGAATTCATTACTGGATTTTAGCATCCCCCAAGGGACGGACATTGGACCTATTTTGTTGATAATGAAAAAAATCTTAATATATAAAATTCAGCCTGCGTATGTTGGTGCTCACCAAACTCGAAAAGTAGTCTACCGATATTGCTGAACATTTAAAAGTTTGTTCTTATTAGTGCCAGGAGCGTTTAGAGAGTGGTTTGAATGGTAAAAAAAGTAGGAGACGCCCGAGGAATACTTAACGCAATACCTCTGCACCGGAATGAAATACGGAGTCGATGTAAAATATTCTTTTAACAGCAACACTGTGGTATACATTTGTGAATGGGGGAAGAAGTCGGAGATGCCCGAGAAAGACATTAGCAATAGCGAAGCATTACGGGATCTACTAGTATGGAATATTTAACTTATCACCCAACGGAAAACTTGAGTAATATTCCCACGACAAGTGTAATTTATTTTTTGCCAATAAAGTGCATGGAAGGAGTACGTATATGGCGTCCCCAACTTTTTCTTCAACTAACTTGCACTTCTTTCTAATACAACCACATTTTGACTAGAAAAGAGAAAATCAGTATTCTGAAAACGTTATTTATATTTCAAGGCTTTGAAATATTCATCAACAGATCGTGCTGCGTCCTCTATTTCTTATTTCACCAACTTGCTAAAAAATACATCCATACTGTAATGTTATTCTTACCATACTGACAATTTTTCTCCGTCCATCTGCTTCACATGACTAAACAATTCAAGCGTCCCTTTCCTAAGTATTAACTTAAATTATTAAATTTCCGTTGAATTTTATAATATCTCATTTGTGATACGGTTATGCAAGATTTTACCAAAATTTTAAAGTTCTTCATTTAAATAATAGTGTACTAACTATGTTGTGGCAGTTAAAGGGTAAAGTTATTAAAATCAAACATTGATGTAATGAATAATATTGAATTCATGAATGGTTAATTGTCTGATTCAAAGACGCATGAAACATATCAGCTAAATTGGCCGTGACAGCTACCTTTTACGGTTGATAAATGGTTACCCATTCAACTCAAATCGCATTGCAGTATTATAATTAATATAATAAATTATAACGACGCTAAAATACTAAATATGATATATTACTTCGTGCAATATTAAAAACACTACATTTATATTGTATGGTTTATTTGATACTAGCTTTATTACCCGGTTTTTCCTGAGCTATCAAAATGAAACTCCACATGCATAATCGAAACATTCCTTTAAATGGCGTGAAACCCGCGTTTCGACTAGAACTGAATAGCCAGGTGCCTACTTTCCAATCGTAGATCATTCCCATCTTTCCCTTTCCCCCTTTCCTTCAGCCTTTTACTCCAAATTACGGATGCCAAGCCGCATATGGTTATTTGTAACCCTATATTATGTTATGTTTATACAATAGGCATAAGAAATAATAATTGCATTCATCAAAGCCCAAAACGTTGGTTTTTGGCGTCCCCAAGGGACGGACATTGGACCTATTTTGTTTATCAAAATAGATATTATTTAAGTTGTCAGGAGGGGAAAACTTGAGTAATTTTCCGATTAATGTATGCGAATAAAGTGCATGGAATATGGCGCCCCGAAATTCTTCAATTTAAAAGTAAAGGAGGATAAAATTGTGTAATATGAATAGCAAAATACGCAGTATTTTAAATATTGTGTCATCTGCGTCCAAAATCGTACCTCCCCAAGCTTAAACTTTTTTACAAATCTGTGTTAATCTGTTGGTACATAATTATATAGAGCCTAGGAATTCATATTTGTAAAGCTTCCCTTGGGGCGATTTGTTACAAAAACGGCGCTATACAAATAATCCAATTATTATATATGGCGCCTGATCTTCATTTTTAAATAAATCCCTTTGAATTTCACTTTTGTTTTCGGGAATGAACGAATGCATATCTTGGAAGTGGAAATTAACTCACTTCCCGAAATCCGATCGAGCTGAAACTCGGCAGAAAGACTAGTTGACGATGACAATTGATTCTATCAATGGTGGCAATCACGTACACACACGCGGATATAATACGCATTTGTCTAAAATCGGATGACATTCCAGCAGTTAATATATGAAATAAAATTCGGTAAAATTTTAAATAAAAATCGGCATTTGGCGATAAAGTTGATAAAGATAAGGTTGATAAAGTTTTTAAATCCACTTCTTGGCTAGGAAGGTTCAATCATTAGTCAAACTATTTTTATTTATTTATTTTTCTTTTAAAACATATATTTCATAGAGCATTATGAAAATAAAGTTGCGAGCTGAAGAAATGTACATTACATTAATCCATAAATTACACAGATAGAGCTGTCCAAATTTTATGAAGCTCACTGTGCGTGTATGAAATCTACTTAACCTTCCTTATTTAAATATCGCTCTCAGGTTTATATCAATTTACGATAAATTATCATATTAATTTGATTCTGTTATCGTAATGTTTGCAATGTTCATCTTGGATCTGTAATAAGTTTCATCCCGTGATAAAATACAGCTGTACGTAAGGTTCTTTATATTATAATAAGTATACTCGTGAGGTTTCGCCTTTCGCGATCATTATCAAAGAGCGTATAAGTCAACTTCATGGTCGAGAAATTGATTGATAATAAATTACAGCATAAATAATATCAGTTTAATAACAAACAAATAAATCACAGCAGATTTAATTGTGTTTCCCATTACTCAAATAACGCATTCAATATTATACATAGAGCAGCAAAAAAACTGAATTAATAATAATAAATGCTAACCTATAAACGCATATGAAACATATATAAATAACACAAAACAAAGTAATCAAAAAGCTATTTCACTTCAAACCTAGAACATCCACAAAAATAATATATCGAAACAAAACTGTTAACATTAAGAAAATTATATGAATATAATACAAGTCTCCTTATATACAAAATAAATAATAAACTCACACATACAAATACAGAATTCATTAAAAAGTCCCAAGGACACACATACACTTTACACGGGAACACGATAAAATACATTTAAACACCATACGTAGGGACTCACGATGGCAAGCAATCCAATGGTTACGAGGGGGGCAAGATATATAATTGCCTTCCAGACAAAATTAAAAATGAAAAAAGTGTAGGTACATTTAAAAAAAAAATTGGCCACAAAAAAGTTTGTTATGCTTAATTTGCTTAAAAACAGAGTTCGGTAAGGGGGAGAGGAGGAGGAATTCAGGAAAAGGATAGGAGATGGTTCCGATACATTCTATACTCATGTATTAATTTACAATCGTACGCGGTACTTCAGTTCGATATTTCTGAAGGGAATGGAATATCAGAGAATGTCTACATCGTGAAATTTTGTATTAAATTGCGCACATATACGGGGAATTGGGGAATTTTATGCAGGTTCATCAAGAAATGTCTCGGAAAATAGTAATCAACCGAAACGTTGTTTGAGGAAATGTCCAAGATTTCTTAATGAATTTTGTTGAGTAGATATTACCTTTATATTTTTTATTACTCTGAAAACTCTTCAACATCGATAAAGAATTTATCGTTCACGAGCACGACTGCAGATCGTAAACGGACAAACGTTCATAATAAGGACACAGGGGTTAAAATTCTTCACCGTAATAATAAAAGCAAAAGATTAGATAACTTAGAAGCTCTTGAAAACAAAAAATCCCTAAATAATAACGCTAGTATATTGAATAACCAAATTAATTTATCGTTTAGTCCCATTCTAGATATATTTCCAGTAAAACAGCTCTGTTATTGCTGGAATTCCCCCAATTACCCGTCCCCCTTTGTTAACCTCCCACTCAAACACCTAAATTATATTTTTTGTGTAAATATCTGTCAACATTTTGTGTCATAGGTTAGTTTTAATATTCTCCTGACGAAGGAAGGGTGCTTCCGAAACCGGTAGAGTACAATTAAAATTAAAGTGGTCTAAAACAAATTTATATCTTTTATTGTAATAAAAATAGGCTTAATTTGTGGCAGCGTTAGGCCCCAGAAATTAAGACTTGATGCGACTATTTTGAAATCAGTCATCGATATCGAATAATTTTCGACAAACCACTTAGGAAGTTCGCTTAACACTCGCCTTGTCAAATAAATCCAAAAACCCGTTCAAAGCCACATTATAATAATAATTCAGAAGATTTTAACATAAATTATCTTTAAGACGTTGATTTCTAAGAATTTTGCAAGGATCGCCGCTACCAAATGAAGGTAATGACTAAAAGGGATTCCCATTCGGGTTCCTCGAAGCTGTTGAACTCTCCCACGTACAGGAATGGACCAGATAATAATATGAATTTTAATAAGGACGGTTCACATTACGTGTTGGTGGAGGTTAAAACAATATGCAAAGAATTACCACGAAGACAAATTGGTACATGGAAGTGAAGTCATATTTTCAGAAACAACAAATAATTTATTATAATAAAGAATATGCAGGTAGAGTAGGAGAAGACATAATGCACAATAATTAAAACAAATGCAATAAATTAGATAAAAACTAGTGAATACCCCACAGACATAGGAATTAATAGACGAGAAGATAATGGCGAGGGGTAAAATCAACTGTTGAAGAACGAAGGGAGTAAGGCTGACTGTGATTCGTCAATAAATCAATCTGACAGTAAATAGGCATCTCGCATTATAATATCACCATTTACTTCTTAAAAGTAAAATCTGCTTTTGAATGAATAGACATTTTTACATGGGAGCGCAAATTACTCGCCACGTTATGAACAAATTTGCGAAGTCCAAATTCGGCAAAAAATTCGGTTCTATTTTCAGAGTCGAATATTTCGTTTAAGTATTTAATTAAGACACTTTTATAAATGTTCATAATTTACTTCCCAGCACCCAACCAGCTTTGTGTTTCGCGTCCATACGTTTCTCGATGTGATATTATATGTTTCTAAAACTGATCTATATTATACGATGTGAATATGCTTAAAATAAAGTAAAATAATGCTTATATATGGAATGTAATACGACAATTGGGTTTATTCTCTTTTTCAAATCTATTTTTACAAGTTTTCATAGTACAAGTCAACCTTTTGCCGTGTTATTTCGTAAAATGAACCGATGATGCCTCGACCATAGTTCGCACAAGAATGATGACGTCACGTTTTCAAATTTCACTTGAGGCCATACGCGAGCACAGCCGGCTCCAATGGAACCGGTATGGGGAGTGGGGATAATACGCTTTTAATCACTTAGGGCAGGTCTACTAATATTCATATGTCTATGGAATACCCCAAGCAAAGCAGACGCGAAAATTCCGACAAATTCTAAGGCCCAGTTATTTTGCAGAAATTTAAATGTAACATCAAATAGACATCCAGTGCAATTTAAATGTAACATCAAATGGATATTCAGTGCAATTTAAATGTAACATCAAATGGACATTCAGAGTAATTTAAGTGTAACATCAAATGGAAATTCAGTGCAATTTAAATGTAACTTCAAATGGACATTCAGTGCATTTTTTTACATTTGAAAGGTCCCCGTTAAAGGCCGAATATAGGTGCGTTTACGGTACTAAACTCTACAAAAAAATCCCACTCTCATTCAAAACTATATCTTTTCTCATTAAACCACTAGATTTAATCCGACCGAAGCGCATACGTGCCGACTTGCACTGATTTTGGTTTTGACGTCACTGAAGAGTAGGCAAATCTCTCTGTCAGTGCGCCCAAAGTAAGCTAAATCTACTCTTACTTCGGGTGAATTAGTTAAACTTAACAATCATGTCAATGAATAAATAAAATACATAATCAAAAACAACTAACACATTATTAGAAAGACTAGATCTCAGAGACAAAAACATATCCAACAACCAAATGCAACATTTGGTCAAAAAAACTTCCTATACTATGGTATCAAACTCTACAGCAAAATCACACTCTTATTCAAAACACACAACAATGATAATTACAATATTTAAATCTCAAATAAAAAAACTGTATACAAAACAAGATCAGAATTAGAAGAAAATATACTGTGACCAAATACAGACTGAAATCGAAACCACTTAACTGTACTAAAATACACCATGTAATATATTTATAATTATTTCAGAAAAAAACACTACATAATATATTTATAATTAATTATTATTTAAACTACAAATTTTTAATAATTTGTAAATGAAATCCTCAGCACGGGAGATCCCAGTGAGGATATGATTATCTCTATTTGTTACAAAAAAGGAAGATAATAAAAAAATTATTATTATAATCTCGTTCTTAAGTACGATGAAGGAATTTGACTATCTTGGAGGCAGATTTGTTGTGTTGTTTATGTAAATATTAAATTGATGACGGAATGAAAAGTGATGGTGCAATGAAAAGTGAAGGTGCAATGAAAAGTGATGGTGCAATGAAAAGTGATAGTGCAATGAAAAGTGATTGGTCATCTTTTTCCTTCTTTTCCTACATATACTAACACGCGAATCTATTAAACACCATGTCGTTTCGTCTAAAGTATTGACAGTCCATTTCCAAGTTCATTTGAAGCTGCATAATTCGCATGCAGTTTCGGATGCAACACAAAGTATGTGTCAAGGCAGAGTTGTATGGCGTTCAAACGTCTCGTAGTGATTTATTTTTGATGTACTATGCCGTCTTGTCTCATTCTTTAGACGACGCTTGGGACATCAATACAGTATGCATAATCAATTTTGGTCGTGAAAATCTCAAATCATACCCTCTCTGCCCATAATAGAGTTCGCGGTTTTGAGTAACCCTAGATTTTTTTTGGATTTCCGCTTGGTATTTGCAACACTTATTCTAGTTTATCAAAACGTTACTTTGATGTGATTTTTTAATATCAAGAAAGGATATTATGAAACTTATTCAGGGTGTTGTTGTAAGGCGCCTTTAGGATATAAATAAAATAAAAATGGTGTTCGCAGTCACCTCTAAGCCTCCACGGAGGTCGTTACTGGTTATCGGTTCGACTCGCTAAATCATTTTGTGGATGAGGCACCATAATAAAAAAATAATAAAAACAACAACAACAAAACGAATGAGGTTCGATGGTATTCATTGGATGAAAAATTTGGCAATTTCAAGACAAATAAAAACATGAAATGCAGAGCTTCGTATGTTCGTGAGGTTCTTTTAATAAATGCTATTGATAAATTCACAATAAATTTTAAAATATTAGCTGGTCAGGAGCGGCCTGTGTCGTGTTAGGGGATGCTGTGTGGAGGTTATTTATAATGATAGAAAAGGAGAGAACTATGGTCTTGAAGAGATATATGTTATAGGAACAGGGAAACCTAACTAGCTAACCATCACGCTTTCACTGCAGGAGTAGGCAGAGAGGACGGACCACCAAACAACTCGGTCTTGGCACACACTCCTTGGTTCAGTCACATTCATTGACATGATTCGAATCAAGTATTTGGTTCACTTGATCGTGCCACGTCTTTATGGGGCTTCTCAAACATCTTCTGCCGTTCACATTCACTTCTAAGTTGATTCGTTCTACATCTCCGAACCATCTAAACGTACATTTCTTAATCTTACTCATTACGCTTAAATCAATCAGCCTTGCATTATTTGCGAATCTCCACATTTCTCACACTATCATACATGGTTTTACCAAACATACCACTCAGAGATCTCATTTTAGTTTCTCATTCTAGTTTTATCTCATTTCTACAGCATTCAGTCTATTTTCATCTTCCCTTTGCTTTACTGCCATATATCGGAATAGGTACCAGCACACCATTGTGGACTGCTAGCTTCGTTTCTTTGGACAATGTTTTCATGTTAATTAATGGAGTTACCTGCATTTACCCTTCTTTCAATATATTTTTCAGCCTTTCCATCTCTCGTAAACATACATCCCAAATACACAAACTCATCCATCTGCTACAAGTATTCATCATTCACAACTGTATTGCTCACCGTTTTTGTACTCTATCTTTCAAACACCATGACTTTAAACATGCTTACATCCATCATCAACATAATTTGTTCATCGAAAATAAACATATCGGTTAATCCACGTTTCATTTACATTCATACATCGTCTTAAACACGATGCAGCAACATATCGGCGACCCCGTATACCAATAATTTCTCCTAGACGTACAACGAACGAGATAAATAAATCAATTCTTTTCCTCCCACACGAACTCATTATTAATATTAGTGATGTTGTATTCACGCCTGTTATGACAGACAGACGATTATCTCCGAAATGCGATACCGTTGAATAGGCAACAGACAACGGAAAGAAAATCACTAGACATGACCTAGATGCGATCTGAATTTTCTGAAGATCACGTCATTGCTACAAAGGCCGAAACCGACCTACGCGACTGAGAATTTGGGTGAATGTTAAGGACTTCGTTATGCATAGTTTATAGAAACAAGTAGGCGTGATCTTGAACTCTGATATAGAGATTTTAATCATAAAGCGAATGAGTCTTTGAAGATCTTCAAAATCATAAGAATTTTCATTTGTCAATTTATTGTCCGAATTAATTCCTAGTCTGATTATCCACTCCAACCAGAAAATGAGTTAAGTGATTGGCTTTCAAGTTATTTTTTTAATGATAAACTAATGTTTTTAAGACAAGGGTTTTTATGCATAGCACAATGGATAACAAATGATTATAAGCAATAATCAGTCGCCTGAAATATCCATACAAATAGAAAATATCTCCCGAGTAAAAATAAATGCCGCCGACGGGAATTGAACCCGTAACTTCTGATGTCCGGTCAGGTGCTCTGGACCACTGAGCTACGCCGGCTTATTCCCAACACGCCTTTAAAAAAAATGGTTCCATGCTAACTCAATACAGTGAATATTCAACACACCTTTAAAAAGTGATATAAAGTCATTCAAAACGATGGAAAAAAATAAATTTAACCTAACCTAATCTACTTAACCCAGTTAATAAAGTTTTGTTTCATCACTTTCCATGACTTTATATAACTTTTTAAAGATGTGATGAATTACCATTTTGATGATTTATCCGGTCACCAAAAAAATCATACCTCTGAATTTAATGCGGATACATATAAACGGTTTATAGTGCTATATATTATAACCAATGGTTCCATGATAACTCGTCAAAATGACAATTCAACACACATATAAAAAGTGCTATAAAGTTATGAAAAGTGATGAAACAAAAATTGGGTTAAATAGTTACATATGTCACCTATTTAATCTCGTTTTTGTTTCATCACTTTTCATAACTTTATAGCACTTTTTACAGGTGTGTTGAATTGTCATTTTGATGAGTTATCCGGTCACCATAGCCAATAAATCCACCTTTATTTTACCGTTTATCTTATATTTTAAGGATTTATAAAAAAATCGCAAATGCGCGAATTCCGCAAGGCAAAATGGCATATTATGGCGTGCGATCACTCAAGACATTTTGCAAACTAGGCATAATATGCCGAAAATCACTGGAATGGTTGTATAATCATTAAATTCATTACGAGGGAAAGCGTGTAATAATTATTATTAACAGTCACAAATGTTTCAAACCCTAAATGAAGTCCATTTTTCGCGAAAGATATACATCAAATACATTAAAATATTATTACAATCAAGTACAGACAGGATTTACAGAAATATCAACAGCCTTGAAAAACAGCAATATAAAGATAGACTCAAGGAACAAATATTACTAACGGTTACAGAAAGAAGAGAAAGAAGCGACTTCTTTGAGAATTTTATCAGGACCGTATAGTTGCCCTACCATTCAAGAAATCTTCACCGACAAAAATATAAATCTGCGTGGACACTAAAATAAAAAAAAATAATACACCTTTTGTATCCAATCCTGGGAAACACTTACACAAATAAAGTGGTAGATGCATGGAACAAATTTCCACAACATGTCATCGATGCTACTAATATAAACCAATTTAAAGTTCGATTGGATCCTTATTTGGAAAGAAGAAAGGATTAACTTATTTTAAATTTAAACTAACTCAATTACTGTTAAACTTTTTGTGAAATCAGATATGAGCTCATCAGCAGAATGCTTGCCTGATTATTGAATAATTATAAATAACATAACATAACATATATGTATTACATTTAACGCGATGCACTACGTCGTGTAAAATTTTAAATCGAGTCGCTATCAATAACAGCCTTTACGTAGATGGCCATAAGGTTTAAATTCCCGCTTAACACCATCCGCCTGTTTTGATTTATGCAAGAAAAAAAAATGGCCAAAAAGTGGATGTTCAGGCATAAATATTTAATTTTTTCCGATCATTTTATAAATAACTTAATTTGCCATATTATACAATAAAATCATAACCGAAAATGGGTTCGTAAGTAGGAGATTTTGAACTTTAAAGCAGTTTTCATAGGCCTTATACATTATTTTTTTCTGGGCTTATAAAAAGACTTATCAAAAAAATACTCGATTATTTCAAAGGCCAAGATGTATTCTACTCGCAGTATTTAATTAAAGCATCTGAAACATTTCTAGGCGACCAAATTTTCAAACCAAAAACACATGATTTTGCATTACCACGTAGTGCATCGCCTTAACGTGAATCTTACCAAAGGGTCCAATTTGATAAATTATTTGAAATAACTGGGCTAAATTACTTAGGCAGGAATAGGATACAGCCGCCTCGAGAACCATTTATTGGATAACCAACATCTCTTCCATAGGTCGCCCCTAGTGGTCGCTACGTTTGTTGACTACTTTGGTGCTCGTGTTCATGGGTGAGGCTTGCCCGTGTCTTGGGGTCGGATGTGTCTGCTCACCAACTGCCTGGCAGGTCGGATCGGGAGAAACTAATTGAGGAAGACCTTTTGATCTCTCTTGCAGGATTCTCTCGAAACACCGCAGTGGGAGGGATAGATTCATACGTCCGTCACTAATGAACACACTGGCCCCCAGATTCCTAAAGATGACATAGAGACACCTATGTGGATGTAATTTAAAATTAAAATAAGCGACATCGGATACGAGACGATCAAGACGATCACACAATCCGATATGTATTTTTACAGATCGGAACAATCAGTACTTCCTTCATAAAGTCGATTGATAAATAAATTTACATGGACTTACGTACAAAAGGTCGTTCAGTATTAGATCATCGCGTTAAAAATAGCAATTATGCGACATTGAAGACTCGACGAGGAAAACATGTGTTAAATGTTGGCCACATTCGGAGTCTATTAAACGTGGCGAGTTAACCCTTTACAGCCTAGGATCCCGATACAACAAACCCTACGTAATCGAGTACACCGATTAAACTACTTTCAAGTCAATATAGACATTTAGTAAGCGTTAAAATAGTTGGTCTGCCGTTGAGAGCAGTTGAGACTATTACGCGGAAATCATATAAAAAAATTTAAATATTTTAATTCGGCCTATGTACTTCCACCATTAAAGGCAGAAAATTTAGTTGGTGCAATGATGGAGTACTTGAACCTACGACGTCAACTCAACTACAGGGTTTTCCAATAAGAGGTGTTATTTTGAATAGCCCCGCTATTTCGGTAGATGTTAGTTTTAAAGCTGTCATTTTTTGACATTTGACAAGTAGAAACTACGCCATTAATAAAAATGGAACGATACACGCTTCAACAACGCATTGAAAATATTAAAATTCACTTGAGTGAATCAAATGCAAATCATCTTGAGTGATGAGACCCATTTCCACCTCGGTGGCTTCGTCAACAAGCAAAATTGTCGCATCTGGGGCTCGGAAAACCCAAGAGTTATTGTTGAAAATCCTCTCTATCTTCAACGTGTGACTGTTTGGTGCGGTTTATGGTCCGGCGGAGTCATTGGACCTTACTTTTTTGAAAATGAGGCTGGAGCAACAGTTACGGTGAATGGGTTGCGCTATCGAGAGATGATTAATGATTTTTTTTGGCCGGAATTGGATGGTATTGATCTGGACAACGTTTACTTTCAACAAGACGGCACTACGTGCCACACAAGCAACGAAACCAATGATCTTTTACGATTGAATATCAAAATAACACTTCTTATTGGAAATGACGTCGAGATGGCGTCGAGACATATTATATCTACATTTGTTGGTGAAATATTTTGACTTGTCAAATATTAACGGGAGATATTTTTAATCTGTATGTCAAGCGACCAATTATTTCTTATAATAATTTGTTATCCTTTGTGCTATGCATAAAAAACCTTGTCTTATAAATATTAGTTTTTCATTATAAAAATAAAAAATAACATTTTTATTTAGATAGATAGATTTAAGATTACACTAGGCGTGAACCACGCAAAATCGCAACACTTTTAGCAACTTTTACACTTGTAAGAAAACATTAAAAATGACATTACATATGACTATATTTTAGCAAAGCTTCAGTGATGCATAATGAAATACTGAGAAATAAAAAAGCAAACAACTTATAAAGGCTAAAAAATGATACATTTTTGTTATACTTTAATTTCCCACGATATTAATAAAACATCCGCTCTGTTTTCCACACTCATCTGAGAATCAGCGGAAGAATGCAACAATGAAGTTCACGCCGTAATATTTATATAATTTATAATCATAGCTTCCCATAATAATAAAATGAACCCAACTAACTAACTGTGGAAACTGGCAACTTAAACCGTCTTCAAACAATAGTCTATAACCATTATGCGCGAGAATAAGTCAAGAAGAGGCGTGTATCTAAGAATTTTACGAGAAAATTATTTTCACATATTGGGTTAGTTATGGCTTTATTATATTTATCAGTGTTTGTACAGACAGCTCGTCAGAAAGTTTTGTTAGAATCATACAATCACAGCGTTATTCCACAAGCTTAATTACTAAACAAATGCAGAATCTATTTCCCCAATTAACCGTGCTCTTCACACAATTAATAATATATGTCTAATCTCTAACATAGACATTTGTCGGACTCTTTGCCCAAATTTAAAAGTGGCATCATGTCAATAATATAATATGTTCAATGCGCATACATATACACTCACACATACGAACACACACCTATACAATCACAGCATTATTCCACAAGCTTAATTACTAAACAAATGCAGCATCTAATATCCCAATTAACCGTGCTCTTCACACATTCAATAATATGTGTCTAATCACTAAAAATCGATATTTTTCGGAGTCAATAATATAATATGTTCAATGCTCATACATATACACTCATACATACGAACACACTCCTATACACTAAACACACTCACGGAAGACGGTAATTGCTGAATATACATACAACATTTAAAACATTACGTTTTGTTCCGTTATTTAATATGTTATAGGCATGAAAAACTTTATAGTGTATCTTTAAATGCAACCATAGCATTTGTCAAGAGATTTTTGCTCTATAGTGTTTTATTAAATATTTTCACCATTTTCGCTTAATTGTTTTCGATTTTTTTTTTAATACCATCGTGCTCTCTCTAACATTCGTATTTACATAACTCCCTTTCAAACCATCTTGGAACGCTTATTACGGGGCCTTAAGCTGTTCGTTAACATTTTGTATTGATCTTTTTAAGTGCCAGGAATTCCGTAAACATGCAAAAGTTTATTAGTTTTCGCATATTTACGCAAATTGCCACTAAATTATAATATCTAATAACTACATTGACAACGAATGATGATAAACAAACACAGGTATTACGGTACAAAAATATTCACCTGTTCAAACAACGTTATATTTGAATAAAAATATTTATCATGCTGGTAAAAAGAGAGTCAAATGAGTTAAAACAAGTTAAAAACAATCAAAATTTCAGTTTATCATCTGATATTATTATTATCTTAATGACTGTACAGTTGAGGATTGTTATAAACGGAAGTGGCACCCTCTGTTATTTTCGAAAAGAACCGCTGAAATTTTCAAAACCGCGGCAGCGGGTTTTTATCTGCTAGTTATGTATTTATCGGCACGAATTCGTCACAATACAAAGATGACGGAATTGAAAAATGTATTTCCTACCTCAACAAAGTTCCCAATTAAAGTTCCCTAGTAACCAATTCCCCGTACACTTGCGCAGTATAATACAATTTAATTATATCGACATTCAACAATAACCAATAAGCTTCAGAAATATCGAACCGAAGTAATGCGTACTAAGAAGGATGACACATTAATGCTTGAGTACAGAATGTATCGGGAGTATCTCCCATCCTCATCCTATATTCCTCTTCCTCTTACCTTCTAATAAATCCAGTCTTAGGCCAATTTGAACTCTTGTGCGTTACAAGAATTAACGTTGAAGTATACATATATTCACCGTGTTCAAACGCTCATACCGCGAAACTTTAAGGGTGTTTATTAATGAAAAATTTTCGTACGTTTGTTACTAAAATTTTGCTTATTTTTGTATACCGGTCACGAAACGATCGTGTCATAAACTTTTATTTTTTAGGTTTAAATTTAATGTTATTATTATACTAAGTTTACATATATGTATTATTTTAAATGATATAATTGTAAAGCTGCACATTTTGATACAGGAATGCCCTAGTGAGATGTGCAGAGCCTACGTTTTTTATGTTAAATACTGTTTTTTTTAATAAATAAATAAATGATATCCTAAGAAAAAATCCTAATAAAGTTTAGTAAAAAAGCAAAAAAATGCAATAAAAATTGTGCAGTGTAATCGTAGCTTTACTTTTGCGAGTAATGAACGTGGTCGGAAAAAAAACCTCAAATTTCAAATCTTAAACACTAGCAAAAAAAAATATATTTGCTATGTTTTTGATGAATAATCAATCACCCATCCAAGGTATGAGCGTTGAAAAAGGTTTATATATTCTTGTTTATGATCCTTGAATTGGGCCTTGAACAGACAAAAGTTGTAGTTTATTCTTATTGTGTTAACATTCCCAAAATTACGTAGAAAAACAATTTTTCCAGCAACAATGAAGTATTTACTTGATATGGTAACGTTTATTGTGTGCATTGTTTATCAAGTGTAGGATTAAGATAAGCTATAGATAACAATTTATCTAATCTCGCTTTGTTGCCTATGCAAAGCCTTTCGTACAATGTTTAAGGTAAATAAACAAAATAGTTTACAGGCAGACGCCACACATTCTGTTGACCGGAGGCAGTGTGTCTATGACAATCAAATTAATTTGAATACAGAAGAGATTTTAAATACACATTTCAAATTTTTGACTGCCAAAATATTTTTTCAATATTAATACTAGCTCACGTGTACCCGGCGTTGTTCGGGGACTTATAAATTGTTTGGGCTAAAGTTTTGAGGTTGTGATGATTTTGAGGTTAAAATTATTTTTTTTTGTTTAACGACTTGATTACAAATTATCGACTTTTCTACTTTCTATAAACATAAAATGCATGAATTATATCTCTGAATAGTGCTCAGTTCTTCTAAACTCCGCAACGGATTTTGATAGGGTTTTCACTATCATTTAGAAGATTTCTTCCGGAAGGTTTACATATACAATACATTTATATTACATTTATAGAAAGTAGAGAAAAGTCGATGTTTGTAATCAAGTCGTAAACAAAATATTTTCGGGCACTACATTGCTAACACTGGCTAAACCTTAGGAGATACATCGAAATAATGTACCACCATAGACATATGAATATTAGTAGACCTGCCCTAAGTGATTAAAAGCATATTATCCCCACTCCCCATACCGGTTCCATTGGAGCCGGCTGTGCTCGCGTATGGCCTCAAGTGAAATTTGAAAACGTGACGTCATCATTCTTGTGCGAACTTTGGTCGAGGCATCATCGGTTCATTTTACGAAATAACACGGCAAAATGTTGACTTGTACTATGAAAACTTGTAAAAATAGATGTGAAAAAGAGAATAAACCCAATTGTCGTATTACATTCCATATATAAGCATTATTTTACTTTATTTTAAGCATATTCAAATCGTATAATATGAATCAGTTGTTACTATCACACCGAGAAACGTCTGGACGCGAAACACAAAGCTGGTTGGTTGCTGGGAAGTAAATTATGAACATTTATAAAAGTGTCTTAACTAAATACTTAAACGAAATATTCGACTCTGAAAATAAAACCGAATTTTTTTGCCGAATTTGGACTTCGCAAATTTGTTCATAACGTGGCGAGTAATTTGCGCTCCCATGTAAAAATGTCTATTCATTCAAAAGCAGATTTTACTTTTAAGAAGTAAATGGTGATATTATAATGCGAGATGCCTATTTACTGTCAGATTGATTTATTGACGAATCACAGTCAGCTTCACTCCCTTCGTTCTTCAACAGTTGATTTTACCCCTCGCAATTATCTTCTCGTCTATTAATTCCTATGTCTGTGTGTACCACGAATATCTTAAAAAGGCCTACAGAAAAGTTTAAAAAAATGCATATGTCTATCTCCTAAGAATAGCCCCCAGCAACGCGGGTATACGTCAGCTAGGTTATTATAAAACATTGATATTACTAGAATTTTAATAATAACAAAAAAAAGTCACGCATAGTTGCCACAAGGCAGCTTGTGTACAGGTTCTATCACTTTTCTTTAATTTTATAAACGTAATACACAATCATTTTATTTTAAATTAAATTTAATTTCACGACAATGTCTATCTGTAATGCATGGATTTTTTGTTTGGATGATTGTAGCTGCTTCCTTTATAATGTTTCCACTATTCCTCCCCTGGATTATTTTTTTGTATTTGTATTTATTAATTTTATTTTAGTAAATTTGAACATTTAAGTTTACAAATTACTAATTAATTTGTTACATGTAAATATAATATATTTTTCTTGCTTGATGTGGCTCCTACACAACATCTTGAACTTTCCAATTGGGGCAGACTTTAGGTTTTCCGGCAGCGCGTTATAGTATTTCATCCCTTTATATAGTATACTATTCTGAGTATTGGCCTTGTTCTTTTTTGGTAGCCTGATTTCATTGCACATCCTTGTTTTATGTTTGTGTATGTCCATGTATACAATTTTATTTGAAAAACATTTGGATTATCAATTGGGAAAATTCTGTAGATATCTCAAATTCAAACATACTTGGGCGAGTTCATTTTTAAAATTCTTTTATGTATCAGTTTTGTGAATTTTGTATTTCGAATTCAAATAAAACAATTGGCGAGTTCTTTTTTTAATTGTCCGACTCAATTTATCATGCAATGTCAATGATCAACTCGATCATACCATGTCTTTCTAAATGGTAGATATTCGATAATTATCATCCTAGTGAAATTTTAAAACCAACATTCAAAATGGAAGTGTTGAAATTATTAACCGTGTTTAGCGACCAGATCTTAATATAAAATATTCTCTATCATCCAAAGAGTATATTTGCTGTACGTTTCAGAGTGGAACGTATTTCAGTATCGCCCCAGTGAAAGACCATCCATTCTGAAGAGATCTGAATAGCCAGGTGCTTTCTCTACCCCATCTCCTTCCCTTCCCTGCTAACTTCAGTCTCACAGCATACCCCAATTGGGGGATGCCATAGTCTCACTGAATCAAGACGGTTGGAAGCAGATGAAACTATTGTGCGGTATAAATATTTTTTTTAAATGCCTGCCACTTATTTCCACTCCTCACTCACTTCAACCGTATAACATATCACAATTGGGGGATGCCATACTCCTCACTGTATTTGGCATCTGCGAGCAGCTAGAACACTTGTGTATCACATTAAAAAAAAAAAACAAAATGAAGAAATATATTCTTAATAATAAAGATAGCGATAATCTAACTAAAAAATCAGGAGTTTATAAACTCAATTGCAATGATTGCAATTTTTTTACATAGGTAGGATCAATAGAAACATTGAAGCTGGAACTAAAGAACATATCAGGGCTCTAAACGGAAATTGTGAATCTGAGTTTGCAGATCATCTTTTAAATAACGATCACACATTTGATAAAAACTCAGGTTTTAAAATAATGCACACAGGATATAAAGCTTCGCAAATAAATAATTTAGAAATTTTAGAAATTACATGTAAATAAAAAATAAGACTTAATTAATAAGCAAATTTTTTTTTTATAAACACATTTTTAAATATTTTCCCACTAAACTGGTCTTTCCCGTCTAACAATATTGTAATTCCCAATTCTGAAAAACTCCGCCCACTCTTACCCCACCCCACTTCTTCCACTGTTCAATTGTAATCTATATTTAATTTTTGACTTTTCCTTATGAGGTGAACATTGTTCGTGAAACATGTAGAGGTTATATATATATTAAAGTGATGTAAACAAAGTTATTTGTGTTTTAATATAATAATAAAAACCGCATGTTAACAACAACCAAAAACTATAATATGTATAAAACTACATTGTTCAATTTTAGAAAATAGGTAACAGATTTTGGCAAGCAGTTTTATAATCCGATCAAAAGTTGCTTTTGATAGATGTATGTAGGTACTGCCAACAAAGCACTGTTGCATGTACAAGTAAAACAGTTCTCAGTCCCGACGATAGAGAATTAACAGAATACGGATTGTTTATGATCTCACAGTGGCCGTTGTAGTATGTATTATTTATGAACATGTCTAGAATACGGGATGCTTCAGTGTATAAAGAAATATATCGTTCAATCTCAGTTCATAGACAACATCATTTCGGATCCCAAGAAAAGTTGTAAACACCGGTTCTGGCCTATAATTGCGGGGCATCATATACTGACGTGAGAAAATAAAATAGGAAATATATATTGTGTATTTTTTATCAAACACATTTTAATTAAACACAAGAGTTGAAGATACAATCAGAAGCGCCCTTCTACTAAGAATTGCATCAAATGGAATTAGTTATGTTTGGTGATGATATCAAGTGAACGAGTGTGGAAAAAAATCACCCAATGTCGGAAATAATTCCCCTCAAGTTGGATTTTTCACAGATGGTATAACATATTTATATATTGTTAGGTATTTTGCATTTATTTGTAAATATTCCCGGATGAACTTAATTTTGAAATAGATTTATTGTTTTTGATTTAATACCATAATGAAATACTGTTTTTAAAATAATGATTCACTAAATTGAGTACTTGTAACTGTAGAAAGACCACTTAATACGAAACTAAAAAAAATATATTTAATAACACAAACATATAATTAAAACGGTTACTGTCACTTCTCTTTTGTGTTTCATATATAAAAAAACATTAGTAAAAAAAAACTCAAACTTTGACAAATCTTTCGCAAACGTGCAGAATTTACGGTCGTTGACATTTTTAAATATGATACAAACGTTTGAAAGTGAATTGTAAACTTTTAGATGAAAATACAAAGCGTGGTGTTGCCTCTTTCTAAGACTACTTAAATCATATATTTATCTCACCGTAATACAAAAGAATATAAGTTTTTTTATGATGTTAAATAATACCTCCCTAACTGAGAATAACTTGGCAATCTGCATTCTAACAGTTCACATATGAGAAGTACAAAATGTCAGAGGATTTAGGGGTTAATACGGATAAAAACAAGGCAATTCAATGTTTATGCATTTGATTTTTCCAAGAAATACATAGAAGTATTTTGCACTTTGAGCCTTCGATGAAAATGATAATCGTCGTTTCGCAAAAATTGATCTTAATTTGCGTGAAAAACATCAATGTTATTATTTTATTATCGTCGATTCCAGGTATTCTATCATGGTATAATAAATTGCGATATCATTCGCGGGAGATAAGTCAAAAGTGTATTCCATTTATCAACATCGTCTGCGATAAAAGCTATTCGAGGTAGGTGCTCAGCGATAAGATTATAATACCATACAATAATTTTCTGTACGGTCAATAAAATATACGTGACGATACATAGTTCGGGATATCTTTCTATTTTTTTTATTTTTTATATATACAATAATATTATTATTGGGTTTATAAAAACAGTTTATTTTTAAACAAGTTCTGCTGTGTAATTATTATTACGCGTGACAGCTGTTTCGCCCTCTGAAGGCATTATCAAACTGTGGGTAGCCCACTTACAGACGATACATTTATATTATTTCTAGCTAGGTATTTTAATTTCATTTACTGATTTCTTAATTGATTTCTAAGTAAAATATTAAAAATTATTAATGGTTATTACCCCAGCAAAGTTTCCCCAATTAGTGTAATGTTTAAATTTGACTGAATGTCTTTATGTTAGTTATTCCCAAACGATGACTCATAGGGTTATTTTAATAGCATAATTAAGTACTTCATAGTGCACTCATATTTGCATTAGGTTTGAAGATATCTAGTAGGGGTGAACGAATTATATTTGTTTGTTCATTAATTAGAATAGCTTTTGGATTATTAGAGTTTTTGTTAATTTCTAACTGCTCTAAAAGATTCAGTTTACGGCCTTTATTTTGTACGTGTAACGGAGTTGGTTTATTATTATCATTAAGTGAGTGATTTTCATCTAGGAGATGTTTGGCAAATTGAGATTGTATTTTATTATTATTTTTAAAAGATCTTATATGTTCTTTAAACCTAGTGTTAAAGGACCGGCCCGTTTGTCCAACATAAACAGCGTTGCATTCGTCACACTGGAGTTTATAAATGCCACTATTTTGTAATTTGAGTACCTTACTTTTTGAGTTTTTAAGAGATGATCCTAAGTTGTTATTTGTGCGGAAGGCAATATCTAAACCACACTTTTTGAGGACTTTGGCAATTTTATTAGATGTCTGTCCGATGAATTCTAAACACCCGAATTTATTATTCGTCTTATTATTAGTCGTTGGGTAAATTAATTTAAGGTTATTTTTGTGTTTGTTATTATTAATTATTTTTTCAATGTCTCTACCCTTGAAGCCATTATTTTTAGCAATAGTTAGGATTGTATTTTTTTCCTTCTCGTAATCATCAATTTTTCCTTCTCGGAAATCAACCAGTAAAAATAAAAATAAATTCAATATAAAAGAAACGGAAATTTTAAATGATATTAAAGCCAAAATTAAAAATAGCGACCTCACAATTACTAAAGCGGATAAGGGAAATTCCGTCGTTATATTAAACAAAATTGATTACTTAAATAAAGTAGAAGCATTCCTAAAACCAGAAGACTTTGAAATCTTAAAAAAGGACCCAACGGACAAAATTTCAGTAAACGTGCGCAACCTAATAAATAATTGCCAATCAATATTCCCAAATAAATTCGCTAGAAGAAGTGCAATGGTGATGAATCCAAGGGCTCCTGCATTATACGGACAACCTAAAATTCACAAGGATAATATCCCCATACGTCCCGTTGTTTCTTTTATAAACGCCCCAACGACAATACTCGCCAAAAAACTTAACTTTCTTTTCAAACAACATACTAAATTCTACCCAAAACATAGCGTTAAAAATTCTCTCGAACTTGTAAATAAAATAAAAAACATTGATCTACCGCACAATTGCCAGTTCATATCTTTAGACGTGGTCAGTCTCTTTAGCAATATCCCTATTCAAGAATGCCTTAAAATCATTGAAGATATTTTAGACGAATCTAATATAAACCCAGTTACTAAAAAAGACTTATTCGATCTATTTAAAATTTGTGTTGAAACTAACTACTTTGAGTTTAATGATAAATTCTATCAACAAAACGACGGATTACCAATGGGATCGCCCCTCAGTCCACTTCTTGCAGAAATATTCATGGATTACATTGAAAAACAAATTTTAAATTCAATCTTTAGCAAACACATAATATACTATGTTCGTTATGTTGACGACATTTTGGTCTGTTGGAAAGGTACCAACAGACAATTAGATCTTTTTGTCACATTTGCTAACTCCATCAACCGTAAAATCTGCTTTACGGTTGAAAGAGAGTGTAATAATAAAATTAATTTTTTAGACCTAACCATCGGTAGAGAAAATAATAAACATACGTTTGAAATTTTCCGTAAGCCTACGTTTACAGATACGACCATTAATTATAAATCTTTACACCCATGGTCACATAAATTATCTGCCTACCACTCAATGGTACATAGGCTTACGAATATCCCACTCGACAAGAAAGCATACGAGAAGGAAAAAAATACAATCCTAACTATTGCTAAAAATAATGGCTTCAAGGGTAGAGACATTGAAAAAATAATTAATAATAACAAACACAAAAATAACCTTAAATTAATTTACCCAACGACTAATAATAAGACGAATAATAAATTCGGGTGTTTAGAATTCATCGGACAGACATCTAATAAAATTGCCAAAGTCCTCAAAAAGTGTGGTTTAGATATTGCCTTCCGCACAAATAACAACTTAGGATCATCTCTTAAAAACTCAAAAAGTAAGGTACTCAAATTACAAAATAGTGGCATTTATAAACTCCAGTGTGACGAATGCAACGCTGTTTATGTTGGACAAACGGGCCGGTCCTTTAACACTAGGTTTAAAGAACATATAAGATCTTTTAAAAATAATAATAAAATACAATCTCAATTTGCCAAACATCTCCTAGATGAAAATCACTCACTTAATGATAATAATAAACCAACTCCGTTACACGTACAAAATAAAGGCCGTAAACTGAATCTTTTAGAGCAGTTAGAAATTAACAAAAACTCTAATAATCCAAAAGCTATTCTAATTAATGAACAAACAAATATAATTCGTTCACCCCTACTAGATATCTTCAAACCTAATGCAAATATGAGTGCACTATGAAGTACTTAATTATGCTATTAAAATAACCCTATGAGTCATCGTTTGGGAATAACTAACATAAAGACATTCAGTCAAATTTAAACATTACACTAATTGGGGAAACTTTGCTGGGGTAATAACCATTAATAATTTTTAATATTTTACTTAGAAATCAATTAAGAAATCAGTAAATGAAATTAAAATACCTAGCTAGAAATAATATAAATGTATCGTCTGTAAGTGGGCTACCCACAGTTTGATAATGCCTTCAGAGGGCGAAACAGCTGTCACGCGTAATAATAATTACACAGCAGAACTTGTTTAAAAATAAACTGTTTTTATAAACCCAATAATAATATTATTGTATATATAAAAAATAAAAAAATAAAATGGAGTTCTACAAATTAAACTTAATAACAATTAATAAAAAAAAAAAAAAAAAAAAAATCTTTCTATTTTTCTCCTGTATGCTCCTGATATAGATCAAGTTACATTGGATGTATTGGGAAATAAAGATAACTTATTGATACGTTTTTAATTCCTGCCATAATTAAGAGCCGAAAATGTTGTTCGTTCAATGATGGATGGCTTGCTTGCAGTTTTTTTTAACACAAATTTAGGCGTATTAGATCTATCAAAAAAATTATACATAAAGATGAAACAATTCGGTCATTTTGAATACATGTAGGATAACGAAAGATTTTTAAAATATTTATGTGGAGGGATCAGTAGGATTTATAGGACCTGTTAGGAGTTCTACCGAGCCGAACCCTCTGATAGGAAAATATCTGGAGTCGGTGAATTATTTTCCCATTTGATATTTGGTGAGTTGACGTGTTGTTCTTGTATTGTTTTGTATTTATTTTGCTTATATAATGCACTTGCACAATGTTGATTGACTAGATGATCATTTGTGGAAAAGTGAGTGGAAGGGTTTAGTTTTTCCTATGGGGAAGATTTAACCCGGACATAAAATCGGAAAATACAAAAATTAAAGAACAAATCAAAAAGAAACATGAAACAGAACAAAACAAATCTCGTGAGGGAGACCTTTTGACCTCTCCAGTCAGACTCTCTCGTTAGTTTCAGGCGACATAAGACTCTAATAACGGGGATTTGCGCGCCGCTCACATTTTAACTAATTCTAATGAACGTATTACTAAATTCTCAAATGTTTCTAGAGGGATCCCTAAGGATGTAAGTTATTTATATTTAAGATTAATAAAAACAGGACCTTACCTTTCAAATATTTCATGTAAAACGGTTTGAAAATTTATAAAACGTTTTTAAACTATAAAATTAGCTGCGAGCACCAGATTTTTTCTGGACGATGAATTAGTAACTTCCCGAGGGATTCGTCTAGAAACATTTATGATTTTAAAAGAAACCCCACGGAAATATCGATTTTATAGGTCTGCTAGGGCAAAGAAGACCGTAGGTCCGTCCACTGCACGAGGCCGCGCGTCGAATATTCTTTTACACGACTTCATCACTTATGTCGTTAAGATTCCCACTTTATTTTATAGATTTGATAGGGCAAATTCAACTGCATGTCTGTCCAATACACAAGAGCCGCGCGTCGCATATTTTTGTGCACGACTGCTTCACTTATGTCGTTTCTGGTTCTGGTTTTATTTTATGGTATTGTCTCGTCTCAAGCTTGTTGTATGTGATATCTTACAAGGGCTCCCTTGTCTGAACTGTGTACAATCAACCTAAATCTTCTGAAGGTTGGACGATGTTTTGAAGCGGGTTATAATGGGGCCGTAGAAAGAGATTATTTGAATATACCGCATTGAAAGAAGAAGAACAATAATCAAAATAAAATTTAAAAAATACAAAATGCGTTGATGTTTTGCTGGTTGCAAATTTCGTTTCATAAATATTACGTGTGAGGATAGAATAAATACGGGAAACATCTGATAATGCCTTCAAATTGTAACTTATACAGTATTTATGTTAAATTTTCGTAACACTAACTAATAACTAGGCACGTATTTTCTTAGATAAATAATAGGAGATCGTTGGTAGTATGTATGGGTGATTTTACCGTAAGATAAGTAGTATTTCAGAACAAGATTCGATATATCTAGCACAAGGTGAATGTAAATAAATAAACGCTGTCGATTTAACTGATGTAAACAGTGTTTACCCGAAGGGGTAAGCAGTCGTGATAATAAAACAAGTGATAAAAGGTGGGCGATTTCAGATTGGCACGTGCAAGGCCATTTGGAAAGATACAATGTTTTTTCGTAGGTCAAGGGCATCGATGCTAAGCAGGAAACACAAGAAGAGGGGAAAGGTGAAGGGTTTACTGAAGTAGCAAAGCGATTAAACAGGAACATCTGACGGATTTTCCTTTAAGTAAGGATGTCCTGATAGATTACTAATGATGGGTTGTTTCGAAGAGTTTGAACAATTCTTCAATTTTTAAAGTTAATTTTGAAGATCTCTGAATTTTTTTTTCAAGGCCTGTTATTATTTAATTTCTGTCAAGCAACTAGCCTATAATGATACAAAAACATAACTTGAATAGGACTTTCACAAAAACCGAAATTGAACGTTGAAATTTGATGAATTGTTCAAACTCTCCGAAACAACTCTTCCTTAGTAATGTAATTTGTTTTCTTTAACTCTTGACAGGCCAAGATGTAAAACCAAACGTCAACCAAGGAGGTCTTCCGACGACCCCATGCATTTTTCTGTCTTATGGGCTTTTAAACTATAGAAATCCCAATTATTCAGTCAATTATTAATGGTAACTTATGTATTTGCGCAGGAATACGTAAAATACTAAAATGATATATTAAGTATTTAAGCTAATATAATAAAGATAGTAATTTTGGGAACTACCTACTCCCCCACTTGGCTGTGGAATAGTTAAAAGGAAGAGAATTATCGACCAAAAAAGTCTAGACCGGCTGTGTGAATGTTAAAAATGACACCGAAACCAAAATTATTGGTTCCAAAAATATGTTTAAGAAAACATTTTATCAAAAAAGTGCATTATACGCCGTCAAAATACTGTAAGAAGGAATGCTTTTCAACTTTTATTGGTCTGCAAGGACCAAATTTTCTCTTAAAGATATTATGTTTTCAAAACGAGGCAATTGAATCAGATTGGGAGTGTGGTTATGAAATTACATTATATATAGAGAATTAAACTTATAGAATTTAAACATTTGTTTACCCTGTAAATTTCATTGAGGTAACTGTACGGTGTTATATTTAAAATTTGTTCAAAAAACACATTTGGTTCTGTTATTTAACAGGCATAAAAGAATTCACCGTTTCAAGAGTGTTATATAAAATATTTTCAAAACAGTCGCTTAGGCCTATGAATTATAATCGTTTTTTTTAATATATTAGCGCGCTCCCTCTAGCATTCGTATATACAACTAGTGGACCCCGAAATTCTTGGTATTGATAATATCTTTCTCGAGCGTCTCTGACTTCTTCCACCATTCACTACTGTATATACTGCATACATTACATCTTCTTTAATTCGACTCCGTATCTCATTCCGGTGCAGAGATATAACGTTAAATATTCCTTGGGCGTCCCCGACTTCTTTTAGCATTCAAACCACTCTCTAAACACTCCTGGCACTAACAAGAACAAACTTCGAAATTTTCAGCGATATCCTTCGACTACTTTTCAACTTTTGAGAGCATAAGCATACGCAAGTTGAATTTTTATATTTTTAGATTTTTTGCATTATCAACAAAATAGGTCCAATGTCCGTCCCTTGGGGGATGCTAAAATCCAGTAATGAATTCAATAATTATTTCTAAAAATAACATGGCATTCCCTGTAGCATAACTTAATATGGGGGTAAGAATAATAATAATAAGTTGATAATGTGTGTACTTTAAAGCCATCTTCAGTAATCTTCTTTTTCTTTTTGAATGTTTATATTGGAGCCTCGAAGAAAAACAAATTTTCTTTTTGTTTTAACATATGCACTCGCTAAACGTAATTAAAATCAAAAGAGATCATAAATAATGAAATCATTAATTAATTGATATCGGATTGCTTTATTGTTGAATGCCTTTAGTTCAAACTAATCGTAAATCAATTTTAAAAGGAAAATCAACATTATCACAAGGCTAAATTGTTTTTTGAATTATCACCGGTGATAAAGCAAGATACAAAAATTACGTGGATTTAAATCGGTTTAGTGAGTAATCGTATGTAGATACTTAATTACAAATAATATTTTTACCTACTTACTTAATGCCAAATCACTATTTTGATTAATCTTTATAACGTTACATTATGAATACCAAAAATATGCTTTAGATAAATTGAAGGTTTTCCTATCGCTTCGCTTGAGTAAAATACAAATAAAAAAATAAATTATTGAATAAAAAATATAAATGCAAACTACTACAAAAAATATTTTTTCAACAGAAATGTATGAACGCGTAAAGGAAACAACTTCTAAAAAATACAGTTTTATAGCTAAGATTATCTGTGACAGTTTCACTTGATTAACTTTTTTGCTTTCTTATAAAATTATTTACAAAATAAATAAAAACCAGTTTTTTGCTTGAAATCGAAATTGGAATTTTAATGCCTATTACCCCTACGATATAAGGTATACCAAGAATATACACATTTTTGGCTTGTAGCTTCCTCTTAATTTACATGTGAGTCCATATTTTTAATGCGACATTTTATGATTATTTCTCCAGTTAATTGTATTTCGATGTGTGAATATGTTTTTACTCCTTATCAATCCCAAGATAAGAATAAATTAAAACGTGATAAAATGTGGTTGTCTTAAAAAGATTGACCATACATTATTACTATGTAATCTTTAAAAGTATTTTTTCTAATGTTCCTACCTCTATATGAGCATTACTCATTGATTTTGACATAAAATTAATTATATAACCTTGTAAATACTGGTTTTTACAATTTAATTCATTTAATGTAAATCTCTATAGTATAAAATAAAGTCGTTTTCCGCATCTGTCTGTTTGTGCGCTTAGTTCTTCTAAACTACGCAACGGATTTTTCTAGGGTTTTCACAAGGTTTATAAATATATAATACATGCATATTATATTTATACAAAGTAGAGAAAAGTCAATGTTTTGTAATTTAGTCATAAAATTAAAAAAAAATCGAGCGCTTACATCGAAACATACAAATAACGTAACCAAAATCTATATTTAAAAAAATGTTAATGCTCGTTTTTTAAAATTCTAGTCTGACTAGAACCTAAATAGCCAGGTAATCTCTAACCTTCCACTTTCTTTTCCCGTTGTAAGTAGGGTATGCAGGTAACATAAAGTTCCACAAATCATTGTCTTAATACGAAAAAATCGCTTCTCTCAAATACCTGCAATAAAATCAATGTTAGTAGAAAAAATTGTACTTATTATAAAATATATATATATGTGTGTGTGTGTGTAGTAAAAATATAAATAATCATAAGTGCGAAATAATTAATTCAAAATTTGCGACATTTTGAAGATTCCGACATCCTTATGAGAAAACTTCACTAAAAACCAACCACAAAACGATGCAAAATCCACAAAACAACACTTTTGCACAAAACTGACCACAAGACACAGTGGTGTAACGAATCACACCAAGAAAGGGACACTTAACAATCGCGATAGTACTGCGCACACGACGAAAATACGCCTCTGCGCACGACCTACACGCAGCGCAATTCTTATAATACTGACTTCAATATCATAAACACAGCCGCACCCAACTAATTCTACAAATAGTAACCAAGCAATCTCACCAACTAGTAACATGAACAAATCATTTTAACTTAGCAAAATACTTTACGGAGTAAATGGTAATGCCCTTTTTATAAATTTAATATACAGTACTACAAGGTTTGGAGAGTTTAATAACAAGTAAAAGAGTACGCATTCGAAGAGTCATGCGTTATTTTTGTTAAAGTTATGGATGCGCACTTTTGACGTACGTGTGAATATACAAATTGATATAAACGTACATATTGTTTTTATTAGATTTTGACAGGTGTTCAAAGTGAACAGATATTTGTTACCTGGTGAAGAGTTTGACTTGGGGAGATCAAATATTATGATGACTCATGTATTAGCCACAAGGTATGGGGACCGCCGCCCCAGGAACCATTTATTGGATAACCAACACCTTGTGCCATAGGTCGCTCCCAAGTGATGCGCTACGTTTGGTGACTTAGCAGGGATGCCCGGGTTCCTGGGGCGTGGCGGTTGAGAGAGACAAAAACTGTCATAGGCCTTAAAAAAATAATTGTTTTCAGGGCCTAACACCTGTGGCATAGGTCGCTCCCAAGTGATGCGCTACGTTTGGTGACTTGGCAGGGGTGCCCGGGTTTCTGGGGCGTGGCGGTTGAGAGAGACCAAAATTGTCACAGGCCTTGAGAAAAATAATTATTTTCAGGGCCTCTACGAGTGAATATAAGAGTGTAAGCATTACGGAAGAAATTCTATAAATGATAGTGAAAACCCCATCAAACTCCGTTGCATAGAAGAACTAAGCGCACAAAAAGACAGACGCGGAGTGTAACAGTGTTTTATAATATTTAAAGATTAAAGATTCATTAAAAAATCTGGTCAAATTAGTCGAATTCCTGTTAAAACGGGACTGTAGCCCTTATTGAATTGACAGATTACCTAAAAAACTATCAGTGAAACGGTGACCGGATAAATCATCAAAATGATAATTCATTACATCTTTAAAAAGTTATATAAAGTCATGGAAAGTGATGAAACAAAAACTTTATTAACTGGGTTAAGTAGGTTAGGTTAGGTTAATTTTTTTTTTTTTCATAGTTTTTAATGACTTTATGTCACTTTTTAAAGGTGTGTTGAATTGTCACTGTGTTGAGTTATCATGGAACCCAGTGAAACACGAATGTTATGAGGATGTCTGAACACGTGTTCATAAAAATTATAATATTTTCGCATTTCGTCATTATATGTATTTTAGAGATGTGCCGATTATGACTTTCGCCGACTAGCCGACTAGCCGATTAGTCGGTTGTAATAAGACCGACTAGTCGGCTAAGCCGATTACGGTTTCGGGGATAGTTCTAGGTACCCTGAAATGTCGCGCATGGCCAAAGTGTACCTCTGCTGTCACGCAAGTTCTGTTTACAGTGAGAAGCTGTTCTCAGAGGCCGGAAACATATATGAAACAAAAATAAATCGATTGCTACCAGAAAGAGCAGACGCTTTAGTCTTCTTACATCATAATTTACCCTTAATTTAAAAATATAAGTAAGTTATAAAAAATATAAGGAGATTATGATATTTTTGGTTGTCACAATTGTGACTTTGATTTGATTAGATTATGTAGGTATGGTTATAAGAAATTTTTTTTTTCATTTTTTTTGTTTTTATCAAACAGTTCATGTTTAGAATTTTTGGATATATATATATATATAATTTATACATATATTACTGTGCATCTTGAACATACAATCTTGCTTTAATACATATAACTGAGTTTGTTAATTTAAAAAATCTACTTTTTATTTTAATAATAAGAAATACTTATAAATGTTCATTGAAGATAAGAAGATATTATGTTGTTTTTTATGTTAATTAGGATAGGTACTAATTTTGTTAAATAAATGTCATAATTATGTTTTCTTTACAAGCAAGTAATTTTAAAAACTGATTACCAAAGGAATGATTGCTTTACATTTTTTAATGTATAAGACTGATTATAAAAAAATATATATATATATATATAATCAAGGTTTTTATTTCATGTAGTTCCCCCGCATTCATATTATTGAGAAATACATACAACGTAAGAAGCCGGATAGTCGGCGCTCTTTGCCGATTAGTCGCCGACTAATCGACGACTACAATAGTGGCCGGATAGTCGGCTTTACCGACTAGTCGCCGACTAGTCGGAACATCTCTAATGTATTTATTACGATAAGCGTAGTTACAAGAACACGTATTCCAACATATTCTGAACTTACTGATAATTTGTTAGGAAATGGCGTGCTATCAAGTTTTTAACAGGAAGTTAATAAATCAGCAGTCTCAGTGGAATTTCGGATTGTTATTAACGGAAGTATTATACCTTCTATAAATATAACATTCATTTATTATTATTATATATATGTAAACTTTCCGGGAGAAATTCTCTAAATGATAGTGAAAAGTCTATCAAAATCCGTTTTTTTTAATACTATTCAGAGAAGTATTAAATTGACAAACTACCAAAAAGCATGGGAGCTGTGTTCCTCTCTTCTACTCATTTGTTTGTTACTTTGAAGTTAAATAATTAAGTTTCAAAAAATCATTTACTTCTGTTTTGCAAGTAAAAAAAAGTGCAGGGCAGAGGTAAACTGATTCAAAATAATATGATCAAGTCTGCGCTACAATATAATCTATAAAGTTTATTATCTTACCCCATCTACACAATTGTCTTGGAAGTAATTTACAGAGTTTCGATTTTCCGCCGACAGATGAATGCAGTATATTTCTTGTAAACAGATCCAAGCAGGATAAAAAATCCATACGTTTGTTTACAGCACAAATTTATGATACCAGTGGTGTAATCCGATTTGCGTAAAAAACAATTTACAACTAAAAAAATCTAAAGATTCTTGCCTACGCAGTTACAAAAAAATCTACAGATTCTTGCGTACTGCAGTTACAAAAAAATCTACAGATTCTTGCCTACTGCAGTTACAAACAAATCTAGAGATTCTTGTCTACTGCAGTTACAAAAAAATCTAGGGATTCTTGCCTACTGCAGTTACAAAATAATCTAATATTTAAACAATGTAGGTTGACTGTTATTATTATATATTTAATATAAGAAACATTGAAATACACACAGAAAAATGATCCAGTTAAAAAAAGTGACAGCATCCAATAATTTACTGATAAAACATTGTGCATTCAGAATAAATCGATAACACGTGTTCTTTTCCTAGTAAATATCATGACGAATTGCGACAATATCAGTATGTCAATATTAATATCAGTATTTGTAGGAACACGTGTTCCGACGTCCTCATAAAATATTCGCTTTTAACTGATACTTTGTTAAGGACTTTGACAATTCATTCGTTAAATGCATGCAGTCCCGTTTTTAACATAAAAACAAATAATTCGACCAGAGTGTTAATAAATTAACAATATTTAAATAAATCAGTAAGTTTTCTCAGCGTAGTCAAACATTGATTTCCAGAAATTTTTAATTTTTAACAAATGGTTTCCATAAACAATTGGAAGTCAAATTATGAAGAATCTGTACATAACAACAACAAAAACACTGACAACATACAACTAGCCAAATACGAAACCACATATTACGTAACTGTACCTAAATCCGAATGTTGACAAAATCAGAAAATATTTGATTCGCTTGATAGTGCCATCGTATTCCTATTTTCAGCTAGAATGTCATAATGACCGATGGAGCTTTGAAATACCCAATTACCTGTTAAAAAATAAGGCAAGACCCTTTATTGTTTGTTTTGTATAATTCTAGTGTTCGATAAGAAAAAAAATATTTGAAAAACAAAGATCTATCTGAAAAAAAAACCGAGACACAAAACGTAACGTTATTAAAGAAAGTAATATTATATTTTGTACTTGTCCAAAACAACTAAACGTCCCTTTCTGTATCTTATTCATTACGCATACTTATCAACTTCTTCGTAATTCAGTCATACATGATTAGACCAGATTTCTAATATTCCTTTTGACATCTCGTTGGCTCACTGCCACACGTCAGGGTTGGCGTCAGAACTCCGCCGCGGACTGCATAACTCGCTTCTTATGGTTTACCTACGTATGCAGATAATAAAGAGGTGAATGTGCATAGCGGAAATAGTTGCGGTCGCCCGAAAGAGTTCGAGAGAAAAAATTCCTAGAAATTTCAACGATAAAACGCATAATGGTGCTTATACTTATCGCAATCTGCAAACACGCTGGTAATACACAATATTTTGAAGAATTTATGAGGTAAGACGGTTATTATACATGTGCATAGTTTATAAATAATATAAATTAAGGTACAGGGTCACTCAAGTACACGAAAAAAACAGAAGATTTCAAAAAGTTCTCAATGTTAATAATTGCGATGTTGTTGCGTTATGTGAAATACTCCCGCGCAACGAAATCCTAGTGTCATTTTTGAAAGTGGAACTGATTGATCAAACAAGCGATAAATTAGGTACCAGGTATTTTATTACTATAAAAATAAAAAAATTCTATAATTGAAAGGTGTGTTTGTATTGTTTAAGTTTTTGACAGATTTACCTGGCAGGTCAAATCAGATAAACACACTTTTATTAGAAAATTTAAGCTTGGAGAATATACAATTTTGAAAAAAAAAACACTGCATGCATGATTTACATTTGCTATTTATCTTAAATTACTATTGATATCATAACATTCATTAGATCTCTCGAATTTTTCAATGAAAAAAAAAACTTTTTTTTTTTTTTTTTTTTTTTTTTTTTAATTTTAGCGACTATATAAAATAATTGTTACATACAAAATATAATGGTGAAATTAAGTATAAAATATTGTATTTCTTAGTCCTCCTCACTAGGGGGTCCTGTGCCGAGGCGGACTAAAGTTATTTAAATATGGTTTATTTGTCTTCTATGTCGTTTTTAGTGTCTTCTATATCGTTTTTAGTGTTTTCATTAGGGTTTTTTCATTGACCTCTTTCAGCCATATTTTTATTAATGATTTGTATTCATTAGGATTTTTTATTAGTTTTATGTCTTGGGGAAGGATGTTATGGAGTTTTGTTGCAAAGTATGTATAGTTTCTTTGTCCGAATGTGGTTTTATAACTTGGAATATTTTTTATATCATTTTTGTTCGATCTAGTGTTATGCATACACAGTCTAGTAGAGGATTTGTTATTTTTGAAGAGCTTCAATAATATATTTTTGGCATATATTTGCTGTACATTTGGTACGTCAAAGGAATTGAATATTTCAATTGAAGGCGTTCTAATTGGTACTTTCAATATGGTCTTTATGATTCCTTTTTGAATCGTATTCAGGTTGTGTAGGTACGTATGTGTAGCAGATCCCCATCCTATGATTCCATATTCAATTCGAGAATGACATAATGCGTAGTAGACCTTTTTCATATCCTTTTTATTTAATACGTTTCTTAGATTTTTAAAGAAATATATAAGGCTTGTGAGTTTTTCCGTAATACCTTTGATGTGTAGGTCCCATCTAAGATTTTCGTCGATTATTACTCCGAGATATTTTATGTTTTGTGTTTTTTCGATGACGGGGCAGTAACATTGTATATTATTTCCATGGCATTCGTGTAGTTTTAGTTCTAGTGATTTTATTGGTTGGCTCCTTGCGTTTATTGAAAATGTTATATATTTTGTTTTGCTTATATTAAGGGTAAGCGAGTTGATTTTAAGCCAATTTTGAAGTGCACTAAGCCCCTTTTCAGCCTCATTAAATGTATCCGTCCAATTTTCTTCTTGAAATAATAAAACAGTATCATCAGCAAAACTGATTATGTTTCCTTTAATGGTAAGGTTAGTTAAATCGTTGATATAGATAATGAATAGGATCGGTCCCAGTACACTTCCTTGAGGGACGCCATAGTTTAAAGATAGTAGTTTGCTCTTTTGTTTGCCAATTTGTACTTGTTGTTCTCGCCCTGTTATATATGACTCTAATAAGTTCATTGTTGTTTCGGCCATTCCTATTTTTTTTAGCTTAGTTAGTAGTATTTTATGGTCTATTGTGTCAAAAGCTTTTTGAAGATCTATGAATAAAGCCAAACACTTTTTCCCTTCATCTATGTTTTTTATGGCTATGCTTGGAATAACTCTATTGAGTAATACCTCAAATTGTAATATTTAATTATTGAAGACAATAAATATTAGCGATTCCTAAACGAAAATCTGAAACAGAAAAATCAGAAAAGGATACGGTCACATCTAGGATTTGAACCCAGGACCCTTGCCGGGACACCGCTCTACCACTGAGCTAATGGGACCCTATCCCCTTCGGTCACATTTAACTGTATCATACTTCGAATAAGAACTACCAACTTTGTCTTCATTTTTTCGCCGCACATTTTTTATTGGCAACCTTCTTTATGTATGATCGCAAGATTCAACCCGAACTAAATGCAATCTAGACAGCGTCTTTTTAGATAAACCTATCTTATTTTATTTTATTTATTTTTTAAAAATAAATTCACACACTAAATTACAAAATGGATTAAAGAACAAAAAAGACAATATTACCAAAATTTCAATAAAATACAAATAAAACCTTCACGTAACACACAAAACCAATATAAACACACATCACTCACAAACACACAAGATTATTTTCTATGTACTATTTTTTTTTAATTTTAAATATATTATTATGTATTTTTAATTTTAAATGTATAATTTTTCTCATTAAATGTATTATGTAGTTTATATTTCATATTATAAAATGAAGGCCTCAGCACGGGCAAGCCACCCAGTGAGGCCTACATTACTGGAAAACCTGAATTGTAAAAAATATTGTACCTAATAAATAAATAAATAAATAAATGTGCGACATCAATTGACTTTTCTGCAAGTCTTGACATCATTTTTTTAGACAGTGTCTTTAGATAAATATATATATTTTTTTATTTGCGACAACTCGGATGATTTAAAAAAAATAAATTAATGAGTAAAACCCCGGGAGCCTTGAATCAGTGTGCCCCGGCAAGGCAAGGGTCCGGGCTTCGAGTCCTAGATGTATCTGTATCCTTTTCTGATTTTTCTGTTTCAAATTTTCGTTTAGGAATCGGTAATATTGTGTTCAATTTATAATATTACAATTTGAGGTAATACTCATTAAGTTATTTCAAACAAATAAAATTTATAGTATATTATATAACAACACGACAAAATACACTATTCCACTGCAACACACATAAGCGCAATTACATTGCCAACTCCCCAATACAACGGTTTCACACTATGGGAAACCAATACTTAGGTGATGTCGATATATTTAATATTAACTTTGCGAATTTTGTGGACCACGTAAAAGATTTATTTCAACACTATTCCTAAATGGAAGTTGTATTTTTGTAAATCAATCAAATCGCTGCACCACCCTGGTGTAAAACTAACATTCAGAAGTGAAACGTTGCTTGAAATGGCTTTTGCCGTGTTTGGTGACCAGATCTGAATAGGCAGGATGCTATAGTTTCAATGGATTCAGACGGTTAAGAGCAGTTGGGACTCACATTAATAAAAAAATGATATATTAAATATTTAATTCCAGAATTATTGTGTAATATTTATTAAGCCAACCAGTGGACAGAAATAATCTTGCCAAAATACCAATGCAGTAGGAGAATGAATTAAATATAGAAGTAACAAGAAGCACATTACTAAAAATACCACCGTGATACACAATCAATACACAACAACATGTGGTCAAGTCGCCGCATGAGTGTGCAGATAGAATAGATCCATCACCTCACACTCCAACTACGGTGATCTTGATGGAAATGTGATTTTCAAATTAATATTTTTAAGGCCCGGTAATCAGCTAATGCATATCCTCGTTATGAACGACAATCCTCGATTAGGTTTAAGCGGGCTAAATCTGCCGCTCAATCCTTGATAAGCCTAAGTTACTTTTTTAGATGCCGAGGCCTTAGCAGTGAAACATGTCAAATTTGACATTTACGTAGATAATTGCATACCCATCTCACTGAAATTTACGTAATTTGCCCAATTTTATTCTCGTGTCCTTCTGTCATGTCTAAGATGAACAAAGTATGTATGAAGAATGAGTAAATGATGAATGTAAGCAAGTCTGAAGTCATGATGTTTGAAAGAGAGAGTACGGAAATAGTGTGCAATATAGTTGTGAATGAGGAAAGCTTGGAGCAGGTGGATGAGTTTGTGTATTTAGGAAGTATGTTCTAGAGAGATGGGAAGGCTGACAGAGATATTGAAAGAAGGGTAAATGCAGGTAACTCCATTAATGGAGGACTGAACGCAGTTGGCGTTATCAAAAAATTGTCCAAAGAAGCGAAGCTAGCAGTCCACAATGGAGTGCTGGTACCTACACTGATGTATGGAAACGAGGCATGGAACTGGCAGAAAAAGGATTAAAGTAGATGGAATGCTGTAGAAATGAGATCCCTGAGTCGTATATGTGTAAAACCATGTATGATAGTGTGAGAAATGTGGAGATCCGCAAAGAGTGCAAGACTGATGTAAGCGTAATAAATTAAGAATTTACGCTTATATGTTTTGTATATAGAGCGAATTAGCGAAGAAAGGAGTGTAAGGAGAATATATGACGCAAATGCGAATGGTAGAAGAAGTCGAGGAAGCCCGAGGAAGACATGGCACGATCAAGTGAATCAGATAATTGAGTCGGGCCATGTCAAGAGTCAGAATAATAGAAGAGTATTAATGAGACGATCTATGAATGTGAATGAGGCAAGGAGTGTGTGCCAAGACCAAGTTGTTTGGCAGTCCGTCATCTCTGCCTACCACTACGGGGAAACGGCGTGATGTTTGGTTAGTCAGTTATTTATCAGTATGGACTATTATGTTCATCGATATATGAGGAATGGAAGGTATTATAAGAGAGATTTAAAAAATGAGTACCTAATAAACTAGTTTCTCTATTAAAATCATAGACAATACGTGTTATATTTTTGATAAGCTCGACATTCCAACCAAGCCGACTGGAGAAGCAGTAGACTTAAAATTATTTAACTTAAAATTTTAAATTAAAATTAAAAATAGTGGACAGGCTCGAATAGATTTTGCTCTGCAGGTAAAGTGACAATGAAATACAGTCATCTGTGCATTAAGCAGCTGGATTCATCTGAATTATATTGTTTGACAAAAGAGGGCACCACTATTCCTGTTTGGTCGATTCAAGACTAAAAGATTTAAATATTTTTGTCACAAGAAAATGACAGTACTTATAGAATAACAATGTGTTAATTCAATTTTTATTGTAAATTCTACTCTCTTGAGAGCTTGTCGTGACAGATTATTTCATGGTGCGAATGCAAGTTTTATTGTGCCGATTGCCGTCCGCTGCCGAATTTGGAGATTAAGGAATCGCTGCCAAACTCAATGCGAGTGATATATTCGGTGAGTCCCTTGTTTTTATGTATTTGGTGGCTGGATTATAATTTGTTACGCGGCCTGCAGAGTGAATTTTGTAATCAACCCATATTTTCATAGGAAATTCATTATTCCCTGATGGTCTGTGTGGCTTACAAGCCAGATCATCACCACCGACCTTAATATATCTGATATACTGGGCCTAATACCAACTCGCTCCTGGGAAGTGAGCTATGACACCCCCAAAGGAATTAGTAATCTAAAATCAATGGAAAGCTATGTACTATTTTTTGATTAGCCGCCAAAACGAAATGGTCGTTTTTATACCTGAATGCGACATTGGTTACAGCCGTCATACCAGACGCTGGCGTTTTCCATGTCATAGTGAAGTTGTAACCAGTTGAACCGTTTCGAAATTAGCGGGTTTTAGATAAATTCAGATTAATATGATAATCATAATCAGAAAAAAAAACCTTAAATTTTCCCCAGATTTTTTACGGTATTCCACAGTTTATGAAAATACTTCTTTATCACAGATAAAACTAGAACTATTTATTGACTTACAAAAATTTGAAGCGATGCATGAATATTGAACACACGAAAAAAACAAATGAAGCTTGCCACGTGGTATTTAAATGATGACGTCACCTCGCCAGCTGTCGGTTAGACTGGTACGAGCTAATAAATTTACTTCTCAAAGACACACGCAGCGTCGTTGTTCGTTTACTTAGAAGCTTTTGTAAACAAGACGGAAAATGGACGATTAAATTATAAATATAAACTAAATAAGCGTGGAATTGAATTGATGCGAATGTTCATTGATGACTTTACAATCTAAATAATGTTTATCGAGAGTTTCATGTGTTTGAAGCCAGTGGGACAATGGCATATTCGATGGGAGGAATTTTCAACAACTTTCGTCGTCCAGTGGTTAAGAGAAAGCTACAAGCCAAAAATGTGTATATTCTTGGTATACCTTATATCGTACGTAATAGGCATTAAAATCGCTTGACAAAAATTCGATTTCAATCACAAAACTGGTTTTAATTTATTTTGCAAATAATTTTATATGAAAGCAAAAAAGTTGATCGAGTGAATCTGTCCCAGATAATTTTAGCTATAATACAGTATTTTTTTAAAATTGTTTACTTTACGCGTTCATACATTTCTATTGAAAAAATGTTTTTTTTTAGTAATTTACATTTATATTTTTTATTGAGTAATTTATATTTGTATTTGTATTCTACTCAAGCGAAACGATAGGAAAACCTTCAATTTATCTAAAGCTTATTTTTTGCAATTCCTTATGTACACCGATTCGTTATAAAGATTAATCAAAATAGTGATTTGGCATTAAGCTTCGCCTTAAGATTATTCAACGACGATCCGGAGGTCAAGGGTTTATGCATTATATCAAATTAATAAGTGTTATTTCACACTCAATTAAAAAAATAAAATAACGATTCGACTGTGTTTAAACTGTGTTGGAGCCACTTTTCAGTGGTTTCATAAAAAGGTCTTCAGTACCTACAAAATGGTAAAATAATTTTGGTTAGGTTTATACGTTAGTTTTTCATCGCTTTTAACTCTTGACAGGCCAAGATGCCAAACAAAACGCCTGTAACCAAGTGGGTCTTCCGACGACCCCATGCATTTTTCTGTCTTATGGGCTTTTAAACTATAGAAATCCCAATTATTCTGTCAATTTTTAATGGTAACTTATGTATTTGCGCCGGAATACGTAAAATATTAAAATGATATGTCAAGTATTTAAGCTAATATAAGGAGGATAGTAATTTTGGGTACTACCTACTCCCCCACTAAACTTGGCTGTTAAAAATAATTATGTGAGTCCCAACAGCTCCCAATCATCTGGATCCTGTGAGACTATGGCATCTCCGATTGGGGTATGTTGGGAAGGGAAGAGGGAGATGTGGGAGTACCTGACTATTCAGATTTGGTCACCAAACACGGCTAAAGCCATCTCAAGCAAAGTTTCAATTCTGAATGATGACTTTACACTAGGGCGATACTGATAATATTTTCCACTCTGGAACTTGCCGCAAGTATACTATATTATTATTTTGTATGAATAAATTGTGAAATAACATATCAATCAAATAAAATTTACTTGCGCATGCTTGGATTTGAACCCGCGACATTCGGCTTGCTAGTCGAGAACTACCCCTCGACCACGGAAGCCGTCAACGACTTTATTACACTTTTTGTGTTAATTAATCGCGGAACCATATTTTTTAATAAACATTTTCAGCTTTGAAAATCAAAAATCCCGGTCTGCGTTAGTAACTTTCTAATGAAGGAAAGTTACACAGATTTACAAATTTGTTTATGGCCATATAATTATCCAAAATAACATTCCTCACTAATTTATTTAAAATACTTACATCACCGTTAAAACCGGTTATAAATCTGTGTGCTTGACCCACCTTATATACAAATTATGATGTTAAATAATACGGATAGATTGACCTCGGATATAGCGATAACTCGCCTATTACAACTTACGACACATAATAGAAACCATACTAGAGACGTTTTTCAAATCTTGCAATACATATTTTTAATACGAGGGTGGTCTGAAAAGTTTCCGACCTAACAATGAAAAAGAAGTTTTTTGTTTATTTTTCTACATAGTCTCTGGATGATGATCTGGCGTGTAAATAACACAGACCATCAGGGAATATTTTATTTCCCTATGAAAAAAAATTGATTGATCAATGAATTCACTCTGCAGGGAGAAAATAACTTAAGCCAGCCACCAAAATACATATAAACAGAAAAGACTCACCAGAGAATCCCACTTGCAATAAGTTTTGCTCCTTGATCTTCAATCAGCACAAAATATATTTGACGTAATTGTAAAAAGCATTCACTTTGTGGCTCATCATAATTTATAATAAAAACACATAAATTTGTTTTTGACCACGATAGTTTTATTTTCACTCTACCGGTTTCGGAAGATCCCTTCCTTCGTCAGGAGAATATTTAATCTCCTGACGAAGGAAGGGATCTTCCGAAACCGGTAGAGTGAAAATAAAACTATCGTGGTCTAAAACAAATTTATGTGTTTTTATTATAAAATATATTTGAGTTCGCACTAGGAGATTATAATGTCACCATCTCTCCAGAGAGTAGAATTATTAATAGATGAATCAGCACATTGCAATAATACGCAATGTCATGATTTGTGACATTTATTGTGACAAAAAATATATTTCAATCATTTTTGTCTTAAATAGACATCTTTTGACAAATGATACAAACTGGATGAATCCAACTGATCAATGCAAAAGGTGACTGTAGTCGGTTATAATTCACCTGCAGAGCAAAATCCATCCAAAAATGACCAGAGATGTCTCTTTTGTCCATTATATATATTAAACATTAAATAATTCATATATTATGTTTGTATTTTAAAAATTAATTCACATTAATTTTAAATTTTAAATCGACTGCTTCTCCAGTCTCCTTGTAACTCTACACACTTCTCCCAGCGATGCTCTCATTTCTCTAACCCATCCAAATAGTACTCGGCGTTTTTCTCTACAAAATAATTGTTCAAAAAGGTGATTGCCTCCTCATTTGACGAAAATCTCTGTCCTCCGAGCGCAGTTTTTAGATTAGGGAACAAAAAAAAGTCGCTTGGGGCTAGATCTGGTGAGTAAGGCGGATGGTCAAGCAATTCAAACCGTAATTCGTGGATTTTTGCCATGAGCAATCGCTGAGGTGTGAGACGGCGCGTTGTTTTGGTGAAACAGAATTTTCTTTTTCTACTAATGTGGCCGTTTTCCGCAATTTATGCCTTCAGCTTGTCAAGTAATGATGTCTCCCAAGCTCTTACGGCCACGTTTAAATTCAGCTGCCCAAAATTTCACTGTGGTAAATGATGGTGCAGAGTCCCCATACACAGACTCCAACTCATCTTTGATTTGCGTAGGCGTATTGCCTTTCAAAAACAAAAATTTAATAACAGCTCAATACTCAATTTTTTCCATTTTCACAAAAACACACACATCGACTCACTCAAACGACTGTCAACTAAAAACCGCGCGTCCGAAATGGCCGAAACTTTGGTGAGTAACTGTCAAAAGATGCACAACTACATTCATTAACTTTTATTAACGAGTACCGCCATCTTTGCGTTGAGGTCGGAAACTTTTCAGACCACCCTCGTATAAACTAATACGCATACATGACTCTAATAATAACCCATTCGTATCGGAATGATATGGCCTCCGTGGTTGAGGGGTAAGGCTCTCGACTAGCAAGCCGGATGTCGCGTGTTTGATCAATTTGTGTTATTTCACAATCGTAAGACTTTAATAACGGGGGTTTGCGCGACGCTCACATTTTAATTATTTCTGATGAACGTATTACTAAAATACAAAATTTTACTAGAGAGATACCTACGGATGTAAGTTATTTAAATTTAAGAGGAAGCTACAAGCCAAAAATGTGTATATTCTTGGTATACCTTATATCGTAGGTAATAGGCATTAGAATCGCTTGACCAAAGGAGTCTAGAAACGTTAGATTTCAAGCAAAAAACTGGTTTTACTTAATTTGTAAATAATTTTATAAGAAAGCAAAAAAGTCACAGATAATCTTAGCTATAAAACTGTATTTTTTAAAGTTGTTCCTTTGTGCGTTCATACATTTTAGTAGTTTGCATTTATATTTTTTATTGAATAATTTATTTTTTTGTTTGTATTCTACTCAAGCGAAGCGATAGGAAAACCTTCAATTTAAGTAAAGCATATTTTTTGGTTTTCATAATGTACACCAATTCGTTATAAAGATTAATCAAAATAGTGATTTGGCATTAAGCTTCGCCTTAACGTGAATAAAAACAGCACCTTTTCAGTAAACATTTTATGTAAAACGGTTTTCAACTATATGTAGACGATGAATTAGTAACTTACCGAGGGATCCCTCTTTAAACCTTTGGTCAAGTATCGTCCTGGTGTAAGACCACCATTCAGAATTAAAACATTGCATGAAATGGCTTTAGTCGTGTTTGGTAACCAGATCTGAAAAGCCAGGTAATCCCTCATCTCCCTTTTCCCCTTATCTTCTTCGGTACCTTCAGCATCACAACACACCCCAATTTAGGATGCCGTCGTCTCGCTGGCTCCAGACGGTTGGAAACAGTTGGGACTCTTGTGCGGTTTTACAAAAACAAAAATACACGCTGAAAACTTAAGCTGCAGTCGTCAACCTGATTTTTTAAATATACCACACGGCAGAACAGATTTTCTAGCACAGCAAAGCTGACTAAAGGAATGGTGCTATTGAATGAAATTTCTAAAACAGTAAATATATTTAATTACTCTTAAGACAACCTAAAACTATTAGGTGAACGGCGAAGCCCCGGTGTTTTCCGGATCAAATCCATGGTAACGACTGAAAACGTGTAGCTGGCCCACTCATTTGGAATAAACTTCCCCCAGCCCTTACCAATATACAAAATTTGGCTGAATTTAAACGGGTTTTAAAAACAAAATTATTCAAAAAATCATATTTAATAATTTGAAATCATTTATATTCTCATGAATCTAAGCTACTTTTTAATATACTATAAAAAGCCAGGTTTTGAAGTTTTCCGGTAATTGTTTGGTTTCGGTTTCCTCCTTATTGTACTTTTATGTTTAATGTCCACCTATTATATAATATTTTAATGTTTTCCTGTTTTATATAATATTTTAATTTTAAAGTTCTTATTTTTCGTGCACTGTCACTGTCTTTTATTGTTGTCCACTACTAAAATGGCACTGTTATTGTTAAATTTTATTCTCTGCTTTTGTGTAAACCGTTTATTCTTTATTTCATGTTATGTAATTAATTTTTTTAAAGGAACACAATAGGAAATTTTATTTTAAGTTTATTATAGTTAAGCGCACTTGAAGTGAAACAACACAAAACTGCGCTATATAAATGTTATGTTATTATTATTATTATTATTATAAAACGGAACGACCCTCCCGACACAATGAGACCCCTTCAAGGTTCTAACCCTACCGCACAGAATGTACCAGCCCCTCAAAACTGCACTGTCTATTTTGCTGCAACCTGTACAATAAAGGTTGTATATAAGATGTCTAAAATTTCAAATACGTTTATTAGTAAGTAGGCAACAGCTACAGAGGCTAATTCCCAATCATTATTTTTTGTACATTTTACAGTGGTTAGTGAAAGTACCTAATTCAAGTTACATGACATATTAATTTCTTTTTATTAATATATTCATATTATTTATTTAAAAAGATAATAAACAGAGATTGATAACCCGTACTGAAATACAAAAACCAAATTATTGAATTCGGGATTCTCCCCACGCCGACCCATGCCAAAAAATCGTACCTTACTCAAAAGCACATATTTTTAGAGACAGTAACGAACAAGACATGGTTTAAAAAAAATCATGGAGGTATACATAATCTAAAAACCGTGCAAACATGGTAAAAACCGCGCATCTGGCAACACTGACTCAAACAAAAACCATCCATAATCCAGATTAGCGCCAGGGTATCAATCCAGGCCGCTCGCAATCGCCATCGAAAGTACATAGATCGGTCGAAGTTCTTGTTCTTGACTCTATTAGGCACTTATTTGCATACGCCAAACGCCAAAAGTCATTCCACTCGAACAACGAGCGGGTCGAACCACTCGTTGTTCGAGTAGAATGAGTTCGTCGAGAATCGAGGCCCAGCGTATCGATTCTCAAATCCAGGCCGCTAGCAATCGCCATCGAAAGAACATACATTGGTCGACGTTCTTATTGTTGAGTCTCATCTAAGATACATACTTACATAGCGGGTCGAACCACTCGTCGTTCGAGCGGAATGACTTATAGGAGGTCTACGTACACAACAACCAGCAAAATAAATAAACGACAACATCGATATATTATTAGATAAGTAATATAACCTGTAGTTGTAAGTCGATCAGCCGTAAAACTCCTCAAAAGCCTTCGGACGCTCCTTCTCCTCTTCACTCCCGATTTCTCATCCTCGCCTTCACTCATGATGGCTTCGGGCCTTGGAAGCAACAGGCGCAGTAGCTATCACGCCCAAGATACACACTTATGCAGAATTATTTCACTGAATTTAATTTTACTCACTGTACACTTTGGATGATTTTATATAGAGTATATATGAGACCTTAGGAACCTATTATCTATATAAAAAATATAAAAACAATAATATGCAGGGTATTAAGGGACGTACTTGACTTACTTTAACACGTTTAACGCCATTGTGGAAATAAAGAAACATTAATAATTTGAAAAAAAAAAATACTCGACCATCAAAACGTATCCCTTTTTTTTGACCAAAATTTTCTATGAAAATCAAGAAAATTAACTGCGGTCACCGGTGACCGTCATGGCGTTATGGGAGAAAAATGACGATTTTCGTTATTAGGTCACCGGTGACCTACATGGCGTTCAACGTGTTAACAAGTAATTACTATTAATGACATTATTTGGAGTAAGAAATATTAATTAAATTTTGGTCTCCGGTGACTTTTTTCATGTGTTTTTTTTTCTACAAAAACATAGAAAATCAGTAGGAATTGGACAGCTAAGGTCGATGTAAGGGGTTGAGCTGTTACTCAACTGAGTGAAGTGTCGATGTTGAAAAATTAAAATCACTGGTTAAAGTAAGTCAAGAAGTCCCATAACACCCTGTATATTATTTATTGAAGATAGGTAAACGCTCTGTAGCTTGTTTATTTACTTTAAGTACATCGATTTCAAATTCACCTTTTTTTCGGGAATTGATGAATGCAAATCTTGGACGCGGAGTCAACCTACTTCCCACCCACCCGATACCCGATCGAGCTGAAACTCAGCAGATAGACTCACTGTCTATAACAATCCATACAAATACAATAATATCATCATCGGTACAATATTGTATTTGTATGCCTTTCACGAAAGTACGAGGGTGGGTCAATAAGTCCTTAGAAAAGCCGACAGGTGGCGCGACTAGTACTGTAAGCGGTTTGTTTTCATGCAGCGGCACTACCGATTCAGTATGCTGCGAAGTTTCAAGCAGATTGGTCGGGTTGTTGCGTGTTTCTCGTACATTTAAAAAAAAATTTGCTTGTTTACAAAAATGGAGAAAATTGAGTTTAGAGCTGTTATTAAACATTTTAATATAAAAGGGTTAACAGCAAAGAAAATAAAAAATGAGTTGGATTTAGTTCACGGCACATCTGCTCCTTCACTTGCAACGATTTATAACTGGTTAAATGAATTTAAACGTGGTCGTACATCAACAAAGGATGAACCACGCTCAGGACGTCCTGTAGAGGTGACTACACCAGAAATGATCAATAAAATCCACGATATGGTGTTAAGTGACCAAAGATTAAAGTTGAGTGAGATAATTGAGGTTACAGGGATCTCAAAAGGTAGCGTCATTTCTATTTTGCATGACAAATTGGGCATGAAAAAAATTTCTGCAAGATGGGTGCCGCGTTTGCTCACAGCCGACAATAAACGCAATAGGGTGGTGGCCTCTAAAGCCCTGTTGTCGCTCATGCAACGCAATCCGGATGAATTTTTTCGTCGCTTTGTGACTGTAGATGAAACATGGATACACCACTATACTCCCAAGACGAAAGAACAGTCAAAGCAGTGGATTGCGAAAGGCGAACCATGTCCAAAGAAGGCGAAAACCGTAAAATCAGCTAGTAAGGTTATGGCTACTGTATTTTGGGATGCACGTGGAATTATTTTCGTTGAATATTTGGAAAAAGGAAAAACAATAACAGGGGATTATTATGCATCTTTATTGAACCAGCTAAAAAACAAAATTGAAGAAAAACGGCCTCATTTAAACAGGAAAAAAATCCTCTTTCATCAGGACAATGCCCGTGTTCACACATGTTTACGATCAATGGCTAAAATTGAAGAATTGAAGTTCGAATTGGTCGACCACCCACCGTATTCGCCAGATTTAGCCCCCACTGACTTTTTCCTTTTCCCAAACTTAAAAAAATGGCTAAGTGGACAACGTTTTTTTTTCAAATGAAGAAGTCATCGATCGGACAAATGCTTATTTTGAGGACCTTCCGAAAACTTATTTTTCTGACGGTTTTAAAAAATTGAGAAACGTCTAACCAAGTGTATTGAGCTCCAAGGAGATTATGTTGAGAAATAAAAAAAAATACAAAAATACAAACTGTTTTAATGCTTTTTTCTAAGGACTTATTGACCCACCCTCGTATTGCGTTTTTGAACGAACAAAACTAAATATTAAAATAAACGACTTAACTTTTTTATTCAAAATTCTAAACTCTAAATTCGACTGTTGCGAACTTCTGCAACTCATAAACTTACGAATACCTACAATAACAACACGAAAAAATACACTATTCCACTGCAACACACATAACTCCCCAATACAACGGTTTCACACTATGGGAAACCAATACTTAGGTGATGTCGATATATTTAATATTAACTTTGCGAATAATAATATTTAACACTATTCCTAAATGGAAGTTGTATTTTTGTAAACCAGTCAAATCGCTGTATTTTTTAATTTATGTCCTTGTTATTTTTATTTTTGTTACTTGCATAGATTATTTTTTAATGTAATTTTAATTTTTATTATTTCTTTCTCATGTTTCAAAATTGTTTGTCATCAAAATCATCAAACCACCTACATGTAAAAGCCCTCTAGGCGTTAAATAAAAAAATATATTTAAATTGCGTATGTACGGGCGCAAACAAATAGTTTGTGTTAGTAATCTTAATAAAGCAATACCTTGCAATAAGCGTATTTTAATAAAATAAATTAATTAACGCCATCTACGAACACATAAAATATTAACGAGCGTCGCGTTTAACCTCAAGGTTTTTTTAAAGCAAATAGTTTTAGAAAGCATTTCGCATTCAGTGTATTAATTCTGCGAAGTCAGTTCTTAAATTAAAATTTTCCATTTCGCAATCGCACCACGAATCACGGCTATTTTTAACCGCTTATTTCGATTGATTAATTAAGCTAGAAGTTTGATTATGAAGACCAACCTTTTTAATGGCCTTTCAAAATTAAAACACTGATTAATTAGATGCTATGTATATCTGAAACGATGAACAGATCATTCCTAGAACTATGAGGTGAACTGATTTGGAAGAAAACTGATGTTACCTAACTAAAACACACTTTTTCATAAATATATATTAGTTTTACGTCACTAGTTATGGATCTTAGGGGGTATTTCACCATTCTCTCGATAAACTGTCAAAATAACATCGTCATTATAACAAATAAATATGTATAAGTTTTACGTCACTAGTTATAGGTCTTAGGGTGTATTTCATCATTCTCTCCATAAACTGTCAAAATAACATCGTCATTATAATAAATAAATATGTATAAGTTTTACGTCACTAGTTATAGGTCTTAGGGTGTATTTCACCATTCTCTCCATAAACTGTCAAAATAACATCGTCATTATAATAAATAAATATGTATAAGTTTTACGTCACTAGTTATAGGTCTTAGGGTGTATTTCACCATTCTCTCCATAAACTGTCAAAATAACATCGTCATTATAATAAATAAATATGTTTAAGTTTTACGTCACTAGTTATAGGTCTTAAGGGGTATTTCACCACTCTTTCAACTGTCAAAATAACATCGTCATTATAATAAATAAATGATTGAAGAAGAAGAGAAAAGAAAACAAAACAAGACATAGAAAAACAAAAAGTTAACGGTCTCAACTTAATCGAACCTAGGATCTCTGTCTTACCGGGACAACGCCTCTAACCACTCGGCCATTAGACTATAATAACGTAAAATAATTGGCTGAGAAGTGTTCCATCAAGTGTGTTACCCGAATTATTTTATTCGCTTTAGCACTACACATTCTCGGAAACTGACTACGTTAATTTACATAAAAAAATATCGACTCCTAGGCCCCAGACATGTCAGCGAAATTGATCAACTGTCCAAGAAAGAATTCTTCGATTTTGAAAAAAAAGATAATTTAATTAGAAGTGCGGAAAAGTTGAGCCTACTTCAGACACACGGACAACGAATGAAGCACACTTCTAGCGGTTTACTCTCTTCAGTGGCTTGAAACATCTAGTCTAAACATCTAATTAAAAAGAATTATTGAAGTATATTCGTAGCGCTTTGATATTGTCAGTAGTACCGCAATGGTATCAGAGGTCAAAGAGATTTTATAATAAAAAAATTATAATACACATTTTCATTTTTTATACTAGCTGTGCCCCGCTACGCATTTGTCCAACAGATGGCACTGTTTTTCAAAAAGCATGTTTTTTACAAGTCACAGGTGACAAACAGCATGTTTTTACATATCACAGGTGACAAAAAGCATGTTTTTACATATCACAAGTGACAAAAATCATGATTTTACATATCACATGTGACAAAAAGCATGTTTTTACATATCACAAGTGACAAAAAGCATGTTTTTACATATCACAGGTGACAAAAAGCATTTTTTTACAATTCACAGGGACAAACAACATGTTTACAAGTCACAGGTGACAAAAAGCATGTTTTTACAAGTCACAGGTGACAAAAGGCAGGTTTTTGCAAGTCACAGGTAGTGATGTAGACCCGGGAATATTCCCCGGGGAATATTCCCGGGAACAGGAATATTCCCGGGAATATTTCCCGACCTGAAATAAATTCCCGAAAACGGGGAATTTATTTTATTTTTAATAAAATGGTTTCTACACTTCTCTTGGATGCTTTATTGAGTGTTAGCAGTTATCTAAGACGACATCCTCTGATCTAGGGACTTCCCTACCACGATAAAATCACGCCAGTGACCTGGTGGAAGGGGATGTGCGGATGTTCTGATTTGTCACAGGTTGCCATAAGAATATTGACTGCTTCCATTACTTCAGCAGTCACTGAGAGATCTTTTAGCACGTTTAGTCGCATTCATACAACACGGAGGAATCGTCTAACAACTCAAAAAGCAGGGAAAATAACATTTGTGGCACACAATTGGAAACTTCTTTCCTCTGAAAGAGGCTCTCAAGTTGCTACCAAGAAAACCCTTTCTTCCACGGATGAGCAGATTGCTTTGCATCATAACGTTTCAAACCTATCTGGTACTCGCAAACGCAAACATCCAATTGACTGTGCTGAGGAAGAAGAAAACGTAGATAATCCTGAGTCGGCAACAACTTCGTCCGGGTCGGATGAAGAAGAAGAAGAATATGAAGGTGAAAGTGGAAGCGAAATTGATAGTGTCAGTGTCCAATCGGTATCATCAGATAAACAGTAACGATCTGCGAAGTTGTGTCATTTTTACAGTTTTACGATTTTTTTTTATATGTACCGTTTACTAGCATAAAGTGTATATAGGCTATTAACACTGTACAGTATACAATTATATAGAGATACTACTGACTTTAAAATAATTTTGATCGATGTTTTTTTGTTATTTTTCTCTTGGATCCTATTCCTATATATATGGGAATAGGTTTTATGGATCTGTATATAGGCTATTAACACTGTACAGTATACAATTATATAGAGATACTACTGACTTAAAAATAATTTTGATCGATGTTTTTTTGTTATTTTTCTCTTGGATCCTATTCCTATATATATGGGAATAGGTTTTATGGATCTATCCTGCTCTATATGTACCATATGTGTGTATATTTTATTTTTTATTTAATAAATATTATTATTTTTGAGGTATTATGTTGTTAAAATCAAAATTCCCAAAATTCCCCGTTCAGGGGAATATTCCCGGGAATGTTCCCGGGAATATTCCCCAGAAATAAATTCCCGGGAATTTATACATCACTAGTCACAGGTGACAAAAAGCATGTTTATACTTGTCACAGGTGACATCTATATAATATTTTTATTTATATAGATAGATATATAAACACCGCAAAAGAGTCCCAAACGCTCAGAACCGCCTGGAGCCAATGAGACTATGGCAACCCCGATGAGGGCGTCTTCTATTTCTTATTTTAAGGCGATGCACTACGTAGTAATGCAAAATCATGTGTTTTTGGTTTGAAAATTTGGTCGCCTAGAAATGTTTCAGATGCTTTAATTAAATACTGCGAGTAGAATACATCTTGGCCTTTGAAATAATCGAGTATTTTTTAGATAAGTCTTTTTATAAGCCCAGAAAAAAATAATGTAAAGGCCTATGAAAACTGCTTTAAAGTTCAAATCTCGTACTTACGAACCCATTTTCGGTTATGATTTTATTGTATAATGTGGCAAATTAAGTTATTTATAAAATGATCGAAAAAAATTTAGATATTTATGCCTGAATATCATGTTTTTTTCTTGCATAAATCAAAACATGGCAAAACACAAAAAAAGGCGGATGGTGTTAAGCGGGAATTTAAACCTTATCGCCATCTACGTAAGGGTTGTTATTGATAGCGGCTCGATTTAAAATATTATACGACGTAGTGCATCGCCTTAAAACATCTATTTGAATTTACCAATACAGTGCAATATTGAATCCAACAACAGTTGTTCTCTTATATAGCGCCTAAAATGTTCAACTTACTGCGTATTGATATTAAGACATCGAAAACTGATGATATTTATGCCATTAGTGTACAGAAATGGTTATTTGCTCAGGGAAGGAAATATTATAAAGAATTTGTTATCCTACTTTATTTTTATTTTCGTTTTTACAAGATTCACCTACTTCGACTCCTTTCCTGTATGTGATCATGTAGGTACCTAATATTATATATTGAGAATTGGTTATTTATGAAGGGAAGGAACTATTTTAAAGAATGCCTGACATCATTACATTAAGTTCATTTGCTTTATTATTCTTTTTTTACATTTAAATTCTGTTTAAAATTTCTTTGCAAAATAATTAATTAATTTATCTTTATTTTCATTATATCAACAAGTATAGTCATTTGTTTATTTGCCTATTTATATTTATTTTATCTCATTAAAATCAACAGTTTGCAATACGGTTGGTTTATTCTTGTGAAATCTACGTAACTAGAAAACCAGTTAAAGTATTACCTATTTTACAGATATATTAACAAATGAACATGTATTACATTTATATAATTGTATACAAATTTCGACTACCATAATACGGAGATGTGTCTAGTGTGGTAGTCGAAAAGCATGTAAAAAAAAAACTGTATACAAATATATTCTACAAATAAAGGAAAGGAAAGAAAAAAAAATCACTTTCGTTTTGGGTAATTAAAAAAAAAAATAGTGTTAAATATTAATTCAGTCTTGAAATTTGCTGATATTTTCAATACAGGTCAACTCTTTCAAAGCCCAACGTAATTTTCATTGTGAGCTATGAAGCTTTTAAATATTAATACATTTAATTTAAAATGATAAACGTTATGATGTTGATAGTTAAAATGGACAAATATGATTTTACAAGTGTTGCGAAGGCGTAAACATTAGAAACGATTACTTCGTTCTATTAAAACTAATTGAACGCCGTCTCTATCGGTGAGATCATTACGTTACAGCTCTATTTCAGAAGTTATCACCCCATTCTGGAAGAGGTAAAAATAGAATGCAAGATTGAGGCGGCTAGTGCTAACACGGCGCAAGTTCGTTTTCCCAAAATCGATATTTTAGGGCACTTTTTACTCAAAATCATCTTTAAGAGGAAGCTACAAGCCAAAATGTGTATATTCTTGGTGTAACTTATATAGTAGGTAATAGGCATTAAAATCGCTTGACAAACGGAGTCTAGAAACCTTCGATCTCAAGAAAAAAACTGGTTTTTATTTATCTTGTAATTAATTTTATAAGAAAGCAAAAAAGTTAATCAAGTGAAACTGTCACAAATAATTTTAGCTGTAATACTGTACTTTTTTAAAGTTGTTTCCTTTATGTTTTCATACATTTCTAGTGAAAAAATATTTTTTTTTGTAGTTAAAATTTATATTTTTTATTGAGTGATTTATTTTTTTATTTGTATTTTACTCAAGCGAAGCGATAGTAAAACCTTCAATTTATCGAAAGCATATTTTTTGGTATTCATAATGTACACCAATTGGTTATAAATATTAATGAAAATAGTGATTTGGTATTAAGCTTCGCCTTAAATGCTAACTAATAGTTATTATACATACACCTTCGCTCCGTCATAAATAGTTATGATGTAGGCGAAAATCTCCTACTACCACCACAGTAAGCGGAAAATGTTTCTTGTCTCGTGAATGAGGACTTGTCTCGCGATGCCAAATCAGCCAGCGACCGGTCAGTTAATATTTTTACCTAGTATTGTTAATTATTGTCTGTACCTGTTCTTCCTCGTTACGTTACAGAAAAAAAAAATAAAAACAGTGTGTAAATTTAATAACTTTTGCTTGCTTTCCAAATAAGAAGGGAATTACCGACAAAATAATTATTTTATACAGCACAACCCACTGTTTGGTAAAGCTTAAAAGGATTTTGGCAAAGTTTAACAGGGTTTTGTAAAGCTTAACACAATACAGGGTGTTGAGGGACGTTTTTAACTTTAACCAGTGATTCCTGACATTATTTGGAGTAAAAAAATGTTAATAAAATTTTGGTGTCAGGTTGGTTGCATTTCTGATGTATTTTTTTTAACGAAAAACAGTAGTAATTCGATATGATAAAAACATCTCAAAGACCAACATTTAATTTATATTTTTTACTACAAATAATGTCACACTATCATATATTTATAGTCTTGATGAAATTTTGCACACTTGACGTCCAAAAAAAGAGAAAAAAAACCGACGTGACCCTCGGGCAACGCAATTGACTTCAACTAGTGTATATGAGAGTGTCCAGGTGTGTGGGTTCGTTTTTTAGACAAATTTACAGTTTTAATCCGAGATTAATGAATTTTTTGTATGCTTGGCATTCAAAACAAGAAGAAAGTCACGGTCTACACAAGATTTCGAAAAACCGCCGCTATCCCATTTTCTATCCCTTATAGCAGAATAAATACGCTTAAAATACATTCCCTAGAAAACTGGAGAAAAATAAATGACCTAACTTTTTTATTTAAGATTATTAACTTCAAACTAGACTGTTGTGAACTCCTGCAATTCATAGATTTCAGAGTACTTACTCGAGCAACTAGGCAAAATATATTATTCTGCAACAATAACTTTAGTACCAACTATTACATACATGCACCTATTTCTCGCTTTCACACACTTGGAAAAAAATTCACCTCAAATATCGACATATTTAATATAAGTTTGCCTGTGTTCAAGAGATACCTGAATGACATTTTTATACAGCATATTTAAAGGGCGATTGCGTACGTTTGTTGTTTTCTTGTAGATATGTTGCGAACTTAAAAAAAGAAGTTATTTTAGTGTTGATTTTTTAAAAATAAAAACCTTCTGTTGTCACTGTATTATGCAGTAAATTATGTAAATTATGTAAAACATGTATAATGTAAAAGCCCATCAGGGCGTTTAAATTATAAAATAAATAAAAAATAAAATAAAGTCCGGGCAAAGCTGAGAGCTTCGTCTAGTAGATAAAAATATAGTGTAAATGGACTTGAGCTTTTCTGTGCTTAACTCTCCCATTGCACGATACAGCGACCGGCCATAAAAGTTTTCGGCAAATATCAAACTCTCCGTCGTTCTGACATTTAGCTACGTCGGACTAAATGTCGGCGCTTTTCTACAATATCTTAGCCAAATGGGCTACAGTATAACTTTAGTATAATCTATTGAAATCATGCTTTGCCAGCGAAAGATGTTATTATGGAAAAAGCAATTAATTTAATTCTGTACAAGCTTACCAGCTGGAAATCGATCAACAGCCAAAAACCAACGAACAATGTCAAGTGTGCAAATTGGAAATTTTACATAAGTGTTGATTCGAATTTATTTCGTATTATTATCTTTCATAACACCTGTACCTACATAAATGAGAAATCCTTGATCCAAACAATTTCGGCATTTGTTGTTGTGGTTACGAAACCGGAGATCGTGGGTTCAAGTCGCGGCGTGCGCAATTAAATTTTATTTGATTAAATTGTGTTGTTTCACATTTTCTTCATTTAAAATAATATATTCATTATTGGGGATCTTTGGGGATGTTGGGCCTGGTCTTATAGAGGAAATAATGAAGTGAACCCGGTTTTGAAGAGAACCATTTGGTAGGAGTGAGGAAACAGACACTGGCATATCATTCAACAGTCAGGCTGTTGAACACCAGAACAAGTCGGACAAACGACCCGTTCTAATGTGGCAAATAAAGGATTCATGACAATAAGCATATTTGATTATTTATATCGCATTATCAGCATTGCCATTGTACTTTTTTGTGTGTATATCTCATAAGAGTTCCAACTGCTCCCAGCTATCCGGACCAAGGGGGACTATGACATCCCATCCCCAAATGGAATTCGTTGAATGGCTGAAGGGAGTGGAAATTGAATGAGGTGGGAAAGAGGAAGATTAAGAAGTCCTTGCCATCGAAAGCTGGTCATTTAACACGTTAAGGCGACACAAGACTCTAAAAACGAGGGTTTGTTCGAGGCTCACATTTAAATTAATTCCGATGAATTCGTAACCACAATACTGTTTTTTTCAGACCAATACGTTATTACGTTATAAGTTATTTATATTTAAAATTAATAAAAACAGTACCTTACACTTAAAATATTTTTACGTAAAATGTCGTTTTTAATTTGTCAGTAATATGTTTATCAGAACTAATTTTTAAAAAAACCGCGTAAATATCAATTTTTCTAGGCTTCCTAAGGCAAATTCGACCGTAGGTCCGTCCAATACGCCGCACAGTGGGCTGAAAATCGCCTTTCATAGACATAGAGACTTGAATTTTCAAGAGTATTTTTTTTGGCTAGAAATGGATTCTGCTGATCATTAACTATGCTATAAAATGTCAAAAAAATACAAATAAATAGTAGTATATCTGTGTGTAAGGATAGAATGGCCAACCTTATGATTCCAGAGATAGCCTCATTTTTAATGTCAGTGCCATACAAATTTTTCTTAAAAAAATGATAACTACTTCATTTGTACACGCAATTGCTTCGTACGAAATTTTAAAGCATAGTAATGATCAGCAGAATCCATTTCTAGCCAAAAAAATACCCTTGAAAATTCAAGTCTCTATGTCTATGAAAGGCGATTTTCAGCCCACTGTGCGCCGGGGCACACGCCGAATATTTTATTTTTACGTTGTTAAGATTCCCACTTTATTGTTGGGTATTTGTTAGAGCAAATTCGACTGTAGGTCCGTCCAATACACAGGGGCCGCGCGTCGCATATGTTTGTAAACGCCTTCTTCACTTACGTCGTTACGACTCTGACTTAATTTTAAAATATTGTGTCGTCTTACGAGTATAAGCAACGTGTCAATTCCAAATGGTGGTCTTTCACTGAATTTATATCTACTCCTTTCGGCAGGACTATAAAATTTATATTCTCCAATGGAATATAAACTTTGTTTACATTTAAGAAGCAAATAGTGTTTATATTTGCTATTTACATTTTACACAGATGGCCGATTTTCTGCAATGTATTTTAATAATTTAATACGCATTAGAGGACGGATATATATATAGAGCGATTGGCACTGGAAAATAAGTACGGGAAAACCGGTTATAGCCCTCCACACTGGCGACCAAATGATCATTGTAAATCCGTTATATATAATTCGCATTTATAATAATCTATATACAGGGTGTTCGGGGGTAAAGTACGCTAACTTCCGGAGGTCAAGGTGATGGTAGAAGTAAAAAAGATAAATATTTTTTTTCGAAATTATAATGTTTATTTTCTCATATAAAAATATTTTCCATAGAAGAATATTCATTTTCCCACAGAAACCATACAACTTTTTAACCTAAAAACAACGTTAAAACATTGGAAATTTGAAAAAGTTACGTCTCTTTTTTCTTCTAAAATCATGTAGAATCACTTTCCGAAGTTAGCGCACTTTATTCCAGACACCCTGTAAATAAATCTGAATGATTCTTTTTTTATAATAATAATATTTGACCAAATATATACATTGCATAATAACACGTTTGTTTTTATTAGTGCCAGGCACAGACACAGGAATTAATAGACGAGAAGATAATGGCGAGGGGTAAAATCAACTGTTGAAGAACGAAGGGCGTAAGGCTGACTGTGATTCGTCAATAAATCAATCTGACAGTAAATAGGCATCTCGCATTATAATATCACCATTTACTTCTTAAAAGTAAAATCTGCTTTGGAATGAATAGACATTTTTACACGGGAGCGCAAATTACTCGCCACGTTATGAACAAATTTGCGAAGTCCAAATTCGGCAAAAAAATTCGGTTGTATTTTCAGAGTCGAATATTTCGTTTAAGTATTTAGTTAAGACACTTTTATAAATGTTCATAATTTACTTCCCAGCAACCAACCAGCTTTGTGTTTCGCGTCCAGACGTTTCTCTATGTGATAGTAACAACTGATTCATATTATACGATGTGAATATGCTTAAAATAAAGTAAAATAATGCTTATATATGGAATGTAATACGACAATTGGGTTTATTCTCTTTTTCACATCTATTTTTACAAGTTTTCATAGTACAAGTCAACATTTTGCCGTGTTATTTCGTAAAATGAACCGATGATGCCTCGACCATAGTTCGCACAAGAATGATGACGTCACGTTTTCAAATATCACTTGAGGCCGTACGCGAGCCCAGCCGGCTCAATGGAACCGGTATGGGGAGTGGGGATAATACGCTTTTAATCACTTAGGGCAGGTCTACTAATATTCATATGTCTATGGTTTTACAGCAGGCCCGCGACACTTTTTCAAATTGGCGGATTGGCGGGTTTTTTGAAAATGGTTCACGCGGGCCACTTATAATTCGTTCGCGGGCCACATTATGGCCCGCGGGCCTGGGGTTGGGCAGCCTTGGTTTAGAGGGTGGTTTGAATGGTAGAAAAAGTGAGGGACGACCGTGGAAAACTTTACGCATTATCTCTGCAGCCGAACAATAAATACCAATCGTCCAATAACATACGTAAGAAATGTTGGGACTCTTTGTGCGGTATTCACATATAAAAAAACAATTACATCTGTGAACTTTTTGGAATGTAATATTTTCAACGTATTACCGAACCTTTCCACATAACACATAAAAAAATATCTTCTTTATTGTATGGAGTTGAATGGCGTATTGAACAGACATTTTGACAGTCCGTCAGTCTGACAGTTTAATGGAATTAAATGGCGGCGGAAAACACAAAAAAATCACATTTGGTCTGTGTGTGTTTATCCCCTAATTGCCGCTTCTCAACTGGACTTATCATCAAAAGTAATCGGATTTTGATGCAAACCCCAGTGGACTTTTTAAAGTCGTAACAATCTCGCGTTGTGCATTTTGGAGATGTGTTTTTTTATACATTAACACACAGAAAATATTCCCTCGGGGCCTATGTTATCTCTCGGGGTGCTGTATAGGGGGTCTTTTTGAGAAGAGGAACGAGTGAACACAGGTCTTGAAGAGACCCGTGTTGTAGGAGGGAGGAAATACAGAGGCCGGCAAATCGTTCCACTGCCGAGGTGTTGAACTCAAGAACGAGTCGTAGAAGCGACCCGTTCTCATGTGAAAAATGTCAACTGTGTACATGTTTCCAGATTATGCACCGGTACGGAAGAGATCAATGTTCAATTTAAACAAATTGTCCACCTAAAGCAATGTGATTTTTTTCGCTATGCGATTGACATTACGTACATAATTTTCATTTGAAATTAATTCTGTTTTCACATATTAATAAGAACAAGGGGTGAAGTGTAACAGTTCGTCGTATCTGGTATTAGAAGGCTACACCAAAACTAAACGCAGAAAACCACACTAGGAAGATTAACGCCCGCAATACGGTGTCACTTCTACATACATAAACACACACTTCATTGCTTAAGGCGAAATAGGTAGACTTGACCTGAAATTTGGCATTTTTGAGGCCAGTTTTAGACGTATGGACACTTTTCTAGAGAAAAACACAAATTGATTTCGAAAGATCGTTATTTTATCTATTAAAGTAAGATGTTAAATTTTGAATAATAATATTATTTTAATACCATAATAAAGTGTTACCGTTGGACGATGCGCAGATTTGTTGCATTTTCAAAGGCGAAGTTGTATTATACAACAAATATTTCAAATCATATAATAATACAGTATAAACAATCAATAAATTATCTATCATATGTATGTATAAGAATTTTGTTTTTATTTCAAATAAAATTACTAATAAATAAATCCGAGGACGCGTTTTGTGACGAAAATCCCTCAATTTGACTATTTATTTATGACCTTACAAATTGGAATAGTTGAGATTTTTTTACAAAAATAATTTACTATGATATTATTGAAACATTAAAAATAATTTATGACCAAGAAATATATTATTAAAGTATGTATATAATAGTAATTAATTTCGATTCGCGTTTATTGTTTGTTCGTTGTCTCTGATTACTACGGCGCAAGCCGAAATTTTATCATTCCCCGCTGCGACAGGGCGGCGAGCGGACGTCTATTCCACGCCAGTCTACTTGATAACATTTTAACGAAATTCCGCGTTTTAAAATGGGGAGAAAAATACTATCGGACAAAATTTTTATAAGAAAACAAAAATTTCGTCATCAAAAACGTACATGGGAAAAATATTTGCAGAAAAAAAAGGGTTAGTCATATTTAATTATCCTTGTACATTGTACGTACTCTATATGCTACAGGGTCGTTCAAACGAATCAGTCAGAATACGCATATATTTTTTATAACATTTAGCGATAATTTTGTGTTGTTTAATTTTCAGGGAAAATAATCACCTACCGACGAATGATTGTGATTCTGAAGCAAATATTGTCTCTAAAATTCCGTCGGTATGTGTAAATGTAATTTACATTAATATTATTATTATTTTATTATGTAAATAGGTAATACCTACAATATATTGTGAATCATGGTGACCGAAACCGTCAATATCGGGGTATTTATAAACTAGCAATTATTCCCGGCGTTACGCAAGTTACACGCACAAAACCATACCCTTATATACATGGTGTCGGGAAACGCGTAGTATATTACTGTGACCGATTCAACTCTAATTACCGCGGTATTTATAAACAAGCATTTACTACCCGGTGTTGCGCGATTTACGCGAATGCAACATTACCACGTGTACACGGTGTCGGGAAACTCGTGGTGAAATTACGGTGACTGAAACCGTGAATATCGCGGTAATTATAAAATATCAATAATTCCCGGCATTACGCGAGTTACACGCACAAAACCACACCCTTGTATACCAGCGCCCTTGAGGTGATTTTGCACAAAAACGGCGCTATACAAGTCATCCAATTATTATTATTATTATGGTGTCGGGAAATGCAGGGTATATTACGGTGACCGATTCAACTGTAATTACCGCGATAATCATAAACCATAATTTTTACTACCCGGCGTTGCGCGAGCAACACGTATGCAACAGTACCTTGTACACACGGTGTCGGGTAACTCGTGGTAAAATGTTTCCAGTCATGGATTCAACGTTGGGATAAGTATATCTCTAGTCAAGCACAGTACTTCGAAGGAGATTAATTCCATTTCCATGTAAACTTATTTGTAATAAAAATTTTTTAGTTACACATTAAGCTGTACAATTTCTGTTTCGAAATCTTCCTCATATAAATATATTTAACTGGCTACAAAAGAGCAGGAAATGCCGCATTTTAGTCTATGCGTATATGATTCCCGTCAAAATAACAGTTTTGATTCGTGATGTGCGATTCAAATCATGTTTTTGTTAATCATTTCTATTCTATTGTCCAATTCCCTATTACATTGGTATAATTCAACATATTTATTATTTTTCGTGTTACTTTTTTCAGTTTCATAATGTCATATTGTGAATTGAGGTTCTTGTTTTAGAAGAAAAAAACGAGGTTATTTTGGTATACTTACTTTAAGTATTAGAAATAAAACTTACTGGTAATACCTATCTTACAAACGGATAAATATGTAAGACGAGAGATTTTTTACAATCAAACTTAATGTTAATCACTTTTGTAAAACATATGTAAAATGAAATTTAAAAAAAAACAAGTGAATAAAAATATTTGAAAAATTAAAAAAAAAATGTTTATTCAAATACCTACCTATTTTGTACCTACTATGTCAACGCACTGCATTTGTATTTATTTATGTTTACGCACTCCGACGTATAATTTACAAATATGTATGTAACTACTTATTAGGAAGAAAGCTACAACCGAAAATTCAAACACAATAATTGTTATTTCATCGGAACCGTGCTGTAGGTTTCGACCGCCGCGCGGAGTGGACGGCTGGCAGTGGAATGAATATGGTATTTCTGTCTCGTTCTAAAAAACGTCCGATCGCGAGACTGTCTTTTGACGAAATTCGAATTCTAGGTCGCTGGTTAATACGCCTTAAATGACTGTTTGTTTCCTAAATAAAATAAAATAAAATAAATGTCTGCGTATGTGTACGTGATTGCCACCAAAAGGTGATAGAATGCATCGTCATCGACAACGAGTTTATCTGCCGAGTTTCAGTTCGATCGCATGTCGGGAAGTGGGTTAATTTTCGCTTCCAAGATTCGCATTCAATAATTTCCGAAAACTAGTGATATTTAAACAGATGTCTTTTTAGTGTATGAAAATAAACTGTTTGCAACGCCGGGGACTTCAGCTAGTCAGATTTATATTAATTTGTATCATCCACCATTATTCTACGCTTAAACATGACAAAATTTCAGCGAGCAGAGCCACGAATTATGAGAAAGTGTGATGTCTGTATCAAAGTGTGTAAGTGCAAGCGAGATAGCATGCTTGCGAGATGATATAAAAGGCGATGCATACTAGGATTGTCCCTCTTTTGTTACAAGCAGCTCCCCAATAAATATCAGTACAAGATCAAGTATCATTATTGTGTACGAACTTCACCCGCTACAATACTCCATACATTACAGAAAGGAAAGAAGCAAACGCAAACGTTGCGAAACGCGGCTTGAAGTTGCTTTGTTTCTTTCCAGTAATTGGTGGTTCGGCTCGCGGAAATTTCGTCTAGTTTATACGCACCCTTACGCTTCAAATTAGTTTTGTTTCAAGTAAGAAACCCTTTGTTTCGCGACTTTGAAACATTTCCACTTGACAGGGAAACCTTGAAAGTAACAACAAGTATTACTTTAGACGACACGAACGTTTCAACGGGGGTGAATTTAATTGGCAGCGAGATTAAATAAGGGTGCAGGAGATAGGGCATGTCTTACAGCAGAAGATGAGTTTTAAGGGAGGGATGATGAGGGGTGAAAAAGGTCGAGGTCAAGTGAGACGATGCATGTCGAATGTCAAATACTCCAAAGCCGCGTTCACTACAAAGGCTTTGAAGTATTTGACACTGGATTTTTTTAAGTGTTGATGGGTAGAAAAAGAAGCTGAGTAATTTGATCTTATTTAATAAATAAAAACCAACATTTCTTTTCACCTGTTTCCTTCCTAAAACTTGCTATCCTTCCTTCAAAAATGAGATATGCCCATGCCAATACGTAATACATCTATTTTAAATTTTTGACCTAGTTGGGCCATCTATCGGGCCGGCTAGTATTCAATTTCAAAGGTTGAACCTTCCCTCCCAGTGACAGATTTAAATAAGCGAATACCACCTACAATGTTATACCTTACCACTGACACAACGGGCAGAAATCATAACAATCTATATTTGTAAATGTAAATATGTATGTTAGTTGTGAATCTCTAGTTTAAGCCGTAGTTGTAAGTCGTATTATAGCGGTAGTTTAAGTCATTAGTTAAAAGTCTTATTTGTAAATCACTCGACATTAATCTTAGTTATAAGCCACTAGTTATAAGTCTCTATCTATGAAACTTAGTTAAAAGCCAAAAGTAATTAGTTATAAGTCTAAGTGATCAATGCAAAAATTAAGTTTTTATGCGCCCTTGAGGTGATTTTCTCACGAAAACGGCGCTATATAAATAATCCAATCATTATTATTATTTAAGCCGCTATTAACTGCTGTAATCCTTTAAACAAATGAAGAATGCGCGGGTGTGCGTGAAAGCCACCAAAAGTTGATATAGTGCATTGTCATCGATAATGAGTCAATGTGACGAGTTTCAAAGCGATCGGATGTTGGGAAGAAGTAACTGTTCTATTTTGTAATGAAAACCTTTTTACAAGCGTCTACTGTGTATTTATTTATTTATTTAACGCCCAAAGGGCTTTTACATGGTTGGTAGTATAATTTTAATTTGACAGATACTTTGAAACATAAAAAATAAGAATAAAATTACATTTGATAAAAGCTATGCAACAAGTCATACAAACACAAGAAACAAAAACAGAAAATTACAGCTATTTGTAGGTTTACATGATGTGTTTAGGAGTATTGTTGAAATAAATGTTTAAAAAAAAAAAAAAAAAAAAACTTGCCATTATAAACAAAAACTTATTATTATTATTTTTTTTTTATAAATTTAATTTAGATTAAATTTGATAATATTATTATTAAGTTCTGCAAGTGTTTTAGTTTTTTATTATTGTGACAGCTGTTTCGGCTTACAAGGCCATTTTCAAACTGTGGTTAGTCCACAAAAAATTAAATGGAGTTCTACGAATTAAACACAAAAACAATAAATAAAAACTTATTAATTTAACTATTTATTTGTAAAATATGATTTAAGATTTTCACGGCCAAAAGTATTTTTGTTATTTGTTTTTGGGGTGTTATGCCGTGTTTCACTAACTCCTTCTTTAGCCAACGTTTCGGACAGCATTGCAGTGTCTATCATCAGGGCAGATGCATTATTTGAGGTTGTGGTGAAATGTGAGTTTTGTCTATTTATTTGTAGATTAAATTGGCGAGTGAGTGATGTTCACCTTTTAAAATCGAATCGTTGCTTAAAATGGATTTAGCCATGTTTGGTGACCAGAACTGAATAGCCAAGTATTTCCCAACCTTCCTATTTCCATCTCCTGCCTTTTCCCACTCCCTTCAGTCTAAAAACATAACCTGTCGATGATTACATAGTCCTATTTGCTCCGGACAATTGGAACTTTTGTGCGGTATTCAGAAGAAAAACAACTATCGTGATTTACCTCACTAAGAACGGGTTGTTTCAAAGAATTTTAACAATTTGTCAATATTAAAATTCTTTTAAAGTCCCATTCAAGTTCTGTTGCTATCCAACTACAGTGAAATAACCGGCCCATGATGAAAGAATAACAGAACATTAAAATTTAATGAATTGTTCAAATTCTGTGAAAAAACCCGTCCTAAGCTTTTTTCTCATTTAGATCCTTTGCATGTCGTTATACATGCATATAAACATTTACTGAGTTCTGATTAAAGGACCTCTTTTGGCTTCGCCGTGAGCAAAATGATTTAGTGTATTGGTGGTTGTCAATATATTTCAGATAATTCTCTCCGGACAGTGTACCAACAACCAAAAATCCAACGGGCAACATAATAATCAGAGTCTGGCGTGTTTAGTGTCGCCCCGGCACGGTATCTACTTAATGACGTGCGCCTGCCGTAAAGGTCGCCTGGCCTTATTGGGCCAGCACGGTCAACAGAACCGAACTACCAGGCCTTCTCAAACCATTACTAAAGGCGTGAACCTAAAAGGCCCCCAAAGGAGCTATTCCAGAACAATTTGAAGCCGCGAAGGGGGAAAATGTACGAAAAAAGTCAATCGACTGTTTCATCAAATACGGAAATATGGAAAATTATAAAGTGCGAAAGAAAGTTATGGTGAAGGATTTTAGATGAAAGAAAAATTAGGTAGCAGGAGTCATTAAGAGGAAGCTACAAGCCAAAAATGTGCATATTCTTGTTATACCTTATTTTGTAGGTAATAGGCATTAGAATCGCTTGACAAACGGAGTCTAGAAACGTTCGATTTCAAGCACAAAACTGGTTTTTTAATAAATAATTTTATAAGAAAGCAAAAAAGTTAATCAAGTGAAACTGTCACAGATAATCTTTGCTATAATACTGTATTTTTTAAAAGTTGTTTCCTTTGCGCGTTTATATTGAATTTTTATTTTTTTAGAGTAATTTATTTATTTTATTTGTATTCTACTCAAGCGAAACGATAGGAAAACCTTCAATTTACCTAAAGCATATTTTTGGTACCTATTCAAAATGTACATCAATTCGTTATAAAGATTAATGAAAATAGGGATTTAGCAATAAGCTTCGCCTAAGACAAAATTAGGCATAAAACTTTTACTACACAAAAAATGAAATCAAACACAAACCAAAAACAACAACAAAAACTCCTATGTTCTAATCTTTATCATTATGTGTATATATGTACCTACCTAGTACTTTTAAATTAGAATGCTACCCAAGCAGCAGTTAATCTTATGTTTAATTGGATATTTTATTTTATTCTATTTCTTCTCTTTGTTATTCATATTTATACAAAATATGTTAGTGGGCTTAGGCACCAGTTAAAATCAAAAAAACAAATATAATTTCACTATTTAGAAGCCAAATCTTTCACAATGAATTTTAATTTACATAACCTACGAACCACAGTACGAGAAACACCGCATTTGATAGCGTAGAGCGTACAGTTTACACATAGCCTACATACCTTTATACCTACATTCATTTCCTTCGATTTAGCAGGCAGGTAAAGCAAAGCACAGCCGAAGCTGCGCACCCCTGACATAATAAGGGATGGTGCCGCCCTTAGCGTGGCCTGAGCCAGTTAGCCCCTAGAGCCAAAAGCATGGCATTGACTGCGCTACACATAATTATCATAATAGGGAGATAGTTGTGTTTTTTATAAAGCGAATCTTCTTTAAAAAGGCACTAAAAAAATAAATTAAAACATATTCTATATGAACGGTATCCGGAAACTCGTAGTACAAGCGGGAAACTAGTGAATATTGCATTATTACATCATTAACATTATTTTTTTAATGATAAACTAATGTTTATAAGACAAGGTTTTTTTTATGCATAGCACAAAGGATAACAAATTATTATAAGAAATAATTGGTGATTAATATTACATCAATGGTCGGCGGCATTTATTTTTACTAGGGAGATATTTTCAATTTGTGTGGATATTTCAGGCGACTAATTATTGCTTATAAGATTCTACGTTCACATAAAGAACCCAAAAAACTAATTTATTTCATATATCGCATATCGTTTCAGGCTAAAATACTGTTATAAATAGATTGAACACCATCCGCATCCGCTCTTATGCTATGTTAGCTGATATTTTTAATATGCCTCTATTGAAGTATAAAGCTGTACTAATCAAACATTTTAGTAGCACATACAACCCTTCAAATTCGCTATATAAACTACTTACTTTACCTTTACCTTACTTTCCGTAAAAACAAATGTTGTTTTAGAATCTAGATTAAATTATATTTCGGGTGTATTGTGGGTTTGTGGGTGGGTTTGTTTGTTTGGGGAATTGGAACCGATTGTTACGACAGCGGCGCAAAATATGAATTATTCGTTTTGGCTGTTTTTAGGATTTTATTAATGGCATTCAGTATACATATTTGAGGCAAACTGGAAAGATATATTTTTCTTTCTAACAAAAAAATATAAAAATATCGACGCCCGGTCATATATGACCCTAAAACGCTGGAGGGGTTAACAGATAAGCAGATTTTAGATATAATTTGACGGCCTCAGTCGTTGAGAGGTAATTCGTTATCGAATACGAAACCCGATTAATTAAATTGTGTTATTTCACATTTAAGGCGAAGCTTAATGCCAAATCACTATTTTGATTAATCTTTATAACGAATTGGTGTACATTATAAATACCAAAAAACATGCTTTAGATAAATTGAAGGTTTTCCTAAAGTTTCGCTTGAGTAGAATTTAAATAAAAAAATAAATTACTCATTAAAAAATATAAATGCAAACTACTGAAAAATATATTTTTTCAAAAATATAAGTTTTAAAAAATACAGTATTATGGCTAAGATTATCTGTGACAGTTTCAGTTGATTAACTATTTTGCTTTCTTATAAAATTATTTAAAAAATAAATAAAAACCAGTTTATTGCTTGAAATCGAACGTTTCTAGACTCCGTTTGTCAAGCGATATTAATGTCTATTACCTACGATATAAGGTATACAAAGAATATACACATTTTTGCCTTTAGCTTCCTCTTAAAGCAAAAATAACAGAATACTTGCTGCACGTTCGAGAGTGGTAGATACTTTCAATATCACCCCAGTGAAAGATCACAATTCAGAATCAAAGCGTTGCTTGAAATGACTTTAGCCGTCTCAGTTGATTCCCAGCCATACTCTTATCCATCTCCGTCACTTACCCGCTCCCTTGGGGGATGCCATAGTCAAGTCAATACCACTATTTTCAGCACAAAACTTATAAGCATCGAGAGCTAAAGAGATTTGAAGTATGCATTTGACTATCAAAAAGTATTAATCAATATTTAAGTACAAGATTCAGCAAATCTGTTCGTGAGGGAAGCATATGAAGGGGAGGTGGTCCACAGGGTGATACTAAAATTATTTTCGACACTTTATCGTGACCTTGGGGATACAACAGAAAGACCGCCCCCAGAAAATGCGATAATTTTCACAATAAACAGAAATTAAATCACCTTGAAAAAACTTCTGTGAGAATACTTGATTTCATTAGAGGAAATCTTTAGTGCGAGATTCGTTGATTCGCAAAAACCATAAAGACGCCTAATTTGCTTCCCAAGTTAAAATGACTGAAAGTAACTACTGAAGACTTTTGTCTGTGGTCCGAATGGAGCGGAATAATTGATTACTCGGTCTTGCAATAAAAACCATAGCTGAGACGAGAAAATTTCTAATAATACAACTGTATGAATCCAGACAAACTATGAAATATTATAGACAATTAAACTCTTGGTGTGCCGACACTAAATTTTCGACGTGGGTCATCTTAGCCTATTTTCCCCAAAACTTACTTTTTTTTTGTAAAATTAAATTTTTGTTGATTGTTCCGTTTTACCAGATATTGTGGTTATATATTTATAAAAAAAAACAGCTTATAATCCTAACGTAAGTAGTTTTCCCAGAGTTGCTGGTTATATTCAGAGAAATGATTTTTTGAAAATATCCTCAAGTATACGTTGGCACACAAGAGTTTAAGCACAAGGCCCCGTAATAAGCGTTCAAAGATGTTTTGAAAGGAAGATATGTAAATACGAATGTTAGAGGGAGCGCGCTAATATAGAAAGAAACTAAATAATTGGGCGAAAATGGTGAAATATTTAATAAAACATGACTGGTTTGAAATGAGCAAAAATCTATCGACAAATGCTTTAGTTGCATTTAAAGATACACTGTGATTTTTTTCTTGCATATAACATATAAATAACGGGACAAAACGAGTTTTTAATAATTTTCGGAGCTTATTTTGCGATTTTTTTCTATCTAGGAAATTTCTTATACAACAAATGTATGGCATTTTTAGGCCGAAACGTATACATCTATATAATATCTAACAGTTTTTTGGATTTTAAAAACTTAAAGAGAAACTTGTTATAGATCGATAGAAATTGGGAATGCGGGGGCTTAAGGGGGGGGGGGGGGGAATGAGTTGGGGTGATTTTTCGAAATCTCATGTAGGCAAGTGTGCGAAATTTCATCAAACTCAAAGAATAAAACAGCCTATATATATTTGTTGAAAAAATAATCACTCAACAGAGATAGATAGATTTGAGTTATAATTTGACGGCCACGGTTGTGGGGGGGTAAGCCTATCGAATACAAATCTCGATAAATGAAAGCAAAACCCACCCACTAACCCTCATCTCTATATACAACAATACTGTTCAATGCCCAGAGTTGCTAAACAAGATTCCATTCAATGTACCTGCGCGTTCAACACACTCTTGTGTCCTGTTCAGGGTAATATGCGATACTATGCAATAATTACAATAGCTTATTATCCAAGGTTGATATTTTCAGTTGTGAACTTACCAAATACAAAAGGTCCATAAAAGAATATTTCTCTGATGGTTTGTGTATAATTTTCGTCTCTATTGCTTATATCTCTATGATTTGATTTATACCTACAACCTCTCTCCATGGCTATAAATGTATTGTTTTGTAATTTTTTCGTTTTACATAATCTTTTGTTTTGTATAATTTTTTTAATTCATATTCCTTTCTCACAAATTTAAATAACTTATTCCATATATTATAATAAAACAAATAAAAAAACTTTATTCCACTTAATTTTATTTTGACCGTAACCGGTTTCAGCTCGTCAAAGCCATCTTCAGACTGGTACACAAAATTCTTAGTCTACGGTTTATATACACAACATATGGGGGAGGGGGGAGAGGGGTAGTTTATAGGGTTTTTAATCAATTTTATTTGTTACTAAGTCGTTTAAGATTGTGGAATTTCTAAATATTTTTAGATATTTTCTAAATATTACTTTCTTAATTCTTATAATAATTTCTCAAATGTAAACATGTATCATTTCATTTCGACAGACGCGGATAGCGAATTCATTTTAGTATAATACAGAAAGAAGTCAGCGTAAAGGACAACTAAAATAAACATTTTTTTCGTCGTAATAAAATTTACATCTTTTGAAGAAAACTAGCAGCAGTTTGCAAGAAATTTCCATACAATTTCGGCTGGGAGATAATTTGTATAATTTGACGACATTCCGGCTTTACTAAGCATAGTACTTTCTCCGTCTTATAAAATAAGGCGGTAATATTCAGGATTTGCTTTTATCGTACGACTCCTTTAATTGAATTGGATTTTCCATCGAAAACTGCCATTTTATTTTGTCTTGAATCGATTGGTCGGTATCTAGAGTCTAATAAACTTTAAGGTTGATTGATTTTTACTAGAGTACCGCACAATAATCCCAATTGCTCCCAACCATCTAGAGCCAATGAGACTATAACATCCCCAATGATTGGGGTATGTTTTTGTTGGGAAGTAAGAGCTTCACAGATGCACTCATAGAGGGCAGTGCATAGAGCTTGCTTGGAAGTCCGCAAGATGGCAGCCAGTGGCCAGTAGTCGCCAGGGCCAGTGGGAAGGCTCCCAGACAAACTTGGTGTTTTCAGATCTCACTTAGCCAGCTTCTACAGGGTTTTCCAATAAGACGTGTTATTTTGAATAGCCCGCTATTTAGGTAGATGTTACTTTTGAAGCTGTCATTTTTTGACATCTGACAAGTAGAAACTACGCCATTAATAAAAATAGAACGATACACGCTTCAACAACGCATTGAAATTATTAAAATTCACTTGAGTGAATCAAATGCAAATCATCTTGAGTGATGAGGCCCATTTCCACCTCGGTGGCTTCGTCAACAAGCAAAATTGTCACATCTGGGGCTCGGAAAACCCAAGAGTTATTGTTGAAAACTATCTTCTACCTGTGACTGTTTGGTGCGGTTTATGGTCCGGCGGAGTCATTGGACCTTACTTATTCGAAAATGAGGCTGGAGCAACAGTTACGGTGAATGGATTGCGCTATCGAGAGGTGATTAATGATTTTATGGCCGGAATTGGATGGTATTGATCTGGACAACGTTTACTTTCAACAAGACGGCGCTAGGTGCCACACAACCAACGAAACCATTGATCTTTTACGATTGAATATCAAAATAACACCTTTTATTGGAAAATCCTGTAGTTACCATTGTAATACGCGAAGTATTAATAAATCCCTGATTTATCACAAAGAACCAATTATTTATAATCTCCTTCCACGACGAGTTGGAGAACTGTTTGTGGGAACACAACAGTTTTGATGCTAAAGGTAGTGGGGGAAAAGAGTTGGGGGGAAGTGCCATTAAGATCTGGTCACTAAACACGGATAAAGCTGTGAAGCAACGTTTCAATTCTAAATGGTGGTATTTCATCATAATGAAATCGTCTACAATTATGGATCAGTTATGGGCCTGTTCAGTCGCTCTGTCATTGTTAACTCTGGTTCTGAACTCAGATTTGTTTTGAATTTAAGTGTCATTTTAAAACTAGGAACTGATTGTTTAAGAATTCAGAAAAGCGATAAAATACCTATATATAACGGTTCCGTGATAACATGAAACTTTTAATAAGTGATATAAAGTGATGAAACAAAACTAGGTTGATATGTTAGTTTTTTGATTTTCATTTTGAGGAGTTATTTAATCATCTTATATAACACGCATACAATTTTTTTATCGGAAAATTATTTTGATTCAATATTTGAATTGTGTATTTCTTTAGTTTAAATTGCTCGTTAATTTTGACCGGTAAAATCTCATGATTTCATGAACAGATTTTATGATTTTACAGCAACATAATTTCGGTTGTGACGTAACATTCTAAAATTGAAAATACCTACATCAACAAAACAAACAATTGGTCAACTTACTGAAAGAATTAATTTGTATTAGCTTACAATGATATATTATTCTACACACTTTTAAAATTGTTATTTGTGTTTTCATAATTTTCTTTTGCTATATTACTGTAAAATTTTTAATTTTAAGTTTTATATAATTGTAAAAATGTAAATGTAAACTCACTATAATAAGATGTATAATGTAAAGAATCTGTTAGACAAACTGCTAAAAAGTAGTTTATCGGGACTTTTATCCCTTATATTTGTAAAGTGTGTAAAAAATTAATAAAAATATACTAAATTCGGTTGTCTGTGCTTGCGTTAGTGCTGCCTGAAATCTGGTTAAATGAACTAAAATTCACTTTGAATTTAAGTGTTATTTTCAAAAACCCCCTCATTATGTCGTCTTAAAGATTGAAACATTCAAAGTCGATATCTTTTTTACTTGGTCGTGAAGAGAGGAATTGACAGAATGACACATAATTCGAAATCTTAAAAACAAAAAATTTCCGGGGGAAAAAAAAGCTTCATCGTTATCACTTTAATGTTATCAGAGGAAATTTTGGTTTTAAATTGTTAAGAAGAGAAGATTAGAAACATAGTTTTTTGGACGCGAGGTCTACTATTTGCAGAACTACTAGTGTTATGCTGATCATTGTTGAATTTTGATAGAGTTATTTTTATTGCAGTGCCTACAGTAAAATACGCAATGCGGGATTTGAACGCGCGCTTTTATAACTGCATTCAAACGCGTTACCACACGGCTTCTAGGCCAACTGTACAATTAAAATATCAGAAACCTTTTATTAAACATCACGCCGTTTTTCCGCAAGGGTAGGCAGAAAGGAAAGACTTCCACACAACTCTGCCGCTTACATACTTCGTCACGTATGTACATATTGTTATTCTGACTCCTGACATGGCCAGATTGAAGTAATTGATTCACTTGGTCGTGCCATGTCTCTACTTCCACATTTAAAAATAAATAAATATAGATCCGCAAAGAGTGCAAGGCTGATGAAAGCGTAATGAGTAAGATTAAGAAAGGGACGCTTAGATGGTTTGGGCATGTAGAGCGAATGAGCGAAGATAGGAGTGTAAGGAGGATATATGATGCACATGCGAATGGTAGCAGAAGTCGGAGACGCCCGAGGAAGACATGGCACGATCAAGTGAATCAGATACTCGAGTCGGGCCATGTCAAGAGTCAGAATAATAGAAGAGTATGTATGAGACGATGTATGAATGTGAATGAGGCAAGGAGTATGTGCCAAGACCGAGTTGTTTGGCGGTCAGTCCTCTCTGCCTACCCCTGCGGGGAAACGGCGTGATGGTTAGTTAGTTAAATATAGATATGACAGCCTGCGTGTCAAGGGGTAAGGATCGCGACTGGGAATCCGGAAGTCATGTATTCGTATCCCCGCGTGCGCAAGTAAATTTTATTTAATTAATTTGTGATGTGGCACAATAAATTCAGTTAAAAATAAAATACAGGAAATTTGCGGAACGTTCCTGAGTGGAAGATACTCTCAGTATCGCCTAGGTGAAAGACCACCACTCAGAATCGAAACGTCGCTTGAAACGGCTTTAGCTATGTTTGGTGAACAGATTTGAATAGGTACTTCCCCACCTTCTCCTCCCACCTACCGTCAACCTCGCAACATACCCCAACTGGGGATGCCATTGTCTCATTTGCTCCAGAAATTCGGAATTTTTGTAACCACTATTAGTGTTTGTAATGTTGCTTTAAATAGCTTAAACCTTATTCAGTGACTAGATCGGAATAACCGGGTAGGTAGCTACACCCCACCTCCTTCCCCTCTCCACCACAATCAATCTCAAAACAATTCCCAATGTAAATAATATTGAATATCGCATGATGTCAAAATCCTGATATTTTCTCTGCCTACCGCTTTGAGAAATTAATTTATGGTAATAAGCTACACTCATTAATCAGAAATGCACAATTTGACAACAAAATTATCACTTTTCAGAATTTAAAACACTTTTGTAAAAAAATAAATAAACAAACAAATAGATTTTTTTCTGGTTTACTTTTTTTATAGGAATTTTCACTTGGCACTTCCCACTAGACACGTTTCGCCAATCGGCATTTTCAGACGATAGTGATGTGAATATTTCCCGAATGCCGACAAACTAACCGACTGCGCGGTCCGCGAAACACTGAAAAGCTGTCCCGAAACGAAAATTATACACACCCAAGGAAGGGGTCGCTAGCGAGGATATAGAACAAACTAGATGTCCCCACGGCATGAAGAAAACCACACTCAATAAAAAAATCGCTATACGTCATCGAAACCGGTTTGAAAGAATTTTAATTATAAATTAAAATAAAAATATTCTAGTTTTTTTTAAAGTGAAATTGCACCAGAGTCAGTCTCAACTACTCCCAACCGTTTGGAGCCAGTCAGACTACGGCATCCCCAATTGATCTATGTTGTGAGGCTGAAAGTAGTGGGGAAGAGGAAGATGGGGAAGTGCCTGGCTATTCAGATCTGGTCACCAAACACGGCCAAAGCCATTTCAAGCAACGTTTTAATTCTCAATGGTGGCCTTACTGGTCTTAAACTAGGGCGATACAGAAAGTTTCTCAGCATTATAGTACAAAAACCATTTATTTAATCTGTAAATAATAATAAAAATAACATTCGGCTAATTTATATAACGCCATTGTCGTGAAAAATCACCGCAAGAACGCTGTACAAATATATTTATCAAATAATTAATACTAGAACTACTGACTTAAGGCGAAGCTTAATGGCAAATCACTATTTTGATTAATCTTTATAACGAATTGGTGTACATTATGAATACCACAAAATATGCTTTAGATAAATTGAAGGTTTTCCTATCGCTTCGCTAGAGTAGAATACAAATAAAAAAAATAAATTACTTATTAAAAAATATAAATGCAAACTACTAAAAAATATTTTTTTTCAATAGTAATGTATGAACGCATAAAGGAAACAAGTTTTAAAAAATACAGTATTATAGCTAAGATTATCTGTGACAGTTTCAGTTGATTAACTTTTTTGCTTTCTTATAAAATTATTTACAAAATAAATAAAAACCGGTTTTTTGCTTGAAATCGAACGTTTCTAGACTCCGTTTGTCAAGCGATTTTAATGCCTATTACCTACGATATAAGGTATACTAAAAATATACACATTTTTGGCTTGTAGCTTCCTCTTAAGACTAGTGACTTACATCTAATACTTATATATAGCGACTTACGACTAAGGCCTATAAATACTATCCGACATATATTTACGCATGTAATAAATAAATATCTATCCATTACGCTGGATAGATATTTCCACGTTTGCCAAATGCCAAAGCGAACCTCCGGAAGGGCGAAAGGTGTTATGAAATTTAAAATATTGGTAAAATATAATAAATTCATCAATAATTTCGTTCCATATTATCAGACGATGATAGCTGTCTATAACTAACTCGGAAGGCACAGGCAGAGAGGACGAACGCCAGACAACTCTGTATTGGTACTCATTCACCTTCATACATACTCTTCTATTATTCTGAATAATGATATGGCCCTACACAAGTATTTGGTCCACTTAATCGTGCCATGTCTTCCTTGGGCGTTTCCGACTTATACCATTCACATTTCAGTCACATATTCTCCTTACACTCCTTTATATAAAACCTTGCATTCTTTGCGGATCTCCCCATTTCTCACACGATCATACATCGTTTTACCACATGTACGCCTCATGGATCTTATATCAATAACATTCAGTCCAGGTGTTTTTTTTTTTTTTTTTTATGATAAACTAATGTTTTATAAGACAAGGTTTTTATGCAAAGAATAGAGGCTAACGGAAATTGATTGGAAAAAAATGAAATAAGCAATATTTGTTGAATGAAAAATAATAATTGAATTATTTAGGGGTCCCAACCGGTTTGAAATAAGTCGACGTCAACATCATAATTGATCGAATTTAAAATGAAAGGGACACCTACTTGTGATTATTATTTTTTTTATTTTATCTATGTATTTTATGTAAATTTAATCCTGAATTTATATTTTATTTTATTTTAAAGAAATTTGTATTTATCGATTTATAACACATTATATTAAAGGCACTGCTGAAAACCAGCTACATTCCCGGAGAAATCCGGAATGTACAGCTGAGCAGTTGCCCTTTTGACAATATAATCATCTAAATGTATGTGTACAAACTATATGCAAACATGTAAAAAATTATTGTCAAATAAACGTTTTTATTATTATTATTATTACGTAGCTTAATGGTTAAAGCAGCTGACCAGCAATCAGAAGGCTGCGGGTTCAATTCCCGTTAGCGGAATTTATTTTTTCTCGAGAGATTTTTTCAATGTTTCAGGTGAATAATTATTGCTTATAATAATTTGTTATTTCTATTCTATTAAAAACATTAAAACTTAATACGTTTCTTAAATAAAAAAGAAATTGTAGATCCAAACGATCTCACAGGAAGTTAAGGCGATGCACTACGTCGTGTAATATTTTAAATTGAGCCGCTATCAATAACAACCCTTACGTAGATGGCGATAAGGTTTAAATTCCCGTTTAGCACCATCCGCCTGTTTTGATTTATGCAAGAAAAAAACATGGCCAAAAAGTGCCTTTTATTTTATTTTGTGGATATTTTATACTTGATTAGCAACATTATACAATAAAATCATAACCGAAAATGGGTTCGTAAGTAGGGGATTTTGAACTTTAAAGCAGTTTTCATAGGTCTTATACATTATTTTTTTCTGGGCTTATAAAAAGACTTATCTAAAATATACTTGATTATTTCAAAGGCCAAGATGTATTCTACTCGCAGTATTTAATTAAAGCATCTGAAACATTTCTAGGCGACCAAATTTTCAAACCAAAAACACATGATTTTGCATTACTACGTATGGCAACGCCTTAAGAGGCTTAATCTGAGTGGCTTAAGGTGGTTATAATTTTTTACTCCCTTCAACTCAGGAATAGAGGTATGCCTGACTTGACCGTACGTCCCGTTTAAACGGATCGTCCAGTTTTCCGGTAATTTGTCCAATTGTCGTTGAGGAGAACTTCGTGACGCCAATAATACACGTTTTCGGAAATGCGACATCAAAATAAAATAAGGGTATATTGTTTGCCTATCTGGGAACTTATCCGAGCTGCAGTCGGGAAAGCAATACAATTGGGAAAATTTGTGTCCGCGTGGGAAGAAGTGGAGTAATGGATGTATTTATTGAAAAATGATTTATTGATTTTATTAAAGATACAAAAGTATTTGATGAATAATCGCTTAGTTCATGGTCATTATGAAGTGAGCGGAATTTTATATTTCTCTGGATTGTATTTGTGTCAATGGATCCAGACGGTTGGGAGCAGTTGAAACTCTTATGCGATGAGAATTACGCACATGCATACTGCGTATACCGGCCGTTATACGACAGTATTAGAAGGTGACAGATTTTTAAACCGCCCGATCTCCAGGTATAGAAACGTATTACGATCGTCATAAGACGGAGATCGCGAAGTTTGTTAACAATCTGTTTGATTTGATAAATATTGATCCGTCGCGCAATGAAAATGTAAAAAGCAGTAATACCCATTTGCAGCACTATCAGTGGAACATTTTAAATCGATTTACCAAAGCAAATACGGAGCGCATAATCGAATTGACGGAATTTCGAAGCAATTCAAAACCAACCGGGTCAATGACATCGCACATGCCATCTGAAGAAACGTGAGGTTGGCAAATGAACGCGAAATGCGAAAATGACCGTGTTTTTGAGGATTGGAACAAAGTGGTTATGTGTAAAGATTTAAACTCAAATCGTACACGGCCCTCTTCACCGTATATATATATATATCAACGCTGCAGCGGCGTATTGTTAAATCTTTATAAATAACACTGATTTCGGGAAAGATAACATTATACAATTAAAGTTATTTTTACATAAGAGGAATTTAAAAAGGAATTTAATGAAGAGTGTACATATATTTAAAAACAGACTACACAGACAACATAAAAAAATTCAGAAGTTCAGGGTCAGAACAATTCACGGAGCGCCGTTATTACGCAGCTGTCATCTGTTAAGGTGACAGATCCCATACAAAGAAAAGATATTCCGCGGCAGTTCCCCAATTGAAGATTTTCCCGAGGTAGATTATAGCGTAGTGTGTCAGCCCAACATATAAAACGTACATGCCACGCCCAATTTATGCTGTATGTCATGTTAGTTAGTCAATTTAGGTTGTATGTGATGTTAGTTATTCCTGCGTGGAATCGTTCAATGAAAATTTGTTCAAGTTAAATTTGATTTGAAAAGAAAGACATTACGAATAACCTGACATTATGAATTCCTCCTATTGGCATAACAGTCATGTCGTTATGCTGACCACGATTTGATCAAAAACTGAAACGGATCAAAAATCGGCGTTTGAAATGGACCATTCAAATGTCGAAAATTCAAAACGTGAAAAATAAATAATAACATTCTGAAACCAGCATTAAAATCAGTTGTAATAACATCACGTTTTATTTTGACGTGATATATTACTTTTCTTTTACGTCTTATGAACGTAGGTATCTTACTTTTCCTAAGTTGGAACACCGCCAAGTAAGTTTGAATGTGAATTATTGGACGTAAACCCTTTTCATCCGAAATAATTTGAATAATATTGAACTTTTCTTGAAGTTTGTGCATTTTTCTACAAAATTATTTTAATCATCTCTTATGATTACTTAATTGCATATTTAACTAGTTTAATTAACATATTTCGACCGATATATGCACTGAAAATATAAAACAAAAAATGGCGTCCTTTAAAAAAAATTGAGACATTTTTTGAAGTTGGTGCATTTTTATACAAAATTATTTTAATTTTGTCTGATGATTGCTTAATTGCTCATTTAACTAGCTTTACTATCCGATTTCGCCCGGTATATGAACAGAGAAATATAAAACAAACAATATGGCGTCCTTTAAAAAAATTGTCAATTTTTACGTTTATTTCAAAGCTCTATAGCTCATGGTGGAAATTATGTTGGAAGCACTAAATAATTGCCTGCACTATAATTTTCAGAAAGAAAAAGCTATACGAATTTAATGTATGTTGTTTAATATTGAGTTTATCATTTTATTGTTATATCACGCTTTAAAAAAAATTGTGTATCATTTTCGATAGCTCACGTGGTATACTCTTTTTTTTCCTTTATTTAATATTAAATTTACAATTACAAGTTATTACATTACATTAAGTTTGTTTTCTTTTTAATACATTACAGTACATCGTGATACACCTTTTTTAGAGCAAATGCTCGTGTTAAAAAGGCGTAGAAACGCGTGTAAATAATAATTACAATATTTTTTCAGAGAGTGTAAATATCATGAAAAGAATTTTTATTTATTTTTACATACATATATATAGCAAAATTATTTCAAATAGAAAAGAGAAAAGGATGTAAAAGAAGGAAAGAGATAAGAATAAGAAATAAGAGAAAAGGATTTCAATATAATAATAATTGATAGATTATATTGTATTTTTAAGTATAAACGATTAGTTATTATGCTATTGATATAGTGTTTCTATTGAGCTTTTGATTTTTTTATAATTCGTTTCCAATCTTAAGAAGAGGTAATTGGTAAAATCATTTGACACCAAAATATTTATAAAATTCTGTTCTTAAATTCCATGTAAAATCCCAGCTGGGCGTATAACAAAATCAAATAAAATATTTCCCATTTTATTCAACTGTGCTCACTGGCTCCAGACGGTTGGGATCAGTTGGGACTCTTATGCGGTGTTCATAAAAAGAAAAAAATCCATTTCTATCACAGGCTATATTGCCACTAACCATGTTTGTAATAGGATAAAGTTTATTTGGTCCCTACAGATCTAACTTAAATTGGAATGTTTTTAAATGTATTATTGTTTCAAAACAACACTGGCAGAAAAGGGGTCAATCGAAATTCGGCGCGTCATCGATGTGTATTGATCAGAGGAAAGGAAAATAATAAAAAGATCTCGCCAATGAAACGGAGGAAGGCGGAAGAAGTCGGGGGCGACCTGGGAATTAATAACACGAAAAAGATGAGGCTATTCTGAAAGAAGATGGATTAAAACCGGGTGTTGTTTTTTGGTTGTGAATCCAGAGATAGTGTTCAAAATTTGGAGAGGGTAAATAAATTAGATGCCAAAATTTGACAAAACTTCAAATCACTCAATTTCATTTTTATTTATACTTGATTGACCTTAAGCCCCGCATACCCAAATTCTACGGATTTATAACAAGTTTCTCGTTAACTCTTTAAGTGCCAAAAAAAAGTTTTTAAATTATAAATGTAACAGTATCAGATAATAAACAAGGCAGTTAAAATACCTGGATCAAAAACAAGGAGTACAAAAGGCTTCACAAACATTGTCATATCAAAAAACTATACTTTGCATATGCATGAATTAAGAGTTTTCATTGAGTATGTGGGTATCATTTATGCAATAAAAATATAATACATTATTGTAGGGAAGTAAGAGCTTCATAGATGCACGCACAGATGGCAGTGCATAGAGCTTGCGTGATAGTCCGCAAGATGGAGCCAGTGGCCAGTAGTCGCCAGGGCCAGTGGTAAGGCTCTCAGAGAAACTTACTGTTTCAGATTACAATTAGCCAGCTACTAGTTAGGTCGACTATCGAGTCACCTTTATAATACGCGGAGTATTAATAAATCCCTGATTAATCTAAAAGAACCATTTAATTATAAACTCTTTCCCAAGACGAGTTGGAGACCTGTTTGTACGAACACAACAATTATATAGATAAAATTTAATCTAATCAGTAAGTAAATCAAGATATACATTTCTTACAAATCTTATAATTAATTATCATGTAATTATCCTGTTGCAAATCTGTTTTTAAAAATTTGATTCATTGAGTAGACGGTAATTGTGTAGTGTACAGTTTGCAGATGTTATTATATAAAATTGTAAACAACTTTACCTTTCTGAATCATTAAACTGAATTGAATTGAAAATACCCACGCGGCACACGCATTTGTGATTTATTTTTGAACATTATTTTAGTGTTTTTTTTATAATTTGTCTGTATTGGGTGAGGCGCGTCTTTGGATATTCATCGAAAATAATTCCGGAAAATTGTAAGTTTTAGGTCACGGGGAGGTCACCATTTAATCCTTCCGACAGAATTCAAATGTCAAGGGTGGTCGCCAAAAAGGGGTGCATCACTACTAAAGACATATTATTATTGTTATGATAAATCGAAATTAAAAATATAGCATTGAACCTGTATAAAAATCACGTTCAAAGGGTTGAGTTTATTTTTTTGAATATCTAATGAAAAATCACGGAATATAAACAAATATTAAAAATTAATTTGTCAGATTGAAATCCCGATCAACTTGGAAGGCAACTACACTGACCATTACACTACCAACAGTTGTAAGAACGGCGGCATAAATTAATTATGAAAATAATAAGGACGGGTTGTTTCAAAGAATTTGAACAATTCATCAAATTTCAAAGTTAAAATTCTAGTTCTTTGAAAGTTCTATTCAAATTTTGTTATTATTTCACCATGGAACGGTAACGATCCTACCCGATCGGTATTTGGCGAGGTTAATAGAGTTTTCGACTCTAGTTCCTGGGTAGGAAGCTTCAATCTTCATTCAAACCAAAACAATTAAAGTTTTAAGACATTTTATAAAAGGTGTATCAAAGCGTTGATTTTTTAAATTTCCCGTGATTTTTCACGGGTCTGTGCTATTGTAATTACATGCAATACAATATTACAATCTATCCCTAGATTTCGAATTCATGATTATCCCTGAATTTTAAGGATATTATAATCGTGAAATGAGGTATACAATATGCTTTCCTCAGTAATTTTAAGAATAATACAATCGTGAAATGAGGTATACAATATGCTTTCCTCAGTAATTTTAAGAATAATACAATCGTGAAATGAGGTGTACAATATGCTTTCCGCAGTAATTTTAAGGATATTACAATCGTGAAATGAGGTGTACAATATGCTTTCCGTAGTAATTTTCCCCTTATAGAGAATTACAGGCTCTGTTTTTTGGCAAGTGCCTCCCGAGGTAGGGATTGTTTGGCCGCGAATAGTGGGTGGAAAGAGTCGAGGTCGCTCGGGCTACTTGATCAGAATACGTAATCGCATTGTCAAGGGTAGCTGAAGCGAGGATTTTATTTTATATTTTAGAATGTTACTTACGTACGTAAACTTTAAAACAAATTTTGTGCGGTATGATTTGAGATTTTCACGGCCAAAAGTATTATAGTGATTTGTTTTTGGGGTATTATGCCGTGTTGAGCTACCTCCTTCTTTAGCCAACGTTTCAGATAGCATTGCGGTGTCCATCATCAGGGCAGATGTGTAATCTAAGGTTGTGGTGAAGTGGGTGCTTATGTATGAAGATGCGATACCGTGTTTGTACCGATGCGATACCGTGTTTTGTGCGGTTTACGAAGCAGATACAATGTTTTATTGCTAATAATATTTTTTTAAATAACTTACGAGGTAAGTAATGAACTATGACGGTTTTTTCTTTTGTTTAACATCCCAGGCTAATTTGTTCGCTTTTGCGAACAGCTCACGTGACATCATTGAAATCGTTGTCCCTTACTGTCATGGTTATAAATATGATCTAAACGGTGTTAGAAAGAGAAAACACCACGCTTTATATTGCAATCTAGAAGATAATCACAGAATAATTACAATATACACTTCTATGAAACCAAAGGTTCCGACTACAATTTGAGATATTTTAAAATTAATTATTTTTATATGAAACGAAAAAATGAGATAATACAACGACCGTTTTTTTCACAGAATTTGAATAATTCATCAAATTTCAAAGTTGATTTTCAAGTTCTGTGAAGGTTCTATTCAAGTTCTGTTATTATTTCACCATGGAACGGTAGTTTCACAGTACTTGAATAGTAACTTCTGACATTAATTCAGTGTTGTGAAACAACTGGCCAGTAATGATATAATAACAGAACTTGAACAGAACCTTCACAAAACTTTAAAATCAACTTTGAAATTTGATGAATTATTCAAATTCTGTCCGTCCTAATAAAATGTGTGTTTTTTTGTTTTCAGTAATTTAGTTGAGTGCTTAGACGAAAAAACATATGATTTCGAAAACTTTTTTTATATTGGCATTAGTATTTCATTACCTTTCAATGGCAGTTTTTAGTTTTCTGATGGTACAATTAGAATTATATTGATACACCTGTACACAGCACCACTGTATATATACGTCGGGTATATTAATGTTAACATAAATAGACCCGACGACAGATAGTTCGCCTTCCGAAGCTAATGTTGATATCTAAATAAATACAATGCTGTCCGTTTTGTAGGATAAAAATAGCTGTTGGAGGTATATGGATCAATATTGCAGCTGATCGATTTAACTGCCTGTTTTACTGCCGGCAACTCGTATATAACTGTTTGAGAAGCGTCAATCGGAATGACGTAACAGTTAGAACATAGTCCCTTCAAATGTGGATAACAATTATTCATTATATTTTTTATTAACTTCGCACAGGTCCTGACGAAAACTTCAGACCGATCTCCAAGATATCTTTCGGGATGCCGAGTGCAAGATTTTGTATCATTGTAGGCTAGTTGCTTGACAAAACTGAAATAAAACAGAACTTGAAATTTGCCGCGCGAGGTATCGCACGCAGGCTTACAGTGATACCAGTTTCACATGAATTTAGGTAAAAGTAATGTTGTCATTATTTTCGGGAGATGTAAACTCCCTATTATTTACTCAAGTTTTTAGAGCAGTTGGAAATGAATAAAAATTTTAACAATCCAAATTGACAAATGAACAAAGAAATATAATTCGCTCCACGCTTTTAGATATTTTTAAGCCGATTCCAAAAGCAAACCAATGAGTTATCATTTGGGAATCACATAATGACCTTTAGTTAAACTTAAACAACAAATTAATTAGGGAAACTTTTAAAAGGATAATAACCATTAAATATTGCAATCATTTCACTGAGTTTAATTAGTAAGGGAAATCAGTAAATAATTAAAAATAAAAGCAATAAAATCTTTTTTATTGCAAACACCTATCTAGTAATATAAATGCATCGTCTGTAAGTGGTAATGCCACAGTTTGATAATGCCTTCAGAGGGCGAAACAGCTGTTACACGTAATAATAATTACATAGCAGAATTTGTTCATAAATAAACTGTTTTTATAAATTGAATAATAATAAAGTCGCTATCCGTGTCTGTCTGCTTGTGTGCTTAGTTCTTCTAAACTACGCAACGGATTTTGATAGGGTTTTCACTATCATTTAGATAATTTCTTCCGCAAGGTTTACATATGTAATACCTGCATATTATATTTATAGAAAGTAGAGAAAAGTCGATGTTTTATAATCAAGTCGTAAAAATATATTTTCTGGTACTGCATTGCTAACATAGTTAATGTTGGGCACGAAAAAATCCCAGAAAATCTTGCACTCGGCATCCCGAAAGATATCCTGGAGATGGGTCTGAAGTTTTCGTCAGGGCCTGTGCGAAGTTAGGACGGGTTGTTTCGGAGAATTTGAACAATTCATCAAATTTCAACGTTCATTTTCAAGTTCTGTGAAAATCTTATTCAATTTCTGTTATTACAAAATTATAGGCCAGTTGCTTGACAGAACTGAAATAAAAACAGAACTTGAAAAATTTTTCACAGAACTTGAAAATGAACTTTGAAATTTGATGAATTGTTCAAATTCTCCGAAACAACCCGTCCTAACTTTGAAATTTGAAGAATTGTTAAAATTCTCCGAAACAACCCGTCCTCAGAATTTTTTATTGAATTTGTTCTAATAATTCTATGTATTTTTGCTGGTATGGGTATTCCCAGACAGCAGAAGCGTATTCTAAATTCTAATTTAGTGCGTTTAATTCGAGTCTATTACGGAAGCTTGTGAATGATAACTAGAATTGTCCCTGGAGGCCATAATATCGATCGAAAGGACCAAGGGTAAGTCAGAATGCCTTACCAAATCTAGCTCTTAATCACAGCTTTTGATTAAGAGCTAGAATTTCAGTCAAATATTGATTACAGTCCACAGTAAAACTGATTCGCATAGCTAAATCAATTTTTTGGCATAAATAGAATTATATAGCATAAGATGTTCCGTAATTCGATGTATACAGTTTGAGAAGTGCCCTCAGACGTCAAACATCTCCCCTATTAGCGAAGATGGCGCCTCTATCGCCACTCCTCTTTCTGTTTGCCACTAGTACAGAGTACAGGTGCGGTCCCCTTTCTCCTTCCTCCTTCCTCCTTCCTCCACCCCCTCCCCCCACTCCCAATAACCTGATAAAGGGGATCGTAACCGCACAATTGGGGGGAGACGAAGAAACATAAACTTAATTAAACATAAAAACAATCAATTCAATTTTAATTACTTTTTAAAACATCAAATTTCCATTTTAAGGCGTTGCCATACGTAGTAATGCAAAATCATGTGTTTTTGGTTTGAAAATTTGGTCGCCTAGAAATGTTTCAGATGCTTTAATTAAATACTGCGAGTAGAATACATCTTGGCCTTTGAAATAATCGAGTATTTATTAGATAAGTCTTTTTATAAGCCCAGAAAAAAATAATGTAAAAGCTTATGAAAAATGCTTTAAAGTTCAAAATCTCCTACTTGCGAACCCATTTTGGGTTATGATTTTATTGTATAATGTGGCAAATTAAGTTATTTATAAAATGATAAAAAAAATAATTAAATATTTATGCCTGAAAATCCACAAAATAAAATAAAAGGCACTTTTTGGCCATGTTTTTTTCTTGCATAAATTAAAACAGGCGGATGGTGTTAAGCGGGAATTTAAACCTTATCGCCATCTACGTAAGGGTTGTTATTGATAGCGGCTCAATTAAAAATATTACACGACGTAGTGCATCGCCTTAATGCGTTTTTTTTTGGGGATGCTGTGTGGAGGGTATTTTTGTGGAAAGGAAGGAGTGAGACTTGGGTCTTGAATTGTCACCAGGGTATTTCAATTTGGGAGGCGGGTTTGGCGGGTACCGCCGCCCCGGGTACCATTTATTTATTATTTACCACCTTATCGTAGGTTTAGCAGGGGTTCCCGGGTTCATCGGATGAGGTGGTGGCGATCGGGATAGGTTGGTTTGGGGAGACCCTTTGACCTCTCTAACTGGTCTCTCGACACATCGCCGCAGCGAGAGGGATATATTTATACGTCACTCCTGGAGACAATGATCCCTAGATTCTTACCCACCCCTCAAACCTTCTCCAAAGATGACATAGACCCTGGGGGAAATTATTTTTCTCAGGACCTCCTGTGTAGGGTTAATTTAAAAAATAAGGGCGGGTATGGATACCACCGCCCCGGGAACCATTTATTGGATAACCAACACCTCTGCCATAGGTCACAAACCACGTTTGGTGACTTAGCAGGGGTGCCCGGGTTCTTGGCGGTGGATTTCGATATTTGTTAAGGTTAAACGCAACGCTCGTTGTATTCTACGTGTTCACAGATGGCGTTAATTAATTAATTTTGTTTAAATACGCTTTTGCAAGGTATTGCTTTACAATATTAAGACAAATCATTTGTTTGCGCCCATATATACGCAATATGAATATGAATCAATAGTTTTGTTCGTTTAAAGACTTAATTCTTTCGAGAAAGGCACACAAATACAATATTTTACCGATGATTCAATCCAATATTGTATTTGTATGCCTTTCTCGATAGAATTGAGTTTTTATATGGACAAAACTATTTATTCATATTCATATTGCGTATATGAGGGCGCAAACAAATAATTTGTCTTAATACTGTAAAGCAATACCTTGCAAAAGCGTATTTAAACAAAATTAATTAATTAACGCCATCTGTGAACACGTAGAATACAACGAGCGTTGCGTTTAACCTTAAATATTTTATTGTATTTCACCAGAAGTGAAGGAAAGTTGAGCCTACTTCAGGCACAAGGACACGCACACGTAACAGTTTTAACTCTTCGGTATTCAGAACGTTTGAGCAGCCATAAAAAATGTGCAAAATGTTTAAAAATCGATTTAAATGAAATTATGCAGTTTGTTATCATGTTAAGTAGCCGCAAAGAGCAATAATTGATTGTACGTAAAGGGTGATTCAATGGGACAATACGGCAGTTATAGAGAGCTTATGATGATGAATGCGGCACAGTCGCGTCTATTTTTAAGCTGACCTGGTTGGTCACTCATACCCCAGCACTTAATAGGTGGTAAGGCTGAAAAGCAACGAGACTGATAAAAATGTACAATTTGAGATTTTCTGAACTAAAAATCTTATCAAAAACAAAAGTAGTATTTGATTAACTTGATCGTGCCATGTCTGCCTCGGGCGTCCCCGACTTCTGCTACCACTCACAATTGCGTCATATATTCTCCTTACACTCCTTTGTTCGTTCATTCGTTTCACATGCCCAAACCATCCAAGCGTCCCTTTCTTAATCTTACTCATTACGCTTTACTTTTTACGTGATTAACTAACTAACTAACCATAACGCCGTTTCCCCGTGGGTAGAGGATGGACCGCCAAGCAACCCGGTCTTGACGCAAACTCCTTGCCTCATTCACATTCATACATCATCTAATACATACTCTCACTCTTGACATGGCTCGACTCAAGTATCTGATTTACTTGGGCGTCCCCGACTTCTGCAACCATTCACACAATTAGTAAATAATAAAATAAAAATCTTTATTATGGTGATTAAAATTTTTGGTTACTATACCGTGTTACGCTTCCTCCTACTTTAACCAGCGTTTTCAGGGCAGATATGTAGATTGTGATGAAGTGTGCGACCGATTGACTTGAAAGTGACATAGGCTACTTTTCGTCCCGCTAAAACATTTCATTCTTGTGGAAATTTTTTTTGTACTGTAATTTCTCCCTAATCCGGGGGTAAAAGCTAGTTATTTATAATGTAAAAAACAAGTAAATAATATAGCTCGCATCTGTACTAGATGTTTTCTATACAACATTTCTATCAACGACACCTAACCAGATGGTAATATAGATCCTCTGGTTGTACACCACATGAGCAGGAGAGATCTTGTATCACATTATAAATTTATTCAACGTACCTGCGCGTTCAACACACTATTGTGTGCTGTTCAGGGTTGATCAAAGCAAAACGAACTCTAAGCAGAATTCTTGCCTGAACAGACTGTGCAATAATTACAATAGCGTCCAAAGTTCCAATCCAAAGTTGATATTTTCAGTTGCGAATTTACCAAATACAAGAGGTCAATAAAATAATATTTCTTTGATGGTTTGTGAATAATGTTTACGACTCTATTGTTTATATCTCTATTATGACTTGATTTATATCTACAACCTCTCTCCATGACTATAAATGTATTGTTTTGTAAATTTTTTGTTTTATATTTATTTATTTATTTTTACATTTATTACATACAAGATATACAAATATAAAAGGAAGCTTTGACTGTCCAACTAGGAAGTTTCCCGTTTTAGGACAGTCAAGTATATCAAGTACATATAATCTTTTGTTTTGTATAAATTTTTTAATTCATATTCCTTTCTCACAAATTTAAACAACTTATTCCATATTATGCTGTCTCAGTTAAAGTCACAAGGAGGAAATCCATAATTGGTTTTATTTTACTTTATAATACTTATGTACAAACTGATTAAATGTAAACTGTCGATATCCCGAAAATGAATAAATAAATAAATAATAAAAAAATATCTGTAAAAACAAAAAAAAATCCAGTCTCAATATTCTGCGGCCGCACCACTAGACTCTCTGACTACAATAACGGAATGGATGGGTGACTTTTGTTCCACATCAGAGCACTCTGGCTTATTTTATGCCATACCACACCATCGGTACCCACCAACATTATGCCCAACGGGGTGGTTAGTAAATAAATAAAAAAGTTTTAAAAACTAGACTTCCAGGTCAGTTATTACGAACATAATCGACTGATCTTTTCTTTTGGAAAATCGGACACGAAGGCCCTAACTAATAAACGTATTATTAATTTTATTCAAGTGATAAACAACCATTAACCCCTCCAGCGTTTTATGGTCATATATGACCGGGCGTCCACATTTAAAAAAAGTATTTTTATCTTTTTTTTCTATCATGCGGAAATACATAATTTTTTTGACGGTAGAAAATTCTTTCCAAATGGTTTCAAATATTTATAATAATAATAATAATGAATGGATTATTTATATAGGGCCGTTTTCGTGAGAAAATCACCTCAAGGGCGCTTGAGGTGATTTTCTAGATGCCATTAATAAACCAAAATAAATAATTTATATTTCGCTTCGCTATCAAAAAATCGGTTTAACTTTAAAAATTATTTCTAATTTTTTATTATATGAACGACATAAAAATATAAGTTACAGTTTTCTTACAAATTCCCCAAACAAAACGAATGTTTTTTCGAAATATCGATACCTCTCAATTTTTCTACGTTTGGAGTAAAAAATTAAGTAAAAATGTGGTTAGCGTTTTTGACAACATTTTTCACATTTGATATTACAATTTTATTATTTATAAAAAATTTATTTTTATTTTAAATGCATACATCGGAACGATAATTTTATCTAGTTTCTAAAACAGTATTTATTTTTACGTAATATTAAAAAGTAACACATGTATAACGCATTTGAAATACACAGAAAACATTGCAAACTGAACAAAAGTGATGAAAGTACTGAAGGGTTAAGATCCTGAATTCCAACTTTCTACCACACTTTTCTTGGCACTTTTGGTTTTTTAGCTTGAAAAAAATAAAATGTTATTTTTTACGATAATCTCTATACATTTTCCAAGTTAAAAAGGTAATTATTATATGAAATTCCCTCCATAGAATAAAATCGCAAAGTATGCTCCGAAAATTATAAAAAACAACTGGTTCTGTTATTTAACATGTTTTAGGTACGAAAAAATTCACGGTGATTCTTTAAATCAGTGCTCCGCAACCTTTTCTCACCTACGACACACCAAATTTCATCCTAGAATTCCGCGGCACACCAAAAGCTAAAATATATAGATATTAAATTGATACACAAATTTTACAATAATTTCTTGTTTTTTATTTGAAAAGTATACATACATACATATAAATATAACATATTTATTTTTATGCAATCCTAATAATTATTATAAAATAATAATAAATTAATGAGTGATTAATTGTTAAATTATCCCGCGCTTGTTTCAATGAACACAAAAGTTTTATATTCGGCTCGATTTTTGACAGCGCAACCCGAAGTTCTTGGTCAAGACCTTTTAAGCGTGACCGCCTATCATTTTTAATTAATACAATCGTTGAAAAACTTTGCTCACATAAATATGTCGTTGAAAATGGAAAAGTGTTAAGAATGCTTTGACGGAAATGTGAGGATATTCTTTTTTAACGTAATTCCAGAAAACATCTAATTTATCTTCGGAAAAATTCTTCACTAGTAGTTCGCTCTGAAACCTCTTTACAAAATAAATAATGATCTTTAATATAGTTCTCGTCAACGAAAAGTACAATAGCTATCAACTGTGCTTTATTTATTTTAATATCGGTTGTTTCGTTGATCTGAAGTGCAGCCAATAACAGTTTTCTAATCAGTGTTTCTAATATATTGTGTATACGTCTTTTAACAGTATCTGCAGACAACGAAAAATAGACAATATTATGAAAAATATTTTTTCATTGTGTATTAAATACATAATGAAATATTGTAAAATTTCAAATACATTGAATTTGACCGCGGCACACCTGTGTCCGGCTCACGGCACACCAGTGTGCCACGGCACACCGGTTGCGGAGCACTGCTTTAAATGCTACTTAAGACATTTTCGAGAGATTTTTACTCTATTTTAAATAAGTCATGCATTGTTAATTATTTTCGCTCACGTCTATTAATTATAATCGTTTTTAATATTAGCGCGCTCCCTCTTACATTGGTATTTCCATTGTATCCCTTTCAAACCATCTTGCTAAACAAGATTGCATTTAATGTACCTGTGCGTTCAACACGCTCTTGTGTCCTGTTCAGGGTTGATCAAAGCAAAACGAACTCTAAGCAGAATTCTTGCCTGAACAGACTATGCAATAATTACAATAGCGTATTATCCAAGGTTGATATTTCCAGTTGCGAACTTATCAAATACAAGAGGTCCATAAAAGAATATTTCTCTGATGGTTTGTGAATAATGTTTATATCTCTATTATGATTTGATTTATATCTACAACCTCTCTCCATGGCTATAAATGTATTGTTTTGTAAATTTTTCGTTTTATATAATCTTTTGTTTTATATAAATTTTTTAATTCGTATTCCTTTCTCACAAATTTAATTTACTTATTCCTTATTATGCTGTCTCAGTAGAGGTAAAGTCACAAGGAGGAAATCCCTAATTGGTTTTATTTTAGCTATACAATACTTACGTACAAACTGATTAAATGTAAACTGTCGATTTCCCGAAAATGATTAAATAAATAAATAAATCTTCTTCTTCTTTTTGAACGCTTACTATCGATCTTTAACGTAGAGTAAATTGTTGTTTATCAGTTATAAATATTTTAAAACACGTTTATTAGTAAGGGGGTTTGGATTTTTCTGTAGAAGTAATTCGTGGGTAAAGTGCAGATGATTAGGGGGGGTCTTCTACAAGATAGCAAAAGCGTAAAAGATGAACCACATAACTCTGTGTAAAGCAGGGCGGTTTGTCTAATTGACACACCATTGTGAACAGACTGATTGCCATCTCTAATGCAGTCACAATGTAGGCATGCCGAGTCTGTCCTACAGGTATTTCAATAGAGCCTGCTCGAAGGAGCTAACAGCATTGAGCCCCTGTGCACGTAAACAAAACTCGATGGACACAAGCGGAACACCCGTTCACAAATGATGTCGTTCAACTTTGTTGATACTTCGTTCAAGCTTTTATAAATCTGCCACGGAGGTCGTTGAAACAATCTAATTTGAGAAGAGTAATAAATGATCTAGTGACCCACACGATAGCGTCAAACCTCTTGCCGTTTTTATCAAACATAATAAATTTTGAAGATTAAAAATTTTGAAGATAATGTACCTTATATAATTAAGGAAATAAAAAACAATAGACACTTAAAGGATTATGTAAAACCTACAAAAATTACACAATCTATTTTCAATACATAAAATATAACACTGAAAAAAAAAATGCTGCAAAGAAATTAACAAAATATTTGTAAATAAAATGTAAACCTGTAAATAAAAATGAAAGAAAAACGACCATCACAAATGTAAAGATCTTTTAACCTTTTGAATTCTGATCTTTTCAACGCAATCTATTCCGCCATGTGGCACGTTTTGACGCAATTTGCACACATGTTATCACATCACATCAAATCTTTGGACTTAAACTACAAAATGTATCTTGCAGGATAAAGATGAATCATGATTTAGGACTTGTAGAGCGTGGACCATTGTAAGATTCTGTAGGACCCAAAAATTACTGCGTGGGCTGGACTTGTAGAAAAAATTCGAGATGAAGAAGCGACCCAGAAGCAGACCGAGTTAGAGATGGATATACTGTGGAAGAGGCGAGAGACCGTAGCCAGTAGAGTATTTATGGAGGAGGCCAGATCCCACTCAGGAATGTAGTATTGTGATGATGATTTACATAGTCCCTGTGAGCACTCGTGCCGTAGGCCCATTGTGCTATCTCTCATTTTACATCATTCCTTTGACAGTAACCCAGTCCCTTTGATTAAGTTCATCAGAGTTGTCTTGGGATATTTGGCTTTGTCTCCTGGTTCCACAATGTGTCTTTCCAGGTATCTGAGCCTTGTTCCCGTCAAGGTGGAACATTTGCACCGTATGTGACCGGAGTCTCTTCATCCTCTTCACTTTCCTGCATCTATTGGTGTTTTACACTCTTAACAGCTGCATGGTCTCGTGAGTTGCATATGTCCTGTTAGTAGTCCTACCAGTTCCTTCAGTGAGTGCAGTCCATATTGAGTAGTTGCCTGGTTTGTTTTGGCATTTAAAGTGGCATTATTGGTGTTGTTGTAGCCGAAAACGTTTTTAATTTTGAAATATTAGCACTCTATATTAAAAAAATCAAAATCGTTTCAGGCTAAAACAATATCAATTATGCCATTTCATTTAATATTAGCACTCTAGTACACTCAAAAGCCACAAGCCGCCACTGATCATGTACTATCGACGCCCGCTTCGACCAGGTTAACCTCTTGAGATCCTAGGGGCATGACAAATCAGCCAATGTTTCGTGAGTATAATTTTAAAATCCTACCTGACGTGTTGTGAGATGTAGCACTGTTATCCAAAGCTGACATACTGTCATCTTCTGCTCTTCTGGAGTTGCGTTCCACTGAAAAAAAAGAAGATAATTAATGAACATGTCATGATAAGAAAGCATGCCTTCCGAATAACGGACAGCTCCCGGGTTTGAGTTTTCTATGTCATATTGCTAGAATAATTAAGTAACACCTCCTTATTAATTAAGCCCTTCTTCCTTAGGGATATGCAAGTATCCGATACTCGACGATTCGAGTATCGCCATACATCTGCATACATTTGTAACAATGCGTGTGCTTTAGATCAATGCTAGGAACAAAACAGTTAACAAAGAATGAAGGATATAAAAATGACACCTACAGCGACTGATTGGTTGTGATTGTAGTTTTGACGATTTTGATTTCAGTAGCGATGCGTACGGACTGTACGCGACATGTTTGTGACGTGAGTATCGAACACTTGCGTATCCCTGTGGAAGAAGGGCCTTAGATGGTTTGGAATGTAGAGCAGATGAATGGAAAAAGGAGCACCAGGAGAATGTAATATGGGAAGGTGAATGATAGAAGAAGTAGGGGATGCCCGGAAGACATGGCTTTCCGAGTGAATTATAAAAATAAAATCAATTTAAATAAGTACCTAAATAGAAATAAAAAAATGTGGAAAAGTGTGTGGAAGGGTTTAGTTTTTCCTGTGGGGAAGATTTAACACAGACATAATATAAAGGTTATCTATGAGTGGCTTCATCCCAATTCGATAATGCCGAATTCGGAAGGCTGAAACAGCTGTCACGCATATAATACCAGACAAAAGTCCCACAATGGATTAAAGTGCACATTCTCTAGGAATACCAGACCAAAGTCTCACAATGGATTAAAGTGCACATTCTCTAGGAATACCAGACCAAAGTCCCACAATGGATTAAAGTGCACCTTTCTCTAGGAATACCAGACCAAAGTCTCACAATGGATTAAAGTGCACATTCTCTAGGAATACCAGACCAAAGTCCCACAATGGATTAAAGTGCACATTCTCTAGGAATACCAGACCAAAGTCCCACAATGGATTAAAGTGCACATTCTCTAAGAATACCAGACCAGAGTCCCACAATGGATTAAAGTGCACATTCTCTAGGAATACCAGACCAGAGTCCCACAATGGATTAAAGTGCACATTCTCTAGGAATACCAGACCAAAGTCCCACAATGGATTAAAGTGCACATTCTCTAAGAATACCAGACCAGAGTCCCACAATGGATTAAAGTGCACATTCTCTAGGAATACCAGACCAAAGTCCCACAATGGATTAAAGTGCACATTCTCTAGAAATACCAGACCAGAGTCCCACAATGGATTAAAGTGCACATTCTCTAGGAATACCAGACCAAAGTCCCTCAATGGATTAAAGTGCACATTCTCTAGGAATACCAGACCAAAGTCCCACAATGGATTAAAGTGCACATTCTCTAAGAATACCAGACCAGAGTCCCACAATGGATTAAAGTGCACATTCTCTAGGAATACCAGACCAAAGTCCCACAATGGATTAAAGTGCACATTCTCTAAGAATACCAGACCAGAGTCCCACAATGGATTAAAGTGCACATTCTCTAGGAATACCAGACCAAAGTCCCACAATGGATTAAAGTGCACATTCTCTAGGAATACCAGACCAGAGTCCCACAATGGATTAAAGTGCACATTCTCTAGGAATACCAGACCAAAGTCCCACAATGGATTAAAGTGCACATTCTCTAAGAATACCAGACCAGAGTCCCACAATGGATTAAAGTGCACATTCTCTAGGAATACCAGACCAAAGTCCCACAGTGGATTAAAGTGCACATTCTCTAGGAATACCAGACCAGAGTCCCATAATGGATTGCGCTGTAAAGCAAACTTCTTTAGCCAGCGGTCAATGTACCAATGATGTCGTCGTTTATTCAAGACGTGCTGGAACTCTCCTGGTGCCGAAATGATTGTCACATGGTTTGCCTCCAGCTTGTCGAAATGATACTCAAATGTTGTGTTATGGCATGTCTACTGTTTATTATGTCTATGATCCCGATATAGTTTCCCGTGTTCACGGGAGGTAGGCAGATCATCTCCCTATCAATAACAATAAATAGTAAGGTGGTGAAAGATAACTTACTGTTGAGGAAGTGCGAGGAAGTGGAAGACTTCTTGGGTTTCTTCTCGTGATGGTGGTGGTGATGTTGGTGGTTGGAAGCCTCGTACGGATAGGCACTTCCTGCACAATACAAACACATGCTATGAATTCAAGTCAATTAACTTAGTTTTTTTTTTTAAATTTCATATGAATACCGCACAAGAATCCCAATTGTCTGGAGTCAGTGAGACTATGGCATCCCCAATTGGGGTATGTTGTGAGGCTGAATAGTCCAAATTACAAAATAATAACACGAATAAAGTAAAATGAAAAATACAGGAGTAGACAAAGGTACATGAAAGCAAAGACATATGGTAGATATAATATAAGAAAATAAAGTGACAAGTCGAATCAAGTCAAGAAAATATGACGTTTACGTGATTAATTTTGTACTTCTATCTCACTGAAATATATGTAAATACCCTGATTTTATCAGTATGGACTATTATATTCATTGAGTGATGAGGGATATTGATGTTATTAATTGATATTCAATCTAAAATAGACAAATAGATTAGTAAGATATAATAAGAGGGATTTTTCAACGTTCTGACTTTTTCGTATTTTCAATGGTTTGTTCATCATATTTTTATGAACAGTGCATTGACTCCAGCAAACAAATACTATTTCATATTCAATCAGCACCATGCACTATGCACCAGCACCATGCCGATTGAAGTAGGGAACTTTATCAAAAAATCAACTCGCAAATTAATCCCGCCTAAAACATTTGACATTTTGAAAGCCCTCCATCTCCCGATGACAGTAGAGAGCTCACGTAGACCGTAATTTGGTTTTACTTGAAAAATGAAAACCAAAGATAACACGTGTAATAATACTAACATCTAGACTTTCGACCTATATACGGATTATGTTCCAAGCCGCACTAAGCTCGACATTCCAACCAAGCCTAGTTTTAAATTAACCGATATACCGGGCCTATAACACCTAGTTACACATATATATATATCAAAGTTGATTTGTGCCATATCATAAAACCAGAGATTCTTAGGACTGGATGTTTCAATCTTCGTCCAATTATCTATCTATCAGATATATCGATGAGTTTCCCAACAGTCCAACTGCCAATTCTCGGTCGGTTTCAGCTTTAGGTCAAATCGTAACTGTTATGCCTGTCAGTAGATCACAATTTGATCAAAAGCTGAAACATCCGAGAATCAGCGTCTAATGGGGACTATAATGAAAGCACAAAAGACCATAAATATTAGATTTTGAAAGTGTGACTTTATGGCTTGATGGCTTGATCCAAATTTGATAAAAAAAAAAAAATCCTGGCATGGCAAAAATAAGTGTCAGAAACACTGATCTAATATGACGAATATTTAAAAAAAAATCCCGAGTGGTTAATTTTTGGAAAAATTAATAAAATTACAATTTCCCTCACAACCAAATCGGCAGATTACGGCCCCAAGGTCAGGCGTGCTAACCACAAAATCATGCAGAACGTTACTGTAGACTCATCGATGATGACAGCATTAGTAAAATACAGACAACCTATAAATAAGACTGATATTTCAACATTAAAATTACATACCGAAGAAAAGCATTAATTCCCTTTTAAACATGACGGTATTAACTTTTCACTGCACTTTTAAAACTATGCTTTATTATTTAAAAACAAAATTGCACAAATTATTGACGTGAATTAAAATAACATCATCTTGAACATCCAAATAAAGATAACAAACTGAATGAAAATTTATCACTGATAAACAAATGTATTTATCGGTGCAAAAAATTTAAAGATATGTATGTACATATTGGCGATATATCTGTAACTTTGTAGGTTGTAAATGCTATCAACATTTTATCAGAAAGAAAGTGTTTTTTATATCTAACATGCAAAAAAAAACGCTTCTCTAAATTAATAAGATATAGTGTTAAAAGATAACAGTTTTTGAATGAAAACAATATATGTATAACAATTCTGTTGGATTTTTTAAGGATCTCTGAAATCTCTAAGGCCTCTTGTATATTCTGTCAGAAGGTCAGAGTATTTCGGCATTGCAATCAGATCCAAATAAATGGAATATTTCTGAATGTATCCAAAAACTAAAAACTGTTATTGGAAGGCGAATTTTGAACTGTACAGTTTGAATTCACACACGTCAACTATAATCACGGAGTGCCGTGAGCCCTACAATCGCATCGAAACGTTCGTCTTGTCAAAACCAATGTGTGTACTATCGCCGGTTATTTATCGGAATAATCCCGTAAAAATGTTTTTTATCGCCACTATCGCAATCCAATTCAACATAACGAGTGCTACCGTACAACGATCACCGTTCCAGTGCTGACAGATGATTCTCGAGATGCAGATTTCGTTTGCCACCCGGAAAGCTGACTGTGAATTAACCTTACAAATTGTGTTATCGCATTCGCCTGTCATAAGCCATAGGCTTTATCCATGCTTTATCTGTGTGGAATAGCCCTTTAAAATATGGCTATCCCAACCCTTGTTCGTTCCTCGAACATCGACTTTTATCTACTTTCTATAAATATAATATGCATGAATCATATTATATTTATAGAAATGAATCAGAAGGTTTAGCAAACGTTTGTAATGTAAGCGCTGGAATATATATTTTTTACAACTTGATAACAAACATCGACTTTTATCTACTTTCTATAAATATAATATAATAAATCATATTATATTCATAATACACATAAATCTTCCGGAAGAAATTCTCTAAATAATCCGTTGTGTAGTTTAGATGAACTAAGCGCACAAACAGACAGACACGAACAGCGACTGTATTTTATATTATTTAGAGAAGAATATTCACAAAGCTTAGCAAATTTTTCTCAAATTGTGGTCTGAAACTGTAGTTATGTGTACATTTTAATTCTTCTCTAACTTCTAGATTTTAATATAGAGTGTGGTATTTTCTCTTTCTAATGGTGTTACATCATACAGGGTTTTCCAATAAGAGGTGTTATTTTGAATAGCCCGCTATTTCGGTAGATGTTACTTTTGAAGCTGTCATTTTTTGACATTTGACAAGTAGAAACTACGCCATTAATAAAAATGGAACGATACACGCTTCAACAACGCATTGAAATTATTAAAATTCACTTGAGTGAATCAAATGCAAATCATCTCGAGTGATGAGGCCCATTTCCACCTCGGTGGCTTCGTCAACAAGCAAAATTTTCGCATCTGGGGCTCAGAAAACCCAAGAGTTACTGTTGAAAAGCCTGTTTATCTTCAACGTGTGACTGTTTGGTGCGGTTTATGGTCCGGTGGAGTCATTGGACCTTACTTTTTCGAAAATGAGGCTGGAGCAACAGTTACAGTGAGTGGATTGCGCTATAGAGAGATGATTAATGATTTTTTATGGCCGGAATTGGATGGTATTGATCTGGACAATGTTCACTTTCAACAAGACGGCTCTACGTGCCACACAAGCAACGAAACCATTGATCTTTTACGATTGAATATCAAAATAACACCTCTTATTGGAAAACCCTGTATTACTCACCATGGTAGTACGGGAGACACAACGATTTCTATGAGGTCTGTACGAGCTGTTCCCAAATGCGAACAATAAGCCTGAGGGGTTAAGTTTCATCGATCCATTTGACATAAGGCCGGAGATTTTGATAAAATTGTGATCAACCGTCAAGCATAATGATTACGGCCGGTCAAAAACTGGAACAGACTGAGAATCAGTGCTTGATGGGGATCAAATATCAAACTAAATTCAAAATGACACCGTCTGCTGATCAAAATTTGATCTAAACTTAAAAAGGCTGCGAATAAACATTCGACGGACCATTCAAATTTCAAAACGCAGCTGTCGAACGTAACATTCACGTTGTTAAGTTTGTCCGCCAATCGCAATGTGATAAAAAGAAAACATTTTTGTTTAAATTCAGTGTCAAGCATCAAGTTCATGTTGTGCTTGTGGGCTAATAGCTGAAGAAAGAATAAAAAAAAAAAAAATATTCAAAACGGTGCTGATCGTCGATGTGATATGTGTTCATCAAATGTGTTTGAAACACCCTAACCTAAGTATGCTTGAGCTGATGTAAATTTGATTAAATCTTAAATGGGCCGAGAACAAAGAAGTCAAATGCAATGGAGTTTGAAACAAACCAAACTTCCCCTCCCATTCTCTACTCACCGATTGGCTGAGGCTGCACTGGCGCCGTGGTCAGCTTCTCCATGAGGCGGGATATTCTTGTGGGGGCCGCGGTGGGGCCACAGCATGGTTCCTCCACCTGGCGTGCACAGCTGCGGTGCACACGCAATTTGCAATCTGGCGAAAAAACATAACAATATAACATTATGCAAATTATGGATCGAATCAGTTCAAAAGAAACCAACTCGGGCATTATCCTATAGAACAGGATTGTTTATTAATTTTTTTAACATTAACTCCGCACAGGCTCTGAGGAAAATAATTTCCAATAATGACAATATGTAAGTGGAGAGTCTTTTAACTCTTACCACTCATTTGTCGGGTGCCAGCCGACATCACTATTTGTACGCTACAACTCAGTTGTCGGCTGGCAGCCGACAAGATAAGACGTGCGCACGCGGTGTATTTTCATGCGCAATACTTGACATGTGACGTTGTTTCTTGGGATTATTCGATAAAAAAACATTTAAATTCACGTTTTCCTAAGATTTTGACTGTTTTCCGTTTTTATTTTACTATAAAATAACCTTTGCACATATTACTCAATTAGTAGGATATAAAAGGGTTGGTCGGGAATCCAGAAAAAGGGGACGCCCAAGTACGCTAGATGCAGAGGAGCGATTAGAAAACAAGCAACACTTCATTGCCAAACTGGACAAAGGTTCTAAAGTCTGTACTGTGTGCAGTAACAGAAAGATTTCAGGGGAAGCCGCAAAACAGTGTGGTTTTGAGAGACCTGTTCCAGAAAACACTATGCAAAAATATAAGTAGTCCATAATGTTTTCTGTAAACTATTTTTTATTTGAAGAATAAATCATAACGAATGAATTTTTAACAATTTTTTTTGTAACTGCCTATCAATAAATTAATATTTTGCCATTATTTAAATAAGAGTTGGCTGACAAAAAATATTAAAAAATAATGGAGTGGTAATGGGAAGGAAGGAGAGGAAGTCCTGGGAAGGAAAAATATATGAAGGTTAGTGTGTCCAGAAGTAACGGACATATGAATCCATCCCTTCGATCACGGCGCATGACGATGGGTCGAAAGACATCGGCTGGAATGGTCGAAGAGTCACCTTCAACCGACCTCTTACGACCCAAGGGCAAACGCATCCACCGCCAAGACACGGACAAACCTCACACCACAAATCTAACTTCTGCTTTGTCATGGAATCATTGTACAATCTGGTTAAAGCGGGTTTGTAATGTGAGGTACTGGTGTGTTATAGACTTACCGGAACAGTTGTACGCCTGTGGAGCGATGCCCCAGATGAGCAAGTGGCACTGGTGGCAGTGACAAACTGAAGTCACCATGATGGGACTGAGGTGGTGTCCCCTTATCACAAGCTGCCAAAAATAAAATTAATAAATTAGCACCTATGTTCTCAAATATTCCTGATGTATTTATCCCTTCAGTAATTTCAACACATTTGTACAGTTTTTAATCTTTTCTGCGTATTTCAAATGCGCTATATACATCTTATTTTTTAATTTTCAGTAAAAACAAATACTGTTTTAGAAACTAGATTGTTGGGAAGTAAGAGCTTCATAGATGCACGCACAGATGGCAGTGCATAGAGCTTGCGTGGAAGTCCGCAAGATGGAGCCAGTGGCCAGTAGTCGCCAGGGCCAGTGGGAAGGATCCCAGAGAAACTTACTGTTTCAGATTCCAATTAGCCAGCTTCTAGTTAGGTCGACTATTGAGTCACCATTATAATCCCCGGAGTAATAATAAATCCCTGATCAATCTAAAAGAACCAATTATTTATAAAATCCTTCCAAGACGGGTTGGAGACCTGTTTGTACGAACACAACATAGATAAAATTATCTTTCCGGTGTATGCATTTAAAATAAACATTACTATTTCTAAATAATAAAATTTTAATATCAAACGCGAAAAATGTTGTCAAAAACGCTAACCACATTTTTACTCCAATCATAGAAAAAATGAGAGAACTCGATATTTGTAAAACAAATTCGTTTTGTTTAGGGAATTTGTAAGAAAACTGTACCTTCACTTTTATCTCGTTCACATAATAAAAAAAAATCTTCAAAGTTAAACCGATTGTTACGATAGCGGCGTGAAATATGAATTATTCATTTTGGCTATTTTTGGATTTTATTAATGAATTCCAGTATACCTAAATATTTGAGACAAACTGGAAATAATAATTATTTCTCTTTCTAACGTCGAAAAATTAAGTTTTTCTGAGTGACAAAAAAAAATACTTAAAATATGGACGGCTGGTCATATATGACCCACAAACGCTGGAGGGGTTAACCCTTTCCGACCTGAATTAAAACTGGCAGTGGTAAAACATATTTGATGCTTGTTAACAATTGGTAGAGTTATTCGAAATAATTTTGAAGGTATTTCATTTGAAGGAACACTTGGTGAAGGCGTGTTTAACATAGAATGAAAAATCGTACACCAATACAAATACCTTAAAAACTCACATTTTAAAAGATTCAGGGAATTTTTTTTTGTTGAGTTTGAACAAATTTTATATTTTGTATTTTGAAAATCACATTTCAAAATATAAAAATGGTTACCTCCTAAACAACCAAATTTAAAAAAATAGGGCGTTGAGCCAGTTGTACCAGCAACTGAACAAGGATAACCGACAATTTTTATTCACTCTAGATAGGGAAGAAAAAATTCTTCTATCTACAGTGAAACCCGAATTTTACGTCCCCAGATTTAACGTTTTCTCGCCAATTACGCATAATTATTTTAGTACATTTGATACTCGCTTTTTACGTTTTTTTCCCGCAATTTACGTCGAAAATATTAAAAAAATGTTAGTTTCGCGGGCTTGACACGGCCGTGCCGTAATTGGTCGGCTTACGGCGCGCAACGCGGTGATTGGCCGACATATTTCAATTTTAACCGGCCGTGCCGTGATTGGTCGGGGTACGGTGCATAACGCGGTGATTGGCCGACATTTTTGAGTTTTAGCCATGTGTAAAATACTGTAGCATCATTTGTTCGGTTTATTTACGCATCTGTCATTCGGTTTTCAACTCGATTTGTGACGCTTCTTTCTGACATTATTCGCGATCATCACATAGTTTTTACGTTTCTTGTTTTGTTTTCGTTAAGTTTATTACAATCTAAAGTGTATTACGTATATTATTATTATGTCTTAACAAAGAAAAACGTTGTCAGTGCGAGAGAAAAGGAACATTCTTGAAAACTCGTCCAGTGAAGAAGAGCCATCCGATGAAGAAGAGAATTTGATCCCAACAAAAGAAGAAGCGATGAAGTACATCGAGGGTCTTAAAACCTATTTTTCAAGCATTGGCGGTGTTCGAGAAGAAACTTTCAAATGTCTATACAGGAACGAAAAAGAATTAGAACAGAAAAAAAAATGCTACCAACTAATCTACTTGATTTAAAAAAATCTGGGATACTGAGAAAAAAACTTTTTATTTTTAAAAAATCATGTATATCATGGGGGGTATTGAAGAAAACACATTTTAAATTTTATTTTTTATTAAAAAATAAAAAAAAAATGATATACATGATTTTTTAAAAATAAAAAGTTTTTTTCTTCAGTATCCCTAATATACAGGGTGTCCGGAAACTCGTAGTACAAGCGGGAAACTGGTGAATCTACATCACATTTGGAGTCGATTTTGTAGTATATATTTTTTTTATTTGATCTTTCGTTATCGAGTAAATCGAGTTTGAAGTTGATTTTTTTATTTATTTTTTTTTTTTTAATCAAATTCTTATAAATTATTACTGAAGATCAAAGTACCCAACTAATTAAAACTATTTGAAAGTAAAACAAATGAAGAAACTCGGATTTGAAGCATTATTTTGAAATCACCCTTCATTTAACCCGGTGTAATCATAAAATATTTCTGCTCTGCAGGGTTAAAACCTCTGTTATTCAACCCTAAACACCAGAAAAAACTTTAACCCTAAAATAGCCGAAAAATATTTTTTTTTGGCTTTTTTTTTTTTTTTTTGAAAATGCTCAAATCAAAAAACTTTATGTTTTTTTGGGTTCCCCATGTGGTGTAGATTCTCCAGTTTCCCGCTTGTACTACGAGTTTCCGGACACCGTGTATAGTAGGTAATAGACACCGTGTATACAGTATACACAATTTTTGTAATAAAAAATAAATTCAATACCCCCCATTTACATTTTCCCTCCGTTTAGGTTTTTTTTTTCAGTCCCTTAAAAAACGTAAAATAGGGGTTTTACTGTATGTATTTTCAAATATACACACGGTCCGAAAGGGTTAAGTACACAGAGAGGATAGAGTGCCACACAAGTCTTGTTTAAATTACTGCATATACCTCAACCCTGGACACCTCACCCCATTTGTAAATATCAACAACTCATCCCAATATTTGATTACCTCAAACAATCAGAAATCGTGTCCAACCCAAATCTAACTGATAATGTATGTTAAATTTACTCAAATATACTAATTTCGGTTGTCTGTGATGTTGTGCGTGATGTGAAATATTCCTGCGTAATCAACTAAAATTTGCTTTTGACATTTTCAAATTGGAACTGATGATTGCGTGAATTCACACAAGCGATAAATTACAATATTATGTTCCTATGCTCAGATTTTTGTTTGGTTCAATTAATAATGCTTTATTATTGAAATGTGTATTTTTTTTACAGATGATTTTCAAGTTTACTAAAGGAGTTAATTGGTAAAATAAAATTCAACAAGAAAATTAATCAGTGAGAAAATTGAAAATATTTGATATTGAAAGTCAATGATCCCGAGGTTAATTAATATTTTATTAACACTTCCAGTTTTACAAATCCTGCAATAATTCTACCATAATATCCCGTGATTTTTACGGGTTTGCGCTAGTTCTTTAATAAAAACATTTTGCTAATATGAAATATCTCAGGATAATTATCGTCAATAAATTAAATTTTTTTAGAAGAATTTTTTTTTTTTAAAAAGATAGTCAAACATTCCCGGGTTACGAATAACCTGACAATATTTGAAAATCTCCTGCTACCACCACAGAAAGCGGAAAATATTGCTTGTGTTGTGATGGAGAACTTAGTCAGCCGAGGAATTGAACACACTACGCCTGGGTGGGACCCAAACGCGATGCCAACTCCGCCACCGACCGGTCAATAATTATTGTGGTAGAAGTGTTTTAAGTAGGAATTTAAGTCTTACCGGATGATTGGTAGATTTGTTGATGTGTTTCATCCTCTGCTTGAAGAGTTTGTCTCTTTGGAGGAAAGCCGGTCGGGGAGGAGAACCCGGCAGTCCGGGACTGATCACACTGCTGATCATCTGCGGTCTAAAACAATAAATTATGTAAGTTTTTGTACAATACTTAATACAATATCAAGGAGCAGAGTCACTGCTGGCCTGACCAAAATGCCCAACAAGTCCCAGATGCCGTTTTTTTGTTGTTTTTACAATAACTCCACACAGGAAGTCTTGAGGAAAATAATTTCCTTCAGGGCCTATGTCTATATCTTTGGGGATGATGCATGGAGGGTCTTTGTGAGGAGGTATTTGGATCTTGAAGAGATCCATGTTGTAGAAGGTAGGAAACACAAGGGAAAGACAGGCTGGCAATTGTTCCAAAGCCAAGCTGTTGAACTCGAGTACGAGTCCTAGAAACAACAAGTTCTTATATGACAAATGTCAACCGTGAACAAATGTTGGCAGCCGATGTTAGTTCATCAGAGCATCTTCCAATGAAATACTGGTAGAAAAAGGACAGCATTCCCACCTAAATTCTGTGCCCAAAAGGTTGTGATCCGTTTGTTAAGATAGGAAAATCTATCTAACAGACTAAAAACCAAAAACAAAAAAAAACATTTCTGGATAAGGATGTTTATCTGTATGTGAGTGTTGGAAGACAATTATAAATTAGAAAGTGGAGGGAGACAGCAGGAGAGTGGGTACTTACTTGAGAGAAAAGGTATGCTGTAGCAGGGGCGGAATGGCAGCGGCCAGCAGAGCTTGCGCCGGACTCCCATAGGTGGCAGACCAGTGGTCTCCCGATGAAGAATCGGCCCATATGGCTAGCCGGGGCACCAACCAATTCATCACCACCGCAGTTTCCTGTAATTAATATAGATATAGAATACTCAAACCAACAATTTTGATTACTTCGGGTTAGAGTCGGGTTGAACGATAATTTCACATGACCCACTGGTGAAATGATCAGGTCTTTGATCCGAGGGCCTACTCTGTATCTTTCGAAACTTTCCTGATGCCGGTTTAGCCACGACACAAACCTGTATTAATCCTTCCCTTACGGTGTTCAAAAATTCCTCATCCTCTGGTGCTATACATTCGGTAAATATTTATATATTGTAATTACTTAATGTAATGCATAAATGTATTGCGGAGGAATACCTAAAATTTAAACTCTGTGTTTAGTATATTTACAGATATACTTTGTTAATTAGAGACGATGTTTACTCAGTTGACAGCACCGGCAAGGAAAGGTTAAACTACGAACTTACTGGTTTGTTAACCCAAAAGATACAGAGTAGGCCCCCAGGTTTTTTTACACATGGAAAATATGCCATAGAATAGAGATCGATGTGTGCGCCGCTTGCCGTAAGTACAAGTCGTACTCGAGAATCGGGTACTTTCATTTGACAAAGGTAGATAGTAGGTAAATAATTTGTCTCTATTTGTCTGTCGCTAGAGCGAGATTCGAGATGCTCCGTTTACAAAATTCGTACATCTATGGTCGCTTGCCACACCGGTACCCGTCGCGGGACACGGGAGCCGATGATCGAATCATTTTTAAAAAAGTAACCAAACCTCATTGGTGATTCATGAGCACGGTTAAAATGAGCGAGAAAACCTTCTTTTGAGGTAGAATCTTAAATAAATATGTAGATTAAGAAATAGGACATAATAATTATAAGCTGGTCCGGTTTTTCGGCATTCAATTTCTGTAGCACGGCAACGATATCCAGAAATGGAAATCGGTTCAGTAGAACGCCGTTAATTTAAACCCAGATAATTAAAAATTTTTGCCAAAATAAATTATACAATTTTGTCTGAATCTGACAGGCAGCCATGGTGGTAAAACGCCATTAAATGTATTTTTACGTGGTTGTACATGGTTCTGTAGGGTAAATTATAGGGAGTTTACATCTCCCGAAAATAATAACAACGTTTACTTTTCCCTACATTTATGTGAGACTGGAATCATTGTAAATTCGCGCGCGATACCTCGCGCGGCAAATATTTCATTCTCTCTCCAGTGGTCTCAGCCGCTGGTTTACCCCTTAATCCCCTCTAACGTACGCGATCTACTTTTGTTCATAAATTTATTGTAACGTGAGTTTGTTAAAATAAAACTAAATTTAAAATATTTGAATTTTGAATTTACACACCGAGAGTAACCACGCAACCTTGGGTTCTGTGGATTGTAGAACCACAGAATCATCCAGCCAACAATCCATTTAAATTTGCGATAATTCACAATCCTCAAAAGATCTAAATCGATTTACAATGAAATGTAGAATTTTTTAGAATTTACTCTGAATATCCGAGTTTGGTGGGCCAGCCTGAGCGTAATAGACTGAGAAAATTCAATTTACGCGGAAATACGTTTTATTATCACGAATTACTCCAAAGATACAACCCGATTTGAATTATTATGAAAATTTTGATTTATGTATGTGGAAATTCGTTAATTTGAAATTTGATTTTAGATCTCCCGTGGATTTTGAGTAAACGAGGTTCTACTGTAGTAATTCTTTATTAAAAATTATAATTCACCTGTGTTTTGTCCAAATCGCACTGTTCTAGTACAGCATCAGTCGGTCCATAGAATGTCCCCAGGCCAAGTTGTCTTTTGATCTGAAAAAAAAAAAAAAAAACATAATGCACACATTTCTTCTCTAACAAAACCTCAATCTTCCGTAATGAAGTTATTTAGGAAAGAAAACAATGCTTTACCTGAAACTCTGTAAGTTGTTGTGCCAACTCTTCTTTTGCTTTTTCTCTCACTTTGTAGAATATTCTTCTGAGGACGTCCTCTTTGTCATGTTCTGTAAACAAACACAATACAAGTTAAATAAGAGAGGATGTATGAATGTGAATGAAGTTAGGATTGTATTGCAAGACAGCTCTGCCTAACTCGGCCTACTGATTCTTTAAAAAACGCATGTTTTAATCACTAAACGCTGTCTAACCCCTAGAGTCTTTTTGGGATATATTATCACAGGTGAGATATGTGATTTTTTTTATTTATTATACAGGGTGTATCGGCACTAACCCGACAAACTTTAACCAGCTATTCCTTAGCACATTTGGAGTAAAAAATGTTATTGGAACTTTGCTGTCCGGTAGCATTTTTTTTTCAATTAAAAACAAAAAAATTAAAAATTTCCACACTACATCACTGTCATTGGCATTGCATTTCGTGTTCAACAGCTGTTATAAGCAAGTATGTCGAAAAGCGTCTTCGCTCTTTCGCACACACTAAATAATAATAGTTAAAAATGAGATGAATGGTGCCGTGCCATTTCGTTGTGATTGTAAAAGTGCACCAATATAGGTACACACGTGCATTATTCAACGGAATTCGAATAAAATATTGCCGGATGGGTTTTCAAACTTTGACAAAGGATAAAACAGTGGTGACATGTGGTGAAAATATGAATAATAATTTTTTTATTAAAAAAAAAACGTTACCGGACAGCAAAGTGCACATAAGATTTTTTACTCCAAATATGCTAAGGAATAGCTGGTTAAAGTTTGTCGGGTACGTGCCGATACACCCTGTATATTACACACTTTACAAATATAAGGCAAAAAAAGTCCCGATAAACTGTTAGCAAACCTGATGTACCCTCGAAATGTACTGAAAGGAAAAGAAAGGCAGATCTACTATCACGTCTTACTGAAAGACACTTTATGGAAAAACTACCTCCAACTGCAAAAAAGCAGCAGATATGGCCAGATGTGTAGTATGCCTATCAAAAAAGAAGAGGAAAGAATCGAGGCATCAATGCAAGCAGTGCAAAGTGGCTCTCTGCATTGAACCGTGTTTCGAACAATACCATACATTAGAAGCCTTTTAATTTTTTTTTTTTTAAATAAAAATAAAAATAATTCAGTTTACAATTAAGAAACAATCGATCTAAATAATTGCTCCTTTTAATTTATTGATAATATTTTTCTTTTTTCATAAGAAGCAATTACTTTGTGGTTAGATATTATATTTTTATTAATTTAAAAATGTCGCTAGAAGAAAGGTATTTTTCGCTCGAATAATCGCGTAGACCACAAGGTTCTCCTCGGCCGAACGACATATTCGTAAACAGGGAATTTTTATCTAAATTCTGACATCAATTTCATTCGTGTGGCCGATGAGATATTTTGCCGCATCTGGAGGATACCTACAATGTCATTTGTTAGGTACTTCTCCTCACACAAAAGTTGGCCGAACGATTTATTTTTTCACAACAAATTTGCAATCAACTTTTGCCGTTAGTTTTGGTAATGTGGCACATCGGATATTTTCATCCCAAAAATGACACCGGAAGTCGTCGCTTTCAACTCCTCCCGGGCCAAAATCTGGATGAATGCATTTTTTTAACTAATCTTATTTGGGGTTAAGGCCCAGTACTAATTTGGTTCATGTGGCCTATGGGATGGGATTTTTACGGTCATCGCTTGGACTATTGTGACAACCCTGACATTTTCTGAAAAATTAAAATGTGTTTATCTAGTGAAGGGCGGCAAATACGTGTCGCACATTGAATAAATTTGGTAAGTCATTTAAATATTCTTTCAAGGTATAATGTTTTTAATTTATAAAAATAAGATGTAAAAATGATTTATTTTGATTAAAAACTCACGGCCTGCTGTGCACAGCGACCCTTTTACCTACTGGCATTTAAAGGGTTAAGGATAATGTATTGTATTTACCGTTGATGAGAGCATCGTCGATTTCTCTAGCCATGTTTTCGTCCACACTGCTCAAGGCAAGAGGCTGAAAGAAAATCATCATCATAAACATGAAAAAAGCAGATGACATAGATATATGTAGTGGCCAGATAAGAAACTGTCCCTAATGTAATGCAATATTAAAGGATCGGGAAGAGTAGAATCAGATTTGGGGGCACCGCAAGCTCCCAAAGGGCACAGAAACTACAACGGTGCAGAGGGCTTTGAAGCAGAGAATGGACGGTTACATCGAGAGAGTTTCCTCTTGGAGTAAGAATAACCTTGTCAAATTTATTATTTCTAATAATTATTATTTCTTATTACGTCTAAAAGTGATCGAAAATGACAATATAGTCTATTTCAATTGTATAAATATACCTACAAGAGTATGCTGTGTGCCTTTGAGTATATTGAATGTCTTATATCTATCTGTCTATGTATTGAAAGTCTTTGTATTGTAGACCCATAAATGTTATTCTTTTGTATCTATTTGATTGTGGCTTTTCGTTATATGTGTGCCTTTGAGTGTGTGTATGTATGCTTATGAGTATGTTGACTGTCTCAAATCTATCTGTCTATGTATTGTAGTCCCTTAAAATCTTATTCTTCTGTATCTACTTGATTGTGACTTTTCGTTATATGTGTGCCTTTGAGTGTGTGTAGGTATGCTTATGAGTATGTTGACTGTCATATGTATATCTATTTGTCTATGTATTGTATGTCTTTGTATTATAGTCCCTTAAAATCTTATTCTTCTGTATCTACTTGATTGTGGCTTTTCGTTATATGTGTGCCTTTGAGTGTGTGTATGTATGCTTATGAGTATGTTGACTGTCTTATATCTATCTGTCTATGTATTGTATGTCTTTGTATTATAGTCCCTTAAAATCTTATTCTTCTGTATCTACTTGATTGTGGCTTTTCGTTATATGTGTGCCTTTGAGTGTGTGTATGTATGCTTATGAGTATGTTGACTGTCTTATATCTATCTGTCTATGTATTGTATGTCTTTGTATTTTAGTCCTTTAAAATCTTTTTCTTCTGTATCTATTTGATTGTGGCTTCTCGTTATATGTGTGCCTTTGAGTGTGTGTATGTATGCTTATGAGAATGTTGACTGTCATATATCTATTTTTCTATGTATTGTATGTCTTTGTATTGTAGTCCCTTAAAATCTTTTTCTTCTGCATCTATTTGATTATGGCTTCTCGTTATATATATATTTTTTTAAATTTATTTATTTCATCAAAAAATTACAGAATATATATAATATATCATTAGTAAGTTGTATAATTATATGTCAGTTAGAAACAATGAAATTGTTGAAAGAATAATGTTACAATAATACGGCAGTTTCTAATATAAGAAAAAATATATATGAATGTAAGAGTGTTATATAGAAATGGCATAATATACTATATTTTAGGTTGTGCATAACCTGCCTCACTAGGCGAACCTGTATTGAGGCAGAATTTTTAGTTAATTATTTCTCCATTTAGTCTATGGTTTGCTAATATGTAAATGTTTAATATGGGTTCCCATACAGCAATCCATTATTTTAGGTTACATTATTGTTTACATATTGAAGATACAGATAGAATAAGTTTAAACACAATACATACTATAATAACTCACTGTGACAAGGCATTTGGTTACTTTTCATTATTGTTTGCATTTACACAATACGTATATAGTAAGTTTTAGCACCGTACATACTGCAATAACTGTCAATGACAAGGCGTTTGGGTGAGGGCACCAGTGTAGGCTCGATCATTTGAATAAATCCAAATTTTAACATTTTTTTTAAACTCTTTCCGTGTTTGACTCTCTTTAATATTTTCCGGGAGCATGTTGAAGATCTTTGTGGCAAAGTAGCCAAAGCTACGTTGACCAAAGGTGGAAGAAAGTGCTGGAACTTGCAACATGTCTTTGTTTGAATTACGCGTAAATCTAAAGTTAGTTTTTTTTTCGTAAAGCACGTGTTTGTTTTTAAAGAGATGCATGAGGATAGTTTTTACATAGATCTGTCGAACATCAAATACTCTCATTATGTTGAAAATTAAGTTACTGTTTGCAGTTTGAGGAAGTTTGAGAATAATTTTCATAATTGTTTTCTGCGCCTTTTCAACAGGATCTAGAGCTGATGAAGTACCCCCTCCCCATGCAATGATACCATACTCAATGATAGATTGGGTTAATGCAAAATAAATCGTTTTTAGAATTTGTAAGTTAAGGAAGTTCCTTACGGATCTGAAGAAATGTATTGTTTTCCTAATTTTATTCGCAATGATCTGAGTATGTATATTCCATTTGAGGTATGGGTCAATGGTGAGGCCGAGGTACTTCATCTGTGGAGTTCGCTCTATACATGGGCACTCATTGCATACATTGGAATTCGTACAGTTATGTATTTTTATGGAGTAATCATCATTAGGTTGGCCTGCAGTATTGATGCTTGAAGTGATATATTTTGTTTTTTTCGTGTTAAGGGTAAGCGTGTTTATATCTAACCATTTTTTAACTAAGTTAATATTTTTTTCAGCTTTTTTAAATACAGCTGACCAACTGTTGCCTTCAAACAGTAAGACAGTATCGTCGGCAAAGCTAACAATGCTTCCCTCAATTTCATGGTTGCAAAAGTTGTTTATATAGAGTAAGAACAGAGTTGGTCCCAATACGCTTCCTTGTGGAATTCCATAGTCAGTTGAGCGCTGGTTACTGAGGGTATTATGTATTTTAACCTGTTGTTTGCGTCCATTTAGGTAGCTTTTAAAGAAGTTTAGCTCTTTGTCCGTGATGCCGATTTTTTCAAGTTTTTTAATTAGTTTAAAGTGTGATATTGTATCAAAAGCCTTAGAGAGGTCTAAAAAGATTGAAATACATTTATTTCCTTTATCAAGGCTTTTTACAATGAAGTCTGTCACCCTGGCAATGGCATCTGAGGTACTTTTGTTTTTTTGAAAACCATATTGATTTTTTGAAAGTATTTTATGGCTCTCGATAAATTTTAAAAGTTGTGTATTAATAAGGTTTTCAAAAACTTTAGACAAGCTATTCAGTAAAGTAATTGGTCTATAGTTATTGATATCTGACTTGTTTCCAGATTTGTAGATGGGAATTACGATACTTTGTTTTAGGTTAGAGGGGAAGTAGCCCTGTGTAATACTTAGGTTTATAAGGTATTCTAGTGGCAATGTAATCTCCGAAGACAGCGTTTTAAGGATTTTGGTTGAAATTTCGTCTGGTCCAGCAGAAGAAGTGTTTTTTAGAGAATTAATTGTTTTGAGAATTTCTTCCTGTGACACAGTTTGGAATAGAAATTTTGTATTTATGTTATTTGTTTGAACCACTGTATCGGTAGATTGGGTGATTCCGCTCTGGGCAATTTGAGAAGCAAGATTTGGACCGATATTAATAAAAAAATTGTTTACATGATCAGCAACGAGCTTAGGATTTTTTGTGGTTTCAACAATATGTCCATCAATAGAAAGTTTATTTATGCTCTGTTTCTCTTTTGTAGTTTGCGAGTTTGTGGCTTCTCTAAGTATTTCCCATAATTTTTTGGGATTATTGTTACTTTCTTTAATTCTTTCTGAGTAGTAAATTTCTTTTGCTTTTCTGATGACGTTACAGCACATGTTTCTATATTTTTTATAATAGTTGAATGTTAGTTGGTCATACGGATTTTCTTTGGTTTTTTTGTGTAGCGTGTTTCTTTTGTGAATGCAATTTATAATGGAGTGGTTAATCCATGGTTTCAAGGGTTTCAATTTGTTACTTATATTTTTGGTCATCGTCAGGGTATGGTGGTGTAATTCGTTTTTCAAATAGTTAATAAAGTATATCCATGCGTCCTCCGATTGTTTAATTTGGAAGAGTTCTTGCCATGATTTGTTCTTTAAATTGGTTATTATATTTTGAAAGTTGATTTTATTGTATGCTAAAGGCAGGCTACATTTATTTATTTGGATAGCTGTTTGTAGTGCAAAGATAGTTGAATAATGGTCCGTGATAGTTGATTTGTAGACGATACTTTTAGATGGTTTTTTTGACTTTACCATAATGTGGTCAATGCATGATATAGATCCATTTGTCGTTCTTGTTGGTGAGTTAACGGTACTCACTAATCCATGAAATTCTAGCATGTTGATAGTCTTGGCTTTGGTGGTGTTGGTTGCTCGGTAGTATGTTAATATTTAGATCGCCCATTATTATGATATTTTTGGTATTGGAAAGATTTGAAAGTGTGCAACTAAGACTGTTTAGAAATGGCGTGATGTTACGAGTCGATGGCGAGCGGTATATAGCGAGGATAACTGTATCATTGTTGTATTCTATTTGTGTGCAACTTGCATCCTGAATTTTTAGTTCGGTTACTGTGAAGTTTTGATTATTTTTTGTGTAAACAACAATCCCATCGTTCTGATTATCAAACGTAGTTGAATTGTGTGATGTGTAATTTTTTATGATTTTAGGTGTATATGTGTTTGACAACCAGCACTCGGTCAGAATGATTATGTCGAAAACAATATCTATGTGGTGAAGTTGAATTAAGAGTTTGTCAAAGTTTTTATTTATAGATCTTATGTTTTGGTGCATAATTTTTGTATTGGCAGAGTTTCCAATCAGGCGTTTACACATATTAGTATCTGAAGTTGCGTAAGAAAGGTTTTGGTTGTGTAATTCCTCATCAAAAAATTCCATTGAGAAAGGCATGTTGATATAATAATTATACGAAAATTAAAAAAAATAGTTTATATGTTTATGGGAGCTCCACTGTCCGTGGCAGTTACCGGGAGTTTCACCCTAGTTGCAGATAGAGAATTACCGAAGTGGATAATTATTGTTGTAGTTCGAAACAATAAATGTAAAGTTTCTCCTTACCGTTTGATTATGAAGGGTGATCGGGCCAATAACTAACCGACGTTGGAGCTCTCCAGAAGCATCTAAACCAATTTTAACAGGTCATCAGCGTGTTTAATGTAGATGATTTTTTCTCCTTCTTTTTTTCTAATCATAATTTTTGAATCTTTGTACCACACATAATTATATCCCCTTTCTTTCGCTTTTGATTTTGTTCTCCATAGAAGGTCTTTGTAATGAGGACTGAGAATTTCGCTGATATAGATTCGTTGACTTTCTGGATCCTGCGCGGTGGCTGAGCTTAAAAGTTTCCTGTTTGTAAGAAGTTGGTATCTCTTTTGTCTATTGTTTAGTTTAATATGTATTTTTGGGGGGACTCCCGGTCGTTTATCAGGTATCCTCCTCACTTCCACTATATCTTCTCCTTTTATGTCCACTCCTGCAATTGAAGCCACCCGTTTTATAGCATCAGAGGGCTGCTCGTCATGCTCGTAATTATATTGTGAATATGACAAACTGCTTTGGCAGTTTAGTGGGTGTTTATATTGAAGAATAATAAAAATTGAATCAATCTTCCCTGCAGCCTGCCATTTTTAATTATCAAAAACGCATAATTTGAAGACGAACTCCATAGTAATAATAATCAAAGTGTAAGGCAAAAAAAATATCAAGATGAACTCCTCTTTTTGTAACTCCACATTATGTCATCTTTGGGGATGCTGTTAAGGAATAATTCTGAAGAGGAAAAAGGAATGAAAGGTGGGTAGGAATCAGGGAGTCAGTGGACATATGAATCCATCGCTGCAAGGTGATGGGTCGAGAAAGTTCGGCTGAAGAGACCAAAAGGTCTGCCGCCAAGACTTGGACAAACCTCATCCCATGAATGGGCACCCCTGCTAAGTCACCAAACATAGCAAACTACTTGGGATGACCTACGACAGAGGTGTTGATTATCCAATGAACGGTCCCGGGGCAGCGGTAACTATATCCGCCACCCAAATTGAACATATGGCAGTTATTTGATAATTGATCAGTTTCAAACCCAACAATATTATTATGTACGTGTAATACTCACAGCGCCAGGCACCAAGAAGGCAGAATGCAGTTCGTACGCCCACCGCGCCAGTCCTGCCGCCTGCCCCGTGGAGTAGGTGTCTGCCAGGAGGTAGAGAAGCAGAGCTTGCGCGGGTCTGCGCTCCCCGGCCACCCAGTTCAAGAAGACAGCCAGCCGCGCAACGCTGAGGGATTCGATGCAGGAGAATCCGCCAGATGAGAACATGCTGCGCTATAATAGATTTTGAGGTTAGAAATAAAGAAAACTTTGAAACATGAAGGAAGGGAATCTATAAAAAAAAACTACATTCATATTTAAATGTTTAGAATTCTAAACAAAGATACATAAAATAAATGTGTTATATAAAATAAAGATGACGTGATTCCTAAATGCTAGGGCTACGTCAACATGTTTTAAGTAAATAGATAATCGCTGTGTTTGAATGTTGGAGAAGCAGTAGACTTAAAATTAGTTAACTTAAATTTTGAAAATTAAAAATAGTGGACAGGATAGACATCTCTGGTCAGTTATTGTATAGATTTAGCTCTGCAGGTGAGTGACAGTGAAATTCAGTTGCCTGTGCAGCAGCTGGATTCATCTGAATTATATTGTTTGACAAAAGAGGGCACCACTATTCCTGTTTGGTCGATTTAAGACTAAAAGATTTAAATATTTTTGTCACAAGAAAGTGACAGTACTTTTTGAATTACAATGTGTTAATTCAATTTATTCTAAATTCTACTCTCTTGAGAGCTTGTCGTGACAGATCATTATTTCATGGTGCGAATGCAAGTTTTATTGTGCTGATTGCCGTCCGCTGCCGACGGTGATTTGGAGATTAAGGAATTGCTGCCAATTTCAATGCGAGTGATATATTCGGTAAGTTCTCTGTTTTATGTATTTGGTGGCTGGATGATAATTTGTTACGCTGCCTGCAGAGTGAATTTTTGTAATCAACCCTTTTTTTATAGGCAATTATTTATTCCCTGATGGTCTGTGTGGTTCACAAACCAGACCATCACCAAATAAACCATTTCCAAGTAATATCCTTGGTAATTAGTGTAAAAGCTCACTCATAGATGGCACTAGATTAGTCTATTAGGTTACCTATAGATGGCGTTAACTCTTTTGAATAGTAGGATAATAAATATAGTGAGAACCTCTAGATCGGGGTCCAAATTATTCCAACCGCCTGCTAAAAAAGATATCAGAACCATTGTCAATCTTTCACAATAAAAGTCCAAGTGTTTTGTTGAAGCCGGAGTTTTATTTAAGGGGGGGCTAGGGTTTAAAAATTTTTTTTTTTGCATTTTTTTAAATTTTTAAAATTTAAAATGCTTTAATATGTTAAGAATATTGTGTTCAAATTTCAAGTTGATTGGAGCAAAATTGACGAAGTTACGAGTATTTTTATACCTGTCGGATTTTAATCCCTACCCGACCATACGTATAAGCCGAGCAGAGCAGGAAGCTGAGAGACAAACTAAAGAAGGCAGGATTCGTCGTAGACAGGGGCAAAAAGGTGCTTTAGACATCATGGATGATAGCAACATCCTTTATGGACCTGGCATTGATGATTCAGTGTGAGGTAAGCCGATAAAATTTGCTTATAAACGTTTAATACCAGATTTTTTAGTGTTCAAAACTTTATAGCGTTTTTCCCACAACTCACGTTTTCAAAGTCGGTGCCCGTCATAACTTCAAAACTACTGCACTGATCCTTTTGAAATTTTGAAAACTATTTCTGTACATAATTTACGAGGTAACGCTGGAGAGTTTTTTCAAATTTGTTAATAATTATTATTTTACAATAACAAATTAGCCGATTTTTTTCACTAAAAATAGCGTTTTTCCCTTCAAAGTGTTCCAAAAAAGTGAAAAATTAAAATTTCGAAAAACCCTCCCAGCGTTACCTTCGAAAAACTATTATCTAACGAATGAACTTTGATTTTTTGATTTCAGATGACCCAGCACCGAGTTATGAGGGGCACCGCCATTCTACTTTTTTTCGAGACACGTCCGAATAATTGCTGCCATTGCCATGTTTTTTAATATTTCGCCGTGAAAATTTTATACAACATTCTTAAAATGTCATACTTTACTGTCAGATTTAGCAGATTTAATAAAGAGATTTTAACTGTGTTGTCACAAAAAATTCACAAAAAAATGTCTTTTTTCGTACGAATTAACCCTAGCCCCCCCTTAATCAGAGAGTTTGTGAGAAAACCAATACAATACAACCAATGTCTTACGACAACTAACGTCAGAAGCGGCCGCCGGCAGCGATCGATTGAGTAAAATAGTACAAAAACTGCATGCTTTAAACGATCAATGCGGAAGAATAAATGACAAATGCGTGAAAACGATTATTTGACGAACGATCGATCGAGATTTCACTGTATATTTGAATTGATCAGTGGCTGAATTGATAATACTCTGGTGCTCTATCAATAGGATAAGATGCTGCCATGACCATTGTGCCGACATGATGCACAGAGACTTAACCCTTTCAGCTCCAGTGTTAATTCAAATAACCATGAATTTTTTTACCGTAACGGTAGCGATTTAGAAAAGCCATGTTTTTGTTTTTTTATAGCTTGTAATCTTTTCTGTGGCATCTATTTTTTCCGCTCGGTTGAAATCCTTATTCCCGCCACAACAACGATAAATATTTTGACATCTGATGATTGTGAGTTTCATCGAATTTCTTCCGTCATTTATTACTTAATTTAAGTTGAGATATCAATATTTTCTACTCGAATTACAAATATTTTAACGCATTAAGATGTGTTCTATAATAATAACATCAGTTCAATTCACTGTTCACAGCCATTTGCCAGAATATTATAAATGAATTTCAATGTTCATTCAAATTAACACTGGTAGTGACGGACATGTTTTCAACTAGTATGGCGAATTTTTAAAGATTTATTATGCTAGATTATTTTTAAATTTCTGAATGGATTTTCGTTAAAATGTTATTTGTTTGTACCTTAGAGATTATCACTACATTGTAAATGTGCATTTTTTCCATTAATCAGTTATTACTTTTGTGTTATGTTTATTTTAACTTACTATTTAAAAAATACTTTCGGACGTCCAATGTTAATCCAAATTAACATAGAAAAATAAAAAAATTTATATACCAAAAATTTTCAAATAATTTTCTGAGGTATTATCAAGCATTATATTATATTTTATATATGTGGAAACAATAATGCGGGTGTGAAAGGGTTAAAGAGTCGGCTCGGTGTAAACGCTCCATTCATTCCCCACAGGGATTGATGAGGTCCACAGGGCGATGCTTGAGGCCCTAGACTGGCTTGCGGACTTAGATGTCCATCACTGACCTCCCCACCATACGAAAGAAGAAGACTAAAAATAATGGTGTTAGGTGGAATTTAAATATTGATAGTTTATTCGTAACCCTAGAATATTTGCTTCTAAAACAAATCATAGTCATCAAACATACTAATTTTGGCTGTTTATGCTATTAGTCCTGTGTGAATCGGTTCATTAAACTCATTACACAATTGGAACTGATTGTGTAAAGATTGTGATTGATTGCACAGACCAGTGAAAAATCTTGGGAGAGTCTGAAATCTTTACATATCAGTTCCAATTTTTAAAATGTGTTAGCCAGGGCGTTGATAATAACTAATACTTAATACAGAGCCCTTGAGGTTTTTACTAACGCCAAGCGCCGTTTGGCGCAGGGCCGGCCCTTATGTACGTACCTACTTGTTACGTAACAGATCTCTCAAACACATTTTAAAATTCCCGCGAAGCTAAATTTAACGCAGAACTAGGCGGCGCAGAACGGTGCGCATGCATTACTGCGCACCCACGCGAAACCCCAACGGTTTTAGCGGCCGTCAGCCATCTTGCACTTCAACTCTAGACTTGGCCTCGACATCACGTTCGCTCTGCTCTTTCCCTCAGCCTTGGACTCTCTGCGCTCGGCTCCGGCTTCATCATCATCGCCCGAGTCGAGCACGCGCAGGTTTTGCGCGTGTAGACGATTACTACCTTTGTTTCCACTCTACAATGTCTGGAAGTAACACCTCCTAGCAACTCCTGCATTCCCGGGACATCTCATGTAAGCGTGCACCAAACCTTTGCCCTATTATGTGCCTATTTAGAAGCCTGTTACAGAAGTCTGCCAGACGAAGCCAATATGAGAAATAGATTTGTTGAATTCAATCAGCCAGGATTAATTTAGGATGTATATTGTGTGCCCTTTTGTGTTATACTATATGTGTGCTTGTTGACCTGTAAATACACTCATTAATCATTCCCATTTAGGTGTTTCATTTGACGAGAGAGTGGAGTCTTAAATTGTTGAATGTCCCCCGTGTAAAGGCATAATCTGCCAACCCTACCTGAGCTAAAAACTAAAGTCCAATGATTCTACCCCTGAAGCTGTACAGCCGGCTCCAAATCCAACGTGGCTCCGTCCATAACACCGGCGCATAACGTGGGGCTCCAAACCATTACATACTTTACGCTTGTCTGAAATCGCAGTCATAAATAATAATAGTAATTTATTTCGATAATAATTTGTAAAGCAATGTTTTTAATGAAACATCACCTCAAGGCCGGTGTTAGGTGATAATGTACATATTTTTTAAATCAAATAATTACCACATGTGCAGGTGTGCAATATGTACACTTCTCATTTGGTCAGCAATTAACAGTTCGTTTATAATGAATTTATTAATTACTAGGTGACGTGTACCGGACGTTGCTGGGGGTTATCCTTAGGAGATAGACATATCGCTTCTTCTATATTCTTCTTCATTCTTTTATATTCCATTGCAGACTTTTCTATAGGCCTTTTTAACATAAACAATTTCGTTGTACATTACTTTAATGTATCTCATAAGGTTTAGCCAGTGTTAGCAATGTAAGTGCCTGAAAATAATCTTTTTACGACTTGGGTTACAAAACATTGACTTTTCTCTAATTTCTATAAATATAGGGTTTTCCAATAAGAGGTGTTATTTTGAATAGCCCGCTATTTCGGTAGATGTTACTTTTGAAGCTGTCATTTTTTGACAATGAAAAGTAGAAACTACGCCATTAATAAAAATGGAACGATACACGCTTCAACAACGCATTGAAATTATTAAAATTCACTATTATTAATTTTTAGAATTCCATCGAAAAATGAGGCCCATTTCCACCTCGGTGGCTTCGTCAACAAGCAAAATTGTCGCATCTGGGGCTCGGAAAACCCAAGAGTTATTGTTGAAAAGCCTCTCTATCCTCAACGTGTGACTGTTTGTAGCGGTTTATGGTCCGGTGGAGTCATTGGACCTTACTTTTTCGAAAATGAGGCTGGAGCAACAGTTACGGTGAATGGATTGCGCTATCGAGAGATGATTAATGATTTTTTATGGCCGGAATTGGATGGTATTGATCTGGACAATGTTTACTTTCAACAAGACGGCGCTACGTGCCACACAAGCAACGAAACCATTGATCTTTTACAATTGAATATCAAAATAACACCTCTTATTGGAAAACCCTGTAAAATATGCATATATTATATATATGTATAAACCTTCCGGAAGAAATTCATTAAATGATTTTATACTATTTAGAGATTATCGACCAATGTTTAAAAATGTTTTAACTTACAGATAAGGTGGGAGAATCATCTTCTTCCATTGAGATGATAGCTCTCTGCGGATCTATGGCAATCTGGAATCACAGGTAAGCAATTATTAGTTTTATTCAGAACTAGCTGACAGGTAACCGGCGTTGCTCGACTTTTCTCTACTTTCAATAAATAAAATATCCATGTATTATATATATAAACCTTCCGGAAAAAATTAAAACCTAAATGATAGTGGTAACCCCATACAACTTTGTTGCATAGTTTAGAAGAACTAAACGCACAGACAAACACGAATGGTGAATTCGATTTATACTATTTAGAGATATTGTCACGATTACGAATTTACTAAAAGTTTATCAGGAAACGGCCTGTAATCCCGTTTTTAGTTCATTATGATCTGGGATCATTCCAGACTATTCCGGAACATTCTAGAATGTTCCGGGATGTTTTGGAATGTTGTGGAATGCTCTCGAATACTTTTGAATGTTCTGGACTGTTCTAGAAATTTCTAGAGGGTGAAACTTCCAGCTCTTATATCTTCAAAAGTACGCCCTTTAGGTAAGGACGGGAACCTTCTTCATGGATGGGGGATAGAGGGCTACCACACCATATAACTCCCTTGATCGGTACACGAACTCGTTTCTGAGTTTTAATGGTACATTGTACACTTACTTTTATAATATATATTGATATTGATTACAATTTTTTAAATATTATTTCATATACATAACAAAAATAACATGATAATTTGGAAGGAAATAAATCCCCATGTGAAAAGCTTAACGCGTTGTAAGCGGACGTAACAGCAGTTGGGTTGCGAGCGGCCATGCGCTACTAGCGGATGTCACAACAGTTCTCACAACATGTATCAATGGAAAAGCGCCGCGTACAAGGGTGCCTCGCACCGAAACGTTAGGCATTTAAAGAGCTAAGGTAAGTTATATTTAATCTTTTTCTTTGTAGATATAAATAAGCCCTGACGAAGCTTGAGCTAACGGAAAATCCGGTCAGCTGTCTATATATAAAATTAAATTTAAGTGCTATATTACAAGAGCGTGTTTTTCATTTAATAAATATTTTTTTTAACCTGAGGTGGTGGCGGAGAGGGGTAAGGGGGTGGTGGGGTTCCAGGGGGAGTGGTCACCATCTCCCAATCTTTGTCCTCTGAAAATAAACACATGCAAAATTTTAATCATTTAACCTCTTGAACGTCAGCATATCCTTAACCAATTTCAGTTGCAAGAACAGATCATATGGTCTTATAGAAATATGATCTAAACGATTTTAGAGAGAGAAAACACCACCAGTTAACCAAAGAACAATTTAAATGTAGACCTTTATTAAACCAAAGGCTCCAACTCCAATTTGAGAAAAATTTATTAAACTTTTTATAATTATTTTTTAAGTAAGTTATTATGAAAATAGAATCAGCTGGCATGCGGAGAAAATTTAATGCCGGCCATCAAGAAGTTAAGGCTGCATGATTATAAATCATATTCTGAGTATATTTGAAAAGACAGTCTGTCACACAGTTGTAAATTTTTAAATAGATTTGCGAGGTTGCCTAACGATACACTTACCGTTGGTATTGTTTAACAGATTCAGTTCTTCTGGCGATGATTTACTTCTGTGGTGACCAGGTACTGCATTCTAAAACAGATAATATTTATTTATATTATACGCCCGTACGGGCTTTTACAAACAATAATTTAGAGGAACACGTGTGTGGCGAACCCATCGCTCAGGGAGTGGAAAGACAACCTCAGGCTGAATGACCTGGGGAACAGTGTCACTAACGGTGCCTCTGAGAAACAGGGTCGCATCTCGGAGTATTTAGACCTTACTCCAGCACTCAGAGCTCTGCTGGAGTTGACCGTCTATTTCCCTAGATACTTGTAGGATGAAAATTGCACCATTAAAAAACTCTCTCTTCCCTCGAGCGATGAGGCCACCTCTGTCAAATCATTCCTTACCTTACTGTTAAAAGAATGAGGTAAAATGTGAGATAGCACAATGGGCCTATGGCCAAAGTGCTCACGGGTACTATATACAAACCGTCTCCGCTCTATAAATAAAAGAGTGGAACATTATTAAAGAAGTAAAATGTGTTAAAAAATTATAAAATTGAAAAAACGCAAAAAAATAATAAAATCTAATATTAACCACTTAGAACATTAGAACGTCGAAAGACGTAAATATGATAATAGCGGTCAAGACATTAGAACGTCTTTTCACGTAAATGCGCGAGTTTTTACAAAAATCGATTTATTTCCATCACTAGTATACGGATTGCCATGATTTAAAAAACAGAGTATCGATAATGAATAACGCTACGCGTCTGTATTCAAGAATATTTACGTAGAAGTGCATTATCTAAGCCGATTGAATCTGTCATCTTGTTCGTTCATAATTTATTGCGTTTCTAAATAATTTATTAAAAATATTTTAGTTTGGACGGTTAATATTTTGAGGTGACTAATAGTTTTTAATTATATTTCTTCAATATATAAAGTGTTATTTCTTTATGGTACTCAGAAAAAAGTACATTTTTCAAGGCTTTGCAATAATGGTAAGCGAATCTTACATATTTTTGACGTTTTCATAAAATGTATTTAGAAACGCAAATATTTACGTATAACAACACAATTCGATAGTGGATTTCATAATCTTTCCAAAACATTTTTTAGAATGAGGCTACGTTTCCCAAAACGTGAGTTATGAAGCTTTTAGCAAAACTCGTAAATAACACAAAAATTATCACGTTTTGACAGTTCTCAAAGGAACACATAGTAAATAAATGTCTTTGTCTGAGAGGTTAATAAACAAAACAATGTTTTTTTGAACCACAATATTTTTTTATTCCTCAGGGAAAATGTACTAATTGACATTACAAAACAATGGGTGAACATAACACATAATACTAAGTGTTGAAGTGGGGGTGGGGGCATGACTAGGAATTATTAAAGGTGGGGGGAGGATATGTAACAGACGGTGAAAGGGAACATGTCTAAGATGGAACTGTAAGATAATATTTTTATTCCTCAGGGCAAAATGTACTAATTGACATTACAAAACAATGGGTGAACATAACACGGCATGACTAGAAATTAATGAAGAGTGAGGGGAGGAGATGAAACAGATGGTGAAAGAGAACATGTCTAAGATGGAATTGTAAGATAATATTTTCATTCCTCAGGGCAAAATGTACTAATTGACATTACAAAACAATGGGTGAACATAACACATAATTCTAAGTGTTGAAAAGGGCGTGGGGGCATTACTAGGAATTATTGAAGAGTGTAGGAGGATATGGAACAGACGTTGAAAGGGAACATGTCTAAGATGGAACTGTAAGAAAATATATTTAAGAGATTTCTTTCAATAATTTTTTTTTGTTTTTTTTGAAGGTCGAAAATTGAAAATAGATAAAGTAAAAAAGTTTTTTATGGGTTGATTTTTTTCTTGGCTGGATCTAAGTGTCAGTATAAAATATTGGTAAAATCAGCACTTGACCCTCATCTTTGTGGTCTTCGTTATGCCAACATAAGAGTTCAATTATTCCAGTGATTAATTAATAATTACCTGTATCAGTGGCGGAGTGACCGCTACAAGCGGATACGCCATCTGCACCGCAATGGAGTTGGGGGCGGTGTGATGGTGGCGGTGCTGCGCTTTCTGGGGCACCCCCTGCGAGGAGGGCGGTGGAGGGGGCGGCGGAGGGTGCGGGGGGCAGCGCGGGGGCAAGGGGGGCGGAGCGCCCCCGGCACCCCCATCCAGGCAGGTAACGGGGGAGGCTTGCGCCTGGAATGGGAACACAAATATAATACTTCTTTTTCATCGTACACTGCTTAACAAATCAGATCATACATCCGTCCTGCATGGCACGATTTTGATATTAACCTTACCATTACCAACAGGGGTAACCAAAATCTCTGAAATTACTATCCTATATATTATGTTGGGTAAGACACGATTTCGTATGAAGTACTCAAATATTGAAATGAGGTGTTGGGGTGTCCCACCTAAAGAGCCAAAAAGGAGCTAATAAAATCTTGTACAGCCAAAGTAGATTTTCCCCAGAATATTTTCTTATCCTGGAAGGGGGTGTGGCTAGATAATTTCAAAGAAAAAATTTCTCCAGAATATTTTCATCTTCTGGGATACGGCTCTAATGTAAAAATGTACCCGGGGTAGCTGGGACTTTTCCGTAAAAACCAACTTTAGCAACCTAAGCGCTGAAAACAAAAATGGTAAAAGTAAATTACAAAATATTGACTTTTCTCTACTTTCTATAAATATAATAAGCATGTTTTATGTATATAAACGTTCTAGACGTTATTTTCTAAATGATAATTTTGTTTGTATTGTTTGTAATTTATATATACATATATAAAATAAAATAGTGAAAAGCATATCAAAATCCGTTGCGTAGTTAGAAGAACTAAGCGCACAAACAAGACAGACACGGATAGCGACTTTGTTTTATACTGTTCAGGGAAGATTAAGATTAAGGTAATCAACATTTTCCAAAATTGGTCAAAATCAAGTCGAAATAAATTAAGTATTTAAATTCAAATTAGTGTTCTCATTGGCTGACAAAAAAAAATCAATATTTTCTTATTGGTTAACAAAAATACGCCACCATCGTAATTTTTAAGAAGGTGGCATGCTTTGAGGAAATTATTTCTCTAAGGACACAAAAATCCTTAACCCGCATCACTCGCGCGGGGTGCTGTCAGCACCCCACGCATTTTTTAACGTAAAAATGAATAATAATTTGTCTAGTTACGAGTTCGCGCGTCTCAGTACCTTCAAGTGACCTTTAAACCCGTCGACACGAGGAGGGAGGTGGAGGTGTGGCGCGAGTGCTCGCAACGTGAGGACGTGTCAAAGTTTGCGTGGGGTGGTCACGACACCCCTCGAGTGCACGTGTTATACTTTTGCGGAAGTTACTTTAATAGGTTTGTTACGATAAATAATTTTTTTTTATTTGATTTTGTTAATTAACCCTTATATTTATGATTTTCAATGAGAAAGTTTATGTTAAAAACTAAGAAGTTGTTTTTTTTTTTGGTTTCTTTGAGGAAAGATCTCAATATTATGACTTATTATTATGTTTTGTAGAACAGTAATAAAGTTGATTTATAAAATTTACTTTTTTTATATACATACGTCATACAACACTAAATAATAAAATGCTGGTATAATTCCATTAACTGATACTATATGTATAAAAATGTACTTTGAGTATGTGGGGTGGCCACAACACCCCGAGAGTGATCGAAGGTTATAAACGCCTTCAACAAGAACTCCCTCCATGTACACTCACGCTATTGACACTATTCCTGATGCTCCGTATGCTCTGCCCCGTCAGGTTGGATAGACTGCGAGGCAGATGGCTGAGAAAGCCCTGCCTTTGTTGTGGCGCCCCTTGAGACGTCCAGTCAGAGTGGCCCATGTGGTCGGAGTTTCGGGGGGAGCCAGGCTAGAAGGGGAAAAAAATAAGATTAATTTTTCTTAATATATAAATTTGCACCACAGGCCATAATAGGGTCTTCCATTCATACATTTCATGCAGTTGTTTTAACCACTCGAGCAATAGCTAACGAACACACAAATTTGCATGATAGCTCGATCATCCTCGATTACCTTGAGTGATAGCTACTCAAATTTGGGTGGCAACACTAATGCCCTTGAGTGATAGCTAACCAAATTTGGGTGACAAACGCTAATGCCCTTGGGTGAGAAGTACCCAAATTTGGGTGGTAACGCTAATTTTCTTGCGTGAAAGATATCCAATTTAAGGTATCTATAGGTGATTTAAAAAACATTAAAACCATCTCATAGATATTTGCAAAAGCATTTCGTTGGGGTTTGTCACACCCCACATCATCTATGCGCCGGGTTAGTAAACCGTTTCAACAAAGTAAAATAAAAAACAACAACAAAACAGTATATTACATAGATACCGACCGAGGTTTGCAACAAAAGGTCGATTTGTTGCTGAAGTTTGGCTCTTCTGCTTTCTGCAGCTTCCAATTCTGACATCCTCCGTTCTGAACCACCCCTGGCCAGCGTACCTGCAACAATTACAACACTTTATTATTAACAAGGGGTTAACCGCCACATAACTCACCATAATAATGAGTCTTTAAAAAAAAATCAAAAAATATTATCTTACAGTTCCATCTTAGACACGTTCCTTTTCACCGTCAATCCAATCTCCTCCATCCACTCTTAAATAATGTCTAGTCACGCCTCCACCCCCACTTCAACACTTATATAATATGTTATGTTCATCCATATTATGTGGCTAGTGATGGGTTCATTTCCGATAGTTACATTTTGGGGAAAATTCTCAAAATGGGGAATATTGAGGAATTTTCATCTAAATGGTGAAATTCCCAGAATAACCAGATTTGACCATGTTGATGACAGAACATAGATGTTGATGATCGCCAATTAACCGAGCTCTTCATACTCTAAATAATATTTGTCTTAACTCTAACATTGACCTTTTTTCGGATTCACTGCCCAAATTCAAATGTGGCATCACGTCAATAATTTAAACTGTTCAATGCGCATACATACAGACACACAAACGCACACAAACTCTCAGACATACATTACACACGTCACACACACACCTATATACTACACACGTCATCTGGTAATTAAGGAATAAACATACTACTTAGCAGACATTACAAGGCAACATATCATAGGTACACAACATGAAGTATCTTATTCCTGTATATTGTTTCATCTCTGTAAAACATGTACCGTTTGTTTCTATAATATAAATAAGCTGACAAAACACTGATATTTGAAGCCAGCCGAGAAGCGAGTGACATCGCGGTACTGCAGCACTGCCATTTGAATTATTGTGTCTCGTGTAACATCACGAGACTCGATTGTATACATTTTACCGAAGTTCACCTTGAAAGCTCATAAATTCATCATTTTAGAGATATTAACCTGTATGAGCCAATTTTTTATTTATGGAATACATTTTTATTAAAGCCAACATGGAGGCAATGTCAAAATGTCACTTGTCAATGAATGTATTAGGTCGACACTGCAATTGCAGTGCTTTGTGACGTGAGTGGGCACAATTCTTCAACACTGCAATTGCAGGGCTGCGGCTCCTAAGGGTTAAGTATATTTTGACTTCTATGTTACCGTGCTGCGCCAAATGTGATATTAGCAATAAAGAGTGTGAAGTTAGATTGTTTATTGTAGATATTTGACAGATGAAAAGAGTTGAATACAGACATTCACACCTCTACATAAGATCTGCGAGCATTCCCTCCTGCTTGCACGCTATCCTTTTTATGCACACATTACAATTAGGTAGGCCATAATTTCATCACTCTAGAGCACCTGACATAGGTATTCGAAGCATCCAAATAAGGGGCGTTTTAGAGTATTTTCTGGCACCTAAATCATTACCAAAAACTGACATAGGCTCTTCTAGCATTAACCCTCAGACATATTTTTAAAATTAAAAATTAAATAACATATACAGGGTTTTCCAATAAGAGGTGTTATTTTGAATAGCCCGCTATTTCGGTAGATGTTACTTTTGAAGCTGTCATTTTTTGACATTTGACAAGTAGAAACAAAGCCATTAATAAAAATGGAACGATACACGCTTCGACAACGCATTGAAATTATTAAAATTCAGTTGAATGAATCAAATGCAAATCATCTTGAGTGATGAGGCCCATTTCCACCTCGGTGGCTTCGTCAACAAGCAAAATTGTCGCATCTGGGACTCGGAAAACCCAAGAGTTATTGTTGAAAAGCCTCTCCATCCTCAACGTGTGACTGTTTGGTGCGGTTTATGGTCCGGCGGAGTCATTGGACCTTAATTTTTCGAAAATGAGGCTGGAGCAACAGTTACGGTGAATGGATTGCGCTACTGAGAAATGATTAATGATTTTTTATGGCCGGAATTGGATGGTATTGATCTGGACGTTTACTTTCAACAAGACGGCGCTACGTGCCACACAAGCAACGAAACCATTGATCTTTTACGATTGAATATTAAAATAACACCTCTTATTGGAAAACCCTGTATATACAAAATGAGAAAAACTAAAATAAAAATATTATTGAAAAATCTAATAAGCAATAATTGTTGAATGAAAAATACAAGCACATGTTGAATTATTTGGCAGGTTTAGAATAACCCGACGTACCGCAATGGTAGAGCAACTGACCGGCAATCAGAAGGTTGCGGGTTCAATTCCCGTTGGTGGCATTTATTTTATCTCGGAAGATTTTTTTAATTTGTATGGGTGTTTCAGGCTAATATTTATTGCTTATAATAATTTGTGCTAAGCATAACAAATTAGTATAAAATTAAAATTTGAAAAAAATAATAATAAAAATGTAAGTTTTTAGATTCTCACGGCCAAAAGCATTTTTGTTGTTTGTTTTTGGGGTGTTATGCCGTGTTGCGCTAACTCCTTCTTTAGCCGACGTTTCGGACAGCGTTGCAGTGTCCATCATCAGGGCAGATCCGGTAGATCCGAAGATGTGTGATCTACCGGATCTGCCCTGATGATGGACACTGCAACGCTGTCCGAAACGTCGGCTAAAGAAGGAGTTAGCGCAACACGGCATAACACCCCAAAAACAAACAACAAAAATAATAAAAATTATTAAATTATTACTTACTTCGCAAATTTTCGATGTAGCGGATTTCATTTTCGAGCATCAAATGAATGGTCTGCACTTTGGTGTTTTCAACTTGACGTTGCTTTTCTCTCTAAAAAAATAAGAAGAACACATGTTTAATGTTGACTTTGTCAACTGCATTACTTTGCACCGGGAGGTTAATATAAATCACATTCTGTCAAATGCAAAGACATTATATTATTTATTCAAATGGAAAATTATTAGGCATTTTCTGTTGTTTGTGTTTTATTGAAATTAATTTTTAAATACTTCTACTTGAATTTCGATTTAGTTTCCTTTATTTTGGCTTTCACCCATTAGGGGTGATATTAGCCATACACAATTAATTTTTTTTTCTTATAAACAAATACAGCAAATAACAGAATATAAATATACAGATGATTATACAACACAAACCAAACATAACATAACAAACTTAACATATATGGTACAGAGCTGGTAAACAGTAGGTAATTACAAAATTGTTTTCTTTATTGAATGAATAAATGAAGTGGAAATTGACCCACTTCCCTACATCCGATCGAGCTGAAACTCGGCACATAAACACTTTGTCGATGACAATGCATTCTATTAACTTTTGGATGAAATTATAAAAATTTACAGCAATTAACACACTTCAGGCGTGTATTTTTTGCGCCGACGGGCTGCTGGTGACGGGCGAAAATAAAGGTCCCGCACGAATTATTTTAATTTGTTTTAAATCGCTATATCTTCGAAAATATTTTAATAAAAATTTCTACGTAGTAACTCAGCATACCCAAGCTATAAAAGTACTAAATGAAAAATTACTTATTTCGTTAATCTTCATACGCATTGCTTATCAAGTGTCAAGTATTCAACAATAAAAGGTCCCTTTGTTGAAATACCGATGAAGATATAGAAATATAAAAAGAAGAATTGTATTGCGATTTGATAATTATGTACATGTAGTTGGGACCTTTAGATAGAGATTGGCATGTAATATTCATACCAAAACATTGGATAATTTATTCTTTTCTGCCATTGAAATGAAGCCGGCGCAAAAGGTAAAAATATCCTTCCCGTCCTTAAGCAACAATCGACCGAACGGGTAAAAATATCTTTCCCGTCTGAAGTGTGTTAATATACAAAATAAATCTCGGTACCATCCAATTAGGATTTGGCTCAAGTGATAGCGGTATTCCCTAATTTATTAAGCACAACCACATAATAACAGTGACTGCAGATAACAATAAAGGCAATTTGTGTAGGTTTTGTAATGCATATAGGACTCCCGGGCAAACTAAATCCTTGGATTTGCTCTTCGTAATGCGAGTTCATTTACTAACGGAATCGCAAAATAACATAAGTATCCTGGAATATAGCTACATTATTTGGGCCCCTACTGTACAAAAATATATCCTAGAAACAGAAAATGTACAAAAGGTTTACACATTACCTGTACGTGAGAGAACTAGCTGACGTGTTCTCAGCGTTGCTCAACTTTTCTCTACTTTCTATAAATATAATACGAAAGTATTATATACATACAGTGGTACCTCGACATACGAGTGCCTCAACATACGAGTTTATTGAGATACGAGCCGGCGAGCAAGTGATTTTTTGCTGTGAGTTACGAGCGAAATTCGAGATACGAGTTCGGTTTAGCGTGCTCCCGCTGTGATAAGTTGTGTTCGCGTTTTGTGCTACGTTTACATTTACATTTATAGTTCATTTATTTTTATAACCATGGATCGGAAGAAAGTTTGTGAAAAGTCAAGTGCTAAGAAAAAGATGATGAGTATTGAATTAAAACGTGAAATTATAGAAAAACATAAGCAAGGTGTTCGAGTTGTTGACTTGTCGAGGCAGTATGCAGTATGGGCGTAGTACGTCCATGATATGTACTGTGCTTAAACAGAAGAAGTCGATAAAGAGTGGCCTTACGATAATTTCCAAGCTGCGTACCTCCCTTCATGAAAATTTCTTTTTTGTTTTTGTACAATAAATATTTGTCATTTAACAAAAATAAGTGGGGTGACATTTTGGGGGTTGGAACGGATTAATGGTAGTCTAATTGTTTTGTATGGGGAAATCTGCATCGATATACGAGGTAATTCAAGATACGAACAAGGTTGCGGAACGAATAAAACTCGTATGTCGAGGTACCACTGTATTAACCTTCCGGAAGAAATTCTCTAAATGATAGTGAAAACCCTATCAAAATCCGTTGCATAGTTTAAAAGAACTAAGCACACAAACAGACAGACGCGGATTGCAACTTTGTTTTATAGTTATTATTTTTTAATGGTAAACTAATGTTAAACTAAAGGTTTTTATGCAAAGCATAAAGGATAATAAATTATTATAAGCAATAATTAGTCGCCTGTAATATCAATACAAAATAAAAGTTGGTTTTTTACAGGTGAATAATATATAATAAGCAGTAATTGTTGATTGAAGTACTAGTACATAATGAATTATTTGGCGGGTTGGAAATAAGCCGACGTGGCTCAGTGGTTCAGAGCGTCTGACCGGACATCAGAAGGTGCGTGTTCAATTCTCGTTGGCGGCATTTATTTGTACTCGGGAGATATTTTCAATTTGCATTGATATTACAGGCGACTAATTATTGCTTATAATAATTTATTATCCTTTGTTTTATACTATTTGAGAGAATATACTTATTATCCATTCCTGTATCCACACTTGCTCTTAGCAGAAATGCTTGATTTCAACACCTTAGAAGCCGGCCGAAAAATAATTTTAAGTAATTATTTTTTTAAACTAATCTCTGAAACTATACATAATCCACCTTTATTGAAAGAGGTTAACTTATTGTGCCTCGTGGGAGTTCCCGTGCACTTTTTTATAATCCGAAAGCGAAGACTTCGTGGGTTTGTTTCGTGCACTTTTTTATAATCCGAAAGTGAAGACTTCTGCCTATCAGAATGCGCCAACCAACAAAGCGATTCAACTGCTTAAAGATTCTGTTTATTGTTTATTATTGTTTATTGCGGTATTTTAAGTAGGTACATAGTTATCTATGTCCTAATACAATCCTTATATACATATAATTATAGTAACACATTTAAAATGAATCAATCACATATTTTCGTAATTTAATTTTAAATGTTTTTATGTTTTCTTCTGATTTTATTTCTTCTGGTAGCTCTCCAAATATCTTCAACGCTCCGTACATCAATGACTTTTGACTCTGTGTTTTTTTCCTGAAGGGGAGTCTCAATTCATTTCTTTTCCTCGTCTCATGTGTGTGTTTGTTCTGTAGTTTATCAATTTTTCTTAGGAATTCACTAGACATATGGCCATTGATTATCTTGTATATTAAAAATATGGTATTAAAGTAAATAATTTGATTAATTAATTTAATAATTGACGATCGACATTTTCAACGTTACTTACAGACAGTTCAGCAAAAATCTTTTGACGCATGTTATAAAATAGTAAAACTGTGTCCCCGCGACCTTTAGTACTTACCTCAAATTTGTAATATATTGTTGCATAACCGTTTTATGAAAAACACAAATAAATAAACAGGCAGTACTTACGCCGACAGGTAGAGGCGCTGTAATGGTGCTATGTCTTTGAAGCCTCAAAACAACGGTTGGAGAAGCTGAAACATAAAGAAATCAAGTTTTAATGAGAAATACAACACATAAGTATCAAAGTTACAAACATTTCTTGAAATAGATTAGCCATGCTCGGTGACCAGATCTAGGTGGTCAGATACTTCCCCACCTTCCTCTTCCCCATTTCCTTCCCATCCCCACTGCCTTTAGCCTCACAACATACCACAATTGGGGATGTCATAGTCTCACCGGCACCGAACGGTCGGGAACAGTAGGTACACCTTTGCGGAATTCACATAAAAAATCAACCCGTAAAAACTGTTGTTTTTGATATTATTTTAAAATATTGGAAAACTTAAAGGATTGAACCTTCCTATGCGGGAAGTGTAGTCAACAAAATAACCAACCTCACCAAATGCCAATTACGTAGGAGCGACATTTATTTTGTATATTAAAACTGATATAATGAAATGCATATAAGTACGAGTGTGTGTACTGGGTTGCCACCAAAAGTTGATAGAATACATTGTCATCGACAACGAGTATATCTGCCGAGTTTCAGCTCGATTAGATGTCGGGAAGTGGGTTAACTTCCGCTTCCAAGTTTTGGATTCATTCATTACTGAAAAAAATAGTGAAAATCAAATAGATGGATTTTTAAAAATTGTCAAGGTGACCACAAAATGTTAGGTTCTACAGCCGGGAAATACGTTAAACACGTGCCCAACATTTGTACATGGTTAACGTTTGCCACATGATAAAGAGTAGTTCCTGCCTAATCAGATTTGGAACGAAACACTGCAAACCTTATATTTTAAGCAATACATCAAAGTGCTTTTTTTTAACACATTCTTTGCGGGAAACGAGAAAACTCGTCATACGCCTTTTTACAGTAAGACGCGGGAGACGAGTTTACTCATTTTGTTGCGCAAAGCGGTAAGGAGAGGGAAACTTGTAAAAAGGGGTTCTAAATGGGTGCGGGGTCATGTGTTTTCTATTGTCGGCGGTACCCGATCTATCTACCTGTCAATACAATGAGTTTAAAACACAACAAATAATATAATCATTGTCGCGTATGTTCCGCTCACAAACTACGCAGTGAAACGCGGTACATGTGCAAGTTTTGCAATGTGCCCCTGCATAAAGGAAAGTGTTTCGACTGCTATCAAACATTGAAGCACTATTAAGTTATAGTTTTTTTTATATGTATTGAAAATTTCTAAATAATCTTGTAATTTTGTATGAATAAAGTTATTTCGATTGTGAAATACTGTTTTATCTATGATTCCCAAGAAAGTAGAAAGTTTTTGTTCATAAAAAAAGGAATTACGCATACATTACTAAGTAAATAAATAGAGACATCTTTTTAAAGTAAAACACTGAAAGTTTCAACGAAAAATATCAAATGGATCATAAGATATGAATATTTTGCGGAAAGTCTAATTTTGGCGCTAAAATTCAAAAAAACACCCGCGCTTCGCTCCCAATTTGGCTGTGATTTGACGGTAAAATGCCCGACCATATAGTGTTAATGACCACAGTGGTCTTTCAAAGAGTTGACAAAGGTTTTATATCAAAACAACACTTATAAAATCTATAACTAACAACATAATTGAGCTCATGTGTGGAAAAATAGCTTTATCGAAATAACGCTGTTTTCGTGCGTGCAGATTCATATGTGCCATAGATACAACTACATTCACAGAAAAAATCGTTTAAAAATCTCAACCAAAGATGATAGTACAAGGCTTATGGTGACGGCCGGTAGCACGCTCTCAGTACAAGTCAACCATTACTTAATGGACGCTTGGCATGTTTATCATTATTATGGTGATAAAGTTTTATTTCTGCATTGTGTTATTTGTTAATACGTCGTTACATGTCTGGAATTTCCAATTTTCAAATTTTATGGAAATTTTTGTTCATAAAATGAATAAATATTGATTCAAGGAAAAACGGCGTTATTTTGAACTAAAAGATTATGAAAGAATGGATTAAAATACATGAAACGTGTCGTCTATTAATTGAAATATCTTATTAAATACTACAGACAAATGAAATCGACGGTCCCGAAGAATTATTTCGGATGTGCAAATTTTTAGTTTAGCGGTAGAGCTAATTAATTTTTTTTAATAATAAACTAATGTTTATAAGACAAGGTTTTTAGGCATAGCACAAAGGATAACAAATTACCAAATTTACAACCTTTCCTACAAAAATAAATTTGGTTGTTTTGAGGTGAAAAAAAAAAATAATAAGAAGTAATTGTAGATTGAAGTACTTGCACATATTGAATTATTTGGCGTGTTGGAAATAAGCCGACGTAGCTCAGTGGTCCAGAGCACCTGACCGGACATCAGAAGGTCCAGGTTCAATTCCTGTCGGCGGCATTTATTTTTACTGGGGAGATATTTTCAATTTTTACGGATATTTCAGGCGTAGAGTAATTAATGCTTATAATAATTTTATTTATCCTCTGAGCTAATTAAAGTATCGTTTCTGCATTTATACTGTTTTCGATAGTATATTTCTCAAATTCAATAAACAGGGGTTAGTGTAAAATATAATTAGTAAAAATTCAGAAATCAAACTTTAAACAGCTCTACTGCAAAACTACATATTTGCACATCCGACATTTTTCTTCAGGACCGTCGAAATGTTTAATAAGGCATATATCCCAGAACTCACTTTTTCACATAACGCTGTTTTTCCACAAAAGCGCTCAATTCCTTGTGTACTTTTAAAAAGAATTTTAAATTATTTGTGCTAGCCGAGGATTTCTAACATTTTTTTTTATCTTTGTCCTTTTAAATTATGGCATAGTATGTTGTATTTTTTGCAATTAAATATCTAAGTATATCATGGTCACCCTACTTGTTTACTACATTGTACTGTAATGAATTGGCTGGAATTAGATTAACAGGTACCATGTACGTACCCAATTCGTAGAAACATTAAAGTAACAATATTGTTCTCTTAATTTATAATCTTTGTGTTATTTTTATTATATTGTAAAATTATTAATCTCAAAACAGGCTTGTCCTAGTGAGGTTAAAAATTCTAATGTAAAAAAGATACAATGTAAAAAAAACAATAAATAATTTATCATACATTCCAGAAGAACGGGAGTGAAGTTACAGTGATATTAAAAACTGTGATAGTTCAATCTACAGTTAATAAGATGGCTCTAGTGAGGATCTTAGAGGTTACAGATTTATCCAACAGATGTCGGTAGTATATGGGGTTGCCCCTCCACGGTGAGCACAAGATATGGGGAACCGTGAGGTTTCAAGAACGGAGGGATTTTGAAAGCATAAGAGGATGTTAGCCTCCAAGTCGTCCTAGACACTTATTCCAAATTGGTAGGTAATAACTAACCAACTAATTACCATGCAGTTTAACAACAGTTTCATTGGCGAACACTACTTGCTTCATTCACATTCATACACAGTCTCATATATGCTCTTACATTATTATGGCATTTGGCATGGCCCAGTATTATGAGATTTGAAATGAGTGAAATGTTTCTTACATTATTATGACATTTGGCATGGCCCAGTATTATGAGGTTTGAAATGAGTGAAATGTTTCTTACATTATTATGACATTTGGCATGGCCCAGTATTATGAGGTTTGAAATGAGTGAAATGTTTCTTACATTATTATGACATTTGGCATGGCCCAGTATTATGAGGTTTGAAATGAGTGAAATGTTTCTTACATTATTATGACATTTGGCATGGCCCAGTATTATGGAGGTTTGAAATGAGTGAAATGTGTCTTACATTATTATGACATTTGGCATGGCCCAGTATTATGAGGTTTGAAATGAGTGAAATGTTTCTTACATTATTATGACATTTGGCATGGCCCAGTATTATGAGGTTTGAAATGAGTGAAATGTTTCTTACATTATTATGACATTTGGCATGGCCCAGTATTATGAGGTTTGAAATGAGTGAAATGTTTCTCACATTATTATGACATTTGGCATGGCCCAGTATTGTGAGGTTCAAAATGAGTGAAATGTTTCTCACATTATTATGACATTTGGCATGACCCAGTATTATGAGGTTTAAAATGAGTGAAATGTTTCTTACATCTTATGAGCTGTACAACTTGCGTGTGTTCTGATGTCTCCACAGACGTGTTATTCACGGCAAGCAGGCGGTCACCCGTCCGAACGCCGACTCTCCATGCCGCACCGCCTTTTACCACAGACTGCACCACTACTGGGTCGTTGCCTGAAAACAAAAACAACCAATATATTAAAGATGAATAAAAATCAAATTCTTTTTTAAAAACAACAGTTAACTCCAAAGCATTAAGTGAAAAGGGTTAACTCGTAACCTTCTCCTTACCTATTATAAGGTATTGTATAAATCATATAAATGCTTATATGATTTTTTTTGCATTAACTTTTAGCAATTCAATGTTGCCCTGCTACGATTTCATATTTATTATGTGACGTATGCACATTGGGCCTTCTAGAAGGGAGCTCATGACGGACGACACGATCGGACAAATTCAGTACCAAACGAGCAGCCGGCCGGCGACGACGCGATTCAGGAGGGACACGAGCGAGCGCTCCGGACGACATTCTACCGGGCAAGGCAATGACGCAGCAACTTGTTTAAACGTTTTCTCTGGTCATCGTTTTTGCTCCAAATCTAAATTTAACAACGCGTGATGTGTTGTTTGGCGCCCTCTTCTAATTAAAACAGGTCAGAATATTATGTTTTCACACAATGTCACACCAAATTCATTTGCTACCAATTTTAAATAATGTCCGATCGCCCAGTACTTAGTACTGACGCTCACCCCTGGGATGTAACATTTTAGTTTGTTAATTAGAGATCTCTTGCTCTTTACGTTGTTATAATAAATGCAATGTTGAAATTCTTAATTCTTTTATTATTGCAATCGTAACAACCCGATGTTGGTTCCCTTTCAGATTGTCACAATGACGCCAACATGGTTATAATTTTTACAATAGTTAATTAATAACTGTCACAATGGCGACCCAAACGTGGTTTTAGCCATTACAAACTCTGGGAAGGTAGAAGGTATGAGGGTTGGGTAGGGATCAGTGTGTCCAGGAGTGACGGACATAGGAATATATTCCTCCCACTGCGGCGTTCTCCCCAAACCGGCCTCTCCCGATCTGGCACCCCACGCAGCTGGTGGGCAGGCACATCCCGCACACACCTCACCCGATTAACCCGGGTACCCCTGCTAAATCACCAGACGTAAGGAACGACTTGGATTAAATGCACTATTAAATAAGTGAAGAAAAATTACATTAGACACCACAAATTAGTTGTAATTTTACATCAAAATATGTCAACCCCTCATATTCTGTGAGGTCATGTTTCCGCTTTGCAATAAAATCCAAATAAACTAATATATTTCTGGACATATCCGAAAACTAAAAGTTGTGTTTGAAAGGTGATGAAATAAATTTTCAAATCATACTATTAGAAATAAATATATAATTTTTGAAATGTAAAGTTTTAAAAATTTCTCACCTTACGCTTTTTTCAAATTTTTTAAAATTACTGATGATAAAAAAAAATAAAAACACAAATATTTTATAAACATTAGTGTCACCTCACCCTTTTGTTGTTTCATATAAAAATAATTAATAAAAATTCACAATTTTTTTTCAAATTGCGATTGGAAACTTTGGTATCGTAGAGGTGTAACATTTGAATTCTTCTGTGGTTAACTTTTAGATTTGAATATAAAGCATGGTGTTTTCTCCATCTAACACCATTTAAATCACAATTCTCACCATGATAGTAAGGCGGACAACGATTTCTACGAAACCTACATAATTTGTTCCCAAAAGCGAACAAATTAGCCTGGGAGGTTAATCTCTAAATTAGGAGTAAGGAAAAAAGAAACAAACATTACATACTTGACAAAACCATTTTTTTTTATCTATAACCCCACTTTATCTGTCTCCGTTTTATCTACATTTCACTAATTTTAATAGAATTAGTCATATTCAAGTTGATTGTTAAAAGATTCGACAAATACAAAACTTTCCAACTGAAAATCCAAAGGAAGATATTTTAGATTAGGAAGATACCGCATTTCATGGCTTCGAAACTGGTGCGAGTGCCATTTCTATGAGTTGTTACGGGCTGCAGTTTTGCGTATGAATATTACCCTCATGATGAGAAGAAGTTATCACTATAGAATAAAGCTCGATGTATAGCAGTCGATGTAAATCAAGGGTGTGTGTTGTTACCTGACACCGTCATGCCGTAGCCCTTGTCATCTTTAAGGACGGTCACGGTGTGCAGCTGGCCTGCTGCCACACCGTCCGTTCTCCCCACACTCATCTGTAAACAATAAATACAAACACGTCAACTTTATTTCATGATTGTATAACAATTTAATAGATACAATGATAAATGCAATCATAGACATGTTCATTGGCATAAGAAGCAAGCTGGAGTACGCAAGTGGTGTATGGATTCCACACCAAACTAAACACATGAATTCTTGCCTGAACAGACTATGCAATAATTACAATAGCGTATTATCCAAGGTTGATATTTTCAGTTGCGAACTTACCAAATACAAGAGGTCCATAAAAGAATATTTCTCTGATGGTTTGTGAATAATTTGTATGTCTCTATTATGATTTGATTTATACCTACAACCTCTCTTTTCATAATCTTTTGTTTTGTGTAATTTTTTTAATTCATATTCCTTTCTCACAAATTTAAATAACTTATTCCATATTATGCTGTCTCAGTTAAAGTCACAAGGAGGAAATCCATAATTGGTTTTATTTTACTATACAATACTTATGTACAAACTGATTAAATGTAAACTGTCGATTTCCCGAAAATTAATAAATAAATAAATAAACATGAAGCATGGAACTTATCTGAGGTTCATACAACATGTGGACTTGACAACAAATATATTTAGCCTAGAAACCAGAAGTTGTACGAACCTTGCAATACTTAGTTATAATATAGTGCGCAACTCTATTGTTAGCCCATTCCTCTTGGATCGTTCTGGCTTATATGGGGTATGTTGTGAGGCTGAAGGTAGTGGCATTGGAAGGAGATGGGAAAGGTGAAGGGTGGGGAAGTACCTGGTTAATCAGATCTGGTCACAAAACACTGAAACTGATTCTGAATGATAGTCTTCCACCAGATAGAGTGGTAAACAGTGAAAGGAGTATTGCATGATGTAAAAGCGAATGTATAAAGAAGTCGGGAACTCCCGAGGAAGAGCTTGCACAATCGAATACTTGAGTAGGTACATGTCAAAAGTAGACAGAAAACGTAAACAGAAGAGGCAGGTATGCGTACCTGCTCCCCAGGAACCATTTATTGGATAACACCTACTCTACCATACGTCACCGTATATACATACTGGGTGCTGGGTTCATGTGGTGAGTTTTGTTTGGAGTCTTGGCAGCGGATGCGTCTGCCCACCAATAGATCCACGCAATAGCGTGGATCGAGAGAGACTGGCTGAGGGAGGCCTTTTGATCTCTAAAGCCGGACTCTCTCGACCCATCACCCTGCACCTCAGTTGGAGGGATGGATTCATAAGTCCTTCAATCCTGGACATACTGACCCTTAGATTCCTACCCACCCCTCATACCTTTTCCTTCCAGGAACTTCCTCTCGTTCCTTTCTTTAAATAGACCCTTCACACGTTGTAACGGACGTACTGCTCCGGGCTCGGCCACAGCCGTCCCATTTTAAATTTGTTCTATGTAAAAGTTATATGTATGAGAGGCTAAATTGTTATAACCCTCTATATGTAAATGATGTAAATGTTATATGTGATCTTGGAATAAATAAAGCGTCAGAGCTTGGCTAGAGGAATACGGGCAGAGAATTATAGAGTGTGAGAGCTGGTGAAATAAATTGATATACAATTCGGGCACGATTATGAGAATCGTGCCTAAACGTAGTGGGAACGCTCGTCATAGCGTTACAAATGACCGGTGGTACGCCGTCATTACGTCCCACGGCCACGGTTCTGAGGATCGTGCCCAAACAAAGGAAAGCCGTGGTTACGTTCGACCACGGCCCGAAATTACCGGCCGAGCGGCGGTAAACGGACCGGCGGGGCGCCGCCATCGCGTCACAACACGGCACTCGATTCCAAGAATCAAAGAGAAAGCGAGAGCCGTGTGAGCATAGGGCCACCGCCGGTGGCCTATAAAATGGGCACAAGCCCCTCAGAAGGGAGATAGCCAATAACCATCACCAGCTCTACAACTCTCTCTCTGCTCTGCCCTCTACCTCGCTCCGACTTCTGCCTCTGCTCGCCTTCTTTTACTCTGACCCCCGCCTCATCCTGGACTACGGACTTGTCTACCCCTTCGGACCAGACCCGGGATCAGCATCAAGAACAAGCGACAAGCAATCGGACCAGCTCTACAGCGGCTACAGAGACGGCACCGTTCTACTCCTCCACGCCAATGAAGGACGACATCTTCCGCCTCCACGGATTGGGATCACTGGCCCATTCACAGTCTTATGTATCTCACTCCTGTCTGATACACACGTCATCCCCTAAGGCTTAGACATACACCTGAGGTATTAAATTATTTTCCTCGGGGCCTGTGTGAAGTGTGACGACAGAGTTGTCTTGCGGTTAATTCTTAATTTCTATTACTACCGTGGTGAAATGATGTTATGTGGTTATTTATTTATTTATTATCTCGATTGAACTCAATTCTCAACTTGTTAATTTAGGTAAATGACGCATAATTTTAAATTGGTTTTACCAACCACAAACTGCCTGCAATCTGTCACTTTTACATTTTGCGTCTAATTTGTTATTGTGTATTTAATTATAAATATTATGCTTCTTTGCAATAGCTGTGAAACTATTTGACTATACTCTGTTCACTGGGGAGAAATCATTTAAAAATAATCATCTTCAAGGCAAAGCACAAAGCGAAGCTAGCAGTCTACAACGGGGTTCTGATACCAAACTGATTGTTTGGCAGTGAGGCAGTGAATTTGCAGAGGAAGGATGAAAGTAAACTGAATGCTGCAGAAACAAGATCCTTGAGGGAAAAGCGTGGTAAAACCACAGAGTAAGGTAGAGACAGAGCTGCCCATAAGGGCGAAGGGAACAAACCAAGCTGTGCGGAGCAGAGGGAGGGGAGCGGGCCTGTTCCTTTACGTGATTTGGCAATAAATGAATCTGACAGTATACAGCAGGTGGATGAGTTTGTGTATTTAGGAAGTATGTTCTAGAGAGATGGGAAGGCTGACAGAGATATTGAAAGAAGGGTAAATGCAGGTAATTCCGTTAATGGAGGACTGAACGCAGTTGGCACTAACAAAAAATTGTCCAAAGAAGCGAAGTTAGCAGTCCACAACGGAGTGCTGGTACCTACCTTGATGTATGGAAGTGAGGCATGGAACTGGCAAAGAAAGGATGAAAGTAGATTGAATACTGTTGAAATGAGATCCCTGAGGTGTATGTGTGGTAAAACCATGTTTGATCGTGTGAGGAATGTGGAGATCCGCAAAGGGTGCAAGGCTGATGTAAGCGTAATGAGTAAGATTAAGAAAGGGACGCTTAGATGGTTTGGCATGTAGAGCGAATGAGCGAAGATAGTAGTTTAAGGAGGATATATTGATGCAAATGCGAATGGTAGCAGAAGTCGGGGACGCCCGAGGAAGACATGGCATGATCAAGTGAATCAGATATTCGAGTCGGGCCATGTCAAGAGTCAGAATAACAGAAGGTTATGTATGAAACAATGTATGAATGTGGATGAAGCAAGGAGTGTCTGCCAAGACCGAGTTGTTTGGCGATCCATCCTCTCTGTCGACCTCCCTTGAGGGGAAATGGCATGATGGTAAATTTATATCTCTATAAACTATTTTTAGAGATATGCCACTGAAGATTTTTTTATGTATACAATGGTGCTACAACCATTAGAGAATAGTTAACCATCTCTACTCCTTCCGGGCTTCTGCTGTTTCCCTCCAGATTCTTACGTCTAGGGCTTCGGTATTGGCCTCACAACATTCCGCTGTCCTAAACTAACCCCTGCGCCATCTTTCCATTGCACGATGATATCATCGCTAACCCCGCACGCAGTCCTGAAAACCCTTCCTCCGGACAGCTCTCACACCAGAAGATAGGTGGAAACTTGATTAGCAATCGGCCGACGTGAGAAATGCCCATCTCGTACAGGATCCCAAAGAGAGACAGCCTGGGTATTCACTATCTCGTAAGCGTCAGCTACACTACTCGCTTCGACGCTTCGACGAAGTCCTCGACGAAGTTAGCCGAAGTTCGAAGTGCGTGCCCACACACTCGTGCAACTTCGCGAGTAACTCAGTCCAACCAGTCAGTGATTGGTTTATTTATGCCGTGACGCTTCGAGTCCTTTGACTCGGGCGCATTTACCGACAACAATCGGAAGTCGGGCGAAGCGAAGCGAAGTTGCCCGAAGCGAAGCGAAGTTCGTGCCCACACTATCGTATTCGGCCAACTTCGATCAACTTCGCGAGTAGTGTAGCTGGGCTTGTAAACTTTGCTCCTCCGTCAATAGGATAAAGATCACTTGATGCATCGGTTGGGCCTCAAAGAGTCGGCTTGGTATGAATGCGGTGTAGACCACTGATAATGTCGTTGACGAGTCTCCGCTCCATTAGTTCCCCACAGGGATTGATGAGGTCTACTGAGCGAGGCCTGAGGCCCTAGACTTACTCAAAGACCTAGAGGATCCCCTCTGACCCCCACCATATGAAAGAATAATGATTGCTCCACAAGTGTAGGCAGAGAGAATGGACTGTCAAACAACTCGGTATTGGTGGAGGCACTCCTAGCTTCATTCACATTCATACATCGTCCCATACTCTCTTGTTATTATTGGGCGTACTCTACAGGGCACACAGATACTTTAATAGTACACAACTGCTGACCCTGTACAAATCGCAAGTGCACCCTACTGTCGAATTTGGCAGCCATCTCTGGTCCGGAGCCCCTAAATACCTGAAAAAAACCCTTGACTCTGTGCAAAAACGGGCGGTCCGTTTGATAGATTCCCCAATCTTAACAAACGGACTGCAATCTTTAGAGCACAGGCGTCAGGTAGGTATGCTGTCCTTGTTCTATCGGTATTACAATGGAAGATGCTCTGAGGAACTAGCGTCATTGATCCCTTCGGCACCGGTGCGTAGTCAGGAGACACGCCAAACGCGCGCCCAACATTTGTACACGGTTGACATTTGTCACATGAGAACGGGTCTCTTCTACGATTCGTTCTCAAGTTCAACAGCTTGGCTGTGGAACGAACTGCCGGCCTCTGTGTTTCCTCCCTCCTACAACATGGGATTCTTCAAGACCCATGTTCACTCCTTCCTCTCCACAAAAAGACCCTCCACACAGCATCCCCAAAGATGACATAGGCCCTGAGGGAAATTATTTTCTTCAGGGCCTCCTGTGTGGAGTTAATATAAAAATAAAAATAAATGTTGACATTGCCAGACTCAGGAAGTATTTGATTGACTAGATTGTTTCATGTCTTCCTCGAGCATCCCCGACTTCTTCCACTTTTCTCCATCGTCCTACATATAAAATAAAGGTCATCTTTGGTGGTCGACTTTCTTCTATTGTTGCTACATGCCCTGCCTAAAGGAGTTGTCTCAGTTTTATATTATTTTATCTCTTGAATTATGATCACTGTAATCCTGATTGTTGTCATTGTGGCAGCAAATTTTGAAGGACATCACAATTATTGAGGAGCTGGACGCGATAACAACATATGGTGAAAATTGTAGTTTTGATGAAAATTATAGTTTTGATAAAAATTGTAGATTTGATGAAAATTATAGTTTTGATGAAAATTGTAGATTTGATGACCATTATAGTTTTGGTGAAAATTATAGTTTTGATGAAAATTAAAGATTTAATGAAAATTGTAGTTTTGATGAAATTTGAAGTTTTGATGTAAATTGGACTTTTGTTGAAAATTGTAATTTTTAGTAAGATGCGTTAAAAGTTTTTGAAATGCTTAGTATTCACTTGACTTAAAATTTACAGAGAAGATAAAGTAGGGGTTGAAGATACCACAATGAGACCAAAAACCGCTTGTGCGAGTTTAAGTTTTAGTGTTATCTTGGAGAACATTGTTAAACACACAAAATGGTAGATACTCTTAGTACTCTGGTAAATCACCACCATTTTCGTCACATTCGGTGACCAGATCTGAATAGCCGGGTATATTCCCACCTTCCTCCTTCTCATTAAATACTTTCCCTCCCTCACTCCCTACAGCATCACAACATACCCCAAAAGGGGATATAGTTACCTCTCATACATTTAACAAAAACATTAAATGATATTAAAGACTAACCAAGCGTCAAAAATCATAATTAAGACAAAACTAAGCATAACAACAATTATTATTGGTTATAAATTTAAAAGTAGAAATAATAATACGAAATATTATTATTATTTCTAGTTACGAATTGAATCGTGGTAAGAAACTTCCTACACAAGTTCTCGTGTCAAAACTTATGTCATTTCCAAACATAGACGTTAACTATTTAAAAAGTGTCATTTCCGAGCTAATATTGCGCTATCGCTTTATGTAATATAGTGCACAGAGGAATGAGGAAATAGACCCAAACAACACCAAGACATTTTACAAGGAATTATAATAAATGCTGGCCAATGCACAACATAGCACGAAACACGAAATAATATTGTAAAATTGGGAGTGACATTTGTACATACGACAAACAAATAATAGGATAAAATTAAAGATGATCAACCAAATATCCTTCTGTCTCTTTCTAACGCACGTAGATACGTTATATTAGAGCGAGATGGCAATATCGCAGATCTTCGCAACAACATGACGAATTCTCAGAAAACTTTTTAAGTGCTCAAAACTAACAAAAGAAAATAAAATTAAGAATTCAAAGTTACCTGTTATGTTTTTAATTCATTTGTTGATGCAAATAATAACACGGCTGAGCTTTTGGCCGTGTAATTTACGGTCTGGCTTGGTCACACACAGTTAATAACTAGAACAACTTGTACTTCTGCTTCTGTCAACCGCGGGTATGCTCGAAGAAAAACACTAATTAAAAACACAAATAACACTCGTATAAAAAGGTTCGCGGGTCTCTAGACGGGGCGAAACTATTTAATTACTATTATTATTGTCAGTCTGGGTTAAAGGCACCGGATTATTGTAAAAATAATATCAGAATCTACGAAGAAGGAAAAACAGCACGACCGACCATATTGGATTTTGATACACCACTAAAGAGCGAGTCGGTAAAGCAGGAATCGTAAAGAACATTTCAAAATACAATGTCAACACTTTGACAGATCTGCTTTTTGTAATGGCCGATAGATGTCACACTAAATTACTAACATTTTTCTAGCAGTATTGCCTTATTATATTTTTTCTAAGTTTAACTTGTTAGTAGGTATGTTATCTGGCCAGAAGAAACGTAAAAAGGAAGATTAATTAAAGAACAACATTTTTTTCTGAGGAATATCATTATTAATATTCTATTATAGAAAAGCAAACATTCCCAAGTTACGAATAACCTGACAGCAATAGGCTCTGCCACAAGTTCCCTACGGAGCGGCGGTACCACGCGCCGGTCCAGGCCGCCGCGCAGAAAAGTCTCACAATGGACTGCGCTGTAAACCACTGCCTCTTTACTTTTCTACGCGGCGGCCTCGAGTGGCGCGTGGTACGGTCGCTCCGAATCATACAAAATAAGTTTTTGGGTTCTAAGCTTGGGTTAATTAAGTAATTTATGTCTTTACATACAAAAAATCCAAAATTACGGCAAAATGATCATTTTATACGATGATTTTATCTCGTCGTAAATCATTGTTTCGTGTAGTAATGAGTAATGACGTAGTAGTGACGGCCTCCGTGGTTGAGGGGTAAGGCTCTCAACCACCAAGCTGGAAGTCGCGGGTTCAAATCACGGCGTGCGCAAGTAAATTTTATTTGATTAATTTGTGTTATTTAACAAATTACTCATTTAGAACAATATATACTATATTTGCGGCACGTTCCAGAGTTCTCAGTATCGCCCTGGTGTAAGACCATAATTCAGAATTGAAAAAGTTGCTTGAAATGGCTTTGGCCGTGTTTGATGACCAGATCTATAATATTTATTTTTCGGAATAACTTATTGAGTAAAACCTCAAATTATAATATTTAAATATTGAAGACAAGATTAGTGATTTTTAAACGCAAATCTGAATAGAAAAATCAGAAAAGGAAACGGTCACATCTGGGACCGTTTCCTTTTCTGATTTTTCTGTTTCAGATTTGCGTTTAAAAATCACTAATCTTGTCTTCAATATTTAAAGATCTATAATAATTTTAGATAGTATTTGTTTTGCTGGAATCACTATTTATGATATTATGACGAACTACCCGCTGAAAATAAACTCTGACGACGTTGAAAAATCCCTCTTACCAGACCATTTTCCTAGTTTAGATTGATTATCAATTAATAACATGAATATAATTTATTTATTTATTTATTGGTAAAGGTAAGAGACAAACAGCTTATACATAAAATATAAATATAAATATATACATGTTAAAAACGGTCAAGCCAAAAAAGTCTCCTATATTAATATTGATTGGAGATGGAGTTTTATTGCATAAAAAAATATATATTTATATTTTAGGTGAGGAGGGGAGGAATAGGAATTTAGGATGAGGATAGGAGATGCTCTAGATACATTCCATACTATAGTATTAATTTTCGATCGTACGAGTTACTTCTAATCGATATTTGTGAAGTGTATTGCTAAAAATATCTATGTTTTGAAATTTAGTATTATATTGGGCACATATACGTGGAATTGGTGAATTTTTTCTAAAGTTAGTTTTACATGTAGGTAAATGAAACAAATGAGATTGCCGTGTTGATCTTGTTGGAATATGAATATTTATTAAATTCATTAGCTCTGGTGAGTCGAGGCCATTGTTAAGAATTTTAAATAATAAAATTTGGTCAAAAACCAAACGTCGTGTATGAAGTGAGTTGAAGTTGTGGTAATTAATAGAATCGGCGTAATTTGAGAAATGTAAGTTTTGTTTATAATTAATGTGTTTAAAATTTTTTTTTTGAATTCTTTCGATTCTTTCAATGTGGGCTTGGTAAAAAGGAGTCCAGATCGGTGTGCAGTGTTCTAGGTGGGGACGGATGAACGCTGTGTAAAGGGAATATAGAGTCTTAAGGTTGCGGAAAGGTTTCGTTAAACGTATTATAAATCCTAGCATTTTGTTGGCTTTGTTGATGATTGCATCAGTGTGATGAATGAAGTTTAATTTCACATCCAGTATTACCCCAAGGTCTCTGATAGATTCTACTTCTTTGATTTGTGTCCCGTTTAATGTATAATAAAAGGAAATTTTATTTTTGTTACGTGTAAATGATAATTTATTGCACTTTGAGGTATTTACTACAAGTTTATTTGATTCACAGTAGTTAAAAAGACGATTGAGATCCTCTTGAAGTTTAATGCAATCTTCGATTGATTTGATAACTAAGTAGATTTTTTTATCGTCTGCATATGCTAGGTAATTGGCGTGTAAAAAACATTTGTGAATATCATAAATATACACATTAAATAATAATGGCCCTAAATGAGAACCTTGAGGTACACCGGAGGGCACGGAAAAGAAACTGGACTTAGTTCCGCAACTGATACACATTGAAGTCTGCTCCGAAGGTATGAAGTGAGCCACCGAAGTAAATCACCATGGATGCCTATTTGACTTAATTTTTTAATTAAAATGAAATGGTTTACTTTATCGAAGGCCTTAGAGTAATCAGTGTAGATTACATCTACTTGGTTTCTATTGTCCATATTGCTCGTTAAATATTCCGTGAAATTTACCAAATTTGTAAGTACCGATCTTTTTTGTAGAAATCCGTGTTTTGGTTTTGTATGTTGCGAACAATTGTTTTATAAATTTGATTGTAGACAATTTTTTCAAAGAGTATAATAGTATAATAGTCCTTACTGATAAAATTAGGAAATTCACGTTAATTTCCGTGAGATGGTAGTATGTAATTACTTACGTAAACGTCATATTTGACATTTGTTACTGTCAGCGCCACGGCGCGGCGTCTAAAAATTGAGATATTCTGCGGTTTACTAAGGCTTACTAAGGCTTCAATAAAAAGTCGAAAATAATAGAATCCAATAATATACACCTAAAACTGAGAATACTCCTCATCAAGACCTATGTATGGAGTATCTTGATGTACGGCTACGAAACATGGTGCCTATCCGAGATAAACGGAGACTAGAGGCTTTTGAGATGTGGTCCTATAGAAGAATGTTAGGAATTTCCTGGAGAGACCATATTACAAATGAGGAGGTTCTCCAAAGAATCGAAGGAGGAAGGCACCTGCTCAGGACCTTGTCCGAAAGGCGTGCAAGATGGATCGGCCATGTTATACGACAAGAAGGCCTCTTCCATGTCATAATGGAGGGTATGACCGAGGGGACCAACTCTAGGGGACGCCCACGCCGAGAGTACCTGGAGGACGTGCGCTGCTCATCATATGCAGAAGTCAAAAGAGCCGCACAAGACAGGGAAGAATGGAAGAGGAGATTAGATGAAATTGCTGCAAACCAATCCCAGGATTGAAACCAGAGAGAGACTAAGGCTTGAGCGACCAATTTAGCCCACTTTTTTTTATTTATTTATTTATTTCATTTTTATTTTTATTTTATTTTTTATTGTGACACCTCACAAGAGTGTCCCTGCCTGTGCAGTGTACAGACAGGGGAACTATGTCACCACCCGGTTGGGCGGCGTTGTGAGGCGGAATAAGGTAGGGGCTGTAGGAAGGGATTTGTTAATGCGGGCCTTGAAGAGGCTCGGATTATAGGAGGGAGGAAAAACAGATGCCGGTAGCTCGTTCCACATACGAGCCGACTTACACAAAAACGAGTCGTAAAAACGGCCCGTTCTCATGAAGCCAACGTCAACCGTGAATGGGTGTTCAGTTCGTGTCCGTCGAGTTTCGCGCACGTGCACTGGTGCATCAGGAATCAATGCTGCTAGCTGTCAATCAGACAGATCGCTCTCCTTTGCACAGATTCAAGCAGGTTTATTAAGTATTTTGGGGCACCAGCCCAAAGGTGGCTCCCAAATTCAATAGTTGGGCGGACTTGAGACTTGTACAGGGTCAGCAGCTGGTCACTGTTGAAGAATCTCCTAGCCCTGTACAAGACGCCCAACTTTTTGGAGGCCTGATTTACTCGGGTTTCTATGGATCCCTGATACTTGAAAATAAAAAAAAAGTTAAATTTGAGCCAGGAAAGTCATAGGTACGTAGCGAGGATACGGACTAATATACCGGGTCATAGGTATGGATAAGTGTGTGTGTATACGTATGCACATTGAACAGATTATATTATTGATATGATGCTCCTTTTAAATATGAGCAGTGAATCCGAAAATGTTTAAGTTTGGACAAATATGATTGAAGTTGTGAAGAGCAAGTTTAATTGGAAAATTAGGTGGTTCATTTGTATGGAAAAGCGCTGTATGGCGTGCACGTCTCAAGGGTACATTCAAATTAATTAGGGTTAATAAATAACACTGGTCAACACATTTTTTGTCCCTTTAACGAAAGTAGCCAAATCTGACAGGAAATTTCACGCTGATTTCAGATATGTGATTAGTTTTTTTATATCACGTCAGGTTTTTATGGGTTTTAAGTTTTACTAAAATGTGTATTTATTCATATTTATTAGTGAGTTATCATTGATTTTTTGATTTTTTGACCATCCATTTCACTTGGTCATGCTGCAAACATGAAGAAGAACTATGACATCAAGCTGCTGTTAACAAAAAATAAATATGTAAAATACGAATGGAAAATATGTGGTGATCTAAAAATAATAGGGCTCCTACTAGGACTGCAAGCCGGATACACAAAGTATTGTTGTTTTCTGTGTAAGTGGGACAGCAGAGACAGGAAAAACCATTATGCCAAGAAGGACTGGCCTACTAGAAAGCGCCTTAAACCTGGCACGAAGAATGTTCAACATGCTCCCTTAGTAAAATCTAAAGATATCTTACTTACACCCTTACACGTTAAATTGGGTTTGATAAAAAATTTTGTAAAAAGCTTGTCTAAGGATGGAAATAGCATGATTTACTTAAATCAGCAAAAGTTTCCTAAGTTCAGCGAGGCAAAAATTAAGGAAGGAATATTCGTGGGACCACAAATAAGGGAGGTCTTGACTGATCCGAATTTTATAACAGTGTTGAGACAAGTCGAGCTAGCCGCTTGGTCAGCCTTCAAGAATGTTGTCGAGAACTTTCTTGGAACTCATAAAAGTGAATACCATATGAGCATTGTGTCTGAAATGCTCATGGCCTATAAAAATATGAGATGTAACACGTCACTAAAAATACACTTCCTTCACTCTCATTTGAATTTTTTCCTCGAAAATATGGGAGATGTCAGTGGGGAGCACGGAGAACGATTTCACCAGGACATTGCGGCTATGGAAAAGTGTTACCAAGGAAAGTGGAGTCCATCTATGCTAGCAGACTATTACTGGACCCTGCAGAGAGACTCTCAAGATACTCACAAGCGCAAATCAGGAGCAAAAAAAAAATTGAATTAGTTTTGAAATTTTGTTAAGTAAGTACCCGTCATACTATGGAAGAATAATGAAAAAAAAACCTGTCCAATCAATTTTATTTTTTTGATTCATTTCGTGTTTATGGATACTAAATTCATATAAAAAAATTAGCTCTGCTTGGGACTGCACTTTAAAAAATAAATGTCGACCAGTGTTATCAACAAACATTAAATAAAATATTATACCAAAAAAATACGGTTTCTGCGGTCGAAGGGTAATGTTCTCTATAAATATATGTTATTTAATTAATTTGTGATGTTCCACTAAATTAAAAAAAAAATAAAATGTAGTGTGTAAAATTGGTACGTTATAGAGTAGAAGAATATATCAGTATCGCCCTGGTGAATACCAGTATTCAGAAAATTGGAATGTTAATTCAAACTGCTTTAGCCGTGTTTATTAAGCATATCTGAACAGTCGGGTGCCTCCCTACTTTCCTCTTTCACATCTCCTTTCCCTCCCCGCTACTTTCAGTCTCACAACAGACTGCTGTATTCATATAAAATTTAAAAAAAAAAAAACAAAAAATCTTTTTCAACCATATTTTAGCAAGTATCGTTCTGAAAATCACTTTTCATCATTTTTTTATTGAGTTAAGTAACACGTTATTGTTAGTACATTGCATCTTAAGTTCGTTGACCGCATTTATTTGAGTAGTTTTGTAGAGCTGTAGTAGCTTTACATTTTGAGGTTATCTTAATAAGTAGTACCTACATTCGTGAACATTTACTCTACTCGCTACATTCCCGAAACACGCTTCTCAAACTATGTACCTACCGCCGAAATGTCGGCCAAATTCAATTTAGAGTTGCGACAGCCTTCGTGAAATTTCATATGTAAATACCACCTCGGCAGCGGGCGACCATTCTTTCGGCGGAGAAGACAAATATTTTTTTTTTGTTTTTTAATTCTCATGGCTTGTCCCGAAATAATAAATAAGTGGAATGGTTTTCAAATTTCAATTTAATAGATTCCTTCTCACTGAATAGATAATAAGCAATTTGAATGAATGCCGCGCCTGACATCGTATATCGCGATCAAATGGGATGATGTGACACTCATATCGAAGACAGTATTGTATTGGAAATACAAGATGTCCGGGAATAAAGTTCACAAACTTCGGGAAGTGATTCTAGATTAAACATGATGCTAGAAGTAGAAAAGAGAATTAACTTTTTTTTCTAAATGCTATCGTTTTTTTTATTGAAGAATACTTATTTTTCCAAACAAACAATTCAACTTTTTAACCTGAAAACTACCTTAAAACTTAGGAATGGAAAATATGGAATTATCATGTAGAATCAACTGTCAAAGTTAGTGCACTTTACCACCGGACACCTGTATAAGTCCCAATCGGTTACGCATGCTCTAATCGCACTTATTATGTTCTTAATTTTTCTATGCCCTTATTTTTTTTATGTATACCGCATAAGAATTCCAACTATGAGGGATTATGGCATCTCCAAATGGAGTAAGTATGTTGTTAGCCTGAAAGGAGTAATGAGGAGAAGGAAGACTAAGGTAGGGAAGTACCATGGGAGGTATGTATGGGCCAAATGAAATGTAAATTTATAAGGTATCCGGGGGTAAAGTGCAGTCACTTCAGTAGGTGATTCTGCAAGTAAAAAAGGTAATTATGTATATAAATATAATATAAATTAAAAAATAATCACGATATTAGAATGTTGACATTTAAAGTTGTTATTTTATGTTAACGCATGTAGAATCACCTACCAAAGTTACTATATTTTACCTTCGGAAACCTTGTGTATTTTGTTTTCTTACTATTGGACAAAACATCCCTCCGATGGTACTTTTTACTCGGCATAAAAACATATATTATGTAAAATGATGTGTAAAACATTATATAAAATTTATGTTTCTTTTTTAATAGTAAAAAAGGTTTTTGTTATTATTTAAGTCGTGGTCACCCCAGCTTGATGGCACCAGCATAAGTTTGCAGACAATTTCAGTTATTTACATTGCATTTTCGCATTAATGTCCACAGTCTACCACCCAATCCTCTACCAGCAGCAGAGAACCGAGCGAGGTATGCGAAGAGACGATGCAAATAACTGATGTCCTTATTTAAGGCACATCCTGTATCTTCACAATGGTAACAAAGAGATCTAGGGGGTGTTTGCACCTAACATCCGCTCTCAACGTAACGTTACCTAATGTGTCGTAACGTAACTACCTAACCTAATAGATAAAGCGTATGCAATCCGACGTAATTATTTATTCAGAGTAGCACAGTAACACAGAGATCTACCGATGCGTAACTAACATACCTAATAGATACTAATGGATAAACCGTATGTGCGATTCGACGTAATCATTTATTCACAACAGTAACACAGAGATCTACCGGTGCGTAACTAACATACCTAATAGATACTAATGGATAAACCGTATGTGCGATCCGACGTAATCATTTATTCACAACAATAACACAGAGATCTACCGGTGCGTAACTAACATACCTAATAGATACTAATGGATAAACCGTATGTGCATTCCGACGTTATCATTTATTCACAACAGTAACTCAGAGATCTACCGGTGCGTAACTAACATACGCTCTCAACGTAACGTAACCTAATGTGTCCTAACGTAACTTAACCTAACCTAATACATAGAGCGATCGGAAGTACATCATATCTTCACAATAGTAACAATGAGATCTAGCGGTGCATAACTAACATCGGCTTTCAATGTAACTTTACCTAACGTAACGCAATGTGACCGAACTTACCTAACCTAAAGCTTAACAATAGCAACAGAGCTATCTAGCTGTGTATAACTAACATACGCTCTCAACGTAATGTAATCTAACGTCACTCAGCGTAATCTAACGTGACCTATCGTGACCTAACGTAGCCGTGGCGTAGTGTTTGCAATCGAATATACATTATATGTATAAACAAAACATGTTCACTATATTCACCCCCCTGTACACATGCGAGCTCGGGGCTAACTTAAAAAAAAAACAATGGAAAGGCTTCGGGTGCAATATAACAACGCTTACCGATTGATGTTCGGACTCCCCAGGCACTGCAGTGCCTCCTCGATGTTTACAGAAGGGCGAGTTCCAGGATTTACAGCTCTGTTAAGAACCAGGATTGCAGGACTGAGGGGAAAGATAAACCATTCCAGAAATATTCTTATCATATAATCACGTCTGACTTCAGGATCGAGCATTGAAGACCATTGGAGAAAGTTACTTGCTCCCACAATCTTAGATTCGATGGATTCCCGTGCTTCTCTGCTTTAATTTCGTTTTTAATTTTAATTTTAATTTTTAATCTATAATATTTATTTTCCTATATGTAAATATTATCTGTACTTATACCCTCTATGGGATGTGTGGGATTGCACTAACCTCCTCACATCCTGGTATATAGTAATAAGGATATATTATCATAGTAATAAGGATATCAAGCGGTTCATAACTAACATCCGCTTTCAACATAACATAACCTAATGTAACCTAGCGTGACCTAACGTACCAATAGTGACCTGAAATAACTAACGTAACATTATAGATAGAGCATATGTGCGATCAGACAAATATGCAAAAGACGCAACACAAAAGAACATAACCCTGTTGGGTTAGTTAAGTCAGGTTAGGAGTAAGGTATGGTAGGCTGAAAGCACTAGGGAGAGGGATAAGATGTGGTAGAACAAAGTGAAGAGGTACCTGGCTATTTTTTGATCACCAAACACGGCTAAACACATTTCGAGCAACCTACCACTGCTATCTACCGCTCTGGAACGTGCCGCAAAAATGTATACCTGCTGTAATGATAATTTAATATGAATTTAATGAGAAATACAAATTTCCTCACTCCTTCAAGCTCTTGAATCAGATTGTACATTCTGTGGTCTAGAAGTGGGAACTTTAGATGACATATTTTTTGGATATCACTCTCTAAACAAGTATCCTCTCTTCTAACTTCTTAATCTTCAATCAATTCTTATCTAAAATTGCCTCCGCTCCATTCAACATCTCATCTCTTCTAAGTCCGAATTCGACTCGAATCTTACATATAATTTTAAAATTTGCCAATTTATAAAAATTTATATATAAATTCACCTTCCCTCTCTCCATAGAGAGAGAATGGATACTATGGATACGTATACTCAATGATAAGATACGGAATAGTTTTTTGGGGAAACTCAGTAAACGCCAAAGATGTTTTTATCATCCAAAAGAGGTGCCTACGAAAAACTACAAAACTCTGATCATCGGGATTCATGTAGACCAATTTTTTTAAATCTTAAACTTCTGACAGTGACAGACATATATATAATGGAGTTTTGCCTGTTAGTACGATCATCTCCAGAAAAGTTCCCACAAAAAAACTCAACACATAAACACGCTACAAGGTTCACAGAAAACCTATTAATCCCAAAAGCAAAGAAAACTATATTTCAAAAAGGACCACACTACATGGCCATTAAAGTATAAAACAACCTTCCACGTAGCATCAAACAAATAACCGACATACTTAAATTTAAATCAACACTAAAAACATTTATTTTTAACAAATGTCACTACACCTTAAATGAATACCTTACATGAATTAAATACCTCTGTTTTTTTTTAAAATTTACTGTTATTTATTTTTATTTATTTGTTAACATGTAATTGTTGGGTTATGTGATATAATGTGTATTTGTTGGGTTAGCTGGAAGAAATAGGATGTAACCTATAAGCCCTACCCTTTGTACTCTTTTTGTGCTAGATAGATAGATTCTAGGCCATCATCTGGGCCCTAGAACACCCTTGAAGACTGAAAACCAGAAACATATTTTTAAAAATCAATAAAATACAACAAAGTTAAGTGTGTCAAATTGTACTTGGATCGTTTATTTACAGCGATTTAACCTTACAACTGCTAGGGATATCGCTGTCAGCTGCCCGTTTGGAATTCTGACAGTTAAGTGACAGCTGACAGTTAAATTTATTCGAAATTCGAAAACTTAAAACTTGTTCAAAACTTGAATCCGTCCCTGTGGAAATTATAACCCCCGATTGGCCGGGCTGCAAGTGATTCGATTTTCAAACATTTAGCCTATGATATAGAACGCCCAAGAATGCTCAAACACACTAAAAAAATTACAATTTTTTTTGTATGTACTCTCTTGGATAAACAGATATAAATGTCCAAATGAAACTCAGTTTTCTTTAATTATTGTTTTTTTTAAATTTTATTGATTAAAATTATATTTTTATATAAAATATTATTTCGTATTGTGATCCTCACGTGCTTACTCGTGCTGAGACCCCTATTTTACAATTTTATGTTACAAATTATACGTAAATAAAATGGACTTTAACTTATTTTAAAATTAAACTAAAATGAAATAATAAAATGAAAATCATTAAGGTACCTAATTATAAAAACTAAGTAATTATTAGTGTACTATGCAGGTAAATTTTTTATTCTTTTAAGATTTTTTTTTGTGACACATCCATTTTTGTTCTTTAATCGATATCTTAATTGTGTTTCTTAAATGTATTTGTTTTCCTCATTATTTGTGTCGAGTGTAAGATTGTTAAATGCTTGTATTACCTAAATTAAAATAACAAATAGAATAAATTAAATACTATGATTCATAATATCAGTATACATATCTCTACTAACCTTATCCAGTAAAGATGATTATTTGTGTTGAAAGGAGAGTAAATCATAATTGACTGCGATACAGTTGAATAGAAATTGACATACGAAATTCCCTCTAAAATAATGAGATTTGTAAGAAGGTATTTAAATACCTACCTTCTAAATTTAAAACATACATATTTAAGGTGACATTTTTTAAATTTTCAAAAAAGGAATTTTAAAATTTGTCTTAATATTTTATAAAACTTCATTCAGGCCGCTAGGTACCATAATTGATTATGAGAACTCTGGCGGGATAAAAAGATAGTATCCAACAAGGCCACCATCTTGAACCGGAACCCAAACATAACAAATAAATTTACATATAGATGAAATGACAATATTTGATTATTGAAGACAATATTAGCGATTTCTAAACGAAAATCTGAAACAGAAAAATCAGAAAAGGATACGATTTAAGGAATATTACGTCATTTACTTAAAATTGTGGCGTTTATGAGAATTTTAAAATGCCTTACATTTTTATTTAGGAATGTCTCCATTTGTTTTTATTATCTATAGATGTGAATAGGAGGACAGATTTCTTCCACTATTGCCCACCTGGTGCGTTTTATATCGACTAATCGGCTGGCGATTACCTGTAGGATTAGCCTAGTTAAGCGACCTGTCAATATGACAAACTTTGGTTGGCTTCATTTGACAAACGATTTTTTGCGTTGGCAATTATTTAAGATTTAAAACAGACACCCCTGAATAAATTTGACGGATTTGTCGAATGGAAAATTGTTGGCAAAATTCTGTCAATTTTATAATTTAACCCTAGATTCATAACCTTATCTAAGAGGAACATTATTTATAAACATTCGTCTCACAGACGACTAAATTTAAGTGATGAGTTTTGGGGTACTTGTAAATAAAATAAATAAATTAAGTATGGCACTCTTTAATATGTTTAATTAGGTAACAAAAAAAATAATAAACGAGTTAAAATTAAATTTCATCGGTACATTCCACACACACGAAGCCGCGATGGTCCATGCACATATACTTTTTGCATTGCTTGCATTGGAACCTTGTCATATGCCGTTTTTTATAATCAAAATAACCAAAAACCTTTTTTTGAGTACCACTTGGACCAGGTGTGGCAATGGTAGGCATTTCATCTAAAACTTCGGCGATTTTCCTTTTTAGGCATCTCTTCAAAGTTTGCATTTCGTGTCTTTTACGTAACCATGTCGTTATCACTGTCGGAATCTGTCGGTACCATTTCATCTAATTCCACATGATCTTAGACATCACTGATTTCTACGTCCTTTTGCTGACTGGTAAAATCATCATCACCAGAATCAGATAAACGATTCAAATAGTCATCAATTTGCCGATCATCCATTCAAAAATAAAATATAAAATTTTGATGTAAAATACCCACAATAATACATTTTGAAGGATAAAATAAGATGTAAATATAAATAATAACTCATATAGAATAATATCATATACTTACCTTTACTCTATATAACCAGAACTCATCAAAAACAATGTTTTCAAAATAACTTCGGTCTTGCAGTCTCGTCAAAAGTTACACTATTCATAAACATTCGTCTCTCAGACGTTCAAAGGTCTATAACTTGTCCACAAGACTTCACTGCGAGGCAAACGCACCCGCGTTACTAATGAACAAGCGATCTAGGAAGGTACTTGAGAGGTCATCATTCTGTCTCTTTCACTCGAGACACTAGAAACAAATTTACGTTTTGCGCGGTCTGAGGGACGAATGGTTATGAATCTAGGGTTAAATAAAAAAGGTCCAATTGACTCCATGAAATGGTTAATATTTGAGGTATTTTATGAGGATGAAGGGAAGGAGACGAGGAAGAGGAAGATTGTCAAGTAGCTGGCTGGTTCCGTTTCTGAATGGGCAATACTAAGAGTATCTACCACTCTGAAAAGTGGAACTCGAAAAGTGATGTCGATATGGGAATATTAATTAACCCTTGGAACGCCGACCTCCCACGACCTTGTACTCCTTAGTGTACAGGGGGTTAAATACCAATCACCCGCTGTACGCGGGCTGACACCATTTTCTTAATAACTTTCTTGTTTTTTGCAAAATAATGTTTTTCAAAAATGTTCCGTCTTACCAAATAATGTGTTTATATAAATACACATCTGCCTAATGTATTTTCCCGTGGATAGCCACTTGTATTTAGAGAAATCATTTTTTTCCATTTAACGTTATAAAAATATATAAAAAATAAATAAAAAAATATTCTTGGGTTTTATTATATTTCCCTTGAAGTGATTTTTACAATAAAAAAATTACGAGACTTTGTTGTAAATAAACATAATACTATGGTTTTAAAATCGTAAATATTTTTTACTTTACGAATACATAAAATTCAAAATTAAAATGAATATAATTGCACTTGATGAAACGAGAGTCTAGAATAATATTATGATACATTATTTCATTAGTGTATTAAGTAGTGTCACAAATTACAATAAATTCTAGGAAAGTGTGGTGAACTACTAGCGAATCCACGGTGGATTCGCTAGTGGAACATTAAAAAACCACGGTGGATTTATCGGCACAGTAATGGTTAATATTAAATCATGCCATCCAATATTCCACCTTGACGTTCAATTTCAAATAGATTGTCTGTTTTTTAATGTATCTCAAAATTAAATACCCTTTATGAAATCAGAAGAAAGATTCTTTCAGGATTTGATTTTACAAAAAATATGCGAATAAAAATATTAAAAATTTGATCGCAAAACATAGCTTAAGTTTTTTAAATCGCTTACCGATGTTTTTTTTTGTAAATTGTATTTACTGCTTTATACGATACTGACAACACATAGACATATCGTAAAGGTCACTTCACTTATTTAATTAAATTGTACAAAATAATTTCGTAGGTTCTTGGTTTGGGTTTTATTAAAAAATATGAAGAAAAGAAAAACTAGCCTAAAACCCTTTTTTCATTTATTTATTCACATTTACATATTGTGATGTTTTTGTAATAAGTTGAGTTTTCAAGCGATAGATGGCTTCAGTCATAAAGCTTACTTCAGAGTCCGACAGATGTCGCTAGAGTGTAGCAATTGCCTGTGGGATATTATTGCCAGACAACAAGCTTCTAGAAACAGAGAATTACCAACCCTCGGGTATGAAGAGTGCAGTTAAATCCAGACTTATTTATTGTAACGTAAATAAACGCAATTGTAGTAAAGAACCTGTTACTTCATCGAAGAGTTCCCAACACAGAAATCTGCAAGTAAGCAGAGATATAACACAAATTTTAATAGAATTCAATATTTTGCTTCTCCGGTGACTTAAATAGTTGTTCCCAGAAGGGTTTTATAAATAAATAGCTGTACCGGAGCACCCGTTGCTGTGGCTCAGTCTGTCTGTGCAGATAGAGAAACAATAATTTTTTATTTTACCTCCAACAGATGACGCTGCTTTAATTTTTAAAACGTGTTTTTACCTGTGACAGGTGACATCTATATAATATAAAACACACGCGTATTCGAATGCAACGTTGTGTCAAAATTTCAAGGCAATCGGTGAAAAAATTTTGGAGATTTAAAATTTTTAGCAAACGAACAATTACATTTTTATTTATGTATAGAAGATTATTCAACTTAATTTGAAATGCCAGTTTTCTATTTACAAAAAGATATTCCAATTTGTTTAATTGTGGCAGACTTGTCTTATAAATTTTCTTATCGGAACACATTTATAAAGTGGGCATCTAAAGGTGGTATTTTTGCTTTGTTGTTCATTGATTTTCCTAAATTTTATCTTGATATTTTACATGTTCATAATGGTTTCATTGGAAATAGGGTTTATTTCCTGTAATATGTAGACGTTTTTAAATGCCAGTTTTCTATTTACAAAAAGATATTCCAATTTGTTTAATTGTGGCAGACTTGTCTTATCAACATTCTTATCGGAATACATTTATAAAGTGGGCATTTAAAGGCGATATTTTTGCTTTGTTGTTTATTGATTTTCCCGAATTTTATCTTGATATTTTACATGTTCATAATTGTTTCATTTGAAATAAGGTTTATTCCTTGAAATATTTAGACGTCTTTAAATGCCAGTTTACTATTTACAAAAATATGTTCCAATTTTTTTAATTAAGGCAGACCTATTTCATCAAGTACAATAGTCGCTGTTCTTGCTTTGTTATTTAAGGATTTTCTCGTATTTTATGTAAAATGAACATGTTACCCAATTATGAATTATGTGTTCATTAATGTTTCATTGGATTCTTTTTGTTATTTTATTTGGTTTTACTCCCAGCCGGGCTTTTACACGGATTTTAGAAACAGAATATATTTAAAAATTTAAAGCATCGCTTAACAGTGCTGATAAACTGAATATAAATTTTTTTTTTAGTAAAACATGTAACAGTAACATAAAATAATATAGAAACTAGAACAATACTACATATAAGACAAATCACTAAAACTGCTTTACTAACGCTACTATAATTTGTACGATTCAACAAAGTTCTGGTATAGATAACACTTAATTCTATAAATGGAGTCCATAAATATATTAATAGTACCTCCAAATTTGTTGCCCAGATCATGCATCCTATTGGTTAGTGAGTGTGTCTGATAGTTAGTTGTGTATGTATTGCAGAATAATGTTATATTTTGTCTTGTATTCTTAGTCGGCACATTAAATTTAATAGTGGCAACGATGGCAGGACTGTAAATTAGGTTTATTTCTTGTAATGTGTAGCCATCTTCTTAACTTGAAATATATTTTAATTTATAAACATCCCGATAAGCATTTAAGTCGAAAAAATAGATTTTCGGGCACCACATTGCTAACGCTGTCTAAACCTTATGAAATACATCAAAATGATGTACTTACTACGGAATTGTATATCTTATAAAAGGCCTTCAGAAAAATCCGTGGCATACACAGACATAGGAATTAATAGACGAGAAGATAATGGCGAGGGGTAAAATCAACTGTTGAAGAACGAAGGGAGTGAAGCTGACTGTGATTCGTCAATAAATCAATCTGACAGTAAATAGGCATCTCGCATTATAATATCACCATTTACTTCTTAAAAGTAAAATCTGCTTTGGAATGAATAGACATTTTTACATGGGAGCGCAAATTACTCGCCACGTTATGAACAAATTTGCGAAGTCCAAATTCGGCAAAAAAATTCGGTTCATTTTCAGAGTCGAATATTTCGTTTAAGTATTTAGTTAAGACACTTTTATAAATGTTCATAATTTACTTCCCAGCAACCAACCAGCTTTGTGTTTCGCGTCCAGACGTTTCTCGATGTGATAGTAACAACTGATTCATATTATACGATGTGAATATGCTTAAAATAAAGTAAAATAATGCTTATATATGGAATGTAATACGACAATTGGGTTTATTCTCTTTTTCACATCTATTTTTACAAGTTTTCATAGTACAAGTCAACATTTTGCCGTGTTATTTCGTAAAATGAACCGATGATGCCTCGACCATAGTTCGCACGAGAATGATGACGTCACGTTTTCAAATTTCACTTGAGGCCATACGCGAGCACAGCCGGCTCCAATGGAACCGGTATGGGGAGTGGGGATAATACGCTTTTAATCACTTAGGGCAGGTCTACTAATATTCATATGTCTATGGTGGCATATGTCTATTTCCTAAGGATAACCCCCAACAACGCCAGTTACACGTCAGCTAGTACATTATAATTTAGTGGAACAGTAATAATGAAGTCAAATTTGCTTTTAAAATTCTATATAACCCATGCAGAAGAATAGAATTATACAAATTATTATTATTATTGAGGTATGTTATTATAACCATCTTGTTACTACATTGTTATAGTCCGTGCAGTTGAATAAATGTACAATTTCTGCGATAGTGTTCTTAACTGCGTGCAATCCAGGTATAGTATAAGTGTATCTAAATGACTTATTTCTGGTATAGTTGTTGCAATTAAAAATAATTAAGAAAGAAGAAGAGTAGTTCTATCTGATGGTGATAAGATTCAGTTAATCAGGGCTGTCTATAATTTACATTTCAAATTTTAAAGTTAAAAGTCAAGTCGGAAACAAGTCCTCTGTCTGAATATTTTATTATTTCAATTAAAATTCAATGAATTTCAAAGATTATTATTTTTTATTTCAATTCAAATTCAATGAATTTCCTAAATTATTTTATGATTTCAAATAAATTTCAATGAATTTCAAAGACTATTATACTATATGAATTCAAATCAAAATAATGCCAAATATTATTGGATTATTTCTTTTAATCGGAAGAATTAAAATTAATCCAATAATTATATAATACGAATAAAAAAATAATTAACCCCCCTCGAATTTAAAGGTCATTCCACAATCAAATACGTTATACAAATAAAAAAGTGTAATTATTATTTAGTTATAAAAAAGTTAAATTTTTATATCTAGTATAATATTAGTCGGTTCGAATATCCAGCTTTTACAACATTAGAGTTTATGATCTCGGGGTAACTTGAATTCAAAGTAAAATTTCACTCGGGTCCGTTTTCAATTTCTGCCTTTGACAAGTCGCAAAATGCAACCCCTTAGGTAAATAATAATAAGGGACGAAACACTGCGAAAGTTTTAATTTATTTATTTATTATAGCCATTATTTTTACCATCTCAGAACAGGTATTAAATATAATGAGGCGGTTAGCGAAATTATAGAACATAAGTAAAATATATCAACGTAACCATTTTTTACATCTCCATGCAGGAGGCCTGTGTTGTCTTTGGGGATGCTGTGTGAACAGTCTTGAACCTAGGTCTTGAAGGGACTCTGGGAGAGGAAACATTCCGCAGTCTAGCTTTTGAACTTATGAACGAGTCGTTGAAACGACACGTTCTCGTGTGACAAAATAATGACTCTTTTTAATAGAAAGAAACATTCTCTGGTTACGAATAACTTTACACTATTTGAGTTCTAATTACATTCGTCGTATCCACTGGGCTACTAACGGTACAGTTAATAATAAATTAAGTGAAAGTAGATATTCTGCGTGTATGAAGCATTTAAAACTCTAGAACAGTGAACTTTGGCATCATGAAATTGGCAGTTGTTCTCGGGTCTGGAATATTAAGCATATATTTTTAAATTTTAATAATGTGGTTAGGCTCAAGGAAACGATTTAGGAAAGGAGATAAGGAAGATTGTGAAGTACCTGGCTATTCAGATTTGGTGAGATTGGTAGATACTTTCAGTATCAACATAAAAAAAACACCATTTCAGTGCTTGTCAACGCGTACCTCCCGACCTTTCTCTTTCCCACCTCCTTCTTCTCTCAACTCCATGCTTAATCACTATTTTGATTCATCTTTATAACGAATTGGTGTACATTATGAATACCAAAAATATGATTTAAATAAATTGAAGGTTTTCCCATCGTTTCGCTTGAGTAGAATACAAATAAAAAATAAATTACTAAATAAAAAATATTAATGTAAACTACTAAAAAAAATACTTTTTCAATAGAAACGTATGAACGCATAAAGGAAACATTTTTTTTTAAACTTGATTAACTTTTTTGCTCTCTTATAAAATTATTTACAAAATAACTAAGTTACCAGTTTTGTGCTTGAAATCGAACGTTTCTAGACTCTATTTGTCAAGCGATTTTAATGCCTATTACCCACAATATAAAGTATACCAAGAATATACACATTTTTGGCTTGTAGCTTCAATCTTAATGCTAAATCACTATTTTTGATTAATCTTTACAACGAATTGGTTTACACTATGAATACCAAAATATAAAAAATGTTGCACTGAGGTTATTGTTGCAAAGTAAAAAAACAATAACGAAATTAAAATCTAAACAAATTGTTGTATTTAGAAAGAGAAAAAATATTGTGGAGGATAAATAGAGTATTGTAGAATAATTAATTTGTGAGATTTTCAATTGAAACTAGGGGAAGCAGTTTTTTTGTTAATAATTTCCCTAAAATATTTTTTTATATTGTTCAATATTTTTTTTTATCGTTAATGCTTCTGGTAATTTATTAAAGAAATGTTTCCTTGGTGGTTATAATGGTGCTGGGCAAAAGAAGTGTGTAGTTAAGGGCATGCAAATATATATTTAAGTCTAGTTCGATTTTCAGTTATGATTAAATTATTTTTATAATTTGAATAATTGAATTTTTCTTAAATAAGTTTTTAAATGTAACTTTGAATTCTGCGAATACGCGTTCGAATATGATTTAGATAAATTGAAGCTGTTCCTATCTTTCCCATGAAAAGAATTAAAATAAAAAAAATATTTAGTCAATATATCATTCCTTCATTACCAGGTGACGTGTGTAGTATATAGGTGTGTGTGTGACGTGTGTAATTTATGTGTGAGTGTTGTGTGCGTGTGTGTATGCGCATTGAATAGTTTAAATTATTGACATGATGCCACGTTTGAATTTGGGCAGTGAATTCGAAAAAATGTCAATGTTATAGTTAAGACAAATATTATTTAGCTCGGTTAAATGGCGAATTAGATGATGCATTTGTTTTATAATTTAGCGTGTGGAATAGCATTGTATGTCGTGTACGTCTCAAAGGTATGTTAAAGTTAATAAGGGACAGAAGTTCAGTACAGTCAAAGTCATTGTTTAAAATTCTGTGTATAAATATTGAGTCAGCTACTGCTCGTCTTCGCTGCAAAGTTTCAAATACACACTCAAAATTATTGTTATAATTTGTAAGTAATATATTTTATAAAATTGTTTTGGATACGTTCTATACTATCTATGTAAAGTTTATATTGTGGAATCCAAATAGGAGATGCATATTCCAGTGTACTTCTGACTAATGCGAAATATAAAAAAACTAACTAACTAACTAACCATCATGCCGTTTCCCCGCAGGGGTAGGCAGAGAGGACGTACCGCCAAACAACTCGGTCTTGGCACACACTTCTTGCCTCATTCACATTCATACATCGTCTAATACATACTCTTCTATTATTCTGACTCTTGACATGGCCCGACTCGAGTATCTGATTTACTTGATCGTCTTCCTCGGGCGTCCCCGACTTCTGCTACCATTCGCATTTGCATCATATATCCTCCTTACACTCCTATCTTCGCTCATTCGCTCTACATGCCCAAACCATCTAAGCGTCCCTTTCATAATCTTACTCATTATGCTTACTCATTAGCCTTGCGCTCTTTACGGATCTCCACATTTCTCACACGATTATACATGGTTTTACCACACATACGCCTCAGGGATCTCATTTCAACTGCATTTAATCTACTTTAATTCTTTCTTTGCCAGTTCCATGCCTCACTTCCATACATCAAGGTAGGTACCAGCACTCCGTTGTGGACTGCTAACTTCGCTTCTTTGGACATTTTTTTGTTAGCGCCAACTGCGTTCAGTCTTCCATTAACGGAATTACCTGCATTTACCCTTCTTTCAATATCTCTGTCAGCCTTCCCATCTCTCGTAAACATACTTCCTAAATACACAAACTTATCCACCTGTATATAACATTAAATATAACCAGAGATGTGCTTTATTTCAAATAAATCCATTTCAAATGGAAATGCTAAATGCAAAATGGGTATATTCCCTTTTGCATTTTAAATGCTTTTCTCAATTCATTTTCCATTTTAAATGCTTTTTTGCAACATTCTTCCTACTATCTCCACTCATCTTTTTTTCATAAGCCCCAAATATCAGTCGGTCCTCAATCTCGCTATGAGAGATAATTTACATATGTCAAGTTGCTCCCTGGTAGGCCTCCCTGGCAATTGAGTGATACCATTACAAAAAATACTGATTTAAATACTGAACATGGGGCCATAACGCTGTAATATTAAATGTTAGATAGCAGTTTCTATGTTTTTACGTTGGCAACATTAGTCCCGCTCAATTTTTTTGTGGTTTCATAATCTATAGTCGTGGTGAGAGTGGTATATTTATGGTCGTGGTGTTTTTGGATTTACCATCATGTAATATGTTTGTTCTACATTGATATCCATTATTAAATGACAAAATTGTTTTAAAATTCTATAATTATTTTAATTGTTTGACCTGAGAAACCATTTTGAATTTTCAATGCATTTTGAAAATAGGTATTTTGCATTTTGTATTTGAAATGCTTTTTAAAAACCATTTTGCATTTTGCATTTTCAAATGGCAAAGTTTTGACCCATTTCCATTTTGCATTTCAAATTGTTTTGGGTACCCATTTTGCACATCTCTGAATATAACATTATATAATATTACCTATATTCGTGACGATATAAGGCGTACCAAGAATATACACATTTTTGGCTTGTAGCTTCTTCTTAAGCCTAAAATAGCGCCATTGGAGATGCCATAGTCTCTTCAGTGGAACCAGCTCCAGACGGTTGCTTGGGAGCAGTTGGCACTCTCAAGTCCATCATTCATCGACTCTGAATGATGGCCTTTCGCCCGAGCGATACTGAGACTATCTATGTCTGAAAGTGATTATTGAGTTGTGCAATTTGTTTAACGATTAGTTTTTGAGTCTGTAAGAATTTTCGATTCGCCTTCACCCATCCCAGATTCGTTACAATCCAATTTCAGACTCTGTTTCCCCATTGGAAGTCTTGAGATTACAATATTATGGGCTAAGTTTGAAAATTAAACTTTAATCATAAATCTGTATAGGATGCAGTGAAACTATAGACATTTTAAAAATATCCTCGAAATAATTTTTCGATGTTCTTTTGAAAATTGATTACATGTTTCATTTTCTACTTTAACAAGCATTGAAAAGTTAAATTTTAATTAACAATGTATTTACAAATCCATAAAGCAGAAATAAGCGCTTTCATTCTCAATAATGGTGGACTCAGGCGTTTTGAAATTTGCACAGTTTAAATAAGCCCACAACGTCTTTTTGTTTTAACTGTCGAAAAATCCAACAACTGCTATAATATTATTCTCCGTTTCACTTGTCATTTTTTTTTAGATTTGATAAAAGTAGGTACTTGAATATTGAGATGCACATGAACGCTTTATTAAATATATCTAATATAATTACACTTTTGTTTTCGTAAATTAAATATTTGAAGTGGAAATTAACCTACCTACCGACATCAGATCGAGCTGAAACTCGGCCGATAGACTCGTTGATGAATAGTAATTTTTCTCAAATGGCTAGGTTGGCGGAAATACAAGTCACTGTTTCACTTCAAAATAAAAATAGTTTGGTTTTTTACGACTTGATTTTTTATTTTAAATTTATTTCTAAGACCTTAGTTACGTATTTTCTTCTTCCCCTCCCCACTCTCTGCAGTGTCACATTACCTATATCCTAATCGAGGATGCTAAAGTCTCACTAGGATCCGTATAGTTGGGACTCTTGTAAGTTATTCTCATAAAATATACACGAAGAAAAGTGATCCTGTTAAAAAATTTACAGCATGCCAACTTCAAGATAAAATATTAGTAATTCAGATTATATCAAGAACACGTGTGCTTTTCCTAATAAATATCATGACGGAATGCGACTATGTCATGTATGTCAATATCAATATCAGTATTTGTATGAACACGTGTTCCGCCGTCCTCATAAAACATTAGCCTTTAACTGATACTTTGTTAGGAACTCTTTCAATTAATTTGTTATAGGCCCGCAGACCCAATTTCTACCGATTTATAACAAGTTTCTCGTTAACTCTTTAAGTTCCACAAAAAAGTGATCTTTGAAGATAATATGTATACACTTGTTATGCCGACACGTTAATTATATGAAATTCCCTCGATACAAAAACATCGCAAAGTAAGCTCCGAAAATTATTTAAAACCCGTTTTGTTCTGTTATTTAATATGTTACAGGCATGAAAAAATCATAGTGTATCTTTAAATGCAACTGAAGCATTTTTTGAGAGATGTTTGCTTTATTTCAATGGAGTCGTGTTTTGTTTAAGATTTTAACCATTTTCGCTCAGTTATTATCGTTATTTTAATATTAGCGCGCTCCCTCTAACATTTGTATTTACATATCTCCCTTTCGGTTCCATGGTAACTCACCACAGTGACTATTCAACACACTTTTAAAAAGTGATATAAAGTCATTAAAAACGATGAAATTTTTTTTTTAACCTAACCTTATCTAACCTAACCTTACCCAACCTACTTAATCCAGTTAATAAAGTTTTTGTTTCATCACTTTCCATGACTTTATATAACTTTTTAAAGATGTGATGAATTATCATTTTGATGATTTATCCGGTCACCCTCCCTTTCAAACCATATTTGAACACTTAATACAGGGCCTTAATAGGAAAACGAATAATGTGACCGGATTCTTAGAAAATTAACAGTATTTCATATCAGTAAGTTAAATATCTCTAAATAGTATAAAATAAATTTGCTATCCGCGTCTGTCTGTTTATTCACTTAGTTCTTCTTAACTACGCAACGGATTTTGATAAGGTTTTGACTATCATTTAGACATTTTTTTCCGGAAGGTTGATGTATATAAAACATGCATATTATATTTGTAGAAAGTAGAAAAAGGTTGATATTCTGTAATCAAATCTTAAAAAATATATTTTCAGATGCTTTCATTTCTAATGCTGGCTAAACCTTAAGGCGATGCACTACGTCGTGTAATATTTTAAATTGAGCCGCTATCAATAAACACCCTTACGTTGATGGCGATAAGGTTTAAATTCCCGCTTAACACCATCCACCTGTTTTGATTTATGCAAGAAAAAAACATGGCCAAAAAGTGCCTTTTATTTTATTTTGTGGATGTTCAGGCATAAATATTTTTTTTTCGTTAATTTTATAAAAAATTTAATTTGCTACATTATACAATAAAATCATAACCGAAAATGGGTTCGTAAGTAGGAGATTTTGAGCTTTAAATCAGTTTTCGTAGGCCTTATACATTATTTTTTTCTGGGCTTATAAAAAGACTTTTCTAAAAAATACTCGATTATTTCAAATGCCATGATGTATTCTACTCGCAGTATTTAATTAAAGCATCTGAAATATTTCTAGGCGACCAAATTTTCAAACCAAAAACACATGATTTTGTATTACTACGTATGGCATCGCATAAAAACCACTTGCTATGGAATTGTATATCTTAAAAAGTTCTACTAAAAAGCCCGCAATGGCATGCGTCTATCTCCTAACCACCATCAACGCCAGGTTCACGATAGCTAGTAGCAGATCATAAAAAAAATTGTGATCTAAACTCACAAAAAATGAAAGAAAACTGACATTTCGACTCCAAGGCCAAGTCCAGCGAAATTCTTGATTAGCTACTCGAAAAAGAATTTCGATGTTCATCCGTTCCAAAGATATTAGAAGAACGAGATATGCTATGTTGGCCGCCGAACCGTAGCCGGAGTACTACCTAATTAGGGTACTTTGAACGGTATCGGGACGTGTACGCACAGAAATCTGTTCTATGTATTAGTGCGGATACCTTAGCGCAAGCGAAGGTGTGCAGTAATATTGGTGAACAAAACCGGCGACACTCGGCAAAACAATTCCACTCAGTACGAACTGCTCATAGCACATCTCGTTCTTCTAATATCTTTGATCCGTTCCGATCCGTTTTTCCAGGAGTAAATAATAATCGAAACAAAAAAATGTGGATTACGCCACTTCTGATTCCACTCCGATTGCCTTAGTTATAACATATCTTCAATAATTCCTTAACCGCGGATATTATATAGTCAAAGTTTGGGAATAAGGTGACATCTATGAATTGAATAGGCACTAAATAACCCCCTCCGCTCCGTTTGAAAGCGGCTGTCAGTCGAGTGATTCAACGCACAAACGTGCAAAGGCGCTGTTAATTGATTACTCAAGTTTTAAGCCCAAAAATGAGCTTATTGATTTTATCGGTATTTTTGGACTTGCGCGGTTTTCGTTTTGAGCGTTTCAAATATTTTTGATTGATGGTTTGCGTGGTAATTTAGTTAAGAGTCACTTTTATTGTATCCGAGGTCGTTGGTTTAATACACAGCTAAGTTCAAATATTTTTTTTTCACGGCTTTTGAGTTAACCACACAAAATATTTTTATCATACTTATGTGCAACTGAAATGAAAAGCCGATGGTGTTTTGTGGGCGTTTCAAGTGTGCTCAAACTAAGATAATTTTAACAATTATTTTTATAAGCCTGAAACACTCATCCACATTGAAAAATCTCCTGATAAAAGATACATGACGCCAATGGGACATGAACCCGTGTCCTTTCGATTTCCGGTCGACAGCTCTGACCACTGAGCTATGGCGGCTTATCTCTTATCTGCGAAATAATTCAATATATACTAGTGATTCATTCAACAATTACTGCTTATTACATTTTTTCACCTGAAACAACCAACTTTATTTTATATGAGACAGGCATTGTAAGTGCTAACTCTCTCACTAGATGGCGTCGAGACAAATTGTCTACTTTTTTTGGTGAAGATACTTAAACTTGTCAAATATTAATTATTATTTTTTTGAAATCGTCATTGATTGATTAGTACGTATTTCAATCATTTACCAGCAGGTTAGGTGAGGTTATATTAGGTTCGATAAGCTTGGGTTAGATTACCATAGTGTGGTAAGTATCTACAAAATCGATTTAGATAGCGTTTTGGCACTTAAAGTAATTTTTCATTATAATGTAGATTGTAAAAGAACTAAGTATCTTGAGTCTATAATATTTTGAAAGTAATATTACATTTTTTTAAAATTTTATTTAATTACATTATGATTTTTTAGGATAATTATAAGCAATAAATAGTCGACAAACTATTGCTTATAATAATGTATTATTTTTTGTGCTATGCATAAAAACCTTGTCTTATAAACATTAGTTTATCATTAAAAAAATAATAATATTTCACAAGTCAAAATATTTCACCAACAATGAATATATATATTTTTTTAGTTATTTATTAAGTTAAAAGAAATACATATTTCGCTTTGTTAACTTAAGTGTACATTGATTAAAACAAAAATAATATATATATTAATAATTATGGTTTACTACCTAAGTAACATATTTTTCTTAAGTAAGAGCATTTTGGTTTTGCTCATTGATCTTGAGGGCAAACAGTTTTTTCTTAAATATATTTATTCTATTTACGGTTGTCAGGCTATCAGGAAGGAGATTATATATGTGTACACCCTCATGGCCTATGTTTCTTTTACCACACTCTGTCTTTGCTGAATTTGTGTATAATTTATTATGTTGTCTTGTGTGGTGGTCATGTACTTGTTATGTTTTCATAAATGAAGTATTTGTGTGTATGAGACCATTTTGGATTATGTGAATTAATAGGCATATGTTGTATTCGTATAGTTTTCTAATTTTAAGTAAGTTAGTTTCTTGGTATACTCTTTTGGTGGGGGTATCTGGTCTATAGTTAAAAAAAAATTTTATAACTTTATTTTATTTCATTTTTATTTCATTTTATTAACGCCTAGAAGGCTTTTACATATACATGTTATGGGTTTTGTTGTTCAGTAGCATTATAAAATATTTTAATTACATAGCATAATCAATTGAGTATGAACTTACATAACAATGTGTAGGGTTATTGTTATGGTGTTATTATTTTATAAACATAAGCAAGCAAAGTTTATTGTACAAAGTACGTCGGTTGAATATTTTACAGAACATAGGTTAAACTAATACATAAACTTGAGAAAAATATAACAGATATAGGTAGGTAGTTAAGTAGATACAATTCAAGTATATAGTTACGGTGTTATTGGAATTTGGACAATGAGTTCGATAAGTTTATATAAATATAGTGTAGTTACAAGAGTACAATAATGTAAGTAGGTAATACACACAAGACAAGTAAGTTTGTTATTATTATTATAAAGATAAACACTACAGTTTGTTGTAAACCATCTTTGTAATCATCAATCTTTATTTTGCCTGATTGGGAATTTTACAAAACAAAGCTTAGTTAATGAAACAATAAAATATGCGTTTGAAAAAAAAATTATGAATCTGTTACAAACATTCTAGTATACTGTATTTTAGTTTGTATACTGATTGGTGATGATAAACATCAATTGAGCTATACTTATTACCGAGTATGTGAAGTCTTTGAATAGGTGAGTTTTGAAAATAATTGTTAGCAGATATGGGAACATTATATAGAGCGGTCTGTCGAGTGTCGCGCGTAGGTACACGGAGCGATATAAGACTCGTCAAATCAATATATCATCCTACAGGAAACATAAAAATGTAATAATGTCTTGGATAAATACCATAGATATTAATATTTACCTGCTGTAACATCTGATCTTAATCTCTATTAACTTTTAACAAATCCTTATTAACTTTTATTTTTCATATTTAATCCCGTAAATACAGTAAATAATGATTTTTACTATAAATATTTTCATTCTTTTCTTTTCAATTTTCTACAAAGATAAAATATGTATACTTAGAGTAATTTTAACTGAACTGCCTTAAAGAAACACAAGTATACCCACGAACTGGCGATGCCTATGTGGGATTTTTTTGCTATCATACATTTATGCATATTATTATTTTTATGTATATGCTGTTTATGAACTCGTGTGTGTGTACGTGTATTGTGTGTGTATGTTATGTATGGTGTGTAATACACTATATATGTATACATATGTGCATGTGTACATATACTTTTCTGTAATTCGCATTGTTTCTTTCTTTTTTTAATATGTATGTAAAAAACATAATTTGTATTTTAAAACCATGTATGTAACAAAAAAAAAAAAATAAAAAAAAATAAAAAAAAAAAAAAAATGGCGTCCAGTCTGCCATTCGAAATTTTGAAAAGAGATACTAAGTCGCACACTGTGCGTCTCAATGATAAATCGGTTAAATTTAGTAAGTTCATGAGGAAAGTGTAATTAAGATATTCGTTTGGAATTCCTAATTTATAATTAATAAATCGCAGAAATTTATGTTGCACTCTTTCAATTTTTAATTGGTGAATCTTATAAAATGGAGACCAGATTGTTGAGTTATACTCTAGATTACTTCTAACTAAACCAGTGAATAGCAGTTTGAAGGAATTTATTAATTTAAAATCTTTCACTGTCCTTAATATAAAACCCAAACATTTCATGGCCTTGTTGGTTATTTCGTTTATATGAGGAACAAATGTTAGTTGCCTGTCAAAAATAATACCAAGATCCTTAATATTCTCAACTCTTTTTAGGAAAATGTTGTTGATGCTATATTGATGCGTAATGGGATTTTTGATTCGGGCAAAAGTTATCGTTTGACATTTATCAATATTGAGAAATAGTTCATTGTGGGTGCACCACTCTTGTAGCCTCACAAGATTAAATTGTAGTACGTAACAGTCATGAATATTTGTAATGGTTTTATAAATTTTGAGATCATCTGCAAATAAGAGAATCATGACTCCATCAAAAACCGTAGTTATATCATTGATAAACAATAAAAATAGTACTGGTCCTAAATGAGACCCCTGTGGGACGCCGGTAAAGACTTCGAACTGGTGTGAATAGTGTGAGTTGAGTTTAACACATATTTTTCTTTTATGCAGATAATCTCAAAATAAACCATCTCAAAATATTCCCTGTTATTCCAAGGGCACTAAGTTTATGTATGAGAATTTTATGTGAGACTTTGTTGAATGCTTTACTAAAGTCAGTATACACTACGTCTGTTTGAAGACGCTTTTGCATTGTATTAAATAGGTATTCCTGATAGATCATCAAGTTTGTAAAAGTAGATCTTTTTGCCATGAAACCATGTTGACGATGTGAAATAACTTTGTTAATCTCAGGCGAGAGTTTAGAAAGCAGAGCAGATTCAAATAGTTTAGGGATTGACGATTGGATACATATAGGTCTATAGTTAGAGATATCTGATCTATTTCCTTTCTTAAAGATTGGAAATAGAAAACTGGTTTTCCATTTTTGTGGAAAGGTACCAATTTTTAGAGACAAGTTAAAAAGTTTAGTTAGAGGTAATGTTAAAACTGATAAGCATTTTGATAAGAAAATTGGAGGAATGTTATCGGGACCAGCCGATTTATTAATATCAAGGGATTTTAATTTAGTTCTAATATCGCTTTCTTTGAATATACATTGGCTAAAATCGATCTTGTTGTCATTGTTAGCTGTAGTTGTATCGAATAATGGAGAGTTGTTTGCAGTATCATAGACTTTGCTGAAAAATTCAGCAAACAGATTGACGACTTCTTGGGGGGTATCGGCCATTTTATTATCTAAATACATGTTTGACGGAATACTAGAGTCATTATTATTGAGCATGTTCGCAAATTTATAAATGTTCTGAGGATTAGCTGCTGCCAATTCTTCGCAGTTTTCGATACACCTTTTGTAACATAACTTGGACATATTTTTAGTTGTCTTTCTTAGTTCACAAAATTTTACATAATCTTTAGGATCACGTGACGATTTTTTATTAGATTATTCTCTATTTTCTATATCCTAGCCACCCTCCTCATCCCCCCCACGACCACTGGCCATTGGGAGTAGTTTTTTAAGAGTTTATTTAGTAACCTGGACAGAGCTAAATAGACATATTGCCACATTACTCTGAGGGAGATGAAAAAACTCATTCGCCGGGATCTATTATAATTTTGGCCGACTTAGGTAGTGTTCATAATTCAGATGGATAATGGTGATTAATTATTTAGGTTGAGTAATACGAAAACGTATATTTTAATAATATTTTAATTTTCACAAAACCAATTACTACATTTTAATGTAAGTATTTATTACCTTGCTCCGAACATTTTTTCTCAAATTCGAACAAATAACTGTTATAATATGCACAGGGCGTGCATGCAATGAGTGAGTGCAATACTCTGTCTGCCATATAAAAGCATACTATGCCACTGGGCGACGTCCTGGACAAGAGTCTAGAATAGAGATTGACGTCTCTAATTATTTTAATAAGGTCGTTGCTAAACCATTTTGGGTAGTTGTGCACAGTGATTTTAGTGACGGGTACAAACAATTCAATTGCATTATTTAAAATTAAGTAAAATTTGTCTACCATTACATTTAGGTTTTCTTCAAAGTCAAGAAAGTTCCAGTCAGTAGACAATAGAAGATTTGTGATTTGCTTAAAATCAGCTTTGAAAAAGTTTAATTTTGTTGATGGAGATGGATTTTTTTCTATTTTTGAACTGTAGCATTCGATCGTTAAAGGAGGGTGATACTTGTCGATTGGGAGAATATCTTCAGCAGATGCGGATACTTTTACAGAAGAAGAATTGGAAAACACTAGATCGAGAAGACGAGCGTTAATATTGTAGACATAGTTTAACTGCCGGAGACTTAAAAAATTTGACATCTCGATTATATCATGGGAACCATGATTGATGTTGTCCGTGCATGAAGTTTTATTGTTTTCTGTGTCCCACGTTACATTAGGTAGATTGTAGTCTCCTGTTAATATCAAAGTGGCATCTGGAAATTTTCTTCGTATTGTTTCAGCTTCGAGGTAGTGGTCTTTGTATAATTGAGCATCAGAAGAAGGGGGTATATATAAGCAGCCAACAATAATTTTTTCCTTATTGGTAGACACCATGATGAATAGTTGTTCCAGATGAGTGTAGATGCATTTGAGTTTTCTTGAGTTGAATTTCTTATTTACGGATATTAACACACCACCTCTTCTAGTTTTATTGCTATTGCTTCTATCTTGTCTGTACACTGTGTGTTCAAAGAAACCCAATTCCGTAGTATCAATGTTTTTGTTCAGCCATGTCTCAGTGAAAGCGTAAGAATCGTAATCCAGAGTAGGTAAGGTTGATTTCAGGTCCTGTAATTTTGTTCTTAGTCCACGTACGTTTTGATAAAATATTTTTATTTTAGAATTTAGTTTTTTGGGTTCGATTTGACTATCGACGGATTATTATTTATGTATTTTATCGTGATATCCGTTTCACCAGAAGATTTTCTATTTTCCAATTCTTTTCTTAGGTCACTCAATTGTTTCCGCTGCATAAATGACTGATCTTGGTAAATACGTATATTATTTTTTAATGCGTGTTTCTTGCTTAATAGTATTTTCGGCCATTTAGCTTCCGGAAACTCGATTTTAATTCCTCTTGGTTTATCGGCACGCCTTTGACCCAATCTGTAGATTTTCAAGTCAAGATTTAATGTTGACATATCTAAATCTGAAATTATTTTTTTCACTGACACTATGTCGCTATTTATTGATTCAGTCTGGGATAACGATGTATTCTCCGGAATATTATGAATAATCAAATTTTTATCTCTGTAACTTTGTTCTTTGATTTCGGCGAGGATATCACAGACACTCTGAGTTTGTGAAACTGAGGGGGTGCACACATTAGGGGTTGCAGTTTTAAGAGCTGTTAATTCACCCTCAAGATTCGCCATTTTAACAGCCATTTGGCCAATTGTTCCTAATATGTCATTGGTTCTAGGAATAATTTTAGCGATATGTTCTTTCGTGAATTTATTATTGGGATCCATAATCATGTTGGTCAGTAAGTTCACTGCGTCCTTTGCGAGACAAATATATGCCTGAGCATCCATATTAAGAATGGTTTTTGGAAAGAAAAAGTTGTAATTATTTACTTGCAGATGTGGCTAATGGGACAGCCTAGATATCTCAGCGCACTCGGAACCAATATGTTAGTAGGTACTATACTGGCCAATACACTACTCACTGCGGCTTCGGTATAGGTAGATACCCACAAAGTTAACAATAAAAATACTAAATTGTTTGACACTTGGCGTATTCAAATATTAGTTTTGGATTATTATGAGTTGGTTAAGTGTGAATTAAATAATGCACAATGCAAGCTCTTACACTTCGCCACTTCGAGGTACCAAAATTTTACAGTGAATTTCGGTAAAACTCTTTAAATTTAAATTTCTTTGTAATGACAATTTTTTGCGTCTGAACAGCAATAATAAAACTGAATTTTTTAAAACTGATTATTTTGTATTATTTGAATTTCGTTTAGATATGTGATGATTGTGTTTCCCCATATTTGTATGAGATAATTTAGATGGGATTGAATTAAACTAAAGTATAATCCCCTCTTTACTTGTATTGGTAGAAGATGGGCTATTCTACCAAATACACCAATTAGTGGTATAATTTTTTCTTTTAATTTTTGTATGTGGTGTTTAAAAGATAAGTGTTTATCGATATGAAGTCCCAAGTATTTTTCACTATCTGAAATTTGTAGGTTTTTTCCTTCTATTTACAAAGGTTTATGAGACTGCGTTTTAATATGTTATAATATGTTATAATATGTCTCGACGCCATCTAGTGGCAAATTTAGCACTAACAAAGCATTTCCTACAAAAATAAAGTTGGTTGTTTACAGGTGAAAAAATATAATAAGCAGTAATTGTTGATTGATGTACTAGTACACATTGAATTATTTGGCGGGTCGGAAATAAGCCGACGTGGCTCAGTGGTCCAGAGCGTCTGACCGGACATCAGAAGGCGCGGGTTCAATTCCCGTCGGCGGCATTTATTTTTACTCGGTAGATATTTTCAATTTGTATTGATATTGCGAGCGACTAATTATTGCTTATAATAATTTTAAAACATTATGTATTGCAAGGGTTGCTTATTCTATGTTAGACAGCCCCTGTTCACCCCACCTTCCTTCCTTCAAGGGATAATCAGATTATGAAATGTATATATGTTTTCATATTAGGTATATAATAATATTTGGGAGACCCAGAGAAGAAAACAAAATTGGATTGAATAAAACGAAATGAAAGGAGAAGGTCTCACAAATGTAAACTTATGACTTCAAATATGAAACAATCTCACCCTTGCAACGTTTCTGGCACGAAAAATTTGAGATTTACTAATATATTAATACAACTGGAAGACGCCACACTTCATGATTTCGAAACCTACGTGACTGGTATAGGTGACCAGATCTGAGTAGTTATATACTCCTCCCTCGTCATTCGGTCGCACAAGATTCCTCAAATGGGAATATCATAGATACTTTGTTGAAAGGTCGCCATTTATAACCAAAGTGACCAGATTTTGCTAGCCAGGTTCCTACCAACCACTTTCTCTAATCTTTACTATTTTGCCACTTCCTTCAACAGCATATTTATGCCATGGATATGAGGTTGAATGAAGTGAACATGGGTCTAGAAGAAGCAGTTGTTGAACTCAAGAACGGGTCGTAAAAACCACCAGTTCTCATGAATAATTCCTCGGAGCATCTTCCATTGAAATACCGGTAGAACACGGACAGCATTACCACCCAATGTCTATGCTCCAAATGTTGCAATCCGTTTTCAATTAAATCAACTGAAAAATAAAGCTGGTTTTTTTTTCAGGTGAAAAAAATAAATTAAAACTAGGACATATTTAATTATTTGGTGGGTTTGAAATAAACTGTCGTAGCTTAGTGGTTAGAGCAGCTGACCGGCAATCAGAATGCTGCGGGTTTAATTCTCGTCGGCGGCACTTATTCTTTCGATGGAGATTTTTTACCAAGCATATCAATGAGAACGTATCAAACAATAGGTAAAAATCATTTATATATATATACTCGTAATAGCTGTAAGATTATCGTATCATATACTAGGTACCTACGCTCTTAGGACACATAAAAAAAATTAAATCCACCACTAATCCTAATTCTCTACGACACTCAATGTTTTTTTTTCTACATCTGCCTATCCCTGCGGAGATATTACGGTTTGTTATTACTCTTACATTGTGTGTTCTGAAGACATAACTAACGATCTAAAGAAATAAGACGACATTTGCTAGGAAAAGCGTGTCTTGTGTTATTTTTTCTTCTGCCGGAAAAATTGTGAAGTATATTTTCATACGCCTATATTATGTGCAGATACAAATAAACACTCGTTTTGTGAGTTTTTCTGTCATAAAAGGATGGAGTTGTACCGAAGGCAATTTCTGTATACGCGATTGTGATGTGTAACAAAACTAGCGCGAATATTGGATCGTGTAAACAAGGCGAAATTCACCTAAGTCCACCCGCACACGGGCAACAAAAAAAATCAGTTGGCAACTCAAGTTGCTAACGGCGACGCAACCCGTCACTCGCAACTCCGCCTTGGCGTTTGCAGTTGCCAGTTGTCCATAGATATGTTAGTTTTCAAGAAATTTGCGATTCGTCCATTCCTAAAGAGCTGCTAGATTACGATGTGTCCGAGCAGGAAGACATTAAATTTGATCTTTAGGTTGAAGAATTCCCGTGTATTTACGTCTACAGCAGAGGTTCCCAAACAGACCAAACATTTATTTTTCCGTAGACCCCCTGCCTGCCGAATATTGAATTTTCCTAAAACTATTAACGTCCCATGTGATAATCATTTATTTTTTTCGTAAAAAGATTCCCTTCTCTTGCCTGTCCAACAACCGGGTGGTGGTATAGTTCCTTTGTCTTTACATTGTGCAGACAGGGGCGCCCTTGTGAGAAATTACACCAAATGAAAATGAAGCAGGATAAGCAACGGGAATTTCTTTCTGTAGCTGGCCCTACAGAACTGACCCTTAAGTTCTTTGTCAGTGCTTATTCCGATCAGTTCTTCTTGAAACATGATATCCGATTTTTCAACGTTCCATTTCCATAGTCAAAATGTTCTCAAACTTAATTTTGAAGTCTGTGTAAAGTGGATTTAAATGTTGAACGTCATTATTGCCCTGGACGTTTTTCAGAAACAAGTTGGGGAACTAGGAAAATTTGCGGCTTCCAATGTGCAATGTTTTGCTTGAATATATTAATTCTGACGAGAAAAGGAACGTAGACTCTAATTATATACCTCAATTAACAACTTTACGAAATATAAAAATACGAATATCATATAAATAATTTCTCAGTCTATTATATTTGTGTTAGGTCTATTGTGTCATTTACGGAACTCCTAAATGTTGACTTGAGGTAAATGGGGTCCGCTCTTATGTACCCCCATTTGAATCTCGTGGACCCCAAATTTTTTTTTTCGCTGACATAGACCCCCAGCAAGCCGATATCGACCCCTGGGGGCTCATATAGACCACTTTGTGAACCTTTGGTCTACAGGCTTCCTGATTATTTTAGAAAAGAAAGAAAAAAAATCCAGCTTCATCGTCACTTGATTCTGTAGACGTTTTTAATGCAATGTGATAGTGACAGATGACAGATGAAGTTCTTCTTCATTCCATGGTTGAAGAAGCCTAGATAATTTGTGAAATCGTAAACTTGAATTAGAGAAGCACGACAACCAGTTTGCAACTACGAGTATATCCACCAATGAAAAACTCTGAAAGTCTATAGAATAAACTTTCAGAGTTTTCATTGGTGTATAGTAGGTAGGTATATAAATAGGCTCCGAATGGAAATTGTACTGTCTATAAATTGGCATATCTATGGTTTTTTAGTACCAATTTATTTTATACAAAAAGCCTAAGATATCAATCTAATGAGTGGTTCATATATGCAGTTTTACTTGCCCCGTGAGCGGATGGACAAAAAGTATGAATAAAACATATATTAAATGTTACTCGGTAATGTGAGCCTCGCTGGGTGCTTATTAGGCAATTATTGGTACTGTTGTGTTCATTCTTTTGAGATATATTTCCCCATTAACACCAGTTAACTGGTCTATGTGGTTGTTGAGTTTTTTTTTGTCAAATATGTGCTTTTAGTATTTTTGTGTATATTTAATGGGGAAATATATCTCAAAAGAATGAAGCGTACATACAAAATGTAAAAACTCCGTCGATGAGCACAAGCTTTGGACAATGATACCCAAATACAATCCAATCTTACATTCGATAGAAAAATGGAGAGACGAGAAACATTTCAGAAACAAAATAAGTTATTAATAGTTGGTAATTGTGATGTATGGTAATAAGTTGAGTATTTAAGCGATAGATGGCGCTAGTCATAAAGCTTACTCCAGAGTCCGTCAGATGTCAGTGTAACAGATGCTTGTGAGGTTATAGTGACAGGGACCAAGCTTCTCGAACCAGAGAATTACCAAGCCTCGGGTAATGAACAGTGTAGCTAAATCCAGACCTATTATTTGTAACGTTAATAAACACAATTAAACACAACAACAACAATCATCACAAGTCTGACGTTTGTCATTTCGCTCCCTATTAATCTTATATTTTCTTCTAAAAACATCGACCCTTATCCTACAATTTTTATACCAGCTGATAATATTCATAGAAGTGCATTAAAATACGAAAGTGAGTGCTTGTCTGGAGTGTAAAAAGTGCTAAATCTAGAGTTTTAGTTATTCTTCAAAAATCTTCAAGCTACCCACAGTATTGTAACCTATTGCAGCCACAAGCCAAACATAAAATGGATTCAACATGCAAATATTGCGTTAAGCATCTGAAAGTGGCTGAGTGTATAAAGTGTTCAACCTGCAAATGCACAATCCATTTCGAATGCGCTGATATTCCGGCAAGTGTTTTTAAACGCATGTCGCAAGGTAAAAAGGATGCGTGGGAGTGCAATAATTGTATCCAAACCTTGGACAATTTAGATACCCAATCCTGCTCCTCAGATCAAAGCAACGTACTCCTAACTGTTGAGATTAGAAAAATGGCGCTACAAATAGAAAAAATGAGCAGTAAAATGGCGGAATTCGAAAAAGTCATCATTTATAATAATAATGTCATGGAAGATTTTTCAAGTAATATGAAATCTATAAACGAAAAATTAGCTAAAATTGATAAGCTAGAAATGGAGGTCTCAGAATTAAAACAAACAGTTTTCATGTTAGAGAGGGGAAACAATGAAAGGGACCAGGAACTTCTATCCAACAATATAGAAATACATGGAATGCCTGAGACCACCAACGAGAATCTACCTACCATGATGTCGAATATCGCAACAGTCATTGGATGCCCTCTCCATCAAAGCGACATTGAATACGTTAGCAGAATCAGTAAGCGCCATCGTACACAAGCCACGACAGATGGACGTTCGGGCAACATAATCGCCAAATTCACCTCCCGCAAGAAGAAGGACGAATTCGTCGCAGCCATCAAAAAAAGAAAAGGAATCACTACCAAGGCCATCGGGATGGTTGGAGCTGACCAGAGGATCTTCATCAACGACCATCTCACGCGGAAGAATAAATCTATATTGAGGTGCGCTAAAGCATTTAAAAATGAACACAACTATCAGTTTTTATGGATAAGAAGTGCAAAAATCTACCTACGGAAAAACGAAACATCACCACCCATACACGTCTCATGCGAATTACAGCTAAAAAACCTTGTCTAACTACCATTGCAATGTTAAACCACCTATCCTCTGATAACTACTATTTTTTTCGTATTTTTTTTCATATTTTTTTCAATATCACCCTTTTTACATTAACCCCACATGCTAATAATTACACTAACTGCTCACTACTACATTCTATAATATACTCACTCACTTTAATTCATAATAATAGTGTGATGTGCTTTGCTAAGCCCAGTGGACTCATGACTAATAACATAACTCTAGAATATAATATTCTTCAAATATATTCTACAGAAACCGAACATAATAATGTAATTACCGAAAATTCGCAATGCATGATTCATTAATAATTTTTTATCAAAATTCAAGAGGTTTGCGCTCGAAAACACAGGAATTTCATCAAAATATACTGCTCAATAATTATGACTTGATCTTCATTACTGAAAGTTGGTTAGTTGATAGTATCCGAGATGAGGAATTATTTGATAATCGCTATTCTGTTTACAGAAATGATAGAGATATACACCGCACTAGTAAATCAACTGGCGGAGGCGTACTCATAGGAATTAAAAAAGATTTTTTTGTTACCCCCCGCTCTTGGAAATCAGACGCTGAGGATATCTGGATAACTGTCAATACATCAAAATCGAATCGTCATTGTTATAATATTCATATGTGCTGCGTGTATTTACCTAGCGTCGGTCCAAAATTAACATCATCAGAAAGATTAGCATTATTTACTAGTCATACCAATACTATTTCTGACTTAACAATACGTTTTCCCAATGACAAGTTTTTAATCATTGGCGACTATAACATGCCCAATATCGAATGGAATAATCAAAAAATGCCAAGTAATAGAGATCAATGTGCACTCGCGTTACTTAACTGCTTATCTTTTGCAAATTTAACCCAATTTAACCATTTACCTAACAAATTCGGTCGAATTCTGGACCTCGTCTTCTGTAACACTTCAGTTAATGTGTCGCTTGCCGACCACCCATTAGTTAAAGAAGATGCTCATCATAAATCATTGATTGTAGAACTAGAATTTCCATCCACTATTGCAACCCTCTCAACTCCTCGAACAATAAAATTATTCCATAAAGCAGATTATGCAGAGATCAATGAGAGACTGAAAGAAACCGACTGGTCAACCGTTATAAATGCACCGGATGTAAATACAGCGTTAAATTCGTTTTATGCTATAATTGAACAGATTATCGAAGTGTTTATTCCTAAGAAAGTTGTAAAATCTGGAAAATACCCACTATGGTACACGGCAGCCTTAATAAAAATAACAAACGAAAAATTAAAATTCTTTAGAAAATGGAAGCGCCATCGGAACCCCCTTGATTATCTTTCATTTTCATTGCTTCGCAAAAGGCAAAAAACAGTCACTTCAGCAGCTTACAAAACCTACATTTCTACGATAGAATCCGGTATACAGCATAATGTTAAAAAAATATGGTCCTACGTCAATTCTCAAAGAAAATCTCCTGCCATCCCTGATCATATGATTTACGGTGAAAAAACTGCTAATGACAGTAGAGGAGTAGCCAACTTATTTTCTGAGTATTTTGGATCTGTATTTTCTAATGCTCAACCTGCACATACAAGCAATGCCAGTTTTTGCTCTAATTCAAATAGCATAATCAACTCAATCGAGATCAATGAAGACATCACATTCAAATACCTTAAGTCCATTGATATCAAAAAGGGACCAGGGGATGATCAACTTCCAGGGATCTTCATAAATTATTGTAGTAAACAATTGACACCCCCCATTTTTGCTATTTTCAAACTGTCGTTAACTGAAGGAACATTTCCCGACAAGTGGAAAACAGCCTTGATTACCCCAATATATAAAAATGGCAGTAAAAATGATGTCTCGAACTATCGACCTATATCCAAATTACCAATACTAAGTAAAGTATTGGAAAAAATTGTTTACGATCAATTATATTCAACTATCTCACCCTCACTCTTAAATAATCAACACGGCTTCATCAAAAATCGCTCCACAACTTCAAATCTGGCATTTTTTACAAATTTTCTTCATGCTAAAATGGATATGCGATGCCAGGTAGATGCCATTTATACGGATTATTCTAAAGCATTTGACCGTGTTAATCATTATATTCTTTTACAAAAGTTATTAGGTCTAGGAATTCACGGTGACCTCTATAGATGGATCGCATCATACGTCAATAATCGGCACCAAATCACGGTTGTCAATGGTTTTGCATCTTGCTTAACGGAAATCGTCTCAGGTGTGCCCCAGGGGTCGCATCTTGGACCACTCTTATTTAATATTTATATAAATGACATTTACGTTTGCTTTAAAAATAGTTACTTTGTTTTATACGCGGATGACATGAAAATTTATAAAGCTATACAGTGTTTATCCGATTGTATGGAATTGCAAAGCGATCTTGATAATTTGTGCATATACTGTGAATCAAATTTATTGTCCTTAAACATATCTAAGTGTCACTCGATTACATTTACTAGAAATAAAAACAAAATCATCTATCCATACAACTTGAATAACAAACCTTTACAACCTATGTCTACGTGTAAAGATCTAGGTGTTTACTTAGATAGCAAATTAATTTTTGACAAGCACATTGAACACATTATTTCAAAATCCTACAGAATGCTAGGTTTCTTATTAAGAATATGCAAAGTTTTCAAAAGTGCTAAAACTCTGAAAATGTTGTTTTGTTCATTGGTCAGAAGTCCACTGGAGTATGCTTCCACAATATGGAATCCTCAATATAAGGTATACATAGATTTAGTAGAAAGTATACAGAATAAATTTTCGAAACATTTACTCAAGAAATACAACAATACTACAAATAATATGTTAACTTTACAAAAAAGACGCACATTGTCAGACCTGTTGTTTCTACATAATCTGCTAAATAATAAAATAGATTGTCCCGAATTGCTATCCGTAATTGGTTTAAATGTTCCAACGAGGCGTACCAGGCACACTACACTATTTCATATTGAAGCCAACAATACCAATGCAGCAAACAATTCAGTTATTACTCGCGCAATCACAACATACACCCATTACGAAAAATTACTACATTTAGACATCTTTCATGATTCCTTTCTAACATACAAAACTAACTTATTAAATTTCTTAGCATGACATATTTCAAAAATATTTTCACATCATTTTTCAAAACTCCTATTTATTAACAGTCAATTACAATTCGTGAGCTTATTATAATTCTTGTTTTCAATTCATTTATTATTTATTATTTTTATTTTTATCCACACACTTCCTTCCTTTTATAACAATCTCAGGCGAAATTACATAATGATATTTTATGGACATACGTAATAGGTACTACAACTATGTAATAACTAAAAATATCTAATTGTATCTAATTGTACTGTGTATGTCTTAACAAATAAATAAATAAATAAATAAATTATAATTAGAACCTTTTACGTTTTAACAAAGAGTTCCCAACACTTAAATCTGCAAAGTAAGACAGATATAACAGTAATTATATAGTTGTAAATACTTGGAGCAGGTGGATGAGTTTGAGCATTTAGGAAGTATGTTTACGAGAGATGAGAAGGCTGACAGAGATATTGAAAGAAGGGTAAATGCAGGAAATTCCGTTAATGGAGGACTGAACGCAGTTGACGCTAATAAAAAATTGTCCAAAGAAGCGAAGCTAGCAGTCCACAATGGAGTGCTGGTACTTACCCTGATGTATGGAAGTGAGGCATGGAACTGGCAGGGTAAGTATGAAAGTAGACCGAATGCTTTAAAAATGAAATTCCTGAGGCGTATATAGTGTAAAACCAATGTGTGAGAAATGTGGAAATGCGCAAAGAACGCTAGGCTGATGTGAACGTAATGAGTAAGATTAATAAAGGGACGCTTAGATGGTTTGGGCATGTAGGGGAGTCAGCGAAAAAAGGAGAATATATGACGCGAACGTGAATGGTAGCAGAAGTCGGGGAAGCCCGAGGAAGACATGGCCTGATTAAGTGAATCAGATACTTGAGTCGGGCCATGTCAAAAGTCAAAAAAATAATAGAAGAGTATGTGTGAGACGATGAAAGAAGGTGAATGAGGCAAGGGGTGTGTACCAAGACCGAATTTTTTGGCGGTACGTCGCCTCTGCCTACTCCTGCGTGGAAACGGCGTGATGTTTAGTTGTTCAGTTAGTTGTGAATGGGATTTACAATTCAATTTATCCTTATCGGCAGTACGTAGAACAAAGATATAATATAAAAAATAGGATAGGAACAGAATGAATCAACGTAATGCACATAAGTACAAAAAATAAATCAAAATATATGTAAAATATAAAAAAAAATACTTTTTGTTTTAAAACCACGAGTTTTTAATAAATTTTAGAACCAACCGGTTTTGCTTTACTCAAGCATCTTCAGGGTACAAATTATTACTTATTATTAATTATTACAGTAATAATTTTTACCCTGAAGATGCTTGAGTAAAGCGAAACTGGTCGGTTCTAAAAATTATTAAAAGCTCGTGATTGCTTTCTACAACAAAATGTATGTATTTATTATTATCTTATTTATCGAATTAATGGGAGTTTACTGCACAAACGCACCTCAGAGAAAACAGCCTCTGCTTCTTAGGATTACCTTTTCAGAGGATGCTATAGTACAACTGGCTCGGGGCAGTTAGCCTTTCTTGTCACTAAAAACTAAAAATAAAAACGTAAAAATAGTAAACCGTGTACAAATAATCCAAAACTTTCTTACAAGGCTTTGTTCTGTTTTCCTTGGGGTACTCGCTATCATTTTTTACAGCCCCGGAGAACAAATTGGCGAAATTGTCGCGGAATATTTTTACGACTTGGGCCCGCGGGATAGATTGAAATGCATTACGTTTTCATGGGTTGCCGTGTACTTTTAAATTTTGAATTATGCCGCTGAATTTTTTATTTTCTTATTACAAATTCTCGCCCAAGTTTGTTGTTGCCAACTGAGATTTTGCACAAAGTGCTGTTTTTATTATAGTTGGCCCTTGGGAAGCTGTCTTAGGACGACAAATGAATGCACTGTTTTGCTAAAACAAACTTTATTTTGTACTAGGCGCATCGATCTGGGAGGTGATATGAGTACAGCCACCCCTGGACCATTTATTGGAGAATCAACGCTTCTGCCATAGGTCTCCTCAAGTGGTACGCTACGTGTGGTGACCGGGTTTAATCAATAATAACCCTTAAGTAGATGGCGATAAGGTTTAAATTCCCGCTTAACACCATCCGCCTGTTTTGATTTATGCAAGAAAAAAACATGACAAAAAATTGCCTTTTATTTTATTTTGTGGATGTTCAGGCATAAATATTATTTTTTTTTCCAATCTTTTTATAAATAACTTAATTTGCCCCATTATACAATAAAATTATAACCGAAAATGGGTTCGTAAGTAGGAGATTTTGAACTTTAAAGCAGTTTTCATAGGCCTTATACATTATTTTTTTCTGGGCTTATAAAAAGGCCTATCTAAAAAATACTCGATTATGTTAAAAGCCAGGATGTATTCTACTCGCAGTATTTAATTAAAGCATCTGAAACATTTCTAGGCGACCAAATTTTCAAACCAAAAACACATGATTTTGCATTAGTACGTATGGCATCGCCTTAAGGGGTGAGGTTTATCCAGGTTTACTGCGTGGCAGGCCGGATCGGAAGACACTGGTTGAGGGAGACCCTTTTGACCTCTCCAACAGGACTCTATCGACCCATCGCCTTGCACTGCATTGCTGGAAATGGATTGAAACGTTCGACACTCCTAGACATACTGACCCCCAGATTTCTACCCACCCCTCACATCTGTTTTCTTCTTAGAAATTCCTCCCCATTATTTCCTTAAAGGGAACCTCCACAGAGCATACCCAAAGAAGACACGGGCCATGAGTTAAGTTACTGTCCTCAAGGCTTCCTGTGTGGAGCTAATATTTTAAAAAACCTATCGTTTTAATAATATTTTTGGTCTGTTGTCTTAATTTTTTGTCAATAATGATGTTTATTTTATTTATTTTTTATTTTTTATTTAAGCACATAATAATAACAAAATGAATAAGCTAAATATGCAGAAGTAAATAACAAATAAGAATGGGTAAAAGGTAAATACAAATATGTTCATAAAATATTTGTTATTGTCACACCTGTACTGGTGAGACACTGATTAGGTAGGTACAATGTTGCTTCTCTTTAAATAAAGGGCTTCATCACAATATCAGCTTAATATGATTAAAGGTAATACATTTTTTTTGAAGTGTTTAAATTGGTCATTAAAAATGTCTATTTCATTAATAGAGCCATGTATAATATTATAATTTCTTAATGTTCGCAGTACAGGGGAAAAATATCCTGTATTTGTGTGGTATTCTTTAATATAGAAAATGTCTTTCATCCTCCTTGTTGATTTTCTTGATGGTATGTTGATGTTAATTTGGGATAAAATGTTTAGTGTATCAACTGATGCATGTATAATTTTGTGTAGAAGCAGTACGTCAGAAAGTTTACGTCTGACCGTCAGTGAGTGAGTGTAGTTTATGGTGCAAAATTCGGTCATTATATGTTCCAAATTGACCAGATAAACCTTCACGATAAACAATTACACGGGTTAGTTTCCTTTGTATGGATTCAATCCTAAATTCTAACTTAAATACCACAGTATTTTCATAGTTAGTTTTGATAGTAAAAATTATGTTTTAATTTTTCGGATCTCTCAAGACCGCTCCAAATCTATGGACGTCACCAGTCACTTGTCTCAAAAGTTGTTTTTAACCGGCGCTGTATTTTGTAAGGAAGTCAAGACGTTTTTTTATTTTATTTTTTATTAATATAGTTTTAATATTTTTTTTTTGGTAGAGCAATCCCTATGACTTACAAAACTTATTGTAGGGCAAGACGAACTTACGTGGGAGTTTATAGGTACAATTTTACATTGGTATTTTGATATCAAAATTATAAGTTTCACGTACAAAACGGTACAAAAATTTAAAAATAATCAGAATTATAAGTTTCATATACAAAACTACTAAATTAGAAAAAGGTAGAATAAGTATATAGAATAACAAACAAGAACAAAACAAAAAATACACATAAGCATAAATACCAAATTTAAAAAAAACGGAAAAAATAGATTATGCTTGATTATAAATACAGGGGGAAAGGGAGAGAAAGAAACAAGAGAAAATACAACGCGAAAAAAAATGTACGAGGCATATCCAGAAAGTAAGTGTACTGAGGCTCTCACGACCGAATGAATTTTATTTTCAATATGTTGGCTACACTTACGTGTAGCCTGACTCTTCCCCTCCGCAACGAGACCTGTTCAAGGTCAATACGTTGAGAAGTGTCAACGCGACAACATGTTTCGTGAAAAATGTCAATCCAATCTCCCGCCAAATGCGAAATACGCGGCGTCATCCATTATCTCGTTTGGAAGGAAAAACCTCCGTTTGAGATTTATAATGAGGTTAAAACTGCATATGGTGATAAAGCTATGAATGTGTACAAGTGGTATCGCGAGTTTAAAAACGGTTCTCACCTCTTCACCCTCCACCAAAAAGTTCAAAACCACAATTTCAGCCAAGAAAATCGTGGCATCCGTGTTTTGGGACTGTCAAGGCATAATTTTGATTGAATATCTGCCTCAAGTGGAGACCATCAACTCTGCAAGATACTGTGAGACCCTAAAAAAATTTCGGAAGGCGATTCATAACAAGAGGAGAGGCATGCTGACAAAGGGAGTCAGCCTGCTGCACGACAATGCCAGACCACACACGGCCAAAGCCACGAAGGAACTGCTTGCTTCGTTTAAATGGGATATCCTGAACCACCACGCGCATTCCCTTAACCTAGCACCTTCAGATTAATATTTCTTTACCTCCCTGAAGCTGTACATGGGTGGAAAAAGGTTTTCAACAGGAGGTAAAGGAGGAGGTGGAGAAGTGGACGAAGGGGTTGGCGGGAAACTTCTTCGAGGAAGGCATCAAAAATTGATACCCCGCTTCACCACCTGCATTGAGAGGAATGGCGACTTTGTCTAAAAATAGCTTACATATGTACTACGGTAATCATGTAATTTTTTTGTTTCAATAAAAAGATTTGTAACCTACAAAAATTCAGTACACTTACTTTCTGGATACGCCTCGTATTTTCGTTTTTATATGTAAAAAAAAATATTCTTTGAAGCAATACTTTAAATTTTTTGAATATGCTGGCTGTTTTTATACATATCTGGAAGAGAGTTATAGCGTGTGTAGGCAATATAGTTGAGATTTTGTTGTGTGTTTTAGAGGAATGCGGATATTAATGTTATTGTATAGGTTGTGAATGTCTTGATTGCAAAGTAGCTTGATGTTAGTATTGGTTGTTGGGTAATTTGTAGGATGGTGGTCGTGATTTCATGTTTGGGAAGGACTGTGATTGGAAGGATACCAGAAATGAATAGATGTCCTTGACATGTTTGTCCCATGGAAGACCAAGAACATTTCTGAGATCTCGGTTTTGGACCACCTGCAGGTCAGCTATCAGTTTCTTTGAGTTCAAAGCTCCAGATACAGCAGAGATAGGATAGGTGTAAATGTATTGTGAAATTTTTTTGAAAAACAGCGTCATCTGTTAGACAAACATGCTTGTTTTAAAACGGCGCCATGTGCTGGACTTAAAAGCGACACACGCTATTGTTTCTCGATATACACAGACAGACTGAGCCACAGCTACAGCTTGTAATAAATAACTATCACCATTGATCGATTGTACAAACATCAATACCTATTTTATTTTTTATTTTATCTGAACCAAATAATATGTTTTGTATACTAGAAGATATGAATATACATACTCTATCTAACTTGGTCACTTTCCGAGGGCTGCAGTCAAAGTCTTGCCTCCTCAAACACGGCTGCATCGCAAACTCTTCTTCAAACAATGTCATTGATGAACTTACTCCAATATAATTGTAAATCTAACCACAACGAAACATACTTTCACCTTTCACCAGTCACGAAACAAATGTTACACTTAGCAAATATCCTCTCCTTTCAAAGGACAGATGCCACCCAGCCGTGGAATTCGATATATCCTCAGTAATTCAACCAGAAATTAAAACCAACAAAAAGGCGTAGGCGCTATTTTTCGGGAAGGCTGATTATATTCAGGACTATTTTGAGAATTGGGTTCGATCTTTCAAAGTCATTTTTTCAGGTTTAATGGTGCCAAACGGGCGGAAATTTCGGAATGGTGACAAGAATAACGGTCATTAGTGAAATCAGTAAAAATTTCTGCATAAAGTTGCAATTCTGGAAAAATCATCAAATTGAAGGCCGCTATGGCGAGACTTGGGTTCGAACTTTAAAAGTCAATTTTTCAGGCTTTATGTTTGCCAAATGGGCTGAAATTTCGGAATGGTCACAAGAATAATGTTCTTTAGTTAAATCAGTAAAAATATCTGCATAAAGTTGAGATTCTGGAAAAATCATCAATTTTAAGGCCGCTATTTTGAGACTTGGGTTCGATCTTTGAAAGTCATTTTTTCAGGTTTAATGGTGCCAAATGGGCGGAAATTTTGGAATGGTGACAAGAATAACGGTCTTTAGTGAAATCAGTAAAAATATCTGCATAAAGTTGCGATTCTGGAAAAATCATCAATTTTAAGGCCGCTATTTTGAGAATTGGGTTCGATCTTTCAAAGTCATTTTTTCAGGTTTAATGGTACCAAACGGGCGGAAATTTCGGAATGGTGACAAGAATAACGGTCATTAGTGAAATCAGTAAAAATTTCTGCATAAAGTTGCAATTCTGGAAAAATCATCAAATTGAAGCCCGCTATGGCGAGACTTGGGTTCGAACTTTCAAAGTCAATTTTTCAGGCTTTATGTTTGCCAAATGGGCTGAAATTTTGGAATGGTCACAAGAATAATGTTCTTTAGTTAAATCAGTAAAAATATCTGCATAAAGTTGAGATTCTGGAAAAATCATCAAATTGAAGGCCACTATTGCGAGACTTGGGTTCGATCTTTGAAAGTCATTTTTTCAGGTTTAATGGTGCCAAATGGGCGGAAATTTTAGAATGGTGACAAGAATAACGGTCTTTAGTGAAATCAGTAAAAAAATTAGAATTTTGGTGATTTTGTGGAAAAATCATTAATTTTTCGGACGCTATTTTGAGACTTGGGTTCAAACTTTCAAAGCCATTTCTTCAGGATTTATGGTGTCAGACGGGCTGAAATTTTGGAATCATGGCAAGAATAATGGTCTTTAGTTAAATCAGTAAAAAAGTCAGCATTATGTTGATTTTTTGAAAACATCATTAATTTTTCGGGCGCTATTTTGAGACTTGGTTTCGATCTTTCAAAGTCATTTTTTCAGGCTTTATGTTGCCAAACGGGCTGAAACTTTGGAATGGTCACAAGAATAATGGTTTTAAGTGAAATCAGTAAAAATATCTGCATAAAGTTGCGATTCTGGAAAAATCATCAATTTGAAGGCCGTATTTTGAGACTAGGGTTCGAACTTTCAATGTCAATTTTTAAGGCTCTATGGGTCCAAACGGCCTGAAATTTTGGATTCGTGACCAAAATAATGGTTTTTAGTTAAATCAGTAAAAAAATCTGCATAAAGTTGCATTTCTGGAAAAATCATCAATTTGAAGGCCGTATTTTGAGACTAGGGTTCGAACTTTCAAAGTCATTTTTTCAGGCTTTATGTTGCCAAACGGGCTGAAACTTTGGAATGGTCACAAGAATAATGGTTTTAAGTGAAATCAGTAAAAATATCTGCATAAAGTTGCGATTCTGGAAAAATCATCAATTTTAAGGCCGCTATTTTGAGAATTGGGTTCGATCTTTCAAAGTCATTTTTTCAGGTTTAATGGTGCCAAACGGGCGGAAATTTCGGAATGGTGACAAGAATAACGGTCATTAGTGAAATCAGTAAAAATTTCTGCATAAAGTTGCAATTCTGGAAAAATCATCAAATTGAAGGCCGTATTTTGAGACTTGGTTTCGATCTTTCAAAGTCATTTTTACAGGTTTTATGGTGCCGAACGGGATGAAATTTTTGAATCTTCACAATAATAATGGTAAAAACTAAAAAGTTAAATCAGTAAAAAAATTAGAATTTTGTTGATTTTGTGGAAAAATCATCATTTTTCGGGCACGATTGTAAGACATGGGTTCGAATTATCAATGCCATTTTTTCAGGCTCTATTGGTCCAAACGGGCTGAAATTTTGGAAGCGTGACAAGAATAATGATGTTGAGTTGAATCAGTTAAAAAATTAGCATAATATAATTTTTTTGGAAAAATCATCATTTTTCGGGGGCGATTGCAAGACTTGGGTTCGAATTTTCAATGCCATTTTTTCAAGCTCTATGGGTCCAAACGGGCTGACATTTTGGAATTGTGACAAGAACAATGGTCTTTGGTTAAATCAATAAAAAAATTAGCATAATGTTGATTTTGTGGAAAAATCATCATTATTTCGGGTGCGATTAAAAGAATTGGGTTCGAATTTTCAATGCCATTTTTTCAGGCTCTATGGGTCCAAACGGGCTGAAATTTTGGAATTGTGACAAGAATAATGGTCTTTATTGAAATGAGTAAGAAAATCAGCATAAATTTGCATTTTTGGAAAAATAATAAATTAGAAGGCCCCATTTTGAGACTTGGGTTCGAACTTTCGATGCAATTTTTACAGGCTCTATGGGGCCAAACGGGCTGACATTTTGGAATCGTGAAAAGAATAATGGACTTTAGTTAAATAAGTAAAAAAATATGCATAAAGTTGCATTCGACCGGTAAGTGGTTGAGTGGGCATAGCGCTTGGGTCTCACCCGAGCGTCGCGTGTTCGATTCCTCGGCTGGCTAAGTCCTCCATCACAACACAAGCAATATTTTCGGCTTTCTGTAATGGTAGTAGGAGATTTTCAAACATTGTTGGGTTATTCGTAACCTGGAAATGTTTCTTTGTTTTAAAAAAAAAAAAAATCTGGAAAAATCATAAATTTGAAGGCCGCTATTTTTAGACTTGGTTTCGATCTTTCAAAGTCATTTTTTCAGGCTTTATGTTCTCAAACGGGCTGAAATTTTTGAATCTTCACAATAATAATGGTTTTTAGTGAAATCAGTAAAAAAATTAGAATTTTGTTGATTTTGTGGAAAAATCATCAATTTTTCGGACGCTATTTCGAGACTTGGGTTCGAACATTCAAAGTCATTTTTTCAGGTTTTATGGTGCTCTACGGACTGAAATATTTAAATCGTGACATGAATAATGGTCTTTAGTGAAATCATTAAGAAAATCTGCAGAAATTTGCATTTATGGAAAAATCATAAAGTTGAAGGCCCTATTTTGAGACTTGGGTTGGAACTTTCAAAGCAATTTTTACAAGCTCTATGGTGCCGAACGGGCTGCAATTTTGGAATCGTGACAAGAATAATGGTCTTGAGTGAAATCAGTAAAAAAATCAGCATTTGATTGCATTTTTGAAATAATCATCACTCTCACAGGCACTACTTTGAGACTTGGGTTCGAACTTTCAATGCCATGTTTTCAGGCTCTATGGTGCCAAACGGCATAAAAATTTTGGATTCGTGACCAAAATAATGGTCGTAAAAAAGTCAGAATTATGTTGAATTTTTTGAAACTTTGAGACTTGGGTTCGAACTTTCAATGCCATGTTTTCATGCTCTATTGTGCCAAACGGCCTGAAATTTTGGATTCGTGACCAAAATAATGGTTTTTAGTTAAATCAGTAAAAAAATCTGCATAAAGTTGCATTTCTGGAAAAATCATCAATTTGAAGGCCGTATTTTGAGACTAGGGTTCGAACTTTCAATGTCAATTTTTAAGGCTCTATGGGTCCAAACGGCCTGAAATTTTGGATTCGTGACCAAAATAATGGTTTTTAGTTAAATCAGTAAAAAAATCTGCATAAAGTTGCATTTCTGGAAAAATCATCAATTTGAAGGCCGTATTTTGAGACTAGGGTTCGAACTTTCAATGTCATTTTTTCAGGTTCCATGGGTCCAAACGGGCTGAAATTTCGGAATCGTGATAAAAATAATGGTGTTGAGTGAAATCAGTTTAAAAATTAGCATAATATTGATTTTTTGGAAAAATCATCATTTTTTCGGGCGCGATTGCAAGACTTGGGTTTGAACTTTCAATGCCATTCTTTCAGGCTCTATGGGGCCAAACGGGCTGACATTTTGGAATCGTGACAAGAATAATCAGTAAAAAAATCTGCATAACGTTGCATTTCTGGAAAAATCATAAATTTGAAGGCCCTATTTTTAGACTAGGGTTCGAACTTTCAATGCCATGTTTTCAGACTATATGGTGCCAAACGGCCTGAAAATTTGGAATCGTGACATGAATAAAGGTCTTTAGTGAAATCATTAAGAAAACCTGCATAAATTTGCATTTCTGGAAAAACATAAATTTGACGGCCCTATTTTGAGACTTGGGTTAGAACTTTCAATGCCATTTTTTCAGGTTCTTTGGGTCCAAACGGGCTGAAATTTGGAATCGTGACAAGAATAATGGTCTTTAGTGAAATCAGTAAGAAAATCTGCATAAAGTTACATTTCTGGAAAAATCATAAATTTGAAGGCCGCTATTTTGAGACTTGGGTTCGATCTTTCAAAGTCATTTATTCAGGCTTTATGTTGCCGAACGGGCTGAAATTTTTGAATGGTCTCAATAATAATGGTTTTAAGTTAAATCAGTAAAAAAGTTAGAAATTTGTTGATTTTGTGGAAAAATCATCAATTTTTCGGACGCTATTTTGAGACTTGGGTTCGAAGATTCAAAGTCATTTTTTCAGGTTTTATGGTGCCGAACGGACTGAAATATTTGAATCGTGACAAGAATAATGGTATTTAGTGAAATCATTAAGAAAATCTGCAGAAATTTGCATTTATGGAAAAATCATAAAGTTGAAGGCCCTATTTTGAGACTTGGGTTGGAACTTTCAAAGCAATTTTTACAAGCTCTATGGTGCCGAACGGGCTGCAATTTTGGAATCGTGAAGAGAATAATGGTCTTGAGTGAAATCAGTAAAAAAATCAGCATTTGATTGCATTTTTGAAATAATCATCACTCTCACAGGCACTACTTTGAGACTTGGGTTCGAACTTTCAATGCCATGTTTTCAGGCTCTATGGTGCCAAACGGCATAAAAATTTTGGATTCGTGACCAAAATAATGGTCATAAAAAAGTCAGAATTATGTTGAATTTTTTGAAAAATCATAATTTTTTCGGGCGCGATTGCGAGACTTGGGTTCGAAATTTCAATGCCATTTTTTCAGGCTCTTTTGGTCCAAAGGGGCTGAAATTTTGGAATCGTGAGAAGAATAATGGTCTTTAGTTAACTGTTTTACTGATTTAAATCAGTAAAAAAATCTGCATAAATTTGCATTTTTGGAAATATCATAAATTTGAAAGCCCTATTTTGAGACTTGGGCTAAACCTTTCAATGACATGTTTTCAGGCTCTTTGGGGCCAAACGGGCTGAAATTTATGAATCATGACAACAATTATGATTTATAGTGAAATCAGTAAAAAATTCAGAATTATGTTGAATTTTTAGAACAATCATCATTTTACGGTCGCGTTTGTGAGACTTGGGTTCGAACTTTCAATGTCATTTTTTAAGGCTCTATGGGTCCAAACGGGCTGAAATTCTGGAATGGTCACAAGAATAATAGTGTTGAGTTAAATCCATTAAAAAATTAGCATAATATTTATTTTTTGGAAAAATCATCATTTTTTCGGGCGCGATTGTGAGACTTGGGTTCGAACTTTCAATGCCATTTTTTCAGGTTCTATGGGGCCAAACGGGCTGACATTTTGGAATCGTGACAAGAATAATGGTCTTGAGTGAAATCAGTAAAAAAATCAGCATTTGATTGCATTTTTGAAATAATCATCACTCTCACAGGCACTACTTGAGACTAGTGAAATCAGTAAAAAATTCAGAATTATGTTGAATTTTTAGAACAATCATCATTTTACGGTCGCGTTTGTGAGACTTGGGTTCGATCTTTCAAAGTCATTTATTCAGGCTTTATGTTGCCGAACGGGCTGAAATTTTTGAATGGTCTCAATAATAATGGTTTTTAGTTAAATCGGTAAAAAAGTGTAAAAGGGCGCAATTTCCCTGTGAGAGGTCCATTGCAAAAAGGGTGCCTTAGTACATATCGGCGTTAGCTCAGGTGGTAGAAGGTGAGGTCATGATCATCAGGGGTCAGGTCAGCTTCTGCTTTTACACGGGGAACTGATTAACAAACAAACCACTTCGAATTCGTCAAAGGAAACGCATTAATGGGGTATGATGGTATATTCACAAAGCACAATTACAAACAGGTACACAAATGAGATGGGTCATTTACATCCTAAATATCCCTAGCGTTTCGTTAGGAACAATCTCTCTTGTTGTCTCAATTTAGGTTCTGGCTGGCAAGCGTGGGTGTAGGCATAGATCAAGTCACAAAAGGCACATAAAAGGTAAAGATAGTTAGTCCGCTTACATGAATCTGTAGTAGGTTTCGCGTACATGATGAACCACAAAAGGAGGGTTATCTTCCGTACTGTACGCGCTATTACGCGTACATTTCTCCATGGTGAGTAGGCACAGCGATTAGGTACAGGCTTTGAAAATACTTGTACAAAGCGACATTTGAAAGAGAGAAAAAAAATGACTCTAAGTTTATCATTGGTCCGGGAAGCTAAGATTTGCGAAGCGTAGTTTGTTTGCGTAGTGGGTCGGAGTTTGCGTAGCACTTGTTATTTTCACTAACACATGACCCTTTGAGATTACACTCAAATGAACACTAGGGTCTTGGAAAAGAACACGGTGTGGAACTTTGTTGTTGCGGAGGGGTTCTACTATCACAGAGGTCAAAATAGGTGCTTCAGGTTTGTAGAGGTGCCAGAGTGGGTCCATGCTGGTAGTAAGCAAGGTTGTACTGGTTATTAAAGCGTGCAGGGCTGCGAGTAACATAGGTTGGTGCCAAATGGAGGTTGGTGGTGAGTATGCACAAACGGCATTTGGTGAGTCTGCATGAACGGCGACTGGTTGGTCTGCATGTTTTAGTATTTGCAAGACAGTGCTTGTGTCAGTGCTTGATGGGGCAAAAGACAACTGTTGATTTGGCAGGAACGGACAACTAACCTGGAGCTGACATGCTCGGAGGTTGTTGTTTGGAAAGTGTCATTATATTGTGAGACAACTTGTTCGCAACTGCACAAACGGCTCACACTTGATTGAGTTGAGTGTGGTCGGGTGCTTTTTATATAACGAGGCTGAAGAGAGGGGACCTCCGTGACGGTAGTGAAGGCGGCAATGAAGAGGGCTCGGCTGGTGATGAGAGAGGCTGCTGGGCTTCTTTTTAGTCCAGGGGTGAATTATTATTAGAACAAAATTCTTGAAGTTTACCTGCCTGGTAGACCAATGATGCAAAAATGGTTGGAGAGAAACAAATGTGCCTTGGGTAGAAGAAAGAGATTTGCTTGCCAGAAACCAGAGAAAGAGAAAGGCAGAGATGTTCCTAACTAGTTGATATTTTACAAATGTGAAAAAAAATATGTTTTCGTATCAAGAGGTGACTCTGTATAGTCCATTCAGTGCAATAGTACTGAATACAAATCCACTGATACAAGAACATGTTTGTGCAGTGAGACAAAAAATAACTTCTTTGAAAGCAATTGACCTTTCATGGTCAATGTCATCGCTAAAGCGGTAACAACGTAAGGCTTTCAAGGAAGAAAACGTAGTGAATATATTTCATTGAAGGGTGAAGGGATGATGGAAGAAGGGGTGAGAAAAAAGATTCGTGGATGAGGTTTGTCCTATTTGACAGACGATAAGCCAATGCTTATCGTACTATTTCCAAATCCGTGAATAATTTTAACAATATGTACATGGTGAAAGTGATGACGAAAGAAGATGTTTGAGTACAGAAATCTGCTGAAAACTGGCTAGAGTCCGGATTCGATCTTCAAGAGAGAGCGAAATATATTTGACAGCAGGTTTCCCGACTCATTACATTTACAAGAAGGTGTGATGAAACATAACATATAACATAATACAATTCTAGTCTTTCATGTGTATTGGATGAAAGACTAGGGGTCGATTTAATCTTCTACAAATTTGTGAGAAAATGACAGACCCTTGTTCAAATTTCACAAACCTGGGAGTTTTCTTATTCGTTTCCCAGCCGACGAGTTAGGTGTTTTTGTGTCATGTCCCGATTGACCTCCTACGACACGATACCTCATAATCAAAAGTGAAGCCGATGATTAGTCCATGGTCAATGGATAGTAGATAGTTCTTGGGTTTAGTTACAAGAAGTCTACAGGCATCAGTTCAACCAAAATTTGCTGAATGCACAGCTTCAATGTTATTTTTTTTTTTTTTAATTCTTCCAAGAGGGAAATTTCCTGCTGTTTGGCAAGTTTAACAAAAGTGTCAAATATTTTAAAAATGACAAGACATATCCGGGTAAAATGATCTACGTCAGGTAGTTCAAGTATAAACAGGTGGCAATCTTAATTAAGAAAGGCCAATTGATATTATATCGTTCGCACGAATCACGGTAAGTATTATGACGTCTTCACGTATCATGTAAGAATTTGAACGATTTTGAAAAAAAAGGTCGAGCCTAGTATTGCAAGGGTGTAAGACAGTAGGTATTTATATCAAAACATTGAGACAAATTACCTATTCGCTGTATTGGCGAAAGAATTAAGTGATTATGACGAGCTTCTCGTATAGCGTTGGATTTTATAACGTTCGCACGTATCATGGTGGATTTTATAACGATCTCTCGTATCATGGTGGATTTTATAACGATCTCTCGTATCATGGTGGAAGACAAATTTACCTTTAAGTTGAAAAAGAAGTTTCCATTTCAATACAGACGGCATATGAACAAAATACACAATAAACATACTCGGTGATGTCGATAGTTATTGGTACCAGCATAATGCAAAAGTAACATGACAAGCAGATACAATTGTACAAGACATGTGGTGTGATGGTAGTAATTACTTACACAGCGCACAAATATAGCGAAAGAGACCTATTGGTTTTACTTACTCTTTGCTTACAATATACTGTGATGACACAACCAAAAGTTGAGTTTACACGGTAAGTGATGACATAATACAAGACATATGTGAACAAGAATTTTTATACAAGACAAAAAAATAATATATATATAGCAAAGGAGGCCTGTTTGGCTTTACATATTCTTTGCTTATAACATAAAGGTTTGTAGTGGTTTATTTAAGACCTGATTGGGTTTTACCTACTTAAAATGACCAAACAAAATGAGCAAGGGAACACGCTTGGTGTTACCAATTGCCACAAACACGAATGTTGTGAACTTTACATGTTATACATTTTTATATACAAAAAGGAGGGCACCTTGAGACACAGGATAACTTAATATGAGTGACCTGGCTTGGTGTAATTTAACAAGGCAAATTAATGTCATTCAAGACAAAAAAGGTGCGACAAAATAACAGATTTGGGTCAGGAAGTTGAGATCCTATGATTTTACATACTCAATGTGACCGAAAGGTGTTATGCATGGTACAATGTTATTGATTAGGAAGACAAATGCAATTTGTTTTTCTTTACAACAACTATTTTCAGAAATGACGTGTCAATATCAAATTCTGAAAAAAGACAAGAGCAAATGGGATAGTTGAGCGCCATTCAATTTTGGGAAAACTGAAAAAACTTTAACATGATAATTGTAACTTATATTTGTTACACCTGTGTAACTTGAATCAAATGACGATACCGAACTGGAATTACACACGCATTTTGATTACAAATTACAGGGGTAGAACATTCACCTCAATTGGGTGCATGTTGCAAAAGGGTCATTGTTTTTATACGATGGAACCCATTAGAACAAATATGAAGGACAATAGGAAGAATAAGAGCAAAAAATATAATGATATGTCAAGAAAACTTGGTGTGTTGGGAACAGGGAATGGAGAACATTTTCGAGTATCGCGCGTACCCAAAAATACAAACCGACATTGAGGAGGTGTCTCTTTTCCGAAATGATCAGTTTCAAAAAAGGTGTGTACATGAGAAAAAGTGAAACGTGAGAAAAAGAATAGTAACAAAAGTTTATATACAAATAAATAGTGTACCGAGGTCAAGGTTACAATTGACACTTATTGTACCTTGTCGTGTAAGATTTACTTACAACAAACCATAATGGATGATTAACTTATGAAAATCAAGAACATTGTGGTTAAAAAGGCTAATGATTTCAACAAAAAACGAATAACACTATGGTAGACGGCTTGTGAGATCAATAGTAGAAGTCATAGATAGTTGTTTAAGCAAAGTTTGTAGTGTATGGCAGTGGTTGTTTCTGCCAATGAGGTACAAACGTAGGGACAGGAGTGATGGTTTCTATTGTTTCCATATTTCCAGCCTTGACAATGTCCTTTATGTGGTAGTTGCCTATGTGTTTACCAGAAATGTCGGACAGGGTGTACACCAAATCTGAGATTTTTCTCAGTACTTTAGCCTTGATAAAGCGGGGTGCCAATTTGGCAGAGAAGTACACGGCACCTTGTGACAATGTGTTATTTCTTCTCCAGACAATATCTTCTTTATTAAAAGTGACATGTTTCCTGCGTAAGTTGTATCTGTCCGCACTTTTTTGGTGGGCCAGTAATAAAGCGTCTGTTACTTCACTGTAGATAGCAGAGAGTTCTTCTAAGCGGTGGGCATATGTTTCTACAGGGTCTTCAGATGAGGGGACCGATGATGGAAAATCAATATTCCAATGTAGAGAGCCGTGAACAATTTGTTCCATGCCGTGTTTGAGGAAGAATGGGGTGTAACCGGTTGTAAGATTTACCGTGTTGTTTATAGCTGCTTGAATTTTTTCCAAGTTTTTACACCAAGTGCGTTGGTCTTTATCGACTAGGATAGCCAGGGCGGTATTGATGTTTTGGTTATAACGCTCTACAGTGTTGTTCTGTGGTGTGTAGAGAGTATTATAAAAAATGTCCTTTATGCCGTATTTGGACAGGAATTCCTTAAATTCGGTTGCGATGAACTGTTTTCCGTTATCCACAATAATTGTACGGGGGGTTCCGTAAGGTATAAATATGTGTTTTTCCAAAAGGCTTACGACTGCAGATGCGGTGGCTCTTTTTAAAGGGAAAATCCAACAATATTTGGTGAAAATGTCCACTACACTGAGTATATGCATGTGTCCAGCATAACTTCTGGGGAAAGGTCCATTAAGATCCATTGACAGTGATTGCAGTGGTCTATCGGCGCGTTTGGGTTTACCCATAAGACCAGCAGGGGGTGCAGTGCTGTGTTTATAAGCTTTGCAAGTGTCGCATTTAGAAATATAATTTCGCACTTGTTTGAAAAGACCGGGCCAATAATATTTCAAGGATATTTTCTTATATGTCTTGAAGGTTCCGGGGTGTATGGATTCCGGGGCACTGTGGTTGTTGAATATTATTTGTTCTCTTTCTTCAGGAGGAACAACCAGTTTCCAGGCATGGTCTTCGAGAATAGACAAAGGAGGTTTGCAATTACGGTACAATTGTCCTTCTTTTATGATAAAATTGGGAAACTGTTGAGGAGAGTTAATGCAACCGTTGAATATCTTTAGATACCAGGTGTCCTTAGTGGAAGAAATGGGAGCAGTTGGTTCGGTGTTTAGGAGAGCAAGCTCGATTCTTGAGAGTGCATCAGGTACAATGTTGTCGGCGCCTTTGCGGTGTATGACATCGAAAGTGTATTGAGACAAGCGTGATGACCAACGAGCGAGTCTACCGGATGGATTGTTCAAGGAGATTAGCCATTTTAGGCTGCTGTGGTCAGTAATTACAGTGAATTTGCTGCCGTCTATGTATCCTCGAAAGTGGTGAATAGAGTCCATTACTGCCAGTAACTCTTTTTCCGTTATTCCGTAGTTCTTTTCGTGTTTGTTTAAACTTCGGGAAAAGTAAGCTACAGGGTGTTCTCCATCGGGAAATTCCTGAGTTAGTACTCCGCCGATTCCAACATTAGAAGCGTCAGTATGGAGCGTGAAAGGAAGTGTGAAATCAGGGCAGTTCAGCACAGGTGCTGTTTGTAGAGCAGATTTCAAAGTGATGAAGGCTTTTTCGGTTTCAGGAGACCATAAGAAATTACTGATGCCTTTGCGCGTACCAGTGATTTTGTTGAGGGGTGCTGCAATGTTGGAGAAGTCTTTGATGAATCTTCTATAATAACCGGCCAGTCCTAGAAAACCTTTGACTTCTTTTGCGTTTTTGGGTCTGGGGAAATTTGCCATGGCTTCGACTTTAGCTGGGTCCGTTCTCAGACCTTTTTTGTCGATAATATAGCCTAAATAACGCAAGCGGGACTTGCAGAATTCTGATTTCTTCAAGTTGATGGTGAGACCGGCGAGCTTGAGTTGTTGGAAGACTTTTTCCAGCATTTCAATGTGTTTTTCGAAAGTGTCAGTTATGATGATGAGATCGTCTAGGTAACAGAATAAGTTATTATCCGATTCTGGGCCGAATAACTTGTCCATTAACCTTTGTAGTTCGGCAGGGCTGTTTTTGAGGCCGAATGGTAACCTTTTGAAGTGAAACATACCTCTACCTGGTATGACAAACGCGGTTTTTTCACAAGATGCAGCATCTAATGGTATTTGCCAAAAAGCTTTGCTTAGATCAATTGAGGATATAAACTTGGGGTTTCGTAGTTTGTCGAGGATGGCGTGAACAAATGGAAGTGGATAGGCGTCAGCCTCAGTGCAAGCATTAAGCCTTCTACTGTCGATGCAGAATCGTGCAGAGCCGTCTTTTTTTGATACAAGTAGAGTTGGGTTGGTCCAGGCGCTTCTACTAGGAACTACAACGCCTAAACTCAACATTTCGTCTAACTCTTTTTCCAATTGTTTAAGTTTCTGGGGAGCTAGGTTATAGTACCTTTGTTTGATGGGTGGTCCATTGGTTTTGATGTGGTGTTCGACTAGGTTAGTTAGTCCTAAACCGCATTTTTCGAAGGATATTGATTCGAATTTGTTGATCATCCTTTTTAATTGTTGTGACTGAGCAGAACTTAGATTTTCGTAAGGTATTACTGTACGAATTTCACTGACTTGTGTGGAGTGACAGGTGTTGTTGCAAGTGTTAAATACCTGGGGGGCGACATTAAAGGCCTTCCAGAAGTCTACACCGAGGATAAAGTTCTGGGTTATTGAAGGAATCACTAAGAAGTTGATTGTGATTGTTTTGTTTCCGCAACTGACAGGTAGTGCTAGAGAACCTGTGACGGTTTGTGCTGTGTTGTCTGCGGTTGTGACGTGTGTAGAATGCATCTTGATTCTAAATCCGCAATTGACGAAAGGTATGTGTGCATTATTGCCGAGGCAACTAATAGATGCGCCACTATCCATAAGTCCCGAAAAGGTGACATTATTGACGGAGAATTGAGCATAGGGTCTTCCGTCTTGAGCTTCTTTGCAACTAACAGTTGAAAGATGTAAGGCCTGGTTGAAGTATTTTACGTGTCTCAACCACTCTATCCATTCCTTAGGCCTTGGAGTGAAATGGATTCCCGAGAGGTTGGGTATTAGTTTTTTTGTTTCTTGTTTACCCAATTTGGAGGGGGTTTCGAACAGTCCGGTGGAGGTTTGACAACTTTATTGGGAGCGTGTAATCTCTCGTAATTGTGTCTTGATTTTTTGAAAATTTCTCGTAGATTGTCACGAGGTTGAGAGCGATTTTGGGAAGAATGCCTCTTAGGTGCTCTGGTGTCTCGGGGTTCTTGGAGGTTAGCTTGCTTAAAACAAGTAGTTTGAGAATGACCGGTTTTCTTGCAGAATGAGCAGGTTTTTCTTTCATTATATTCTGGTTTGATACCAGAGGATCTGCTTGGTTTGGTGATTTCGTTTGCATCGTTAGAGTCTTTTCTTCTGTTTTGGTATGTTTCCAATAGAAGGCAAACGTCGTTGAGTTGGTTTATGCTGAGGATTTTTTGTGAAGTAATGATGTTCTCATATTTATGGAGGAGACCATCAATTATAATCGGCAGCAGTTCGTTGTCCGAAACAGGTGAAGAGAGCCTGGCGTTTATGAATTCAGCTCTTTGCATGTAGTTGGCAGCTGATTCATTTGAAAGTTGCTTGATTGCAAGCAGCGACAGTTTTATTTTGTGTTGGGCTTCCTTTTTTTCAAAACTGACGATGAGGGCTGATTTTAGTTTGGGCCAAGAATCTGCCCTTTTTTTCTGTGATTTATGCCACGAGAGCAATTCGGGTGCAATGAGATCGATAAAGTTGCGATGTAGGATCTCTATGGGAATTCCTCTGACTTGGGCAGTTTCTTCTATTCTGTCAATAAAATTTTCCACATCGGTGCGACCGTTGAATTTAATTTTCCAGGATGATAGGTCGTAACTTTTATTTTGTGGAATGACCGGTGCTGGTATGTTTTTTGACTCAGGTGGTACTGGTGTAATTATTTTTGCTTCCACTGGTTCGGGGCAATTAAAACGTAAATTCCTGATGTATTTCTTGTTGAAGTACAAGGCGTAATTTATAAGCGACTTCCTTGATTTGTCAGTTGGCGACAGGTCCCTTTTACGAAGAGCTTGTAGTAATGTTTCTCTTTTTGATTGGAAAATGTTGGTGATTACACCAAATGTAGTTTCTGTGGGTACAGTGGGTGAGTCCATTTTGAAGGTTTGCTTGATGTTTGAAGAAGGAAGATGGTTGTGTTCTGGAATTTTTTGAAGTGTTTTGAAATTTTGAAAATTTGGCCAGGACTTTGCTTTGTAAAACTGTGTTTTTTAGTTTTACTAGTCACTTTCATTTGTTGAGAAGAAAAATTGGCCAGGACTTTGCTTTGTAAAACTGTGTTTTTTAGTTTTACTAGTCACTTTCACTTGTTGAGAAGAAAAATTGGCCAGGACTTTGCTTTGTAAAACTGTGTTTTTTAGTTTCACTAGTCACTTTCATTTGTTGAGAAGAAAAATTGGCCAGGACTTTGCTTTGTAAAACTGTGTTTTTTAGTTTTACTAGTCACTTTCACTTGTTGAGAAGAAAAATTGGCCAGGACTTTGCTTTGTAAAACTGTGTTTTTTAGTTTCACTAGTCACTTTCACTTGTTGAGAAAAAATTGACCACAGATTTACTGATTTGAAATTGAGGGTGTTGAAGAAAAGGAATGAATTTAATTTCACTTTTCACGTCACTTGTTGTAAGGTTAAAACTTGTCGAAGGCACTTGGAGGGTTAACACTCGTCGAAGGCACTTGGAAGGTTAACACTCGTCGAAGGCACTTGGAAGGTTAACACTCGTATTTGCACACTAGAGGAAAAAACAGTTGTACCTATAATTTATTAGGAATAAATGTATAATTAGTGTTGAGACAAACCCGTGTTTTTATTTACACTAGTTGAAGGAAGGTGATTTGTTGGTAATGTTCGCTATGTGAAAGGGAACATTACGGTTTTGAAATGGGCGTTGAAAAAAACTAAACAAACACGAATTCGTGATGTTTATTGGTTGTTGAGAAACAAAAACAACTCTGTTGTGTTTGTTTGTAGTTGTCGTGAGTGTTCACGATACGCGGCAAGGTGTGAGCACGCGCGGCCACCATTTTGTGGACCCAGTTTTTTGCGAGCGCGCCAAAAAAAACGGTTTGTGGACATTTGCTAAGGAAATCACATGTTGTTACAAGAATAATGTACATGAATAGAATTTCAATTGACGAACACGAGGTAGTCTATTGTTGGCTTATGAAGGGATGACAAAAAAAAATTTGCCCCATGTTCGGCGACAGTGTAAAAGGGCGCAATTTCCCTGTGAGAGGTCCATTGCAAAAAGGGTGCCTTAGTACATATCGGCGTTAGCTCAGGTGGTAGAAGGTGAGGTCATGATCATCAGGGGTCAGGTCAGCTTCTGCTTTTACACGGGGAACTGATTAACAAACAAACCACTTCGAATTCGTCAAAGGAAACGCATTAATGGGGTATGATGGTATATTCACAAAGCACAATTACAAACAGGTACACAAATGAGATGGGTCATTTACATCCTAAATATCCCTAGCGTTTCGTTAGGAACAATCTCTCTTGTTAATTTAGGTTCTGGCTGGCAAGCGTGGGTGTAGGCATAGATCAAGTCACAAAAGGCACATAAAAGGTAAAGATAGTTAGTCCGCTTACATGAATCTGTAGTAGGTTTCGCGTACATGATGAACCACAAAAGGAGGGTTATCTTCCGTACTGTACGCGCTATTACGCGTACATTTCTCCATGGTGAGTAGGCACAGCGATTAGGTACAGGCTTTGAAAATACTTGTACAAAGCGGCCGTTAATTTAGGCGCGCAAACACGGCGTCCTCGTTGATAGCGGAACGGACATGTAGGCAGGGCCAAAGCTAGATTGTGAGTGTGGGGCCGTTGGTGATTTGAATGCCGGCGAGTGTGGCGTGGAGCAGTTTTACCAACTTGGCCGTGCGCGAGGCAGGTGCGCGCGCACAGTGACAATGGTAACAACTCACCGCTTACTAATTTGAATTCGCGGGAGTTTTGAACGTGTCCGATTCGTTACGTGACAAAAGTTAGAATTGTGTTGATTTTGTGGAAAAATCATCAATTTTTCGGACGCTATTTTGAGACTTGGGTTCGAACATTCAAAGTCATTTTTTCAGGTTTTATGGTGCCGAACGGACTGAAATATTTGAATCGTGACAAGAATAATGGTATTTAGTGAAATCATTAAGAAAATCTGCATAAATTTGCATTTCTGGAAAAATCATAAAGTTGAAGGGAATCTGCATACATTTGCATTTCTGGAAAAACATAAATTTGAAGGCCCTATTTTGAGACTTGGGTTCGAACTTTCAATGCCATGTTTTTAGGCTCTTTGGTGCCAAACGGGCTGAAATTTTGGAATCGTGACAAGAATAATGGTGTTGAGTGAAATCAGTAAAAAAATCTGCATAAAGTTGCATTTCTGGAAAAATCATAAATTTGAAGGCCGCTATTTTGAGACTTGGGTTCGATCTTTCAAAGTCATTTTTTCGCTATAATACGTAATTATTATATAGGAAACTATTCACTCGAACGCCCGTACTATATAAGAGACGCAAGCGTACATTGAGAATATTGTGAATAAAGTTTATTGCATGCTAGGCTTTGTTATGAGAAACAGCCGTGTATTTCGAAATCCTGAACCCTACCTTCTCCTTTACTATAAGCTGGTCTGTTCTCAACTTGAATATTACTCCTCCATATGGACTCCACTTTGCGGTATTTATAAATACAATTTTGAAAGCACCCAAAACAAATTTCTGCAGTGCCTCAATTTCAGAATGAGTGCACCTAAACAGGGATACATATATTTATGTGCTATTGAAATATAACGTCTCCATTCTCTCTAACCTGCGAACACGTTGATCTCACGACACTGTATAAATTCTGCAATAACGCTATCGACTGTCTGCGACTTGTTTAATCAAAATCAAAACGTGAAGGATTCTGACATATTTTTGATACATGCAGTGTACCTTTAGTAGAAAATCGAAAGCTGTTTTTCGATGAAAACCACAACCTTGACATATTTCCTTCAAACATTATGTACTTTATCATTTTTCTGTTTACTAACATTTTCGAATTAATTGATTATTCATTCTATTCTTTAAAAAAATATTAGATGTTCTGCACTTTTAATTGCTAATATTAAGAATTAAGACAGGTATGCCTCTGATATGCCTCTAACAAATCTCGAAACGATATATTGAAATCCTATTTTTTCAAATGTTATTTGGAAAACGAGTCATAAGTACGTACAAAGTCTGTTCTGACAGCCGTCCTAATTATCTCCAAATATCAAACTTTGTACATCCAGAGATGATGGACTTTTTTAATCTTTTCATGTATTTTGAATGTAAAACATCTTGCATTAGGTCTGTTTATTTTTGAGCCCGTACTTTTTAACGTATTTTCCTGATTTTCTTTTTATGCATTTCTATAGTCCATCATTGAGGATACTTTTTTAACTTTTTGACACCAACAGTACATAAATCAAATGAGTGATTATAATAATTCATAAGGTCTTATAAGACAATTTTTTTTGTGACATACATGTAAAGTGTTTCTTCATATGTTGTGTCTGTATATTGCTTCTGTGAAATGTTTTCTTCATACATTGTGTCTGCACATTGGGTTGGGTTGGGTCTAATTTTTCTGTACAAAACTCTTTTTTTATTTTTTTACTCTTCTATTTCAAAACTACCAATTGGCGATCCCTTAATGAGTTTGATAACTCATGGGAGTGCAACATCGTTTGTTGTATCTGTTAAAGTTAGGATGCAGGCGAATTCTACAATTAATGTCATATTTATTACTCTCTGTATCTGTGTACAATAAAAAAAATAAAACACGTAGTTAGCCATAGATGGCGTTAGCTGTAGAGAAAAATAGGATAATAAATAAGATTAGAACGTCAAGGTAGCAGTCCAGATTATTCCAACCGCCTGCTAATTGAGATATCAGAGCCATTGTGGACCTTTCACAATAAAATGTTTTGTTGAAACCGGCGTTTTTTGTAATCAGAGAGTTTGTGAGAAAACTCCGGAGACACAACAAATAGACAGATTCCTCACCTTCCTGCTTCCCTATCTTTCCTTCATCGAGTCTCGCAACCTAGTTACCCCGAATTGGAGTCGCCATAATCCCCCACTCTCTGGGCAGCGTAACATTGCGGCGTGTACACAAAACGAAAATTCTATAAATTACCAGGTCGACCACAACCAGGACGTTTCGAGATTGAGATCACGTCTATTCCTCTCTTCACGTTTGAGTTGCACGGTGCCTATCCACGTTTAAAATGATTCCTCTCGACTGTGCCAAAAATGCTGCGAAAACTCGGTTAGCCGAAAAAAACCTCAAAAACCCTTTTCACGTACCTAGGTATTTCCCAACCGACGCCATCGAAACAAATTTAACTAGAAGAACCCTTCAATCACAATAACTATTAAGATTTATATATCGCTGAATTAATTTAGCTACGTTCTGTAAAACAACCAATCTGGCGTAATAATAATAATCCATTCAATGTACCTGCGCGTTCAACACGATCTTGTGTCCTGTTCAGGGTTGATCAAAGCAAAACAAACTCTAAGCAGAATTTTTGCCTGAACAGACTATGCAATAATTACAAAAGCGTATTATCCAAGGTTGATATTTTTAGTTGCGAACTTACCAAATACAAGAAGTCCATAAAGGTTTGCTTAGTACAAACGTATTTAATAACAGTCTGTTCATGTTTATTTTTTATTAATATCAAAAAAGTTATTACACATTGCTCTGTTACTACTCTCATAGTACATTATGAACTTATTTTGGGCTCAACTGGTTATTTTATTTTTACAATATTCATCGTCTAACTTATAATCCTATATTTTTAAAAACATCTTTTTTAATTTCACTTTTGTTTTTCTTAAATAAATGTATTAATGAAGCGGATCTTGGAAGTGCAAATAATTAACCCTCTTAACCGACATTCGATCGAGGTGACACTTGGCAAATGGACATGTATTCGATGACAAGGAATTTTTAAAATTTTTGGTGGCAACACACGCGGTCATATACGTATTTTTATGAAATTCGATGACAATACTGCAGTTAATATACGAAATAAATGTCGATCCTTCCCGATAAGCATTTGGCGAGGTTGTTAGCGTGATTGACTCCAGTCCCTGGGAAGGAAGGGGAAATTGTTATAAAAAAAATTATGTATTTTATTGGTTGATTTTTTATTGTTTTCATACACATAGACAATTGTTCATTTAGATACAATTTATAGGAGACCAATCATTACTTATAGTATGATCATTAATTTTAACTAAAATAATTCTTAAAATTAGTTTTCACTGCTTTTGATTATTTAATGTTCCTCTTCTATAGAAGCTGGCGCTTGTGTCTAGAAGAACGGTGAGCATCAAGATGAAGAGTATTTAGTTTTTGTAATTATCATTTGAGGAATTATGAATATTAAAATTTATAATTAATTAAAACATAGTTTCATCATTTTGATATTTTTACATTGAACTTCTCTTTAATTTCTTTGAAAAAGTGTTTATCGTTTTCGATTGTTCTAATATTTTCGGGTAGGCTGTTGAAGTATTTTTTCCCTAGATATATGTAATGATGTTGAGCAAAAGTAATGTTTCATTTTTGTGTTGGAAATATATGTTTTTGACGAGTACGACTTTCAGTTAAAAAGCTGTGATTTTGTTTTTCTTTTATTATTTGAATTATTATGTTCTTTTTGTTTTACTAGATCATTACATTTTGATACTTTAAATTCTTCAAAAATTAGGTGTGTCGGATAATCTCTTGGTTTTTTCAATATTATTTTTATAATTGACGTTGTACAATTTCAACAGGGAGTAGATTTGTTTTGTATGCAGCTCCCCAGCTGATTACAGCGTATTGGAGATTTGATTGTACTATAGCTTGGTAAAAAATAATTAATTTAATTTCAATAATGGTATAGATATTTTACCCAGTAAGATTAATGATATCCGTTTATATAAAGCTGGAAAATTTTGAAATTTTAAAAGTTTAAAGAAGAAATGAAATATTACCAATAATCGAAAAACCTTTTTAAATTATCTCTGCTAAATTTGTTTCCATTTTAAATCCTCCTCCCCCCCCCCAAATCACTTTCTCCAATATCTTCTACTACATCTTCTATGTTTGTAATTTATCTTTGAAAGCCCCGATGAAGTGAGCATAGCCAAAGAAACATGTCAATTGTATCTAAATAATGAAAAGTGGTTGAAAAGAAGTGTTTATCTTTAAAAATTAAAGTGATTCCACAAAATAAGTTTACTGCCTTTGAAGCAGAAAATTTAAGTCACAAAACTATTTGCGAGAGCTAGGTAAGAGGAAGCTACAAGCTAAAAATGTGTATATTCTTGGTATACCTTATATTGTAGGTAATAGGCATTAAAATTGCTTGACAAACGGAGTCTAGAAACGTTCGATTTCAAGCACAAAACTGGTTTTTATTTATTTTGTAAATAATTTTATAAGAAAGCAAAAAAGTTATCAAATGAAACTGTCACAGATAATCTTAGCTATAATACTGTATTTTTTAAAAGTTGTTTCATTTACGCGTTCATACATTACTATTGAAAAACAATTTTTTTAGTAGTTTACATTTATATTTTTTATTGAGTTATTTATTTGTATTCTACTCAAACGAAACGATAGGAAAACCTTCAATTTATGTAAAGCATATTTTTTGGTATTCAAAATGTACACCAATTCGTTATGAAGATTAATCAAAATAGTGATTTAGCACTAAGCTTCGCCTTAATAGTTATAATTGGGAAGCGATTCTGAACCTACCCTTGGTCTTCTGATACACGTCATGTCACGAATCCACTGATCCACGCTTGGCACTGAGGTTCACCGCGGGTGGTAATCACTGCACAAGTTTCCATAGTAGATTCGTTATTATACACACTGAGGAAGCACTTAACATATTCACGGCACAGGCTTTCATAACAGACTGGTATTGTACAATTTTTGCATTACTGTACAATTTCTTAAGTATTGTACAATTTCGCTGATAATAATATTTGGCTTATTTATGTAGCCCTTTTTACTTGAAAAATCACCTCAAGGGCGCTGTACAAATATATGTATTAAATAATAAATAGTGCTGGCTTACAACTAAGATTCATAATAACTAGTGACTTACATCTAAGACTTATTTCTAGTGACTTAAAACCAAGGTTCATAACAGTAGGTATGTACTTCATACTTTCAGACAGGGACAGGTAGTTGGGTGGAGGAATGCCGGCATGTATAATGTGTTAAAGGGAGATGCACATAGTTGCATCTATAAAAGCGTTGTTATATTTTGCACCTGCATAAAATATAAACTTTGTTCATCCCCCTTCACCTAAGTAGCAAAGTCTCTACCATAGTCAGGTTCCTTACATTGTAAAAAATATATAATCATTTCTTCAACACTGTAGACCACATCTCTTTTTTATGTCTTTGCCAATCTCTTGGGCAAATAATAAGAAAGGCGTTCTTGCGTTAACCTCCCCGCCGCTCTCGATAGGGGCAGGCAGACAGCGGTGCGGGCGCCAACTACAACAAATAGAGAGGCTGCCATTGCCCCAAGGAATACCAAATGAGTGCATATTTCTGACAGCTCTCGAATGGTGGGTTGAATTTAAATTCGAAATTTGAAAACTGCCTTTCGAAAATCTTGGAATATTTTTGATTAAATTTATTTTTAATATTTTAACCAGATCTGACCAGAAAGGTGCAGCTTTGTACAGGTTGTTTGACTATGCCTTTGGAAGGCAAAACGGCTGGTACATTAAACAAATACTATGTGTTTTATTTCTATACATTACTCAGTAATCATTTTAGAAAAACCGAATGATGTAGAAATGAGATCCCTGAGTCAAATGTGTAGTAAAACCATTCGAGGCTGATGTAATGGATAAGATTAATAAAGGGACGCTTGGTTAAAAGATGGTTTTGGCATATAAAGCGGATGAATAAGGAGAATATCAACGTGGAAGTGAATAATAGAAGAAGTCGGCAACGACCGAGGAAGACATCGCACGATCAAGTTAATCGAATACTTACTTCATTTGGGCCATGTCAAGGGTCAATATGAATGTGTTTGAAGCAAGAAGTGTGCGCCTGGATATAGTCATGTGGCTGGTTCTCCTCTATGTCCTCGTTATTTCGTCATTTCGTTATTGCGTTATTTCGTCTTTTCGCTATTTCGTCACCTTGTCATTTCCCAATTCGTCATTTCGTAATTTCGTCATTCATAATTGGTTAATTTCGTCACTTTGCCATTTCGCCACTCCGCCATTTCGTTATTTCATAATTTCGACACTTCGCCATTTAGTTATTTCGTCATTTCGTCAGTTCGTTATTGGGTTATTTCGTAATTTCTTCATTTTGTCATTCATAATTTGGTCATTTCTCCTCTTTGCCATTTGGCCATTTCGCCATTCATTTCATTATATCGTCATTTCGTTCATTTAGCCATTTCGTTATTTCATCATTTCGTTACTTTACCATTTCGCTAATCCGCCATTTCTTTATTTCGTTATTTTGTTAGTTTGTTATTTTATTTAATTTCCAAAAATAAAAAAATACCATTATTAAATAATATTATACTCGTCAGTGGGTGACACCGACATGATAAATTAGGCACATTAAGTACAGACCTAGTCACTATAAATAGCAAAGTGGAAAACATGATTTCTTGGAAAACCTTACCTACCGCCAAAGTTTTTACTGTCTGTTAAATAATTCACGCCTCAAATACAAAGTGTTCTAAGTGTGTTTGCACCCACAGAAAGCAAATCGGATTTGCTGACGGCTAGAACACACCTATGGTAAGCCGTCACTCTAAATATGTTAAAAATTCATCAACAACCAACCATACACATTCGTGAAAGATCCACTTTTGCTTGTAAGATAAATATTGAAGCGATCAATACTGAAACGAGCTAAAATCATAATTACTTATTTCTGATCATTTTCACGATCTCAAAAATATATATTTACAGAGAATTTTGACAACCACTCAAGTCAAAGTACAGCCACCTAACGTACATACATAAATGTATCAATATCCGAGGGAAAATCAATTTGAAGTAATTTTACTAAAAAAATTTCGGAGTTATTGTTTTATCACTAATTACAAATGAACAAATTATGAAATCCCAATAAAGAAATACTAATATGACGTATGACATCCTCCGAGGTCGAGGGGTAAGGTTCGCGACTGGCAATCTGCGGTTCGCGGGTTCAAATACCGACGCTCGTTAAGGCTCCACATCCCCAATTTCTACCGATTTATAACTTTTTTTTTAACTCTAAGTTTTATATTCGAAAAAAAATAAGTTACTTTTGAAGAAAATATTAATACATTTTTAATGCCAAAACGTTAATTATATGAAATTCCCTCGATGGAAAAAATCGAAAAATAAGCTACAAAAATTATTAAAAACACGTTTTGTTCTGTTATTTAATATATGCCCAAGGGAATGTTATTGGACCAATTTTGTTTATAATTTACGTTAACCATCTGTTTAAATTATCACTTAATAGTAAACTTATATTCTTTGCTGAGGACACTGCAATAATGGAACGAAATCACCAATGCAGCCAATCAAGACATGAATGAAGGTTATAAAAAATTGGTTCGATGGCAATTTATTATCACAAAACACAGAAATAAACATATTGTATTCCTTTCAATCTACAAGAAGATGTGCCAAATAACCTAATTAACATAACAATTCATTCTGCAAATGACGGTACATGTAATACAGACTGCGCGAAACTAAATCATAAATCTAATATAAAATATCTTGGAATAAAAATGTTAAATGGAAAGACCATATCAATCTCACTGTTGAAAGAATAAGAAAACTTACCTATATTTTCTATAATTATGCATTAATTCAGTCCATATTGCAGTATGGGATTATTGGGTGGGGAGGTGCTTTTAAGGCTTCCTTACAGCCCATAATTACAATTCAAAGAATGATTATAAAAATCATTCTTAGGAAACCATACGATTTCCCGACTTTAGAGATATTTCGGGAATTTAATGTACAACCTATCACAAAATTGTATAAGAGAATCGCCTTATATCAAATTGCTTAGAACGACCACGGCTCAGCACCACTATTTGTATTTAGGTGTGAGATGGTATATAATATTGTCGTCCAAAAATAAGATTAGTGTAACCGAAACTTTGAATTATGAACAATTCAAAAAGTTAATTAAGTCCCTAAAATTGGATTATGATATATTGTACCCTTAATTTTCTTACGCTTACTTAATCTGTAAAAAGATATATTATTTTAATTGTCATGTGTTAATATTATGTTTGTATTTATTTCATAAGTTTTTAATACTCAACTTATGGAGTAGTAGAATAATTACGAAAAAATATATATAAGTCTGCATATTGTTATCATTTTTAATGTTAAATAATTTACTTGTGATAAATAAAAAATAAAAATAAATAGTCGATTAATTTTTGTTCTATTTCAAACGTGTCGTGTTTTATTAAATATTTTCACCATTTTCGTTTAAGGCGATGCACTATGTCGTGTAATATTTTGAATCGAGCCGTTATCAATAACGACCCCTAACGTAGATGGCGATAAGGTTTGAATTCCCGTTTAACACCATCCACCTGTTTTGATTTATGCAAGAAAAAAACATGGCCAAAAAGTGCCTTTATTTTATTTTGTGGATGTTCAGGCATAATTTTTTTTTTTTTCGATCATTTTATAAATAACTTAATTTGCCACATTATACAATAAAATCATAAACGAAAATGGGTTAAGTAGGAGATTTTGAACTTTAAAACAGTTTTCATAGGCCTTATACATAATTTTTTCTGGGCTTATAAAAAGACGTATCTAAAAAATACTCGATTATTTCAAAGGCCAAGATGTATTCTATTCGCAGTATTTAATTAAAGCATTTGAAACATTTCTAGGAGACCAAATTTTCAAACTAAAAATACATGATTTTGCATTACTACGTAGTGCATCGCCTTAATTATTATTGTTTTTTTTTTTAATATTAGCGCATTATATTACATTACTCCCTTTCAAACCGTCTTTGAACGCTTACTACGGAGCCTTGATATATTGTGTTATTTCACGATTGAGGTAGGCGACACGTTACGATATACGCATCATGTCTTGGTCTATTTCAGCATATCGCTTGCCATACACTACCAATTGCGAGCTATATACTGAAATAGGCCAAGCCACGAAAATATAGCGCGCTTATAGCGTGATCTGTCACAGGCTTAAATCATTTAAAATAATATGTATGTGACACTTCCAGAGTACTCTCAGTATGAAACGTAGTGAGTATTGAAACGTTTCTTGAAATGAATACCCAGTTCTACACAACTTCTCAATGACAAACGTCCAGAAATATGATGTTTCGGTATCAAAATTTAAGTACTTCAAAACTGTGTTTGACTGCGGGAATGGAACTTTTTTTTTTACACTAACCCCACACAGAAGGCCCTGAGGAAAATAATTTCCCTCGGGGCCCATCATATTTGGGGATGCTGTGTGAAGGTTTTTTTTTTAAGGAAAGAAATCAGGGAACTTCTGGGATGGTAAAATGTATGAGGGTTGGATAGGAATCTGAGTATCAGTGCAGTGGCGTCTCGTGATTTTTGGGTTACTAGAGTGCTTATATCACAAAAAATTGCATTAATGATGTTATTGTAGCTGAAAACGATTTTTTTTTCTTTGAGAAAAATCGATTTTTTTATGAAGTTTTTCAGGGAATCCGGATAAACTGAAATTTCCTGAAAACATCAACAAAAAAATAATTTTTCGAAAAAAAAATTGTTTTCAGCTACAACAACATTAAAAATGCCATTTTTTATAATATTAGCACTCTAGTACACCAAAACTCACGAGTCACCACTGGTTCAGTGTATACAGGAGTGAAGGATGTCTGAATATATTCCTTCCACTGTGGCGCAATGCGATGGGTCGAGGAACCAGTTGGAGAGGTCGAAGGGACTCCCCAAACCAGCATCTCTCGATCTGGCACGCCACGCAGCTGGTGGGGAGGTGCATTCTTAACACACCTCACAAACCCGCCTCTCAAACATATTTGGGAGGCTAGTTGTATTTGACATCTTGACATCTTAACAAGAAGAGCTGATCGGAATAAGGACTAACGAATAACTGAAGGAGCAGAGCAGCAAGCTTCAGAAAGAAATTATGTAACACCTCAGAAGAGAAATTATGACGTTTTTGAACATGATAATAATAATAATAATATTGGACACTTTGTATAGCGCCGCTTTTGTGATATATCACCTTAGGGGCGCTTTGCACTATACTTACGTCGCCACACGGTTATTGGTAATAATTTCGGCAAGTTTTCCACGGGGCGAAAAAGTTTGGGAACCTCTAAACAGATTTTTTTATAATATATTGGAAATTTTGTATAGCGCCGCTTGTGAGATATCACCTCAGGGGCGCTATACAGTTGATGCAGGTATTACAAAAAATATAAATATTACATAAATAGAGTGAAGTTGTTAAAGTTAAGTAATGTGAAGTTTTTTGAAGTTTGTTGAAGTTAAGTAAAGTGAAAAACAGGAACAGGTGACACGAAGATAGAAGATGGAGACTCTGCAGCAAGAATCCTAGGTGGTAAAGAAACTGGACCAGCTGCTGCAGCGAGAGAGTCCACTGCGTCCACCAACACTGCCAGCACGAGGTTCGTCCAGGTATGTGTCTGCTGCTAATAAAGCGCTGACACAATATCCTCACATAGATAACAGACCTTGGCAGCACCGCTGTGACGTTCGATGAAGATTGAAGATGGAGACTCTGCAGCAAGAATCCTAGGTGGTGAAGAAACTGGACCAGCTGCTGCAGCGAGAGAGTCAACCGCGTCTACCAACAGTGCCAGCACGAGGTTCGTCATCCGTCTAGGTATGTGTCTGCTGCTAATAAAGCGCTGACACAATATCCTCACATAGATAACAGACCTTGGCAGCACCGCTGTGACGTTCGATGAAGATTGAAGATGGAGACTCTGCAGCAAGAATCCTAGGTGGTGAAGAAACTGGACCAGCTGCTGCAGCGAGAGAGTCAACCGCGTCCACCAACAGTGCCAGCACGAGGTTCGTCATCCGTCTAGGTATGTGTCTGCTGCTAATAAAGGGCTGACACATAATATTCCTCTTTCGACACACAAACTTGTACCGAAAAGGGAATAAGCCGTTACCCATTGTCATTAGCGAACTCGTTCGTACTGATTAAGTAAGTCTGTACCTAACGTTGAAATTTGATGAATTGTTCAAATCCTATGAAACAAACCATCCTAAAGCATCTCAGATATTAAGGGATTAAATTGTCTAGTACTGAACTCTACAACAAAATTCCATTCTCATTCAAAACACATAACAAAATTTTAAAATTTATATCTCAAATAAAAAAAACTGTATACAAAACATATAACAGAAATAGATAATATACTGACACCAAATACAGACTGAAACTGAAACCACTCAACTGTACAGCAAAAAAACCATAAAAAATTATATTTTTTTCATAAAAAACACTAATTAAAAATTAATTTATTATATCCATACTACTAAATAATAATATGTAAATGAAATCCTCAGCACTGATATGATAATATAGCAAAATACTTATTATTATATATATCATTACTTCGTAGTGCTTCTTAGTGAGGGATCAACTGTCCGAGGGATCACCTGTCCGAGGGATCAACTGTCCGAGGGATCAACTGTCTGAGGGATCAACTGTCCGAGGGATCACCTGTCCGAGGGATCAACTGTCCGAGGGATCAACTGTCCGAGGGATCAACTGTCCGAGGGATCAACTGTCCGGGGATCTAACGTCATGGAATCATAGTCTTAGTTCTAAGTCACTATTGATAACTCTAACACTATTTAATAATTAATTTATTATATCCATACTACTAAATAATAATATGTAAATGAAATCCTCAGCACTGATAACATAATATAGCAAAACACTTATTATTATAAATATTATACTTCGTAGTGCTTGGCCTGAATTGTGTTTATAAAAAATTATGTCATAAGTCAATTGTACACACCTTTACTATTTAATGATTAGAATATCAATTTATTACTTAATAAGAGTTGAAAATAACGATTAATAATAGTTGAAAATAACGAACTAAGCTCCTTTTGCAAGAAGCGCTTCAAATGCTTGATGCTTCTGAAATTCACACCTACACTAGAAAGAGCTCGCTAAAACATAAGTGTGTTCCGTATCTTATTTTATTAAATATTCTATTTATTGTTTTATTTTTATTAAGTAATAATCTTCGTTTATATAAAATACGGGTGGGTCGATCGTTGGTTTCTAAACAATAAAAAATCTTATAATTTTTTTTTTTTAAATTTTTACTACCGTTGAAAAGAATGTGAACTTACTAGAGTACCCCGTTTTAATTGTACATGGTTAGTTGTGTGAATTTTGAAAGTTTTTTTAGTAAGGTTTTTAGGTGAGGTTAAAATATAACAAGAGGTAAATTATAAAGCGAAATAATAGAAGAAAATATAACATTATAAAAGAAAAATATAAAGTGGAAAAATATACAGAAGAAAAACATAACATTATACAAGAAAAATATATAGTGGAAAAACATACAGAGGAAAAACATAACATTATACAAGAAAAATAAATTGTGGAAAAACATAACATCTTTATTATTTTGCAACATTTTATTTATATTCTTCATTCCCGTGTCCTTAATCCATATTTTGGTACTTCTTTTGAAGTCGGTTATTTTTTAACGGTTTTTATTGCAGGAGGGAGGATATTAAATAGTTTTATAGATTGCAAATATCTTTGTCCAAAAGTCGTTTTAGTTGTAATGTAATGTAATGTAAACGTATGTTATAATTTATAATGAGAATCTTGTTAATCGATTCGAGTTTGTGTTATATAAATTACACTGATCGAATAATCCTAGGAAGTGTGATTTACACCGTCACCAATTAAGATTACCTTCGACTTTGAGGACACAGGCAAAAAAATTAAATTTGAAATGAGAAATAATTTCAATAAGGAAAAATTAAATCAAATTTGAAATAATCCTTTAGGGGATCAACTGTCCGAGAGATCAACTGTCTGAGGGATAAACTTTCCGAGGGATCAACTGTCTGAGAGATCAACTTTCCGGGGGTCTACCGTCATGGAATCATAGTCTTAGTTGTAAGTCACTATTGATAACTCTTAGCTTTAATAATATATTAGTTCTTAATAAATTCTTTAATAAATCTACTCCCTGTTGAAATTGTACAACGTCTAATTATAAAAATAATATTGAAAAAACCAAGAGATTATCCAACACACCTAATTTTTGAAGAATTTAAAGTATTTAAATTTAATGATCTTGTTCAAAAAAACATAATAAATCAAATAATAAAAGAAAAAAAAATCACAGCTTTTTAACTGAAAGTCGTACTCGTCAAAAATATATATTTCCAACACAAAAATGTAACACCACTTTTGCTCAACATCATTACGTATAACTAGGAAAAAAAATACTTCAACAGCCTACCCGAAAATATCAGAACAATAGAAAACGATAAACACCTACTAAAAGTAATTAAAGAGAAGTTCAATGTAAATATACCAAAATTATGAAACTATCTTTGTAATTAATTATATATTTTAATATTCATAATTACAAACACTAAATATTCTTAATCTTGATGCTCACCACCCTTCTAGACACAAGCGCCAGCTTCTATAGAAGAGGAACATTAAAAAATCAAAAGCAGTGAAAACTAATTGTACTAATTGTATGAATTATATTTGTTAACATTATTGATTATATTGTGTAAATTGATTAATTTAATAAATATATATAAAGAAAAAGTTTTAAGTTATAGATTGAAAAAATTAAAGCGCCATTCAGGTAATTTTCCCACATAAACGGCGCTATATAAATAATCCAATCATTATTATTATTGAACACGGCTTCTGGAGCAAATCTGTCTTTGATAACAAATTAAAATGGTAACTGATATGATACTTTGGAGTCGATTGATTATTTCCTTTGAAATGAGATTTTCTTTGATTTGCATTTGAAATAAATTAAATTTAAGTACCTACCGTATTAAATTAATGATTAATGATATTGAATATCCCTTCAGAATCAGTAATAAAATTTTGTACACGTGTAATTACACCTACTTAAATTAAACATAGTCGAGAAACAGGTCCAACTCGCGCACATATGTACACGGCTGACAATTGTCACAAGAGAACGGGTTGCTTCTACGATTTGTTCTTGAGTTCAACAGCTCAGCAGTGGAACGATTTGCCCGTCTCTGTGTTTCCTCCCTCCTACAACACGGGTCTTTTCAAGACCCATTTATTTATTGGACAATATGTACAGCGCTGCTTTTTTGAGATATCACCCCAGGAGCGCTTTACAGTTGATGCAGATATTACAAAAATATAAATATTACAAAAATAAAGTTAAGTTAAGTAAAATGGAGAACAGGAACAAGTGACACGAAGATAGAAGATGGAGACACTGCAGCAAGAATCCTAGGTGGTGAAGAAACTGGACCAGCTGCTGCAGCGAAAGAGTTCACCGCGTCCACCAACAGTGCCAACACGAGGTTCGTCATCCGTCCAGGTATGTGTCTGCTGCTAATAAAGCGCTGACACCTCGCATAGATAAGAGACCCTGGCAGCACCGCTGTGACGTTCGGCGAGTCCATCATTCATCTCCATGTAATCTTGTTTCCGGTGATTGGTGAAGTGGTGCATTCTGCCCGCAATATAAAGCGACGGTCGGGTTAATAAATTACCCTGGGCTTAGCGAAACACTGGATAGGGCCTTCAGAGTTCCCGAGAATTCCGTTGAAAACATCTGGGATGCATTTACCGACCCCATGTTCTCTCCATCCTCTCCCCAAAAAGGTCCTACGCACATCACACCCAAAGATGACACATGCCTGAGGGAAATTATTTTCCTAGGTGCCTCCTGTGTGAAAATAATGCAAAAAAGGCATTGGAATTACGTAAAGAAACATTTTTTGATGTGTAACTTCTTTTGGCGCGCCTAAAGCACTAAGCACTGGCGGCTCGTGACTTTTGGTTGTACTAGAGTGCTAATATTACAAAATGGCATTATTGATGTTGTAGCTATGTATATATTTTCTTGAATCTCTATTATCTCCAAAGAGTATAAAACAAAGCCGCTTTCCGTGTCTGTCTGTTTGTGCGCTTAGTTGTTCTAAACTACGCAAAGCATTTTGATAAACTTTTCACTATTATTTTGAGATTTTTTCCTGGGTTCGAATCCTGGCGTGCGCAAGTAAATTTTATTTGAATATTTTTTGTTATTTCACAAATTACTAATTAAAAATAATATGTCGTATATTTGCGGCACGTTCCAGTGTGAAAGATACTCTCAGTATCGCCTTGGTTTAAGACCATAATTCAGAATTGTTGCTTGAAATGGCTTTAACCGTGTTTGGTGACCAGATCTGAATAGCCAGGTACTTCCCAACCTTCCTCCTCCCCATCTCCTTCCCCTCCTCACTACATTCAGCCTCACAAAATTTCCCGATTGAGGATGCCATAGTCTCACTGGCTCCAGACGGTTGGAAGCAGTTTGGACTCTATTGCGGTTTTACATAAAAAAATATTATCTAGTAACCTACAATTTCGACATTTTTAACCATTCTAGGAGAACATGGCACGACAAAGTAATTCAAATACGTGATTCAAGTATATCTAGAGTAAGAGACGATGCATGAATGTGAATGAACCAAGGAATGTGGTTAGTTCGTTAGTTCGTTCCGTGAAGAACTTCTTAATTAGTAAGTAACTACTATTATGTATAAATAAGTTAGTATGTATGTTTGTTTCTCTCAAAGTACCACCCCTGTGAAGTAAGACAATGCCGAGATATGTATAGGGTGTTGCGAAATTACCGCCCTATTCGCAAATTAATCAGTAAATTGTAGACAATTTGTTTACTTGGCGTGGAAATAATCACACCCTATGTTGCGCGGGTGGTTTCAACACTTATCTGTGTTGACATTGGAATGAAATATACTAGATAAGCCTTTCACTTCAATTAGTTATGTCAATTTATTAATTTAATATGGTGTATTTGAATTGGAACCCTAACTAACTAAAGCTGGGTCGATCGATCATTTTACAAGATCCGGGTCACTCACTGCTCATTGGCGAGGTGATCAGGTCGAGGGTACCAGCTCTTTGATTGAGTTGTTTTACACATGGGAAAAATGCTATAAAGAAGATAGGAGAGATCGATTGCCGCCGCCTCAATTTGAAAGTAGCCGTCGTACCCGAGACCCGATTACCCATTCTTTGATCGGGTACTTTCGTTTGGCGTAGGTAGGTAGTAGACAAAAAATAGCGTCTTTTAGATCTCAGGTATCTACAATCTATATATGTCGCGAGTACGAGATTCTTGATGCTCCGTCTATAAAATTAACTCATCTATGGTCGGGAAACGGGTGAATCGAATCTTTTTTGAAAAAGTAACCCGATCGCCGGGTTACATTGATCGGGTAGTTCACGATGGACCCAGCACTATAATTATAATGATCGGGTAGTTCACAATGAACTCAGCACTATAATTACAATGATCGCGTAGTTCACGATGGGCCCAGCACTATAATTATAATGATCGGGTAGTTTGCGATAGACCCAGCACTATAATTACAATGATCGGGTAGTTAACGATGGACCCAGCACTATAATTACAATGATCGGGTAGTTTACGATGGTCCCAGCACTATAATTACAATGATCGGGTAGTTCACGATAGATCCAGCACTATAATCTCAATGATCGGGTAGTTCACGATAGACCCAGCACTACAATCTCAATGATCGGGTAGTTCACGATAGACCCAGCACTATAATCTCAATGATCGGGTAGTTCACGATGGAACCAGCACTATAATTACAATGATCGGGTAGTTCATGATGGACCCAGCACAATAATTACAATGACCGGGTGGTTCACGATGGACCCAGCACTATAATTAATTGCAGTTTAACACGGATTACATAATCGGTGGTATAATTTTTTTTAATTTAAGAAAAATTCTACATTTAATGAATAGTTCGTGCATTCGTTAGTTCCTGCTTTGGCTGCCTGAAAAGTTATCACTGTCAAGAACTTTAAACTTAATGACTGAAAATATTTATAATATTTTTCTACTTTATCAAAATCTGGGTTTATTTCGACCAGTGAAGTGTTATCAGAATATTCAGGTTAAATTTAAAAACATGAAATTGCATACCAATTTGATAGAGAACATATAAAATGTATTGGTATAGAAATAGAAGAAAATCTTAGGTGGGACGTTCACACATATAATAATTTATTTCAAAATAATATTAAAAAATAATTATGCCCTTTGCCCTCAACTCTAAATATGCTTCAACAAAACAAGAAACTAACCAGAAAGACATTTTAATAAAACCAAATTTAAAACGGTTTTTTGACTAAGTAACTACAAATACTTCTCCTATAAGCTCTATAATTCGTTTATTGAAAACGGATAATTTTTAATCCTGTCTTAAACGAATCAAAGAATTTATTTAATTTATTAAAAAAAACGTCAGAGGATCTGAAACGAAGAGGATTAAAATCAAACCTAGTCCGCCTAGAAACCCCTAGTAAGGCCTCCGTGGTCAGGGGGTAAGGCTCTGGACTAGAGCTTTCAATTTAGAGGTCGCGGGATAAAATGCCAGCGTGCGCGAGTATATTTTATTTGATTATTTGTGTTATTTCACAAATTACTCATTCAAAACGTTCCAGATTGGGAGGTACTCTCAGTATCGCCCTGGTGTAAGACCACCATTCACCACCGTATTTGGTGGCCAGACATGAAGATTCAGGAACGTCCCACCTTCTTCTATGCCATCACCTTCCCCTTCCTTCTGCCTCACAATGTACCCCAATTCGGGATGCCATAGATGCCATGAGCAGTTGGAAAAAAAAATTATTATCTTATGGTGTTTAGAAATTAAATTTGATTCAAAATTAGCTGTACCCCTCTACGCGTGGCTGTGGATCAGTCTGTCGGTACAAATTAAGTAACTTAACCATTGAGGTCACATTCTTTTCAACATAGGTAAAATAAAAATTAAATAATAAAAAATAATAAAAAAATAATAAAAAAATTAGTCATAACCAGCGCCCTTGAGGTGATTTTTCACAAAAACGGCGCTCTAAAAATTATCCAATTATTATTATTATTTTTATTATTTTAATAGACCCGATATAGTTTTACATGAAAAAATAACTTATATCATTGATGTCGCTATTCCAAATTCCTGTAATATTCACAAATCTGTGTGAAAAAATAAGAAAATACACAGATTTAGGAGATAAAAAGAATTTGGCATTCTCAGACTATAAAAATATTACCATTTGTTATTTCGGTACTGTCATTATACCTAGCTCTATCATTCAAAATTTAGGCGTATTAGATCTGTCAAACAATTTATATATAAAAATGCAAAAATCAGTCATTTTAAATACATGTAGGATTACGAAAGATTTTTTAAATATTTATATTGAGAGATCAGTAGGATTTATAGGTCCAATTAGAAGTTCTACTGAGCCGAACCCTCTTATATATATCTGGAGTCGGTGAATTATTTTCCCATTTGATCTCTGGTGATTTGACGTGTTGTTCTTGTATTTTTTAGTATTTATTATGCTTATGTAATGCACTTGCACAGTGTAGATTGAGTAGATGATTATTTGTGGAAAAGTGTGTGGAAGGGTTTAGTTTTACCTGTGGGGAAGGTTTAACCCGGCCGCCTACAAAATCAATCTCGTCAAGCTGTACCTACTTTTAGCTGATACCATCTAATTTTGTATGAGCCTTTGGTAAATACTTTATTTAGTTCAAGTCTGTTTTTGTTTCATCTTATGGTGTTATTCTTGTGTCGCCAATACCAATCTAGTATATCCTAATCCATTCACATTGTTAATGGTATACTTATAAAGGTACGTTCACACTTCGCGTACTTAATATAAAGCTATGAGAACACTGCGAACATAGGGGAGGGCGCATTATAAAGCCAGGTTCACACTTCGTTAGATAAGAATACGGCTGTCAAATAATGTAAGAGCTTCCTGTTATTCTGGTAGGATTTTGGAATACAAAATAAAAAACAATGTATTATCGTTTTTGTTTAATGATTTTTTATTAAAATTATATTTCTATGGACAATTTTTTAAAGCATTGCGCTTCGTGATGAAATTAAACATTGAAAAAAATGTTCTACTAATATCGTAGGTTGGTTATCAGAGAATCAATCGAAGAGTTGCGTTGCTTGAAATTACTTTAGCCGTGTTTTGTGATCATATCTGAATAGCCAGATTCTTCCCACTTCCTCTTCCCTATTATCTTCCCCTCCCCACTACTTTTAGCTTCACAACATACCATAATTGGGGATGCCATATTCGTCCTGGTTCCAGGCGGTTGTGAGCAGTTGGAACTCTTGTGCGCACAATTAGCCCCACACAGGAGGCCCTTAGGAACTATTTCATCTTTGGGGATGCTGTATGGAGGGTATTTTTAAGGTAAGGAAGGCTAGGATCAGGAGGTCATTATGTCCAGGAGTGACATATGAATCCATCTCTCCCACTGCGATGTCGGGAGAGTCGGAATGAAGACGTCAAAAAGTATCTACCTCACCCGGGCTCACGCGCTGTCACGTAGTTTGTGGGCAAATGCTTCCGCCGTCAAGACCTGAAAAAACCTCACCTCATGAACCCGGGCACCCCTGCTAAGTCACCAAGCGTAGCGAACCACTGAGGGGTTACCTATGGCAGAGGTGTTGGTTATCCAATAATAACCCGTACCCGCCTCCCAAATTGTAAACTATTATTAGGTTTACAGAAGCCATTTTATGACAACTAACCATTTCCCTTAAGGCGATGCCATACGTAGTAATGCAAAATCATGTGTTTTTGGTTTGAAAATTTGGTCGCCTAGAAATGTTTCAGATGCTTTAATTAAATACTGCGCGTAGAATACATCTTGGCCATTAAAATAATCGAGTATTTTTTAGATAAGTCTTTTTATTAGCTCAGAAAAAAAAATCTATAAGGACTATTAAAACTGCTTTAAAGTTAAAAATCTCCTACTTACGAACCCATTTTTCGGTTATGATTTTATTGTATAATGTGGCAAATTAAGTTATTTATAAAATTAAATATTTATGCCTGAACAATGAACATCCACAAAATAAAATAAAGGCACTTTTGGGCCATGTTTTTTTCTTGCATAAATCAAAACAGGCGGATGGTGTTAAGCGGGAATTTAAACCATATCGCCATCTACGTAAGGGTTGTTATTGATAGCGGCTCAATGTAAAATATTACACGACGTAGTGCATCGCCTTAAGAGATAGGGTAGGCAGAGAAGATAAACCACCATATGACTCTCTCTTGACATATTCATTCACTTTCATGCATCGTCTCATGTGTACGTCTTACCATTTCTTGGCTGTAGTATTTTTTCTACCTTTCACTTCCACATCATACATTCTCCTGGCACTCCAGTTTTCGTTCATCTCTTCCACGTGTCCAAAACAGTTAAGAGTTCTTTGTCTTCATCGCAATATTTTCATTAGTTGTGCAACTTGCGATTTTTCCGGATCACCACATTTGTAAAACAGTCAAGCATGGTTTTACCACATATATACCACAAAGATCTCGCATCTAGAGCCTTCAGTCTATTTCATCAGTTAAATTCAATAATGTCAGAGGCGCACCCAAAGTTGCCCGCCCCCCAAATATATGGACGTTTTTCTAAGAAGAAGAAGAAGTGCAGCACTTTATGCTTGCAGCGGTTTTTAATTACTGGCACACGGAGAAAATTTACTGACATAAAATATTGTTGAGGCGAAGCTTATTGCCAAATCACTATTTTGATTAATCTTTATAACGAATTGGTGTACATTATGAATACAAAAAAATATCCTTTAGATAAATTGAATGTTTTCCTATTGCGTCGCTTGAGTAGAATACAAATAAATATATAAATTACTAAATAAAAAATATAAATGCAAACTACTAAAAAAAAAAATTTCAATAGAAATGTATGAACGCATAAAGGAAACAACTTTAAAAAAATACAGTATTACAGCTCAGATTATCTGTGACAGTTTCACTTGATTAACTTTTTTGCTGTGTTATAAAATTATATATAAAATTAATAAAAACCAGTTTTTTGCTTGAATTCGAATGTTTCTATACTCCGTTTGTCAAACGATTTTCATGTCTATTTTCTACAATATAAGGTATACCAAGAATATACACATTTTTGGCTTGTAGCTTCCTCTTAATGTATTAAAAACTCTTCTAATTATTTGTATTTCCTTTTAAAACGGGACTGCAAGCCTTTAACAAATGAATTTAGAGGTTTACTAATAAACTATCAGTTTAGCAAGATTGTGTTATGGCAATGTCGGAACACATATTCTTATCAGTAAAAACACAGATGCATGAATACGTGTTCAATACATTACGAATGTACCAAAAGTTTATTGGTAAACGGCATGCTATTCCGTTTTTAACAAGATTTTAATACATCAGCAGTACTCAGTTTTCTCCATGCACTGTGCATTGTACGAGTTATTGCGTAATGCGTGAGCAATCTTTTTTTCACACAATTATTATTGCACTTAGCGGCAGGAAAATTGCAGGGGATATAACTCCAATCGAAAATTGGAACCGAAAAAAGACACGGTAATCTGTGGTCTGAAACGTCACCAAATCAGCTATCCAATGAAGAAATGAGAGTCACAAACTGCCAAATCTCTACAACAAAAAGCGCGCTTCAAGCTTTAGATGTCAAACGAAACCACCACAGATATCCACTCAGCCAGTACTCAACTGTCAGTTTTATTTATTGGATAGCTGACTTGGTGACGTTTCAGACCACAGAGATTACCGTGTCTATTTTTTGGTTCCAATTTTCGATCGGAATGATACCCCCTGTCATAAATAAACCACTCACTAGATCTATATCTTCGGGCTTTTTGTATGAAAAAAATTGGTCCTAAAAAAGCATAGATATACCAATATATAGATAGTTTAATTCGGAGCTTACTTATTATATTATACATACACCAATGAAAAAGAAAAACCGAAAAAAGATTAATGAAATAATTTTTTTGGTAATATAGCAGTTGGGACTATTGCAGTATTAAAAATATATATAGGTCCCAAAATAATGTATCCTAACTTTTTGAAATTGACTTGTTCACGCGTACCTCAGAACATCTGTAAAACCTTTGTTTGATGTTTATGACTTAAATTAAAAACGGCGCTAAACAAATCATCTAAATATTATTCATTAAATAAATTAAAACATTTATTATGAATAGCATATTTGCATTAATTTAACTCCCCCCCCCCCAAAGATTACATCCTGGGTGCGCCACTGGTTAAAATATACGTCAGGGTTAGTATCAGCACTCCATTATGGACTTTTTTTACTAGTGACTACTACGTTTACTCCTCCAAGGGATTTTCAATATCGTTATCAGACTTCATGTCTTGTGTTTGGCTTTTATACCTTGTTTGGTTTTGAAATGAGAATATGCTTAGTTCCTACCGGGATGTCATTTATCCAGTTCCTACCTATCCCTAACCATCACCTTTCTGGAGAAGTATTTTAAATTTGGAACGATGGCAAGAAAATTTTCAAAATTCGAGTGAAATTATTTTTGTTTTAAGTATATTTTATTTAGTTATAAAATTTAACATGTTTTAACTTGTTATATATATTGTACATCTATTCTAAAACTAACTAAAAATATGTAATAACCTACGTACTAATATTTGTACTTCACAATATTGAGGCATGTTGAAGAAAAACTTCAAGACTTTTGGTTTCCTTAAGATTGAGAGGGAGTTCATAGAACATTTTGAAACCTTTATAAAAAAAATAATTTTGTGTAGCCGTTAAATACGTCTTAGGAAGCCTAAAATCGTTACAGTTTCTTGTAGGATAGCCATAGCTGTACGAGTACTATTAATACTAACACTCTTTAACATATAATCTAGTAAAATTTTATTTTTTAACTTGTATTTAAATACTAGGGTATTATAAACCAAACGTTGCCACGCGCTTAGAATATTGGCGTTGCATTGTTTTTATCCTAGTATATCTGCTGCACCACAAAATAGACCTCATACCTTTGTTCAGAATTATTTCCATTCTTTTAACTTGCGTTTTATTGCTCAAATGATGAAGGTTTGGGACTACCTTGGAAGAAAGCAGTTTGTGTTTTTTCGTGTACATAATCTTTGAAAAGAAAGAAGTTAACTATTCTGAAAGTGCATAATATCATTAAAGTACTCATTCGTTTAGCTGTGGCGATAATAACCTCACGGTATCGCGGAGGAACTCACTATATTGTGATTGTGTTGTGTGCTACTTCGCAGAGCTACAGTGCTAAGTGATTGGTATTCCTGTTTTCCTTCTTTCCATACCTTCAATCCTACACATACACTCAATTCCAGCAAACACCATTTCGATTCGATTCGTTTAAAATATTTACAGTCCACTTTCATGTTTATCTGATGCTATAATTCGTAAGCCATTTCGGATGCAACAAACGAGTACCTACTAGAATGTTTCATAAAGTTTTAATAAATGTAAAAACACCGTTGCCCTCTAGACAATCTTGAGAAAAAATTACTACGATTAAATATTCTATAATATATATGTGGCAAGGCTTGATTAATGTCTTAATATTAATAAAACTTCAGCAAGTTGGGTAGTTTATAGTATTTAAGCACTACTGTGGGAGTAATTTTAAGCACGAAAAACACCGCTGAATAACCTACAAGTAAGTAGATGATATTCATATTTTTACTGAAGGTTAAAAATACCGTACAAGTTTACCAACTGCCTGGACCGAGAGTCTAAGCTACGACATCACCAGTTTGTATTATGTTTCGGAACTAAAATAAGTGGGGAGAGGAATCAATAATAATATTCAAACATAGAAAACATAAACGAAGCAATTCAAAACAAATGACTATAATATCTTTGATACAAGTCATTTGTAAGATTTAATAATTATGCAGAGGTAGCTTCATACTTTAAAATTGATTCGCTGAGTGTACGGAGGCATCATAAGGATGCACTATTCCTGTATAAAGTAGTTAACAATAATATTCAATGCCCAGAGTTGCTAAACAAGATTCTATTCAATGTACCTGCGCGTTCAACACGCTCTTGTGTCCTGTTCAGGGTTGATCAAAGCAAAACGAACTCTAAGCAGAATTCATGCTTGAACAGACTATGCAATAATTATAATAGCGTATTATCCAAGGTTGATATTTTCAGTTGCGAACTTACCATATACAAGAGATATTTTAAGAGAATATTTCTCTGATGGTTTGTGAATAATGTTTATGTCTCTATTTTTTATATATCTATTATGATTTAATTCATATCTACAACCTCTCTCCATGGCAATAAATGTATTGTTGCTTATATTTTTCATTAAATCTTTTGTTTTGTATAAATTTTTTAATTCATATTCCTTTCTCACAAATTAATACTTATTTCGTATTATGTCTCAGTAGAGGTAAAGTCACAAGGAGGAAATACATAATTGGTTTTATTTTATGTTTCGGTTCGGATAAAAACAAAAGGTACAAAATATTTTCATAACTCAAATATAATACATTATTATTGAATGCATTTACATTATGTCTGTATTTCTCATTTGAACGGTCGGTAACTAAGTTTACATGGCGTTTGGGTCCCACCCAGGCGTAGTGTGTTCAATTCCTCGGCTGGCTAAATCCTCCATCACATCCAACACAAGCAACATTTTCCGTTTACTGTGAGGGAAGAAGGAGATTTTCAAATATTGTCAAGTTTTTCGTAACCCGAGAAAAAAAATGGTCTTTCCAATAAATTAATTTTTATATTTTTATATATAATATTACAATGGATTAACATTAATCTTTATAAATAAAAATGTAAGAATGGGTTCTTTCGGAGAATTTAAATAAAATCATCTCAATTCAACGTTCATTTTCGTGTTCTGTGAAAGTCCTATTCAAGTTCTGTTATTATATCATTATAGGCTAGTTGTTTGACAGAACTGAAATAATAACAGAACTTGAAAAAATATTTCACAGAACTTGAAAATTAACTTTAAAATTTTAAGAATTGTTAATATTCTCCGAACCAATATTCGTTTGTTCAAAATCTTAAATCTCCAAAAGTTCTTCACCGATTGCTTTGAAATGAAATAGACACAGTGGTGCATTCTAATACGCACGTGTTTTTATATATATTATATAGATGTCACCTGTGACAGGTAATTTTGAAAAACAGTTCCATCTGTTAGACAAACATGCTTTTATAAAAAAACAGTGCCATCTGTTAGCCAAACATGCTTTTATAAAAAAACAGTGCCATCTGTTAGACAAACATGCTTTTATAAAAAAACAGTGCCATCTGTTAGACAAACATGCTTTTATAAAAAAACAGTGCCATCTGTTAGACAAACATGCTTTTATAAAAAAACAGTGCCATCTGTTAGACAAACATGCTTTTATAAAAAACAGTGCCATCTGTTAGACAAACATGCTTTTATAAAAAAACAGTGCCATCTGTTAGCCAAACATGCTTTTATAAAAAAACAGTGCCATCTGTTAGACAAACATGCTTTTATAAAAAAACAGTGCCATCTGTTAGACAAACATGCTTTTATAAAAAAACAGTGCCATCTGTTAGACAAACATGCTTTTATAAAAAACAGTGCCATCTGTTAGACAAACATGCTTTTATAAAAAAACAGTGCCATCTGTTAGCCAAACATGCTTTTATAAAAAAACAGTGCCATCTGTTAGACAAACATGCTTTTATAAAAAAACAGTGCCATCTGTTAGACAAACATGCTTTTATAAAAAAACAGTGCCATCTGTTAGACAAACATGCTTTTATAAAAAAACAGTGCCATCTAGTGAGGTGTATACCTAAATCACACAGTGGAACATACTCAGAGTAAAGCCCTGGTGAAAGACCACGATTCAGAATTGAAACGTTGGTTGAAATGGCTTTATCCGTGTTTGGTGACCAGATCTAAGTAGCCAGGTACTTCACCACCTTCTTCCCCATCTCCTTCCCCATCTCCTTCCCCTCCCCACTATCTTCAGCCTTACAACATATCCCAATTTAGGATGCCATAGTCTCAAAGGCTCAAGACGAAATCCTTTCGGTACCAAAAAATCAACCCTTAAGAACAAGGTTTTTATACTGCAATACATCATTTTTTATTAATAATTGGTTTTGACTGAGGATTGAACCTTCTACCTTGGTAGGTCCAAAATTATATTTTTTTATATCAACTTATGTAATGTCACACAATTTCAGAGATATGCGTATATTTCCGCGTGTGTATGCGAGATTACTACCAAATTGATATAATTCATTGTCATCGAGAACGAGTCTATCTGTCGAGTTTCAGCTCGATCGGAAATGGTCGGGAAATGGGTTAATTTAGACTTCCAAGATGTGCACTCATTCATTCACGAAAACAAAATAGAATATCAAATACATTAATTAAAAACATAAAAACAGAAGCAATAATAACATAAAAATAGAAATATTTATATCATAAAAATAGATGTATTAATAACATAAAAATAGAAATATTAATACCATCAAAATAGATGTATTAATAACATAAAAATTGATGTATTAATATCTAAAAAATAGATGTAATAATACCATTAAAAAGATGTATTTTTAACATAAAACAGATGTATTAATATCTATAAAATAAATGTAATAATACCATAATAATAGATGTATTAATAACATAAAGATAGATGTATTAATAACATAAAGATAGATGTAATAATACCATAAAAATAGATATATTAATAACATAAAAATCATAAAAACAGATGTAATAATAACATAAAAATAGAGGTAATAATAACATAAAAATATATATGTATTAATAACATAAAAATAATGAATTGAAAGGAATTAAAAACAGTGTATTATTTGCTCACTAAGGTTTCGAGCCTGCGTACATCTGGTCCAGAGTTTTAATCAAATTTGTAGCTCTGCTACGGAGTTCAGGCTTAAGGCCCCGTAGTAAGCGTTCAAAGATGGTTTGAAAAGGAGATGTGTAAATACGAATGTTAGAGGGAGCGCGCCAATATAAAAAAAACCGATAATAATTAGGCGAAAATTGTGAAAATATTTTATAAAACAAGACTCGTTTGAAATAGAGCAAAAATCTCTCGACAAATTCTTTAGTTGCATTTAAAGATACACTGTTAATTGTTGCCTATAACATATTAAATAACAACAAAACGTGTTTTTAATAATTTTCCGAGCTTACTTTACGATTTTTTCTATCGAGGGAATTTCGTATAGTTAACGTTTCGGCATAGTACATAAAAACTTAAAGAGTTAAAGAGAAACTTGTCATAAATCGGTAGAGTTTGGGAATGCGGGGGCTTAACTATCGTAGAAAAGAGCATTGTTTGTTTTAGAATAATTAATTAATGGTAACAACTTAGTAGAACATTACAAAATCCATCGATCTATCGCCATCGAGTTCAAACAATTCCGCTCCTGTGTACTTTTAATTAGTTGTGAAATAATTTATATTTGTTTGCAGTTCATTTTGTAGCGAACACAATTCATCTGCAAACAATCAGTACAACACAAAGCAAAAGCCCGTGAAACTTGCTTTTTGTTTACCGTTCGCCGCAACTTTGACTGCTTTTAAGGTTAATTTTGTTGACTTCGCCGCCGCGTTGGACGCCAATGTTTGTGTTATTAATAATAATTAATAATGGGCGAAATTTAAATTTTATATGGTTTATTTTATGATGTTTTGGATGCAAAGTGTTTAAGACACATGGGTTTTCGCCAATAATACTGAGCGACCGCTAAATTGAAACTATTTTTTTTAACCTTTACGTACCTGAACGTAAAAATCACACTGGGGTGACTGGGGTCCCCCATATATCACGGAGCGATCGTGTCTCTTAATTTTTTTTCCCTTTTATTTATTTATTTATTTATTTATTAAACGCCATAAAAGGCTTTTACAGTAATGTGAAACATTGGATTATAAGTACACAGTTCAGGGCTGTCAGAGACTTGACAATTAGAAATAGCATTTTTCATTAAAATAATACATCCACAAGCAGTTTTTATTGATGCTATACATATATATGTTACACATAAAGAAGAACACAACAGTCAGTATGATGCAGTACAAACAGACATTTAACATTTCACAAACATATCAATTACATTCATAACCAAGTATTTTTGCCTTGATGCAAGACGATGAGGTTTTGAAAATATCAAAAAGGTCTGTATACGTGTTGGCAGTGCGGTGAAAACGCGCCAACGGTGAATGATACAAATAGTTAGTGCTATGATTGTCATTGTGGAAAAGATGGTGGAGTCGAGTTGATTTAACAGGGACACGAAAATTTATAACACTTAACATTTGAGGGCAGTCTATGAGATTGTTCAGTAATTTAAAAAGAATAAGAATGTCATTAATAGTTCGCCGGGTAGAAAGAAGTGGTAGATTTAGACCAGACATTAATGTATTATAGCAGATATCAATTACAGTCTGTCTCAATTTGAATTGAACGTATCGAAGAAATTTTCTTTGTACTTTCTCCAAGCGGTGTAAGTTACAGGTATAAATCGGAGACCATACAGGAGATGCATATTCTAGGTGCGATCTCACAAGAGAGCAGTAGAGTAATTTAATTGACTCAATGTTTTGAAAAGTCCTTGTGTTACGCATTACAAAACCTAGAATTTGCATGGCCTTATTGGAAATTGTTTCACAGTGACGATCAAAGGTAAGTTTTCTGTCAAAAATAACACCAAGGTCTTTGATAAATGGTACTAATGCAATTTCATTATTGTTAATTGAATACGATATGGTTATTGGAGTCCGTGAACGGTAAAAACACATGTGGAAACACTTTTTTACGTTTAGGAATAATTTGTTTATTTCACACCAGCTAGCAAGTCTATCTATATTATGCTGAAGGATAAGTGCATCATTTAAACATTTTATAATCTTAAAAAGCTTTAGGTCATCTGCAAATAGAATGAATTTGACATTTTCGAAACATAAAGATAAATCATTTATAAACAATACGAAGAGAAGTGGGCCCAGATGAGAGCCTTGAGGAACTCCAGATGTTACTTTAAATTTATATGAGACTCTATTATTTAATTTTACCACCAGTTCGCGGTTACAGAGGTAACTATTCAACCATTTTAGGAATGATCCATGTATACCAAGGGCTTGCAGTTTCGCGAGAAGGATATTAATATTTACTTTATCAAAGGCTTTTGAAAAGTCAGTATATATTGAATCTACTTGTGCACGAGACGTGAAAGCTTCACAGATATAGTGTTCATACAATAGAAGATTGGTTGTGGTAGACCGACCGGTCACAAAACCATGCTGTTCTGGAGTAATAATATGCCTAAACTTAACAGCAATTTTATCTAAGACAATACTTTCAAACATTTTCGGGGTGGTAGACAGTATGCAAATTGGTCTATAATTTAAAACACAATTTTTATCACCTGATTTAAATACAGGTGTCAAGTGATTAAGTTTCCAAGGATCAGGATATATTCCAGTTTGAAGTGACAGATTGAATATGTGTTGAAGTGGAGCTGCTATAAACTGAGCGCATTCCTTTATGAATACCGGTGGAATTTTGTCAGAACCTGACCCCTTCTTACAATCTAGAGATCTGATCTTTGTATTAAAATCATCCAGAGAAATGTGGCATGTTGATATGTCAGTTACATTGGTGTATTTAAATTCAGGTATAGTTACATTATCATTTTTCTGTTCATAAACACTTGAGAAATGATCAGCAAAGAGGTCAACTATTTCTTGATCACTGTCAGCATGTTTTCGCCCTGAATACATTGATCGAGGACAGCCGTTGTTGTCTTTAAGAGAATTCACATAATTCCAAAAATGTTTTGGATTTGACTTGATAGTCTGCTCTACATCTGTAATATAATCTGAATAGCATTTTTTAGATAGACTTTTACATTTATTTCGTAAAACAGAAAAAAATTTATAGCAGTCAGTGGAGTTATCGGATTTAAAGTTAATGTGGGCAATTTTTTTACATTGAATGAGTTTTTTTAGTTCAGTACTAACCCATTTTGGGTAACAGTCGTTACGTTTTACAATAGAAGTTGGTATGCAATTTTCAATAGTATCATAAAGGTTTGAGTTGAACACATTTGTTGCTTCTTCTACGTTTGTAGACATAAAAATGCGGGACCAATTGAGCGAAGAAAGATATAACCGCACTTGATTATAATCGGCTTTCTTGTAGTTTAGTTCGTGAACGGGAGGTTGGGGACTAAGGAGTTCAATGGGTGCCAAATAAATGGTCGCTTGTAAAGGGGGATGATGAGAGTCAATGGATACTATTGATTCACGCGATTCGCTGACATTACTATTATTTATGTTTGATATGACAAGGTCAAGAATTCTGTCATTTATATTTTTAACATGATTTAATTGTTTAAGGTTGAGAAAGTTGATGATATCAATGATTAATTGGGCTTTAGCAGAAATGGGATTTGAAGACTCGGTGGGTTGTACCCAGTTTACATTTGGGAGATTAAAATCCCCAAAAATTATTAATTTTGCTTCAGGATATTTCAATTTCAAAGATTCAATTTCATCACAATGTTTACAATACACATCAGCACTAACTTGGGGGGGGATATACACACACACAATTATTATTTTTGTTGCTTTGAGTTTCACTAATATAGCTATTTGTTCAATGTTTTTATTTTTTAGTTTTAATAGTTTTGAATGGAACATCTTTCTGATCGATATTAAAACCCCGCCGCCAATAATATTTTCACGATCCAGCCGGTAAACATCGTAGTTGGTGAAGCCTAATTCAGGGGAAGATATATTTTCATGAAGCCAGGTTTCTGTTAGGCAGTACACATCGTTATTTATCGTTGGAATATTACACCTTAGGGTGTTGAGCTTGGTACGCAAACCTCTAACATTTTGGTAGTAAAATGTTAGTTTCGTGGGGAGTTTTTTGTATTTACAATAACAGGTTTATTGTTCTTATATTTGATTGTGAGACCTATTTCACCGTCTCGGGTTCTTTGGTCTAGGGTTAATCGTAAATTGGCGAGATAGTTTCTTTGGGCTGGAGTTTGGTCGGAATAAATTTTAATGCCAGGGTACTCTGTTATGCTATTTTTTTTTCGCAAAATATCAATGGCTTGGGTGGGATTGTCAAGCATCACTTTTAGAGGTCAGGGTTTGTCCGTTTTTTTTATCCCCAGACGAAAGGTTGTGATGTTGGCCTTGGTGATGGTTGAGTTTATGGCCATTAGTGTATTTGATATTTTTGTCGTGTCATCTGTAATTTTGTCAATTTGAGAGCAGGCCAAGCTTTCAGGAAAGTTGAAAATAATAATGTTTTTCGAACGTTTTTTCCTCTCCTCGAGCTCGTCAGCAGCTTCGCACATTGTTAAATTTGGTAAATATGAAGATTCATGTTGTGAGGTTGATTCTATCAATTTTGAGGAGACCATGTGTTCATATGACTTAACCTGTCCCTCGAGGATTCCAACTTTGACACCAACATCCAGCATGGTGCCAGAGAGGTTGGAAAGTTTGTTGAGTAATTTAGTCATCTGATCTTTAGTTAGTTTAAGTGCCGGATCAGTAATATTACTATATAAAGCACTAATTTCCTCCTTAGCCTTGTTGATATATGATAGTGCATCAGTGGTACTCATCTTGCAATTGGATTTTGTATATTAATAATTTATATAAGATGCAGTGACAACCCTGTTCATGCGTTGTCTATGGCGAGAAGTGGGTGGGCGTTTCACTTGTACTCTTCGAAACTTTGATTGTATTAGTATTCTTCCTTCTAATCGGCTTTGTATGTGTGTGTCTAATGGAATCCAGTGACAGTTGAAATTTTAATTAATAATAAAGAATTACCGGTTAGGCAGCTGCAACTGTTGGTACACAATGTTAATTTTTGATTATGGTAAAGTACTCGTGGGTGAAAAACACTACTTTCTAGTTACACTCATATATTTATTTATTTATTTATTCAAACGCCATAAAATGGCTTTTACAAGAAATCAAATTAAAAGCGTACAGTGGAAAACAGAATAATAATAGCAATAAATTAAAGAACAATTAATGTGTACACAAAAACACTATTGCAAGTGATGCAGTTATTAATATAAGTGCAGTAAGACAATGCATAATTCAAAAGAAATATATACCAGTGTAACAATAGTTGATTTAATTTTTACTAGGCTTGTATAAGACCTGTCATAAGTCTAAATATGAGGTGTCTATGATAATAGTCAGTAGTGAGTTTATTGTTACTCTCAAAATTAATTGTCCTTGGAATAGCTGAGTAGGCATCGCAACTTGGCATTAAAAATTCAGGGCTGTCAGCGATTCAATGATACTTATGGATAAGAAATAATATTTTTAATAAAATAATACATATATTATGTTAGCTAACACTATAAGATATCTGAAGTAAATAGTTTAGATGTAGTAAAACATGATATAGGAGCCATGCAGAAGAATGTTATCTTTCCTGACTTTGATTATTGTGTTTGAGGTATGTTATTATAGCCTTCTTATAACTATATTCCGTGCAGTTGAGCACATCTACTACTTCCGAGAAAACATTGCCAACTGCATGCAATCTAGGTATAAGCGAATATCTAAATGACTCAGTCTTGATATTTTTGTTGCAATTAAAAATAATTTTGGATTGACTAGTTCTTATAGGTATATGGAAGGTAATTAGACTTAATAAATCAGGGCTGTCTACAATACCATTAACAATTTTATATATTAAAATTAAATATTACTTACTTACTAAGCAATCAATCACTAAGAACTTCCAAAACGGTAATGGAGATAGTACCTACTAAATCGAATGTAGGTAACTCTACCAGTCTAATCGATTTTTGTCGGTCTTTACGGAATAATATCTGTTACTTACCGATCGATTTGTACTTGACGAATGAACTGCAATTTTAACGAGGTAAAAATAATCAAACGATGGTGTTTATTTATCAATCGCAACTCGCGACCAGAGTTCAGTTGAACACAGCACGTACACAAATGCACATTTGATGACATAAATGGTCGAGCTGTCCACTTCTACTAAACTCGACTTCGCGGGTTCGTACTCCGACGTAGGCAAGTAATTAAAAAAAAATTACAATGATTTTTTTCATATTAAATTCATATCAAATAATATATTAAATATGTATTAATGTATAAATATATGTATAAATAAAAAAATACTCAAAAAACATAAACTAACCGACACAGACCAAATATTTAAAAGATGTGACATACTTGATATACGCCAATTATATTTTAAAACTCTACTAAACTACATTTTCGACCAAAAAAACAATCCCCAACAAACACAAAATATCACTAATAGACCAGTCAGAAAAGCGTATAAAAAAAACATAAAAACTCCGACGGTAAACACTACCTTTGGACAAAGACACCATAAATATCACGCTATTAAAGCATTCAACAGTCTTCCACTTGAAACAAAAATTGAGGAAAATAAAAATAAATTCAAACACAAAATAAAAAAATGGATTAAAGAACAAAAAAGACAATATTTCCAAAATTCTATAACATAAGAGAATAAAACATATACACGCAACACAAAAAATGTATAAGGCAAGCGGCACGCACAAGCACATAGATCATTGTAAGTGCCGATTTCCATTCCCTTCTAATGTTTTTATTTTGGTGTGAGAATTGGATTTTGATTTCTAATCTTTATTTTTGGTGTAAATTTATCTTTATTTTAATGTTGTTTTTTGTTTTTGTTTAAATGTATAAATTCGTATATTTTAAAATGGGGGCCTCAGCACGGGTGAACAACCCAGTGAGGTCAACATTGCTGAATTGAAATGTGAAGTACTGTAGAGTAATGTATCAATAAATAAATAAATAAATATAGTTCTAGCGCAGACTCGTCAAAAATCACGGAATAATAATAAGTGTGGGAATCGCGAAGCTGAAAGTGTTTATAAAATATTTGCCTCAGAAATTTAACCTTCTAAATGAACACACTTAGTAAACTTGAAAATTCAAGAAATCTATCAAAAATTTACACAAAAGAAATACAAATTTCTAAAAAATGTTATCAATTCATTAAAATAAAATATTTTTCTGATCATAGTTAGGTACCTATCGCTTGTCTGAATGCACACAACAGTTCGAATTAAAAAATATATAAAGCAATTTGAATTCATTGAACCAGAATTAGTATACATATTTGAACGACAACCGAAATTAGTATACATATCTGAATAATAGTTCTGGAGTGACAAATACATTCAGTATTACTCTGCTAAAATACTGGACTAATCTAGAAACGAAACGTTGAAATGGCTGTAGCCATGTTTGGTGACCAGAATTGAATAGCTCGGTTCTTTCCATCTTCCTCTACCCCATCTTCTTCCCCTTCATACTTCCTTCAGACTCACAACGTACCCTAATTGGGGATGCCATAGATTCTACGTTATTCAATATAAAATATATCAAGAATTTTATGATTCATCAAATTTTGTATCGATACCAATATAACAAACCATTATTGGCTTTAAATATGAATTCACAGCACTGACACGTGTAATGATAGGAGAACGATACTCCCACCAAAACACATCACCTAACGACTTCTATCGATTTCCCAATTTGTCAAAACAATTTTTAATTCAAATAACAACAACAACAAATTGGCGAAAGAGCGACAGAGGTAAATTTTTCTACTGTAATGTTTACATCAATATAACCCCGGTTAGCTTTGCTAAAAGGTTCATCTGTGCAGTCGGAGGTGACGCTACTGTAGATACATAATTCAAAACAAATAAAAATATTTGAGATTTTCATGTCGGTATTTTATGGCTACATCAAAACTAAACGCAGAAAACCACAAAGGGCGCTTGCAACACAAAAACACGAACTTCACCACAATCTACACATCTGCCTTGCTGGTAGACAATGCAATGCTGTCCGAAAGGTTGGCTAAAGAAGGAGAAAGCGCATAATTACCCAAAAATTAACCACTAAATTAATAATTTGTTCTTCTTTAGTTCTGCGCAGATAATTTTACACATCAAAAAAATACTGAATAATCCGAGTAGAAAATAATCAAAATTACTATTTTCAGATGTCTTTGCGTTAGTCTGTTAATCCGGCGTAAAATCCAGGCGATCTAATAGTCCAACATAGTAACATAGATAGTGTCCTGGATAAACATATCTAATTTTTATTTATATGGAATACCTTGGCTTTCTAAAAATCTCATGAATATTCAGGAACAACTTCTTTTGAAGGTTATTCCAATCAATATAATATATCATTGAAGACGAAGATAATACTAATGATTCTCAAATAAAAATGTATTAGATCTCTCACAGAAAATATATACATATAAAAATGCAAAAATCAGTAATTTTAAATATTTATAGGATTACGAAAGATTTTTTTAATATTTATTTTAAGGAATCAGTAGGATTTATAGGTCCAGTTAGGAGTTCTACCGAGCCGAACCCTCTGATATGAAAATATCTGGAGTCGGTGAATTATTTTCCCATTTGATCTCTGGTGAATTGACGTGTTGTTCTTGTATTGTTTTGTATTTATTATGCTTATATAATACACTTGCATAATGTGGATTAACTAGATGATCATTTGTGGAAAAGTGTGCGGAAGGGTTTAGTTTTTCCTGGGGGGAAGATTTAACCCGGACATAAAGTCGGAAAAAAATGTGGATATGTTTATCCACATGTTTATCTAACTGATAGTCCAATATTTAATTTATTCCGTTAACCTCTGATAAAACTGTTTCCTCCCTTCCCCCTCCCTTCCTACCCATCCTGTAATCAGTCTACATCCTTTCTCGTTCTAGCACTAATAAGGTGTTTGCTCTTTTATTTCTATCTCTTTCACTCGTGTCTGTTATTTTATTTCTATCTCCTTCACTCATTGTTTTATTTTCTTCTATATATATATATATATATATATATATATATATATATGTGTCTGTATGAAAATAACTTTAGTTGATATAATAAACCCTGACGAAACTTGAGCTAAGCGAAACCTAGTTGGCTGTTAATATTAATTCATAATAAAAGTGGTGTTTTACAAAGTGTATATTTTTATTTAATATGTTATCTTTTAGGTCAGCCTAGTTAATTATTTAAAATAGTTAACACCTCTTAAATATTATAATTATATAATTATATTAATTATAATTATAGACAGAAAACCCGTTTCTATATTGACAAATGCAACACCAACTCCAATCAAAACGAATATGTAACAGAACCTGCAATTGGTACAGAAAAAACCTTTGCAAATATAGACATACATGCAGACATATTCACTGCTAGTTGCTATCGTTACAGAAGTACATAGAATCAAATTTTAGGTATGAATAGCACAAGATCATAATGATTAAATTAATTGTATTTTTGTTATTTGTTTTTGGGGTGTTATGCCGTGTTGCGCTAACTTCTTCTTTAGCCAACGTTTCGGACAGCATTGCAGTGTCCATCATCAGGGCAGATGTGTTATTTTGATAAATAAACACGGCATAACACCCCAAAAACAAATAACAAAAATACTTTTGGCCGTGAAAATCTTAAATCATATTTAAATTAATTGTATCTTATTTTATCTTTAAATTGCTAATACATTATTTATTTAATTTCACTTGCGCGGCAACATTCCCTCATCCCTTTCCTCCCCCATCCGCTACAACGCCAAAACTTGTCTCCCACTCTATCCGTCCTGTATTCTTATAAACACATATATTCTTGTAAAATGCATTATATAGGTGTATCACATTTGTTCTACTTCGGGTTTGAAATTTGTTACTTAGTCTAATATTACCAAATCAACCATCTGTGAACATTTATAATTGGTCTACATTCACTTCTTTTCCATCCTCCTTTTTATTTTATTTATTTGTTTGTGTTCCTTAAAACAAATAAATAAAATAAATAATGTAATTACATACCCTTTATTATTTCGAATTAAGTTCATGCACTAAAGCAAAATTTTAATTAGTCACTGCGCTAAAGCACACTCTTTTGAATGACTTCAAAACTAAAACCAGTCTAAAAGATTTCAATAAGGACCACATGGTGCTTAAAGATTTATCCCATAGATGGCGGTAACGTTTTGATGATTTTATTAATATTTTTATTAACTGTTTTTTGAATACCTCCAACCATTGACTATTTACAACCCTACAGCAGACAAAATAAAATTATATTGAACTCTACACATGGAGAATTATAAGCGTAATTATACTATAAAATTTTTACAATTACTCGTACTTATTTTTAAAAATATATATATAGGATTTTCCAATAACAGGTGTTATTTTAATATTCAATCGTAAAAAGATCAATGGTTTCGTTGCATGTGTGGGTACGTACCGCCGTCTTGTTGAAAGTAAACGTTGTCCAGATCAATACCATACAATTCCAGCCATAAAAAATCATTAATCATCTCTCGATAGCGCAATCCATTTACCGTAACTGTTGCTCCAGCCTCATTTTCGAAAAAGTAAGGTCCAATGACTCCACTAGAACATAAACCGCACCAAACAGTCACACGTTGAGGATAGAGAGGCTTTTCAACAAAAACTCATGGGTTTTCCGAGTCCCAGATGAGACAATTTTGCTTGTTGACGAAGCCACCGAGGTGAAAATGGGCCTCATCACTCGAGATGATTTGCATTTGATTCACTCAAGTGAATTTTAATAATTTCAATGCGTTGTTGAAGCGTGTATTGTTCCATTTTTATTAATGGCGTAGTTTCTACTTGTCAAATGTCAAAAAATAACAGCTTCAAAAGTAACATCTACCAAAATAGCGGGCTATTCAAAATAACACCTCTTATTGGAAATCCCTGTATATATACATTTATAATATCATTATTACCTAAGTCTCCTCAACTCACCAATTGCCTCACTTTTTTCGTCTCTATTAGTGCATGGTTATTTATAAAGATTTTAAAATACATCTATTTGAATATTGAACAAATCTTGCAAGTGGAAATTAACCCACTTTCCCACATCCGATCGAGCTGAAACTCGGCAGATAAACTCGTTGTCGATGACAACGCATTATATCATCTTTTGGTGGCAATCGCGCTCACACACGCGGACATACACTAAGTTGGTCTATGAAACAAATGTGTGTCCTACCCAATCGGGATTCAGCTCAGTTGCTAGCGTGATTGACTCCAATCCCTGGGGAGGAAGGTTCAATCCTCGGTCAAACTAAAAAAAAGTTGTACATATAAATACATCTATCTATACAGGGTGTATCGGCAAGTACCCGACAAACTTTAACCAGCTATTCCTCATCACATTTGGAGTAAAAAATGTTATGGCGCTTTGCTGTCCGGTAACATTTTTTTTCCATTAAAAACAAAATAAATAAAAAATCCACACTCCGTCGCTGTCATTTGCATTGTTTCTCGTGTTCAACAGCTGTTATTGGCAAGTGTGTCAAAAAGTGTCCTCGCTCTTTCGTACACACTAAATAATAATAGTTAAAAATGAGACGAATGGTGCCGTGCCATTTCGTTGTGATTGTAAAAGCGCGCCAACGTAGGTACGTACGTACATTATTCAACGAAACTCGAACAAAATATTTCCAGATGGGTTTTCAAACTTTGACAAAGGATAAAACATTGGTGACATGTGGTGAAAATATGAATAGTAGATTTTTTATTTAAAAAAATGTTACCGCACAGCAAAGTGCCCATAACATTTTTTACTCCAAATGTGCTAAGGAATAGCTGCTTAAAGTTTGTCGGGTACGTGCCGATACACCCTGTATAAATAAAAGTGTCAATGTTCCTTTGTTCGAAATTAACCGATTGCTTTTAAATTTTAACCCAACGTTGTATCCGAATATGCGTGTGTTTTTATATAACTATATTATAAAGACGGAACCTGCGACAGGTAAAAACACAGTTTTTTAAAACATCGCCATCTGTTGGACGTAAATGCATATTGCGCTATTGTTTTTTCTATCTGCACAGACGAACTAAGCCACAGCAACGCTTGCCGGGGTATAGCTAGTCTATTAATAAAAATAGATGTTTTATATTAAAAAATCGGGGCAATATTGAACGTATTTTCTACAATGTGAATATTGTATCTGTATGTGTGTATAAGTAAATAAATATATACGCGTGTGTGTGCGTGTGTCTACATAATAATTATGTGCTTGAATTCAAGAGGCTCTAGATTCTGTGCACATTCACCACAGAACATAGAAATATCTAGATACGCACATTATATTAAAAAATCCGTTGTATAGAGTGTTAAGGGACGTACTTGACTTACTTTAACCAGTGATTCCTGATAATATTTGGAGTAAAAAAAGCAAAATACTTTTTGATATTTTGTGATTTTTTTTTTTTTAAGTTAAAAAAAAAAAAAAAAAAAATCAACATGTTGTCACTCAGTCGACTAACCACTCAACCAACACTGGCTGCTCAATTCCTACTGATTTTCTATTTTTTTGTTGGAAAAATGTTTTTCTCCCAATAATGTCAGGAATCACTGGTAAGGAAGATCCTTAACACATTAGTGCATTGTTTTTTTCTGTAATTGACGCTGTGAACCTACATTTTTTAGTCAACTTTTATTGACAAAAGTTTTCAATAAAAGGAATATTATGGCAATAAAATCATGTTACTAACATATAATTTGAAAAAATATATAGACGGCCTCCATAGTCGAGGAATAATGCTATCAACTAGCAAGCTGGAAGTAGCAGGCTCAAATCCCGGCGTGCGCAAGTAAATTTTATTTGAGTAATTATTATTTGTATTATCGCGCAATTTACAAATTTAAAATAATCTATAATACTCGTATACAGTATATCTATACATTAAAGGAGTGGAAGATACTCTCAGTATCGCCCTGGTATAAGTCCACCATTCAGGAATGAGGTGGGCGACACATTACGCTTTACGCACCATGAAAATATAGCGTTGTCTGTAACAGGCTTGAAACGTTGCTTGAAATTGCTTAGGACATGTTTGGTGACCAGATCTGAATAGCCAGGTTCTTCTCCGGTCCTCTTTCCCATCTTCTTCCCCTCCTCAACACCTTCAGCCTCACAACATGCCCCAATTGGGGGTGCCATAGTCTCACTCGCTCCAGACGGTTGGGAGCAGTTGGGACCTTTGTGCGATATTTACATGAAAAATCAACCGGTAGAAACGAAGTACTTATTTTGATTATTGAAGTAGGTAATCTAAGTCCATAATGATATATAGGTAGGAACTTTTATAACTGTTGTGATATTTAGAGACCAAATTTCAAAAAATCTATATTTCTCAACCATCATCTTCCTCGTCTCCTTCCAATGCCAATTTCGTTCACCACAGAACATAGGTTCCATTCAATTGAGATTCTCATGCGGTAATCACAAAATTAAAATTAAACAATTTTCTTCATAATTAAAGATTTCCTTTCTAGTGTTTCCGAAGTTCTGTGTATTCGAAGTGAAGTTCCATATTCAAACGCTCCCAACGGCTAGTTCGGACCAATCAGAGGCCAGCATTTCGTTGCACCTGTTCACAAATAAACCAATCAAAAATACGGTCCGAATGTAACTGACCCGTTTGCAGTAGGGAACGTTCGCAGAGTGACCAGCCACTTTGCGTCGGACAACCGACAGGTAAATAACCCTAAAATAACCGCAGACATTTTGAAACAATTATTTTTTTACCGTTTTGTTTACGGGTAAAGTCAATACATATTTAAAGATGGACACAAATTCAGTATATCATCAGTATAATGTGAAAATGTTGCTTGTGCTTTAATGAAGGACTTTGTAGCATCTTTACTTTTATTACCCTCTAGAAATAGCAAGTGCGTCCCATTGTTGAAATTGGCAGCCACCTTTGGTCTGGAGCCCCAAAACAAACCCTTGACTCGGTGCAGAAACGGGCGCTCCGTTTGATAGATTCGCCTATCAACAAACGGGTTGCAATTTTTAGAGCACATTCGTCAGGACGATATGTAGTCCTCGTTCTACCGGTATTTCAATGAAAGATGCTCCGAAGAACTAGAATTATTTATTCATTTGGCACCGGTGCATAGTTGGGAAACACGCCGAATGCGCGCCCAACATATATACGCGCACAAGGTTGACATTTGTCACATGAGAACGGGTCGCTTCTACGATTCGTTCTTGAGTTGAACAGCTCGGCTGTAGAATGAGTTTCCGGCCTCTGTGTTTCCTAACTCCTACAACATTACTTAAAGACCCGTATTCACTACTTCCACTCCTCAAAAAGACACTACCGCACAGCATCCCCAAAGATGACATAACAATTAGTGGAGTGTGTGGAGTTAATGTAAACCACCATCCCTATTCACTCTTATAGCTGTTAAAATCTAACCAGTAGAGGAATTAAATACACGTTGTCTGGCTGGGTATTAATCGGACTTATACCATAGGGAAACGAATATACGTTAATAAAGACACAAACGTTTAAGTGCTAATTTTTTTAAATCAAACGGTGTTCAGAAATTAGTGCTATTTTTCTAAATAGATGATTTTACATCAAATACTAAAAAAAAAATTTTTAACGCTTTGCAAGGAAGATAATTACATGAAATAGCAATGTTTTTGTGATTTTGAAAATAGCCATTTGAATTACGTTAAATCTACAATTAAAAAGCTAAACTTCTTTTCTAAAAATGGATAAAATGTAAAAAATTTAATAAAATAAGTATTTGAAGCACCAGTGATATTTTAATAAGGGGTATAAATTATTTTCATCCGTCATTTCAGGGTTGAATTCCCGTTCAATTTTATAAGGAAGCGTTAAAAAGTCGAGTAGGAAATTATAACATCGTCTACATCAGAACTACCTACTGTAAGTTTGAAGAAAAAACCAACACACAAAATATTTTTATTAATTCTCTATGGTATTTGTTCTTCTCTAATATAAAATACATGGGGACTAGTGCATGTTTATTTGGAAATCTCTTAACGACAACTGGGAAGATGCTTTTGTAATGTTATTATTTTATAATCAACTTCACAACAGTCAGACGATGCACATGTTAAATAAAATATGGGTTTTTTCAAGTTTGTTTTCGCATTAGCTTCACGCAACACGCCCTGAGGAAAATGTTTTGCCTCATTGCCTATGTCTTCTTTGGGATGCTGTGTGGAGGGTATTTTTAAGGCCCTGCATACCAAATTTCTGCCGAAAAAGTTTCTAGTTAACTATTTGAGTTTTTCATTTCCAAAAAATATTTTATTTTAAAAATAATACTTATACATTTTTTATGCCGAAACGTTAATTATATTAAATTCCCTCAATAGAAAAAAATCGCATAGAAGGCTCCCAAAATTATTAAAAAAACTTATTTTCTGTTATTTAATATGTTATGGGCATGAAATAATTCACAGTGTATCTTTAAATGCAACTAAAGCATTTGTCGATAGTTTTTTGCTCTATTTCAAACGAGTCTTGTTTTATTAAATATTTTCACCATTTTTGCTTAATTATTATATTTTTTTAATATTAGCGCGCTCCCTCTAACATTCGTATTTACATATCTCCCTTTCAAAACATCTTTGAACGCTTACTACGGGGCCTCAACTCAAACTAAGAACTCGATAACAGTTATAACCTATTTTGTGTAAATAGTTGTTTCTTGTAGTAATTGTTGAAACCAAGTGTAATTTCCATAATCTGTGCCTAAAAGTGCGGCGGTTAGGTTAGGTTCGGTTCCATAATCTGTGCCTAAAAGTGCGACGGTTAGGTTAGGTTAGTTACCATAATATGTGCCTAAAAGTGCTGCAGTTAGGTTAGGTTCGGTTCCATAATCTGTGCCTTAAAGTGCGCCGGTTAGGTTAGGTTAGGTTCCATAAACTGTGCCTAAAAGTGCGGCGCACAGTGGGCTGAAAATCGCCTTTCATAGACATAGAGACTTGAATTTTCAAGGGTATTTTTTTTGGCTAGAAATGGATTCTGCTGATCATTACTATGCTATAAAATTTCGTACGAAGCAATTGCGTGTACAAATGAAGGAGTTATCATTTTTTTAAGAAAAATTTGTATGGCACTGACATTAAAAATGAGGCTATTTCTGGAATCATAACGTTGGCCATTATATCCTTACACACAGATATACTACCATTTATTTGTATTTTTTTGACATACTTCGTATTGTGGCGCAACATGCCATTTTTTTTTTTAAATCCTCAAAGTTGAAAAAAACACTTTTGAATGTTGATGATACATTTTAATGCTTTAAAAATTATTTAAAACACGTTTTGTTCTGTGATTTAATATGTTATAGGCATAAAAAAATCCATAGTGTATCTTTAAATGCAACTAAAGCATTTGTTGAGAAATTTTTACTCTATTTCAAACGAGTCGTATTTTGTTAAAGATTTTAACCATTTTCGCTCAGTTATTATCGTATTTTTTTTTAATATTAGCGCGCTCCCTCTAACATTCGTATTTACACATCTCCCTTTCAAACCATCTCCGAACGTTTACTACGGGGCCTTAATTAAATAAATTAAATTCTGCGAAGGTATCTGTGGGTCGGTTTATCCAAGAGTGACAGACGTTTGAATACATTTCTGCGTCAAAAACGTAGCGAACCACTTGGGGTGACATATAGCAGAGGTGTTAGTTATCCAATAAATGGTTCCCGGTATGGTGGTACCAATACCCGCCTCACAAGTTACGTGAAGTCAGTTCAAGCGGCCCAACTGTCTGAAGCCAGATGATCTAGGAAAACCCCAATACGTATGTAATGGAATTGATTTTTATTTAATTTGTTTAATGGAATTAATTTTGAAGGTAAACATTAATTAAAATTTAATCATTGAAGAAAATATTATTAACACATATTAAAAATTTGAAACAACGATAAACGGAAAATAAAAAGGAAACGGTCGCAACTGGTGATCGAACCCAGGACCCAGGACATCTGTCTTACCTGGACAACACTTTAACCACTGAGACCTGATATTTTTCCATCAATTTTATAAATCTCACATTTCAATTTAAGAATTGTCAATATCATCCTGAATTTCGTCGGGAGCCAGTGAGATTATGTCATCTCCAATCTGGGTATATTGTGTGGCTGAAGGTAGTGGGTAGGGGAGGGAGATGGGGAAAAGGAAGGTGAGGATGTATCTGACACTTCACAGATCTGGTCACCAAACAAGGTAAAAGCCATACGTTATTTTGATTTTTTATTAAAATTCATCATAAACCCTTACGAATAAAATTTTTAAAAAATTGCATGTTTGTTGATTTCTTCATCTTCATTTTTGTTGATTTTTCGATCTACGTGTTTGTTGATTTCTTCATATTTATATTTATTGATTTCTTTATTTTCATGTTTGTTGACAATATTTGTTGATGTCCTCATCTTCGTGTTTATTGATTTTCTCATCTTCGTGTATGTTGACCATATTTGTTGATTTTCTCATCTTCATGTTCGTTGATTTCTTCATCTTCATGTTTTTTTTTATTTCTGCAGCTTCATTTTTGCTGACCATATTTGGTGATTTCTTCACCTCCATGATTATTGATTTCTTTATCTTCTATTTTTTTTATTTATTCATCTTTATGTTAATTGACCTTATCCTTATGATATCCTTATCTTCATGTTTGTTGACTGTATGTTGAGTTGGTACTACTTACTTACTTTCAAGCAAAGTTTCCATTCTGAATGATGGACTCTCAACAGGGCGATACTGAAAGCATATGCTACTCTGGAACGTGCCGCAAATATACTATTTACTAATATCAATTAATAAGGAGTTGGGTACACAGTTTTAAGGTAGTTTTTAGTTTAAAAAGTTGAATTGTTTGAATGGGGTAACAAATATTCTTCCATGGAAAAATATTTTAATGGGAAAATAAACATTAGCATTTCGAAAAAAGTTACTTCTACCATCATGTAAGAATCACCTCCCGAAGTTGGTACACGGGGACATCCTGTATAGAGATTAGCTACCACCCGACTTGACCCGTGTTTCAACACAATTCAAAATGTACCAACAGTTTGGCTCTGAGAGTATCAGATCTGCCACTCCGTAGATATAATATATTTATATAATATTACACAATATTGCATGTTTTTCTTTTGGAATTCGAAAGATGGCCGCCATAAATCTATCCGTCCCAACAAGGAACCGCCATTTTTTGAAAAATATCTGCCGACATGTCACTGTCCTTTGTTATCTTTTGAGCCTGCGAAAGGTTTTGAAGGCGGAAGAGGAAAATATAACATGCGAGCAGGAGATGACCCAACGAACAAAGGTTCCTACGATCATATCCATAGAATACAGGGGAAAAGAAAGACGAGAAAAATCTAGTCGAAAACAATTCTGTGGTCATTTTAAATACACCTATTTGAATTGCACTCTTGTTTTCGGGAATAAATGCATGTTTAATTATTGAAGACAATATTAGCGATTTGTAAACGAAAATCTGAAACAGAAAAATCAGAAAAGGATACGGTCACATCTAGGACTCGAACCCAGGACCCTTGTTTTGCCGGGACACCGCTCTAAAACTGAGCTAATGGGACCCTATCCCCCTCGGTCTCTTTTAACTGTATCATACTTCGAATAAGATACAGTTAAAAGTGATACAGTTCGATATTCGTACAGTTTAATATTGTCTTCAATAATTAAATATTACAATTTGAGGTTTTACTCAATAAAGTTATTCCGAAAAATAAATAAATGCATGATTGAATGCAAATCTTTGAAGCGGAAATTAACCCTCTAACTGACATCCTATCGAGGTGAAACGCAGACAAGTACGTATTTCTCTGAAATTAGATGACAATACAGAAGTTAATAAATACGAAGAAAAATTACTTTTGAAAATTTACTAAGAATATCTTCAAATTATTGACAATTGCGGTTAAAACGTGGATTGCAAGCCTTACGAACGAATTTCCTGATAAAGTTTGCACGTTATAATGCACGCCTTGATAATGTATCATGACGAAATGCGATAATATTCGTATAGGTACTATTTCATTTTTGATTTCTGGCAAGGTTTACAATCTTGCAACACTGGAACGACCCGTCGCCCCCAAAAACTATTGCGGCAGATTTTGGAATTTTTTTGCCGATTTGAACGCCCGTCAGCTGAAGACGCATTTTTCCTTCCCGTGTTCGCCTTCTGATAATATTGTCGCGTGTATCTTGTTTTAAATAAAAGTTTTGAACGTTTGTCCATTATTTATTGACTTTACCATCCGCGACCCTTTGTGACTTCTGATCTGGAGTCATTTTTCAGTTCATTTTCAACACCAAACTTCATTTCATTTGAACATGTGTGGATGTTGATTTTACGGGTTGAGTTTTTACTCCAAACACGCTCAGAATTCGCTTGTTAAAATCGTTCCGTTACGTGATGTTACATCCTACATAATCGATGTAATAAATGATACATTTTTTAAAATCGTAAACCTTTTATCTATGTGGAAATTTTGAGAAATGAAGCACCTTCTAGGGAATTTTTTTAGTACTGTGGAAGCTTCATACTACCATTATAGTACCTTTGACCCTCGAAATGCGACACCACCCCGCGCCAAGTGGTACAATAACGACTATAACAGGTCATTCTCAGGCCGAGGGTTCAAAAGATCGCAATCAGAGAACCCGCCGTGAATAGGACACGAAACAAGGTTACCGATTTTATCTGAAAGGTGACCGAATTTGTTTCTTCCACTGAAGATATAATATACCGATAGAACTGTTTGCCCGAATTAATATATGTTTTTGCTTTTTGCATCTTGAGAAAAAAAATTATACCTCACTAGGGTAAGCGAGCAACTCAGTACAATGGCAAATTAACACACTTTTGAAAATTGAACAAACAGGTTAAATGGGTTACGTTATACGGAGGAAAATGAATATTGTTAATTTATTACTAATCTCTTCAAATTATCCGGTTAAAAAGGGGATTGCAGGCCTGAAGGAATGAATTAGCAGGTTTTCTGATAAACACGCGATCCGACTCTGATGTCGGAACATGTGCACTTGCCTTGATAATATATTATGACAAAATGCTCAAATTTTCAAAATATTCAGAGTTTCATGAACCGACGATGACGTGTTCCGACATCGCGATAATTCGTAATTTACTAAAAGTTTATCAAGAAACCTGTTAGTTCATTCGTTAAGGCCTGCAATCCAGATTTTTACCGGATAACCAGTAATTTATAGAGATTCTTAATAAATTAGTAATACTCTTTTTTCTCCGTGTGGATTAGGTTTGAAGGACTTTTTTTTCATCACTTTTAAAAAGTTTGTTGAATTGCCACTGTCCTGGGTTGCTTTGGAACCCTTACAAGAGCGCCTCCGTCTGAACGGTGTGCAGAAAGGGGAACTGCAGCACCTCACGACGTTGTGAAGCGGGTCAAGGAAGGGGCTGTAGGATTAGGAAGAAAGATAGTGGACGGCCTGCGAGGTTAAGATCCTTGGCTACGAATCCTGGGTTCAAATCCTGGCGTGCGCAAGTAAATTTAATTTATTAATTTGTTGTGTTTAATAAGATTGATCGTGCATTTTCTGCATGTTCCATAGAGGTAGGTACTCAGTATCGCCCTAGTGAAATACTAACCATCACAATGGAAACTTTGCTTGAAATGGCTTTAGTCGTGGTTTGTGAAGGTACTTCCCCACCTTCCTTTTCCTCATATCCTTCCCCTCCTTACTACCGTCATCCTCAAAACATACCCCAATTGGGGATGTCGTAGTCTCACTGGCTCCAAACGGTTGGTAGCAGTTGGTAAAAAGCTCGGAACGCATACGAGCCAATTAAAAAAACTACGAGTCGAAGGAACTACCCCTTCTCATGAAGCCGACATTAAAAACTGTGAACGTGTGTTCCGCTCGTATCCCTCGAGTTTCAATGCTGATAGCATCTTCGCGCAGACTCCATTGAAATACTCGTAGAACGATTTCAGCATATCATCCCGACGGAGAGAAGCTCCTCCGATTACACCTCACTCCAGAAGATAGGTAGAAACTTATGTGGCAATTGGCCGACGTAAAAATGCCCATCTCGTGCACGACCCCACTAGGAGTCGGCCTGGATTCTCACTGCCTCGTAAACTCTGTTCTTTCATCAATAGGATAAGGCCCTCCCATAGTTGCTGTGCCCACATCATGCACAGGTGGGGCTTTAAAAGAGTCGGCGATGTGTGAATGTGCTAAAGTGCAGAGCACCGAACATGTGTTCAAAGAATGCCCGCTGCATTCATTCCCAGGCTGGATTATGAGGTCCACAGGGCCTAAGGCTCTAGACTGGCTCACTGACCTAGATGTTCCCCTCTGACTTTCATACGAAAGAACAAGAAGATGCGTTTCATTATATATCAACTGGCGAATACTGATTTCTTTCAAAACAGTATAGATCCATTGATATATTATATTTAGATGAGACATGAAGAGAAAAAATAGGTTCCGCTTTTTACCCCCAACTTTCTCACAACGCTCTAACTAAAACTACCGAATCCGGTCTAGGCGCACCGTCTATCGCTTTCTAATAGTGGAGGAAGTAGCGCCTCTAATTTTAGCTCTATATATATAGATCGCAGTTCTAGAGATTGACTGTTCAGTGGGGAGAATCATTTCGTTCGCCAGTGAAAAGTGCGTGTAAGTTTTGATGGTCATTTTGAGAGTAGAATTAATTGCGGGCTTGTTTTCACGGTGAAAACATGTGTTAGGATGTCGGGTACTTTTTGACAATCGTCTAATATAACACGTTTTTATTACTGAATTTAGTCCGATTTTATATAAAAAATTTATCTGCAGAAGTAAACAAAGAGGATGGAAGTGAAATAACTATCTTTGCATTCGTACACGGAGAGAAAACTTACTGATATTAAATACTGCTAATTTATTAAAAATGTGGACTGTTGGGAAATAAGAGCTTCATCGATGCACACACAGAGGGCAGTGCATAGAGCTTGCGTGGAAGTCCGCAAGATGGAGCCAGTGGCCAGTAGTCGCCAGGGCCAGTGGGAAGGCTCCCAGAGAAACTTACTGTTTCAGATTCCAATTAGCCAGCTTCTAGTTAGGTCGACTATCGAGTCATCATTATAATACGCGGAGTATTAATAAATCCCTGATTAATCTAAAAAAAACAATTATTTATAAACTCCTTCCAAGACGAGTTGGAGACCTGTTTGTACGAATACAACAGTGGACAAATTATTAATAAGAGTTTATTCCAGAATGTATGCAGGGGTACTGCAATGAAATACATTCCATATTTTAAAATTACAGAAAAATTAAATAATAATAAATGGATAGACACAAAAAAATGCGGAATAGAAGTGAAAAATGTGTGCAAGCAGCCGTTTGTGGAGGATATTTGAACATCTCCCGTCTATCAGAGGGGACTCCATTCAGGCAACCATGGCAGTGATGATTTTGTTACTTGATTGGCGTAGTCTGCGTCATAAGATTCCCATGTGATGGCGGAGAAGCGCTCTGAAAGAGTGCACTTGTACCTCTAGGAACATTTCCGTAGCGCTGCAGTATCTCGGTAGGCGGAATAATTGGTGATAAGCATTGTTGTAAGCGACTTATTGCTTATGCCATTGGGATGCATAAACGGTAAAAAAAGACGGAACTGAAGGCCTTTAACGAATGAATCTACAGAGTTCCCAACAAAGTATCAGTTAAAGCGAATGTTTTATGAGGATGCAGTAGCGCATTCCGTCATAATATTTATTAGGAAAAGAACACGTGTTCTCGATAAATTTTGAACGACTAATATTTTATCAGGAAATTGGCAGGCTATTTTACATCACTTTTGAAAAGGATCATTTTGTTCCGTCTATTTTTAAAATATTTAAATCTACATGGTTTTCCAATAAGAGGTGTTATTTTGAATAGCCCGTTATTTCGGTAGATGTTACTTTTAAAGCTGTCATTTTTTGACATTTGACAAGTAGAAACTACGTTATTAATAGAAATGGAACGATACACGCCTACACGTATTGATCTGAACAACGTTTACTTTCAACAAGACGGCGCTACGTGCCACACAAGCAACGAAACCATTGATCTTTTGCGATTGAATATCAAAATAACACCTCTTATTGGAAAACCTGTATTTGAATTTCACTTTTGTTTTCGGTAATGAATGAAGGCAAATCTTGGAAGCGGAAATTAACCCCCTTCAAGACATCCGATCGAGATGAAACTCGGCGGATAGACTAATTGTTTATGACAATGCATTCTATCTGCTTTTGGTGACCATCACGTGTACACACGAGGACATATACGCATTTCTCTCTGAAATCGGATGACATCACAGCAGTTAATGTAAAAAATAAATGTTGGTCCTACCCGATCTGCATTTGGCGAGGTTGGTAAAGTTGTTAACTCCAGAGTAAGAAGGTTCAATCCTCTTAACAATCATTTTTTAAGTGATAAAATATATTTTAAAATAATAAAAAAATTTATATGGTTTAAGAAGAATTATTTTAATGATTAATTTTTGTTAAATTGAAAGCGGTTGTAGGTGTTTTTTATAAGTTCCACGCGGAGAAAAATGAGTATTGCTAATTGATTAAAAATCTCTTCAAATCGTTGGGATTGCAGGCTGTTTCCTGATAAACTCTTAGTTCATTCCCAATATATCATGTGCTCATGTACCTACAATTGCTTTGATAGTATTCAATGACGAAATGCGGAAATAATAGGATTTTTATGAACACGTATTCTGACATCGTGATATTACATTTTTTATTAAAAAAAAATTATTAGGAATCCTATCAATTCATATTTTAAGAGCCTGAAATTCCGTTTTTAACCGGATCACGAATAATTGTATGATCTGGGCAGCAAACTGGGCTGCTATTGATTTATTTATTGACTCCATTTATAGAATTAAGCATGATCTATACCCACACTTTGTCGAATCCTACAAATTAGAGTATCGTTGGTAAATTAGTTTTAATGATTTGTCTTATATGTAGTGTTGTTGTAATTTCTTTTTTACTTTATGTTACTCTTACGTTTTACTAATATTGCTTTATATTTTCTCATTATAATCACAATTTTACAATTGTGTATTTTTTACCTACTTTCTAATGGATAACATCTATTTACTGTCAGTATCTCCTGTATAATACAGATATTTTCATAATTACACTGCATCATGTATCGCTTTTATGTAAAAGCCTTTTTAGGCGTGTATATAAATAAATAAATTTGAACAGATTCTTAATTAATGAGAAATATTCATTATTAGTAATTTTATTATAATGCCATATTGTATTATTGATTGGCATAAGGCAAAGTAAGTTGTTCTAAGCAGTGGCGGCTCGTGATTTTTGGGTGTACTAGAGTGCTAATATTACAAAAAATGGTATTAGTGATATTGTAGATGAAAACAATTTTTTATTTGTCATTGATTCTAAGTAAGTCTTTATTTTTTTATATTTTTTTTTATTTTTTAATAATATAAGGTAAAGTGGGTGAAGATACCATAAGATGACAACTCGTCTATCAATCGTCCTTTCCGCCGTATGATGATGTTTCTATAATACTTTTGGCGACAAAACATTCCCATAAGGGCTGGGGATGGGGACGGTGGGGGGAATAACCACCCCATCACTTTCATTAATCACAAGGGTTGTGTCATTTCTCCATTTTTCTATTTTTCGAATTTTTCTATTAAAAAGGTATTCATTTTCTTGGCAAGATGATGGGATATGATATGAAATGTATTATGAAAGGGCATCCAACCATAAAAGAAGTACCTAAGAATATAATTGTTATTAATCGCTTTTGAGGTTGGTATTAAAAAATATATAAACCTAATAAAATATGTGGTCTTCCTCGAGGACGCTTGAGGAAGACAAAATCGTCAGCCAGACAAAAACATGAGTTTTCAAAAATATATCTTAGCAATATTATAAAATTTGGGCAGTATTATAAAATTAGAGCAATATCATAAAATTTGAGCAATATTATAAAATTAGAGCAGTATTATAAAATTAGAGCAATATCATAAAATTTAAGCAATCTTATAAAATTAGAGCAATATTATAAAATTAAAGCAATCTTATAAAATTAGAGCAATATTATAAAAATAGAGCAATATTATAAAATTAGAGCAATATTATAAAATTAGAGCAATATAATAAAATTAGAGCAATATTATAAAATTAGAGCAATATAATAAAATTAGAGCAATACTATAAAATTAGAGCAATATTAAAAAAGAGCAATATTATAAAATTAGAGCAATATTATAAAATTAGAGCAATATAATAAAATTAGAGCAATACTATAAAATTAGAGCAATATTATAAAATTAGAGCAATATTATAAAATTAGAGCAATACTATAAAGCTAGGGCAATATTATAAAATTAGATCAATATTATAAAATTAGATCAATCTTATATAATTAGAGCAATATTATAAAATTAGAGCAATATTATAAAAATAGAGCAATATTATAAAATTAGAGCAATATTACAAAATTAGAGCAATATAATAAAATTAGAGCAATACTATAAAATTAGAGCAATATTATAAAATTAGAGCAATATTATAAAATTAGAGCAATCTTATATAATTAGAGCAATATTATAAAATTAGAGCAATGTTATAAAATTAGAGCAATATTATAAAAATAGAGCAATATTATAAAAAAAATAATTAAATTGTGTGGCTGAAAATGTCTATATTCGTAATATAATATCAAATGATATGTAATTTTAATCTTTTAAAATTAAACATCTCTTTGTATTTAATTTTTAGCCATGTTTGGTGACCAGATCTGATTTTACCATCCTGTTCCTCCACATCTCTTTACCCTCCCCACTACCTCCAGCCTCACAATATACCTTAATATATGGGGATGGCATAGTCCATAGTCTCACTGGCTCTAGACGGTTGAGAGCAGTTGGGACTCTGTGCGGTACTGACATACAAAAAAGATAGATAAATATTTAAAGGCTGCATGTTCCAGACAAATAACCAAATCTTAATAAAAACTTAACACTAACATTGAAATGTTAACTAAAAAAATTGCAATAAAGTTAACTTCGTAAATAGTATAAGAGGAAAATTAGACCCCAAAACAAGGAAATTGGTCTACAACACCACTGTAGCATCCCACCTGAACCACTGAAAAAGTGTAGCATTCCATCTGAACCACTGAACAAGTGTAGCATCCCACCTGAACTACTGAACAAGTGTAGCATCCCACCTGAACCACTGAACAAGTGTAGCATTCCATCTGAACCACTGAACAAGTGTAGCATCCCACCTGAACCACTGAACAAGTGTAGCATCCCACCTGAACTACTACATACATAGCAATAAAACAAGCAAGATAAAATAAAGGAAATAATTCAGAACAGAGGTATGAGGTATATATTGTGCTTTAGCATATATACTAGGATAAAAACAATGCAACGCAAACTAAATATTCTAAGTGTGTGGCAACGATTAGTCCATAATACCCTAGTATTTATATACAAGTTAAAAAATAAAATGTTACCAGATTATATGTTAAAAAGTGTTAGTATTAATAGTACAGTCCATGGCTATCCTAAGAGAAGCCGCAATAATTTTAGGCTTCCTACGACAAATTTATCGGCAACACAAAACAATATTTATTATACAGGCTTCAAAATGTTCAATGAATTCCCTTTAAATGTTAAGGAAGCCAAAAGTCTTGCAGTGGTTTATGTCTCAGTATTGTGTCAAGTCCAAATATTAGTATGCAGGTAATGGAATATTTTTGGTTCCATGATAACTCAGCAATGACAAATCAACACACCTTTAAACTCCGATGTTAAGTCTTTGCAAGACTTTTTATGAATTGTCACTTTTTTGAGTTGTCAGGTTACCGTGTTTTTTTACTTATTCGCATTAAATATTAATTTTTCTTCTATAATTTTAAATACACCCGATTCTGTACAGTAAATTGTTACGCGAAATCAACTTCCCATTGCCCAGAGATCTGCAAGGATCTTCGACAGTACCGCGTTTGCCGCGCGAGTATGGTTTCCTTTGGTGCACTTGATTGGTGATTGGCCGGGGAGAGGTCGGTAGCTTCCGACGCTGTGAGGCTGTCGCATGTTCACTGGGTAGATGCTGTTATTGAAAGGGGAAGGGAAGAGAGAACGGGATAATTATTCTAAGGAGGTGTTGTGTTTGTAAATATATATGTAGTTTCAATGCCGCTCAACAGATGGCGTTAGAGTGTATAATGTATTACGCAGAGTCATTAATAACTAAATTGACAGCCCTGCCATCGTCGCCACTATAAAATTCCACGTTACGACTAGGAACACAAGACAAAATGTAACATTATTCTGTAATACATACACAATCAACTATTAGACACTTTCACTATCCAATAGGATGCATGATCTAAGCAACAAGTTTGGGGGTACTATTGATATACTTATTGACGCCATTTATAGAACTAAGCGTAATCTATATTAGCACTTCGTTGAATCCTCAAATTATAACAGCGTTAGCAATATAGTTTTTTAAATTTTTCTTATATGTAGTATTGTTCTAGTTTTTATATTATTTTATACGGTCGAGTTAAAACAGGAACTTTATTATTTAATTTTTATTAGTTTCGTGTATAATTAGACAATAACCTTGCATTTAATATATACGAGAGAAAAAATGTAATAATTAGGAATAACATAAATTAAGCTTGTCCCATTGAAGCCCCACTTCCCCTCTGTACTGGTTATTCTAGAATCAGATCCCAACAAGTACAAAATATAATTGTTATTTATAGTTGATATTTTCTACCGACTGCAAGTTTAGTGCCTGGGAAAGCCTGGAACTCCTCGTAAACAGAAAATAACGCTTGAGATGCGTTTACAATAATAATATTATAATTGGCTAAGTTTAAAAAAGAGAATTGTCATTGAGGTAGTGACGTTTGTTGGAACTTTGGAACCCGATGCATCTGTCCACCCGGATACTAACCGGTCTAGATAAACCATTAACTTGGAGTATGGTATGACTTGTATATTGTACATGGTGTCTGGAAACTCGTGGTGCAAGCGGGAAACTGGTGAATCTAACATCACATTATATTTGGGGTTGATTTTGAGGTGTACCATTTTTGATTTGAGCTTTCCTTTTCGAGTAAATCGAGTCCGAAGTTGGAATTTTTTGTTTCAAATCTGAATAAAAATCGGTCACTACAGTGTTAACTATCATTTTTTTATTGTAAGGAAAAAAAATAAAATGCACAAACCGAAAAATAAAAGTTTTTTTGGCTTCTCTAGATACGGATTCTTGTACTACTAGTCTCCAAACACCGTGTTTAAAAAATAATATTTTGCAAAGCAATCTGAAATTATTATTAAATGTTGCAATAAAGCAAAAGAAATCAAGCTGAGAGCAAACCGGTTTCTACGATTTAAAGTTGCTTCAAGACTCACAAAGTCAGGGAGATAAGTTACCATGGGGTCGCTGCTTGTAAATACAAATGAATTAGTTTTTTCATTAATAAATAAGTCACACACATTATTGATACACGGAAAAAATTATCAATTTAATAAAGTGATAGTTTGCCATTTTCCTCTTAAAATATTAGGTCATTCAGAATATATCGAGAACACGTGTTATTTTCCTAATAAGTAGCATGCTGGAATGCGATAATATCAATATGAATATTTCAATTTTTTATTTTATTTTATATTATAGAAACAAACAGTACATGATTTACAGAGATGAAACAATATACATTAAAAAGATACTTCATATTGGGTACCTATGATATGTTTCCTTGTAATGTCTGCTAAGTGGTATGTTTATTCCTTAATTACCAGGTGACGTGTGTAGTATATAAGTATGTGTGTGACATGTGTATCTAGACAGTTAACATTGCAATACTTGCAAAACCTATTTAGGTCACTCTGTAACGCTTCGCAGTCCGAAAGAGAAAGAATAACTTTGAATATTTTCATGTCATCGGCATAAAGCTCATATTTTTATGAACACATAAAACATTCATTAAACAGCTTTAAACTGATACTTTGTTGGGAACTCTGTCAATACGTTCGTTGAAGGCCTGCAGTCCGGTTTTTAACAGTAAAACGAATAATTTGATAACCAGAATTTTAGTAAATTTAAAGTATTTCATATCAGTAAGTTTTCTTTGAAAACACGAACTTAGAAATGCTTCTAGATTATTTAATAGAATACTGCGAATAGAGCATATTTATTGTATGAGGTATTTCACCATCCTCTGGATTTATTTATCTACTAAGTCCGAGTTTACCATTTGATATTCGAACCTGTGACCATATATCGGATAATTTAGTCGAATATACTACCTTTGATAAGCTATCAAGGATTTGGTGAAATACCCCATTGAAATAAGACGCCACAAAATTTGTGTAAGTATATAATTTTATTTGTGTTCCTCGCGATTATATTTTATAGTAAATTCTGATAAATTAAATTCTTCGAGGCTTGTAGTACAAAATAGGTCTATTTTAAGTTAAACTAAAGAAACTATATACTATTAATTAACCTTCCATTTTTGTGAATATATAGCGGAAGAGTTCAAGTCTGGAGCCAGTGAGACTATGGCATCCACAATTGAGGTATGTTATGGGGCTGAAGGAAGCAAGGATGGGAAGAAGACGGGGAAGAGAAAGGTAGGGGAGTACCTAGGTATTCAGATCTGGTCACCAAACACGGCTAAAGCCACTTCAAGCAAAGTTTTATATGGATTTAAAAAGTTTTATTATTATTTATTTTTTTCACCGCACATTTATGTATGATCGCAAGATTCAACCCGAACTAAATGCAATCTAGACAGCGACTTTTAGATAAAAAATGTACGGTGAAAAAACGAAGACAATGTTGGTAGTTCTTATTCAAAGTATGATACAGTTAAAAAGTGACCGAAGGGGATAGGGTCGATTGCAACAATAAAATTTGGCTGTCATCAGTTGTTTTGTTTTGCTCTATCTAAAATTAATTTTTTACCATTCTTTTTTGTTTTCTGGCAAAAAAAAAGTGTAGTGTGTTGTGCCTTGAGGTTTCTTCTCCCTCCTGATCTTCCAGGAGTCACTTTTCGCTGCTGATTTCCAGATATTTATAAACTTTTTTACTTCTGTCATTTTTCATACTATTATTGTAGTTGTTTACTGTTGTGAATAATGGAGGAAGATTTCCCTCCTGGACCCCCTACAAAGCCCCCAGATCCCTCTCCAGACCCCCCAGACGGGGAAAATGTAGAAATTTCTGACAGTGATTCTGTCATCTTGACTTCTACCAAAAAAAGGAAATTTACTCCTTCTTCCCCAATAAAACTTGACTCGCCTTCGACTTCACTGTCCCCACCAGCACTTTCTCAACTTCCTCCAACAAACTTTTATTCTCCTCATTCCCGTGGCCCATTCATAGCATACGCCCAAAAAACTGAGCAAGGAAAAACCATCCACCCTCTTGAATTTGGCAAATTCCTATCAAATAGCAAGAATCTTTCAATCAAACCTGGAGGTGTAAAAGCCGAGGGTCGCTTCCGAATCTCCGTCGAATTCCTCTCAGGGCCAGCTGCCAACAGTTTCATCAAAAATATCTTCATTTCATCTAATTCAAAGTTCAAGGCATATATCCCTACTTTCAATGTCACTCGCATGGGCCTGGTCAGAGGTATCTCGACCGATCTGTCCATCGAAGAAATTCTGTCTTCACTTTCAACCCCCCAACACATTGGCAATCCCATAAAAGCCAGGAGGCTAAATTACAAGGACTCCTCTGAGGGTATAATTACCTGGAAGCCCTCCCAATCTGTTGTTATCACCTTTGAAGGTCAATCTCTTCCCTCCCATATATATTTATTCTTCAACTCATTACCAGTTGAAATGTATACATATCCCACCACTCAATGTTTCAATTGCTGCCGTTTTGGTCATACCAAAGCTGCATGCAGATCTCAACCCAGATGTTTTAAATGTGGAGAAAACCACGCAGCTGACCAATGTCCTTCTTCCTCCTCACCTAAATGTTTTAACTGCTCAGGCTCACATACAGCTATCAACACATCTTGCCCAGAACAATCTCGCCAAAAAAATATTAAAATTTCTATGGCCTCTCAGAACTTGTCTTTTCTGCAGGCTTCTAAATTATTCCCGCCTGTCAAAAAATCATTTGCTGAGGCTTTATCCAGCAACTCCTCATCCAACCCTCTTCCCTCCACTACAACAACTTCTTCTCGTTCAACTAAATTCACATACAAAAACGCTATCTCTAAACCGGCTCCTGGATACGATCAGCAACAACACAACTCACTGCTCTTAAATCCCAATGGTTCACCTCTTTCAAATGCCACAAATGGGTGTGCAAATAATTATAATCCGTCCTCAATGAACTCTCTTAAACTTTCTGAAAAACTCTCCCAAGACAATTCTTCATTTATCCAAACTCTTATTATTCTTCTAATTGACCTTATTTCTTCTCAAACTAATCTACCGTCCAACGCTGCTACTATTATTTCCACATTAAAATCATTTATTCAAAATGGCTCTTCAGGATGTCAGAATACTTCAGTGGAATAGCCGAAGTGCTATTTCTAACAAATCTGATCTCCTTAACCTATTAAATTCCAACTTTATTTCTTTGGCTGCTATCTCGGAGACTTGGTTTACTCCATCCACCCACTTTAATGTGGGAGGGTATTCCTGTCTCCGCGACGATCGCCCGGAAGGTTCGGGCGGCGGTGCTGCCCTTTTTATTAAAAAATCCATATCATTTTCCCCAATAAATAATATCAAACCCCCCAATGCTGACTTCCAAATGGTTGCAGCTAAAATAAAGGACACATCCTTTATTTCAGTCTATCTTCCCCCAACAGCCCACTTCAATAAACAAACTTGGTTGCAAATTGTAAGTCAACTAAGCCCTCCTTTCTTTATATTAGGCGATTTTAATGCCCATTCCCCCGTCTGGGGTTCTGCTTTCTCCGACCGAGATGGTCGAAGTGTGATGGATTTCCTAGATCAATCCAACCTTTTCCTTTTGAATGACGGATCTCCTACTAGGATCTCACGCCCCAGCACAAACCCCAGTGCAGTGGATCTCTCGATATGTTCTACTAGTCTGGCTTCTCTCTCCTCGTGGGTGGTGTCCCCCGACCCTTGCTCCAGTGATCATTTCCCGATCATCATTACTTATCAAACTTCTTTCCAATCGGACAAGTCTCATATTTCGACAAAGATTAAAACGAAACACACCAAATGGGATGAATTTAACTCTCATATGGACAAGTTCCTACTAAATTCACCCGCCACCGATATATTTTCCGTCAAAGATGATTATAATAACTTCAAATCAATGCTCATAACTGCAATAAATAAATCAAATCCTCCCCCTAAAACTAAATCTCTCAAAAAACTCCCTCCAACTCCCTGGTGGGATGAGGAATGTTCCAAAGTAGTAAGAATTCGGAAAGCTAAATCTCTTTCCTATCGTTACAATATGACTATGGAGAACTATCTTATATACAAAAACGCTGAATCCAATGCCAAAAGGGTATTGAGGTCAAAAAAAAGATCCGGGTGGTACAACTTTTGCAGTTCAGTATCTCCGAACACTCCGATTTCGGAAGTTTGGTCTATGATCCGAAGATTTCGATCCTCCTTCAGTTCACCATCTCCTCGAGCGTCCCATTCTAAATGGATAGATGAATTCTTGGACAAAATTGCCCCCCCTTCTGTTCCTAACTTAGATGAAATAACGCCCATCTATAATACTCCCATGTCTAATCATTGGCTAGACTCTCCATTCACCTTAATTGAGCTAAAAAATGGTTTATCAACAGTCAAGGACTCATCTCCAGGCAGAGATGGTATACCTTACAGCATAATCAAAAATAGTAATGATAATGTTCTAAACCACTTCTTAAGCATCTTAAATAAAATCTTCCAGACTGGTATAATGCCTGATGACTGGAGTTCTCAAATAATCATCCCTATTTTAAAAACAAACAAATCTCCAAATTTTGGATCCAACTACAGGCCAATCGCTCTTTCATCCACCCTCAGTAAACTTTATGAAAAATTAATTAAAAACCGATTAGAATTTTTTGTTGAGAGTAAACAGCTTCTCTCTCCATCTCAATTTGGATTTAGGAAAAAAAATCCACTCAGGATAACCTTGCCATCATCAGCACTGATATTAATTTATCAATTTCTAAACAGGAAGTTTGTCTTGCCGTCTTTATAGATATAGAAGGCGCCTTTGACAATGTTTCCATCCCAATCCTGAAAAAAAACTTCTAGGCCTTGGCCTTCCCCCCATGTTTGTCCAATCAATTATTAATCTATTTCTAGATAGAAAAATTTTCATTGAACTTCCAGATATTTCTCCTCAAAGTAGGTCTATTTGGAAGGGTTTACCACAAGGCGATGTATTGTCCCCCTTACTGTATAATATATACACATATGATATGCATGTCACTATTCCCCCACAAATAAAAATTATCGAGTTCGCAGATGACATAGCTTTCTTCTTATCATCCAAAATCATCCCTCTTGCCGTCAAATATCTTAACGAAGCCATGAATGCCCTTTGCACATGGCTCACGTTACATGGTCTTGAACTTTCAATCCAAAAGACTCAGTGTGTCACCTTCTCAAACCGCCATAAAAACCCCCCCATTCAAATTTTATTTAAAAATTCTCCAATCTCCAACGCTTCTGAAGTAAAATTTTTGGGAGTAACATTTGATAGGAAACTTAAATGGTCTTCCCATATTAATAATTTAGTTACTAAATGCGAAAAAAATTTAAATATCATCAGATCATTATCTGGCGTTTGGTGGGGAGCTCACCCTACTTGCATTAAGTTGCTTTACAATGCACTTATTCGAAGCCATCTCGACTATGCCTGCCCACTTTTTAGTACTGCCTCAAAAAATGTACTTAATAAATTAGACAAAATTCAATCTAAATCTTTGCGAATAATAACTGGAGCGATGCAATCGTCACCCATCAATTCCCTTCAAGTAGAATGTTCTGATCCTCCTCTTTATTTAAGGCGTCAACTATTTGCTGACAAATTTGTTCTTAAATGTTTAAATTCTAAATGTCATCAGGTTATCCCCAGCGTCTCGTTGTTCATTGACTCAAACCATTCATCTACAATCAGAGCTTCAACTAAACCTATTCCTGACATCTGTAAAAATTTTAAGTCTCTCTCAGAGCTCCACATCATCCAAAATGATCTACTTCCCTTATACAAACTAAAATATAGTCACGTCACCCTATCCCCAACAATATTAGAAGGGATCGGAATCTTTAAAAGTCATTCCAATCTCCCGGCCCGAACTGTCAATAATATGTTCAATGATATTATTTTATCTAAATGGCCCAACTTTTCTCTTTTATTTACTGATGGATCCAAATCTCCCGACTCTCCTAACTGTGGTATAGGTATTAACGTTTACCACAATAATTCTAATGATAGAATATTTCATTCAATTTCAAATCAATTTTCAATATTTTCAGCTGAGTGCATTGCAATAATAGAATCTCTCAAATATATAATCAAAAATAATTTTGAACATTCCCTCGTTCTCTCTGACTCTCTCAGTTCCCTCCAAAAACTTAAATCCAGTCCTCTTCTTCATCCTGATGATCATTTTTTATGCCTTATTCGAGTGATGATAGCATCCATTCAAAGCTCTGGTAAATCTGTAACTCTGATTTGGATTCCTGGACATGTTGGTATCATGGGTAATGATATTGCGGATGCCTTGGCAAAACAAGGAGCGTCCAACCCTGTTGTTACCCTCGTAAACCACATTCCCTTATCTGACATGTTTTCCATCATCAAAGAAAGATCCCGCAATGTTTGGTCAGAGTATTGGCACATTGCTAGTCAATCCAAGGGAGCCTGCTATGCCTCAATACAAAGGACTATACCATCAAAACCGTGGTTTCAGCAATTCCCTCATTTTTCCAAAAAAGAAATTTCTTCACTCATTCGAATGAGGATCGGTCATTGTTCCGTTCCTTCCCATCTTTTTAAAATTCACGTCCTTGACTCCCCAGATTGTACATTCTGTGGTCTAGAAGTGGGAACTTTAGATCACATATTTTTTGGTTGTCCCTCTCTAAACAAATATCCTCTCTTCTATCAAGCCTTAACTAAAATTGCCTCCCCTCCATTCAACATTTCATCTCTTTTAAGTCTGAACTCGACTCCAATTTTCATTATAATTTTGAAATTTGCCTATTTAAATAAAATTAATATTTAAATTCACCTTTCAATACACCTTTCTCAATAATTTTAAATGATGGCCAAGAACACCCTTGAAGGGTGAAAGCCAGAAATAATGGAAAAAAAAAAGGGGATAGGGTCCCATTAGCTCAGTGGTAGAGCTGTGCACCGGCAAGGCAAGGGTCCTGGGTTCGAGTCCTAGATGTGACTGTATCCTTTTCTGATTTTTCTGTTTCAGATATTCGTTTAGAAATCGCTAATAATGTCTTCAATAATCAAATAAAATTTACTTGCGCACGCCGGTATTTGAACCCGCAACTTTTAGATTGCTACTCGAGAACCTTACTCCACGACCACGGAGGCCCCGATTTAAACTAAGAATTCTAAATAACATACAAAAAGCATTCCACGAATTGGAAATTATTCAGTCCCACTGTTTTGGGTTGGAGCTCTTGTGGTATTGAACAAAAAAATATACACAAGAAATTTTTTTTAAGTTATATTGGAAAATAAACCGATCTAATGACAGTCATGCTAATAGAGTTATCCACTCGTCTTCCAACATCCTCCAACGGAAATATAACAAAAATAAGAACAACTCTGGACGAACAGGATGCTTAAATTACACTTCCATTCATCAAAATACGAAACCGAGTACTATTCTGGCTTCAACGAGCAATTTCGCTAGATCATCATTCGGCATGCCTACTCTTTCACGCGCGGCATGCGGTCAACGCGCGGGTGTGATAGAGACGGGCGATAAACAAAGGGTAAGCGATGTTTAGAGCGAAACCCGTGGAAGGGTATCGTTATGTTTAGAAAAGGCGATAATCAAGATTGTATCTGTAGAGCAGTGGTGCAAATTGTCAAGTTCATTCCGATGCATTTGGAAAATGATGCTAATTACTGCGTTTTTTTTAAATAACAATTTTGACTCTCCGCAAGGGAGCATTGAATAACACCCGGTGAAATACCTCCATTCATAATCCAAATGTCGCTTGAAATGAGATAAACTAATACAGGGTTTTCCAATAAGAGGTGTTATTTTGAATAGCCTGCTATTTCGGTAGATATTGCTTTTGAAGCTGTCATTTTTTGACATTTGACAAGTAGAAACTACGCTATTAATAAAAATGGAACGATACACGCTTCAACAACGCATTGAAATTATTAAAATTCACTATTATTAATTATTAGAATTCCATCGAAAAATCATCTTGAGTGATGAGGCCCATTTCCACCTCGGTGGCTTCGTCAACAAGCAAAATTGTCGCATCTGGGGCTCGGAAAACCCAAGAGTTATTGTTGAAAAGCCTCTCTATCCTCAACGTGTGACTGTTCGGTGCGGTTTATGGTCCGGCGGAGTCATTGAACCTTACTTTTTCGAAAATGAGGCTGGAGCAACAGTTACGGTGAATGAATTGCGCTATCGAGAGATGATCAATGATTTTTTATGGCCGGAATTAGATAGTATTCATCTGGACAACGTTTACTTTCAACAAGACGCCGCTACGTGCCACAAAAGCAACGAAACCATTGATCTTTTACGATTGAATATCAAAATAACACTTCTTATTGGAAAACCCTGTACAAGGTAAAAATATTATTGAACTAAATGATAAAACCATATCAAAGTTTTACAATAAGGAACTGCAGTGAAAAATGTTATGGCTTAAAAAAATACATATATACACAGATTAATAAACGCTGATTTTGATTACATAAGTTTTAGTGTATACTTTCAAAATTCCCATCTGGTGACTAATACTTTATTTTATTTTTTTATTTATTATTTTGTGTTTGTATGTAGTATTACATTATGTTTGTGATTACTCTATTTTTGCTTAAATCAAATGTAAATTGTTAACCTCGATACAGGCTAAGTCTAAATGAGGTTGCATTTTATGGAAACAAACATGATTTTTGTATAGTGAGATGCAATAAATAAATAAATTATTACTTGTAGAATTTCTAAATCGTCATTTAAAACGAACAAAACACCACCACATTGACAGACATCGTTTGGTTGCTACGACTGAATATGTTGATTCTGACACCTTTTAACATAACAACCAGTATACGTAAGTAATATATCGATGGTAATATATATAAGTAATATATACAAGGTCCAGAGTCGCGCCATTTCTTTCGTAGTAATGAAGATTTTTAAACACCGGAAAATAGTTTATCAGGTGCGGTCATGGATGTATTTTTGCACATTGAACAAATACAATAACATTAGAGGCTAACATTTTATCTAGTGTTAATCTTGTAATATTTGTAATCTTAACAATAAAAACGTCTCGAATATCATACAAAATTTAACGCCGGTGTAAAACAAAGTAAGCTTTTTGAGACTGTTGACTGGGGAAGTCGCACGTCACGTCCATAGATTTGGTGCGATTTTGAGATTAGCGACAAATCAAAACATTGAATATTAATTTTACTATTGAAACTAACTTTATATATAAATGGTATTTAAGTTGTTTTTGGTTTATTTTTATTTCTTGCTAGAGCAATCTCGATTAGTTACAAGACTCATTGAATAACGAGAGGAACATGCAATACATATGTGGTAGATAATGGGTACATTTTTAAATTGGTATTTTGATATCAAAATCTCGGAATAAAACTATAGATAAACACAATCGGGTAAATAGTCGGGCCATGTCAAGTAGTGTCAGAATAGAAGAAGAGTATGTAAATAGTCGGGCCATGTCAAGTACTGTCAGAATAGCAGAAGAGTATGAAAATAGTCGGGCCATGTCAAGTAGTGTCAGAAAAGCAGAAGAGTATGTAAATAGTCGGGCCATGTCAAGTACTGTCAGAATAGCAGAAGAGTATGAAAATAGTCGGGCCATGTCAAGTAGTGTCAGAAAAGCAGAAGAGTATGTAAATAGTCGGACTATGTCAATTAGTGTCAGAATAACAAAAGAGTATGTAAATAGTCAGACAATGTCAAGTAGTGTCGGAATAACAGAAGAGTATGTAAATAGTCGGACAATGTCAAGTAGTATCAGAATAGCAGAAGAGTATGTAAATAGTCGGGCCATGTTAAGTAGTGTCATAATAGCAGAAGAGTATGTAAATAGTAGGGCCATGTCAGAATAGTGTCAGAAAAGCAGAAGAGTATGTACGAGACGATGTTTGTGAATGTGAAGTGAATGAAACAAAGTGTGTGTGGAGAGACAGAGATGTTTATCAGTCTATCCTCTTTGACTACCCCTGCGGCGTGAAGGTTATGTTGTTATTTTTTACATTAATCCTTTATTAATAAATTAAAACCCATACTAATAAATTTGTTTCAAATTTTACACACCTGAGAAACAACAATTTATTTAAGAGTGTAAACGTAGCGTTATCTAGGGATAAATAAGGCTATATTTTTATTGATTTAGCAGGGGTGCCTAGGTTCACCGGGTGAGGGGTTTTCACGGTGCGCCTACACACCAGCTGCGTGGCGTGCCAGATCAGGAGAGGTTGGTTTGGGGAGACCCTTTGATCTCTCCAACTGGTCTCTGATGACCCCATCGCCTTGCACCGCGGCGGGAAGGATAGATCATTCGTCCGTCACTCCTGGACACACTGATCCCTAGATTCTAATTCTTTACAATTTGGTAGGCGGGAATGGGTACCGCCGCCCTGGGAACCATTTATTGGATGACCAACACCTCTGCCACAGGTCACCCCAAGTGGTTCGCTACGTTTGGTGACTTAGCAGGGGTGCCCGGGTTCATGGGTTAAGGTTTGCCCAGGTCTTGGTGGCGGGTGCGTCGGCCCACCTTCTGCGTGGCGGGCCGGTTGGGAGATGCTGGTTGAGGGAGACCCTTTACAACCGGTTACCGCTGTCCGGGCCGCTCGATAGTACAGGGGCCCGACCCTCAGGCTCACGACTAAGGGTGGGCTGCCCCATCAGCGAGTGAAAAAACCCCGCCACTGCTGTTGTGCCGGTTCGTGACCGGAGGGGACCCAGCAGCAGCGTTTGGGGCGCATTGGATGCCCTCTCCAGCCGGACTCTCCCAGCCTATCGCCTAGCACCGCAGTGGGTGGGCTGGAACCAAACGCTCATCACTCCTGGACAGCCTGAACCCCATATTCCTACCCACCCCTCATACCTTTCCATTCCAGACCTTCCTTTCACTTCATACCCTTAAAAACAAAAAAAAAAAACAAAAAAAAAATTAAAATCATGAATATACATAAAAACAAACTTAACATCTTTACAGCGGCGAGTAGCAGGCGTCCCTGGTGCGGGCCAAAACTGTTGGTAAATTTTGCCAACATTCGCGGCCTGCATACAAATTTAAATTGCGTCCATCACCATCTTTTGTCCCAACGTCCCAACCTTCTTTTCCTATCCGAAACTCAGATAGCCGAGCCGCCAGACTCCTCCTATCTGGGCTGCCCGGGCTTTACCCTCGCAAGCAAATTCCGACTGAAAGGAGGAGTCTGCCTCTATAGTCGAGCTGACGTCAACTGTGTGCGACTGTTGAGTCTGGAAAACTCCAGATTCGACGTATTCGATTTCGTCAATCTTGCCAGTACGGCAAGATTCTACGCATGTCTATACCGCTCACCGAACCATAGCGAATCAGACACTTCCGAGCTCTTCAAACATTTGAGCGATACTATTGATGATCTCTTGCCCCGCTACCCTTCGGCCGAGTTTGTTGTTCTGGGGCACTTCAACGTTCATAACGAACCATGGTTGAAGTTCTCAGGCCCAACGGACTCGGCTGGCCGACAGGCGGAATTCTTTGCCATTTGCTACGGATTAGAGCAATTGGTTCAGGAGCCTACAAGGGTTCCTGATGTCCAGACTCACCGCTCCAATCTGTTAGACCTATTCTTAACTACTGTGCCACACGGTTATAAGATTGACGTCACAGCGCCTCTGGGATCATCTGACCACTGCCTAGTGACGACATCAATCCCCGTTAGCCTCAGACCAACCAATGAGAGGCTGAGGAGAAAAGTGTGGCACTATAGGTCAGCAGATTGGTTCGGTATGCGGGCCCATTTCAATGCTTTTCCGTGGTCAGCTGTTTGTTTTCGGACTTCGGACCCTTCAAGATGTGCCCAGGAGATTGGTGAAGTCATCAATTCGGCGATGGATGGCTTCATACAATCGACTACTAAAGAAACTGGTGTGGGCTCAAAGCCGTGGTTCAGTCGACAATGCTCCGAAGCAGTTCGACGAAAAAACGCGGCTTACCGAGCCTACAACACATCTCGAACGCCCGAAAGCAGATCAGCATACAACAAATCGGCAAAGGAATGCAAGAGAATCATCAATAGGTCAAAATTCGAATGCTCGCTCTCCTCTTTGGTTTGACAATAATAAAAACCATTCAGAACGATCACGGACTGACGCCGTTGAAGACCTTATTGCTGCGCAAGGCCTTTGTATCGTTAACGAACAGAGTTCGTTCTTTACCTTTTCAAACACAATGGGAGAGAGCAACATTGATCTAACTCTTTGCTCTGGATCAGTTGCGGCCAGGATATCTAAATGGAGGGTCCATGAATGCGCAATAGTCTCGGATCATAGATTAATCACATTTACAATAGGTGTTAAGAAAACTGAAACTCCGAGATCCTCCTGGAATTTCAACACTTCTAGGGCGAATTGGGATAACTTTGGGGAGGCGCTACGAGATACATTAAGGGATTTTCATCACGTAGCAGCTAGTGATCCGGACAATTTGGGGATTTTTTTCAATTCTGCCGTTGTATCTGCGGCTGATTCCTCTCTGGGCAGATCAAACCCAAAGACGAAAATTAGAACGCCGTGGTGGTCACCTGAGCTGACTTCGCTAAAGGGGGCCTATAAAGGAGCCTATAGGGCCTTGGGACTGTCCAGGAGGGGATGCTGTACGGAGGAGGAGACAGCTACTCTTCAGGCAGCTCTCAGGAGATCCAGGGCAACTTTCAAACAGGCGGTTCTCCTTGCGAAACGAGCTGCTTGGCATGACTGGGTTAATAATGTGGGAAACGCCAACCCGTGGGAAATCCACAGCGCAATTGAAAAATCCGGGAAAGGATCGGATCGGTTTTTGTCTAGTCTCATTGGGATCACAGAAGGTAGGAATGCTGAGACGATAGATGTGGCCTCTACTCTCAATACACTTTTGGGCAAGTTAGTTCCTGTAGAATCAGTAATTGGGGAAAGTGACCACCATAAACAGGTTAGACTCCTGGCACGGCTTCCACCTAGAGACCTCGCCCAAGAGGATAGAGTCATTCCAGTCACTAGAGCAGAAATCGACCTAATAATTAAGGGTTTGGGTCCTAAGAAGGCACCAGGGCATGACAGACTTAATGGCGTGATAGCGAAGCAAGTCTGGATCCACGCTAGGGAGGAGCTCTTCCAAGTGATGGAAACGTGTTTGAGAAGAGGAATTTTCCCTTCTGAATGGAAGAGAGGCGTGCTCAGGGTCATACCAAAGGGGAATGGTAAGCCACTAACTGATGTCAAGGCCTATCGGCCCATCACCTTACTTCCAGTGCTTGGCAAGATCCTGGAAAAACTTATCCGGCAAAGGCTACAACAATCACTCTCCCCGTCTAGTGATCTCCAATTTGGCTTCGTCTCCGGTAGATCCACCGTGCACGCCATTTCGTTTGCGCTTAACTGGGTGAAGGTTTGTACAAAGAGGTATGTAGTTGCAATCTTCCTCGATATTACTGGTGCCTTCGACTACGCATGGTGGGACATGATACGTATCAAGGTTAAAAATAGGAACTGCCCAAAAACCCTATTTAAATCAGTAGACAACTATTTATCGGGCCGAACTGTCATTATTTCTCATGGTGACACTGTTATTGAACGCGAGACCGATATGGGGTGTCCTCAAGGCTCCGTCCTAGCTCCTAAATTTTGGAATATAACCTTCGATGACTCCTCTAGGTTACCCTTACCTGAAGGATGTATCATGATCGACTATGCGGATGATAAAATGTATCTTGTCTCTGGGGACAGTAGAAGAGAAGTCGAATGTAAGGCTGGTGAAGGTTTGGACACCCTCCTTAAATGGGGGGAGAGGAATAAAATGACCTTCGCTCCCCAGAAGACTATGGGCCTCCTGATGAAGGGTTCTTTCAATAAGACAAGAAACCCTACCATCCGTATGGGAGACACTAATATCAAATTTGTGGATAACGTTAAATATTTAGGTGTCACTCTAGATCGATCGTCCTCCTTTCTGGCTCATGTCAAAGATGTATCCTGCAGGGCTCAGTCGCTGTTTCTGAAGCTTCGAAGAATCTCCACGGCAGAGTGGGGACTTCGCAGACCGGCTTTGCACGCTCTCTACAAGGGGGTATATGTTGCGCAAGTCGCATATGCCGCCTCTGTTTGGGAGCATCGCCTGGATAACTGTTTAATACTTCTTGCTCTCACTAGGGGTCAGCGCACTCCCCTGCTGGCACTATCTGGGGCATATCGAACCGTTGCTTCGGACGCTTTGCCAATTTTGGCTGGTATATTACCAATCGATCTAGAAATTAGGGAGGTGTTAACGAAGCAGCGATTAATCCGTGGATCCCCGGCCAACCACCTTGGTGTCGTCCTGACACCGGGTGGACCAGGAACTCTCCCAGGACTGCTCCGAACGATGAGGGACCTGTCGCTCAAAGAGTGGCAGGTCCGTTGGGATAGGTCGAGCAAGGGAAGATGGACCTTCTCCTTCTTCCCTTCAGTTAAACTCAGAATGGAAGGGGCCTTCCTCAAACTGGACCATCACGTTACGCAGCTCCTTTCAGGACATGGGGAATTCAGGGGAAGGCTTCACAGCCTTGCCCTGTCCACCCACCCCAATTGCGCTTGTGGCAATAATTACCAGTCGGCCGAGCACATTCTGTGGCACTGTGAGATTTTGAAGGATGCCAGAGACGAAATGATAGACGGTCTGAATGTCCCCATTAGACCGGTGTGGAACACCGATCTTGTTTCTAACAGTGTGAATTTCGAATGTTTGAGGAAGTTTACTAGGATCTGGGTTGAGAGATGGCCTGTGCTTAGAGTCGTTGACTAGTGTAATAATTGGGAACCCCCGGTGTACTGCTCCTGCTCCATGACTTATTATTTTACAACTCTTTCATTATTGTATATGCTATTCTGTTTTTCTTATTTTATTATTCTTATCTTATTTCTTTTTTTTTACTGTACCAGCTGTTGCAGATGATTTCCATTCGTTTATATTTTGTTTTTTTTTTTTTTTTTAATTAACTTGTCTTGTACTTTTTAATTCTTATTTTCTGTTTTCTTTTCATATGTTTCTTTTTCCCTGTCTAAGGTTAACACACTGTTTTTCTTTTTACAGACACTGTAAGTACTCTTATATATCTGTGTTTACTAATTATCTCTCTTACTTTACTTTGTTATCTTATTCAATACTTACTGTCCTCTTTACAGACCATGCAGATCTTATTTTTACACCTTTACTTTTGTTTTTACTTATTTACCGTTGCCCTTATGTGGCACTTTTTGGATTGATTATTGTTTTTCATTTTTCCTCTTATTTTCTCTTCTTTTTACATGTATTTTTTCCGGTTCTCTTTTCTTTTTTTTAGTAACAGCAACGAGTTTACAGGCGAGAACTGAACTCCGTTGTCTGTTTTGTTTTGTTTATTTTCCCCATTAGGGGTTGGATAACGGGCCTCGTCCCCGCATGCACGACTGGAGCTTCTTATTATTCTTTCTTACCGGGGGACTCCGCCAATCACCTGCGCCACCCCTGATGAGCGTTGGTGGTCAGAGGGGTGACTGTGCGGGCTGGGGTAACCTCCACCCTGCCTCCGACCTCCTGACGCTTCTTTCCCCTAGGTTCTTTAGGGTTTTATCCCTCTTTTTCCAATACTTATCTTCAGGGCACCACCGGGTGGTCGGCTAAGGGGTGTGGAAGTCCTGACCTGCACCAGTTGCCCCAACCACCACCAATTTCTCAACAGGACTGCCAGTCGTGGTTCGGCGAAACTCCCCCTTCACTCTATTGTTTATTTTACTTTTATGTGTTTACAGGTACTGGAATGTGGGTCCCCTCCTATCTATCTATCACTATCTGCCTGACACTTAATCTTGATTTTTTTGTTGTTTATTTTTCTGTGTTGTCCTTAGTTTAGTACTTGTAAGCGCTTGCATACCGCTTCATAACACCGTATGCGGGGACTTTGAAGGCCTAGTTTCATTTATATAAATTGTAGAGCCTTTTATTCAAAAAAATTAGATTCATGCGAGAGCTCCGAAGGGGTGACCATAAGTCACCTATACCGGGGTGGGACAGGGTGGGTGTACCTTCAAAAGGTCAAAATTCGAACACGACCTGCAGATCAGCAAAAAGCTGGCTGCCTGCCCGCATGGCAGCAGAGCATTCTGGTCGCTTGCGGGCTCAATAGGTCGAAATTTTTGCAAACCCAGTTTGCCACCTCTTACCAGACCTGACGGCTCACTAGCAAACACCGCCACCGAAAAGGCAAACCTTTTAGGGAAAATGTTTGCGGAAAACTCGACCCTCGACGACGGGGGTGCTGTTCCGCCGTCGGTTCCTCACTGCGGCTTCTATATGAAAAAGCTGAGGATCCGGCATCGGGATGTACTCCACGTCATACGGGGGCTCGATGTTAACAAAGCTAGTGGACCTGATGGAATACCTGCCCTGGTATTGCAGAGGTGTGCTGCGGAAATAGTTCCAGTTTTGACAAAGCTCTTCAAAATGTCCCTGAAGTGTGGCACTGTGCCCTCTGGTTGGAAAAAAGCGGTAATTCACCCTATTCCCAAGAAAGGTGACCGCTCCAACCCGGCCAACTACCGCCCCATAGCGATCACATCAGTTCTGTCCAAAGTGATGGAACGTGTGATCAACGACAAACTGCTCACATACCTCGAGAAGAACAAAATTATCAACGACCGTCAATACGGATTCCGGCGGAACCGCTCGTGCGGTGATCTTCTCGCGTATGTGACGCATGTTTGGGGGCGGTGCCTGGAACGTCACGGTGAGACCCAAACGGTCGCACTAGACATATCCAAGGCCTTTGACCGCGTCTGGCACCGAGGACTTGTCAACAAATTGCATTCTTACGGACTTCCCGCATCCCTGTGTACGTGGATTGCTGACTTTTTAAGGGATAGGTCGATTCAGGCGGTTGCTGACGGTTTCACCTCTTCCTCGCACTCCATAAATGCTGGCGTCCCACAGGGATCGGTTCTGTCTCCAACTTTGTTTTTGTTGCACATCAATGACCTTTTGACATGTGCACCGATTCATTGTTACGCGGATGACAGTACAGTTCATGATAGCTTTTTGTTTGACAAGCCCCCAAAGGGCACACAAACTCCAACGGCTCGGAGGGCTTTGAAGCAGAGAATGGACGGTTATCTCGAGAGTATTTCCTCCTGGGGTAAAAATAATCTCGTCGAATTTAATGTTTCAAAGACCCAATCCTGTCTGATTACGTCTAAAAGGGATCCAAATGATAATCTAGTCTCCTTCAACGGAAGCAATCTTCCGAACAGGCCTTCCATTGATATGCTTGGTGTAACTATAAGTGACCAGCTCAGGTATGGGGGCTCCATCGAAGCTAGAGTAAAGTTGGCCTCTCAGAAGCTGGGCGTACTGTACAGGGCCCGCAGATACTTTAATAGTACACAACTGCTCACCCTGTACAAATCGCAAGTGCGCCCTACTGTCGAATTTGGCAGCCATCTCTGGTCTGGAGCCCCAAAATACCTGAAAAAAACCCTTGACTCTGTGCAGAAACGGGCGGTCCGTTTGATAGATTCCCCAATCTTAACAAACGGACTGCAATCTTTAGAGCACAGGCGTCAGGTAGGTATGCTGTCCTTGTTCTATCGGTATTACAATGGAAGATGCTCTGAAGAACTAGCGTCATTGATCCCTTCGGCACCGGTGCGTAGTCGGGATACACGCCAAACGCGCGCCCAACATTTGTACACAGTTGACACTTGTCACATGAGAACGGGTCGCTTCTACGATTCGTTCTTAAGTTCAACAGCTCGGCTGTGGAACGAACTGCCGGCCTCTGTGTTTCCTCCCTCCTACAACATGGGACTCTTCAAGACCCATGTTCACTCCTTCCTCTCCACAAAAAGACCCTCCACACAGCATCCCCAAAGATGACATAGGCCCTGAGGGAAATTATTTTCTTCAGGGCCTCCTGTGTGGAGTAAATATAAAAAAAAAAAAAAAAAAAAAGATTCCTACCAACCCCTCATTCATTTTTCCTTCCCAAAACTTCTTCTCCTTCATTTCCTTAAAAAGACCCTCCACACAGCATACCCAAAGATGACATACGCCCTGAGGGGAAATTATTTTCCTCAGGCCTCAAAAATGAGGTTGTACTGGTAAGTAGGTAATATGGGTATTTTGGGGAATATTGAAATATACATTAAAATATTGTTTTTATATGGTTTTTAATATTATAATATTGTAAGCATCGGATTATAAAATGCATTTACGTGTTAACTACGACCCTCGTGTACGTGTAATATAATATTGGGGTATATTGGGGTATATTGAAGTATATTGCGGTTTATAGGGATATATTGTATATCGTATAAAACATACCTAGGAATAATATAACATTATGGTATATTGATAATTATTAGGGTATATTGGGGTATAATAATAATAATATTTGGATGACTTGTATAGCGCCGTTTTTGTGCAAAATCACCTCAAGGGCGCTGTGATAAATGAGTATTATTCATATTGGGGTTAATAATATAATCGTATAACTTTGACTATATGGGTCAACATTGGGGTATATTAAAGTATATTATGTTTATTTGGTAATACATATATTTTGGTTATATAGATATTTTAATATAGTTTATTGGAGTGTATTGGGGTATATGGTTTATTGGGGCATATTGGGGTATATTGGTAATCGGGTAATATGGATTCCTCCTCACCCCCTTCCCCTCCCCACTCCCTCCAGCCTCACAACATACCCCAATTGGGGGTGCCATAGTCTCACTGGTTTCAGACGGCTGCGAGCTGTTGAGACTCAGATGCGGTATTCATTCAAAACAAAATTGGGTAACCCCAAAAGTATGCTCACTGCCCAGTAATGCATTGCATACGTTGCGTACGTGGGCCGAGTGTGTCCCTGCCGATAGGTAAATACATCTTGACGTTATAGTATGATCAGGTCGCAATTATTTATATAAAAACGGAACATCAAGGAGGGACATCCGGTGATCCGAGCGAGAGGCCATCTATGAAGGGTAACTATTAGAGATGTGCCGATTATGAGTTTCGCCGACTAGCCGACTAGCCGATTAGTCGGTTGTAATAAGACCGACTAGTCGGCCGACTAGTCGGCTAAGCCGATTACGGTTCGAAGCAGAAGCTTTAGTCTTCTTACATCATAATTTACCCTTAATTAAAAAATATAAGTAAGTTATAAAAAATATAAGAAGATTATAATATTTTTGGTTGTCACAATTGTGACTTTTATTTGATTAGATTATGTAGGTATGGTTATAAGAAATATGTTTTTTTCATTTTTTTTTGTTTTTATCAAACAGTTCATGTTTAGAATTTTTGGATATATATATATATATATATATATATATATATATATATATATATATATATATATATATATAATATATACATATATTACTGTGCATTTTGTACATACAATCTTGCTTTAATACATATAACTGAGTTTGTTAATTTAAAAAATCTACTTTTTATTTTAATAATAAGAAATATTTATAAATGTTCATTGAAGATAAGAATATATTATGTTGTTTTTTATGTTAATTAGGATAGGTACTAATTTTGTTCAATAAATGTCATAATTATGTTTTCTTTACGAGCAAGTAATTTTAAAAACTGATTACCAAAGGAAAGATTGCTTTACATTTTTTAATGTATAAGACTGATTATAAAATAAAAAAATAATATATAATCAAGGTTTTTATTTCATGTAGTTCCCCCGCATTCATATTATTGAGAAATACATACAACGTAAGAAGCCGGATAGTCGGCGCTCTTTGCCGATTAGTCGCCGACTAATCGCCGACTACAATAGTGGCCGGATAGTCGGCTTTACCGACTAGTCGCCGACTAGTCGGAACATCTCTAGTAACTATGCTTTTATTCGCTGATATCCTTTACGACTGACGCGAAATAACTTTAGTGTGGTTGAATCTTAGCTATTGATATTACAACACGCAAAGCACAATGTGCGTGTTTTGAGGACTTCCCAACATTCCTCTTATACCAAATTAAGAATGTCTTAGTCCCACTAGCTCTGTGCCTTTGTGGCTTATGTACGTTGGTCACGTAAAAACTCTAAAAACGTCACGTAAAAAGTACCTACTGCTTTTATCATATTGATCATATCTTTATATAAAATTGCAAACTTAACAGTTGGATAGCCCTGATTTATTAAGTTAAGTTGATTCATTTTCATGTCCCTACCGTTAGATAAAGGTTCGATAGTATTTTCGACCGGTCAGTGGTTGAGTGGGCATAGCGCTTGGGTCTCACCCGAGCGTCGCGTGTTCGATTCCTCGGCTGGCTAAGTCCTCCATCACAACACAAGCAACATTTTCGGCTTTCTGTGGTGGTAGTAGGAGTTTTTCAAACATTGTTGGGTTATTCGTAACCCGGGAATGTTTGTCTTTCTTTTTAAGAAAAAAAAATATTATTGTTACAATTATAGTACCTACGGTTTCAGGCTACAGTTCTATAATAAATAGATTACACACCATTTGTAATTCTTATGCTATGTTAGCTGATGTTTTAATATGCCTCTATTGAAGACAAAGCTGTACTAATTAAACATTTTAGCAGTTCATATTTTAAGAAGGTCTCTATCATAGATAACAGCATTTTTGTTTTTGTTGCTTTTGTCTTGTTTACTCATATAATATTATCATTTTTCCTTTGTATCTTCTTTATTTATTTATTCATTTTCGGGAAATCGACAGTTTACATTTCAGTTTGTACATAAGTAGGTATTATATAGTAAAATAATACCAATTATGGATTTCCTCCTTGTGACTTTAACTGAGACAGCATAATATGGGATAAGTTATTTAAATTTGTGAGTAAGGAATATGAATTAAAAAATTTAGACATAACAAAAGATTATATAAAACGAAAAATTTACAAAACAATACATTTATAGCCATTGAGAGAGGTTGTAGATATAAATCAAATCATAATAGAGATATAACCAATAGAAACATAAACATTATTCTCAAACCATCAGAGAAAAATTCTTTTATGGACCTCTTGTATTTGGTAAGTTCGCAACTGAAAATATCAACCTTGGATAATACGCTATTGTAATTATTGCATAGTCTGTAATAGTTACGTGATAGTTGTTGGCAGTCATATTGTACTATGACTGCCAATAACTATCACTTATGTAAATGGCACTTGTGCCATTAATTCTAAATAGATAAAGAAACTTGCTGAATTTCCGGCGTTGCCCGGGCTTTACGCGGAGTTTATTGAAATTAGACGTATAGAGTAATTTTCATCTTATTTTGAACGTCAAATGTGCAAAAGAAGTACCAACATTGTGCTTTAAAGGATGGGAAACGGGGTTGGGAATGATTTCTTGTAGACAGTGACCTTTCCATTGTTTTGAAGGTCAATGTACAAAAAAAAAATGCTTTAGATAAATTAAAGATTTTCCTATCGTTTCGCTTGAGTAAAATATAAATAAACAAATAAATTACTCAATAAAAAATATGAATGTAAGCTACTAAAAAATATATTTTTGCAATAGAAATGTATGAACGCGTAAATAAAACAACTTAAAAAAAATACAGTATAATAGCTAAGATTATCTGTGATAGTTTTACTTGATTACAATTTTTGCTTTCTCATAAAATTATTTATAAAATAAATAAAAAACAGTTTTTTGCTTGAAATTGAACGTTTTTAGACTCCGTTTGTCAAGCGATTTTAATGCCTATTACCTACAATATAAGGAATACCAAGAATATACACATTTTTGGCTTGTAGCTTCCTCTTAAATTTAGACACGATTTGTTTTTTTGTTTCTGTTATACTCGTACTAGCGCATTTCGTATGTACATATCTCAATTTAAAATCTTCTCCTTTTTGAATGCTAATAGCGGAGCCTTAAGAAACCTTTTAAAAAAAAAATTCCAATCAAAGTGAATGCATCGTGGTCACCTTTAATCTAAAACAATTGCTGCCTATCTGTGGGCAGGTACTAGAAACAGGTTATCTCGGGATGTAACCGATCTAGTCAGTAGACGGGCAGAATCTCAATCTCAAACAGTTTGTCTTCAATATCACAGCAAACTCAATAGGTACAGGTAAAACCGTACACGAGTTTAAAAAAACCAGCAGCTCTGTGAACAGTAGTCGTCCTCGCGTTCAAAAAAGGATGTTTCAAATTTGTTCTGAAATGTTCTTTGAAATCGTAAGCAGTGTAATAACTTAAATACCGTCTTCTTAATACCGTATATACAGGATGTTAAGGGACTTACTTAACTTATACTTACTAAACTACATTTCTGATCAAAAAAACAAATTTCAACGTACACGAAATATCACTAACGGACCAGTTAGACAAGCGTACAAAGAAAATGTAAAAACTCCGACGGTAAATACAAGCTTTGGACAAAGACACTATCACAACAGTCTTAACACTTAAAAATAAAATTGAGGAAAACAAAAATAAATTCAGATACAAAATTACAACATGGATTAAAAATGGACAAAATGGACAAAAAAGACAATATTACCAAAATATCGTAGCATAAAATAAAAAATAAAACCTACACGTAACACACAAAACCAATATAAACACACATCACTCACAAATACACAAGATTATATTTTAAATGTATAATTTTCTCTTTAAATGTATTATGTAAATTATAATTTTATATTATAAAATGAAGGCCTCAGCAGGGGCAAGTTACCCAGTGAGGCCAATATTACTGGAAAACTTTGAAATGTAAAAAATATTGTACCAAATAAAAATAAAAATAAAAATTTAACCAATGATTTCTGACATTATATAGAGTAAAAAAAAAATTATGGAAAAAGTCGAAATTCAAAAATTCGAAAAATACGAAACTCAAAAGAGATGTATGTATTCAAAAATTGGCAAAACTTTGACTGTGTAAACTTTTTGGTCTGTAAAAGAAGCTGCCGGAAAGTCAGAAAATTTGTGTGCATTTCCGCTTCCAAATAAATGGGATATTTCTGAATGTATCCCAAAACTTGAAACTGTTTTTGAAAGGTGATGAAATAAACTTTAAAATTAAATTATTAACAATAAACATACAACAATTGAAATATTGAAACATGGCTTGCAAAAAAAGGGGGCGCGCCATACGTTTTTTCGTCTAAACACTGAACTTAAATTACTGACAACAAAAAAAACTTTTATTTCAATATACAAATGTATAGGGTTTTCCAATAAGATGTGTTATTTTGATATTCAAAGAAAAATGCCATTTTTTAATATAATTGATCGAATGTTTATTTCATTATAAAGAGGAAGGTATGCCCTTAATAGTGAAAAATAACATCAGTCAAATGACCACCACGACCACGCCTACAGGACCATATCTTTTCATGAAATTTTCCATAACCAAATCGCAAAGTGGCTGCCTTATGTCCTCTATAGCCTCACGAATTTCATCTTTGAGGTCTTGAATCGACGCTGGGCTGTTGGCGTAGACCTTCTCTTTCACGTGGCCCCAAAGGAAGAAATCACAAGATCTCGGTGGCCAATTGTGATCACATCTTCGAGAGATAACACGGTCCGGAAATTTTTCCCGTAAAAGATCAATGGTTTCGTTGCTTGTGTGGCACGTAGCGCCGTCTTGTTGAAAGTAAACGTTGTCCAGATCAATACCATCCAATTCCGGCCATAAAAAATCATTTTATGGCCGGAATTAAATACACATAACACCTCTTATTGGAAAACCCTTTGTTATAAACATTATAGCTACTCTACTTTTTTATCATTTCATAAAAAAAAATATTTGTAAAAATTCACAAAATTTCATTAATTTATCTCAAATTGCGGTCGGAACCTTTGGTTGAATGAATGTGTACATTTTAATTATTCTGTAGTTAATGTCTATATTTGATTAATAAAGTTTGATGATTTTTTTCTTTTTTAAATAGTTTAGTTAATATTTCTAATTATGACGGTAAAGGAGACATAAAGATTTCAATGATACCATATGAGTTGTTCAAAAACACAAATTGACTGTACAGGTATGAGTACTAACTGTTTGTTCCCAAAACCGAACAAATTAGCCTGAAAAGTTGAATACAAAGAGACAGCTTGGTGTTCTATCTTTCTAATTCTATTTATATAATATTTCTGACTGCAATAGAAAATGAGATAGAACGAGTTTTGTGAAGACGTGTCATTTGGTGACTTCCCTTAGGTCTATGTCAACTCTGGGATGCTATGTGGAAGGTCAATTGAGAAGAGGAACATGGGTTTTGAAGGGACCCATGTTGTAGGAGCACTGTTGACTCGAGAACGAGTCGTAGAAGCGACCCGTTCTCATGTGCCAGATGTCAACCGTGTACAAATGTTGGGCGCGCGTTTGACGTGTTTCCCTATTATGCACCGGTGCCGAAGGGATCAATGACGCTAGTTCCTCGGAGCATCTTCAATTGTAATACCGGTATAACAAGGACTGCATACCTACTTGACGCCTGTGTTCTAAGATAGGTGAATCTATCAAACGGACCGCCCGTTTCCGCACAGAATCAAGGTTTTTTCATGTATTTTGGAGCTCCATACCAGAGGTGGCTGACAAATTCAACATTGGGGCGCACTTGCGACATGTACAGCAGTTGTGTACTATTAAAGTATCTGCGGGCCATGTACACTGTACAGTACCCAGCTTCTGTAAGGCTAGATGACTCTGGCTTTAAGGCATCTCATCACACATATTAGTCCTTTACACATTTACTAGTTCTGTGACTCAATCTAATTCTATTTATATTTATGGTTTCGTAATTATGAATAATTTTATTAATTTCATCCTTAAAGTATTTTGGCATTTGATTTTTCATAACTTTATGTCTCTTTTTTATTGATAACTATCTGATATGTACCTGACGTTGCTCGACTTTTCTCTACTTTCTATAAATATAATGTGCATGTTTTATACATGCAACTTTTTCAAAATATGTTACGTAGTTTAAAAGAACTAAACGCATAAACAGAGAAGCGCGGAAAGCGATTTCATTTTAGTAATAGCTAACGTCTACCCAGCGTTGCTGTGGGTTATCCTTAGGAGATAGACATATAAGATAAACAATTCCGTTTTATTATTATTTTGTAAGGTTTAGACAGCGTTAGCAATGTAAACCCCGAAAATGTATTTTATGGTTTGATTACAAAACATCGACTTTTCTCTAAATGTGAAAACCCTATCAAAATCCGTTGCGTAGTTTAGAAGAACTTTTAGAAAAGTGCTTTTTAGTGTTTCTATTAAGTTTATTTCTTAGCAAATTTACTTTTTATGTCTTCTTTAGCACGTATTCAAAATTTGCTGTGAAAGTTAGTAATGAATCCAATATTACATCTAGATGATTTCATTTACTTTTTTAATTTTTTCAACATAAACTGGCAAATTTAACAGTACGATTTATTTTATTATAAATATTTTAAAAAAGAGAAACATCGCCGTTCTACAACCTGACAATATTTTTAAATCTCCTGCTACCGGAAAATATTGCTTTTGTTGTGATGGAGGACTAGCCAGACTAAGAATTAAACATACGACGCGACGCCTGAGTCTAATCGACTAATCGCGATGCCAACTTAGCCACTGACCGGGAGTTTACCCACTCTTGGGATCTCTTGTCTTACCGGGAAAGGCATCTTAAACCAATCGACTATTGAAGCGTCATATTTAAAATTCAGAATTAACAAACTCATCTTGCAACTAATTTTTTTCATATTTTTGGCATCTAACTTTTTAAATGGAAACAAAGTTTCTAATAATATTGGTTTTAAACCTAGATATATTAGATTTTATTTTATTTGTTACCTTCGTGAGTCCTAATATTCTAACCACTGTTTGCACATAACCTAGAAAGAACAGTTTGAACCCGCCAGGTGAGACCAAAGCCAGGATAGGTGCAGGCAGCGGACAGCGATGCAACAGTGTGGAGAACTCGATTAAGCCAATCAAGTTGTTGAGTTGACGGTGGTTTCCTGCCCGCCATTGCCATAGCGGAGATTTCACACGAACTTACGTCATGCAATCATAAATTATATCTATGGTGTATTGTAGTATACCTTGATAATGTCTGTCTTCCATTCTACTCGAATTTAATGAAAGCAGGACCGGATTTCATTAGCGTTGTGAAAATATGTAATTTAAATTTCTTCTTGAGTCGTCGCCCCATTGATGAGGATTGTGACTCTCTTCCCAACTGTCCCGATGAACCAGGGTAGAGATTCTGGCTAGAAATTTTTAAACATAACTATGGTGCCTCTCAGAACATGGACCTACGATCTTCATACATCCGTTACTTCTGGACACACTGACCCCCAGATTTCTACCCAACCCTCATATCTCTTACCTTCCCAGAACTCCCCCCTTCCTTTCCTAAAAAGATCCTCCACACAGCATCCCCAAAGATGACATAGGCCCTTATGTAAAATAGAGAGAGTGAGTTTTTTTTCGTTGAATTTTTTAAATACTATCTAATAGAATTCCTAGATAGCAAATCTAGGAAGCGGAAATTAACACACTTCTTGACATCCAATCGAGCTGAAACTCGGAAAATAGACTCGTTGTCGATGACAATGGATTGTGATAGTCACCAGTATTTAGGAAAGAGCCACATATATGTTTATCATCATAAATGTCAATGACTTTATGATTGGAAAAAGTGTTTTTCATGAAAATGACAAACACAAACGATAAAAATTCACATCCATTACCAGTCTTTGAATGGACAAATTATCAAAATGACTACTTCTAGACGTATACGATGCAATCTGATTTAAAATAACCTGCCCTAATCATCCCTTAGTTTGCGACTTCCTCGGCCATTGTTCCTAATCCTACTGATCAACTGTTGAGCCGACATTTTGGCTCAACACTACTCAAACGCACAACTTCACTCTTTCCAACGGAAAGGTGACGACTGAGCGATACAACACTGGATTAAGCTTGCCTCAGTAAAAGACTAGTTATGAAAAGTGTCGACAGAGTGAAAAATATTCGCGTGTCTTGACACGGTGGCATTAAACTTTGTTTTTAACATATTACATAGATTTGTTTAAAAAAATATAAAATATCATTTAGGTATAAAAAAAATATATGAATTTATAGTAAATATAATAATTATTTCGTCGATATTAATTTAACATTCAACATTTTTACTTTGTTGAAATGTATTTTATATGAAAGTGGGCGGGGCCACTTAAGATATTCAACGGTAAAGATGTTTAGAAACAGGCGAATCGAACGTTACTGAACAAATCCCTTGGTTGATCGTTCGAAAAGTTGGGAACAACGGCTGCCTATGTATTTCACCTTTTATAGCATAAAAACACTCGTTCCGACGATTCTCCAATAAGTAACAAGTCGGGCACTAACGAGACGTGCCCCGTGCAGTGGGGAGTGCCTGCACCACGCGACGAGGCGTGCCCGCTAAGTCGTGTCATGCCGGGTCCCCTGAGGCTCACAGGGTTAATTATCGGACTCCCAAATCTGAATCAGTTCTTTCTTTTCCATGAAATCGTTAAATTTTTTGTAAAAAACTTATAGCGCAGGTAGAACCCGTTAATGTTAGGTATGTGTCGGTAGAAATGTTTACATTTAAAAAAAAATATTGTTCATAAAATAGTTTCCAAAATGTGTGATCTATATATAATTTATAATGAAAAAAACACTGATTCCGCCAGTTTAAATAAGATATTTTGGCGGGTATGGGTACCGCCGCCCCGGGAGCCATTCATTAGATAACCAATACCTCAAATTCTAATCAAATCCTTGTATTGTTATACCACCCTTCATAAAAGGTGCGTTTCCTTTCCTAAATACGTTAATTAAAAAATATTGATGTAGATTTTTAAAATAAATACTAGAATTAAATAATATGTCTTCCAATTACTATAATTATAATTACTACGTTACTAGAACTCATCACATTCAATATACCTACTCGTAGACTCAGAAATAAAGAACTGCTCTTCCTCAATCAACACTCGACTAATTATGCTTATAATTCACCATTGTCCAGAATATGTACAATGGTCAGCTCACGGACCTTGATTTTTTTGGTATAAGTTAGAATGTTTTTTGTCGCTCACTATGCAATTGAGGATATTTTATATCACTTTAGTTTTAGCAAGGTTTTGACTTGACACTTCTACATTTCTATTTTCTTATGTTTTCCCTGTTTGTCTCTGCTTTTACATACCATCCTTTACTATTGCATTGTACACTGTCCTAAATCTCGTATCGCTTTGTTATATATTGGACGAAATCCGTTAATTAATAAATAAATTACATATGTTCCAATTATGTCCTCTGCGAGCGAACTGTGTGTAAATTTCTATAATAAACAATAAACAGTGTTAATCTCAAGTGACCTCCCAGGTATGTATGGTATTGTATAGTCGTGTATATTATCTACCTGTACAGAATATAAATAAACAATAATCTATGTACATTTTAACGCAGCATCACGTTCATTGGCCATACATATAGTTTTATAGTCGTATTATCAATCGACTAGCTGTACCCCGCCACGCGTTGCCGTGGCTCATTCTGTCTGTACATACAGAGAAAGAATAGCGTGTGTTGCTTTTACGTCCAATAATAAAGACAATTGACAATAAAGCATGTTTTAACCTGTCACAGGTGAGAGCTATATAATAAAGGTATATAAAAACACACCCGAATTCGAATGCACCGTTGTGTAAAAATTTCAAAGCAATCGGTGAAGAATTTTCGTGGATTTAGGATTTTGAACAAGCGTTCATTTACAATTTTATTTATACATTGGTGGATGCAATCTGTTAGACATAAGTTCATAATAGTTTTGTCTAGTTCATTGTAAGTAATATGATAGAGCATTGTTATATATTTGTAGAGCGCCCTTCCAAATATAAATCATCCAAATATTATTACTACTTTTTCAAGGTCCGTAAATTTTGATGATTACGTAGCTGACAAAAACTATGTAGTTGCATCATTGACTAAATAAGACACATCAATGATTTGCATAGTTTTATTAAATTTCCAACAAGCTGTGCTAATTTTATGACGCCATTAGTGTGTATTTAATGGGACACCACTAAATAATTTTATACTTTATATTTAACTTAGTGGTATTTATGATTTCGTTGGGTTTTTAAGACCATTTCTCAGGTTTTTTGGTGGTTTTAACGCAAGATGGCGCTACGTAAAAAATTTTATGATAATGTTATGCTGTCACTTCATTTAGAGAAAAAAAACACAAATTTAACAAGTAACCATAATACTGGAAGCTGAACTATTTCGACCCGTGTCGCCGGGTTACCCAGAGGTTAGTACATCCGCTGGTTGTCTAGCTGATGCGGTTTCAATGAGATACAAATAAATAGGTGTACCTGCTAAAATTTCGACATAGTGATAATAATACAAAATAATATGTAAAAAATATTAAAAATCAAACAGACGACCTTTGCGGTAAGCGTGTTTGGCTCTGAAATCAGATTTTTTTTAACTATGTGATTACCACTCAAGAGTTCAAATTGCTCGAAGCCAGTAGGACTATGTACTAGGGCTATGGCTAGGGCTATGGGCTAGGACTATGTACTTTATGCTTGGTGTAACTATAAGTGACCAGCACAGGTACGGGGGCTCCATCGAAGCCAGAGTAAAGTTGGCCTCTCAGAAGCTGGGCGTACTGTACAGGGCCCGCAGATACTTTAATAGTACATAACTGCTGACCCTGTACAAATCGCAAGTGCGCCCTACTGTCGAATTTGGCAGCCATCTCTGGTCCGGAGCCCCTAAATACCTGAAAAAAACCATTGACTCTGTGCAAAAACGGGCGGTCCGTTTGTTAGATTCCCCAATCTTAACAAACGGACTGCAATCTTTAGAGCACAGGCGTCAGGTAGGTATGCTGTCCTTGTTCTATCGGTATTACAATGGAAGATGCTCTGAGGAACTAGCGTCATTGATCTCTTCGGCACCGGTGCGTAGTCGGGATACACGCCAAACGCGCGCCCAACATTTGTACACGGTTGACATTTGTCACATGAGAACGGGTCGCTTCTGCGATTCGTTCTTAAGTTCAACAGCTCGGCTGTGGAACGAGCTGCCGGCCTCTGTGTTTCCTCCCTCCTACAACATGGGACTCTTCAAGACCCATGTTCACTCCTTCCTCTCCACAAAAGGACCCTCCACACAGCATCCCCAAATATATTTTAAGAAAATAATTTCCCTCAGGGCCTCCTGTGTGGAGTTAATATAAAAAAAAAAATCCCAGTTAGCGTACATTGGGTAAGTTGAGGGGGGTGGGGTCGGGAAGGAGATGGGTAAGATAAAGGTGGGGAAGTACTAAAAGTAAGTATTTATTTAATATCAACGGTATAAATATAACATAAATGATATACATTGACATCAGAAAGTATCAAATTAACAAAACTCTCGAAGGATATAAAAAGTAAGAGACCCAAGACCCAAGTATATGAAAATCTTGTAAGTAGACTACTATGAATTGAAAATATATGATATTATAGCCTTCTTGTACCTACATTCTGTGCAGTTGAACAGATCTGCCACATCTGCGTATCTATTACGAACTTCATGTAGGTACAGCCACTAGTTATGCCTCTAGCTATGAAATTTAGTTATAAGCTAAAAGTAATTAGTAAAAAGTCTAGGTGAAAGGATTAAATTAAATGCATAAATTAAGTTGTTAAGCGCCCTTGAGGTGATTTTCTCACGAAAACAGCGCTATACAAATAATATTATTAACCGAGTGCTTGAAATGCTCAGTCCAGGTATTGTTACATTTAAACATGATTTTGGATCGAGTAACTCTCGTAGGTACATGAATTCAATGAAGTTAAGTAAATTCGGGCTGTCTATACTACCATATACAATTTTAAACATTAATATCAAGCCAGATATAATTCTTCGATTCGTATTAAAATAATTAAAGTAACTTCGATTCGTTTACTACCCTGAAAATATATAACAATGTATGCATATAACTGCAAATATTTAGTAGCTGAGAGGATAAATACGTCAGGATTCCTCCGAGGGTTCTTTAAATGCCAATAGATATTGGATATGAAACTTCATTAAAATGAACTCTTTGCTAAAATCAGAGATATTCGATAGCTATTTACTAAGATAAGCTTATGTGATATACAGAAAAATAACCTACCAGTGGCTCCACAACATCCAGTACAAACCCGATTTTCATCAAACCTGGGTTGCTTGGTTCCTAAAACAAATACCTTATTCGCTCAACGCCAATTCTGGTACATCGCTCCGAAAATATATAATGCATTGAGTACCGACTTAAAGTCGTATAATTCTAACTCCCTTTTTACTGCCCGAGTAAAACATTGGTTATTTGAAAGGGTGTGAGCTTTCTACAAAGACTCCTCAAACTCATAAAACTATTCAAAAAAAATAATATAAAATAATATTGAGTGATAGTCAAAAGAAAATTTACTGCATCATCGTGTTAATATTTAATAAATAATAAAAAATAAATAAAATTAGTGTAGTAGAATGTTGTTTGTAGTTAGCTTTTTAGTGTTTTATTAAAAAATTATTGGTTATTATTAGATTTTTAATTATTTAAGATATTTTAGATGATCTACAAAGTATGTTAAAAAAAACGAATTTAAAAAAAATGAACACAACATTTCGTTTGCTTGACCTCCAAGCCGGACCTGCTCCGAAGAAACGACTTGACCCGGTACAGAAGTGGAGGGAGTTTATGAATGAAACCAGATTTACACACCGATACCACTAAACCATTTCACGTATATTTCACAAGCATGTATGCACAGCACACGTGCACGTACACACTAATAACAGTATCTATGTATTATACACACATACATCACTAGTATTATTAATGAATTTTTCGAGTATATTCACACGACATAACAACACAATATTATACATATGTATACATTCTGCAAACAGTCTGCGTTATACACATTTACCTGGAGTATGAATGGATTTGTGCCGATTCATAGTAGGTGAAGTTTATTAGTATTAGTTTTGCATTAAAGCCACTATACCACATAATAATCGGTGTAAGAATGGCATAGGGGAAAAACCACAGCCTTTGGCAAAAGGAACTGAAGAGTAACAGCAGGAGATGCAGCAGTTGAGATGTTTCCTAGGGGATTAGAGACTATAATGTATGTATGAAATAAAACGATTTTTTTTAAAGCTTTAAAGAAACATAGCTTTAAGCCCCCGCATACCTAATTTCTACCGATTTATAACAAGTTTTTTGTTTACTATTTAAGTTTTTAAGTTCCAAAAAAAAATGTTATTTTTGAAGAAAATATATATTCGTATATATATACATTTGTTATGCCAAAAATTTAATTATATTAAATTATTAAAGACACGTTTTGTTCTGTTATTTAATATGTTACAGGCATGAAAAAAATCAAGATGTATCTTTAAATGCAATTAAAGCAATTGTCGAGAGATTTTTGCTGTATTTCAAACAAGTCGTGTTTTATTTAATATTTTCACAATTTTTGCTTAATTATTATAATTTTTTTAATATTAGCGCGCTCCCTCTAACATTCGTATTTACATATCTCCCTTTCAAACAAACTTTAAAAAAAGCTAAAAAATGTAATATTTTATATACAGAATTCAGAGATCGCGAGTTCAAATAATGGCGGGCTCAAATTTATAATTTCACTTGAATTAATATTAAAAAATGCATATTTGCGGAATGTTCCAGAATGCTAGATTTGTAGGTAGAATGTAAGTATGACTGTGGTGAAATACCAAAATTCTAAATCGAAAAGTTGCTTGAAATTGCTTTAGCCGTGTTTAGTGACCAAATTAAGAATAGCCAGATACCTCTCAACATTTCTCACCCCATCTCCTTCCCCTATTTTCTTCTTTCAACATCACTTAGATTGTCTCCTATTATTGTTTTTATGTTGATTTTATTTTTGATTTTATTTATTTTAGAATTTAAATTTAGCTAAACTGCTTTTGCAGCTTGTCAGGGTTCAATTCCCGTTGGCGGCATTTATTTTTACTTATAATATATTAGGATATATTTTCAATTTCCAAAAATTCTAAACATTTTGTCTTCAGTATGCTCCATTTAATATGTTACAAAAATAACAACAAATTTCTTGGTAGAAGACAATTGTGCTACTTCTCTCTTATTGAAATTTAAAAATATTTTTTTATCATTCAAGGTTATATCAATTACATAGAAACTGCACAGAAAACGATCTTAAAGGTGATACTAAAAAAACATAGACTGACTGATACAGACCAAATATGCAACAGCTGTGACGTACTAGATATACGCCAATTATACGTTAAAACACTACTAAACTAAATTTTTGACAAAAAAAAAATTTCGACATACACAAAATAACACTAACAGACCAGTTAGACAAGCGTACAAAGAAAACATAAAAACTCCGACAGTAAATTCAAGCTTTGGACAAAGACACTACCAATACCATGCTATAAAAGCTTTCAACAGTGTAAAACATGAAATTAAAATTGAGGAAAATAAAAATAAATTCACACACAAAATTACAAAATGGATTAAAGAACAAAAAAGACAATATTACCAAAATGTCATAGCATAAAATAAAAATAAAACCTACACGTAACACACAAAACCAATATAAACACACATCACTCACAAACACACAAGATTATATTTTAAATGTATTATTTTCTTTATAAATGAATTATGTAGATTATATTTTAAATATTTTTTCTCTTTAAATGTATTATGTAGATTATATTTTCATATTATAAAATGAAGGCCTCAGCACGGGCAAGCCACCCAGTGAGGCCAACATTACTGGAAAACTTTGAAATGTAAAAAATATTGTACCAAATAAAATAAATAAATATTGGGACAATTTACGGATGATTTTTACAACCTACGACTTAAGAAAAACCAATACAATTTTCAGCGTCACCAAACTAAACTTAGCGTAGGTATGTCATAATAATTTAAACGACTTAAAGTCCACCAACGTGTTTGTGGATTGGACGTACTGGGGTGGGATAGAAGGACAAACTTTCGTCAAATTCGCATAACAAATTCCCCCTCGAAAGTGGATTCCCCCTTCAGCATATATCGGGGGAACTGAGGATGATCGAAACATAAAATAAAATTAATTCATAAATTAATGATAAAGATTCGTAGTTTCAAGGTCTCAAAAACCTAAGCGTATCTGATTTGGGCAAAGAGGATCAACCAAAGACTGTCTAGGGCAGTTTGATGGAAGCACCCTCCCCAATAAACACTCCCTTGAAATGTTTTGAGTCATTATATCTTTTTTTTTCTTCTAAAGGGTGGAGACGGTTTCCACGAAGTTCCCGTGAGCACTTAGGCCATAGGGCCATTGTGCCATTTTACCTCAATCCTTTAACAACAACCCAGTCCCTTTAATAAAGTTCACCAGGGTTGTTATTGGGTATGTGGCTATGTCTTCTGGTTCTACTGTATGTCTCCCCAGGTATCTGAGCCTAGTTCCCACCAGGGCAGGACATTGGCACCATAGGTGAATTGGAGTCTCTTCATCCTCTTCACATTTCCTTCATCTATTGGTGTTTTCCACTCCCAATATCTGCATGTGTCTCCTGAGATGGCAGTGTCCCGTTAGTAGTCCTACCAGTTCCCTCAGTGAGTTTCTGTCCATATCGAATTTCTTGGTTCGTCTAGGGTCTGGTCCTTTTATGAGTACTTTGGATTGTCTCATTCTAGGTGCCTTCTCCCATTCTATTCAGTGCTGGGATTTGACCCACCTATCAATATGTAATTTTGTGTGGCAAGCTGCTACTCCTACGGCCGGCTTGGATCCTACAAGTAGTGCTTTCGCCCCTTTCCTTGCTAGTTCTAGTCTTATATCAGACCGGCTCAAGTATCAGGGATCTATAGAAGCCGAAGTAAATCTGGCTTCCAAGAAACTGAGCGTCTTTTATAGGGATAACAGATTCTTTGATAGTAACCTGCTGCTAACCTTATACAAATCTCAAGTACGCCCAACAATTATTAGGAGCCACCTCTGGGCTGAAGTCCCACAAAACCTGATAAACCTACTTGATTCTGTGCAAAGGAGGGCGGTCCTTCTGATCGACAATCCACATTAACAGACCGTTTGCTATCTCTAATGCACAGAAGCAATGGGGGCATGCTGAGTCTGTTTTACAGGTATTTTAATGTGAACTGCTCTAAGGAGCTAGCAGCATTGATCTCCAGTGCACGTGCGTGAATCTCGACGTGAACGAGCAGAATACCCTTTCACAGTTAATGATGTTGGCATCATGAGAACGGGCCGCTTCTTCGACTCGTTTTTGTGTAAGACTGCTCGTATGTGGAACGAGTTGCCAGCATCTGTTTTTCCTCCTCCATATAATCCAAGTCTCTCCAAGGCCCGCATTAAAAGCCTTCCTTCAGCCCCTACCTTAACACGCCTCACAACGCTGCCCAACCGGGTGGCGACATAGCTTCACATAACACATAGGTGTCACATAAAAATAAAAATAAATGTACAGAAAATAAAAAGAAAATGAAAATAACAACTGGTACTCGAACCCAGATCCTTTAGTCTTATGGGGTCTGGCATCTCTATCAATTGTGTGTTACGCTTCCTCCTTCTATAGGCAACGTTTCGGATAGCGTTGAAGCGTCCATCATCAGGGCAGATGTATGTGCACATCACATGGGCAATGTAACGCTGTCCGAAATGTTGGATGTAGAAAGAGGAAGCACAACACGAGATAATAACCCAAAAAATAATAACGATAATCAAAAATCATGACATGTGTAAAATGTACTTAATCATGTCGTGATTTTTGCAAATATGTCATATTAATTAAGGCATGCCGAGGACATGACTTTTGAAAACTGTTAATATTTGCGGGTGGCCGAAAAGCGTGTGACATCAAGGTAAACACGCTGTGGTACTGCAGAACTGCCATTCGAATTATTAATTCAACTGAATAGGGTCTCAAGTGACGTCACGAGACACCATTGCACAGTTCTACGCAATGTGATTTTTAAAATTCATAACTTCGCAGTTTTGGAGACATCGAAAAAAAGAATTTTGCTATTTTATTTGGGAGGCGCGTATGGGTACCGCCGCCTCGGCAACCATTTATTAGTTTTTTTGGTTTTTTTTTTAGTGAATACCTCACAAGAGTCCCAACTGCTCCCGTCTGGAGCCAGTGAGACTATGGCATCCCCAATTGGGGGATGTTGTGAGGCTGAAGGTAAGTGGGGAAGTACCTGGCTATTCAGATCTAGTCACTAAACACGGCTAAAGCCAACTGGAGAAACGTTTCAATTCTGAATGGTGGTCTTACACCAGGGCGATACTGGTAGTATCTTCCACTCTGGTATGGTTCCACATAACCAACATTCCTGCCATAAACCACATGTGGTTTGGTGACTAAGCAGGAGTGCCTGGGTTCAAGGGGCGAGGTTTGTCTAGGTCTCGGCGTCGGATGCGTTATTGCCTATCTACTGTTTGGCAGACCGAATCAGGAGAGACTGGTTAAGGGAGACCTATTGACTTACCCATCCGGACTCTCTCGACCCATCGTTTTGCACCGCAATAGGACGGATAGATACGCCCGTCACTCCTGAATACATTGACCCTCAAATTCCAACCCATCCCTCATACCATTTTCCTTCCCAGAACTTCTTCTCCTTCCTTTTCCTTGGCTTGAGGGAAAATTTTTTCTCTGGGCCTCCTGTGTGGAACTATGTAAGATTGTTTTCATAGATCATCCTGATTTTCTCTCGTATCTCTAGGTATGGATGTGAAGCATGATGCATATAGCTAATATTGTGTAAATATTGTAACAACATCTCGCCCCTTGACACAATGCCAAGAAACTAACGGTCAGAGATTGTATCACGGAGATGGTCTAGTGATTAATTCTTTTAGCATTTCGACAGGAAACAAGTGCACTAAGAAATCCGCAAGACATCTCCATTTCTGCACCATTAATAATAAAACAGCTCCATATTATTTTGATTATTCTAATGCCTTCTTCTCAGGAATATCTTCACCCTGCAAACCCTGGGCTGGAACAACTCCATGTGGAAATGTGGAACCCGTAATGTAGGAATGTAGATTACGAAACAATGAGATCGTGATGTAAATTTATTTGTTTTTGTTTTAACTATCCCGCAGCCAAGTGGGGGAGTAGATAGCACCCAAAATTACTATCCTCATTATATAAGCTTAAATACTTGACATATCTTTTTAGTATTTTACCATTTTGTTACTTGATTGACTGAATAATTGTAATTTCTGTACTTTAAAATCCAATAAGATATTAAAATCATGGGGTCATCGGAAGACCCACTTGGTTACAGACGTTTTTTTTTTGGCTTCTTTCCTGTCAAGAGTTAATCCAGCAGGATCCCCCCGCGGTCGAGGGGTAAGGCTCTCGACTAGCAATCCAAAGGTCGCGGGATCTAATGCCGGCATGCGCAATTCAATTGAATCGAGTTATGGTGACCATTTTTTTGTGAGATTTCTTGACCCCTGGTAGTCAAGAAAACTACAATGTTCAGATAACAAATTGAGGAAGTAGGTACGTCTCAATCGTTTCACCACTTTCTCTTCTTCTTCTTCCTTTTTTATGATGGTTATTTTGGTTGCTTCAGTCTATCTTAATATTGCAGATATTTCAAAGCTCTTGATATTTTGTACTTGTACTCATTTAGAAAACATATTTCAGGAGAGGTAATACATATGTTTTGAAAATTTTAACATCACGTCCAAAATCATCAAAAATTTGTTTTGTCTCTCTAGGTTTCCATGAAGACGAATAGAGTAAACAAAACAACGAAACATTTTTAATATTGCATTATTTTTTGTTTATTTTTACACAAAATAAAATTTCTCGGAATTTGGTCATTTGATGAAGAAATTCTAACGATGTTGGTTATTGGCTCCATAAATTTCTTTAATAATTGTTTAAAAAGCAATTATTTCCAATTTACCTCGTGTAACGCTCTCCCCCGCCCTCCCCAGTTGCGATCCCATCAAACTTCCGAGTTAGAATGCCCGTGGAATTCTCATTATAAGTTCTGCTAATATTTTCTGGTCCTCACACCTCACCCGCCCAGCTCACCTATCCCGACTCTCCCGAAATTCGAACCAAACGTTTGCTCCGTTCATCGCCCTAATACATTGAATTCACTAGGTGAACCCCATCTGCAATGGTTTGTTTTTGTCATTTTAGATAAAGACACATCAGAAAGTCTGTTACCACCTTAGCTACCAGCTGAGTAAACCACCGTAACAATAATAATTGACTCCAGTGTTCACTGTTCAGTGTAATTCGCCGGACTTGAAACATGAATTCTAACTTTGATTTATTTGTACAAAATTGCTGCAAAATAATGTACCTACCAATGTAATCACGCACATATAGATTTCCATAATAAAAATAATCCTTTCTTATTTGCTTACTCTATAGTACTATGTTTGATTTTATATATTTTATAACTACCACTTTAGGGAAATCAACAGTTTACAATGTGGTTCATTAATACATCTATAATTTACCTAACAGAGAAACCAATTACAAATTTCCTCAATATACTATTGTATTATGTATCTAAAAATGTAAACACTTTACTTAAAACAACTAAAAAATATTATGCTATTATAAAAAACGTTATTTATGTTCTATACTTTCATACTATTTTTATATTCTACTGTATTCTTCCATACTTCCTTATATTACTATATGGTAATTTACATTATTTTTTTTTTGTATTTCTTTGGCATTCACTATGTAACAATTTCTAGACATTTTTTGTTTTTAATGAGTTTTTATTATTCACAATGTACATTTGTTACGTATAAATTTTTTTATAAAATTAGCGACCGGTTTCGACACGTCCGTGTCATTAACTAGCTATTTTAAAACTAAATTTTTAAGTGCAGAAATATGGGGTTTTATTTAGATTAGGGAACACGAACTATGTTTAAAAAATAATAATTTCTCCGAGTTTGCTAATCATTTGATAGAGACAGGCCATAGCTTCAACCGGGATAAAACTAAGTTTAAACATTCTAACATTAATAAATATTTTAATTTGTGCGCATTAGAAACATTAGAAATCAACAAAAAAATTAATTCAAACATTAATATAGTAAATTAAATAATAGCACCTTGCAAATCACCTCTATTGACAATGTTCCCCGTTACGTTGACTCCTCCCTCCGTTTCCCTCTCAACCCCCTCCCCCTCCCTCAAATCCCTCGCATCAAAGAACCAAACTAAATAAAACCCCATATTTCTGCACTTAAAAAATTAGTTTTAAAATAGCTAGTTAATGACACGGACGTGTCGAAACCGGTCGCTAATTTTATAAAAAAATTTATACGTAACAAATGTACATTGTGAATAATAAAAACTCATTAAAAACAAAAAATACATTATTTATGTTCTACTTTCATACTATTTTCACGTTATTTATGTTCTATACTTTCATACTATTTTAATATTCTACTGTATTCTTCCATACTTCCTTATATTACTATATGGTCGTTTACATTATTTATGTTCTACTTTCATACTATTTTAATATTCTACTGTATTCTTCCATACTTCCTTATATTACTATATAGTCATTTACATTATTTATGTTCTACTTTCATACTATTTTCACGTTATTTATGTTCTATACTTTCATACTATTTTGATATTCTACTGTATTCTTCCATACTTCCTTATATTACTATATGGTCGTTTACATTATTTATGTTCTACTTTCATACTATTTTAATATTCTACTGTATTCTTCCATACTTCCTTATATTACTATATAGTCATTTACATTATTTATGTTCTACTTTCATACTATTTTCACGTTATTTATGTTCTATACTTTCATAGTATTTTAATATTCTACTGTATTCTTCCATACTTCCTTATATTACTATATAGTCATTTACATTATTTTATGTTCTTAAATATTCTTTAATAATATGTTATTTTATATTCTCTCACATTCTTTATGTTATTGTATAGAAAATCGACCACCATATCACGGGCATGTGCCTAGCATGGTGGTCGAAAAATCCTCAAAGCATGTAACAAACAATTCAATGAATAAAGAAACTTAAAAACTAAAAAAAAATGTTGATGGTGCGGTGCGTATCTTTTAAAACTGGACACACACGACAGAACCATTTGTCCCCGAACCTTTTTAGTAAGTATTTATCTATGACCAATGATGCCACGATGCAAAAATATTAATCGGTAAGTCATCAAACATTTATAGGGACTAGTTGTTATATTTCTGGTGGCTAGAGAATTTCAGAGAGAAAACTTTCCCAGAATATTTTAGGAATCGCATAACTATCCTTGTCACCATCAAGCAAACAACTTGAAATTGTGATTTTGAACTAAAATCTATATAGGTACATAACGTACATAAGTAGATGTCAAAAATAATAACTGCATTTATGCCAGCCTTCCAAAATATCCAATTGACAAACTTCAATCAGTATTTAATGCAGCAGCACGGCTCTTAACCGGGATTTCTAAACATTCGCACATTTCAGAACACCTTCGTTACCCTCATTGGCTCAAGTGCACTGAAAGAATCCAGTACGAATTTTGCTGGATGGTGTTTAAATCCATCAATGAAATGGCCCCACTCTACATCTCTGAACTATGCGTACCGGAAAACACTGGTCTGAGGCAGTCAACTCTTAGATCAGCAACATCATCAGCTGTAGGCAGACTGATGGAACCTAAGCGCAAGCCAAATACTAAGTTTGGTGATCGCGCTTTCGGTGCATCTAGGCCGAAGGCTTGGAATAAACTGCCTCCGGAACGATCCATGACAAGTCCAAAAGAATTCATAGAATACCCTTAAATTAAATATTATTATTCCTGATTATCATGAGATCTGCTTATTTGAGAGAAATATGGTATTATAATAATTCAGTTATATCCAATTTTTCAACTACGTAATAAATCTTGTATGTAAATTTCACTACTAAACAATTAGTTAATGTTAATTAAGTGTTAATCTCAAGTGACCTACCAGTTGAGTATGGTACTGTATATTATTTCCATATATGTAAAGTTAGTAATAACATAGATCATTGTAGAAATGTATCATACATTATACAGGGCCTTTAAGGTGATTTTACACAAAAACGGCGCTATGCAAATTATCCAAATATTATAACTAGTTTTTTTTCCTAATATTCAACAAAGGTTTTTTTAAGTATTACAAATATCATACAAGTATCGTAGTTTGTGTTATGTGTTTGAACAGGTATGCTAGTATATTTATGGTGTAAAGTCGCTTAATGTCGAAAAAACAGATTTTTCCTAAATATTTCGTCTGAAGTGCTGGTGATTGGTAGTTTTAGAATAATCTTTATAATTAGTTTCTGAGTTTTAAAGATTTAAGTTAGTTAGTGTTCCCTATAACGGCTGAAGGTTTATAATTAACCTTAGGTATTATAATTGTGGACACCCGAAGAGGTGTTGGACGTACAAGAATTTACCAATTGAGGGACATCCGTTAGTGAACAGGTGTTCAAGGTGCGGGGACGCTGTTCCGGTTGGCCGGTAACAGGACAATAGAATCTTTGGACGATGGGAATAAGCTTGGATGGTGCCATTAAGTTTTCGCTTTTTGAACTGCAAATCGTTATCTAGGAGCTGGACGTTTTGGTACTTTAAACCACTGTGGTGTCACATTTAGATGTGAGGATCACTAGTGCCTCCTTTTTGAAACTGTGACATTAAGGTGTCCTATTTTTGAATAGTTCTGCATAATAGTAACTGCATAATTGAAACCAACATAGTATCCCTTTTAGAAGTTGAAAGCTACCCATTTTAAACGGTGATTTACTACTACGTCCTTTTTTGAACAGTGACACTCTTGTATCGTCCCCTTTAAAACTGTGGTACTATGTGTTGTCGATTTTTGAACTGTGAACCGCTACATTAAAAACGGGTTGTTTCAGAGAATTAGAACAATTCTTCAAATTTCTTAGCTATTTTTCAAGTTCTGTGAAAGATCTTTTCAAGTTCTATTATTATTTCAGTTCTGTCGAGCAACTGGATTATAATTATATAATAACAGAACTTAAAAAGGACTTTCACAGAAACAGAAAATGAACGTTGAAATTTAATGAATTGTTCAAGTTCTGTGAAACAACCCATACTAAGTATTTTTAGGCGTTCTTTCACTACGGTGACCCTTTTGGAATTTTATTAGTGATATATTATTTATAAGCTATATTATTTGATCTTTGAACGTCTAGAGTCCTTTTCATAAGTGTGAATCACTACGGAATTTTTTTGAGAACTACACATTTTTTTCGTATCCCTTTTGAAAGTGTGGCGCTACTGATCAACATTTTTTCGATTACAAACAATAATTTGCTAAAACCGTCTTTGCGAACATGTTTAAAAGTTTTAAATAGAATAACAGCAATTCTTGAACTTTTGGAACTGTGAAGACCATCCTTGCTGTACCTATTTCTTTCTTCGCTTTAACCTGAAACTGACGTTTGGGAGTTAAGGAGTTAGGTGACGACAGATTATTTGTACGAAGAAAGATGGCACCGATCTAATGTGGTATTTTGAAGGAGAAAGAGGAGATGGTAAAGTGAAGCTTTTAAGTGGAAATATGATTCAATAGAACCTACATTAAATTCATTAAAAAAGTCTTGGTCGATTACCTATACAAATACAATTGGCAGACATTTTGTGGTAGTATAAATCAGGTTTTTGTTTCAGTTGTTTGTTTGCCACTTTGAGGAGATCGAATTCAAAAAAGCAAAACAAAAGCAAATTGAAAGTAAAATTATTATAATATTGAATATTAGGATACCTATTACTGGATACTAGTGGAGATATTCGCTGTGCCAAGGGTTTGAAAATCCCTCACCTTTTTCAAATCCCGCCGGATCGCGGGTTGGACTTCAGAAATCTGGTGTGATCCCTAAGGATTTGCCAAGATTAAAAAATTTTAAACGTGTGTAATTTTTTTTTTTAAATCAAGGGAGTCATTTGAGGATACTTTTCATACCAATCATCTTTGGTACTAGTAATATTATAAGATATATTGAAAAGGTAACATAATGAGTATTTTGAGACGACTTTGATAAAAAAAAAATCATATAAACATAACCGTCACTGACAAGTCTCACTCCACAGTCATTTGAGATCAGTCATCGTCGATACTAGTAATATTATAAAAAAACGTTGAAAACGTACCGTAATAAGTATCACGTGATTCGAAACTAGCAAGCACGTGCAAATCAAAACAGCATGTTTTTGGTGCAAATCCCGCACATTCACGAAAATCCCACAAATCCGCTGGATCAAGTATTGCTTAAATCCCGCGGGATTTTGGAATATGGGGATGATGGTATTGCGGGAGTGTGGGGTGCGGGATCGGGGGATTGAGTTATTGCGGGATTCGGGATTGCAACCCTAGTTGTATAGAATAGACTAAGAAAATCCACCTAAAAGTTTTTTTTTTGCTAACCATTTCTGTTATGGCACTTTTACATCACATATGGGACTTTTTTTTGTTTCACAAAATTTGGATAATTCATCAAATTTGAAAGTTAAAACTTTAGTTCTGTGAAAGTTCCATTCAAGTTTTGTTATTATTTCACCAAAATATTAGATACTAACCAAAGAAGGACATTCACAGAACTTGAATATTAACTTTGAAATTCAACGAATTGTTCAAATTCTGTACAACCCCCCCAAACTAAAAGTATTTACATTATGTGATCTGCGATTCCTGCATTGCCAGGTTGCAGGGTTTCAATACAAACCTTTGATAATAGAAACAAAGTTCGTATGGCAGGGAACCGTGCTGACTATCACCGAGCTAGGACCAAACGGTGCACGGACTTTCGCGTCTATGCAATGAATGAATGTTATGTTTGATTAAAGTAGGTACAAACAGGACGCCTGTGCGTAGATGTGATTTGCGGTAGAATGGGTTAATAATAAAAAATATTATTTTACTAGTAATAAAACTTTTGTACATAATTTTTTAAGGAATTTCTATAAAGTTATTAACTTTTTTTACTTTACTATCATGTAGAAACACCTCCCGAAGTTATTGCACTTTACCCCGGAACCATTTACGGTTATGGTTACATCGTAATCAATGAAATTAAAAGACAAAAAAATTTAATTATTTAGAAAAAGAAAAAAATCATTTATTAATACATTTAAATCCGCAGAATTTATGATTTTTATGTTTTTTTAAAGTACACAATAATTATACAGTGTAATCATATTGATATGATTCGAATATTTAATTTAATTTAATTCTAAAATTTACTAATTAACTAATATTTAATAAATAACAAAAATTTACTAATCCATTTTTTTTTATATGTGTAATGTTTTTTTGTAAGTTGCAATGCTACTAAAATATCAGCATATTGGTTACGACATAAGCTGTGCATTCTTGGTAAAAGAGATTTTACGAAAGAATTGTAGGAGACATTTTTAGTTCGCGTTACATTAGGGACATGAAATGAAATCAGGTTGCAATAATGGAGGGTTGTTTACAACTCTGGTGCAATTTGATGGAAGCACCCTCTCAATAAATACTCCATTGAAATGCTTGAAGTAAATAAATCGCGTCGCAAGTATCGAGGCTCTATACAAGCCCAAGTAAATCTGACTTCCAAGAAACTGGGTGTCTTGTATAAGGCTAATAGTGACCACTTGCTAACCCTATACAAATCTCAAGTATTCCCAATGTTAAATTTGGGAGCCACCTCTGGGCTGTAGCCCCTTAATATACTTGATAAACCTACTTGATTCTATGCAAAGGAGGGCGGTCCGTCTGATTGACAATCCATTGATAACAGAACGATTGCCATCTTTAATGCTGTTTCGTGACGCTGAATTGTTTTAACGCTTTTCAGCTCCAACCAATAAGGAGGCGAGGATTCAAATTTTACTGGTTTGAATCTGCACAGTGTTGCTTTGAGTTGAATCGAGCCGCCCGCGCTGTAGCGAAAACGTCAGCTAATGACAGTTGACGAAAACACCGTACCGAGAAAACAACCGATGTGTTAATTCGATTTTTTGCCGGAGTTATAATTAGTTCAATCTTATACGAGTTCCTGTGAATTCTTCCACCATACGATCGCTGCCAAATGAACCACATAATCGAACATCACAACCAATTCTTCCGTAAGTCACATTTGCGAATACTTATCTTTTTAGTTCAGCGAGCGGAGCGCTAATTTACATAGGCACATACCTGCCTAGATTATAACCATTATAATCTAACCCATTTGTCGATAGTCTAAGCGATTATCGCACAAATACACTGACGCAATATGAATCTGTTCTACAGGTATTCTAATGGAGCCTGCTCTAAAGAGCTAGCAGCATTCATCCGTGGTGTACCAGCGCACGTCCGTGAAACTCGACGGACACGAGCGGAATACCCATTCCCAGATTTTTGTGCAAGTCGGCTCGTATGTAGAGCAAGCAGCCGGCATCTGCTTTTCCTCCTTCGTATAGCCCGCACCTTAGCTTGCCTCACAACACCCCCCCAAGTGGGTGGTGACATAGTTCCCCAGCCTTTACACTGTACAATCAGGGGCGCTCCTGTGAGGCGTCACATAAAAAAATTAAATATTTCAAAAAAACGCACGCGTCTCTCATTGTGCGCCCGATGCAAAACAAATAGACTTTCATGGCCCATCTCCCTTATTGAAGTATAAAGCAGACATACAAAATAAATTAAGTATTTCTTCTGCATAGCAGAATTTATATGTTCCACTTGCTTCTTTATATAGTTCTAAAAGAGGCTTCGGGGCGAATCTTCTTCGTCTTGTTCCCTTTGCTCTCACTAAACTACTATCACTTCTCGTTCCATCTTACGGTTCCTACCCCCGGGCGGTAACCACCTCAGCAACTAACTACCCTTCCTCTTGTTTCTTAAATTCAACATCCCTTAAACAGAGGCGGCGCGGATACTTCATCACTAAAATAAAATTTTAACATTTCTAACTCATTTATTGTGGTTGTTTTAAAGAGGTCTACGCGTAAAATCTATTTTTTTAGAATTAACGGCGCAAGTGCCATTTAGATCTTCTTCTTTAAATATTTTGTTTTTTTGTTTGTTTTTGAATCTTTATTTAGATGTACGCAAATTTTTTCATACATCTAGTAGGAAAATATAAAAAATACAAAAAATAACAATTATTATATTTTAATAGAAAAAGATAAATACACAAAATTATATTATATAAGATATCTAGGTATCTAAAATAATATTGGTGAGTATGTTCAATAATCAAAAATTATTTTTTACATATAAAGCACAGGTCATACGAAAAGTGCTAAGGCTTGGGGCTTCCTTTATGACATTTGGTAGTTTACTATAAAGTTTTTGCCCTTTATAAAACGCGCTGTTTTGTGTGCATGAAAGTTTAGTTTTGGGAAGCCTAAAATCTCTGCGTCTTCTCGTAGGATAAGTGTGAACATCTTCATGGTACATAATATTTCTTTGCAGATAATTTGGGAGCATATTATTTTGAAGCTTATACATCATTGTTAACGTATTATATATTATATGTTGTTTGGATGTCATCATATTTAAATTTTGTAACCTAATTTTAACTCTAGTAAAAATGTTGCATTTTAAAATCATCCTCATCCCCTTATTTTGCATAACCTGTAGTTTATTATTTTGGGCTTCGTTACATAAGAATAAAACACTAGAACAATAATTTAAATGCGGAGTAACAATAGAATTGTAAACAAGGCGCGTTGTCTTTAGATCCAAGTTATTTCTGATCCTTTTTAGGAATCCAAAGTGTCAAATAGTGTCCAATCTCTAATCTCTAAATACTGGGTTTTCCAATAAGAGGTGTTATTTTGATATTCAATCGTAAAAGATCAATGGTTTCGTTGCTTGTGTGGCACGTAGCGCCGTCTTGTTGAAATTAAACGTTGTCCAAATCAATACCATCCAATTCCGGTCATAAAAAATCATTAATCATCTATCGATAGCGCAATCCATTCACCGTAACTGTTGCTCCAGCCTCATTTTCGAAAAAGTAAAGTCCAATGACTCCGCCGGACCATGAACCGCACCAAACAGTCACACGTTGAAGATAGAGAGGCTTTTCAATAATAATTCTTGGGTTTTCCGAGCCCCAGATGCGACAATTTTGCTTGTTGACGAAGCCACCGAGGTGGAAATGGGCCTCATCACTCAAGATGATTTGCATTTGATTCACTCAAGTGAATTTTTATAATTTCAATGCATTGTTGAAGCGTGTATCGTTCCATTTTTATTAATGGCGTAGTTTTTACTTGTCAAATGTCAAAAAATGACAGCTTCAAAAGTAACATCTACCGAAATAACGGGCTATTCAAAATAACACCTCTTATTGGAAAACCTTGTAGTATAAAACAAAGTTGCTATCCGCGTCTGTCTGTTTGTGCGCTTAGATCACCTAATTTTGATATAGTTTTCACTATCATTTAGAGAATTTCTTCCGAAAGTTTTATTTATATGATAGATGCATATTATAATTATATAAAGTAGAGAAAGTCGATGTTTTGTAAACAAGTCATAAAAAAAACATTTTCAGGCGCTTACATTGCTGACGCTTGCTAAACCTTATGAAATACATCATAATAATGTACTATTTTGTATATCTTAGTGAATTGTATGTCTTTAAAAGGCGTACAAAAATGTCCGCGATGGAATATGTGGTATATATTCTAAGGATCATCCCCAGCAACGCCGGTACATGTCAGCTACTAATATATAAAACTTCAGCAGTTGACCGATATTACTGAAAATTTCAAAGTTTGTTCTTATTAGTGCCAGGAGTGTTTAGCGAGGTTAGAATGGTAGAAGTCAGAGACAACAGAGAAAGACATTAATGCGGGGTCCACTAGTACATGATAATTATTGACAGTTACAATACAATATAAAGGAAAATGGTAAGATTATGTAAGTAGGAATAAAAAAGAAAATACATTGGTAGAAAGGTAGGGAAAGAAAAGAAGAAGAAACTAAAAATAAAAAAAATTGTGATACAGTGACCTCGTTGAAATCTATACTGCTACAAATTTTAATTAGTAGAGCTATATTAGCATATTAAAAACATCAGCTAACATAGCACAGGAGTTACCAATAGTGTGTAATATATTAATAACAGAATTGTAGAATATTTGAATCATTGAAGAAGTAATTTGATAGAAGAAGACATGGGCGTGTCCGTGTGCCCGAATTTTAATTTTATCATACTTTCCAATCGGATTGCAATCTTTGGACCATTGTTCTACCGGTATTAATAATAGAATACGCTTTGAGGAATATCATCATTGATACCAATCGACACTGGTTCACGGTTGTCCAATATTGGAACAAAGCTGAGATATGTCACATGAGAACGGGTCGCTTCTACCGCTCATATTTGTTCAAAGAAATGTCACTATCTCAATGACAAATCTTTTTTCAGACATTCATCTGGCAGGTAGGTACCATAATATTAATAATTCGATTTGACAGCTCGTAGAAGGATCCATGCTCATGCAAACTCATGCAAAAAGGCAGTATTCAACTCGGTCGCCATCTTGAACCGGAAACGGAACGTACAAACAAATTTCCTGACGAAATGCAAATTGGTCTAATAAAAACGGGAATTTGCTAGGCTTTGTCAATCATTGTAATTCTTACAATTAATCAATTCAAACTACTCGGATGTCATTTCACGCTTTTTGTCACACAATCGTAGAGAATTGCGGAGATATTATAACGTCATCAAATGCAAAATTCTTTGGCTCCACATCAAATCCAACTTGGACCGTATTTGCATGTATTAAAAAATTCCAACTAAAATATACATAGGTATATAAAAACTTATTCTAAAAAGATAATAAAAAACTTTTTTTTTTGCAACAACATATCTATTTTTATTAATAGATGTATTTAAAAATATAAATACATGTTTGACAGGGACTGGATCTACCACGTTAATAAATGACCCAAATCCCAATTAGAGAGGACCGACTTTTATTTCGTACATTAACTGCTGTAATGTCATTCAATTTCAGAGAAATGCGTTATAAAATAAATTTGTAATAAGGGTTTAAAAATGTTGGGATTTATAACTAGGCTAACCAGTAATTTTAACAATATAAAGTGTATCAAATTGTTATATTTTTCCTATGTAAGAAGTCAACTTGAGTACAATTCTCCTGTCTGGAACCCACATTATAATATACATGTACAAGATGTTGAAAGAATACAAAACAAAATCTTACGTTTTATAAATTTTCAAATGGGTATTTCAGCAATTGAACTACAACACTCTGTTAAATTATATGAATTTGCTCAAATTGTTAGATAGAAGAATTTTCACTGACTTGGTATTTCTATTTAAAATTCTAAATTATTTAGTTGATAGTCCGGTATTGCTAGAATTGATAATCTTCCGGATTCCACAACGTAATACTAGAAGTCAGGATTTATTTCAGTGCAGAAATTTTGGGACTAACTACCATATGTATTCTTCTTTTCCCAGAATACTAATGGGGGGAAACAATTATACCAAGTCAGTGGATATCTTCAATTTATCTTTAAACAAATATAAAATGTTGTCAATGAAGCAATTCAGTTAAGTACAATAAATAATGCATATTTCTTCATATTCATATTAATAAATCAATAAATAAAATGCATTTCCACCTGCACTAATTTCACCTAAATCGGTTAATTATTTGCACTTCCAAGATTCCACTTCATTAATTAAAGAAAACAAAATGAAATTAAAACAGATCTTTTAAAAGTTAGACGATGAATACTCTAAAAATAAAATAAAATTTAAACTGGGTTTCCTGATTGTTTTTCGCGATGCGGCCCTGGCCCAGTAAGAAAGGGTTGCCAACACTCTACACGACCAGGAAACGTTTTAATTAAACAAATCGTGCTTAGAATATTTCAAATAATGTTCGGGGCTCCTCCAGAATTTTACATTCACCTTGTGTATATCTTGATTTCGTGCAACTTGCTCTGAGCCCGTCTTACATGGCCCAATATATTGCCGAAATAAAATTTTACGATTTCTAATTGAATTTAGTCGTAAGAATCAATTCGGATTTCAAAGGAAACTGAGTCTTGACTCCAGTTTAGAATATCAAAATCTTTTCAAATTTGCTTACAAAGAAAGCGCTAATAAAAATCTCGGTTGGCTTGGAAGAGCTTAGGTCGTTGTTTGAAAACTGTCACATTGTTTACAACTGGGAAAATAGTACATTTTAAATGTTTTGACGGTCTCAAATGTTTATAGAGGGATATTATTTATATATATTTAAGATTAATAAAAACAGGACATTACCATAAAAATATTATATGAATATTTAATTAAACTTTTTTCAATTTAGCGGTAAATGAATAGACGACGAATTAGTAACTTCTCGAGGGATTCCTCTAGAAACATTAGAGATTTTAGTAATAAGTTCATCAGAAATAATTAAAATAAACCCTACGGAAAAATAAAATTTCTTGGCCTGCTAGGGCAAATACGACCGTAGGTTCATCCATTACGCCGGGCCGCACGCAGTATAATGTTTTTACACGACTTCAGAGGAAGCTACAAGCGAAAAATGTGTATATTCTAGGTATACCTTATATCGTAGGCAATAGGCATTACAATCGCTTGACAAACGGAGTCTAGAAACGTTCCATTTCAAGCAAAAAACTGATTTTTATTTATTTTGTAAATAATTTTATAAGACAGCAAAAAAGCTGTATTTTTAAAAATTGTTTCCTTTATGCGTTCATACATTTCAATTGAAAAAAATTTTTTTTGGTAGTTTGCATTTATATTTTTTATTGACTAATTTATTTTTTATTTTTATTCTACTCAAGCAAAGCGATAGGAAAACCTTCAATTTATCTAAAGCATATTTTTCGGTATTCATAATGTACACCAATTCGTTATATTAATCAAAATAGTGATTTGGCATTAAGCTTCGCCTTCATGACTGATATCGTTAAGATTCTCGCTTTATTTTAGATGTTTGCTAAGGCAAATTCAATCGTAGCTCTGTCCGATATACAGAGCAGTGCATCGCATAATTTTGTGCATGGCTTCATCACTTACGTCGTTAAGAATTCGACGTAATTTTAGGGAACTATCTCATTTAATGGAACGTATCTGCAAAACATACAACACCTTACGCGGTGTAGATATTTACAACTGTTTCTTGAAAACATATTAAATCAAATTAATTAAATCTATTCCTTGATGCAAACATTATAGCCTCATTCTTACTGTTTTCTCTGTTCTAATTTTTTGTTTGTTTGCAATTTGTAGTACATACATCTACCAAAAATCGATGAGTACCTACCTATATGTAAATTGTTTACTTAAATAATTAATGGAACTTAAGTCGAAGCTTAATGCAAAATCACTATTTTGATTAATCTTTATAACGAATTGGTGTACATTATGAATACAAAAAAATATTCATTAGATACATTGAAGGTTTTCCTATCGTTTCACTTGAGTAGAATACAAATAAAATAAAAAAATACTCAGTAAAAAATATAAATGCAAACTACTAAAAAAATTTTTTTTTCAATAGAAATGTATGAACGCATAAAGGAAACAACTTTAAAAAAATATAGTATAATAGCTAAGATTATCTGTGACAGCTTAACTTGATTAACTTTTTTGGTTTCTTATAAAATTATTTACAAAATAAATAAAAACCAGTTTTTTGATGAAATCGAACGTTTATAGACTTCGTTTGTCAAGCGATTTTAATGACTATTATGCCAAGTTTAAGAAACGTTTTGAGCGATAACTTTTTTTTTTTTTTTTTTATAGTGAATACCTCACAAGAGTCCCAACTGCTCCCGTCTGGAGCCAGTGAGACTATGGCATCCCCGATTGGGGGATGTTGTGAGGCTGAAGGTAAGTGGGGAAGAAGGGAACGAGGAAGGTGGGGAAGTACCTGGCTATTCAGATCTAGTTACTAAACACGGCTAAAGCCATTTGGAGCAACGTTTCAATTCTGAATGGTGGTCTTACACCAGGGCGATAATGGTAGTATCTTCCACTCTGGAACGTGCCGCAAATATACTATATATTATTTTAATTAATTAATTGTGAAATAACACAAATTAATCAAATAAAATTTATTTGCGCACGCCGGGTTCGAACCCGCGACCTTCGGAATGGCAGTCCAATGCGTTACCACTGGACTATGCCGGCCGTCATAATGTGCCAATTTTATAGAACCTAAAAATATGGGATCGAGGTGGATCAACGGATTTAAACCGTAGTAAGCAGTTTTATGTTTCCATATTATTATTTTGAGGAATGTTTTCTATTAAATAAATGGCAAATGGGTACATATGACACCAACTTCTCGAGTGGATATATTCAATGGTAATTATCTAACAAATAAATGAAATTCATTAACATACCAAAATAAAATAAAGTCATTATGACGTTTCTTTCACCAGTCCTCAAAACTCGGGTTATAAGTTATAACATATTCCCACTAGCTCTATTCACGAGATTCTAAGAAAATATATTTTTTGTATTAAATATTTATCTCAAACAATATTATCCATGTATTGTTCTGTAGAATATTCCATTTGCCTAATTACTAGCGCATGTAAAAGGGATTAACTACTTGATCGTACCAACTAATTGTGACTGTGCGAATGTATAAAATGTATTATATCCGTCCTTTTCTTTCGCAACAATCAAGTTTAAATCGGAGAGAGATGGATGCATAAATCGCGTTGAATTTAGAGTCAATTAGAAACAGAAGAAGGGATTGTTAACTGGTTATGGGCAAATTAAATTTAATTAAAACAATAATCATTAAATAATATTGCCTGGAAAGTTATTCTATTAATCTTAATCCCGAATTGCTATATGAATTACATGAAAGCTATCTTATAATTTGTGCAAAAATTTATTTACAGTAAATGTTTTTTTGAATATTTATTCAATTGAAATGATAAAGTAATGGTACATATGATTAGAAATATAGCATAGTGTAGCAAAACAGACCGCAGTTTTGAAGGGGTACTGGCCTGTGTGGTGGAGGTAGAAACCTGGGAGGGGTCTCATTGTGTCGGGTGGGTCGTGCCGTTTTCAGTCGTTACCATGGTTTGATCCAGACAACCGCGAACCCAGTTATTTGAACTGTCAACTGTCACTTCACTTTTAATCTCGTGTAAACGAGATAAACAACAAACATAATAGTAAAGAATAAAAACAAAAATGTAACAATAAACTCGCTTAAAATACCCAAAGAAATCAGGCATTTTAAACTCATTGTTTGCAAAATGTAAACATCTTTCATAGATTTATATTTACCTATACATTCATAAAGCATTCATGTTATTTCATGAAATTCTTATAAAATTCACTCGGTAAAAGTCAATTAAAAAATAATATGTCAGAAATAACCTCACTTTAGTCAGTCAGTGTCAGTCTACCAAAATGCGATGTTGCCAGTTCTTTCGCAGCACAGAAGACATTTTCGATTAGTAAGAATTCAAAACAGAGCTTGCACGGTATTTATTCAAACACCGTTTGACGTTAAAGTGTTTTAATTAGTAAGCCTGGTAGTGTTTTTAGTGCAGTTGTGTGGTTCCTGTTTCAGATTGTACGTCGGTGTTAATATGATTGTTATAATAGTAATTTGAATTTGGGAGGCGGTATGGGCACCGCCGCCCCGGAAACCTTTCATTAGGTCACCCCAAGTGGTTCGCTACGTTTTGTGACTTAGCAGGGGGCCTGGCTTCATGGGGCGAGGATTTTCTAGGTCTTTCGACGGATGCGTCTGCCCAGTGCCCATCTATTGTGAGGCAGGTCAGATTTTAAGAGACTTGTTGAGGAAGATCTTTTTACCTTTCCAGAAGGAAAAGATGCAGTCAAACGTCCGTCACTACTGGTCACAGTGACTTCAAGATACCTACCCACCCCTCGTAACTTTTTCCTTCCCAGTATCCCCAAAGATGACATATGCCCTTAGGGAAATGATTTTCCTCAGAGCCTCCTGTGTGGAGCTAAAAAATGTATATATTTTATATTATGTATCCGTAACTGGTCAGACCGCCCACTCACAAATTTACAGCGTAATACAATAGCCAACATAACGAAATTCAATTCCAAATTAGACAAGGAGAGTTGGTACTACGTAAGAGCAGCCAGCAGCGGTACGTGGCGATACTTTTAAGTTGGCAACCCTGAATTGGGAGCTACTGTACTGCTGCTAACTGTCTCACTACTTCGGGGCTTGAGTTGGCAACCCTGGAATCGAGTGTATATATTTATTATAATATGTGGAAAGATGGAATAATTTCGAGTTGGATGCAGCTTAAGGATGAAAGCGTGGAAGATTGAGGTATACCCGTGAAAAATTAATAAAAAATGAAAATAATATCGGGAATCTGGTAAATCAACTTCACATTTGGAATCGATTTTGAGATAATCTTTTTTTTTATTCCGCTTTATATTTAGCTTCCGTTTTCCAGTAAATCGAATCTGAATTTGGAATTTTTTAGGTCAAATTTAAATTTGTCTTCGAAATTCGTCCAAATCAGAGAAAAAAAGAGAAAAAATCTAAATGATGAAATCAAAAAAAAAAAAATGGGTCAATATCTATTTATTTTATTAATACATGATTTAGTACATGTGGTTTTTTTGATATTTCATCCTGGCGGGTGAATTTTACAGTTTGCGGACATAGAATCTATACATTACTATAATATAAAAAAGAAAAATTATGTATAGCTAGTTTGGGTTTCAGGAAGAGGATGGGTACTTAGAGAATTATAAGAAGATGAAAAATTTGAGAAATTATTAGTAAATAGATCACACTAATTAATTATGTACATACTATACCGCTAAGTTAGGGAATAAGGATTTATTATGTTTTGTCTGAAAGGTGATCAAATTGATAGAGTGTAGAATGAATGGGTAATGTAGTTGTAATGTAATAATTTGTTTTTAAGGGAATGGGGTCGACTCACGGTTTTTAGGTTTTTAAGGATTTTTTTGACGGCCGGCATAGTCCAGTGGTAACGCATTGGACTGCCATTCCGAAGGTCGCGGGTTCGAACCCGGCGTGCGCAAATAAATTTTATTTGATTAATTTGTGTTATTTCACAATTAATTAATTTAAATAATATATAGTATATTTGCGGCACGTTCCAGAGTGGAAGATACTACCAGTATCGCCCTGGTGTAAGACCACCATTCAGAATTGAAACGTTGCTCCAAATGGCTTTAGCCGTGTTTAGTGACTAGATCTGAATAGCCAGGTACTTCCCCACCTTCCTCTTTCCCTTCCCCACTTACCTTCAGCCTCACAACATCCCCCAATTGGGGATGCCATAGTCTCACTGGCTCCAGACGGGAGCAGTTGGGACTCTTGTGAGGTATTCACTATAAAAAAAAAATTAAAAAAAAAGGATAAGGTTAAAGATTTTAGAAGCTAGGAAGAAAAATTGTCTTTGAGCTGACGTGGTATGTAGTGAAAGCACTTTGTAGTGACCGTTGGTTATTGTTCTGGTGGTGTAGTTGTGTTGTAATAGAGTTTTGTTTTTATATTTGAACAGGAAATGTATGTAGGAAAATTTTAGGTGGACTTGTCGTATGTTTAAGACCTTATACTCTATGAGGAGTCGAGTAGAGGGGTATCTTATATTGTAGATTCACCAGTTTCCCGCTTATACTACGAGTTTCTGGACACATTTTATTAATAATAGATTAGTATATTAATATTAGTAGCATGTTCATGTTATTTTTTGAGAAAAATTTGAATTAAACTAAATTTTGCACCCCTTTAGTATATTTCTAAACGTGTATATGAGTACGTATCCCGACTTCTCTATTACCAATGGCTAAACCCCATAGGTTAAGTTTAAACTGCTTTAAATGTACCACAGATAAAATTATGTAATACGAACTTCGACGTGATATATATGTCGCTTTTTAACCGAGCTTTATTTGTATTGCACGAAGCTACTACACAAGGAGAACGCTGGGACCAATTGAAAAATAAAATTTATATACTGTCTTCTTTCTCAACCTTGCCCTTTTGCATCTCCTTCCCTTCCCCACACCCTTTCTTAATTTTTTGATTAGGTACATGAGATAAATCTATATAATTAACGTTTACAGAATGTTTTACTATTCCTGTCTCCTTATTTACAGGATATCCCGTTTCGGGATAAGCTAGTTTACTATATATTTTATAAAACTTGACGAATTCCGCTGCACCTTATATTGTAGATAATAAGCATTAAAATCGCTTGACAAACGGAGTCTAGAAACGTTCGATTTCAAGCACAAAACTGGTTTTTATTTATTTTTTAAATAATTTTATAAGAAAGCAAAAAAGTTAATCAAATAAAACTGTCACAGATAATCTTAGCTATAATACTGTATTTTTTTAATTGTTTCCTTTACGCGTTCATACATTTCTATTGAAAAAAAAAAATTTTTAGTAGTTTGCATTTATATTTTTTACTAAGTAATTTATTATTTTATTTGTATTCTACTCAAGCGAAACGATAGGAAAATCTTCAATTTATCTAAAGAATATTTTTTGGTATTCATAATGTACACCAATTCGTTAAAAAGATTAATCAAAATAGTGATTTGGCATTAAGCTTCACCCTTAATACGAACAAAATACCACTCGGTTTCTACTTTATTTATACAAGAAATAACTAATTTTGTGGTGGGAGATTGTAAAAGATGTATGCAAAATTCAATTTTTTCCAATCAAAGTTATGTTTGACGGTTAGGAAATACGAATAATTTATTCAAATAATCTCTATCCAATATTTAAGTTAAAATCAAGTGTTGGTTTTTTTAACTCGCCTTCGCATACATCGGAATTCGACAAGTTTACCAATATTTAATTTTAACAATAGTACATTTTCGATAAGCTTAATTTTCTCTTTAACCTTCTGTTGTGTTTTTGAAAATCTATTTGATCACTATATTTTGATTTTTGTTTGTCGTGTTTTTTATATCTGCTGTAATTTTATTTGTATTAATTCTCCTATGTTTCGAAATTATCTGTCATCTTAAAGTTGTACTACCTTTGTACATGTAAAAGGCCGATGGGCTTTAAAAAATATTAAATTACACCTACTTGAATTACATTTTACCTACTTGAATTATACCAACTAGAATTACACCTACTAAAACAATACCAACTAGAATTACACCAACTTGAACCATAACAACTTTAATAACACCTACAAGAAATACAAACAAACAACTGGAATTTCACCTCCATGAATTACACCTACCTGTATGAAACCTACTTGTTTGAAACCTACTTGTATGAAACCTACTTGTATGAAACCTACTTGTATTAAACCTACTTGAATTACATCAACTGTTATTACACCTTAAATTAAATCAATTACAATTGAATTAAACCTTTTTGAATAACACCTACTGTCGACGTTCTATGAACGATCGAGAGAAGATTTGTTTTTTAGTTTTGTTTGCTGTAAATGCGTCATTGAAGTAATCCGCTTCTCTCACATCCGCGATAAAATCTGTACGTAAAACTAATATGCGGTAATTTTGGATTTTGAAAATGCATTTTCGAAATTTTGACAGCTTGGCACGGAACCGAAATAAACACAACAAGAAATCTTTGGCACAATTAATTTCGTCGTAAAAGTTCACAAACTAACTAAACATAATGCCCTCATTTCCCAGCGGGGGTATGCAGATATAATAGACTGCCACACAATACTGTCATGGCGATTAATAAATAAAATAGAATAAAGGGCCATTTGATATAACTTAGGATTTTCACGGCGTGAATTTTCGTGATTTATTTTTGGGGTATTGTGCCGTGTTACGCTTAAGGTTAAGTTAAATAGTTATATTATATATATATACATATATTCGGGACTTGACGGATACACCAAAACTAAACGCCGAAAACCACATTAATTTAACTAATTATTATACCAAAACCGGCCATAATAGGATCGACTCGCGCAACACAGTATCACTTCACTGCCCTGTTGTTGGACACTGTAACGCTTTTCGAAACGTTGGCTAAAATGTTGGTTTGCCTGTCGCCGAGCTACGACCAATCTGCGTGGGTTATCTTTGTATGTGGGAGGCGGAATTCAGGGAACCATTAATTTGATATCCGCTACCTCTGTCATAGGTCACCCCAAGTGGTTCGCTACGTTTGGCAACTTAGCAGGGGTGCCCAGGCTCATTTTGAAGTTTGTCGAGGTTCTGGTGGCAGATGCTTCTGCCTACAAACTGCCTACAAACTGTCCTACAAACGGCTGGTTGAGGGAAACCTCTTTTTGACCTCTCCAGCAAATACTCTCTCAACAGATTTAAAGACATAAACAGAAGGGATTTGTTCATAGGTCCATCACTTGGAGGTCTTGTTTTGAAATTTTAAATGTAGACTCGCTATATCAAAAAAAATTAGCGTCCTTGCAAGAGCTCTGAATGGGTACCATCAGTACCTAAAACAGGACGGGGAAGTGGTGGGCCTCCTCCAGGTCCATCACTCCTGGACACACAGACCCCAAGATTCCTACTTCCTACCCACCCGTCATACCCTCTCCTTTCCAGAACTTCCTTTCTTTAAAAACACCTTACATACAGCACCCACAAATATGACATAGGCCCCGAGGGAGATTATTTTCATAAAACAACCATCCAGAGAAAGTTATGCGTTTGGTGTGTACAGACTTGTGCAGATTACTAGACGCAGTCACAAACACCTTTTTCATCTCAGTAGATATTTTTTTTAGGAGGAGGTTTTATATTTTATTCATTTAATTATTTTTTATGCAATTGGAGCCCTGTTTAGTATTTGTTCTTTATTCAATTGGAGCTCTATAATTATAGTAATTTGTTTTTGGTATATTATGCCGTGTCGCGCTGCAATGCTGTCCGAAACGTTGGCTCAAGAAGGAGGTAGCGCGACACGGCATAATACCCCAAAAACAAATCACTATAATACTTTTGGCAGTGAAAAATTTAAATCATACCAATTGGAGCCCTGATTAGTATTTGTTTAATATTCAATTGGAGCCCTATTCAGTATTTGTTTATTATTCAATTGGAGCCCCATTTAGTGTTTGTTTATTATTCAATTGGAGCCCTGTTTAGTACTAGTGTGATATTTAATTGGAGCCCTGTTGAGTATTTGTTTTTTATTCAATTGGAGCTCTGTTTGGTATTTGTTTATTATTCAATTGGAACCCTGTTTAGTACTAGTGTAATATTCAATTGGAGCCCTGTTAAGTATTTGCTTTTTATTCAATTGGAGCCCTGCTTGGTATTTGTTTTTTATTCAGTTGGAGCCCTGTTTAGTATTTGTTTTTTTTATATGGTCACCACGACTTAAAAATGGTGATGGAACATTCATGCATGACAATGCCAAAGTTTTCCACAAATACCTTCAAGATTAAAACACACTGCCTGAAAATGGCTCCGACATGAACCCTATAGAAAATATATGGTCGATTGTTAACAAAAAATTGAAGGCTAAATAATTTAGAATCCCTCGAAATGAAGAGAGCCGTCAATAATAATTCCAACGTAATTAATTAATTGTCAAATAAATTTAATTTGTTCCGTTAACTTTTTAAATTGTTTTCGCATCCCCTTACCAACCCCTCCTATAATATTTTGTCTCCCACAATTTTTTTTTATCTCTTTCTAACACCAATAAGATGAATTCTTCTCTATTTGTCTCTGTCTCTCATTAGGTATATACTATTTGTATATATATGTGTGCAATTATAATTAATTAATCTAATAGCCTTGATGAAGCTTAAGATAAGCGTAACCTGGTTGGCTGTCGGTTTTATGAATTCTCTAAAAAAGTGGTGTATTCCAAAGTGTGTTTTTTCATTTAATAAAAAGGGGTGTATGCCAAAGTGTGTGTTTTCATTTAATAAAAAGGGGTGTATTCCAAAGTGTGTTTTTTCATTTAGTAAAAAGGGGTGTATTCCAAAGTGTGTTTTTTCATTTAGTAAAAAGGGGTGTTTTCCGAAGTGTGTTTGTTCATTTTATAAAAGCGGGTGTATTCCAAAGTATGTTTTTTCATTTAATAAAAAGGGGTGTATTCCAAAGTGTCTTTGTTCATTCAATAAAAGGGGGTGTATTCCAAAGTGTGTTTTTTCATTCAATAAAAAGGGATGTATTCCAAGGTGTGTTTTTTCATTTAATTAAAAGGGGTGTATTCCAAAGTGTGTTTTTTCATTTAATAAAAATCAGACAATATGTGTAGATGCAAGCAGCAGTAATTTAGGTGAACGATGCTGGCGACACGCATTTTGAGCGCAGTGCAATATTAATAATGTTTAATTGCCCAACAAATTTGTTTCTATTATCTATGCTTAGTACATCTCTAAAGGTTGCAAGCCGATGACGATGAGAGAAACGGGTTGGGAAGAACCTACCTATTCAGATCGACTTACTATAGGTAGATTTAACATATCCGTTGTCAAAGTCTTTATCGCAGGTTATTGCTATGCTGGTAAGAAAAAAAACCGCTATCCATTTCATGCAAAACCTGATATGGATAGAAGTTCAAATAAATATAATAATATTATGTTGTTTAACGTAAGTACCAAATATTTTTTGTTTGTTAAACATAAGATTATATAACTCCGGAGAAACAGTAGTTGCAATAAATAAAATGATCGTGTTCAATTATTGAAGACAATATTAGCGATTGACTATATCATACTTAGAATAAGAACTACCATCATTATCTTTATTTTAGTAATAGGGATGGATTAGCGCAGCGTCCCAGCAAGACGAAGGTTCTGGATTCCAGTCACAGATGCGCCCGTATTTTTATAACATTAAATAAGTAGTTTTCTAATATTGTTCTAATAACTTAACATTAAAAAGTTTTTTTTTAAATACATTTATACTCTCCGTTTTAAGTTTATCTGGAAGGAGATTGCATATTTGTACACCCTAGTGGCCAATGCCTATTTTGCCACTTTCAGTCCTTACAGCATGTTTGTACAATTTGTTATGTTGCCTAGTATAATGTTCGTGTACTTGAGACGTTTGTTTAAATGTTGTGTTTGTGTGTATAAGTCCATTTTGGATTTTGTAGATTAGGAGGCATATGTTGTATTCGTACAATTTCTTATTTTCAAAAGATTCATTTCCTGATATAGTTTTTTTGTGGGAGTGTCCGGGTTATAATTGAAAAGTTTTTTAATAACTTTGTTCTGTATTGTTTGTAAATCATTTAGGTATGTAATGTATATGTTTCCCCATATTTCTATTAAATAATTTAGATGGGACTGGATTAAACTAAAGTGTAAGCCCCTCTTTACCTCTGTTGGTAGGAGATGGGCAATTTTACCAAATACACCAATTAGTGGGATGATTTTTGCTTTTAATTTTTCTACGTGTTGTTTAAATGTCAGATGTTTACTGATCAATATGTAAGCCAAGGTATTTTTCGCATTAACCAACACCTCTGCCATAGGGCACCCCAAGTAGTTAGCAACGTTTGGTGATTTGGTAGGGGTGCCCGGGGTTATCGGGTGAGGTGTGTTCGGGTTGCATCATCGCGAGAAGATGGTTTGGGGAGACTCTTTGACCTCTCCAACTGATCTCTTTTGACCCAATATCTTGCGCCGCAGTGGGAGGATTAGATAATTCATCCGTCACCCCTGGACTGATCCCTAAATTCCTACCCACCCCTCATACCTTTTTCCTTCCCAGAACTTCCGCTCCTTCCTTCCTTTAAAAGATTCACCACACAGCATCCCATTGTGTGGGGTTAATATGAAAAAAAAATCAGATCTGGTCAACACGACTAAAGCTATTTCAACCAATGTTTCGATTCTTAATGGAAGTCTTTCACAGGGGCGCTCCTTACAGTATCTACCACTCTGAAACGTGCCGAAAATATATACCAGGCCCATAACATTTAAGATAAATAATCAAATAAAATTTACTTGCGCACGCTGGGATTTAAACCAGCGACCTCCGGATACATAACCAGTCAACCACGGAAACGGTTAAAGAGTTATTACATTGAAATACATTTATTATTTTTATTTTTTTTTATTATTTCAATATACATATAATACATAATTAACCAATATATATAATATTAGTGGTAACAATACCTCCCTAATTGAGAAATTCTCGTGTTTAGGGAGGGAACACTATCAAATTGACAGTACTATACATACTTATCAGTTGTTACAATTTGGATGCATGAAGGACTACTTTTTTTATAAAAAATGAAAATATAAGTTGCAATTCTTTTTTTTTTGTACATAATGAAAAATATAAGATGGCATTTGTTTTGTAAATAATGGAAATATAGGTTGGCACATCGTAACACATACTTAAAAATGATTTAATAGTAAAATGTTTTTTTGAGTTTTTGTTTAAAAATTTCATAATTCCTCTCGGATTGTATTTCTATAGGGAGTTCGTTAGAGCATTTTATTGCTGAGTATGTGTAATGATGTTGGGCTGTTGTAGTATTAAGTTTAGGGATTATTATTTGTCCTTAGGTTCTCGGTCTGGTGCTAAATGACTTTATTGTTAGTTTGTCTTCGTGGATTTGAAGTAATGCGTTTTTTTGATAAATTTTATTTAGTCGTAATACTTTGAATTCATCGAATAATTTTTGGGTTGAATAGTCTAATTGTTTCTTTAGAATAATTTTGATGAGTCTTCTATGTACTATTTCAAGTGGGGTTAAGTTGGTTTTATACGCTCCTACATGTATTTAGTTATGTAGGCACAGTAGATAATCCTCAATAATTATTTTATCTTCTTCTCTAAACCTGTTTCTGAAATCGATATAATCGACACATTCGATCTGAATGACATAAGTTATGGTGGTTTCCTGTTTCACTTCTCCAACTGCGCGCATCGACTATCCAAATCTAGTCACTTTCCCACGGTCGCCCATGATAATAATAATAATAACAGCGTCACTGCTCATATCCATTTTATTTAAATAACTGGTATCAAAACACAAATTAAAATGAATCTTTTAAATTACATCTCAAACTATATTACGAGTACTAGCGAAGGCCGGTCAAAAATTAAAGGAAAATAACTAAATATAAGTATAAAACCAAGTCACTATCGCTTCTGTCTGTTTGTGCGCTTAGTCCTTCTAAACTATACAACGCGGGATAGGGTTTTGATAGGCTTTTCACTATCACACAACACCTAGATATTATAAATTTAATATAATTTAACTATACAAACTATGTATTCATTGGTTGAATTATCAGCTGAAAAAAATTTATACAAAGAAATCCAGAGTCTCAAAATTCTTTCAGTGAGAGCAATTCTTTGGTAGGTACAAAATTATATTTTAGCACATAAAAAACCCCTTATATATAAACAGGCTAGAACACAATCATAATACTCGTTTTCTTTAATGAAGGATTTATTGTACCTAAGCATACAAATAAATATGGACAAAGAACGTTAAACTATATGATTCCTAGTTGTTTTAATATTTTACCTGCTGAAATTAAAAACTGTGCCCAAAACAAACAATTGGTGAACTAACTGAAGACTTGGCGCACTGAAAATATTCATTTGGTTCAGCTTACAATGATATATTATTCTAAAGACTTTTAAAATTTATAATAAAAACACATAAATTTGTTTTTGACCACGATAGTTTTATTTTCACTCTACCGGTTTCGGAAGATCCCTTCCTTCGTCAGGAGAATATTTAAAACTGACTTTAAAATATTCTCCCGACGAGGGAAGGGATCTTCCGAAACCGGTAGAGTGAAAATAAAACTATCGTGGTCAAAAACAAATTTATGTGTTTTTATTATAAATTATGATGAGCCACAAAGTGAATGCTTTTTACAATTACTTTTAAAATTGTTATTTTTTTTTTCAATATTTTCTTTTGTTATTTTATTTTTATTTTTTTAAATTTTTTTATTTAATATTTGTATGTTTTTTACAATAAATATACAATTTTACATATTATACAATGTTATCAAGGTACATAATAATAGCTTTTCCTCACCATAAAGAGACGAGGCTCTTGTGTTTGGTGAGTGAATCCTAGCTCAATTATATGGAATCATGTAAGTAAGTAAATAATATATTTGCAAAACCAAAGGGATAAGTAAGAAATAGGCAAGATTTATCAATAATACAGTTTCAAGATTTGAAGGAAATAATAAAAAGAGTAAGATATGGACTTTTATAGTAGTTTTAGGTAATTTTTTAATTTTATTTTAAATTCCTGAATATCTTCAATATTTTTTAGATATAATGGAAGGATGTTATATTTCTGTAATTTTTTTTTTGTTTTATACATATAATTGTAAAAATGTAACTGTAAACTCACTATAATAAGATTTATAATGAAATAACCTGTTAGTCAAATTGCTAAAAAGCAGTTTATCGGGACTTTTTACCTTATATTTGTAAAGTGATATAATGAATAATAAAAAAATTAAAAACACGTAGCTCTGTTTATCTTACCAATGTATTGTAATTTTCCTAGTGTTATATTTTTAATCTTGCATGGTGGAGTATCTAGTATCGATTTTATTTCGTTTTTGACTTAGTTTTTATGTTAGAGGTTGTTTTTTATTTTGTCTTCTATTTTTTTCTGTTTTTTGGTTTTTTTGTGCTTATTTAGATGTTATTTGTAATAAATAAAATAAAAATAACATGTAAAAGCCCATCCGGGCGTGAAATTAGTAATAAATATTTATTAAAAGTAGAGAAAAGTTGAGCTACGCCGGGTACACGTCAGATATTTATAAATAAATAATGTATTTTTGGAAATATTAACGGTTTATTGACATTCAAGAACGTCTGTCACTGAGCTAACGTTTATAATACTAACCAAATGGTATCTCCCAACCACATTTCTGGGTTCCTGGTATTTTGTTCTTATCGGCAGGTACACGTGTTTACGTTTTAAAAAAATACATGGAAGTTGCGGAGGGTGAGCAGGGGCGGTGCGGGAGGGGAGAGTAGGTGTGTAAGGAAGGGTGGGGAAAGTTTGTGAAGAGAAGGTTGGGGAAGGGCGGAAATGGGATAGGGGGAGGTAAGAAGCGTGGTGGGAGGGAAGGAGAGGGTATAGTGGGGGAGGGAAGGGAATGTTGGGGAAGGAAATCTTTTGGGAAAGAAGGGAATGGGTTACGAAGGGAATGGATGGGAGGGGTGGGTGTGGTTGGGGAAATGAGATAGCAATGGAAAGGCCGAGGTGGGGAAGGCTGGTATAAGGACGGGGAAGGGTGGAGAAAAGTGGAGAGGGGGCAAGGGAAGGGAAGGAAATGGAAAGTAATGGTTGGTGTCAAGGTAGACAAATGGTGGGGAGCAATGGGAGGGGCATAGCTTTACCACACATAAACCTCAAGGAATTCATCACTACTGCATTCAGTCGACCTTCAATGTTTGTCCTACAGTCATATTTGTATAAATTTTGTTTGGAGGTCTAGTTCATTGACGGTGAACCTACGACAATGGATCTAAATCAGGTTTCTAAATCTAAATCGAATTTCTTTAAAAAAATAATAAATCGTTTCATAAAAGTGGAACAGAGTATTAAACAGACACTGCCGCCTCATAAACACCCGACTCATGCAGCTAATGGGAGTGGAAAACAAACACTAACAGCTGGAGGAAATGTTAACAGGATGTTGAATCGCATATTTATCTATGGTGCCAATATATAACCTTGATTAGTAGATGAGACGTTTTGAAGCTCCAGCCAACACTACCAATAGCACACCAATAGAAAACACTAATAGCTGGAGAAATGTCAACAGGATGTTGAATCGCCCATTTATCTATGGTGCCAATGAATCTCCTTGATTAGTAGAAGAGACGTTTTGAAGCTCCAGCCAACACTACCAACAGTACACCAATAGCAAGCAGTAATAGCTGGAGGAAATGTCAACAGGATGTTGAATCGCCTATTTATCTATGGTGTTAATGAATCTCCTTGATTAGTAGAAGAGATTTTTTGAAGCTCTAGCCAACACTACCAACAGCACACCAATAGAAAACACTAATAGCTGGAGAAATGTCAACAGGATGTTGAATCGCCTATTTATCTATGGTGTTAATGAATCTCCTTGATTAGTAGAAGAGATGTTTTGAAGCTCTAGCCAACACTACCAACAGCACACCAATAGAAAACACTAATAGCTGGAGAAATGTCAACAAGATGTTGAATCGCCCATTTATCTATAGTGCCAATGTATCACCATGATCAGTAGAATGACAAACCTGGTGATCTGAATGATGGTGATGGAGTAGCGCTGAAGAAAAACATGCTGGAAAAGTGGTCTATTGCCGAACAAGGTTGGAACACTCTGGTCTAGTCTATAAAAGGTCACTAGGTACATTTACGTACGTAAATAAGAGTGCGTAGGGAAAACAAAGAGAAAAACTAATAAAGCTCCGGTATCATTGTTCAAACACATATCGGGCAAATAGTAAATAGGGAAAATTGGGTTGACCGCCAGCGTATTCCCTGAAAATGGGGAAATATGGCAAAAACCGGGAGATATAATAACAGTGCTAGGCATAATAGTGTTTGTTTAGGAACAGAAGTGACTTGGAACAGCTGTGGGGGGATTTTTATTTGGGTCAAGGGAAATACATAAACGCAAATATATATTACCCTTAAAACTCTACAGGGTGACGTGATCGAACCTTCATCTTTTTTCTGGGTGCATATTGACAAAAGTACTTATTTAATCAGGCGGCGAAAATATTTATTAAAATAGCTACATTTACATAAGTAATTTTTTTATTCGAGTAATTTTTTTATTCGTGGAATTGCGCTTCCAGTCGCAGGCGGTACGCTGAATCTACCAATACACATTTCGTAGGAGTTCATTTCAACATAGAAAAACATTACGGTAAAGCATAACAGAAAACAACTGCGGCCTGTGTACTAACATTCATTGCCAAGCGACAAAACGTTTTTCAGGTAGAATACTTTCTTCTTAAGGCCCCGTAGTAAGCGTTCAAATATGGCTTGAAAGGTTAGTTATGTAAAAAACGAATGATAGGGAGCGCGCTAATATCAAAAAACGATAATAACTAAGTGGAATGATGAAATTATTTAATAATACACGATTCGTTTAAAATAAAGCAAAAATGTCTCGACAAATGCTTTAGTTGCATTTAAAGATACACTTTGAATTTTTTCATGCCTACAACATATTAAATAACAGAAAAAACGTGTTTTTAATCATTTTCGAAGCTTATTTTGCGACTTTTCTCTATCGAGGGAATTTCGTATAATTAAAGTTTCGGATGGATATTATTTTCAAAAATAACATATATTTTTTAGAACTTAAAAAGAGAAGAGAAACTTGTTATAAATCGGTAGAAATTGTATGCCAGGACTTAATCCCTCAGGCTTCAGGCACATTGATAGTTATATATCTTAAAGATTCCGTCAGAAAGTCGGCGAATTTGTGTGTATTTCCGATTTGCAGTAAAATCCAAATAAATGGTTTATTTCTGAACGTATCACGGTGATAGAATGGTGATAAACACGCTTACAAATTTTATTATTAGAAATAAATATATGACTTACATTTTGAAAACATAAAAACAAGTTTTTAAACACTGAGCTTAAATTAAATTACTAATATCGAAATAGATAAAAATATTATTATTATTATGTACCTAGTGACTTTTTATGGATTAGACCAAGGAGCCCCAACCTTTTTCTGCCATTGACCACTTTTCAAGTATTTAGTGTTTGCTATTGGTGTGCTATTGGTAGTATTGGCTAGAGCTTTAAAACGTCTCTTCTACTAATCAAGGTGATACATTGGCATCATAGATAAATGGGCGATTCAACATCCTTTTGACATTTCGTCCAGCTATTAGTGTTTGCTATTGTTTGGTGTGCTGTTGGTAGTATTGGCTAGAGCTTCAAAACGTCTCTTCTACTAATCAAGGTGATACATTGGCATCATAGATAAATGGGCGATTCAACATCCTTTTGACATTTCGTCCAGCTATTAGTGTTTGCTATTGTTTGGTGTGCTGTTGGTAGTATTGGCTAGAGCTTCAAAACGTCTCTTCTACTAATCAAGGTGATACATTGGCATCATAGATAAATGGGCGATTCAACATCCTTTTGACATTTCGTCCAGCTATTAGTGTTTGCTATTGTTTGGTGTGCTGTTGGTAGTATTGGCTAGAGCTTCAAAACGTCTCTTTTACTAATCAAGGTGATACATTGGCATCATAGATAAATGGGCGATTCAACATCCTTTTGACATTTCGTCCAGCTATTAGTGTTTGCTATTGTTTGGTGTGCTGTTGGTAGTATTGGCTAGAGCTTCAAAACGTCTCTTCTACTAATCAAGGTGATACATTGGCATCATAGATAAATGGGCGATTCAACATCATTTTGACATTTCGTCCAGCTATTAGTGTTTGCTATTGTTTGGTGTACTGTTGGTAGTATTGGCTAGAGCTTCAAAACGTCTCTTCTACTAATCAAGGTGATACATTGGCATCATAGATAAATGGGCGATTCAACATCCTTTTGACATTTCGTCCAGCTATTAGTGTTTGCTATTGTTTGGTGTGCTGTTGGTAGTATTGGCTAGAGCTTCAAAACGTCTCTTCTACTAATCAAGGTGATACATTGGCATCATAGATAAATGGGCGATTCAACATCCTTTTGACATTTCGTCCAGCTATTAGTGTTTGCTATTGTTTGGTGTGCTGTTGGTAGTATTGGCTAGAGCTTCAAAACGTCTCTTCTACTAATCAAGGTGATACATTGGCATCATAGATAAATGGGCGATTCAACATCCTTTTGACATTTCGTCCAGCTATTAGTGTTTGCTATTGTTTGGTGTGCTGTTGGTAGTATTGGCTAGAGCTTTAAAACGTCTCTTCTACTAATCAAGGTGATACATTGGCATCATAGATAAATGGGCGATTCAACATCATTTCGACATTTCTTCCAGCTTTTAGTGTTCGCTATTGGTGTGCTGTTGGTAGTGTTGGGTGGAGCTTCAAAACGTCTATTCTACTAATCAAGGTGATACATTGGTATCATAGATAAATGGGCGATTCCACATCCTATTGACATTTCTTCCAGCTATTAGTGTTTGCTATTGGTGTGCATTTGGTTTAAAAATAATAAAAAACTAATTAGAAAAAAATATTAACTAGTAAGCAGAAAACAAATTTATGCATCATTCTCAAATAATTATTTTAGGTGAATAAAATATGGTAAATATGTGAAAACAAAAGTGCGGTGCTGAAAGAGTTAAAATCTACATAATATGTTATTAAAGGGAAGTTATTATTGCTTTTCACTGAATTGTAAACAAATTTATGTAAGCAAATATGTTTAAACTGTTGTTTTCCTGAAAGAATATATTATAATGTTTGTACTTTAGACAAACGATAGAGAAAATAGTTTTTATTGTTATGTGATGAAATTTTGAATCTGTATGGAATGAGGCTGTCTACGATTTTTTGTTTTGATGAAAATGTATTGACGGCCTCAATGGTCGTGGGGTAAGGCTCTCGACTAGGAAAGCCGAAAATAACAGGTTTGCATCCCGGCGTGCGCAAGTAAATTTTATTTGACTAACTTGTATTATTTCAGTATTTAATAATTTAAAATAATATTTGGTATACTTGGTGCACGTTCTAGAGCGGAAGATACTCTCAGTATCACCCTGGTGTAAGACCACCATTCAGAATTGAAACTTTGCTTGAAATGGCTTCAGACGTGTTCGTTGACCGGATTTGAATAGACGTTTACTCCCCCAGCATCCTCATCCCATCTCCTTTCCCTCCCTACTATCCTTCAGCCTCACAACATACCCCAGTTAGGGATACCATAGTCTGATTGGCTCCAGACGGTTGAGAGTAATTGGGACTCTTGTGCGGTATTAATATATATAAAAAAAATATTTTAAGAGTTATTTACAAAATTAAAAATTAGGTAGTTATTAGCTTACGCGGGGAACTGTAATAAAGTCACTAACTAAAGGATAATAAAGTTTGTAACTAAATGATAATATAGTCACTCCCTAAGGATATTAAAGTCACTAACTAAAGGATAATAAAGTCACTAACTAATGGATAATATAGTCACTTCCTAAGGATATTAAAGTCGCTAACTAAAGGATAATTAAGTCACTAACTAATGGATAATATAGTCACTTCCTAAGGATATTAAAGTGGCTAACTAAAGGATAATTAAGTCACTAACTAATGGATAATATAGTCACTTCCTAAGGATATTAAAGTCACTAACTAAAGGATAATAAATTTACTAATTAGTGGATAATATAGTCACTTCCTAAGGATATTAAACTGACTAACTAAAGGATAATAAAGTCACTAACTAATGGATAATATAGTCACTTCCTCAGGATATTAAAGTCACTAACTAAAGGATAATAATGTCACTAACTAAAGGATAATAAAGTCACTTCAAAGGATAATAATGTCACTAACTAAAGGATAATATAGTTATTTCTTAAAGATAATAAAATCACTAACTAAAGGATAATAATGTCACTAACTAAAGGATAATATCAAAGATATTAGAAGAGATAATATAGTCACTTCCTAAGGATAATAAAGTCACTAACTAAAGGATAATAATGTCACTAACTAAAGGATAATAAAAACACTGACTGAAGGATAAAATAGTCACTAACTCAATTAAAGTAGTGTTAGAGTGAAATGACAATAGATACTGCTTTATCTACTGTAGTGCATACTCACTCACTCTCTTTCTATACCCGTATCTCCTTCAATTCCATGAAACTAAAATACCCTTTAGTGTGATTTTGTATGTATGACTTTGAAGCGAAATCTATGGTGAGGCAAAATTTCCTGGTGGCCATCATGTATAACAATCCTTTAAGGCGATGCACTACGTCGTGTTATATTTTAAATTGGGCCGCTATCAATTACAAACCTTACGTAGATGGCGATAAGGTTTAAATTCCCGCTTAACACCATCCGCCTATTTTGATTTATGCATGAAAAAAACATGGCCAAAAAGTGCCTTTTATTTTATTTTGTGGATGTTCAGGCATAAATATTTTTTTTCGATCATTTTATAGATAACTTTCCATTTATAGATAATTTTCCACATTATAAAATAAAATAATAACCGAAAAGGGGTTCGTAAGTAGGAGATTTTGAACTTTAAGGTTAAACGCAACGCTCGTTGTATTCTACGTGTTCACAGATGGCGTTAATTAATTTATTTTGTTTAAATACGCTTTTGCAAGGTATTGCTTTACAGTGTTAAGACAAATTATTTGTTTGCGCCCTCATATACGCAATATGAATATGAATAAATAGTTTTTAGTTAAATAATAATGTATTTTTTAAGTTGTTTCCTTCACGCGTTCATACATTTCTATTGAAAAAATTTTTTTTTAGTAGTTTGCATTTATATTTTCATTTATTTATTTATTCTTGGATAATTTATATAGCGCTGCTTTTGTAAGAGATCACCTCAGGGGCGCTTTACAGTTGATGCAGGTATTACAAAAAATATAAATATTACAAAAAGAAGCTAAGTTAGATAAAATGAAGTACAGGAACAGGTGGCACGAAGATAGAAGATGTAGACTGCAGCAAGAATCCTAAGTGGTGAAGAAACTTGAGTAATTTATTACTTTATTTGTATTCTACTCAAGCGAAACGATAGGAAAACCTTCAATTTATCTAAAGCATATTTTTTTATATTCATAATGTACACCAATTCGTTATAAAGATTAATCAAATTAGTGATTTGGCATTAAGTTTCGCCTTAAGTCGATGGATTATCTGTACGGTTTCTTTTAGTTCTAAGAGCTTAGTTAGTTCACACACATTCATTGATAAGCCAGCTATTTTGCATAACTAACGACATTACCCAAACAGTTGTGCATGTTGACACCTTATCCGACGCCTTTTGTCATCCGACTGTCGGAATCATATTATGATGCGCTCGCAAATATCACTAACTGACCATAGATATTGATATAGGGCTTTATCGATCCGTGCTAGACCTTATGGGCATTCTAGATTCATGTCCAAGTCAGACGCTAGTTCGCTGTTTTAAAAATTACGTACTATCGTGAATTTAAGAAACTACGGATTAACGGAAGCGCTATTTCCATAACTTATTCACATAAAACTCAGTTTCAAGTTCTGTTTGTATCTGATTATTGGTAGGTACCTGTTTGTACCACGTATTAATGAAATAGAACTAATCGCGACAGCTATGAAGCCATTTAAATGGTTTATGATCTCAATAAACCAGTTTGATGCTAACGCCATGTTTTTTTACAACGTCTCATAATTTTTATACAAATCCCATAATGATAATAAGTACAATATAGTGGACCAATCCAAACCAATGTAGCGAGTTTTTCTTGGCGGATAGCATAAACCACTTCATCGTGGAGACTGTAAAAAAATTTCAAAGGAAGTGAACTTGACAGTTCACAATGGAGTTTTGGTACCAAGCTGGACGAATTTGTAAATGAAGAAGGAAAGAAGACTAAATGCTTCTGAAATGAGAGCCTTGAGGCGTATTCTTTTTTATGTAAATACCGCACAAGAGTGCCAACTACTCCCAACCGTCTGAAGCCAGTGAGACTTTGGCATACCCGATAATTGAGGTATGTTGTGATACTGAAGATATGGGGGAAGCGAAGGAGATGGGAAAGAGGAAGATGGTGTTAAGATTTGTTTGGGCTTGATGAAGTCTTCAATAACAGACGCATGGTTTTTTTGTTTTTACTGCACAAAACTGCATTTCACTTAATTTAATGTTACAAAGAGTTAACTTATTCCCGACCCGGACAAAACACTTTTACTAATGGTCTGTAGACCATAATGACTGCTTGTTACTACTTTATAGGAGAGAAGAAGAAGGAATCCAGTCGGCGAGGCCTTTTATAATCTAACCAAGTAAAACACATTGTCAAGCTAATTGTAAACAAACACTGTCAAAGAAAGCCAATTGATAAGGCAAAACATCTGTTTTATCTGTTAGCCCTAGTTTTACCTCTGACCGCTAGGTGCTAGGCAGGAGCCTGTAAAGTAACTGGTGGTGAACTTTGCTAATGGTTCGTATATTTTTGACAGATAGAGAAGAACAAATCTATTCAGATCTTAACCATTTCAAGCAACATTTTCACCAGGGTGATACTGAGAGTATCTTCCACTCTGGAACGTGCCGCAAATATACTACATATTATTTTAATTAATTCAATTGAGAAAAATCACAAAATAATCGAATAAGGGTCTCGACTACGAATCCGTAGGTCGCGGATTCAAATCTTGGGGTGCGAAAATAAATTTTATGTATTAATTAAGTATATTTGCGGCATGTTCCATATTGGAAGATACTCTCAGTATCGCCCTGGTGACAACCAGCATTCAGAATTAAAACTTTGCTTGGAATGGCTTTAGCTGTGTTTGGTGACCAGATCTGAAAAGCCAGTTACTTCTAACCGTGTTTTTCCACATCTTATTTCCATCCCCACTCCATTCAACCTAAAAAAATACTAAAAATTAATTTACCATAATAATCTCGCTGTCTCTATAAATCTGGCAGTTGGGACTATTCACATAAAAAAATGTTACACAATCATACTTATGGATATTTATAATATATATAGGTCGACATTAAATTTCCAAAGGGAAAAAAATGCGCAAATTTCAAGAAGCAAGAACTCAGCACAACCATTCAAAGTTCGTTTGCTACTTCCTACAGATTTACTGTTTAACAGTAAAGATGTAGATAAATATATAAATACATTTTTAATTAAATGTTTTTTTTTCAGATGGTGGTGCCAACAGCAAGAAATTCTAAGCATTATATCACTGAAGAAGAAGATAGTACTAATAAATCTAAACAAAACATGAAACAGAACAAGACACAGAAAAATAAAAAGATATCGGTCATAACAGTCTTAAGCCAATCGACAATTGGGACCTATTTATTAAACGTCATATTGGTCAATATCATATTTCAAATTCAGAACTAACAATATCTTCAACTATTTTTCAAACAGTTTTTGGCTGCTGTATTTTGAATGATTACACAATTCTAAATACAAATATTTTTTTAGAACTTTGTTGTCATTCAAAAAGATATCAGCGAAAAATATGTGAAAAATTAGTTGAAGATGATATTGTTTGTTCTGAATTTGAAATATGATATCGACAAATATGACATTTAATAAATAACTTAATTATAAATAAAAATAATATTCAACTAATGTTAATTCCGAATTTGATATATATGTATTTTTTTTTTTTTTTTTTTTTTTTTTTTTTACTTGTAAATTATTTAACATTATAAATGATAACAATATGCAGACTTATAATTTTTTCGTTATTATTCTACTACTCCATTGATATATAACAATAATGAAGTAAAATAAGTCCCAATGACCGAGTGGTTAGAGGCGTTGTCCCGGTAAGAAAGAGATCCTGGGTTCGATCCTACTAAAATGATTTTTCCCTTATTTATAGCAGCTACATTTTTTGAATGACTACATAGTTTCTAATGAGTTTGTAACCTAGATAGTGTTTTGGATAAACACATTGAAACAATATCTTTATTAATTTTCACGTAATTTATATGACGAGTAATTATTACTGTCTGTCCCATGTAATGGGAAGTTTTTACCAATCTTCAAACTAGTTTGGACGACTTGCATTAAAAAAACACAATGCAGGAGTTGTAGATCCGATAACTCATAGTTTAGAGACACTATGTAAAAAGAAATAGATGAAAAACAGTAATATTGTTTCTTTGCGATTTTTGATGAAACATCTCCTTAGAGGTCCTTAAAAAGCTAAAACAAAGAATGTTTACGGCCTCCGTGGTCGAAAGGTAAGGCTCTCAACTAGGAAGCCGGTTGCGGGTTCAATTCCTGGCGTGCGCAACTACATATTATTTTATTGAAGTCAAATCACATAAAGTTTATTTGCGGCACCACCATTCAGAATTCGTTCACACGATTTGTTCACACGATTCGTTCCTGAAACCTGACTGGTAGGTATGCGATATTGTTTTATCATACAATTCAGAATATGGAAATATTTGATACAATCAGTACCGATGCAGGTCCGGGCGGCCGGTATGGGTACTGCCGCCCAGGATACCATTTTTTGGATAACCAACGCCTCTACCATAGGTCACCCCAAGTGGTTTGCTACGTTTGGTAATTAAGCAGGGGTTCCCGGGTTAGTAATAATAATAGCATGCATTTATATAGCGCAGTTTAGTGTCATTTCACTTCGAGTGCGCTTAACTACTCGTATAACAAACTTAAAAAATGGTAATTCAGTATTAGTGGTTCTTAAAATTATTCCTACAGTGTGCCTTACCCAATACAGATCTAATATTATAACACTAAATACACTGTTTATACAAAGTGGTGACAAAACTAAGAATAACAATAACAGCAGGACAGGACAAAACAAGAATATTAAAACTAAAACATAATATAAAACAGGAGGCAGTTTGTGCTCAGAAATGAGAATTTTCTCTTGCAGACACTTTAAAGAGGTACAATAAGAAGACAACCGAAACCAAACAATTACCGGAAGTTTTAGAATATGGCTTATTATAAAATATTGAAAAGAAGTTAAAATTTATGAATGGTAAGATTTTTTAAATAATTTTGTTTTTAAACCCGTTTATTTCTTTCATTAAAAAGACCATCCATATAGGATGCCCAAAGATGACTTAGGCATTGAGGGAATTTACTTTCCTCCGGGCCTGGTGTAAGGGTTGAATGTAATAAAAATAATAAAAACGTCGTTTTAGACTAATTTTAGATGTCAACTATGTTACAATGCGGGTCTCTTCGAGATTAACTTGATCATCTCCTTAAATCTAGATACCTTTATGTTATAATCTTTATCATTATGTGTATATATGTACCTACCTAGTACTGTTAAATTAGAATGCTACCCAAGCAGCAGTTAATCTTATGTTTAATTGGATATTTTATTTTATTCTATTTCTTCTCTTTGCTATTCATATTTATACAAAATATGTTAGTGGGCTTAGGCACCAGTTAAAAGTACATATACCTATTATTATTTTAATACTACACTTATCAAACAACTTATCAAAATGTTAATACTCGAATTTGACTGTTCTAAAATGGGAATCCTCCTAGTTGGGCAGTCAAAACATTTCTTAAATAATGTATATAAATGTATAATCTTTTACTAAATAAAAAAATTAAAAAAATAAGAAATCACCTCCGCACAGCATCCCCTGATATGAACACAGTTCCTAAGAGAACCGTGTCTCCCGGCGATAGGCATGTAAGGGTGTATAAGCACAATGTATTGAGTAAAAATGTATATGTCATTTTGCTGTCAATTAAATTTTTTCAATAGTGATTTTTTTCACACGCCGCCTCTGACCACATAGTAACACGTCTCAAGGGATCACGTGATAAGCACTCCGTCTCGTCAGTGCTGTGCTGCTGGAACGAGACAGAATGCTTACCACGTGATGCGCTAGGTCGTACTCAGTGGCGACGTGTGATTAATACGTATATATTGTTTTTAATTTTTAAAAAATTATCACTGGACAGCAAAATTACAGGTAAAAGGTAGTGTATAATACCTACAACATTCACATGTTACAACTTACTCAAAAATATTAAGGCGACAGAGGACTCTAATATTTGGGTTTGCTCGAGGCTAACTTTTTAATGAATTCTGAAGAACGATAATATGTACATTTTTAGAGCAATCCCTACGGACGTAAGTTATTTATATATAAAAGATTAATCAAAACAGTACCTAACTATTAAAATATTTTATGTAAGACGGTTTGAAAATTATAAAACGTTTTTCAGCTATAAAATTAGCGGTAAGCACCAAATTTTATTTTTCTATACGTTGAATTAGTAACTTCCCGAGGGATTCCTCAAGAAACAACTGAGGTTTTAGTAGTACGTTCAACAGAAATACTTAATATTAACCCTACGGAAATATCAATTTTATAGGCCTGCCAGGGCGAATTCGTCCTTAAATCTGTTAATTACGCCTGGCGCGCGTCGAAAATTTTTGGCACGACTTCTTCACATACCTCGTTAAGATTCCCACATTATTTTAGAGATTTACTAGGGCCAATTGAACCGTAGGTCTGTCCAATACACCAGAACCGCGCGCCACATATTTTTGTGCATGGCTTCTTGTCTTGTCTTAATGTGAATTCTACCAACTCCCATGACTAAAAGCTGAATTTGCTGCTTGTGCAATGATGGAGGCATTATCTAGCTGAGGATTGAACCTGCGACGCCTAGGAGCCGACGCTTTCGACTAGTCGGCGCCAAAATCAGTCTAATTTCATTTTAATAATGTTGTTTTTTTTTTTTTTTAGTACTTACTTCTGTAGCACGGGCACACGTAATTTTAATTTTACCCACGTACGACTCAGGGCTCTAATTTTTACAACATTTACGTAGCTAGACGACCTTTATGGATGAGGAAAGCTCCATAGCCCGGAAACCAGTTCTAGACCCTCACACAGCATCCCCAAAGATGAAATTAGTAATGAAAGAAATAATATTTTTCTTTAAAAATAAAAATAAAATGGGTACTATCGCTATACCGTGAAAAATCACGGGAAATATACTGAACATAATTTTGAAAATGACAGTAAAAATAAGTTTCTGATAAAAATATTAAATTTCTTTATCGCTTATCTGTATTCTTCATACAATCAGTTAAAAAAATTAAATGACACTTAAATTCAAAACAATCCGAATTCATTGAACCAGGGCAGGGCAGACTCAAAACAGAAATTATTATTGGCGGCCTACAAAGTTAAGTGTGTCAAGCTTTGATAAAAAAAATATATATATAGCAACAAAAATTAAATGACACTTAAATTCAAAACAATCCGAATTCATTGAACCAGGGCAGGGCAGACTAAAAACAGAAATTATTATTGGCGGCCTACAAAGTTAAGTGTGTCAAGCTTTGATAAAAAAAAATATATATAGCAACAAAAATTAAATGACACTTAAATTCAAAACAATCCGAATTCATTGAACCAGGGCAGGGCAGACTCACAACAGAAATTATTATTGGCGGCCTACAAAGTTAAGTGTGTCAAGCTTTGATAAAAAAAAGAAAAAATATATAGCAATATATGCTCTCCATTCTCGATTTTTTAATAAAAGACAACGAAATCCGCTAATAAATAATACGTTTTTTACTACTTTCCAAAAAATTCTCATCAATCAAATTATAATTTACGTCAGAAAACATTAATTTCAATTCAAATATAACATTTTTATTTATTACAAATATAATTTTGTTGCTCGGGCGCTTTGGCTGTATGAAATTCTCGCCTCTATAGAATCTAACCTTTAGTTTGATCCCAAAGCGAGCCTGCCACACTTCGGAGGCAGTTCGGCAAACTCCGGAAGCATTCGGCTCACGTCGGGTTTGTTCGGAAAGCTCCCCCGGACTTCGGGCGCATTCGGCACTTTCCGGAGAGGCTCGGGTCGTATGCCCGGCGGAGGGCAGGCCAGTTTGGGAAATGACGATTCGTTGATATGGACGCCCAAAAATATTGTATTATTTATAAATTATTCACACTTGCACACTAGTTAAAATTATTTTTTTTTGTTACTAACCGGTTTCGCATTACTTTGATTGCACTTTTATTTAATCTTCATTATTGAACAATTAATTTTTAAAAAATTGAACACATACGATGGTTGTCTTGCCTTATTTTCAAAATTCTTGTAGCGATTAAAAAAGGGTTGATCTGAAATTATATGCGCGAGAAGCTGTCCAATTGATTGTAATGATTGCTAATGTGAGTTTAACTATAAACTGACAAAAATGTTCAAAACTGACTTGTACGATTATTAAGTATTGGTTTAATCATTTTTTATTTTAAGTTTTTTTAGGAGAGCTGTGGAAATCGAGGAGTCGTTGAAACATATCGTAAATTCAAAATATATTGCAAAATCTTCTTTTAATCCCATCTCCCAAACTTTCATCAGCTTCATAAAGTGTCCCAAAATTTAAGAAGCCGTAGTTCCACGAGATCCGGGTAGTAAGAATCTTGCAAAAGGCATAAAAAACAAGTTGATGTTTTGAAAGAAGGCACTTTAATTTTGCTTTTTAGTAATTTTTAAAAGCTAAAGAAAGTACAGATGGGTGGTTTCGGATAATTTGAAAAATTCTTCAAATTTTAAAGTTCTTTAAAAGTTATTTTTTCGGTTAAGTTCTGTTATTATTTTAGTTCTGTCAAGTAACTGGCCTATAATGATATAATAACAGAACTTGAATAGGACATTCACAGAACTCGCAAATGAACGTGGAAATTCGATAAATTGTTCAAATTCTATGAAACAACCCAAACTTAGTGATAAGAATGGCAGAAATGGCAGAAATACATGGACATCCAGATCTGGTCACAATTGTGTATGAAAAAACCATTTCCAGCTTATTTTCGATTCTGAAGTTTTGGCGTCTCGCTAAAAAAATACTCGCGTAAAAACACTCGTCAAATACATACTTATTTAGTTGTCTATGCAACCCCGAGAAATCTGGTTTAGATTTTTGAAAATTTGTTTGAAATAAAGTTTAATTTTCACAATTAAAACTGATTGTGTGACGGATTCAGATAAAGCAGGTGCTTACCTATAATAAAATATTTTAACAAAAAATTAGTTGGTTTTTTCAAAATTGGAATTCTAATATCCAGAGATTATATTTTACTAAAAAAAGGTTTTTTTTTTAATTGAGCGTCCATTTCATCGTACTTTGCAGCATCCGTTCGTATTTGCTCGGAACCGTTCGGTAGTACCCGGCGTGCTTCTGTGTCGGGGCCATTAGGGCTGTCACAACCATAACACAATCAAGTCTATATTATTATCAGTTAGGTGTGTTGAATATAACCCACTCGATTACAGTTGGAATCTGGAGAGAATTGAGATTATTAGTTTTTTTTTGTAAAGAAAATAGAATAGAAGTAAGCATTTGACAGTATATTACTCTAGTAGGAAGAATATAGTTGACAAGTTTCTGATGGTATTCAGTACAATAAACGAGTTATAAGGATGAATCCTGGCAACAATGGAATCAATTTATTTTTTATGTTTTTGTTGAAAATAGAGTTGATGAACCTGACTTCTAGGGTAAAGCGATAAAAAGCAAAGAGATTAAAAGATACATACTTAGACCGGATTTTGTACTGCCCGGTCGTTCGGCGTTAGAGCTTTGGAGGTCTAATCGGACCGATTGGATGTACCAGAACCCATTTTTTCGCTTCAAGTCTCGTCCAAATATAGTACATTAATGTTTTCTGATAGTTTTGTAAGTAGACGAATAGATTCGTTTTGTGAAAAGGACTAAGAAGTAGAAATTATGTATGAAAAAAATTTGATAGTCGATAATACTTGAAGGAAGAAAATTGAAAGCTTCACATATTTTAATTACACTTAATAGACGAGAATGATTTATGCCAATGATGTTCAACGAGTTATTTGGAAATTAAATCAAGCTGAAGTTAAGTTTTCTTCCAGTACTGGAAGATGGGAAGGAGAACGGAGGATATGAAATACGTAGCAGAGGAAGACGCCACAATTAAAATCTGCGTGACTGGTACAATTACAATTCTGCAAAGTTGTTCCAAGCTGAAGTCTGCAAGGTGAAGATGATAGCCAATCTATCATAAGAAAGGGAACCAAAAAAATTAGAAGATGTGAGTGGTTCATTTCACGTCGTAATAAAAGATGTCCAAGCTTTCATGTACAAATAAGCATAAAAAAATGTAAAATATGTACTTTTTTTTTAAACAAAAAAATGTTAATGCTCCCAATTTATTTCAACCTCATCAATGCCAAATACCTTTTAAATTACACCACAATCAGTTCGTTTAGGTATTTACAACAATGGAATAAGCAATTACTTTATTTTTAAGATCGCAAATGTTATGTTAGTGGCATTGTGACAGGAAATCAACACTAATGAATCACAATAAAAATTGTTTGATGATATTAACTGTTTTCAAAACATTGCTGGCTGAATTGATATGCGTTCCAGAGAAAAATTACTGTAATTTTCTGTTAAAAAAGGTAATGAGAAACACATTTGCTAGCGTTAATATCATTAAGAAAATTGATATTTACCACTCGGTGTCCCCAAATTTCAATTCTTTAAAGACTTCCTTAAAGAATTCGAATTCTTATAAGTTTTCATAGTGATGAGTAAATGTGAAACAAAAACGTGGAGTCCTTTCGTATTATTTGACGGATTAAATGGTAATTTAAAAACTACATATCCCGTGATAAAAATGACGCTGAGTTTTCCTAGAAATTCCTGATAGAAACTGCTGTACAATTTTTATAGAGGCTGAGCTCATTTTTCGACAATTTTGCTACATCAAACAGTCAAAGCTCCGTAGCTCACGATATAAATACCTTTCAGTCAAAACGGTTGTCAAAGTTTCATCAGACCAGGGATATCGGTTTAAAGTATTTTTGTAACTTATAGTAAAATGTTGATTTTGTTAGTTTGATAAAGAATTAATTTAAATATTTCTACCCATATTATTGGAATGATTCAATGAAAACAAGAAATACTCGAAAAATTATTGACTTTATTAAGTTCTGAGTTTGCATAATGCTTTATGGAAATTAGAATAATGGATCGATCAATGTATTAACATTTAAATAGATATTATCAATAAAAAATATCTTATTTTACTCAAAGGGATGCTGAATTAGTTCGTCAATCAACTAATTCAATTCCCTCCATTGATTGGCCCTATCGATGTCTTTCTGCCAACCCTGCCAGCGATCCGGGAGTCACTTTGTCCCGCTTCCACCCCCGCAAGCAAGCGAGACGGCGTGAGACAAAAATCGAATCTGCTTTAGAGAAGGACTCAGCTACGTAAAACCTACCCGCGCCAGTTCGAACGCAGCTCTCGTCGCGTTGAGTCCACGTCGGATTTTTCGTACTACTTCGCGGTTTTTAAGGTTTCACGTTTTGAAAACCATCTTTTTGAGTGAAAATCGAAACGAATCATGCCGGAATCGCTGGCATATCACAGACATTGAATCTAACATGTGATATATCGAAAAATAATGACAGTTTTATGTGCCGTTTTTAAAAAATGTGGATTTGTTTACAATCCTCCCAGAATTCGACTGTTTTTCTTTCGTTAATCCGGTGATTTTGTGAATACCAGTTTTTTAATGTTTGATCCTTCATTTCTCAGTCGTTTTGTGTTGTTGAACGAAGCTTTATTCTTTCGGAGTGTTTTGCAAAAAGATTTAAGTGGAAAACAGTGAAATTTGAACCATTTTTGAGTTGTGACAGGCAGAAAAACATAAAAAAATCATAAGTGATAAGGCCTGCTAAAAACAGCTAAAAAACATTGCCAAATTTAGTGTTGTAATCTTTTTAGAAAACAGTTTAAAGCTTTGTGACATTTTAAACAAATAGCTCCCATTGCTGCCAAATATTACGTAGTTTTCAACAAAACAGTAGCTTTTTTTAAACATAAATTAAACAATAAAATAGAGTGCTGTTTTTCTTGCACGTTTTAAAAAAACAAAGGATTAATAACAGTGAAATTTCATCGTTATTTGATAAAACTGATCTAAATCACACAGTGTTGTGTACGGGTATACAAAGAGGATAGAGAAAAATTGAAAAAACGGTGATAAAAATATCGTATTACGTATGATATTTGATTTCTGTGTGGGCATACAATGTTTGACGATTCCAAATTAGTAAAATCACACAGTGGGCGTACGAATATCGTATGACAAAATCCAAAACCACAGATAATTCTGTAATTAATATGCGGTATATAAAAAAAAGCATAATGAATAACGAAACATCATAGATAATAACCAAAGTTTTACACTAAAAAAAAACTAGTAACGTCATCAAATTTGTGTAATTTACAAGTGACACGGTGACGATATATTCCTTTTATGAGAATGAGTTTTAATTAAGTGTTCCAAGTGAAGATATTAAAGTTCAGTTGTATGAAAAACGTGTAACGATGTGTTTCAAAAAGTGATAAGTGTCATTATTTTGGATTATTTTTTTGGACATCCTGTCAAGATGTCTTCTTCTGGAGGAGCGGGGACTCTTTTTGTCTCTCTTCTTCTAATAACAGGTGAGTTTTTTGAAGTTCGACCGGTTTTTATTCATTTTCTGACCCTTAACGTTTTTTTCACATTTCTGTTCGGTCGACTGCTTTTTGTCTAAAGGGGTGGGATGCTAAAGGTATTTATTAAAACGATAAAAAATATAAAGGTTACGTTAAATGGGTCAATTTTTTTTAAATCCGAAGTTCTGTAGTTAATCAATTCAGTTTTTGATATAATTTATTATTTCGAATTCCTAATCATTTATTTATTTCCATTTAGAAATCGCAATGACTGAGTTTCGCGACTAGATGTAAATCCTAATGGAGTTTCCAACAATTATAAAAACTCTTCTTCGTGGTTTCTTGTGAGATTCTTACGAGTTTTCTAGTTTATTATTGTTTTAAAAAGTTCTTAAAACAAAATCCCGTCGTCAAAAACTCGTTTTAAAAAAATCGTTACACTAATATTTAAAGAAATATATTTATCCTAACAAATACCTAATAAGGGGGTTTTCAGAAAATATTTCTCTGACCGCTGCACTATTAAAAGCCCCCGCATTCCCAATTTCTACCGATTTATAACAAGTTTCTCGTTAACTCTTTAAGTTTTTAAGTTCCAAAAAAAAAAGTTATTTTTGAAGATAATAATCTATAAGTACATTTGTTATGCGGACACGTTAATTATATGAAATTCTCTTGATAGAAAAAAAATCACAAAGTGAGCTCTGAAATTTATTAATAACACGTTTTATTCTGTTATTTAATATGTTATAGGCATGAAAAAAATCATAGTGTATCTTTAAATGCAACTAAAGAATTTTTCGTGATTTTTTTGCTTTTTAAAAGAGTAGTGTTTTATTAAATATTTTCACTTGATTATTATCGTTTTTTTTAATACGAGTATTAGCGCGCTCACTCTAACATTCGTGTTAACATATCTCCATTTCAAACCATATTTGAATGCTTACTATGGGGACTTAACCCAAACTAAGAACCCATTTTGTGCGTGTAAATAGTTGATTCTTGTAGTAATTGTTGAAACAAAGTGTAATTTCCATAATCTGTGCTTAATTAAATAAACAAACTTCTGTCTGTTCGTGCGCTTAGTTCTTCTAAACCACGATAGGGTTTTCACTATCATTTAGAGATTTTTTCTGAAAGATTTGTATATATAACACATGCATATTATATTTATAGAAAGTAGAGAAAAGTCGATGTTTTATAATCAAGTTGGAAAAAGATTATTTTATGGCACTTACATTGCTAACGCTGGCTAAACCTTATGAGATACATCAAAATAATGTACTACGGAATTGTATATCTTAAAAAGGACTACAGAAAAGTCTTTTATGGTATATCTCGAAGGATAAACCCAGTAACGCCGGGTTTAAGTCAGCTAGTAATGAATTTATTGGTAGTGGGTTCCATATATAAATTATTTTACAAGGTTTTTTAATACCAGCTGTCAAAATTTATCAACAAACTCAACATGCAATCGGCTTTTTGACATTCCGGTCTAGAAACGCCCATCAAATTTGAAATTCATATTTTTTTTGCCCACAGCGGAAATCGAACGCGATACCGCCCTACAGAAACCCTTGCAGGAATTTTGTATCATTTAAAAAAAATATATCACTCAGCCCATAATGCAATATTAAATTTTTACATTACATGCGTCATTCGTGCTGAAACAGCAAAAATTCTACTGACTGGTAGCTGACGTTTACCCGGCGTTTCTCCGCTTTTATATACTTTAAATAAATATAATATCGATGTAGTATATAAACCTTCTGGAAGAAATTCTCTAAATAGTCTAAATGATAGTGAAAACCATATCAAAATCCGTTGCGATCCGTTTAGAAGAACTAAGCGCACAAACAGGCTCAGATAACGACTTTGTTTTTTACTCAAAATCAGTCAAAATCAAGTGGAGATAAGTATGTAAATTAGTGTTCTCGTTGGCTGACGAAAAAATATCAAAATCTTCTTATTGGTTAGCAAAAATATGCCACTATCTGAATTTTTAAGATGGTGACATGCTTGGAGGAAATTATTTCTCCAAGGACACGTCATTTGCATAGTTTAGAAGAACTAAGCGCACAAACAGACAGACGCGATAGTGAATTTATTTTGATACCAATGTTTATCAGGAAACGGCCTGTAATCCCGTTTTTAGTTCATTGTGATCTGGGATGTTTCCAAATGTTCCAGACTATTGCCGAACATTCCACAACATTCCAGAATGTTCTGGACTGTTCTAGAAATTCTAGAGGGCGAAACTTCCTGCCCTTATATCTTTAAAAGTACGCCCTTCAGGTAAAAACGGGAACCTTCTTCATGGATGGGGGATAGAGGGCTACCACACCATATAATTCCCTTCATCGTTTGGGGACTCGTTTCTTAGTTTTCGCGGCACGCACATTGTACACATACTTTTATAATATATATTGATTATTAGTAATAGAAATAAATTTAATATATTGCTACCATTTTGTTTATTAAAATAATTTTCATCCCTCTAAGGGTTCCTGTACAGTTATGTAATACAAGCTTCCACATAAGAACCCCTCTTTTTATAATGACTTGGTCATTTTTTTGTAAGACTTCCTTATAATATTATTATTCTGTAAGTTGGCTTTAAATTATAATTTGACTGTGGGAGATTCATTTTGAAGATATATTTTAAGACAATTGAGACTTTGAAATGAGTAAATTTTTTAATTAGGGGGGTGAACAAATCAAACAATATATTTTTCTTGTGCGTTTCCATGTGTTATTTTCAAAATAGGAACTAATGTATACGTGTAGAAAAAGGAACAATTTAAATAATAACACATTTTTCCAAATCCTGACAAAGGACGGGTTGTTTCGGAGAATTTGAACAATTCATCAAATTTCAACGTTCATTTTCGGGTTCTGTGAAAGTCCTATTCAAGTTCTGTTATTATATCATTGTAGGCTAGTTGCTTGACAAAACTGAAATAAAAACAGAACTTGAAAAAATCTTTCACAGATCTTGAAAATGAACGTTGAAATTTGATGAATTGTTCAAATTCGTATTCAGAATACGTATTTCAAACTCTATAGGACTAACAATGAAACCTAAAATTAGTTTTTTTAATTGAAATTTATTTTTTAATTTTAAATTCGTCCGTTATAGATACCTAAAAATATTTCCGTTGGTTATTTCAGAAAGAAATGCAGTCCTAATTTCATAATGCCAGAACTCGCCGTCTGTTAATTTGATGGAGCAATAAAACCGTTTTCAGATACTTATTTTTAATCACGTTTTTTTCTTCTTTTGGCGGGAAGTTAAAATGCGAATTAAGAATTTGGAACGTCTACGATTTTCAAAACTAACGCTTTCTGATAACGCAAATTGCTGGCTTATAAAAATAACGCTAATCGTTATAAAAACCGTTATGATTTACAAAATATTTTTCCATCTTAGGGCCCTTAAGTTCATTATTGTTAAATGTCGTTTTTATTTGCAAGAGTTGAAAAATAATGGTTTCAAAAAATCTTTTTTTGAATTAAATGATCGTTTTAACCAATTATACAATATTCGCCACAGAAGTTCTGGGACTAACTACCATATGTATTCCTGAGATATACCGATTTTGAAAGTAAAAAGATGCCGCCTGTGTACATAATATGATCTTTTTATTTATTTATTAACGCCCTTTTTCTGGGCTTTTACATGAGAATTGTAAGAAATATACATTAATAATAATAATAATTGGATGACTTGTATAGCGCCGTTTTTGTGCAAAATCACCTCAAGAGCGCTGTACAAACTTATAATACATTTCTACAGTGATCTATGTTATTGCTTAACTATTTATGGAGAAAATATACTGTACAATACTTACCTGGTAGGTCACTTGAGATTAACACTGAATAAACATTATCTAATTGTTTATTGGCGAAATTTAGATACAGGATTTATGACTTAATTGAAAAATTGAATATAACTGGACTTTCTCTTAGGAATGGTATATTTAATCTAAGGGTACGACAGCTTAAAAAGGTAAGTTTTTAGTTTAGACCTGAATTCTGTTGGACTTGTTATGGATCTTACTTCCGGAGGGAGTTTATTCCAAGCCTTCGGCCCAGATACACCGAAAGCGCGATCACCAAACTTAGTATTTGGCTTGCGCTTAGGTTCTATCAGTCTGTCTACAGGTGATGATGTTGCTGATCTAAGAGTTGACTGCCTCAGACCAGTGTTTTCCGGGACGCGTACTTCAGAGATGTAGGGTGGGGCCATTACATTGATGGATTTAAACACCATCCAGCACAGTTTGTACTGGATTCTTTCAGGGCACTTGAGCCAGTGGAGGTTACGAAGGTGTTCTGAAATGTGCGAATATTTTGAAACCCCGGTTATGAGCCGTGCTGCTGCATTAAACAGTTAGTCAATTTGATATTTTGGAAGGCTAGCATAAATGTCGTTGCAGTAATCGAGACGTGAGACTACGTAAGAGTTGATAAGTAGTTTTGTTGCTTCTGTAGGAAGGTTTCTTCGTACATTATTTATTGTACATAACTGAATTGCTTCATTAACAACATTTTATATTTGTTTAAAGATAAATTGAAGATGTCCACTGACTTGGTAAAATTGTTAATCGTAACGGGTGAAAGACACACCATTCAGAATTGAATTGTTGCTCGAGATGGCTTTAGCCATGTTTGGTGACCAGATTTGAATAGCCAGAAGCTTCCCCACTAACTTAACTTAACTTTACCATAATCTCCTTCTCGTCCGCACCACCTTCAACCTCACAACTTATCCCAATTGGGGATGAAATAGTCTCACAGGCTCAGTTGAGTCTCTTTTGCGGTAATCACGAAAAAACATAATATTTGCACGAATTATGGTAGGAAAATGGTAAATAACATACTTTAACCAATATTTAGTTTAGTAAATGTGATATTTTGTGATAAAATGATCGTTTTCTAAATATATTCGTAATAAATATCATTTTCGTCTAGACGTTTTTGGGTCAATAATTCCCATATAACATTTATTGAACATGGATAAAATGCTGCTAAGTTTAGGATCATCTTAGGAATAGTGACTTTTTAAAATAATAAATTCTTTTCATAAACATTTTGATATTTTTCTTTTATATTTAAATAAGTACTTAAAAGCAATTATTTTCGAGTATTATGACAAAGAATTATTTATTTATTTTTTATCAAAAGAAAAAAATAACCACGAACATTGTCAATGTTTTATCTAGTACTAATTGTACCCCGTCGCGTTGCTGTGACTCAGTCTGTCTGTGAAAGAGAAAAAAATAGCGGGTGTTGATTTTACGTCCAACAGATGGCGATGTTTAAAAAATCTGCTTTTTCGTGCCACAGGTGATATCTATATAATATACTCTCGTATATAAAATTACACGCGTATTCAAATGCAACATTGTGTCAAAATTTCAAAGCAATCATTGAAGAGCTTTCGGAGATTTAAGATTTTGAACAAACAAACATTTACAGTTTTATTTATATATTTATTTATAGTAGTTAAATAATTTGTTACAATAAATGCATATTATGAAGTCACATGATGCTGATAAGTTTACTTTGAGGAAACGAAAGTGTGATCTTTAGTGTTCAAGAGAAAGGTTAACAAATCTGAAATCTATGGATATATACACCGGATAACTCATCAAAATGACATTTAAACACAATTTTAAAAAGTGCGAATCAAAAACTAGGTTACATAAGATAGGTTATGTTAGTTTTTTTCATGGCTTTTAATGACTATGTCGCTTTTTAAAATAGGTATTGAATTGTTATTGCGTTGAATTGTCATTATGTTGAATTGTCATTATGTTGAATTGTCTTTATGTTGAATTATCATTTTACCATATTTCAAATTTACGTACGGTACAAAAAAAATTTTCCAGATGTGGATATATTGGAAACTATCTTCAAATGGTTTGAATTTTTAAAAATTATTTCTTTGATTTCGTGTTCCTCTATAAAATAAGATTTGGACAAATGATAAAGCGATGTCGCCATTGCTCCACTCGTACGACTTAAGTTCGACTCCCACTTGTGTGTTTCCACTGTCGTTTAACCCACGCTAAATGCGTTTCGTAAGTCCGATTGGGACCGGGCTGTTTGACGCCTTTGATGGCCAGAAGCAGCGAACAGATATACACTAGTAGTGTGATAAAGAAACACATTTTTCATTTAAAAAACTATCGCACTCAATTTGATCTCAAATGCTAGCAAGATCGACTCGTTTGCTACAGGCAGTTCAATGAGATTGATTATCTTCTAGTCAAGAAAGAATTTGGTTATTTTAAATTTATGATTAATTTTATCATAATTAAGGTGAAATTAAACTTTTCACAAACATCTCACATAATTATAAAACCAAAGCAAATCAATTAAACAAGCTAAATAAATCTCTCGTAAGTGTAAAACTACCTTTGGACAGTCAGTCCCCTAGTATCAAATGAATTTAATCAATTAATAACTATGTACATTAATCTCTAGCAAATATTGACTTAAATGAATCTCTAAATAGTATAACATAAAGTCGCTATCCGTGTCCGTGTGTTTGTGCGCTTAGTTCTTTTAAACTACCCAACGGATTTTGAAATGGTTTTTATTATCATTTACAGAATTTCTGCCGGAAGGTTTATATATGTAATACATGTTAATAATATTTATAGAAAGTAGAGAAAATTTGATGTTTTGTAATTGAGTTGTAAAATTTTTTTTGGGCACTGCATTGCTAACGCTGGCTAAACCTTATGAGATACATCAAAATAATGTACTACGGAATTGTATATCTTAAAAAGGCCTACAGAAAAGGCTACAATAGTATATGTCTATCTCCTAAAGATAACTCCTAGCAACGCCCGGTACACGTCAGCTTGTCTATAAATAATATAAATCAAAGTCGTTATTCGCATCTGTCTGTTTGTGCGCTTAGTTCTTCTATACTAAGCAACGGATTTTGATAAGGAGGTTTTTACTATCATTTAGAGAATTTCTTCCGGAAGGTTTACATATGTAATACGTGCATTCAATATTTATAGAAAGTAGAGAAAAGTCTATTTTACTAACCTACTTAGAATATAATATTTTAAATAAAATTATTTTTGTTATTTTCTAAATTGCTCAAAACATCAGATTTCCACGGTCTTTCAACTACCTTTACAGGACAATTATCTGTCATCGTCAATTTCATCAGAAGTAAGGAAAATGTTACCTTACTAGAAGCACAATGACACAATTCTGCGATTGTTCACTTCAGTGGCAAGAAATAATACAAACTTACTTTGATGCGGACAGTTTTTTTTTATTAGTGTGTGTTTTTAATAATGTTACCTTACCGTTAATGTTTGTAGTTAAAAGTCCAGAGTTGTGTTGAAATATAAAACTTTTAGCTTATTTCCATCCCACATTTATATTTCCTTTCTATGCCCTTCTCCATTCACTCCTCACTTGAAAACATGTTTTATGAAATAATATTTCAATAACTTTTTATGATTATTTATAATATCTTATATCAATTCAAAGATATGCACATTTGATAAGAATTTTAATGGGTTTGAAGAGTTTCAACTGCTCCCAACCGTCTGGAGCCAGTGAGACTATAGCATCCCTAACTAGGGTATGTTGTGAGGCTGAAGGTAGTGAGGAGGGACAGGGAAAGGTAGAGGAATACCTGGTTACTCAGATCTGGTCACTAAACTGTTTGGTGACCAGATCAGAGTGAGACTATAGTATATTTAAAAAATATTTTCATCATATTATCTCTAACATTCGCATTTACATATAACTTTAACCTTCCTTTGAGACGTACACGACATACAGTGCTATTCCACACGCTTCATTATAAAATAAATGCAGCATCTAATTCGCCAATCAACCGAGCTCTTCATACTCTAAATAATATTTGTCTTAATTCTAACATTTTTTCGGATTCACTGCCCAAATTCAAACATGGCATCATGTCAATAATTTAAACTGTTCAATGTGCATTACACACGTCCAATACACACCTATATACTACACACGTCACCTGGTAATTACGGAATAAACATACCACTTAGCAGACATTACAAGGAAACATATCATAGGTACCCAACTTGAAGTATCTTATTCCTGTATATTGTTTCATCTCTGTAAATCATGTTCTGTTTGTTTCTATAATATAAAATAAAATATATCGCCTTTTAAACCATCGATAAACGCTTACTACTGTCCCTTAATGTCGTTATATGTATAATGACAAGCATGTTCATTGCATGCGTAGAGTTCTACCTTCCTTGCCATACAAATCTAAACACAATACTAAGTTCATAAAATTTTAACAACGTACAAAAATTACAAAATCAATATTTGGACGAAGAATAAAATTAAAACTTTTTTTGAGAACTTAAACGATATTTTTTACGAATTTAAATTCTTACGTGAGTGTTATTTGAGATTTGTTTTCGACTTTTGCATGACATTCAAAACTTTTCGCATTATTTTCAAAATTCTTTGAATAATGTCTCGGCGTAAAACAAAAGTTCTGTTTTCTTTTCAAATAATTTCAAATGCTTAATATTCTAAAATGGCCAATTAATTATATCTCAAAGAATTATTTTCACAATTTGAACTATGTTCTGTGTTGATTTAGTCAACTTTTAAAGTTTGGTGTATTTTTTTTTACAATGTATTTATTTATTAAATAATGTATCAATTTACAGTGTACATTATACAGAGTATAATCAATAATGTTACGTAAATTCATTCATACAATTAGTTTTCACTGCTTTTGATTTTATGTTCCTCTTCTATAGAAGCTGGCGCTTGTGTCTAGAAGAGTGGTGAGCATCAAGATTAAGAATATTTAGTGTTTGTAATTATTAATATTAAAATTTATAATTAATTAAAAATCAGTTTCATCATTTTGGTATTTTTAGATCGAACTTCTCTTTGATTGCTTTTAGTGGGTTTTTATCGTTTTCTATTGGATATTTTCGGATAGGCTGTTGAAGTAATTTGAGTTATTATGTTTTTTTTTTGAATATATCACTATATTTCAATTCTTTAAATTCTTCAAAAATTAGGTGTGTTGTATAATCGCATGTTTTTTTTTCAAAATTATTTTTATAATGAGACGCTGTACAATTTCAACAGGGAGTGGATTTTAAATTAATAATATATGTGTGTTAAAGCAACAAATGTAAGTTCTGACAGAATGCAATGTTTACAGCTTTTTATGTCTGCAGTTTGGGGGTCAACCCAGGTATTTTCATTTCCCAGTGTCATTTCCAACATTCAATTAAGAAGTTGCCTCATATTTTGTTCTGTATCGACTAGTTGTAGATAATACAGGGTTTTCCAATAAGAGGTGTTATTTTGAACAGCCCGCTATTTCGGTAGATGTTACTTTTAAAGCTGTCATTTTTTGACATTTGACAAGTAGAAACTACGCCATTTATGAAAATGGAACGATACACACTTCAACAACGCATTGAAATTATTATAATTCACTTGAGTGAATCAAATGCAAATCATCTTGAGTGATGAGGCCCATTTCCACCTCGGTGGCTTCGTCAACAAGCAAAATTGTTGCATCTGGGGCTCGGAAAACCCAAGATTTATTGTTGAAAAGCCTCTCTTTCCTCAACGTGTGACTGTTTGGTGCGGTTTATTGTCCGGCGGAGTCATTGGACCTTACTTTTTCGAAAATGAGGCTGGAGCAACAGTTACGGTGAATGGATTGCGCTGTCCAGAGATGATTAATGATTTTTTATGTCCGGAATTGGATGGTATTGATCTGCACAACGTTTACTTTCATCAAGACGGCGCTACGTGCCACACAAGCAACGAAACCATTGATCTTTTACGATTGAATATCAAAATAACACCTCTTATTGGAAAATCCTGTATTATAGTTTGTTGCTGCAATATGCCTCTGGTTCTGGTCCATTCGATTAGTTGTATCGTGTTACAAATAAATAATGTGTTCTGATTAGTTTCTGTGATTTAATTTCAAAACGTTTAAATTTAAGTACCGACCATTACATTACAAAAATCATTAGCTTACAACATGAATAGCTCCGCAGGCGATTTTTAATATTTAACTGTTGTTAAAAATGATTTTTGTCTGATCCAATTTTCGTTTGAAGAACAATAATCGTTTAATTTTTTTTATTCGCGTTGTACTCAATCTTGTCTTATCAGTAAAACAAATCTATAATGAAACATAACGATAAAATAATAATGTCTATTAGTACGCTGTTAAAAGGTTTCAATAATGATTTGGAAAATAAGAAATTTAATGACGTTTTTAAGCCTCCGCATACACAATTTCTACCGCTTTATAACAAATTTCTCGTTAAAGTTTAAGTTTTCAAGTTCCCAAAAAAATATATTTTATTTTTTAAGATAATATCTATACATTTCTCATGCCGAAACGTTAATTATATGAAATTCTTTTGTTCTGTTATTTAAAATGTTATTGGCATTGAAAAAAATCACAGTGTATCTTTAAATGCAACTAAAGCATTTGTCGAGAGATTTTTGCTCTATTTCAAACGATTCGTGTTTTATTAATATTTGCTTAATTATTATCGTTTTTTAATATTAGCGCGCCCTCTCTAACATTCGTATTTATATATCTCCTTTTCAAACCATCTTTGAACGCTTACATACGGGTCATACGGGTCGCAATATAAAAGTGTTTAACTACCAATATGTATACAAAACTTAAATATGTATAGCTTCGTTTTTTTTAAATTTATTCCTTCACATTTTATACTTTATTAAAAGTATAAAATGAAGAATTGAATATTAATTCAATTCTTAAAATCTACTACAATAAATTCATTATAATGATGGTATTGTATTATAATATTATTCGATTGATTCGAAACACCGTTCGATTATTTGTTTCGATAAGCAACAAGTTTCGACTTTATTAAACATCACTAGTACACGTACGTTGTATCCATTTTATAAATTGAAGTGTGGCTTTGCGATACGCCCACGACTTCCGCCATTTTTTCTAACTAATTGTATAGAGGTTTAGTCCAGGCTACCATACACCTAGCAGGCCTTTCAAGACTTCACTACAACTACCGGGTGCCTATGAAATCGGTTAAACATAGAGAAACACAGATAATGCTGGTAGTTCTTTGTCAAAGTATGAGTTCCTAACAAAGTGTCAGTTAAGTTAAAAACGAACACGTGTTCATGCAAATACTGATATTCTCCCATTCCGTCATGATATTAATTAGGAAAAGAACACGTGTTCTCGATATATATGACAATTTTTTTATCAGGTAATTGGCATGCTTTAACAGGATCATTTTTTCAGTGCACAATCGAGTTAGTCAAATACTTGAATCGGGCCGAGCCAAGAGTCAGAACAAGGCGATGTATAAATGTGAATGAAGCAATTAGTATGTGTCAAAATTCGCATTAATAACATTGAGCGAATACAAAAAAAATTCTACTTTTTATAAATTTTAAATTAAATATCCCACTAGAAGACTTACAATATCATTTCTAATTAAATACTCTAAAAATACACACATTGAAAGACAGGCGTAAAATAAACGACTTAACTTTTTTATTCAAGATTCTTAACTCTAAATTCGACTGTTGCGAACTTCTGCAACTCATAAACTTACGAATACCTACAATAACAACACGACGAAATACACTATTCCACTGCAACACACATAAGCGCAATTACATTGCGAACTCCCCAATACAACGGTTTCACACTATGGGAAACCAATACTTAGGTGATGTCGATATATTTAATATTAACTTTGCGAATTTTGTGGATTATGTAAAAGACTTATTTCAACACTATTCTTAAATGGAAGTTATATTTTTGTAAACCAGTCAAATCGCTGTATTTTTTAATTTATGTTCTTGTTATTTTTAATTTTGTTTCTTGCATATATTATTTTTTAATGTAATTTTATTTTTATTATTTCTTTCTCATGTTTCAAAACTGTTATTAAAATTGTACCGCCTACATGTAAAAGCCCTCTGAGCATTAAATAAATAAATAAAACAGAGTTGAATAGCGGTCTGTCCTCTCTGCGTACCCCTCCGAGAAATCGAATTTTTTGTTAGTTATTTACAAAATAAACATTGGGTATTTTTTGGATATAGATAATATGTACTGCAATAATTACATCATTATTTCCCATAAAATCAGTTACCTACCGATTGAAAAAATACATTTAACATAACGTTTTCAAAAATTTTTGATTTTGTATATTCTACCAAAAAACTCAAAATTTCGTCTAAACATAGTTTTTTTGCAGAGTGTTTATTGTTTTACAGAATAATCCTTTGAAATTTTTATTAACTATCCCGCAGCCAAGTGGGTGAGTAGGTAGTACCCAAAATTACTATCCTCATTATATTAGCTCAAATACTTGCGATATCAATTTAGTATTTTACGTATTTCTGCGCAAATACATAAGTTACCATTAACAATTGACTGAATAATTGGGATTTATATAGTTTAAAAGCCCATAAGACAGAAAAATCATGGGGTCGTCGGAAGACCCACTTGGTTACAGACGTTTTGATTGGCATCTTGGCCTGCCAAGAGTTAAAGTGAAATTTGAATTTTTTTAAGTGTTTACCGCACAACAGTCTTAAAAGTATAGAAACTGAAGAACTGCGGAATCCTTAATTTGGGATATGTTGGGAGGCTATTTCCACCTCCCAATATTTTTACTATCTCAACTCCACTCAGCCTCTCATCATCATACCCTAATTGAGGATGCCATAGTCCCACTGGCTCTGAGCAGTTGAGGCTGTTGCGCGTTATAGACAAAGAACTATATACATACTTTATATGAACTTAAATATGATAATGCATTGAAATTTATAAATTGATATCCCACCATACACCCCCTGGTTCACTTTGTCCACTTGTAATTAGTTGAAGTATTGAAATGTTAACATAAATACATGCTAAACGCACCGCAAAAAGCCGTGCATTCCGTTTGTACAATGTCACAAATTTTCACAAACGAAACCATAATTAAACCAAATGATTACCCAAATACCTGCTGTGCGAAATGAACTCTTTCAGACCGGAATTAAAACATTTTTAAAAATGATGTTTGAATTTGACTTAAACTTTTTTAAATTATAAGAAATTTTTGTTTTTGTTTGTAATCATGTCGTAAAAAGATTATTTTCGGGTGCTTACATTGCTTACGCCAGCTAAACCTGATGAGATACATCAAAATAATGTACTACGGAATTGTATATCTTAAAAGGACCTACATAAAAAAATAACCCCCCAGTAACGCCAGGTACACGTCAGCAATTGTATATATATATAAATCTAAAATACTATATGTATAGAATCATATAGCTACAATGTACGAGGCGTATCCAGAAAGTAAGTGTACTGAGGCTCTTACGACCAAATGAATTTTATTTTCGACATGTTGGCTACATTTACGTGTAGCCTGACTCTTCTCCTCCACAACGAGACCGGTTCAAGGTCAGTTCGTTGAGAAGTGTCGACGCAACAACACGTTTCGTGAAAAATGTCAATCCAATCTCCCGCCAAGTGCGAAATACGCGGCGTCATCCGTTATCTCGTTTGGAAGGGAAAACCTCCGTTTGAGGTTTATAATGAGGTGAAAACTACATATGGTCATAAAGCTATGAATCGTGCGAGTGCATCGCGAGTTTAAAAACGGTTCTCACCTCTTCACCCTCCGCCAAAAACTTCAAAACCACAATTTCAGCCAAGAAAATCATGGCATCCGTGTTTTGGGACAGTCAAGGCATAATTTTGATTGAATATCTGCCTCAAGGGGAGATCATCAACTCTGCAAGATACTGTGAGACCCTAAAAAAATTGCGGAAGGCGATTCGAAACAAGAGGAGAGGCATGCTGACAAAGGGAGTCAGCCTGCTGCACGACAATGCCAGACCACACACGTCCAACGCCACGTTTAAATGGGATGTCCTGAACCACCCCGCGCATTTCCCTGACCTAGAACCTTCAGATTATTATCTCTTTACCTCCCTGAAGCTGTACATGGGTGGAAAAAGGTTTTTAACCGACGAGGAGGTAAAGGAGGAGGTGGAGAAGTGGACGAAGGGGTTGGCGGGAAACTTCTTCGAGGAGGGCATCAAAAAGTTGATACCCCGCTTCACTACTTGCATTGAGAGGAATGGCGACTATGTCTAAAAATAGCTTACATATGTACTACGGTAACCATGTAATTTTTTTGTTTCAATAAAAAAAATTGTAACCTACAGAAATTCAGTACACTTACTTTCTGGATACGCCTCGTATTTATAAATATAGATACAATATATGAAGAAATCTTATAACTATAGAAATCTCAAAGTGGCAAGCAAGTCAATTGTAGTGCTGTCGATTTCGTAGTTTTAGTACTAAACCCGCGTGTAATGAGAAATTGTTTTAATTATTCGGAAAACACTAATGGAAACAAAAAATGTGATTTAATTTGTAATACACACAAATGATTTTATTATTGTAAAAAATACAATTATTTCGATAATTTTCCGAAAATATCCAGCGCCATTAGAGAAAGTGCGATAGCGAACGTGACAACACATAATTATAAGGACAACCTAATAGCAGTAGGTCATCTCATACAGTATTCTGTGTTCGTTTTAAAGTGTAAGCGAGTAAGCGAATTTTGTTATCTCAGTCACACCCGAGATATAGAATGTATTCGTACACTAATACGAAAACGCTGCCCGATATTGTATTTATTTCTTAAATCTCTATCTTTGTCATACACGAACAGCGTTTGAATTTATTGAAAACATAACAGTGTTCCTTACTTGCCACATTTTATCTTGAGTTTGTAAGACAATTGCAAGTCTAGATGTATTTGTAACGTCATTGGATAAAATATTTTATTTTTCAATATCTTAGAAATTATTGATCTGTTAATTTGAAAAAAAATGTCTTTCATGCGTAATATGACAAATCATATACTTTAAGGCGATGCACTACGTCGTGTAATATTTTAAATTGAGCCGCTATCAATAACAACCCTTACGTAGATGGCGATAAGCTTTAAATTCCCGCTTAACACCATCCGCCTGTTTTGATTTATGTAAGAAAAAAACATGGCCAAAAAGCATAATATTTAATTTTTTTTCGATCATTTTATAAATAACTTAATTTGCCACATTACACAATAAAAACATAACCGAAAATGGGTCCGTAAGTAGGATATTTTGAACTTTAAAGCAGTTTTCATAGGCCTTATACATTATTTTTTTCTGGGCTTATAAAAAGACTTATCTAAAAAATACTCGATTATTTCAAAGGCCAAGATGTATTCTACTCGCAGTATTTAATTAAAGCATCTGAAACATTTCTAGGCGACCAAATTTTCAAACCAAAAACACACATGCACCTTACTCCTGTAAGGTTTCACAAAAAAACATGATTTTGCATCACTACGTATGGCATCGCCTTTAACAAAAATACAAATAAAATTAATTCTAAACAGTAGATACGAATAAAAATCAAAACTTATCGTAAAAAAAACCTTTACCTAGTGCTAAAATCAAAAAAATAAGTCACATGTCAAAATAGGAACCTGCTATCGTATGAGCGAGTATTGCTAGCAATTATAATGCAAAAACCGCCAATATTTATTCGCTTTATGGATACAATTTAACAATTTACAACCATCTCTATACCTACCTTATATTATTACCTACCTAAAAAGTACGTTTGTAATTATCGTTCTTCTAATGATATTTTCTTAAAGTTTTATTTAATTTATGTTTTGTAATTATCTTTCTGTTTGGCACTAATATTAGTATTATATCATCCACCAAAGTTAAATATTTAAAATTAATCATATTTCTATTCTATTTTTGTACAGATTAGTCAACAACATATTATGTTATTTAAATATATCGTCTAGGTTTATAACCATTTGTTAATTATCATGTACCTCAATTGATGAAATTTTTCACCTCATAAACCACAATGACGCCACTCCCCAATTGAAACACGAGAAATGATTTCTCAATTGAGTTAGGCAGTTTCGTCAATAAAATATCATTTTTTCGCAATAAGCTGCGAAATTTCTATATTTGTAAATTATTGTGTTTGTATATAAAATAAAATTCAGAAAAACAGTATTTCGTAAAACGAGTATTTTTAAATATACATGCGGCCCGAAAGGGTTAAAATTATTCCACAATTTAATTTCAAAATGTGTTATCTGTTTTCTGACCACACGGTGCGTCTCTCATCAAAATTAATGTACAAAATCGGCTTTTGTAGCGAAAGCTACACGTGGGCGCATTGCCTAACCCGGTGGGCGTTACTAAATTGATGTGCTTTTATAAAACACTCTTGTCTTCGCGTATGACACGCTTACCTTTGAATTACTACCAATAGTTGTATACAGGGTGTATCGGCACGTACCCGACAAACTTTAACCAGCTATTCCTTAGCACATTTGGAGTAAAAAATGTTATGGGCACTTTGCTGTCCGGTAGGATTTTTTTTTCAATTAAAAACAAAAAAAAATAAAAAATTCCACACTCCATCACTGTCATTGGCATTGCTTTTCGTGTTCAACAGCTGTTATAAGCAAGTATGTCGAAAAGCGTCTTCGCTCTTTCGCACACACTAAATAATAACAGTTAAAAATGAGACGAATGGTGCCGTGCCATTTCGTTGTGATTGTAAAAGCGCGCCAATATAGGTACACACGTACATTATTCAACGGAATTCGAATAAAATATTGCCAGATGGGTTTTCAAACTTCGACAAAGGATAAAACAGTGGTGACATGTGGTGAAAATATGAATAATAAATTTTTTAAATAATAAAAAGGAAAACACTTTGTTTAAAGTCACTTTATTGTAATTTTTAAAGTCTAGAAAAAAAAAATATTAAAAAAACGTTACCGGACAGCAAAGTGCTCATAAGATTTTTACTCCAAATATGCTAAGAAATAGCTGGTTAAAGTTTGTCGGGTACGTGCCGATACACCCTGTATAGATACTCTCAGTATAGTCCTGGTAAAGACTACAATTCAGAATCAAAACGTTGCTTTAAATTACTTTGGTCGTGTATGGTGACCAGATCTGAATAGCTAGGTATTTACTTACCTTCCTCTCCCCATCTCTTTCTCTTCCTCACTTCCTTCAGCTTCACAACACAATGAGGATGCTATAGTTCCTTCTTAATACTAAAGGGCTAATTCACCACAGCTTAAGTAAACTGTAGAATAGTCACTCGTCGAGTAACTTTAAGCATTTCATTTTGGGAGGCGATTTTGGGTACCGTCGCCTCGGGAACCATTTATTGGATAACCAACACCTCTGTCATGGATCAAGGTAGCCCAATTGTGGATGCCATAGTCTCCCATTGGCTCCGGAGAGCTCTTGTTTACATTTAAAAAAGTGCAATAATAAAATAATAATAATTGGATGACTTGTATAGCGCCGTTTTTGTGCAAAATCACCTCAAGGGCGCTGTACAAACTTATAATACATATCTACAGTGATCTATGTTATTACTTAACTATTTATGGAGATAATATACAGTACAATACTTACCTGGTAGGTCACTTGAGATTAAAATTATCTAATTGTTTGTTAGCGAAATTTAGATACAGGATTTAGGACATAATTGGAAAATTGAATATAACTGGACTTTCTCTTAGGAATGGTAAATTTAATTTAAGGGTACGACAGCTTAAAAAGGTAAGTTTATAGTTAAGACCTGAATTCTGTTGGACTTGTTATGGATCTTAGTTCCGGAGGGAGTTTATTCCAAGCCTTCGGCCCAGATACTCCGAAAGCGCGATCACCAAACTAAGTATTTGGCTTGCGCTTAGGTTCTATCAGTCTGCCTACAGCTGATGATGTTGCTGATCTAAGAGTTGACTGCCTCAGACCAGTGTTTTCCGGGACGCATAGTTCAGAGATGTAGGGTGGGGCTATTTCATTTATGGATTTAAATACCATCCAGTACAATTTGTACTGGATTCTTTCAGGGCACTTGAGCCAGTGAAGGTTACGAAGGTGTTCTGAAATGTGCGAATATTTTGAAACCCCGGTTATGAGCCGTGCTGCTGCATTAAACACTGATTGAAGTTTGTCAATTTGATATTTTGGAAGGCTGGCATAAATGCGATACGTTTCCTCTAAATGTTCCTAAAATCCTAATCGCAATTCTGAATCAAAGTCAGACTAATTATCATATTCCTATCCTACGTTGGTAATGAAGAAGGGTAGGGAGAAGAGAAATATGACGATTAAATGTTCCTGGCTATACATATCTAGTCAATAAAAAACAGATATCCCATCTATAAAGCTTTGGTTTCATCTCCCACACGATCATTCAATTCTTATATTGGGCATAACTAGTTGTCTCGGGTTACTAAAACATCATTAATTTGTAAAGATTAATGTCTAATGAAAGCCTTTTACAAAATTGTCACCATGACTCCCACGTGACTTTTTGAAAAATGGTTTTATAAATATTAAAATCGCCGTTTAATAAATAGTCGACACGATGTCGAAGATTTTTTACATCGGCATTAAATCAATATTTATTGACAAATCTGTCAATTCATTGCAGTAATTCAATATTTAAATGGAAACACGTGTGTCTGCTGTATTTGTTGCTTTGAGACGAAAGCATTTCTTAGTCAGTGTGACTGTTTCATCCAGTTTGGTGATGTTGTGAAGTTGGTGGGAAGGAAATGGAGAGAGGATGGTTGGGTAGTACCCATCTGGCAATTCAGATCTAGCCATCAAACATGACTTACAATCTGATTGGTGGTCTTTCACCTGAAAGATACATATAAGATAAACATACGCATCAAATGCTTAACTTTTACCGCATAGTCAATTTGATAGTCCATGTAGTTTGTTCCTAGCTCACGATATGATGACTTATACAGGTTTTCCAATAAGAGGTGTTATTTTGAATAGCCCGCTATTTCGGTAGATGTTACTTTTGAAGCTCTCATTTTTGACATTTGACAAGTAGAAACTACGCCATTAATAAAAATGGAACGATACACGCTTCAACAACGCATTGAAATTATTAAAATTCACTTGAGTGAATCAAATGCAAATCATCTTGAGTGATGAGGCCCATTTCCACCTCGGTAGCTTCGTCAACAAGCGAAATTGTCGCATCTGGGGCTCGAAAAACCCAAGAGTTATTGTTGAAAAGCCTCTCTACCCTCAACGTAAGACTGTTTGGTGCGGTTTATAGTCCGGCGGAGTCATTGGACCTTACTTTTTCGAAAATGAGGCTGGAGCAACAGTTACGGTGAATGGATTGCGCTAACGAGAGATGATTAATGATTTTTTATGGCCGGAATTGGATGGTATTGATCTGAACAACGTTTACTTTCAACAAGACGGCGCTACGTGCCACACAAGCAACGAAACCATTGATCTTATACGATTGAATATCAAAATAACACCTCTTATTGGAAAACCCTGTATATGTATCTTTTGATTTGAGATTTTCAGTTGTCGTGATAACATAACACGCAACACGGCATAATAACCCAAAAACTAATGACGAAAATTATTATTATATTCTGATGATTTAAAATTGATTTTTTCTTATATACATGGTGTCCGGAAAAATACACAGAGAAACAAAACTTATTTTTGTTTTCGTGAATGAATGAATGCAAATTTTGGAAGCAGAAATTAACCAACTTCCCGACATCCTATCGAGCTGAAACTCGCCAGATAGACTCGTTGTCGATGACAATGTAATATATGGTGGCAATCACGCGGACATATACGCATTTCGGTCATACGCAACCGGGATTAACCCACTAGTGGCCGATTTTTTTTCAAATGTTACTTAAATAAATTTTAACTTTCGACGCGTTTTACTCGAAAACGAAAGCTCAAATTAAAAAAAGTTACACAGCGAAATTGACTCTGAACGTGCTATATATAGATTCACGGGTTTCCTTGCTTGTGCTACGAGTTTCCAGACATCGTGTAAATGAAAATATATCGCCGATCTAATTATTTTCAGTTTGAAAATTTCAAATCCACCTCTATTATTTTTGGATAGTGGAAAGTTTTGTATGATTTTGACACGGTGTTACGGCGGTGCTGTGCGGAGCAGAACTAGAATTTCATTACAGCACTCTATTCGATTAGTTGATGCGAGTGTTATTATTATTATGGAAAGGGAAGGGGTGGTAGGGTGGTATTTCGCGCTTCTCTGACACTCACCGGTTCTCCAATATCGAATTATTCCTCTGACGAAACCGGCGAGGAAAATTGTCAGAGAACGCGTATTTTTTTAAAAATATGCGATTAATTTATGAATTAAATTTTTGACGATTTTATCCGTAATTTCAATGCAATTATTTACGTTTCGTTTCATGTGTTAGTCAGTCGAACGACGTTGACAAAGCTCTTGTTTTAAATAATAATTGTTTTAATAAATCTTGGCTAATTGTTATTATTATTGAGTTTTTTGTTGTTATTTTATCTCCTCAAAGCCATGAATTCGCGTTCGTAGTACCTATTTTTCAATACTCGCAAAAAACTAAACAATTATTCTAAAATTTATTGAAAAAACGAAACAATTAATGGTCTCGTATCATTTTTTTCGTTAAACTGATTCTTCAAAGCACCATGGGTCATAATAGAGCTTTGAAGAATGCTTTTATAACACGTTTTAAATTTTTCACAACTGATAAACAACCTTTTACGATACATTAATGATGTTTATCAGTTGTATACAATTTAAAACATGTTTTTTTATTTATTGTTTTTGTGTTTAATTCGTAGAACTTTATTTAATTTTTTTTAAATTTAATGTATATCAAATTTAATAATATTACTATTAAGTTCTGCAAGTATTTTTCGGTTTTTGTTGTTGTTACAGCTGTTTCGGCTTTCAAGGCCATTTCCAAACTGTTGAAAATACCCCACAGAATATTTTAATTTGGGAGGGGGTAAAATAGAATCATATAAATAACCACAGTTTGGGCCAAGGCCTTGAAAGCCGAAACAGCTGTAACAATAAAAAAAAAAAACAAAAAATACTTGCAGAACTTAATAATAATATTATTGATTTGAATTATTTAATTAAGTTAAAAAAAAACAATTAAATAGCAAAGAATAAATACCAACCGTTAAATAACGGTGTACAACAATACGAATAAAATAACAAAAATGTAAAACATCAACAAAAAAACAACAACAAAACAAGAGGCAAAAGTTTGGGTGAAAACAAGAAATTTATAAAAGTTTGGGAGCCATGAACAATAATTGCGTATTCGTAAAAAACATTTACTTTGTGGCTTACCATCAATACAAAAATATAAACACATCCACCTTTGTTTTAAGCCACTTTATTTTAACATATTGACCGATGTCCGATTATGGAATGGTACTTCCTTTCAAAACCGGTCGATAGAATACATCCTGGCCTTTGAAATAATGGAGAATTTTTTTAGATAAGTCTTTTTATAAGCCCAGAAAAAAATAATGTATAAGGCCTATGAAAACTGCTTTAAAGTTCAAAATCTCCTACTTACGAACCCATTTTCGGTTATGATTTTATTGTATAATGTTGCAAATTGAGTTATTTATAAAATGATCGAAAAAAATTTAATATTTATGCCTGAACATCCACAAAATAAAATAAAAGGCACCTTTTGGCCATGTTTTTTTCTTTGATAAATCAAAACAGGCGAATGGTGTTAAGCGGGAATTTAAACCTTATCGCCATCTACGTAAGGGTTGTTATTGATAGCTGCTCAATTTAAAATATTACACGACGTAGTGCATCGCCTTAATAAAAATATTGAACAAAAAATATTCCATTTAAAAAAATATTACATGACTACCAAATCATCGTTAATGTAAAATAAAATTTTTCAATTCACTCAACCTTGGGTACTCAAAAAACAAAGACAAGTTTTAGGATTATGCAGTAATCGCAACAAACTGAAACAAAAACTTTAAAAGATGTCCAATTTTCATAATGCCAGAACTCACGTAGATTTCTATATTACATTCGACGGCCATTACATCTGTTTTTCCTCCTTCGTATAATCTGGGCCTCTTCAAGACCCTCCTACTTACTACCTTAAGGCTGCCCGACCGGTTTGCGACATAGATCCCCTAGCTTTACAATGTACAGAGACGCTGTTGTGAGGTGTCACATAAAAAAAACTTTTAGTGATTTATTTTGGGGTATAATGCCGTGTTGCCCTACCTCCTTGTTTAGCCAACGTTTCGGACAGCATTACAGTGTCTATCATCAGGGCAGATGTGTGATGGAAAGTATAATGGATACAAGATGATGGACAATCTAATATTGGCTAAAGAAGGAGGTAGCGCAACGCAACACGGCATGATATCCTAAAAATAAATCACTGTAATACTTTTGGCCGTGAAAATCTCATATCATATCTTTTTCTAATATAGTATTACGACTATTTGATTTGACGTCTAGAGTCTGCATCCAGAGATGAATCTATAATCCAAATCCGTCGTCCCAAATCGCTGGTCCACTTCGCTAATGAGCGCTGGAACAAAGTTTGGGGTTAGTTAGCGAACGGGCGAATCCACTTCGCAAAATGGACGGCAATTATTATTATGAACGTACGGAGTGTCGGGAAATTGATGGGCAAAACTCCTGTGTGACATGTTGTGTTAATATTTCCTAGAGCTTTTTAAAGGGTTTTGTATTTATGGACTAATGGTGCTCGTTTGTATCTGTCTTTTGATGAGTTTGATGCATGATTTCTTTTGATTCAGGATGGTTTGTTTTGAGTTTTGACCGATGATGGACATAATCGAGAACGCTATTTGGTCATAATGGGAACTCAAAATAATCGAATACAATAAATAACTTTTTATTGCTTTTTTCGAGCTTTTCTGGATCTTTGAAATAATACCCCAATTTATGTTTTTTGTTGGTAAAATGTCCGAATCGAGTCAATTTTTGGACTAAATTCTGCTCTTGCAACTTGTTTTATATTTATTCGTATGCCTAGAAATTAATTATTAAAGTCCACCCTGTTATCATTTTCTGGGCCACCCTATTTAACGTTGTCGTTTTTTATGATTAAGGGCTAAGTTAAGTTAAGTTCCCTAATTAAGGGTGTCCTTTTTATTGCCACCCTATTTGTTATAATCGTTTTCCATGTCCACCATACACCATAATTATTGATGTTATCGTTTTTCATGGCCACTCTATATAACGTTGTCCTTTTCCGTTACCACCCTACACAATGTTAAGGTTTTTTTATTGCCACCTTATTTAATGTTACCATTTTCAATTCTATTCTGTAAACTGTTAACTGTTATCGCTTCTTTTATTTCATGGCTACACTATTAATGTTTAAAAATTATCCGTTGACTCTCTTTTTAAGGTGGCATACTTTTAATTTGAGTAGGTACGTTAGAACGCCAATCAAAAACTCAAGCCACGATTCGAATATTCTAGATAAAGTTTCTTCTTCTTTTTAGTTGTTAACAGCTTTACTATTTTAACGAGGGTCGGATCCGTTGGACATAACGAACAAACTAGTTTTTGGCCAGTTCCTGTGAAAAGAGAAAACAATTTTAGTTGGTAATTAGTTTTTCATCATCATAATTACCAACGCTTAAACCTCAAGCCAAACCGAGAACTCGAACCTGGGGAAATTCATGGTCACTGGCAAAGTGTTTGGCAGGGGAAGCAGAGGAAGGTCACCAATGCGCTGGAGTGATCAAGTATCACAAACTATCATACCAAGTGTTCGGTACGTTGGTGTCCTTGGCTATCCATGCTGAGCAGAACCTCGAGGAGTGGAGGAGCCTTGACAACCAGAGAAATAAGAGTGAAGTCACGATCCCCAGTTACGAGAATACGATAACGAGAACAAAAATCCCAATCAAAGCGAAATAGCCTAGATCTTCCATCACTCCTTCGTCTTGCAAGTTAAAAATTAAATTAAAGTTTCTTTTTGTTATTGCTTTGAACACTTTTATATTTTACCATACTACTAATGGGGGGGTAATTCACCACCTCTGATTAAACTGTTGAATGGTTACTCGTCAAGCAAGTTCAATCATACAGCCACAAAATCTCCACCTCATAGAGCCACCTAAGTGTTGGTCTTCCAACACTCCTTTCATCTATAACATAGTCTTTATATGAGAGTATAAGAATTCAAAAATTTTCGCCAATTCACACCTTATAGCGGTGTTCTCCAAGGATCTCGTTTAGGACCACTTTTATTCATGCTCTTCGTCATTTAGCATTGCCAGGTGAAAGAGCACCATTCAGAATCGAAACGTTTTTTATCATGGCATTATCCGTGTTTGGTGACTAGATCTGAACAGCCAGGTATTCTTCTACCTTCTTCTTCCTGTTTCCTTCGTCTGTCCTGCTGGTTTCGGACAGCTATTTACATTTTTGAGAGTGCAATAATAGATAGGCACATGCCTTCTAAATTTGCCAAAAACATTTTGCTTAAAACGTTATGGCGTTTGTGTTAGTTTTGTATTAAAAAATCTCAAAGTTAATGTGATTGAAACGTGATGAAAACAAAACGTTTAAAACGTTCTTGTAGATTCAACATAGCTTCCGTTCTTTTCCCTCACTGCAACCCATTACGCCAATAATTGTATACTCTCCTTAAAAGCGCACTCATCAAAGTGCCTGTAGACTCTCGAGGACACGGATTGCATTATTAATGAGGAAGCAATACAAAAAACGAGCCCTTTGAAGACGCACGACTTCCTGTTGCACGAAATAAAATATTCGCAAAAGCTAACTTCGGGCTTTTACGTAGTAAGCAAGCTTTTTTGTTGCCAAAATAAGAAATCCCGTACTACCAATTTATAAATACCATTGAACCCTTGTACGTGAAAAGTTGCAAAAAAATTGTTGAATATGGTTTAAAGTTTCAAACTCGTGATTATTAACTAAAGTTACCCAAAGTTGCTCAACGTTTCTTTTCTTATAAAATGACAGAGAATAAAACAAGTTACAAATTTTCCAAAGTAGAGCTATGAGAATAATACTAAATAGATTTTTATACATAACTTAAATGGTAAAGGAACTAAATTGACTACCAGTGAAAAATATGTTAAATGTGATGATATTTATACATAAAATAATAAACAACCAATTATCAAAATACTTTCCAAAAATAATTATATACTCGTACAACAAGGAAATTCACAGACGTAACACAAGAACGTGCTATGAAATAAAGATACCAAAAAAGGACAAAGCCAAATACTATTCAACATATTTTAATGTACAAAGGAATACATTATTATAATGCGCTGCCAGAAACCATAAAGTCTGTACCAATTGATATTTGATATCGATGATTGATCGTGGGAACCATATTAATTAAAATAATTTAATAAATGGATGTACAAATGGCTAAAATAAAATTAATAAATATATATCTTTTTCCATATATTTTTTTTCCATATATGTTCAAAACACTGTCGTAAGAAATATTGATGAATAATTATATTGTGTTGTGACTGAATATAATAATTATAAAATTAAATTAACGAATTAGGAATTAATGTCAAACATTTAAAAACAATATACATAAGTAAGTAATCAAAAATCCATAATTGTTGAATGAAATACTAGTATTTATTGAATTATTTAAAAATATTATTAATAATAATTAATAATATTTTTATGAGAAAGCAAAAACTTGCGGTAATTATTAATTTAACATTATAGCAGAAAATCTTTTTGTATTGTACATCTGACAAAAACTCTAAACGGTGAGATGAAAGTTCAGAGGCGTCATGAAATTACCACAGACTTTTCTGTATGGAATTTCTAGCTCAATGCATCTATTTGAAACTAGTTTCACATATTGTTTAGAAATGTTTACCGTATAAAATGCCCTTATCCATGTTCAACTACACTGCATTTGACGTGTTCCTGAAACGTACAAGTAGTTTACAAAAATCAACAAAATGAATTTTGCTGCCGTCAAATTTTAATCCACCCTCAAAAGCATGCCAAAAAAGTTTTTAAAAAAGTCTACAATTAAGTAAAAAATTGAATTATTACAATTACTACGGATTTCCACTACAGTATAAGAAAGGGACGCTTATTTATTAAAAATAACATGTTTACGTGAATCAAATGTTAATGGTCAGATTGCCAGAAGACTATTTAAGAAATGGTGATGTATGATGGTGAAAGAAGTTAGAAATATGTGCCACGACAGTGTTGTATTACGTCCATCCTTTCTACCTACCCCTCCAGGGAAACGGCATTAGTTAATTTGTTCAATCTGCTTTGGAATCGACAGAAGCGTTTTGCATGATGCGCCCAAGTTAATTTTCCATTACATCAAACATTTTCAAATAACTTTCATTCTACCAAATTTCTTTCTTCAACGGGTTACCACAAGGAACTTAATTGGAGACATTGTTATTTTAAATTTGCATAAATCACAATTCTTGAGATTTTCGGGGATCAAAACACAAGTGCCGGGTTCACTTCTTATTTTCCTCAAAAATACCCTTCACAAAGCATCCCCTAAGATAACATAGGTCCTGAAAGAAACTTATTTCCTCAGATTCTTATGCATGGATATTATTAAAAAACAATATCGAAATTGTTTTTTCAAGTCTGTAGAGATCGAGTTCGCATCCTTTATGGCAAAGTAGTAGTACACTAATGCATTATAGACAGACACGTACTACATTCCTTGTCCTTCCTGCGTGGTTCGACAGTGATCGGAGTCAGGCCTGATTGCACTTAGACTGCTAATCTCGTTTGGTAACAGTGTATTAATAATGCCTGCAACTTACCTCTAACCGGTCGGTTACATCCTATACGGATTGTAGTAGCTGTGATGCTGTCGGTAATGGGTACCTACCTACCAGGATACCTCGATTAATGAAGCCCATATTTAATCATAAAGGTTTTTTTTTTTAAATCTATTTGTCGAGTTTTACTGTTTAGACCGATTTTATAAACTATAACTTTATAAATTTTTACTATGGCTCAGTCTGGAAGAGGATAGAGAAACAATAGCGTAATATGCATTTACATCCAAAAGTGTGTTTTTACCTGGTTACATCTATATGATATAGTTACATAAAAAGACACGCGTATTCGAATGCAACGTTGGTCAACATTTCAAGACAATCGGTGAATAACTAATATATAAACATTTCTTGCAATTTAGATTTTGATGAAAAATAATACAAATTCTATTATGAAGCCTTGTCTTAATCTTAATAAATTGTTATTTCAAAGTTCCATAGGTCATGGTGGAAATTTTTATGTTGAAATATAAATCCCAGACAGAAAACCTTCATTTTTCATGAAGTCAGAACTTACCGAATAAGAGTTTGTGCTGCTTCAGGTTTTCAACCCTGCGGTTAAAATGTGCAGATAATATACATTTTATGAAGAGATAAGTTTCGATAAAGTATACGTACTTTTTGATCGATCTGTCACTGTACAAGTATTAAAAGATGCCCTCAGTGTGTACCTGTCCATACATACCTAGTCTACGCACTCCTCCAATCCCGTGTCTCTACTAAACTTGTACCCAGTAGGTACTGCGCGGTGTACGAACCGGTTTCGTCGCGCGCCGTTTCCGGTTACTGTCGCACGTTTGCCGCCAAAACCGGTCCCATTGAGGCGGCCATCTTGCGACCAGATTATTTCTTGTCTGTGGAAGAAGTAGCAATTTGATCACTTTCAACTTTGAAATAAACATGTCGGTACTAGTAGAGCAATGGTAAAGTCATTTTACTTGAAAATGCAAATGATTTTATTTTTTTATGTAGAAATCAATCGCTTTGAGTTTGACATACTATTTAATGAAAAAAATACTTCGAACAACTTAAATCGTTACCCTGATGAAGCTTAAGCCAAGCGAAACCGGTTGGTACATTTGAATAAATTAGTGGCTTAAAACAAAGTGTTTGTTTCATTAAGTAGTTTATTTATTTTCGAATTCTATCTTTGGATATTGTTTTTTTTATTTTTTATTTCAATATTTTTTATGTTATATTTTTCTTAGTCCTCATCTCTAGGGGTTACTGTGCTGAAGCGGGCTAGGTTTTAATTAAATATAAATAACTTAAAATCAAATGAAATTTGTGTTCATTGAACATGAATAATTTCACGCAGGAATAACTAACGCATACCACATAACAGACAACCGAAATTATTATGCTTGATTGATTAATTATGTTGTTGATTACGCTCTATCTATCGTAAGGAAACAATTTTTTTATGTTTCAGATCAGATCTGAATAATCGGCTAGGTACTTTCTTAATATTTTTCTCATTCATGCTCAGCCTTATAACATATATATGCCAAAGTCCGACAGGCTCTAATGTATGTTACATTATTATTATAATAGCAAAAAAATCTTGTTTCATAAAAATTTGCACATCGTTTTAATTTTATTGTTTCAACCTTAGTTCAATTATGAGCCATTCATTCTCCATCTTTATTAAATCATCATAAAGAAAAATATAATAAGCAGTAATTGTTCATTACTAGTACATATTTAATTATTTGGCGTGTTGGAAATAAGCCGACGTAGCTCAGTGGTCCAGAGCACCTGACCGGACATCAGAAGGTGCGGGTTCAATTCCCGTCGGCGGGATTTATTTTTACTCGGGAGATATTTTCAATTTGTATGGATATTTCAGGTGACTAATTATTGCTTACAATAATTTATTATTAATTCGTTCTGATAATAATTAAGGTATGAACATTTTACGTGTTGAGAATAAAATATATCATTTTTGACAGCCAAAATAATAATGTCATTAATTTGGTATTATTTGTTTCTCCACCGGTATGATTGTCATCTTGTACCACCGGATATGTCGGTTGGACCCAAGTAAAACTGGAATTAATTAATTTCTCAGGTCAATGAAACCTTACCAAAAATAAGTAAGTATATTTAAGCCCCCACATACCCAATTTCTACCGATTTATAACAAGTTTCTCGTTAACTTTTTAAGTTTCAAAAAAATATATGTTATATAATATACAGGATGTATCGGCACTAGCCCGACAAACTTTAACCAGCTATTCCTTAGCACATTTGGAGTAAAAAATGTTATTGGCACTTTGCTGTCCGGTAGCATTTTTTTTCAATTAAAACAAAAAAAAAAAAATTCCACACTACATCACTGTCATTGGCATTGCGTTTCGTGTTCAACAGCTGTTATAAGCAAGTATGTCAAAAAGCGTCTTCGCTCTTTCGCACACACTAAATAATAATAGTTAAAAATGAGACGAATGGTGCCGTGCCATTTCGTTGTGATTGTAAGTGTGCGCCAATATAGGTACACACGTGCATTATTCAACGGAATTCGAATAAAATATTTGTCAGATGGGTTTTCAAACTTTGACAAAGGATAAAACAGTGGTGACATGTGGTGAAATATGAATAATAATTTTTTTATTTAAAAGAAACGTTACCGGACAGCAAAGTGCACATAAGATTTTTTACTCCAAATATGCTAAGGAATAGCTGGTTAAAGTTTGTCGGGTACGTGCCGATACACCCTGTATAAATGTTAATTATTCGAAATGCCCTCTATATAAGATCGAAAAGCTCCGAAAATTATTTAAAAAAAAACTTTTTTCTGTTATTTAATATCTTATTTTTCTCTATTTCAAATGAGTCGTGTTTTATTAAATATTTTCACCATTTTTGTTTAATTATTATCGTTTTTTTTATATCTCTCTTTCAAAACATCTTTGAACGCTTACTAGGGGTCCAAGATTCGAAAGAATGTAAGGCTCATATAAATGCAGTGAACAAGATCAATAAAGGGACGCTTAGATGGTTTAGACATTTGGAGCCAATGAACGAAGACAGGAGTGTTAGGAGAATATATAGAGCTAGAAAGAGGCGATGATTCATACGATGAAATTGAAGTAAAATTAAATCTTTCTTCTTTAATAAAACGTAGAGAGGACTTTGATCTCATCTGCATTGTCTTAATTATTAACAGTATGATTGACTCACCTACTTTGTTGTAACTCATCCATTTCAATATCCCTTCCCGTAGACTCAGAAATAATGATTTGCTTTTCCTCAATCAACACTCCACTAATTATGGATATCATTCACCAATGTAGAATGGTCAGACTTGTCAACTTAAGTCAGGACCTTGAATTTTTTGGTGTAAGCCTAAATGATTTTTGTCATTATGCAAGTAATATTTATATTATGTTTTCGTAGGAAGCAATCACTTTGTGGTTAGACATTATATATTAAATCAAATAAAACACTTTGTTTATTAACCACGACTTTTTTATTATTACATCTACCGGTTTCGCTACAGTCGAGCTTCATCAGGATGTGAAATATAACTAAAAACTAAGACAGAGGTCATGCATATTTATAAGAAAGCAGAGGGAGACAGAATATAACACATTATAAAAGTGGGAGGAGTCAAATATTACATAGGCATAGTGAATTAAAGATATATAATAACAAAGTACAAAAAAGCAATTTTACATGAATTATACATATAATAATACAGTTTAGAGACATAAGAAAAAACATAAAAATATTATTAAGGAGTGGAATGTATTGTGGGAAACAAGTTAAATATAGGACTATAGAATGTGTTTTTTTGATTAGATAAGTTAATTTGTGTATTTAATAAATGGTCTGACAAGTTACTGTTTATAGATTTCCTGATTTCTAGTGATTCTAAATTGTCTAATCTAATGCCTATACTATTTTTATGTAAGAGGCTAGTACCTGTTATTTTCTTAAATCTATGGTCTGCTGATATTAAATGGTTGGCGAGTTCCGAAAAACCTTTACCATTTAAACACCGTACATGTTCCTTCACTCTGGTGTTTACATTGCGCGATGTTTTACCTATGTAAAAGGCGGGATAATCACTACAGTTGAGTTTATAAATACCCGAATGGCTTAGTATTTCATCATTGTCCTTAGTATTAATCAAAATTTTTCCTAGGGTATTGTTTGTATAAAAGGCAGGTTTAATATTATATTAATAAAATATTATATTAATTAAGATTTTTGTATTGACAGACAATTGTCTTAATATTTTTTCATCCTTGTCCTTTCTTAAATAATAAGATTTTATATAAGTCCCATTTACTAAAACCTGAATGTCACCCTATCTGTCTTTATTATCTACTTTGCTTCTTCTTTTGAATAATGATTAGTTATGGTTCAAATATTGTTACAATATACTGTCAAATTACCCATCTGGTAACACATCTAATACTTATTTTTTTCTTTAATTTTGAAATATTTTGTGTTTGTATGTAGAATTAATTTATGTTTGTGATTACTCTTTTGTTTGCTTCACTATAATGTAAATTGTTAACCTCGATACAGGCTCAGTCCTAGTGAGGTTGATTTTTATGCGAAAAAAAAGTGTTTTATGGATAGTGAGATGCAATAAATAAATAAATATCTAAAGGAAGGTTCATAACGCTTTGATTTGAAAAATTATTTATAAATAAAATCCTACGCCAATGGTAAATAGGGGTGTTGATATTAATTGACGGAATACTGCTATATAGAAATTTGTTTGTGGAAATATGTTTTTGTTTTTTATTAAGAATTTTATCAATTAAGGTCGAATCATAGCCATTATTTGATGCTATTTGTTTTATTATTGATAACTCATTTGTGGTAGGTACGTAAAGAGTTTGAATAACAGAAGAGTATGTATAAATGAAACAAGAAATTTGTGCCGAGGCAGACCTGCGTGGAGGTCTACCTACATTTCTTTAGAATTAGTAGAATCATATTTTTCTGAAAAGAAAATCCTCGTCGTTCAAACAGTCATCAAAGTGTCATTTTCTTTCTGAGGTAAATTTCGACAAGTTTTGATATCCACCGAATTTGTTTTCGAGAAATATAAGAAGACGAAAGAAAAAAAAAACTCGGGTTTTATTATTGAACTAAGGAGAGGCGAGCGTTTCCCGTGTTTTCCCTTTGCAGCGTGTTTTTGGGGAAATTTCAGTAGTTTTATGCCGGTGGGAGCCAGCGCGGGGTTAGTTAGGCCCGGGCTTACGGCAAATTTAGGGTAATGCGGGGCAAATTCAGCTGCGGGGGAGTGGTGAACATTTCGCCCAAACGGGGCACATTTGTCTTGAAGCGTCGCGAGTGTGGGGCGCATTGGGCACAGCGCACAGAGCTCTGAATTTCAACTTGAATTGGCCAAAAATATTTGTGACTTAATATTAAATGATTTATCTCATCTAATCTTTTCCCCTATCCTTGCCCTATTCAGTTTAGGGGTCCATTGCCTTGATAAGATGTCCCTGGCTTGCATCCGTCTATTACGTCAGGAAGAAATAATATTTCACGTTTCAGAATGTATTCGATGAGTGCCACGAGTATTCAAAAAGCAGCAAGTTAGTCCTGAAGGCTGGGAGATAAAAAAAGTCTATGCTGTCAGTGATTGAGGATAACTATCAGGAACATTGAAATGAATGCTCTCCATCGTAGCCAAATTTTGAGACTATCCACGAATCAGTTTGAAGAAATGTGCAGTAATGTGCACATCCCTTCTGACCTGTAGATGGTTCATTACGAGCTATAATTTATCATAGGCATATTTTTTGGTAATCATAATGTACACAAATTTGTTAAAAAGATTAATCAAAATAGTGATTTAGCGCTTCGCATTAAGTCAACGCACTTACCACACAACGTACTGTCTGTCAAAGAGTGTGTGACAGTACATAATATCCCCTTTATTGAAGTTGAACGATGAACGAAAAAAATGTCATAGTTATCTAATTCGTAAGAGTAATAATTTTATTGTAGTATTTTTATAATATGTATGTACTCGACTTTATAAAAATTGTATTTTTGACCAGCTTTTTTGAGATTCGGACGTTGGTAGATGCGGGGCAAGTTTGCCGTGGGGTGAAGTGCGCCCCAGAAGATTGGGCTATTCGAAATAATAAGATGTGAAAATAGAACGGGGTAAGACGCTACAACCGGGTAATACATGTAGTTAGGGAGAGTTACTGCTCCAGCATATGCAGGGGAGACAGGGGTGTGTGGTCCATAGAAACAGATACCATTCTGCATGATTCATAATATTAGAAAAATATATTTATAACCTTTTGGTAAGTAGGCGTAGGCAATACAAAACGCTGTTTCTCAGTGATGCTTTCAAGGACATAACTGTGGTAATATTTCTATTTTTGAGACCGATAATTCGTGGTGGAATTCCATTATAATATATTATAATAAAACAAATAAAAAACTTTATTCCACTTAATTTTATTTTGACCGTAACCGGTTTCAGCTCGTCAAAGCCATCTTCAGACTGGTACACAAAATTCTTAGTCTACGGTTTATATACACAACATATGGGGGAGGGGGGAGAGGGGTAGTTTATAGGGTTTTAATCAATTTTATTTGTTACTAAGTCGTTTAAGATTGTCGAATTTCTAAATATTTGGTAAATCCAGTAAGCTAATACAAACCCAAGGTAATTAGCTTACTGGATTTACCAAATATTTAGAAATTCGACAATCTTAAACGACTTAGTAACAAATAAAATTGATTAAAACCCTATAAACTACCCCTCTCCCCCCTCCCCCATATGTTGTGTATATAAACCGTAGACTAAGAATTTTGTGTACCAGTCTGAAGATGGCTTTGACGAGCTGAAACCGGTTACGGTCAAAATAAAATTAAGTGGAATAAAGTTTTTTATTTGTTTTATTATAATATATTATAACTGTGGTAAGCGTAGGTACACCAGATATGCATTAAGGCGATGTACTACGTAGTAATTTAAAATCATGTATTTTGGGTTTGATAATTTGGTCGCCTAGAAATGTTTCAGATGCTTTAATTAAATACTGCGAGTAGAATACATCTTGGCCTTTGAAATGATTGAGTATTTTTTAGATAAGTCTTTTTATAAGCCCAGAAAAAAACAATGTATAGGCCTATGAAAACTGCTTTAAAGTTGAAAATCTTCTACTTACGAACCCATTTTTGGTTATTGTTTTATTGTATAATGTGGCAAATTAAGTTATTTATAAAATGATCGAAAAACATTTAAATATCTGTGTCTGAACATCAACAAAATAAAATAAAAGGCACTTTTTGGCCATGCTTTTTTCTTGCAGAAATCAAACCGGGCTGGATGGATGGTGTGAAGCGGGAATTCAAGCCTTATCGCCATCTACGTAAGGTGTGTTATTGATAGCAGCTCGATTCAAAATAGTACACGACGTAATGCATCGCCTTAATACGTACAATGCAGGATTAATCGTACCTATGCATACCTTAGATAAGATTATGTATATATATATTAGATAGAAAAAATTAAATGCAAAACCGTTAAAGGCTTGTCGAAAGAAATCTATCAATTTAATTTTTATTTCTCTTTATTGATAATTTGTCTGTAGGTTATCATAACATCTATCTAATGTAAAACAGTCCTTAAATAGTCCAGGAGAGCGTTTTTAAATTCATCTAATTGAATTTCAATTATGTTTTCTGTTATGAATGAATGCGAAAATCAACAGACATCCGATCAAGCTGAAATTCGGCAGATAGACTTGACAATGCATTCCATCAACTTTTGGTTACTAATCACGCACATACACGCCGCCATATAAGCATCTCTCTGAAATTGGATGACATTATAGCAGTTAATATACGTAATAAATGTCGGTCCTATCCAATCGGAATTTGACGCAGTTGTTAGCGTTATTGATTCCAGTCCCTGGGGAGGAAGTATCAATCCTCACCCAAACTATTTTGTTTTCTTTGAATTTGACTACTAGCCGGCCCGAGAGATATAGAGCGCAAATAGGTCGAAAATTGAAATTAGATATGGTACAATAGGTTCCATGATAACTCAACATAGTGACTATTCAACATACCTTTAAAAAGTGATATAAAGTCATTAAAAACGATGAAAATTTAAACCTAACCTAACCTACTTAACCCAGTTAATAAAGTTTTTGTATCATCACTTTCCATGACTTTATATAACTTTTTAAAGATGTGATGAATTATCATTTTGAGGATTTATCCGGTCACCGGTACAATATATTGTCTTTTATATCCACAGGTATTATTTTTTAATATTCTTACTCTAGCTCAGTGAAAGTTCACGGACTGCCACTGGTAGCGACTCCCCCGACTGCACTTATAGGATTATTATGCCTTTTGTACTTCGTCATGTTTTCATATTAGCTTAAAATATTACACGAAGAAAAAGAAAAAAAATATTAGGAAAGAAAAACGAAGGTTCCCGCCAAATCATTCGCGCCATTCAATTTTCGAACCCGTCTTCCAAATTTGAATATATCCTCCCGCGCACCTGCCGGTCCCGGCCAATAGAAACACACCTGTTTCACGCGTGCTTGCTGTCCCCCTCGAACACGTGGGAGAGCGTATGTTGGGTGCGTGTTGTCCCTTTCGCGCGAGGAACGGCTTTCGATACAATGGAATACATAAAAATAAATTACTCGAAATACACGCTATAAATTTATTTATTTATGCATGAGAATTTTTTAAATAAAAAAAATGCATTTAATTACTTTTATTAACTAACTAACTCTAAATTTCAAGCAGACTACCGCAGACCTGTGGAATTAATATTAGAATTAATATTATTAATTAGAATTAATATTATAATTAAATTTTTGAAAACTATACTAATGGATTCCGATTTAGAATCGACACATTGCTTGAAATGGCTTTCGCCGTGTTTTGTGACCAGATCTGAATACCCAGGTACTTGCCAACCTTCATCCTCCCCATCTTCTTCCCCTTTAGCCTCGCAAGACATCACGATAATTGAAGATGACATAATATTTATTTATTATTATTTTTATTTTTTAATTCATTACAAATGTTGATAAGAATGTGACCTTACGCTGGTACCCCGTTCTAATGTGACAGTGAACATTGTTTTGTGTGTTAATTTAAAATTAGGTCTAGCTTTTTGTAAGTTTGCTAAAAAGAACATAATGAAAATTATACAGGAAAAACACAAGATAGCGTTAATCTTTGTTAGGTTGCAAAATTGCATCTATATTCTCCCTTTCCGTGTCCATAATCCATATCTTAATACTGTTTTGTTAGGTTGCAAAAGTACATCTATATTCTTCCTTTCCGTGTCCATAATCCATATCTTAATACTTCTTTGTTAGGTTGCAAAAATGCATCTATATTCTTCCTTTCCGTGTCCATAATCCATATCTTAATACTTCCTTTGAAGTCGGTTATTTTTTTAATGGTTTTTATTGCAAGAGGGAGGATATTAAATTGTTTTATAGAAAAAAAGAAAGAAATCTTGTAAATCGACCCGAGTTTGTGTGATCAAAGTTATCCTGGTTTTTGAATGCATAATTAAAATATCTTTTTAACATAATTGTTTCAGAGACATTACATTCAGGGCATTAAACATAGTCTGTAGGGGTTCTGGTGGGGACTTCAAAATTGCCTTTTTGTGTTATGAGGACTAGTGTTAGTATGGAATCGTCACACTGGCTTCAGTTAATAGGGAATCGACGGAACTCTTTCCCTTAGAAAATAGATTATATTATTTGGAATAAAATGAAGCGAATGCATTTTTTTTTAAATTTTATAATTTATCGGTTGTCTTGTTTTAAAAAGATTATTTGTAAACATAAGTTCCAATTTCAAACATGTCACACTCTTAAATAAATTACATTGTTTTACTAGTTGCACCCGCTACGCGTTGCTGTGATTCAGTCTGCCGATAGAGAAACAATAGCGCGTGTTGATTTTACGTCCAACAGTTGGTGCTGTTTAAAAAAAAACAGGTGACATCATTTATATAATATAGGTATATACAAACACACGCGTATTCGAATGCAACGTTTTGTCAAAATTTCAAAGCAATCGCTAAAGAACTCTCGGAGATATAAGATTTTGAACAAAGGAAAATTTACATCTTTATTTATATGGATTTCATTACAAATCCTGTCAATTTGTTTTAATTCACAAACTGCTGAAAATTTTCTCCTGTGGCGTTAATCTACGCCCCTAAATATGATTGATAACCAGTATTTATTATGAAAATGATGCAGAAAATGTAATCACCCCCGCATTACCTGTAACAGTGCGAATGGTGTAATCTCTTGAAATAAGCAATTTCCTTTGTTTTAGTACGGTTGAGATGAACAGGGGGCTAAATTGGGCTGCTTTGTCTCAAAATGATATTATCTTCGCCTAATAAACTGCTTATCTAGGCGTGAAAATATAGAGATGATTTTTTTTTAAATTTTAGCAAATGTGGGTCGAATGATTAGTAGTAAATAATTCGTGGTCGAGTGTTTAAGAACCTTGAGAATAGACTCTAAGATCGCGAGGTCAAATTCTAATATTGTGGCATTTCGTGATTATACAGGGTTTTCCAATAAAATGTGTTATTTTGATAGTCAATTGTAAAAGATCAATGGTTTCGTTGCTTGTGTGGCACGTAGCGCCGTCTTGTTGAAAGTAAACGTTGTCCAGATCAATACCATCCAATTCCGGCCATACAAAATCATTGATCATCTCTCGATAGCGCAATCCATTCACCGTAACTGTTGCTCCAGCCTCATTTTCGAAAAAGTAAGGTCCAATGACTCCGCCGGACCATAAACCGCACCAAACAGTCACACGTTGAGGAAAGAGAGGTTTTTCAACAATAACTCTTGGGTTTTCCGAGCCCCAGATGCGACAATTTTGCTTGTTGACGAAGCCACCGAGGTGGAAATGGGCCTCATCACTCAAGATGATTTGCATTTGATTCACTCAAGTAAATTTAAATAATTTCAATGCGTTGTTGAAGTGTGTATCGTTCCATGTTTATTAATGGCGTAGTTTCTACTTGTCAAATGTCAAAAATGACAGCTTCAAAAGTAACATATACCGAAATAGCGGGTTATTCAAAATAACACCTCTTATTGGAAATGTATTAGAATAGCAATTCGGATCCGTTGTCACTTTGCCTCAAATCAGGAGTGCAAACCTACACACGATGAGATCATTTCGATATCATTAAATATCCAACAGATGTACATATAACGGTTCTATGATAACTCAACACAGTGACAATTCAACACACTTTTAAAAAGTGATATAAAGTCAATAGAAACGATCAAAATTTTTTTTAACCTAACCTACATAACCCAGTTAATAAAGTTTTTGTTTCATCACTTTCCATCACTTTATATAACTTTTTAAAGATGTGATAAATTATCATTGTGATGATTTCTCCGGTTACGACATATAACATATGTGAATGAAGCAGGGAGCTTATGTCAAGACAGAGTTGTTTGGCGGTCTGTCCTCTCTTTAGTTAGTTAGTTATTAATATTGTAACTTTAATATATTTAATTTCAAGTAAGTACACCTACCACATCTAATATAAATAAATGTATTTTTTTACTTTATCAAAGAAAGTAAACACTTTGTGGCTTGACATTATATATATGTAAATATACATTTTTTACTTTGTTTTAAACCACTTTATTTGAGTTATATAGGTCGACCGATTGCGGTTGCACTTTAAACTTCTTCAGGACAATAGAAATATAAACAATATAAATATTTATTTATATTTCCATTGTCCTTGTTTATATTTTTACTGTTGATGTTTATATTTCCATTGTCCTGAAGAAGGTTGAATGACACCGAAACCCGTCGTCCTATGTTACTCTTTGGGGATGCTGTGTGGAGGGTCTTTTTAAGAAAGGAAGGGGAGGAAGTTCTGGGAATGAAAATGAGGGTTTTGTATGATTCTGAGAGTCAGTGTGTCCAGGAGTGTCAGATGTGTGAATCCATCCATCCCACTGTCTCCCTCAACCAGTCTCTCTCCTGGTTCGGCCTACCACGCAGTTGGTAGGCAGACGCCTATGTCGCTAAGACCCGGATGAACCCGGGCACCCCGGCTAAGACACCAAACGTAGCGAACCACTTGGGGTGATCTATGGCAGAGTTGTTGTTTATCCAATAAATGATTCACGGGGCGGCGGTACCCTTACCCGCCTCCAAATTGAGGTCTTCCTTATCAATTCTTTCGAGTACTTACCTATCTGCTGTACTTAAACTGTTCTTACAGGCAAATCATTTTAAAGAAGATACGTTTCCATGTATTCGTTCACACCGATAGTATCGAAAAAAAGTACTTCGAACTAGTTTGGTACAGTCCCCTCTTATTCCACAAATGCGATTACTAGAAGCAAAGGTAGAAATATCCATCTGTAAAATGATGGACATTTCTACGTTAGCTTTAGTGCCTTAATATAAATTTCATCACAGTTAGAAGAAAGAAATGTGCATTTCTTCATAGTAACAAGAAATAAATGTGCATTTCTTCATCGTAACAAGAAAGAAAAGGGCATTTCTTCATAGTAACAAGAAAGAAATGTGCATTTCTTCATAGTAACATGAAAGAAATGGGTATTTCTTCATAGTAACAAGAAAGAAATGGGCATTTCTTCATAGTAACAAGAAAGATAAGGGCATTTATTCATAGTAACAAGAAGGAAACGGGATTTCTTCATAGTAACAAGAAAGAAATGAACATTTCTTCATAGTAACAATAAAGAAATGGACATTTCTTCATGGTAACAATAAAGAAATGGGCATTTCTTCATAGTAACAAGAAAGAAATGGGCATTTCTTCATAGTAACAAGATGGAAACGGGATTTCTTCATAGTAACAAGAAAGAAATATGCATTTCTTCATAGTTACAAGAAAAACATGAGTGTACCATAAGCAAATCATTTGATAGATGGACATTTCTGCCCTTGCTTCTACTGTCGTCAAATGCCCAAAGATCTTGGGCGCATAGCGGTTTTGATAAATTCCGTTTTAAATTTAGACTCGCGTTTCAATTCGCCAACATTCAGCTTCCTAATAAAAACAAAATTATTGTTCAACGAAGTATTTTTTATCCGTCCAGCACACAACTACAAAAGCAAGGGTCTATTTAACCCCTCAAGCCGCGAAAGGACATTACTAACCACAGGAATCATATTCCATTTGACGGACAGATCTGACCGGAACGTCCATTCATTGATTACTAATTGGCGAGATTCTTCCGTCAAAAAATATTGACGTTTCGAGTCAAAATGCTACGGTAAGATATTTTGTTAAAATTTTCATGTTTGATATTAAAATTTTATAATTTAGAAATATCAATATTTCAAATAAAGACATCCCAAAGATAGTTTATCTAGTTTCTATAATGGTATTTCTTTATACGGCAACTTCAGAAATAAGAAATTTATAGCACAATTAAAATAACTCGGAAACATTCCGAAATTCCATGATATCATTGCGTGATTAGGGCTTGCAGGAAAACATATTTTAAAGCTTGAAGGGTTAAAATGATTCACCTGTACTATATTTATACTTACTGTTAAATAATCGAGAGCACCTTTCGATTATTTAGATTATCTTCCACTGACGCACGTTTCGAGTGTAGCACAGCTGTCACAGTGGAAAACCGACAGGACCTATCACGATTGACAAGGGTTGTATTTTATATCGTGCTATTTGTGAATTATTTACGTTTTTTTCATGTAGGACATTGATATAAAAAGAACAAAAGCTTTGTCCTTCACGATTGCACTAGGAACTGTTAGAGTTTTAAAGTAATTTTGGGCTTTGAAAAGGCCCGGATTATACGAAGGAGGAAAACAGATGCCGGTAGTTAGAGGTAGACCTGACTAATACAAAATTGTTCTCACGAAGCCGACATCAACTGTGAATCCGCTTGTGTTTGGTTAATTTCACCCGAACACGCCCATAACATAATAGAATCAACGGAGATAAGCCATGACCTATCATTATTAGTTTTGCACCGCCAAGTGTCGACAACATTGTTCACCCATACTCCATACTAACGCGCCAGGCATTTGTTTCTGCCTACACACCAAACGTATTTTTGTAGGAAAGGCTTTGTTAGTGCTAAATTTCTCACTAGATGGCGTCGAGACATATTATATCTTCATTTATTTATTTTTACTCGGGAGATATTTACAATTTGTATTAATATTTCAGGCGACTAATTATTGTCTATTTTTTTTTGTTACCCTTTATGCTATGCATAAAACCTTGTCTTATGAACACTAGTTTATCATTAAAAAATAATAATATTTGATAAGTCAAAAATATTTCACCAATAAATGAAGATACCAAAGTATTACTTTCATTGCGTAGCCCGTGTAGATTAGTCTTAGCTCGGCGACAGTCGGCACGCTTCCATGCCGTATCTCCCTTTGTTACTATTATTTATTTGCTTATCTTTTTTGTGTGCAAAAGGCACTCCTAGTGAATTTAATATCGGAACAAACTAACCCTAACCAGCCTTATCGGACGGTTATTTGCTGAATTGGAAAAAAATTCCGAAAATGTTGTTATTCCGGATATTTTCAGTACAGCAGCTAAACTGATAAAATGTATACAAAGTATTTTTACAAAAAAAAAAATATCGATATTTTTTTCTAGAATCACGTATTATTTACACGGGATGAAATTCATATATTATGTCTGCGAACCTTCATAACGTTGTGATAAAACAATTGGAAAACTAATGGTTTTAAATCTCTCAAAAATAAACTATCTCACCTAGAGTAACTTAAATCAACACAAAACAGAAGAATACATAATTTTATTTATTTTTATTAAAAAGACACACTAAATATTCCCGGGTAACGTCTAACCTGATAATATTTTCAAATCTCTTACAACCACAACAGTAAGCGGAAAATGTTGCTTGTATTGTGATGGAGGACTTAGCCTGCCGACGAATTTCACTCACGATGCCTGGGTGGGACCCAAACGCGACGCCATCTCAGCCACTGACCGTTCATTATTACATACGAGTATGTGTCTTTTAATAGACTGGTTGTTTAATGTTTAAATTATCATTATTAACTGATATAGATGTTAGTAAGTCGCTTTTAAGACCTCTCTAACTGAACACACTTGATTCCTAGATTCCTACTCACACTTCACACCTTTTTCCTTCCCAGAACTTCTTCTACCTCCTTTCCTTAAAAATACCCTCCACACAGCACCTCCAAAGGTGACATAGGCCCTGATTGCTGTACTTCTCTTGAGATATGTAAGATTATCTATCGTAAAAATTGTCTTTTGACATTTTTTGGGCTCCAGATTAGAGGTGGCCTGCAATCTCGTACTCCAACTTGCGAATTGTACAGGTTCGCATATCCATGACACACTTCTGCGTCTTTTAAAGACTCCATTTAAAAAAAAAAGAAAACGAGAAAGGTATACAAGGTATTGAGTATTCCCTACTGTCGAAAACCTGCATCGACTGGGCAGAAACATCGATTAAAGAAGTACTCAAGAAATGCGAAGTGGGCGTGTTTTGTGATCCAAAAGTCTGGCCAATCGAGCCTTAAATATCCAATACAAAACTATGTTTCATCATCATTATGAAATTCAAATATAAAAATGAATATTTTACTATATTCCTTTTTTGTAACAAATATAGGAATTGCTGCAAATATTGGAGTGCTGGTACCTACCCTGATATATGGAAGTGAGGCATGGAACTGGCAAATAAAGGATGAAAGCAGATTGAATCCTGTTGAAATTAGATCCCTGAGGCGTATGTGTAGTAAAACCATGTATGATCGTGTGAGGAATGTGGAGATCCGCAAAGAGTGCAAGGCTGATGTAAGCGTAATGCGTAAGATTAAGAAAGGGACGATGGTTTGGGCATGTAGAGCGAATGAGCGAAGAAATGAGTGTAAGGAGAATATATGATGCAAATGTGAATGGTAGCAGAAGTCGGGGACGACAGAGGAAGACATGGCACGATCAAGTGAATCAGATGCTTGAGTCGGCCCATTCCAAGATTCAGAATAATAGAAAAGTATGTATGAATGTGAATGAGGCAAGGAGTGTGTGCCAAATATATTACAAGGTGTTTTTAAGTACAGTTGAGTGTTTCCGGTTGCAGTCTCTATTTGGTGTCAGTATATTATCTATTTGTGATCTCCATATGTTTTGTATCCAGCTTTTTATTTGAGATTTAAATGCTACAGTGTTGTGGTGTGTTTTGAATGTGTGTGGGATTTCGTTATAGAGTTTAGTAATATAGCACAGGTAGCTTTTTTGCTCAAATGTTGTGTTTTTAGTTGCTTGTTGGATTCGTTTTTGACCCTGATGCCATGCAAATGTAAGAGAGTCAGATCACATGCTAAATATTATATAACCAAAATGTATTAAGTCAGTGGCGACATTGGTATCCATTTAAATCTACATGGACGGCATTTCTAGTGTGTATTATATATTCAGTGGGTCGAAACGTGAACCTGTTGGTTCGTAGTACAAACAGCGACCATTGGCATACTTTTCAATAGATTGGTAAGTAAGGTATTTAAGATGACAATAATAATTTGTATGATGATCTTGATTCTAATGATAAAGCTTATGCTGTTAAAATCTAGTGATAACTTAATAATAAAAAATAACTTCAAAGATATAATTTTTTTAAACTGAAAAAAGTTTCTTAATAATTAACCATAAAATTGTTTTCAAGCAAACAAATCTCTTACGGTTCGCTCTAGCGTCGTGAAATTTGCACACGTTTTTCCGGTTGAAATTTCTAGGCCAATGCAACAATTTTTAGATTTAAATTTTAGTTTCAACATGAGCTATGCAGCTTTGAAATGTCATATTAATTTCCAATAATTAATACATGTTGTCATAGTTTTTAGAGAATAGAAACATATCCTGTCTAATTATTCAAGTTTCCGAAGAATGACAATGTATGACCATCTTCCAATCTATCGTAATAAGTTCAGAAATAAAAAAGTAAAAATTGTCGATTGGGCCAAGTATTTTAATATCTACTCAGAATTTTTTCTTGTGACCACTATTAATTGTGTCCAAATGTTTTAAGTCTCCTAGCGTAGTGCTTATCTAGTGACTTCTATGTCGCTGTAGGACATATTTATAATCTCAGCTGCATCTACCACGTGACATTTCACATCGAGTTCAGATTTTAATCGACTTGTGCAGTGAATGAATTTTTAAATTACAAACTCACGATTTTATGGCCGAATTTGGCAACGCAACTACCGAAAAGTTGTTGGTGAACTTTGATGATTACGTTAGCTGTCAGATATTTTCTTCTTCTATTGCATCAAGCCAGCAGACTGATTGATATATTGATGACTTTATCAATTGCCCTATGATGTCTATTGCGTTGACAGTTAATAGTTGATCGTTTTAAAACGTCAAATTCAAACAACAAAAAATGATTTTATAAACCATTTTCTGATTACTTTTGACCCATTGATAGTCGTTAGCCATTTCCCGTGATATTAATAATTACTTTAGAAACTAGTTCGCTTCATCTTTCTTCGATCAAAAGCCAATTATTTTTGATTACTGCTCTAATTTTTAGTAAAAACGATGTTCATCTATGTATACAAGCTTGTGTAGGAATGGTATATTATCTATAAACTCACAATATTTCTCGTCTATAGACGAACTAGGAAACTACTCAATTTGGACAGTACAATCACTGAGGGAACTAGTAGGACTACTAACGGGACACTATTATCTCAGGAGATTCATGTTGGGAGTGGAAATACAGGGTTTTCCAATAAGAGGTGTTATTTTGAATAGCCCGCTATTTCGGTAGATGTTACTTTTGAAGCTGTCATTTTTTTGACATTTGACAAGTAGAAACTACGCCATTAATAAAAATGGAACGATACACGCTTCAACAACGCATTGAAATTTTAAAAATTCACTTGAGTGAATCAAATGCAAATCATCTTGAGTGATGAGGCCCATTTCCACCTCGGTGGCTTCGTCAACAAGCGAAATTGTCGCATCTGGGGCTCGGAAAACCCAAGAGTTATTGTTGAAAAGCCTCTCTATCCTCAACGTGTGACTGTTTGGTGTTGTTTATGGTCCGGCTGAGTCATTGGACCTTACTTTTTCGAAAATGAGGCTGGAGCAACAGTTACGGTGAATGGATCGCAATTGAGAGGTGATTAATGATTTTTTATTGATGGTATTGATCTGGACAATGTTTACTTTCAACAAGACGGCGCTATGTGGCACACAAACAACGAAAGCATTGATCTTTTCCGATTGAATATCAATATAACACCTCTTATTGGAAAATCCTGTAGATGCAGGAAATGTGAAAAGGATTAACATACTCCAATTCACCTATGGTGGCAATGTCCTTCCCTGATACCTTGGACGACACATTGTAGAACCAAGAAACAGACCAGATGTGCCAAATATCCAATGACAACCCTGGTGAACTTGTCAAAGCGACCAGGTTACTGTTAAGGCCCCGTGGTAAGCGATCAAAGATTTGAAAGGGAGATATGCAAATACGAATGTTAGAGGGAGCGCGCTTATATTTAAAAACAAAAACCATAACAATTATGTAAAAATGGTGAAAATATTTAATAAAACACTACTCGTTTGAAATAGAGCAAAAATCTCTCGACAAATGCTTTAGTTGCATTTAAATATATATTTTCATTTTTTCATGTCTATAACATATTAAATAACAGATCGAAACGTATTTTTAATAATTTTTGGAGCTTACTTTGCGATTTTTTTTCTATCGAGGGAATTTCAAATAATTAAAGTTTCGACATAGCAAATGTATAGATATTATCTTCAAAAATACCATATATTTTTTGTGGAACATAATAACTAACGAGTAAAAGGGAAACTTGTTCGGTAATAAAAATTGTGAATGCGGAGGCTTAAAGGAATTATGTAAAATGGGAATGAATGAAAACGACTTGACCATAATTTGAACAGATTTTTAAATAAATTAACAATTGGAATTAGAGCTTGATTGAAATCCTTTATCGTATCAATGTTGGTAATTTGTGATAGGGACAATCTCCCAGATGATAGCCAACCTGCGATAGCATAATAACCTTCTCAGCATTCACTTTGCTTTCAATGTCCTTATCCGCTCTTCCGTAATTCGTGTACTTAAATTTATAAAACGCAACAACAATGAATCAAATTTATTATGGTTGTGCAATTTCACCTGACCAGTATACAATATAATCGCTGGTCCACTCAGAATCTCAGAATCAATGCTAAAAGTGAAAGGTTCGGATACAAATCGCCCACAAAGCGTGGGAGCCCGAACGGCTTTTTTCGAAATTCTCGATAATTCAATTCGACAATACCACGTTTACAATAACATCCAAATATACAAAGTACCTGCACCAATCTAAAGGATACTTACTGTAAGTGACTACGTTATTACGATTGTGTCAATGAGATTGTATCCAAGTATAAAAAGGTAACTTTGTGTGGATGTGTAAAGGAATATAAATAATACAAGGTTAGGTGTACCCGGCTTTCTTTAGGAAATAGACATATACCATTTCAGACTTTTCTGTAGGACTTTTTAAGATATACAATTGCGTAGTACATTAGCATGCTTATTAATTTACTAAATCCGAAAATGGATTTATACACACGAACACAGCATTTATAAAAACATCACAAGTACATGAACACTACACAAGACAACATAATGAACTATACACACATTCAGCAAAGTCTGAAAGTGGTAAAAGAAACATAGGCCACGAGGGTGTACACATATACAATCTCCCTCCCAACAGCCTGACAACAGTCAATAGAATGAATATATTGAAGAAATAACTGTTTGCTCTTAAGATCAAACAAAAATTAAAATGTACTTATGTAACTTCTAATCTTTATCATTATGTGTATATATGTACCTACCTAGTACTTTTAAATTAGAATGCTACCCAAGCAGCAGTTAATCTTATGTTTAATTGGATATTTTATTCTATTATATTTCTTCTCTTTGTTATTCATATTTATACAAAATATGTTAGTAGGTTTAGGCACCAGTTAAAAGTACATATACCTATTATTTAATTATTATTTTAATCTATACTTATCAAAGTGTTAATACTCATCCTAATTTGACTGTCCTAAAACGGGAATCCTCCTAGTTGGGCAGTCAAAACATTTCTTAAATAATGTAAATAAATGTATAATCATTTACTAAATAAAAAATAAATAAAAAAGTTAGGTAGCAAAATGTACTAATGTAAGTTAGTTAGTAAAATGTACTTATGTAAGTTAAAAATTATTTAAGATTTTCACGGCCAAAAGTATTTTGGTTATTTGTTTTTGGGGTGTTATGCCGTGTTGCGCTAACTCCTTTAGCCAACGTTTCGGACAGCATTGCAGTGTCCATCATCAGATCTTAGACCAAAAACAAATAACCAAAATTATGTAAGTTAGGTAGTAAAATGTACTTTTGTATGTTAGGTAGTAAACTAAATTTTTATTTTTAATGTGTACTTTTAAGTTAAAAAAGTGAAATAGGAAAATCTGTGCAAATTTTATGATACCAGAGCTCACAGTTCGTCAATTTTGAAGAAAATTACGTCAGAACTCATTTCGCAATACCCACTCTTATGATTTTGAAAATGATTTCTTCTCCATCAACAGATTAGATAAATAAGTTCTCCCTTTGAAAACTATTTGTTCTAGTGATTGAAGAATCGTTTTAGACTTCAATACGTACGTTTTTGGTAAGGGCAACCACAATTTGTGTGAAATCCTTCGTAGTTATACATTATATCTTTACCACAAAGTGATGTTCTTTGCGATAAGATTTAATAATGGGAAATGGCAATTAAGACCCGGTTTTATTATTCATGAAGGTGGAAGATGATAAAATTGTATGAATATCGTGGGAATTTAGCTTTTTTACATTGAGAACCAACGAATTTCCCATGCATTGTTTTGTTTAATGATTTACGTACGTCCATTTTTATTCTACGATTGTTTTAATTTTAATTTATTCTGGAACCTTTTTAATGTTATGAGGTTATAAATTGTTATTGATGGTGTTACACTAGCGGAAGAAGATTCGTTTCTTACGAAATCTGTAAAACTTAAATTAATCATAATTATTATTCAAATAAAATAAATAACTTTGTATAAACCACTATTATTATTGAATCAAAAAGGATCGATATGTTTCAAAAACAGTGGTTTCTTCGTCAGGATAAACGGAATTAACAAATTTAAGAATAACAAAAAAGTTTTGACAAATAAGTATCAATAAGCTGTAATTAATTTGTTATCATAAAATAGGTAATTATTGCATCTTAATCATCAAATAGTATAAAACAAAGTCGCTATCCGCATCTGTCTGTTTGTGCGCTTAGTTCTTCTAAACTACGCAACGAATTTTTATAGAGTTTTCACTATCATTTAGAGAATTTCTTCCGGAAGGTTTATATGTATAATACATGTATATTATATTTGTAGAAAGTAGAGAGAATTCAATCAACGCCGTGTACACGTCAGCTAGTTTATGTATACAGGGTGTATCGGCACGTACCCGACAAATTTTAACCAGCTATTCCTTAGCACATTTGGAGTAAAAAATCTTATGTGCACTTTGCTGTCCGGTAACGTTTTTTTTAATAAAAAAATTACTATCCATATTTTCACCACATGTCACTACTGTTTTATCCTTTGTCAAAGTTTGAAAACCCATCTGGCAATATTTTATTCGAATTCCGTTGAATAATGTACGTGTGTACCTATATTGGCGCGCTTTTACAATCACAACGAAATGGCACGGCACCATTCGTCTCATTTTTAACTATTATTACTTGCTTATAACAGCTGTTGAACACGAAAAGCAATGCCATTGACAGTGATGTAGTGTGGAAATTTTAATTTTTTTTGTTTTTAATTGAAAAAAAAATGCTCCCGGACAGCAAAGTGCCCATAACATTTTTTATTCCAAATGTGCTAAGGAATAGCTGGTTAAAGTTTGTCGGGTTAGTGCCGATACACCCTGTATAACAAAAACATATAAACTAACACATATAAACTAACACATATAAACTAACACATAAACTAACACATATAAACTAACACATATAAACTAACACATATAAACTAACACATTTATATTAAACTATCTGACGTGTTGACCAGGAGTTGCTCGGGTTTTTATGAATGAATTGGAGTGATGTTGTGAATTCTTGGATAGACATAGACTTTTTTCTACTTTCTTTAAACATAATATGCATGTATTATATACATAAAACCGACTTCTTCCGCATTCTCCACAATTCGGGGTGCCATAAACCTACTGCCTTCAGACAGATGAAACTTTTCTAAATATCATTTAAAAAAAAATTTCACCCAAAGTATGTCTGACTAATTGATTTATTTTTTCTTTACAGGTAAGAGAATATTTTATCTCTTTAAATCAGAAAAAGATGCCCAGAAGAAGGTAACTAACATCCTTTTCTGTAATTTATTTGTATTTTAAGCCTCCGCATTCAAAATTTCTACCGACTTATAACATATTTCTATTTAACACTTTAAGTTTTTCAGTTCCCAAAAAAAAAAATCTATTTACAAAATATATTTGAAGATAATATCAATACATTTGTAAACGGAACGCAACGGAAATTATATGAAATTCCCTCAAGAGTAAAAAAATTGCAAATTGAGCTCCGAAAATAATTTAAAACACGTTTTGTTCTGTTATTTAATATGTTATAAGTCTGAACAATGCAAGGTTTATCTTTAAAAGCAACTTAAACATTTGTCGAGAGATTTTTGCTCTATTGAAAACGAGTCATGTTTTACTAAATATTTTCATAATTTTCGCTTAATTATTATCGTTCCCTCTAACATTCGTATTTACATATCTCCCTTTCAAACCATCTTTTTCTTCTTTTTGAACGCTTAATACGGAGCCTTAATTAACAATTTTCAGTCAAAAATTATCAAGCCACTTTCGAGAGGCCCATCAAACTTGGTTATTATTACGAAATAAATCTTGAACGCACTTGAATTGAAATAACACAAAACGACGCTATACAAATGTTATGTTGTAATAATTACTATAAGAGCGTTCTGTGGTTGAGTTGACACATACTTGGGATTTCTGTGCTGGCTCAACATCCTCCATCATTGCACAAGCAACGTCTTTCGCCAATGATTATGGTAGTAGGAGTTTTTCAAAATTATCAGATTAAAAAAAAAATTGATGACCTCTGTGATCGAAGGGTAAGGCTCTCGACTAGGATGCGGAGGTCGCAGGTTCAAATAAAAAAAATATTCAATTAATTCATGATGTATCACAATCAAATCGTTTAAAATGATAATATATAATAGCTTATTTGCCACAGCGTGGAACTTACTCTAAATATCGTCCTTTATATTTGAAACGTTACGTGAAATGGCTTTAGCCGTGTTTAGGTGACTAGATTTGAGTAGCCAGGTACTCTCCCGACTTTCCTCTTCCCCATCTCCTTCCCGCTGCCCCCCTCCCCACTGCATTCAGCCTAGTAACATACCCCGATTGGGGATGCCATGGTCTCAACGGCTACGGTTCATGGCTTGAGATTTGTGCAGGTCTTGGCTGCGGATAACAACATCCCAAAGATGACATAGACCCTAAAGATGGACACTTGTGCAGAATACACATACAAAAATACGGTGTATAATCTTTATTCTACGGATGTTGGTGTACCACAAATTTCAATAAGTTCTGGTGAAATTGTTTAAACGCTAAAAAAATTGTAGTTCTTTCTTTCACAAGTTTGATGTAGCTTTTTCAGAATGTTCGACCACCCCTGCTGTAGTTGGACGGTTTAAATACGTTACGTACACGTAAGTCTTGGTAAGTTCTGCAGCGGAATATTTTTATTCCAAAAAAATGTAGTTCTTTCTTGAACGTACAGATAATCTATTTCATTGGCTTGTATAGCATCATCGTTGACTGTATTGAAATTTTTCTGGTCCATTTTACAAACTAGTTGGAACTATGATTGACGTATTGTATAAAGTCTTCGTGGAACCAATACGTGCGATTAATTGCGAACCTAGAGTATGGTTACTTCTTAGCTGAGAGGAAATGTGACTTACTTGATTTTTTATGAAAATTGCTAAAACATCTACTCTTTTTTTAGAAAATCTTTTAAAAAAACAGGAAATTTAAAAGTTCTATTTTTATGTTCTTTTTTCTTACTGAGTAACGTAAGTATGGTTATTCCAACAATCCGGTTCTTACCTTAATTGCCCTCTCCCTTGTTTTCATTCCTTTAGGTCTTCCCTTTGAAAAAATCAAGCAAGAAGATTAAAAAAAACAGAAGCCAAAAGCAAGTGTCATTTGTTTTTTTATGTTATTTTCGTCGTTGTTGCATATTTTTTATTTATTTTTATTTTATTTACACAAGACTTAGAGGGTACATATGGTTTTTGTGATATTTCACCCTCCATGCTAGGGATGACCCTGTGTTATGGCGGGTAAATTTTACAGTTTGAACAGAATCTATACATTACTATGATATGAAAAAGAAAAATAAGAAAAAGTAAAATAAAAATATATAGTTGCATATTTGTCGCCCCCCTCGTAATCATTATCGCGAAACAGTATAAATTATCAGCCCAATACAATAAATAAATAATTGTATATTATCGAGAGTGAGTCTTCTGAAACAATACTAGATGTACATCCATCGAGTATATCTATATACTCATACCTACATCTACCAGTCTGAAACGTGCCGCATTATTGTAAATTAATAAATTATAAAATAACTTAAATAAAATTTAATTGCGTACGCTGGGATTTTAACCGGCGACCGTCCTTTGTATATATGATATTGTGCAGTCAAAGCTGTGCGTATGTGATAGATCTTTTTAGAAATAAATGGGGTCTAAAACACATTGAATTGTGAAAATTTGGACTCGTACAAACAACAGTACAGCACATTATAGAAATGTGTCCCTTACAACAATTTCTGAGAGCCACATCTGTGATAAACCAAGTGACTCCTGATGCCATCGACCAGCTGGATAACCTCAGCATTCCATTTTGAAGTTCACCGACTCTCCTTCACCATACGAAAAAGAAGAAGAAAAAAAATTGTTTGGTAATTGGAAAATGACGTTGCGTCACGTTGACTTAGAATTCCAGACATGAAAAGTGGTGCGATTTTCTTGCCAGTTCTCACCGTTAGTTTTTTAGTGGGGTACTCTAATAGATTTTTGCTTTTTAGACGTAAGGCCTCTTTTCTCCGCACTCCATCAACATCGAAACCTGTCCAAATGTATCCACTCCTACGCGTATAACCTTTTATTTCTGATCCCACGTTTGATTCGACGAATTTCAAATGTACGAAATTAGCCATACGAATTATACGAACTGTATTATTCTGGCATCAAGGTGACATGATCAAGTCGAACGATGACACATGCCTTGTCAGAAGGTACTTTAACATGACAGTACAAGTCAAAGATTTGAAAGTTTTCTGTTTGATTTAATTTTTTTGGTTTGATCTCACAATTACAACATTTTGCAACTTACTAACCATTACGCATGGGTGGGCAGATGTCATGACAGCCAAACACACTTCGTTTGCTTCATACACATTCGTATATCGTCTCATACATACTCTTCGGTTAATCTAACTCTTGATATAGCCCCTCTTAAGTGCTTGGTTCACTTGATCGTCCCATGTCTTCATGTTCCCGACTTACAATCCTTTCTTCGTTGATTCGCCCTACATGCCCAAACCATCTCAGCGACATTTTCTTAATCTTACGCATTTCGCTTACACCAGCTGTGCATTTCTTGTAAATCTCCACATTTCTCACACGATCATACGTAGTTTTTCTAAACATACGACTCAGGGATCTCATTTGTGCAGCATCCAGTCTTCTTTCATCCTTTCTCTACAAGTTCCATGCCTCACTGCCTTACGTCAGGGTTGGTATCAGCAGTCCATTGCAGACTGCTAGTCTCTCCGGGCAGCTCAAGCGAGACTCTTCTATCGAATCGAGTACTATGAAATAAAACAAGGAGTTCTTGCCAGGTCACAGGTGTTGCGTTTATTTTAAAAAAATCTGTTAGCTTTGATTTTCTTTCTCGCAATCGTATCACGTCTTAATTATTGCTGCCATTTTTCAAAATAGATATATTTAATATTTTGTATCATAGGGTACTCTAAAATTGTTAAATTACCATTATTTTTTTAAATCACATGATAATAATGTTACTGACTTTTTACGGAGCTCATGTTTTTACTATTTTTTTACATTTAAGCAATTTTTGTCTACCGAAGAAAGCGATATGTCCCTATGGACAATGTTCCTACATTTATGCGTTAGGCCCATTGATATAGACTTAGCTAGCTTATGACCACACGAAAATTGAGCCCCGCTATTATCATTAAATAATGGACATCTTTTAGCCTTAGAGATAATTTTGAATGATCCAATCTTCTACATAAATAAACTCGGAGAGTTCTTCACTGATCCAAATTTTTGACACAAAGTTGCATTCGAATACGTGTGCGTTTTATATTCCGATATTATCTATATAAATGTCACCTATGACAGGTAAAAACAGTTTGTTTTTAAACAGCACCATCTGTTGGATGTAAAAGCAACACGCGCTATCGTTTCTCTACCTGCACAGACAGACTGAACCACAGTAACGCGTGGCGGAGTACAGCTAGTTATTAAATAAATCAGATCTATCCTTATCTTATTACGCATGGATTCTTGTCAAGTAGTAGTTGACAACAATCAACAGTTTTAGTTAAGTAAAGTTACTGTAATAAAGTTGAATCCAGTCCTGATTTTTTCAATTACACAATTTATAAATTTAAATTTCTGATGTTCTTGACTACTTATCAGACAAATTTTAACCCTTCAACAAATCACGATATACTGTGTGATTATTCAATATTATACAATATTCTTTTGTGTGATTTTGTTTTTGTACCTTTGCGAAGCGCTTTGAAGGCGATTAAATGTCCAAACCTAGTGATCTGTCGACTTCTTTACAACTTAGACATAGAGCTATGAATTACATTTTTCAACTAAGACTTATGGCTATGTGCTGCAGACGATCATATTTTTCTGCTGTGCCAGTTTTTTCGTACTCAAAACCCTCAAACTGATCTGTCTACATTTAATTTTTGCTGCTAGGGCCACCCTACTATACCGTCCATCACCTATCCCCAGCGGAGTATATCCATACATTTATGAGTCTGCCATTTAAGCGCCGGCGGAATTACAGTTTTTAGACGGTGTTAGGGTGTCCCCCAGGGCCCTCGGATTATTCCGGCATTATTCTGGAATTCTGAAAATTCCAGCGTCTTTGTTCCAGAATTTCCCTGGAGGCCGCGTCTGTAGAACTGTAGACACAACCGGTCCGGACGGACGGATAGGCAAACAGTGGCACACGGCGATCAAAGAAAATTTAAACTTTTTTGGTAATAAGACTTCTAAAAGAACTTGAACGAATAAAAAGCTGTCCTGCAACGAATTGTATTTTTAACACTTCGGTGGCGTTATATTGGAAGATCTTAGAAAATTTAAACTTTTTTATCATTGAAGTACGTACTCCAAACTCTGCGGAAATGAGCAGTCAGAACACTCGTTCACAGTTGATGCTGTCTTCATGAGAACGATCGTTTCTTCGACTCGTTTTTGTATAAGTTGACTCGCATGTGGACCGAGCCACCGGCATCTGTTTTCCTCCTTCAAGTAATCCGAACCTTTTCAAGACACGTAATAATAAATGTCTGACCGGTGACAGTCCCTCTGTCTCTGGGCAGTCAGACCATGATAGTGTAAGTTTAGATCTATCTGTATATATGAGTGTCGCTTGGTTTTGTATACAAATCTTCAGTTTTATCAGATAGATCACTGTCTGCATGATATTTGAAAAAACCACCCCATTCCGTTTTCCAACCCTTTAAAGCAGCATTTTAATATTTCTTGGTAAAATTTGACACACTTAAAGTTCAAAATATGACGAAAATAATTACTGTCTTCATCTGATTTCCCAAGAACTCTGTGCAAAGCCCAGGCAACGTCGGAAACTAGTATTTAAATAAAGCAAGAAGAGTTTCCACTTTACGGGTAGCATATTTCACAAGTTTTATGTTGCTTTTTCAGAATATTCGACCACCCCTGCTGTGGTTGGACGGTTTAAATACGTTACGTACACGTAAGGCTTGGTAAGTTCCGCAGCGGAATATTTTTATTCCGTTCTGAATGGTTCTGCGGCGGTCCGTTGTGTTTTGTTCAGTTCCGCTACGTCTTTTACGATTTGCCAAATATCCACACGTTCCCGTATGAACAGGCAAGTAATAAAGATATCCCTACATTCCTCTTGTGAAAACATTCACTAACGGAATAAATTAAAACCTTACAGTTTCTTGCTTCTAGTACGAACGAAGTACATGTTATGTACCCGTGCATGCTGAACGGATTTAATAATTACTGAAAGTTCAATAGAGAAGGATTCTAACTGTCATCTTTGGGGATGTTGTGTAGCGGGTTTATTTAAGGAAAGGAATGAGAGGAAGATCTGAGAAGGAAAAAGATATAAGGTGTGTGTAGGAATCTGGGGGTCAGTGTGTCCAGGAGTGACAGATGTTTGAATTGATCCCTCCCACTGTGGTGCAAGGCGATGGGTAGAGAGGTAAAAAAATCCACCTCAACCTATCTCTACAAATCCATCCCGACTCATAATACAGGGTTTTCCAATAAGAGGTGTTATTTTGAATAGCCCGCTACTTCGGTAGATGTTACTTTTAAAGCTGTCATTTTTTGACATTTGACAAGTAGAAACTACGTCATTAATAAAAGTGGAACGATACACGCTTCAACAACGCCATTGAAATTATTAAAATTCACTTGAGTGAATCAAATGCAAATCATCTTGTGTGATGAGGCCCATTTCCACCTCGGTGGCTTCGTCAACAAGCAAAATTGTCGCATCTGGGGCTAAACCCAAGACTTATTGTTGTAAAGCCTCTCTATCCTCAACGTGTGACTGTTTGATGCGGTTTATGATCCGCCGGAGTCATTGTACCTTACTTTTTTTTAAATGAGGCTGGAGCAACAGTTACGGTGAATGGATTGCGCTATCGAGAGATGATTAATATTTTTTTATGGCCGGAATTGGATGGTATTGATCTGGACAACGTTTACTTTCAACAAGACGGCGCTACGTGCCACACAAGCAACGAAACCATTGATATTTTACGATTGAATATCAAAATAACACCTCTTATTGGAAAACCCTGTAGATGGGCAAACGCATCTGCCGCCAACACCTAGACAACCCTCACCCCATGAACCCCTGTTAAGTCGCCAAACGTAGCCAACCACTTGGGGTGACCTTTGGCAGAGGTATTGGTTATCGACCAAATGGTTTCCGGAGCGGCGGTACGCAAACCCGCCTCCCAAATTGAAAATTGGGTATGTTTTAAGGCTGACGGGAGAGGGGAGGGGAAGGAGATGTGGAATACATTAATCACACATTTAGTATACACTTAACCCCCTAACTTAATAGTCAATTTTATTTTTTATACACGCCTTACATATGGCAAAAAAGTCCCGATAAACTACTTTTTAGCAGTTTGTCTAACTGGTTCTTTAAATTATAAATCTTATTATAGTGAGTTTAAAGTTACATTTTTATATTTATATCAAATTAAAAAAATTACAAAAATAAAGCAAAAGTAAATTATTAACAATTTTAAAAGTCTCCAGAATAATATATCATTGTAAGCGAATACAAATTAATTCCTTCAGTAAGCCAAGTTTTCAGTAAGTTCACCAATTGTTTGTTTTGGGCACTGTTTTTAATTTCTAATTGTTTTTATATGAAACTACACCAAGTGCGGTGACATTAATATTTTTGATCATATTTGTTTCATAAAATATATGTGTGTTTTGTTTTAGTTATCAGTAATAATTTTAGTTAAGTATTTAGACGAAATATCCCTATTTTTAAAACTTTTTATGTTTACAAAAAAAAAAATTCTGTAAATAAAATTTGAAGGCAGCACCATTTTTAGTTTTCGGATATGTTCAGAAATGTTAAATTTTTATCATTGCAAACCAGAAATACACAAAAAACTGACAAGATATGCCATTGGATTGATGGTTAATAAATTAATAAGTTAGTAAATTAAAACACAATTCAAAATGGAATCATAAAGACCATAATTAAAGTACCCATAAGAACGCCTTCGATTGAAATTTTCAATAGTTTTGATGCACCAAATGTACAACAAATATATGCTAAAAATATACTATTGAAACTTTTCAAAAATACTGAATCCTCATTAAACAAGGTCAAATCACAATGACATAAAAAATTTTCCAAATCATAAAACCACATTCGGACAAAGAGATTACATTTACTTTTCGACAAAATTCCACAACATCCTTCCCCCTGATATAAAGCGAATAGAAAATTTGGTTGATTACAAATCAAGAATAAAAATCTGGCTGGAAGAGATTAATGAAAAAACTATGAAAAAAACATTAAAAACGACATGGAAAACTAATAAAACAGAAATGAATAACTTTAGTTCGCTTCAGCACAGGTCACACATATATTTAATATCATATTTTGTATGTACAATGTTTAAATATTCCCTATAATAAAAAAAACTAGACATAATGAATTAAACTATACACGCTTGTAATAATAAACATGACTACCCTTGGTACCTATTTATTATCATATATACTGTCTATCATATCGTATTCCACGCGTCCCCAATTAACCAAATTATCAAAACCCTTTATTCCTATACCATATTTTGGACAAACACGCTTTGAAAATATTATATAAGGCTACTCTAATATTCCTTTGTAGATACGTAATTATTAATAATCACATACGCCGATGGCTCCAAAACTTTTTGGCTGGCATTGGATTACTACGGATTCCATATTCATGAATTTGATATTATTTTGTTAATCAAGATATAAAATTAAATTAACTAACTAACCATCACACCATTTCAGAGAGGACAGAGAGGACGGACCGCCAAACAGCTCGGTCTTGGCACACACTCCTTGCCTCATTCACATTCATACATACTCTTCTATTATTCTGACTCTTGACATTGCCCGACTCAAGTATCGGATTCACTTGATCTTGTCACGTCTTCCTCGGACGTTCCCAAATTATGCTACCATTTAACCAAATTTGCGTCATATATTCTCCTTTCACTCCTTTCTTCGATAATTCGCTCTACATGGCTATCATCCGAGCGTACTTTTCTTAATCTTACTCATTACGCTTACACCAGCCTTGCATTATTTGCGGATCTCCACATTTCTCACACGATCATACGATGTTTTACCACAGATACGCCTCAGGGATCTCATTTCTACAGCATTCACTATACGTTCATCCTTTCTCAGCCAGTTTCATGCCTCACTGCCAAACATCAGGGTAGGTACCAACACTCCAATATGGACTGTGGACTGAACTGCGTTCAGTTCTCCATTAATAGGGTTACCTGCATTTACCCTTTTTTCAATATCTCTGTCAGCCTTCCCATCTCCCGTAAATGTACTTCCCAAAAACACAACTCATCCACCTGCTCTCAGTATTCATCATTAACAACTATATTGCGCACTGTTAACTGTAATGTTTATTTATTTATTATTAATTTAAAAAAAAAACATTACATATTAAAGTGATCTTTGGCTGTCCAACTAGGAGATTAACCTGTTTTAGGACAGTCAGAAATAGACAGATTTATTAAATGCGATTCTTGTTTTGTCTAGTGTATTGACCTTTACTTAATGATTGCTCTTTATAAATAATTTGAAAAGTTTTCTTTGTTGATACAAGAAGTTGCTAACTATATATTTTAAATAATATAAACGTAGAGAATAGACTAAAAGAATATTCAAATATGATAATTCAAAAATAGCAATATAGTAAAAAATTATTGTCATGTGAGTTTATCATATAGGTACATCATTGTTTTTTTAACGGTTATCTTTTTCTGAAATAATTTGGATGTGGTTTAAAAGACTGTAACATTAGTATCAGACCAGTTGACGAGAAGTTGATAGAAGAAATGTCCGGTGACGTCCCATACATGGCACGATGAAGTTAATAAAAGATTTGGGTCTATAATTTTCACGGCGCCCTTGACTCAGGAAAACTAAAAATTTTCCTTTTATTTTTATACTAATTCTTGATATTTGAAAATCAGTTAAATGTTTTAAAATAATAAAATTTTATGTTTTAGGTTGGTACTCTATCGCTCGTGTGAATGTATTTATTTATACTGTAAATTCAAAGTAATTTAATTTATTTATTTACGCTGTAATTTCAAAGCAATTTAATTTATTTATTTACACTGTAATTTCAAAGAGAATTAATTAATTTATTTACATTGTAAATTCAAAGCAATTTAATTTATTTATTTTCACTGTAAATTCAAAGTAATTTAATTTCATTGAATCAAATTTCACGGGACAAGCAACCGAAATAAGAATGTTGATTGAAACGTTGATTTAAGTTTATTTGGAGCAGAAAAACCCTCGAACAATGAGCTCTGGCGTAGTGGAATTTGTACAGCGTTTTTTACTCCTATTTCAGTTTTTTTAAACTGCAATTTCAAATTTCTGCTCGCAAACTATTATAACGTCGATACGCCATACTGTTGAATTCAAGCTTGTAACTATTTAACCTAATTTTCTTTTCATCACTTTTCATAACTTTATAGCACTTTTTATAGGTGTGTTGAATTTTCATTTTAAGGAGTTATCATGGTACCAAAATTTGCGATTTTAGTAATACGTTCATTAGAAATAATTAAAACGTGAGCGTCGAGCAAACCACCGTTAGAGTCTTAATATTTAACTTGAGTGTAAATTTACTCCTGATGTATTAAACATTATTCGCGAAACTTGTATATACAAATATAGTGATGTAAACTAAGTAATTTGTCTAAATATAAAATTTAATCCCCCTAAAAAACAAAAAAAATACTGTAAATAATATTTTTTACGCGTTTACGAAATCCAGTCGAAACAACGAATTGATCATTTGGTATCAATATTAATTCGTTCACTTAAATTAATGAAAACTTTTCTAAACTCCACCCCTGTGAATTGTGTTCGGCTGAAAAGGGGCGTATTCGCGTTTTTTTATGAAAAAAATAAACAACGAACGATTTCCCAGGCGTTTTCATTTTTGAAGCTTGTTTGCTAACGTATTTATACGATAAAAAATATACCTTTCAATGTGTGTGTAAAATACACCCACACATGTGTGTTTTTGAAGATACAGTGTGTCACAAATGTCACATTAATGTTGTTTGAATTGAATTGTTTTTAAATTTATTTGTTTTATTTATTTATTTTGAAAAGATACATTACATTATATGGAAGGAAGCGTTGGACTGTCCAACTAGGAATGTTTCCCGTTTTAGGACAGTCAAATTAACACGTTTCAAATTATCATATATGTACACAATTACAATTACATAATAGTAACATTACATAATACATAAAATTAACGAAATTACATAATAGTAACACTATCTTGTTGAATAATATTGTTTTTTATTTGTATTTTACATAGTGTCTTACAAAACTGAGTAGTATTCAGTTTGATTGTAAGAAATCCCTCATTTTTCAATATACAAAGGTATTATCATTAATTTTTTTTCTAACAATTAACTTTAATTTATTCATTGATACGTATTGTGTCTTGAAAATTGGATTTAGGTTTTAATTAAATAAATATCTTTATTTTTTTTTTACGTGATGCATTATACTAAATTTTTGCAATATACTAAAACTAGGTTATATACAACAAACTAGGCGTTTGTGATAAATAATTATCAGATTACATTTTTTAGTAATATTTCGGAATCTGTCCTGCCTAGATCTAATAACCATATATATATATATATATATATATATATATATATATATATATACCATTATTTATTGTTTTTGTATTTAACAATATTTTTGTTTGAGCTCTAAAATATCTAACACACATAAATGAAACATTAAACAGAGTAAGACACAGAAGAAGAAAAAAGATTAAATAAAATGGTCTCCTAGTTGCGACCGTTAACTTTTTTTATTTTCTGTGTCTTATTCTGTTTCATGTTTCGTAGTATAATCTTCTTTGATGATATGTTACGTTTATGGGTATAACCTTTTAAGAAAAGTTGTTTAAAAATTAAAATATCCTTTTAAGTGTAAAAAAGAATGACAATACGCCAAACGGTTTGCTTACATATTTTTTAACTTTGTATTCTGAGAAACCATTGTTTTTTAAACAATTATTCAATTTTGCAAACATTTCTCTTACTTAAATCCTTTCCACCCCCAATCCCATCTCACAACACACACCAATAATTGTGAATGCTTGGACACAAGACAGTTCCTGAAAAGTACTGAAAAACATTATTTAGGTACAATTAATTATTTTTAAAATGCTTTTGAATTTTTAACCACCCAGTATTTAAGTCCACGTAAGCGATACATTAGCCAAGCATGATATTGAACATACAATATAATATCATATGATTTGTAACTTAGTATAATATAATATTATCAACACTCCGACTATATTGATGCCATATTGTATGACCTGTCATCGATTGAATTATCAAATGTTACGTACTACAAACAGTAATGTAAACATTTTTGGAGAGAATAAATTGCTTTAGGCTCGATTTTACATGATTGTACAAAGCCTGTGTTTACGCCCCATAATTGGTTGATTGAAAAATGTTTTACGGATTGCTTTTGTTTTTTTGTAAATGCGATAACGAAGTATTTACGTGTTTTCGTGATTATTTGACCTACTTTTAGATGTTTTAAATTCATCGCTTCGATAATACTTATCCATTTGCTCTGGAAGATTTGAAAATGTAATCCTTTTAAGGTAAATCTACTTGAATTTCACTTTTTTTTTCGTGAAAGAATGAATGCAAATCTTGGAAGTGAAAATTAACCTACTTTTGGACATCCGATCGAGCTGAAACTCGGCTGATGGACTTGTTGTTGATAACAGTGCATTCTACCAATTTTTGGTGGTAATCTCGCATACACACGCGGACTTACGAGTATATACGCATTTATCTGAACATGGATAACGTCACAGCAGTTAATGTAAGAAATTAATGTCGGTCTTACCCAATCGGGATTTTGCTTACTTGGGGAGGAAGGTTGAATCCTCAGTTAAACCAACAAAATTAAAAAAAAAAAAATTTTACGGGTTGATTTCTTATAATTTTCAAATTAACAGAAACTCGGATTTGTTTCGAACGATGTCCGTAGAGGCAAATTCAAATATAAACTTATTTACCTAACTAAATAACACTGCGATTGACGGCTTATTTTATTTTTCCCGAATTATAAAGGAAATCCATATTTCACAATGTTAAAGTTATTACATTTCATATTTAAGTAGGGGATAGCAATCTACTAATAATATAGAGATACTTCTAACGGATTTCCCCCGGGACGATTGATTCCTGATTTCGATGGATACACGTCAATCAGCTGTCACGTCAAAAATTAATTGCACAGCCCTGTCAGGGATGGAGAGATGAATGTATGTGGCAGGTGATGCGAGCGATAGAGATGTATGTACGCGCGGAAAAATTTTGCAGGGTTCGGAAAAAATACTCAATTATATAAATTTTTCAACAAATTTATATACTTTATAAATGTAATATCAATTTTACCCAAAAAGTTAATTTATGTTTTAAAGTCTGCCGTTTTTTTTGCCGGAATACTAACCAATAAACGATACCTAATGATAATTTTTTCTTTTTAATTGTAACAACAATATCAAAACTGTATTTTAGATACTCGTACCAAGATTATATGCACTCATTATTGGTTCGTAGAGGCGGTTGATATAAATGCACGAAATGTAGTTACATGAAGGCTATAATATCGCATTAATAATCCAAGAATACTGTTTGTGGGACCAAATCATTTACTCCAGACAAATTATTATAAATCCTAAAAATATTATGTATTTATAAAAAAAATAATGTCTGTGGCGGTGACCGGGCCTGGATTTGGTTTGCATACAAATCTACAGTTTTGTTCCGAGACTGATGAAATTTTGCATATTTTATTATATTAGCTGAAATCCCCGGCGTCGCCCGGGCTTTACGCAGAGTTTTTTTTCGAAATCAGATGTAGACAGTGACCTTTCTCTTCCTTTGAAGGTCAAGTGTGCAAAATTTCATCAAAATCGAAACAAAACTGCAGATTTGTATTCAAATCAAATTCACTCCATCCGCCCAACGTCCGCCCGCACCTTGTTAATTTATAAATACTAATAATAATATATTATTTAATGAGACTTTTTAACTAGGAGTATTACTGCATTATATACAATACAAATTTCTCATTATTAATTATACAAGCATGCTGTTCATTTGTATAATATAATACATTTGCCTAGTACAAGTTTTATTGCTGTCAGACATATTTGGCATTCCGAGAGACGGTTCGGCCTTAATTAAATATATAAATTAAACAAGGAAGGGTATATTTGTGTAAAGTGATATAATATACTGGAATATACAAATGAGAGAAACGCCGTTTTTAATTGGGGTTAGGAACGTCTAAATGACCTTTTCTGTTGGGTGTTGTTTACTTGTAAAGCCCACTTTAGATGGCACAAACTATTTGGAATCTAAAAAGATTTATTATTTTTTTGTTATACTGCACAAGAGTTCTAATTGATCGGATTTTGTGGGACTATGATAACTTTATTTAATGAAATTTTTGAGGTTGGAGGAGAAGATGAGAAGGAAGGTGAGCGGTGAGTATCTGTCTATTCAGATCTGGTCAACACAAGACTAATAAGGGGGGTTTGCTCGAGGCTTACTTTTTAATTTATTCCGACCAATTCTTATTAACTATGTATTATACCTTTTTTTTACTGACACCTACTAAATTACTTCTATTTTAGTTTAATAAATAGGTAAAGTATAGGAGTAATTTATGAGGCGGGTTTGGGTACCGTCGCCCCGGAAACCTTTTATTGGATAATCAACACCTCTGCCATAGGTCACTCCAAGTGGTTCGCTACGTTTGGTGACTTAGCAGGGGTGCCCGGGTTTACGGGGTGAGGTTTTTCTGGGTCTTGGCGACAGGTGTATCTGCCCGCCAACTGCATGGCAGGCCGGATCGGGAGAATCTGGTTGAGGGAGACCTTATTTTTTTTTTTTTTTTTTTTTTTTTTTTTTTTTTTTTTTTTTTTTTTTTAATTGTACAACAGAACATTCGTTCCAGTTACAGTACAATTTAACAAACAGTATAATTTTACATCATATCAGCATTTGGGTAAGTGACTCTTCAATAATTGTTTTAGGTCGTTTAAAGAACAGTCATTTACATCCAAATTCTTTGCTAGTTCGTTCAACAGCACCACTCCCCTCGTCATGCTATGCTTTGCCAGGACGTCGGTTTTGCCTTTTGGTACTCTAAATAAGTCATGGTATCGACTTCGGCTGTAGTGGTCTGGTACATATAAATCATAGCATCCCAAGAGGAATGGGCTATCAATAAAATTGTTCCAAATTTTGAAAGATATAGTGGCTAGGCTTGCTTTCCGCCTAGTTTCCAGACTCACAGAATTGGTTTCCTCAAGTAAGTCGATATGGTGCATGAATCTGGGATAGGTTCCATGCGTCCGCATATAGACATACCTGAGGAATTTCTTCTGGATTTGCTCTATCATTTCAATATACTTCTGGTGATACGGTGCCCAAACATCGCTCGCATACTCCAGCTTGCTTCTCAGTATGCCATCGAACAATGCTAACATAGCATCTTGGTTATTGAACTGCTTGCATGTCCTAATGACGAACCCAAGAAGTTTGTAGCAAGACTGAGTGAGCTGCGATATATGGCCAGAGAATTTCAGTTCGGGATCAAAGACGACACCGAGATCCTTTACGGAATTTACACGTGATAGTGTTTCGCCCTTTATCTTATAATCGTAAAGTATAGTGTTTAAAGAGCGAGTGTAAGACATAGTGACACATTTTTTTGTATTGAAATCTAATTTGTTTATCAACGACCATTCAGATAGTGCATCCAGATCAGCTTGCATTTATGACCTCTTCAGCAGGACTCTTAGAACATTGCCTTGCACGGCAGTGGGAGGGATAGGTTCATACATCTGTCACTCCTGGACAAACTGACCTCCAAATTCCTACCTACCCCTCATACTTATTTCCTTCACAGAACTTCTTCCCCTTCCTTCCCTTAAAATACCCTCCCACAGCATCCCCAAATGTGACATAGGCCCTGACGAGAATATATTTTCTCAGGGTCACTTGTGTGAAGCTAAAAATCGGCTAGTTAAGTCATTATTGACCTTTGAAAATTACAACTTCGGAATCGATTTACTCGAAAACGAAAGCTCAAATCAAAAAGTTATACCACATAATCAACTCGAAATTTTGTTTTTGAAGCTTTATTTAGATGTAAGCAAATTTTTTCATACATCTAGTAATAAAAAATAAAAAAAAATACAAAATAAAATAACAAATAGAATCATAAAAATTAGAAGGAAAAAGAACTATACATAAGAAAAACAGTTACCCCGGTTTAAGAAATTGAGTTTGAAAAATACATTTAACTCCTGTTAAGGTGACAATAATATTTGTGAGTGTATACAATTCATAATTTTTTTTTCAAATATATATAGCACGGAAAGTGTTTTACGGAAAGTGTCAAAACTTGAGGCTTCCTTTATGGCACTTGGTAGGTTATTATAATGCTTTTGCCCTTTATAAAACACGCTGTTCTGTGTGCACGAATGTATGATATAAATGTAATGTTCATTGACCAGTTTCCCGTTTGTAGCACGAGTATCCAGACGCCGAGTATAAAAATGATAAATATCACACGAATCATTTGAAAATAAAGTTAACCTATTCAAAAGTTTTAGTATGCGCGCGATAATTACTCAGTAAATTACCGGCAGAGGCACATTAATAAAGTTCCCTTTAGAATTTCAATAATCCCGTTCGGTTATCTCCGTCAAACTTCGGGTAATTCCGCCCGTGCGAGTTATTCCCAATTTACAACATTCAACCTGACCAACGAATTTATCCCCAGTTGAAGAGATGCGGTCCAATCAACTGGAAACTGCCAAAAATCAATGAGAAAGGACCCGTAATTTTTGGGAGGCTCCATCCAAGGCTTTTGAGGTCGGAAGCCTTTGTGAAAAAGGCCCTTAGATTATTGTGGGGAACCTTTTTTTAGGGTGCGGCCTTAAAAAATGTTAAATTGTGGTATTTCGCCTGTATTTTTGGAAATTAGGAAAGGAAATGAGCAAACTGTCCTTTATTTTACTTCTAGCAAAACAGTCTAAAATTTGGAACCAGGATATTAACCAAATTTTATGAATTTCTTTTCCTTATATTATAAACCTTTTATGTTTTTATACTGTTTTTATAACTTTCAATTTGGGAGGCGGTTTTGGGTACCGCCGCCCCGGTAACCATTTATTGGATAGCCAACACCTCTGCCGATTCAACATCTGTGATTTAGCAGGGGTGCCCGGTTTCATCGGGTGAGGTGCGTCGCGTGCCAGATCGGGAGAGGCTGATTTGGGGAGACCCTTTGACCTCTTCAACTGGTATTTCGACCCATCGCCTTGTGCCCCAGTGGGATAACATTCTTATGTCCTTCACTCCTGGAAATACTGACCCCTAGATTCCTACCCACCCATCATACACTTTACCTTCCCAGAACTTCCTTTCCTTCATTTCCTTAAAAAAGACCTTCCACACAGCATCCCAAAAGATGACAAAGCCCCGGACCGAAATTAATTTCCTCAGGGCCTCCTGTGTGAGGTTAATGTAAAAATAAAAATAAATAAACAGTTGAATTTTATAATTTTTACAGTATACCAAAATACAAGGAATTATAGATCTCCTCATTTTTTCGTATAAAAGTTATTTTGTTTTTAACTTGCTGGAATCCCGCGGTTAAAATTAGATGTGAACAGCACTCGTGTATTTTTTTTCTATCTCTTTCACTCATTGTTTTATTTTCTTCTATATATATGTGTCTGTATGAAAATAACTTTAGTTGATATAATAAGCCCTGACGAAGCTTGAGCTAAGCTAAACCTGGTTGGCTGTTAATATTAATTCAAAATAAAACTGGTGTTTTATAAAGTGTATTTTTTCATTTAATAGCAATTTTTCTTTCATTTTGTGCAAAATTTTATCAAGAAATATAAAAATTCTCCCCTAAGGGGTGGCAAAGAGGATAGGGGTAGTTTTTTATAATTCCATGTATACAATAACCTTCATCTTGTTTCGAAGGTCAAGTGTGCAAAATCTCATCAATCTCAGAATAAAACTAGATTTGTATAAAAATCTAATAATATTTGGATTATTTGTATGGCGTCCTTTTTGTTAAAAATGGCCTTAAGTGCGCCGTAAAATTTTATATATTTTTTGTTGAATCTTCTTGTCAAAACATTAAGCTTTCCCTCATTGCGAATGCGGCCATATTTCCTTTGAATCGCACATGTACATCTCTTTATTACAAGACTCTAAACTCCAAAGTCAAGTAAAATACCCTGAAATTTAAATATGGTCCCTTATACAACGAGCGAGATAATAATATAAGGGGTTAAACGCATAAATTGTCTCTCAAATCCTCCCAAAAACTTTGTTTTGACAGCGACGCCGCGCACTTTCGTTTACGACAGCTAGCGGTACTGCGAGCTATTTTGTACTAAAGCTGTTTTTTCGTCACCCCTAAACAGGCAAAAAACGATTTATCTTGCTTTTCAAATACCTATGCCAGCAAAGATTCCGTGATAACTCACAAAATGTCAGTTCAACAAGCCTTTTTAAGATATACAATTCCTTAGTACATTAATAATAATGTTTATTTCAGCTGGACAGAGCGGTGTGTGCAATGATCTGCCTGCCATAAAAGTTTACATTTAAGTTAATACATAAAAACTCAATATAGAAATAAATTGATGAACACATTGTATGGTGGCTTGAGTGATATCCTCCATCTCTGGTGTAGAGCCGCTCCCTGCCACTGGGCAACGGCCTGGACAAGAGTGTTGTCCGATCTCTGGTAGCGCTGACTCGTCCCGTCTATTCTGTGGCGCATCAAAGCAGCGAACCCATGCACCCTATTATATATTATTTTGATGCATCTCACAAGATTTAGCCAGCGTGTCATAAAATATTTTTTTACGGCTTGATTACAAAACATCGACTTTTCTCTGCTTTCTATATATAATAATAATGGATTATACATATAAACATTCCCGAAGAAATTGTCATAATGGTGAAGAATTGTGAAAACCCTATCAAAATCGCGTAGTTTAGATGAACTAAGCACACAAACAGACAGACGCGGAAAGCGACTTTATTTTATACTATTTTGAGATGAATAGAACACGCTTTGTAAAACACTACCTTTATTGAATTAATAAACGAAAGCCAACCAGGTTTCGCTTATTTCAAGCTTCATCAGGGCTTACATATTAACTAATCATAATTACATACAGATACACCTTCCACTCCTATAATAATTTGTCTCCCTCTATTCTATTTGTGTCTCTTTCTGTCACAAATAAAGTATCTTCTTTTTTTATAGTTTATACATATTTTTTTCATTGTATTATTTTCTTAACTCTATATGTGTCTGTATGTAATTATGATTAGTTAATATATAAGCTCTAATGAATCTAGAGATACGCGAACACTAGTTGGCTGTAATTTATTTATTTATTTCATGCCTAGGCTTTTACATACATATATATAAAAAAATATTTACGAAAGTATACACGAAAATAGTGCAGGAAACGAGTATTTAAAACAATTGCAGAAAAATAAATATAAAGTCAAAATATCACTGAACTTGATCTTCACAGCATGCAGGCACAAAACATAATAAATCCAAAATATTTTTTTCTGTTTTAGTTGACAAAATTATTATGTGTTAGTCAAATTAAATACCTTTATTAAAATATTCGACTACTTGATGAAAAAAAATTCAATAGAGTAGATATGCTTATATATTGATATTGATGTCCTAAATATATCAAAAACATCGTAGTATTTGTTTCCTAGCTGTTGAATCCGTCGCATAGGAGTGTGATATTGGGACGTTGATATAGAATTGCTACAATAATATGGTAGGTACTGTCTTGTGAATTTAATGTATTACAAAGTGTGTTTTTTTTAAATATTTAATATACAATGTCACATCCCAAAGTATTTTCTTTCTTCGAAAAAAAAATAAGTATTGTTTTCACTGCACACCATAAATATTCTTGCTTTGTTTTACCACATCAGGCTGTTTTGTCTTTCGCACGTTGGGCCATTTTGTCGCCTAACCTAATTACGAGGAATTCTCTGTGCGCAATACATCTTGCGGGATGCCCGCCTTTATAAACTGTTAAAATTTGTTCGGCGAATGTTTGAGTTTTATGTATTTGAACCGCCCTTTGGCAAAAAAATTAACTGCGGTTTTCGGGTTCGAATAATTCCGCTTCCCAATTATTATAGGTTTGAAACGTGATTAAAAAAGGATAAATTACAAAAAAATAATAATGAAAGCGTAAAATGCTTTTAGTGTATCCCTGGGGATATACCACAATTCGTATTTAAAACGTGGATTCAATTAGATTTACTTTTTCTTGGTTACCAGGTGTGAGTAGCATTTACACCAATAAATATGCTTTATATAAATTGAAGTTTTTCCTATCGTTTAGCTAGAGAAGAATTTAAATAAAACTGTTAACTACTTTATAAAAAATATAAACGTAAACTTACAATTTTATGACTAAGATAACATGTGACAGTTTCACTTGGTTAACTTCTTTCTTTCTTATAAAATATTAGCTGACGTGTACCCAGCGTCGCTCGACTTTTCTCTACTTTCTGTTAGTATAATATGCATGTATTATATATATAAACCTTCCGGAAGAAATAGTCTAAGTGCTAGTGAAAACCCTATCAAAATCCGTTGCGTTTAAAAGAACTAAGCGCACAAACGCACAGACGCAAATAGCGACTTTATTTTATATTATATAGCGATTCACAAAATAAGTTTCTAGACTCCGTTTGCCAAGCGATTTTTATGCATATTACCTATATTCGTGGTGATTTAAGGCACAATAATAATACACACATTTTTTTGTATTCCTCGTAATACATACACCTTCTCCTCGCCATCTTCATTAAACTTTATCAATCTTTACGTAGTAATAGCAGCCTACGAAATGCCTCCACTTCAACTGTGTCCTGCAGTATTTTCTCTATCTGGTTTACTTGATTGTGTCATGTCTTCTTCGGGCGTCCACGACTTCGTCTACCATTCACATTCGAGTCATATATTCGCATTTGTTTTTCATTCGCTCTACATACCCAGACCATCTAAGCGTCCCTTTCTTAATGTCACTAATTACGCTTTTATCAGCCTTGCATTCTTTTGCGAATCTCCACTTTTCCCACACGATCGATCATACATGGTTTTACCACTCATATGACCCGGGAATCTCATTTCTACACCTTTCAATCAGCTTTCGTCCTTCTGCTGCCAGTTCCTTGCCTCACTGCCATTCATCAGGGTAGGTATGAGCACACCATTGTGGACTGCTAGCTTCGCTTCTTTGGACAATTTCTTGTTAGCGCCAACTGCGTTCAGTCCTTTATTAATAGAGTTTCCTGCATTTACCCTTTGCCCTTCTTTCAATATCTCTCAGCCTTTCAATCTCTCGTAAACATACTACCCAAATACACAAACTCATCCACCAGCTCCAAGTATTCATCATTCACAACTATATTGCACACTGTTTTCGTACTCTCTCTTAACACCATGACTTTAAACTTACTTATATTCCTCATTTACTCAATCTTCATACATACTTCGTTCATCCTAGACACGAGAGACCACGTAGATCTTTCATACTGTCAGAAGTAAGCACCGCGTCATCAGCAGACTTCCAGATTACTCAATTGGCAGTACGTCCTCTCTGCCTGAAATGGCGTGATGGTTAGTTAGTTTCTCTATGCCCATTCCCCAGCACTGTTTAGCCAACGTACTATAGGAAGTACCATAATATGGGTAGCCATCTAAGAGCCAAATCTACCCCAAACGAAGACAGGATTGAACAAGAGTCAAAAGGCTGCGCTTTCATACCTTATGTTCACAATGTGACAGACAAAATCGCAAGGATACCAAGGAAAGAAAACACTAAGACTGTCTTCGGAACCACAACTAAAATACAGGACTTACTAAGGCCTGCAAAAACTAAGTTTCCTCTGGAAACAGATGGAGTTTAGAAACTCAGCTGTTCCGGATGTGACGAGGTTTATGTAGGTCAGACAGAACAGACAAACAATCTCCAAAAGGATATCTGAACACTTCAGAGATTGTAAACTCGACCACCCTGACAAATCGGCAATTCTAGATCATTTTACATGTGGAGTCCGAGATCTCTTCACTTCAAGGCTCTTTATTTCATTGGCAATAATTACTCTAAAACAGCAACAATGTATCTTCTGGTTTGACTGCAGTGTTCTCTGGATGCTTAGTTACTCTGTCTATCTTCTTGGCATTTTCTGAAAAGTTGTACGCGACTGTAGCATCAAATAGAACCTTCGTTTCCCGCTTCGTTGACACTTTACACCGTATTCATTACTCTTATTATTTATGCCCGGTGTTAGTACACACACCTCACCCTCTGCAGTTAAAGGAAGTATTACGACCTGCGCACACTTCCTCGCTGCCTCACTTACTCGTTTCTCCTACTATACCACACTTCCTCACTGCCGACTGTGCCCCTGTCTCCAGCATTTCCCTTTTCGCCTATCATTGTAACTGCCGGGGGAGAGTAGCGTCTTGTGGGTTTTTCGTCCTGGACGTAAAATTCTTCGTAATAAAACGGTCCATCGGGTATTCGAGTACACGGTGGTTACAAAATATAGTGCTGAATTAAATAATTTAGCTTATTTGCAAGTGTAATTCTATGGCAGAGGAGTAAGATACTCGGCTTTAAACAAAACAATGGTCAAAAACTAATTTAATTTATTTAAGTAAGGTTTTTAAAATTCTAATTAACTCCAACAGAAGGCCTTGAGGTTTCTCTCAGAGCTTTTATTATGATTTTTAAGACAAATACTGAGGTCTTAGAAAATAAACGAATCGTAAAAACAACCCGTTTGCACGCGATAAATGTCAATTATTGCCTGTGCATCGGTGCCAAAATGCTAAGTACATCTATCTCTTGTGAGCACATTCTATTCAAATACATATAGTACAAACATAGCTTTCCCTATTAATTAACAACTTTATATAGATTTTAATCCATCTGTTAACTAAGGCCCCGTAATGAAGTTATGTAAATACGAATGTTAAAGTGAGCGCCCTAATATTAAAAAAAACGATAATAATTAAAACACGACACTTTTGAAATGCAAAAATATCTCGGCAAATACTTCAGTTGCATTTAAAGATACACCTTGAATTTTTTCATCCTTGTAACATATTAAATAACAGAAAAAAACCTGTTTTTAATAATTTTCATAGCTCACTTTGCGATTTTTTTCTATTGAGGGAATTTCATATAATTATCATTTCGACATAACAAATGTATAGATATTATCTTTAAAATAACATTTTTTTTGGAACATACAAACTTAAATAGTTAACGAGAAACTTGTTATAAATTGGTAGAAATAGGGTAAGCGGGGGCTTAAGATAAGGGCCGAACAAGCAGGGCGCGAATAAACCATGTAGCGCGCCCAGGTAGTGCCGGCCCTGATTAATTTAGGGGAATCAATTAAACGAATTGCCCTTTATTGCAGCAGTCAATAGTTCTTTCTTAAGATACCCAGGGGTTCTAGACCAGATGCGACTTTTTAATTCAACAAGGTAGGCGTAACGTTAAAATTTGTTGAAAATGTAATAATTTTCGCAGTTAAGCCAACCAAGATAAAAACTTGAAACTCGTGGCTTTGGGTTAACCTTGTGCGCCCATATATTAAGCATCGGGGTATTTTAGATACCTCGGCGTCAGATGTCAAAGGGTTTGACCCCGCACGTGAAGGGTTGGCTAATTTTCAGTTTGATTTGGGCTGTGAAGGGTTCACTCGGCGTCCCTTGGCATTCAAAATAGCTGTAGCCTTGAGAACGGAGAATTTCGGACCGAAACTAGAAACATGCAGAGGTCGCTTTTGAGATTCCTTCTTTAGGCTTAGCCTAGTTGAAAATTGTGAACCCCACGCCAATTTCCCTGATGAATTTTGCTAAAGGTGAAAGATAGGCAGTTAAAAGTTCCAAGGATATGGGCTAAAATGTTCATTTCAATATGTTGCTTTTATTTATTTATTTTTTTATCTTTGAAAACCATTTTATATTTAATTATTAATTTACGCCCGTCGGGCTTTTATATTTAAAAAGATTTTTAATTGATTGCATTACATAGTGTATTCCAATTAACATAACAAAAATAAAAGAAATAATAATAATTTTAATAGCATCATTCTTAATAGCATTAAAAGAATATAAAAAAGTAAGATAGGAACAAAATTAATTAACGTCATACACATTAATACAAAAAAGAGAAAACAGAAAAAACATGAATTACCTACTACCTGCTTGGAGTAAATAACAGAAGTCAACAAATAAAAAAAGTTATAAATGTATAAGTTAAATCATGCCATATAAAAAGGAAGATGATTATGTTTATATACATATAAAAATTCACCCTGCGTATGTTTGTGCATATTCTATTTTCAAGCTCTGCAAAGGTTCTTTTCAAGTTCTATTATTAGATCATTACTGGTCAATTGTGCCACAAAACTGAAATGCTCACAGAACTTAAGCACCATCCTACAAATTACCCAAAAATCAACTCACACCAACATCAAGCCACTTTACAATCAAGACATCCACAACCACAATACTCGAAATAACAATAAAATCCGCATTCCTCAAACACACACTACAAAATATGGGTTAAAATCACTGAACTATATTGCCTATACACTATATAATTCGCTTCCAGATATGTACAAACACATCCACCACAATAAAAAATTGCAAAGCAATGCTTTAAAAGAATATTTTTTAACTACATTTAAAAATGAAAATATGTAACTGTGTTGTCATTTCTTGTTGTATCTTATCCATGTTTTTTTTCTTCTTTCTGTACATGTTTTCTATTGTTGTTTGTTCTACTTAACGTGTCATTATTTTAATTTTTAATTTTTATGCTGTATTGAATGTGAAACTTATATTTGATATCAAAATACCGTTGTAAAATTGTTCCTACTACCTCCTACATATGAATTGTAAGTTCCTCCTGTCCTAAAATGAGTTCTGTTACTCATCGGGATTGCTCTAGCAAGAAATAAACACAATAAAAAAAAAAAGAACTTTCGTAGATCTTGAATTTTAACTTTGAAATTTGATAAATTGTTTAAATTCTGCGAAACAACCCGTTGTATAAGTAGTTGACCGATATCGCTGAAAATTTCAAAGTTTTTTTCTTATTAGTGCCGGAAGTGTTTAGAGAGAGGTTTTAATGGTGTAAGAAGTTGGGGACGCCCGAAGAATACTTAACGCAATATCCTAAAATATCTTTGTTACAAGTCATTTGTAAGATTTAATAATTGTGCAGAGGCAGCTTCATACTTTAAAATTAATTCACTGAGTGTACGGAAGCATCATAAGGATGCACTATTCCTGTATAAAGTAGTTAACAATAATATTCAATGCCCAGAGTTGCCAAACAAAATTCCATTCAATTTACCTGCGCGTTCAACACGCTCTTGTGTCCTGTTCAGGGTTCTTGCCTGAACAGACTATGCAATAATTACAATAGCGTACTATCCAAGGTTGATATTTTCAGTTGCGAACTTACCAAATACAAGTGGAAGAAGTCGGAGATGCAGAGAAAGTCATTAGTAATAGCGAAGAATTGTGGGGACCAGTAGTATAACAAAATAATGCTAGTGAAATAAAATGTTAGAATTTTCTGATTCGAATTTTAGCATGGAATAAATGAAAAATGATTTAAGTACCTATGTATTATTTTTATATGGGTACTTTGTTTGAGTTTTCATGAACTATCTGTATAATTTCAATGTGTTTTTTTAAATTATTTATGTTTTTCCGTATATTATATGTATAACATGTAGTTATTTCAATAAAATATGTATAAATGTTGGTTTCTCTAATAAACTAAAATAATTTCACTCATAAGAATGTTCATAACATTGTCATTTTTTTTAAATATCGAAATACTATTTTGACTGTAGTTATTATTAATTCTTTACATGTAATATATTTTCATAATAATATAAATTTGGGAGGCGGGTTTGAGTACCGCCACCCCGGGAACCATTTATTGGATAGTCAACACCTCTGCTATAGGTCACCCCGAGTAGTTCGCTACGTTTGATGATACAGCGTGGGCGCCCGAGTTTATCGGGTAAGGTGTGTTCAGGATGCGTTTGCCCACCAACTGCGTGGTGTGCCAGATCGGTAGAGGCTGGTTTGGTAGCTCCAACTGATATATTCATACGTATGTCACTCCTGGACATACTAATCCCTAGATTCCTACCCATCGCTCATAACCAAAAGGTAAACCTTCCCAGAACTTCATCTCCTTCCTTTCCGAAGAAAAGGCCTCCACACAGCATCCCCACAGCACACTAATGTTTCAAAGACCCAATCCTGTCTGATTACGTCTAAAAGGGATCCAAATGATAATCTAGTCTCCTTCAACAGAAGCAATCTTCCGAACAGGACTTCCATTGATATGCTTGGTGTAACTATAAGTGACCAGCTCAGGTACGGGGGCTCCATCGAAGCCAGAGTAATGTTGGCCTCTCAGAAGCTGGCCGTACTGTACAGGGCCCGCAGATACTTTAATAGTACACAACTGCTGACCCTGTACAAATCGCAAGTGCGCCCTACTGTCGAATTTGGCAGCCATCTCTGGTCCGGAGCCCCTAAATACCTGAAAAAAACCCTTGACTGTGCAAAAACGGGCGGTCCGTTTGATAGATTCCCCAATCTTAACAAACGAACTGCAATCTTTAGAGCACAGGCGTCAGGTAGGTATGCTGTCCTTGTTCTATCGGTATTACAATGGAAGATGCTCTGAGGAACTAGCGTCATTGATCCCTTCGGCACCGGTGCGTAGTCGGGATACACGCCAAACGCGCGCCCAACATGTGTACACGGTTGACATTTGTCACATGAGAACGGGTCGCTTCTACGATTCGTCCTTAAGTTCAACAGCTCGGCTGTGGAACGAACTGCCGGCCTCTGTGTTTCCTCCCTTGTAGGATACAACATGGGACTCTTCAAGACCCATGTTCACTCCTTCCTCTCCACAAAAAGACCCTCCACACAGCATCCCTAAAGATGACATAGGCCCTGAGGGAAATTATTTTCTTCAGGGCCTCCTGTGTGGATTTAATATAAAAAAATAAAAAAAATCCTGTGTGGGCTTAATGTAAAAAAAAAATATATCAGAGAACCTCATTTCTATTTGACATTCGTTTGTTTCAAGAGGGTCATCAGACGGTCATGGCAATGTTGATGGTATTCCCGGATTGGCGGAGTCTGCGCCATAAGCTTCCTTTTAAACACAATAATGTGTTTAATTTCTACGATAATGTAAAAAACCTTTATAATCCATCACCAATAATTGTTTGTAAATTTACTTGTAATTACATGTATATTGTGGTCTCCCTTCCACTTATTGATTATCCATTGTATCTCTTTCAAATAATGTTGTCTCTGTCTAATTATATTCTTTCTCCCTCTGTCTCTCAACCTATATATAACCAACAACTCTGTCTTAATATTTAGTTATTATTATATCCTGATGAAGTTTGGTTGAAGCGAAATCGGCCGACGTGTAAAGTAATAAATATTCGTGGTTAAATACAAAGTGTTTGTTTTATTTTTAAAAATATATTGTCTAACCACAAAGTAAAAAAAAAAAAAGTTCCTTTCGACCCTTCAGGAACATTTCTGAAGCGCAGTAACTCGGGAGTCAAAATCACATTATTTCTCTAAATAATTCGGATATAACTCGATAATCGATAAGATTCAACCCTACAAGTATCACTTCCGAAAGAAGTTTATAATTAATTATTTGTATTTGTTTTTAAGTGCCATTATGCCCTGGACAAGTTTTTTAACTCCAATACAATTCCAACAGGTTTTCAACTCATTTGGTAGGTAATTTTGGTCCATCGTAGACTTGTTTGGAGAAGGCAATAAAACTTTATTACATTCGATAAGTATTATGTACTTGGACATAGATTAAACAAGGTTGGTCATCGCTTCACAAAGCATTAACCAGATAGAATTTGTTCTTCTTCTTTATCGGTGGATGATCAAATCGAAAAAGGATGCTTTCAGTTTTGTCATTTCACATGCATCATATAATTAGAGTGACATAGGAACTAGTAGAACTAAAAGTGTGAGGTTGTAGTGAAAATGCCATTTAAATTAAAGCCATTTCGAAAGAAAGATTAACGACGTATTTGTTATAAAATATGCTTTAGATAAATTGAAGGTTTTCGTATGGTTTTGCTTGAGTAGAATACAAATAAAATAGTAAATTACTCAATAACAAATATAAATGTAAACTACAAAATTTTTTTTTCAATAGAAATATATAAACGCGTAAAGGAAACAACTTAAACAAATACAGTATTATAGCTAAGATTGTCTCCGACAGTTTCACTTGATTAACTTTTTTGCTTTCTTATAAAATCATTTACAAAATAAAGTAAGTTAGTAAGTACAGTTTTATGCTTGAAATCGAACGTTTCTAGACTCCGTTTGTCAAGCGATTTTGATGCCTATTACCTACAATATAAGGTAAACCAAGAGTATACACATTTTTGGCCTGTAGCTTCCTCTTAATTTCACACACTGAAGCCCCGATTGCTTCGAACCCTTATAGATTGTATTATTTTTTTCTTTGTTCGATTTCAACATGTGAAGGGCCTTTCTAGGTAGTCCTATAACATAGCCTCAGTAGGTACTATAACTTTTTACTGTGCGCCTCAAAGATAGTAAAGAAGAATGAATTAAGTCGTTTGAAATTTTTAATGACGCCATTTATTTTTGATATTAAAAAAAATGCCAAAGAAATTCAAAACACATTTTTCTACTCTTCAAAAATGACAAATGTAGCTACAATCTAAAATGACCTTTGATACAACGGTTTTATGACTCGGACTAATGAAATTCCTATCATAACTAATGAAAATTACAATGTATTTCGTTGTTGTTAAAAAGACAAACTCTGCCAGATATCATAAAAATATTTGATGTAGTGAAAATTTGTGTTAATGTCCAGTTCTTCGTACACAGAATTAATTTAATTTTAATAAGAGTCAAATTATTGATTTTTAAATAAATTTATTTGAATTTCTTGAATGGATGAATAAATAAATTACTGAAAGAGGTGGAATCTTGGAAGTTGAAATTAACCAACTTCCCGACATCCGAACGAGCTGAAACTTGACAAATAGACTCGTTGTATATGACAATACATTGTATCAACTATTGGTGGCAATCGGGCGTACACACGCGCACACACACGCATTTCTCTGAATTTGGATGATATTATAAAAAAAATAAGTTTATACGAAATAAATCTCGGTACCATCCAATTAGGTTTTGTCTTGAGTGATAGCGTTTTAGTTAGTCCCCGGGGAGGAAGGTTCAATCCTCAGTCAAACCAATTAATAAAATTAGATGTATTGTAGTAAAAAAAACGTTGTTTTTTGTTTTGGGTTGATTTCTTTCTCTACATTTATTGATATTGTTGAAGTTAAGTGACAGAGAAAAATGTTTCATCTTAATGTAAAATTGTTAATTATCAAGTGTCCCTAGTATGTATTATTGTTACTTAATTCGTACTACGGTTTCAGGCTACAAGTCAGTTATAAATAGTTTACACACCATTTGTGACTCTCATGCTAATGTAGCTGATGTTTTTTTAATATGCCTCTATTGAAGTCTAAAGCGGTGATATGTAAACATTTTAGCAGTGCTTATTTTAACGAGGCCATGGCACAACAGTTTTTTTCCTTCATTTGGTTTAATTCCATGCGCCAATTCGATACAGCAGACAAAATACCCTTTTCTACATTGATAGATGCAATACCAATTCCAATCAAAATGAATTTATGCAAAGGACATGTAACTACTATAATAATAAATTTGCAAATATAGACACTCGTGGTGACATATTCACTGCTAGTTACTATCACTACAGAATTTCATTGTATCACGTTCTAACTCATATTCACAACTGTTAAATTGATTGTACCTAATATTTTAATATAACTTGCGTGGCAACTTTTCCTTATCCCTCTCCTCCCCTTTCACGTTCCAACCAAAGTATATTTAAGTATAGTTGTTATAATCACTTTTATTTATTGCTGTTTATGGTAGGCATATTATAGGTTTATCGTTTGTTGAATTTACATTCGTATTATTAATTTTCTTATTTGCTGCTTTATTCTGTTTTTTTTTTCTATTTTTATTAAATATTCTAGTTTACGGGTTATTTTTATGTTTCTGAATATCTATCTGTGAACATTGATAATTGGTCTGTTTTTTTGTTATCCTCTTATGTATATTGTGTTACTAAGACTGTTTATGTTCCTCAAATAAATAAATAAATAAATTCATATTGTTTTAATTCATATTATTTTATTTTGTTCACGTATATCATTGATCTTATATTTTTTCTTTTATTTCTATGTTTTAGTATTTTCAATAAGACTGTCAATAATTTTATTTATATAAATGGCACTTGTGCAGTTCATTTTAAATAGTTAAATACATCATCCATCCAGTCTTTCAATGCCAGAAGAAAGAAAAGAATAACAAGTTCTTAACAGCCGGTTTTGCTCTCCTTGACATTTATTATCAGTATGAATAACGCTGTCTACAAATTGGTGCACTGTTAAAATTGCACCGAATAATTACTATTTTGTTCATGGTTATAAAACTTTTAATGAAAATCGTTTAAATGGACATCACCTATGCCATATTAGGTCACACCTGGTGCAATGTTCACCTGCCTTAGAAGATGAACGAAAAGTCGTATAAAACGATGGTTAAAGAATTGTAAGAGGACTTGTAACACATTGACGGAGATCAAGTTTTGTTTATTTATTTACTACCATAAATCCCCGGGCTTTACGCAGAGTTTTTGAAAATTTCATCAAACTTTAACATACCTACCTTTGAGACGTACACGACATACAGTGCTATTCCACACGCTAAATTATAAATCAAATGCAGCAACTTATTCGACAATTAACCGAGCTCTTCATACTCTAAATAATATTTGTCTTAACTCTAACATTGACATTTTTTCGGATTCACTGCCCAAATTCAAACGTGGCATCATGTCAATAATTTAAAGTGTTCAATGCGCATACATACAGACACACACACACACACACACACACACACACACACACACACACACACACACACACACACACACACACACACACACACACACACACACCAACACTCACACATACATTACACACGTCACACACACACCTACAAACTACACAAGTCACCTGGTAATTAAGGAATAAACATACCACTTAGCAGACATTACAAGGAAACATATCATAGGTACACAACATGAAGTATCTTATTCCTGTATATTGTTTCATCTCTATAAATCATGTACTGTTTGTTTCTACAATATAAAATAAATAAATAAAAATAAATCTATAGATTTTTGCCTGGCACATATACTAAAAGAACAGCTTATACTTGTATAATACAAAGATATTTAGATATCTTATACATTAGGGTAAATAGGGTTAGGACCGGACAAAATCCTAAAATAAAGTCGGAACCCTAACGACGTAAGTGAAGCAGCCGTGCACAAAAATATGCGACGCTCGGCCTTGGTGTATTGTACAGACCTACCGTTGAACTTGCCCTAACAAATCTCTAAAATAAATTGGGAAACTTAACGACATAAGTGATGAAGTCGTGTAAAAAGAATACTCGGCGCGCGGCCCGGCGTAATGGACGGACCTACGGTCTAATTTGCCCTAGCAGGCCTAGAAAATTGATCTTTCCGTGGATTTTATTTTAATTATTTTTAATGAACGTATTGCTAAAATCTTTAATGTTTCTAGAGAGATCCCTCGAAAGTTACTCATTAAACTTTAATAAAAATAAAATCCGGTGCTTACCGCTGATTTCACTGTTAAAAAACGGTTTATAAAATTTTAAAACCATTTTACATAAAATGGTAAGGTACTGTTTTTATTAATCTTAAATATAAATAACTTACATCCGTAGAGATCGGTTTATAAAATAATGTTGTCGTTACGAATTTGTCTGAATTAATTAAAATGTAAGCCTAGTACAAACCCCTGTTACCAGAGTCTTGTGTCGCCTTAAGCCAAAAAAGTTTATTATACTAAATTTGCTTAGACACAAAACATATGAGTTTTATTATGTCTTAAAAATAATTAGTAGAAGGGAATATAGGATAAGGATAGGAGGTGATCCGGATACACTAAACACTTATTTATTAATTTATGATCAGTAATCGGTTTGATATTTCTGAAGATTATCGCTAAGAATGTGTAAATTTATTTTTTTAATACCGTTCAAGAGTTCCAACTGCCCTGATCCAATGGAGCTATGGCATTTTCAATTGGGGTATGCTGTGACGCTAAAAACAGTGGACGAGTATAAGGAAGGAGATAGGCAAGTACTGCTACATTGTTTCACTCCTCGTTTATTTCAACTGCATAATACAATATGAAAGCCTCAAAGTGCATCTAGACAAACTTCAGACAGCCTTCTGATATAGTTTAGCAAATAATGTTCCCACATACCGCAACACCTTCGAAGCCTGCATTGGCTCAAGTACCTACTCTGAACGGATTCAATTCTAACTGCGCTAAATGGGTGTGGCTCTTAGCGGAACTACTTCGCATTCCATACTACATTAAATTCATCAAACTTCGACTATCAGTAACTACCTATACTTAATCAACACCAAAAGTTCATAGTCGGAGGTTTGAAATCAATAAAGAACTTTTATGATTTATTCAAACCCTTGGTTTATGCTAATGTGATGTTCACCAAACATAACTGCAATGTTCTGGTATATTGTTAATTGTCTCCAACATGGAACACGCTTTAATATCAAGACTTTTAATAACTACTTCTGCCCGTAAAAGAAAACGAGTTACTTTACTATCGTAAGATAATTTCAATGAATATCTTGTAGGACCTTGTCCGTTCTACAGGCGAGTATCGGCTATACTAACAATCAATCGGGTACAGCCGACATGTTATCTCTGTCGTGTGGCCTAACTACCGCCAAATATGGAAGTGTCTTAAAACTACATAAACTGAATACTAATAAATATTCACCAAACATAACTGGAATGTACTGGTATATTGTTAATTGTTTTCTTAACATGGAATACACTTTCAAATCAATATTTTTAATTAATATTTCGGTCCGTAAAAGATTACCAGTTACTTTACTATAGTAAATTTCAATGAATATCTTGTAGGACATACGTCCGTTCTATAGGCGAGCATCGGCTATACTAACAATCAATCGGGTACAGCCGACATGTTATCTCTGTCGTGTGGCCTAACTACCGCCAAATATGGAAGTGTCTTAAAACTGCATAAACTAAATAATAATAATAATTCACCAAACATAACTGCAATGTACTGGTATATTGTTAATTGTTTTCTTAACATGGAATACACTTTAAAATCAATATTCTTAATTAATACTTCGGTCCGTAAAAGATTACGAGTTACTTTACTATCGTAAGATAATTTCAATGAATATCTTGTAGGACCTTGTCCGTTCTACAGGCGAGTATCGGCTATACTAGCAATCAATCGGGTACAGCCGACATGTTATCTCTGTCGTGTGGCCTAACTACCGCCAAATATGGAAGTGTCTTAAAACTACATAAACTGAATAATAATAAATATTCACCAAACATAACTGCAATGTACTGGTATATTGTTAATTGTTTTCTTAGCGTGGAATACACTTTAAAATCAATATATTTAATAAATACTTTAGTCCGTAAAAGATTATAGGACATACCTCCGATCGGCTGTACTCGCAATCAATCGGGTACAGCCGACATGTTGTCTCTGTCATGTGGCCTAACTACCGCCACCTATGAAAGTATCTTAATACTACATAAACTGAATAAATATAACTTAGATCGAGACATTCTACCAACATTTGTTTGACGATATTTAAACTACAGCCAAATATCAACACTACATAACATGAAACCATAAGAAGTTACATAAAAGTACATCTTCTAGACTCGTTATCATCTCACAAATTTAATACAAAATGTGGCAGGTCAGAAAATCTTTTGCATTTCCACTATTTTCTTAATTCAAACGTTGTTCAAATATAACAATGATATGTGCATACGGATGAAATAGATAAATAGATAAAGTTGCGGCGAATACTATATTCCATACCACGGGTGTGACTGAGATGACACGATACGCTTACATTGAGACTAATACGGAACGCTGTATAATAATGCCTACTGCCAATAGGTTGTTCTCCTTATACTGATATGTTGCTACGTTCGCTATCTATAGTTTAGTACTAAAACTCTAAATTGAAAGTACGGCAATTTAAGAATCTTCTGTCTTTTTCATTTTCAAACAAGTAGTGAGAGAAGGAAGTCTTTTATGAAGGTACCTAATCATTTTAAGACGAACCTCTATATTATAAAAAGCTGTTTCTTCGACAATTCTTTAATCTGCAATAAAAAATACCACAATAATACAATTATTCGTATAAAGAGTACGTATCTATAGGATACCACGTGTTACACCTGCCTTTTTAGCGCGTGTTCAAAGTTCTTAAGTTTTAAGAGGAGCAGGTGGTAATAATATGGCAAAGGTAAAGGTAGTAGCGGTTATGACGTCACTGGGTCCAGATGTTACGGCCTCTTAATCTCCGGCCTTTTGGACTCGTTTATTCAAAACTTATATAGATATACACAGTGCGCGGAAACTCGTAGTACAAGCGAGAAATTTGAAATCTACACATCACGTTGAGAAAACAATTTTCTCCCCTTTTTTCGGCAACTAACTTCGACGTATTTTAAAAGACATTAAGCTGATATTGACCCCCCCCAGAAACCTTTTTTTTGCAAATTTGACTAAAAATTACAATGGCTCGATTTACTCGAAGCCCAAATGAAAAAAAAATCACACAACAAAATCGACTCCAAATGTTTTATTAACAATAACTCCACAAAGTAATTACCTCAGTGTCTATGTGATCTTTGGTGATGCTGTGTGGGGGTCCCTTTGAGGAGAGGAAGGAGTGAACATAGGTCTTAAAGGAGGAAGGATACATAGAGGCCCTGCAAATTGTTCCACAGCCGAGCTATTGATTTCAAGAACGTGTCGTAAAAACGAACAGTTATGTGACAACCGTGTACAAATGATGGACGCAAATGTTTCACCGGTGCCAAAGGAATCATTAACGCTAGTTCCTCGTAGCATCTTACATTGACATACCGGTAGAACAAACATGGCATTCTCACCTGATGCCTAAGATAGGAATAATCTATCAAGGATTTAGATTCATCGGTTTCCCGCTTGTACCACGACTTTCTGGACACCGTGTATATTATTTTCTCAGTTTCGGAACATGTGCTGAATACGGTGTTTTCAAATTCAGGTCTGTCTTGTTTTGAAGGATATTCTTGATGATTTTGAGTGTAATTTTGTAAAGGGATATGTCTTTTGACAGAGGGGTAATGGTTTTGACATAATATATGGCGATCAGCGGATAAATTTCGTTGCAGAGCAGTAAGCTTTCAGAGTGGAAGATACTACCAGTATCGCCCTGGTGTAAGACCACCATTCAGAATTGAAACGTTGCTCCAAATGGCTTTAGCCGTGTTTAGTGACTAGATCTGAATAGCCAGGTACTTCCCCGCCTTCCTCTTTCCCTTCCCCACTTACCTTCAGCCTCACAACATCCCCCAATTGGGGATGCCATAGTCTCACTGGCTCCAGACGGGAGCAGTTGGGACTCTTGTGAGGTATTCACTATAAAAAAAATAAAAAAAAGCTCCTTGGCTATGAACACTAAGATTATGGGTCTGAAATTTGTATTTGGAAAATAAAATAAATTAAAATTTCCCTGTCTTAAATCACGTTTAACAATCGCAATTACATCTCTTTTTTTTTCTTTTCTTTTTTTGCGATATAATTTTTTTCCCGCCCGCCGTGTTAGGGATGTTGCTGTGTTATCTTTGGTAATTCTCAGGGTAAGAGGGAACTGCGGACCGATGTTTCAAACTAGATATATCTATGTATTCTCCACCGTTCAGAATCAAAACGTTGCTTCGAATGACTTTAGCATTCGATGTAATGCTAATTAAATATATTTTTTGATTGTATGAAAAAGGGTAAAAATTAAAATTGTTGCTCGTAAATTAAAAATTAAATTGTAAAACTGCTCGTTCATAGCCCTCAGGCCTCTGACATATTCTGTCGGAATCGGAGTGTTTCCGCTTTACGGGGTTTTTCCGAAAAAATAAAAACAGCTTTTGTAAGGTTATATAAAAAAATAGTTTTTTCTTACTGAAATTACTGTTAATGAAATAAAAAAATAAATATAAACACACGCATTTTATTATACAATATATTACAAACGTTATTGTCACCTCGCTCTTTATCGTTTCATATAATTCTATATTTGAATATAAAGCGTGGTGTTTTCTCTTTCTAACATCGTTTAGATCATATTTGTTGCCATGATATTAAGGGAGACAAAAGAATTTCTATGAGATATCTGTTCCCTAATGCAAATTTTTAATTTGGATTGCGGGTATGGGTACCGTCGCCCGATAACCATTTATTGAATAACCAACTCCACTACCATAGGTCACCCCAAGTGGTTCGCCACGTTCGGTGACTTAGCAGGGGTGCCCGGCTTCATGAGGTGAAGTTTGTCTTGGCGGCGGATATATCTGCCCCCATACTGCGTGAGAGACTGGTTGAGTGAGACCTTTTGACCTCTCTAGCCGGACTCTCTCGACCCATCGCCTTGCACCGCAATGGGAGGGATGGATTCATTCGTCCGTCACTCCTGGACACACTAATCCCTAGATTCCTACCCACCCCTCATACCTTTTTCTTTCCCAGAACTTTCTCCCCTTCCTCTCTCTAAAAAAACTTTCCACACAGAATCCCCAAAGATTACAAAGGCCCTGAAGGAATTTTTTTCCTCAGCGCCACCGGTGTAGAGCTAACGTAAACTAATACAAATAAAATTGACTGAGGGTTTAACATTAACATTCGTCTGCTAGTTTGTCTTGGCAAGGCTGCATTAACGTCATTGAACTCCTGGACATGAACTCACTAACCTTGCAAATATGCCACTGACTTACGATAATGCTAAACTTGTTTATGTTCGTACTTAATAACACCAATTACCTTTAATAACGCATGACTACATGTTTGCTATTACAACCTGCAGTAGGTTCTACATAGGTTCTCACGCAAAATGCATTACAAGTTCTTCCGTATCTCAAAAGCATGATTGTAATTAAGGATATTTACATACTAGTTATAATGTAAAAGACAACACCTTACCATTAACAATACAGTAGTTATACATAAACATTGTTGCGTTTATTACCTTGAATATATTGCATAATGAGACGTTAAAGTATACCATTTTTTTATGATATGAGAAAAACACACTTTTTAATACACCACTTTTATTGAATTAATAAATGTCAGCTAAATGTATATCTATGCAGCTAACCAAGTTTCGTATATCTAAAGCTTCATCAGGGCTTATATATTAACTGTAATATATTTATCGAGTTATGAAGCTTGAGATAGGCGAAACCAGGTTTGCTGACATTAATTAATTCAGTAAAAGTGGTGTATTACAAAGTGTGTTTTTTTCATTTAAGCCCCCGCATTCCCAATATCTACCGATTTATAACGAGTTTCTCTTAAAGTTTTTGAGTTCTAAAAAAATATATGTTATTTTTGAAGATAATATCTGTACATTAGTTCTGCCAAAAAACTTTAATTATTTGATATTCCCACGATTGAAAAAAATCACTAAGTAAGCTCCGAAAATTATTAAAAACACGTTTTGTTCTGTTATTTAATATGTTATAGGCATGACAAAATTAAAAGTGTATCATTATATGCAACTAAAGCATTTGTCGAGAGATTTTTGCTCTATTTCAAACAAGTCGAATTTTATTAAATATTTTCACCATTTTAACTTAATTATTATCATTTTTCTTAAGATGAGCGCGCTCCCTCTAACATTCGTATTTACATATCTCCCTTTCAAACCATCTTTGAACGCTTACTACGGGGTCTTAATATATAATGTCACTCCTCAAAGTATTTGTTTCCTTTGAAAAAAGTATATCATTTTTGATATGAAACCCCTTTTCACATCAAATTTTCACCAACTCTTACGAAGCAAGCATGGCAAGACGGAACGACGCTCTTGCACCGAACGACTCTCCATTCGACCAGCCTCATTATTCGTCGGACAAAGAACCATCTTAACCTTCTCAATTCTCTGTGCGAATATGCCGACTATATAACATCCCCTTTAGTAGTAAGATTCCGAACATGTTTAGCGATAGCCCCTAGAACCTTACAAAAATTCTTGAATCTCATGTTTTAACTTGACTTTTAACTCAAACATTATTTTCTTATGTTTATTTTTTTTTTACATACCTTCTTATTGTGTATGTTAACCCCACTGTCTGTTGTGTACATTAATTAACTAATATGATTTCTTTTTCTTTTTCGCAGGTAAGAGATATGTTTCTACTTCATAAGTGAAATCGAATGCACGCGTGGAGTCCGCTTTACACCACCCCTGCGAAAACACGGTGTCAGGTACGTTCTTCTATATCTAGTAATAATTTATTATCAATAAATGAATTTGGTACCGAATGCAACGATAGCCCGATCAAGATAATTACATCCTTGAGTGAGTGGTCATAGTAACTAGCACAGTCGATCGATAAAACCTTATATCAATACAATATTGACTAGATCCGCCATCTATGAGTCGCAGTTGGAAACGACAGCTGAAAAACAAGAGTCGCCTAGTTAAGCGATATATCGGCTGTCTCCGAGCTTCAGTTAACTGTCAACTTACACAACCTTTTAAATATGTTCGATGTGAGAAATAACTTTTACGGCTTATTAATAAACGGGGCAGACTAACGAATCTCGTAGAATTGAAAGACGTCGTATACGCGATCATTTGAATCCGTCAGAGAATCGAAAAATGGATTTCATTTGTTTAGAATATCACGAGTTATGGCTAAAGAATTAACCAAAATAATTTTGTCAGCTAGTTCTAAATAAATTTATAAATCTGCGTGTGTTCGGATACATGTAAATCTATGGATATTGTGAAACTACGAACACAGTTAGTTACCAGAATAGTAAAATAATGTATAAAGTCTATTAATATTGAAGGGCCCATCTCATTATCATTATATCAATGGATAATAAAGATCTGACGAAATTCAAAGCGTTTACATTCGACGCCAGATGTGTCAAGTGTTTTCGAGGACCTGATTTTGAAGGGATTCGAGTTTGTCAAAGTGTTTAGGCTCGATCGACTATTTCCATAACGTAAATAAAGGGGTGCCGACGATTAAAATCTCAAGTATCCCGCTCTGCTGAGGGCGGCTGTCTAAATACTGGGTTGCGAATAATAATAATAATAACATGGTATTTATATAGCGCAGTTATGTGTCATTTCACTTCAAGTGCGCTTAACTCGAAGAACTAAGCGAAGTCATGTTTTATCTCGACCATTTAATTTTTTAAGTTGTCTGTAATTTTTTTTGTTACGTTGTCTGTATTTTTTTTGTTACGTTGTCTGTATTTTTTTTTGTTACGTTGTCTGTAATTTTTTTTGTTACGTTCCGGTTCCGGGTCAAGATGGCGGCCTTTTTGGGTGCTACAGTTTTTCCCACCAGAGTTCGCATGATCGTAGTTCCTACGGACCATAGGATATCTTTAATGTGAAAACTTCTATAGATTTATTTGAATATTAGCTTGACCCCGCAACGCGTTGCTATGACTCAGTCTGTCTGTGTAGTAGAGAAACAATTGCGCGTCTTTTTTTACGTCCAACAGATGGCGCTTTTTTTCTTTCTAAAAAGCGTGTTTTTAACGTTCACAGGTAACTTCTATATAATATAGGTATATAAAAACACACACGTATCCGAATGCAAAGTTTTAAAGCCATCGTTGAAAAACTTTCGGAGATTTAAGATTTTGAACTGAAATTTTATTTATAGAGATTATAGATGGCAGCACTTCCGTTAATATCTAGTACGTGTAGCGAGTATGTACGACAGTCGTTAGCGTATTAATAATATAAATTATGTTACCTACCTGCTTGAAGAATGTTTAAAAAAAGAATTGTTATTTATTTTTCGGAATAACTTTTATTAAGTAAAACCTCAAATTGTAATATTTAAATATTGAAGACAATTAGTTGCCAGTAAAAATGTGCTGTGAAAAAATGAAGACAATGTTGGTAGTTCTTATTCGAAGTATGATACAGTTAAAAGTGACCGAGGGATAGTTGCCAATAAAAATGTGCGGTGAAAAAATGAAGACAATGTTGGTAGTTCTTATTCGAAGAATAAGAACTACCAACAAGTATGATACAGTTAAAAGTGACCGAGGGGAATAGGGTCCCATTAGCTCAGTTGGTAGAGCACTGTCCCGGAAAGACAAGGGTCCTGGTTTCGAGTCCCAGATGTGACCGTTTCCTTTTCTGATTTTTCTGTTTCAGATTTTCGTTTAGAAATCACTAATATTGTCTTCAATATTTAAAAGAATTGTTATTGTGTTGGTGACATTTCTCAAAATTTTCAATATGACATACAATAAAAAATGCTTCTTTATTGTACATAGTTCTGCCATTTAACACACTTTTTTTAATTCCGCAAACATTCATATTCGATTATTTCAATTTGTCAATTAAGGGTTGAATTTTTTATGCATAACATGTTTCGATCAATGATTATGTATGTCTAAAAATATATTTATTCACAGAAAACCCATTTACTACCTTCGTTCGCTATAAAAATGCATAAGTTGAAAACCCGCGCAGTGAAATATGCCCCAATCTTCAAGGGGTTAATTCTAGCGTTCGTTTTGTCGAACTAATGAAAAAAAAATTCTGATAAAAAAACATTGTTTTCACCTTTGCAATCCGGGCTCATTCGCTTTTGCAGAACTCCGCAATCCCGCAGTTAATTTTGATTAACCCTCTATTAACCAGGAAATTATTATTAGTCAATTAATAATATCATTTTTTAAAATTATTTGTATCCTTAAAAAGCACGTTGTATTTTTTAATCTTATTTTCAGGATAAGTTCAAAAACTATGAATCTATTTTGAAATTGAATGTCATGTAGACATATTTGATGAAATCATTTTTTATTCATAATTTAATAACCCATATACAACACTACACAATAAGGGTAAACGGAACATATGTTATAATCTATGTTTTCATAGATGGCGCTAATTTAATTATTTTAAGAAAAAACCGTGCTTTAAAATAATGTATATAAATTTATTTTTATTTTATTATAGCGACTATTTAAACATTGTACATACAAGATATGATATTAAATATATGTATAGTAAATTGTATTTCTTATTCCTTCTCACTAGGGTGACCTGTGCTGAGGCGGACTAAAGTTATTAATTTCTCTTTTATTAGTTTTCTATGTAATTTTAAATGTTTTTTTTTCAGAGTTTTTTCATTAATCTCTTTCAGCCAGATTTTTATTCTTGATTTGTATTCATTCAAATTTTCTATTCGCTTTTTATTTATTTATGTCTATTCTTGAATACACGTTTTACAAATGATTACAGTGGTTTATATTGCAGTACAGAGAAAAAAAATACAGAAAAAGGTATGAAGGAACATGTGCTGAGGTGTTAACATGTTTGTGATTAAGGGTGACAGGTATTTATGTGTTGTGGTAGAAAGTTATTATTATATTTTTTTTTCACAGACATATATTGAAACATGAAAACACACTTTTATATGTGAGTGTATGTATTTGTGGATAATTCTTGAAGAACGTGTATAATATTTATTTTTACTTATTATATTTTGGTTATGTTTATTTTGGAATTATAATCTTTTGAATAAAGTGAATATCTTGATTTTTTATCCAGGCTACGATATGTTTGTTGAGAAAGTTTGTAGATGTATTTGCAGTCAGTAATTGTTTCAAAGTAATGGGCATACTGTTAAAAAGTTTGGTTGCGTAGTATTGAAAGTGTCTTTGTCCTTGTGTGGTGTGTGTTATCGGAATGTTCAGTGTTTTATTTGTTGAGGACCTGGTTTTTATTATGGCTTGTGCTTGATTTGTAATATGATGATTATTATGGATGAGGTGTAGGAGAGCAGTTTTGGCGTAAAGTTGTCTTATTGGCATGACGTCTAGTGTTTATATCTGGGGGGAGAATGTTGTGGAGCTTCGTCGCAAAATTAATATAATTTCTTTGTCCGAATATGGTTTTATGAGCTGGAATATTTTTATGTCATTGTGATTTGACCTAGTTTGATGAATACGCGGTAATGTAGAGGATTCAGTATATTTGTATAGTTTCAATTGTATATTTTTTACATATATTTGTTGTACATTTATGAAGATGAATTATTTGTTTGCGGATGTACATACGGATTTTTAAAATACATGAAACCCACACAGGAGGCATTGAAAACAATAATTTCCATCAGGGCCTATGTCATCTTTGAGGATGCTGTGTGGAGGGTCTTTTAAAGGAAAGGTAGGAGAGAAAGTTCTGGGATGGAAAAAATAAGGGGGGTGGGTAGGAATCTCAGAGTCCGTGTGTCCTGAAGTGACGCACATATGAATCCGTCCGTCCCGCTGTGGTGTAGGACGATGGGTCGATAGAGTCCTGTTCGAGAGTTCAAAGGGTCTCCTTCCAAATTGGACAATAATGTATTGGACAGTAATATTAACAGGGCTTATTTTTAAACACATAAATAATGCCCCATTCAAAGCTTTATCGTTTATAATTGGATTAAACAGAAATCTTAACTAGCATGTCGAAAACACGTCACATAAACACGAGTATCCCTATATTTTAACATGGGGTATTTTGTCAACATGAAAATAAACCCCATTTAAAATTTGTGCTGAATCAAAAGCTCCCCCAAGGGTTGTAGGTCGGGGGTTGCAGCCACCAGCCACTAGCCCAAACAAAGGGGAGTGGGTGGGGGGTTGAGGTTCCACCCCGATGACTGAACTGGAGTGCCTTAATTGGAAATATACCGAATGCAATTTCCGCTCTAGGCAACCTACCTACGCTTGATCCATTCTACTACGGAGTATTTTTAATTCACTGGCTCCTGTCTAAATATTACCTACCATTTGTATTAATCAAGTGATGTAAATATGTCAAGAGTCAAATAACAGAAGAGTATGTGAAGGAAGCCAGGAGTGTGTACCGAGACAGAGTTGCGTGACGGTCTATAATTCATTTATTTATTTGATTATGTTCTCCATAAAACGGTTATACACCAATATTTTATAGAGTAAAAGGTAAGATCACAAATTGAGGTAAATGTAAGTATAGAATATTATTTTTAAGCAATAATTGTTAGCCTGAAACACTAATATCAAACAAATCTTTGGAATTGAACCCACAGCCTTTTAATTGCCGTTTTGCCGTCATCCCCATGACTTATGATTGTCGTTTTGTCCTCATCTCCATGCCTTCTGATTGTTGTTTTGCCCTCATCCCCATGCCTTCTGACTGCCGTTTTGCCGTCATCCCCATGCCTTCTGATTGTCGTTTTGCAATCATCCCCGTGCCTTCTGATTGTCGTTTTGCCCTCATCCCCATGCCTTCTGACTGCCGTTTTGCCGTCATCCCCATGCCTTCTGATTGTCGTTTTGCAATCATCCCCGTGCCTTCTGATTGTCGTTTTGCCCTCATCCCCATGCCTTCTGACTGCCGTTTTGCCGTCATCCCCATGCCTTCTGATTGTCGTTTTGCAATCATCCCCGTGCCTTCTGATTGTCGTTTTGCCCTCATCCCCATGCCTTCTGACTGCCGTTTTGCCGTCATCCCCATGCCTTCTGATTGTCGTTTTGCAATCATCCCCGTGCCTTCTGATTGTCGTTTTGCCCTCATCCCCATGCCTTCTGACTGCCGTTTTGCCGTCATCCCCATGCCTTCTGATTGTCGTTTTGCAATCATCCCCGTGCCTTCTGATTGTCGTTTTGCCCTCATCCCCATGCCTTCTGACTGCCGTTTTGCCGTCATCCCCATGCCTTCTGATTGTCGTTTTGCAATCATCCCCGTGCCTTCTGATTGTCGTTTTGCCCTCATCCCCATGCCTTCTGACTGCCGTTTTGCCGTCATCCCCATGCCTTATGATTGTCGTTTTGCCCTCATCACAATGCCTTCTGATTGTCGTTTTGCCCTCATCACTATGCCGTCTGATTGCCGTTTTGCCGTCATCCCCGTGCCTTATGATTGTCGTTTTGCCCTCATCACAATGCCTTCTGATTGACTTTTTGCCCTCATCCCTATGCCGTCCGATTGTCGTTTTACCGTCATCCCCGTGCCTTCTGACTGTCGTTTTGCCCTCATCCCCATACCTTCTAACTGTCGTTTTGCCCTCATCCCGATGTTTTGTCATCCCCATTTTAAGATGATGGGAATGGAGAAGTTTGACAGGTATAAATAAGGCGACTTAGATCTAGTTACCAAACACAGCAAAGTTTCGATGCTGAATTGCCATGTGGTATTATTTCTACAATATCACTAAGGTCAAGTTCAATTTCCGGTGGAACCAATACCCTTTTTTTCGAAAATTAAATTACCGGGTTACGAATAACCTGATAATATTAGAATCCTACACATTCCATCTTTAATGGCTTAAATATTGGAGTTGGGAGAATTGATGCTTGTCGGAGATTTCTATTATTTTTAAATATTGCAGTTTTATCTGATAGTATTTTGGAGGATTGTGATTGTCGCCAATTTAAATGGGTTGTTGGCTAAATGATTCTGCGGTTCTCCAATCCGCAGAATCCAAGGTTGCGTGATTACTCTCGGTGTGTAATAATGAGAATTCGGATATTTCCAATTTAGTTTTTATTTTAACAAAACTCACGTTACAATAATTTTATGAACAAAAACAGATCGCGTACGTTAGAGGAGATTTAGGGCTAAACCGGCTGCTAGACCGCTGGAAACAGAATAAAATATTTGCCGCGCGAGGTATCGCGCGCAGGCTTACAGTGATACCAGTCTCACATGAATTTAGGTAAAAGTAATGTTGTCATTATTTTCGGGAGATGTAAACTCTCTATAATGTACCCTACAGTATTATTACCTTAATTACTGTACGTTTTAAAGCGGTGCCCTATGTTATTTTCAAAAAGATTCGTTGAAACCCGCGGTACCAAGTTTTTATCTGCTAGTTTAGAATGTTATATTTGCTAGTGCATTGATGGAGGAGCTAGCAAAGGACGCCTTTGCCCATTCGTTCAGTCACTATCAAATGATATTAATAATGCAATATTGTGTCAATATTTAACAGTGGTTAATTATTGTAAAATTTTACTGAAAAATAAAAGCTTTTTTGTTCCCATGTAAAGTTCGTGCTATTTTCCGATGGTTATTTGTTTTTATTATTTACTATTTCATAGTGAATTGAAGCGTTTTGAATATTGACTTATTTTTTGCCCCGTTGAAGTAGCATGTTGCACACTGCGAGCTTTATCGCAAATGGGAAAATTATTTTTCTCTTTTAGCAGTATGTCCATGTTTTTAATAACCTTTATTTGATTTGCTTATTAATTATTCACTATTCGAGATTAACTCTTATTTTAATCAATGCAAAAATATATTTATCATATTTTAAAACGCATTGGCTTCACTACCCGGCTTCGCCCGAGATTTCAATTGAACAGTGTAACAAACAATAATAATTAATTCGTCTTATTATATATTTTTTTAATTTTTAGGCCAATATTTCAAAGCTCAGGAATCTATGACGGAAATTACATTGCGATGACCTGGACAGTTGAGTTAACCATTCATTAAGAGTCATTAACAACTTAATTGACAGTCCTGCCATCGTCGCCACTATCAAATTCCATGTGCCTACTAGGAACGAAAGACAAAATGTAACTTTCTTCTGCAATACACACACAACCAACTGTCATACACACTCACTACCCAATAGGATGCATGATCCGGACAAGTTTAGGGGTACTATTGATGTATTTATTGACCCCATATATAGAATTAAGCGTAATCTATATCAGCACATTGTTGAACCCTACAAATTGTAATAATTATAATACGCTGTCGATTTTTAATCAATATCCAATTTGCAGAAAGAACACAACAAACCCGTGCAACTAGAATTGGCTCTACATTGAACTTTGGCGGTTCTACTAAAAATTATTTTGTTCAAAGAAACTATATGAGGTACCACTTATGTTTAATATTCTTCCCAATCATATTAAGTCTACCAATTTCTTAGTTCAATTTAAAAAAGTTAGTTAAGATGTTTCTATTGACAGACGATTGTCTTAATATTTTTCACCCTTGTCCCATTTGGTAAAAACTGAATGTCACCTTAGCTGTCTTTATTATCTACTGTTTCTTCTTCGGAATAATGATTAATGATTAAGTATGATTCTTTTAAATATTATTACAAAATATTGTCAAATTACCCATCTGGTAACTCATCTAATACATATTTTTTCTTTCCTTTTGAAATATTTTGTGTTCGTATGTAGTATTAATTTATGTTTGTGATAACTCTATGTTTGCTTCACTCAAATGTAAATTGTTAACCTCGATACAGGCTTAATCCTAGTAAGGTCGATTTTTATGAGAAAAAACATGAATTATGTGTAGTGAGGTGCAATAAATAAATAAATAAATAAATAGTAGCACTTTACCAATGCTTTTAGTTTTTTTTTTGTATCCTATTTGTAGTATTGTTCTAGTTTTTTTAATATTATTTTACGTTAGTGTTACATGTTTCAATAATAGATATCTTTCCGTATTCAGTTTATCAATTGAACGTTATTTAATACTTTAAAAACATATAATATTCGTTAGCTCACTAGGTATATTCTGTTCTTAAAATCCTTGTAAAAGCCCGGCGGGGTGTAAAACGAGATAAATTAAAAAAACTGCAATATTTGTTTGTTTTGAACAGTTATTTATTCAGTCTACCATACTGTTATTAAATCTTTTATAACTTCGCTTTATATTTATTGCAATTTAAATCATTTGCCTACGTTACAATCATAGACATATGAATATTAGTAGACCTGCCCTAAGTGATTAAAAGCGTATTATCCCCACTCCCCATACCGGTTCCATTGAACCGGCTGGGCTCGCATATGGCCTCAAGTGAAATTTGAAAACGTGACGTCATCATTCTTGTGCGAACTATGGTCGAGGCATCATCGGTTCATTTTACGAAATAACACGGCAAAATGTTGACTTGTACTATGAAAACTTGTAAAAATAGATTTGAAAAAGAGAATAAACCCAATTGTCGTATTACATTCCATATATAAGCATTATTTTACTTTATTTTAAGCATATTCACATCGTATAATATAGATCAGTTTTAGAAACATATACTATCACATCGAGAAACGTCTGGACGCGAAACACAAAGCTGGTTGGTTGCTGGGAAGTAAATTATGAACATTTATAAAAGTGTCTTAACTAAATACTTAAACGAAATATTCGACTCTGAAAATGCAACCGAATTTTTTTGCCGAATTTGGACTTCGCAAATTTGTTCATAACGTGGCGAGTAATTTGCGCTCCCATGTAAAAATGTATATTCATTCTAAAGCAGATTTTACTTTTAAGAAGTAAATGGTGATATTATAATGCGAGATGCCTATTTACTGTCAGATTGATTTATTGACGAATCACAGTCAGCCTTACTCCCTTCGTTCTTCAACAGTTGATTTTACCCCTCGCCATTATATTCTCGTCTATTAATTCCTATGTCTGTGGTTACAATATATTTTATATTATTCTTGTAATAACAACCAAATAATAACATCGTCATAAAACTGTCCCATCTATGTATACATGACAACTTTATTATTCTTCATCATTAAATTCCACGGCTTGTATCCACCGAACAGAATAATCTCATCTGGATAATAGAAACAAATAGCATCTAAGCACATCTTAGTCCAGTAACCTTGTCGCCTGAAAGGGTAGTAACTTGCGTCAGATAGTTCTGATTTTTTGGTGAGTTGTTTATGATGTTGGCCCAATAATTAATCCGAGTTTCTGACCGTGAGCGCTGAATTCAACATTATAAAAAAATTATAAAAACCGTGAAATTTTCTGTCTTCATTTTTTTGTGATTTTAACCGTGAAGGACTAGTTTTCGATCATAACCATATAGTACGTTAGACAAAGTAGACTAAATTTGCTACAATTTGAGCTAAGTACCGTCTTTGTAGACTCAATAGTTTTCAAAATACAGCTTTTCAAAATGTATGATATTTTTCAAACTTAGGAAATACGTGTGTAATGTATCTAAATTTCTGTGATACACATTAAACAGAATTAATCTCAAGTGTCACAATCAACTTCAGGTATGTTATCTTTCTTTACAGAATATAACAAATCCATTAATCTTTTTATTTTATTTTTCTTTATTTTAGTATCTCAACTCTCTTTTAAATTTTTATTTTTATATATATATTGATTCTATAGAGCATTAATTCAACAAAATCAAAACAAAATTTCATGGAATGGAGAAAAAGCTGACATGTTTTTTTTAATATTAATTTATTTTTTAATCTTCTATCTATTTCTACTCTTCCTTTCAATTTCTTTTCTTTTTTATATATTTTTGATTCTCTGGCGCATTAATTTCACCTAATCAAAAGTAAGATTTCACGGAATGGTTGAAAAGATTACATGTTTCTATTTTTTTATATTTATATACACATATACTTTTTGCATATTTTTTAATTCCCTATTTGTATTTTTTTGCTTATTTTTATTCTCTATTTTCTTTTAATCTCCTTTCTTTCTTTTATCTATTTTTGATTCTCTAGCTTATTAATTTCATCTAAATGAAAAGTAAAATTTCAATATGATAAACTCACATGTCAATAATTTTTTACTATATTGCTATTTTTGAATTATCATATTTGAATATTCTTTTAGTTTATATTATTTAAAATATGTAGTTAGCAACTTCTTATATCAACCAAGAAAACTTTTCAAATTATTTATAAAGTGCAATAATTAAGGAAAAGTCAATACACTAGACAAAACAAGAATAGCATTTAATAAATCTGCCTATTTCTGACTGTCCTAAAACAGGTTAATCTCCTAGTTGGACAGCCAAAGATCACTGTAATATGTAATATGTCATGTTTATTTAAAAATTAATAAATAAATATCAATATGCGTACATACTAACGCAGCATCAAGTTCATTGGTCAAATCATAATACATTGTACATATAGTTTTGTATTAGTGATCGACGAGCCGGTGGATGCAATCTGTTAGCAATAAGTTGATTACAGTTTGACTAGTCTATAGTTAGTAATAAGATTTATTTATTAAGATGCATTTATTTATTGGTGCAGCGCCCTTGCGCTATACAAATCATCCAAATAATTTTATCATTTCTCCACACCAAACGCGTAACTTTTATTGCGTAGCTGATTATTTCATAGTCCGTGCAGTTTGAACGTAGCTCTGTGAAAGTTGATACCCTCCCATGCCATATCTCCGATTTCTATTGGCTTTGGGTTGGTCTATGATGCGCTTTGTAGCTGCAATATATGTTTTAATTGCTAGTTTTTCGGTTTTTGCTTAAGAGTGAAATTGGAACTTGTTTTGGCAAGAGAGAATGAAATAATTAAACACAGGGACATCCCTAGAATGGCTGTTGAAATAACATTTTCTGTTGCTTATATTTTTGTTGTTTTTTCCTTGATTTTTGTTGATATTCTGTTTCTATAATTATATGTAATTTTCTTATTGTACAATATTTTGTAGTATTTTACAGTATTTTTGAAAATATTCTTTTTCAATTTTTGTAACTATATATATTATTATCTATATATATATATATAGATAATAATATATAATAGACTAGCTCCCCAGTTTGACCCGAGAATATTTCTCTACAAATTGGGTAAACAAAAAAAAGTGATGTCTGATATGAAATGTAATATATTTTTATCTCTTGTGAATATTTACTTTTTTTCTAAAAAAAAACATTCAAAATGTATCATCCAATGTTAATTTTCTTTTAAATAATAATTAAAATAATTTTATTATTTTCATTCCTAATTATTGATTTTAAATACGATCTAAAACCGCATATTCCGAAGGGGTTCCAACTGGCTGCAACGTCCTCAAAAAAAAATCCTATTTTTCGAAAATTCGGTTTGAAAGGTCATAACTTCGCCGTTATTATATTATAGTTTTACTCTCGCTATTACCTCTTTAAATATAATACATACCTATTCACCAAAAAAATAAAAAAAAGGAGACAACATCGGAACAATCCTCACTTAACTTTTGCAAAAAGTAAACTATATAAGCAATCCATTATTTAGGATCCGAAATGATCAAAGTGTCAAAAATGAAAATTTTAGGCGACCTTGAGGTGATATTCATTACTAAACATCAGTAATAATATTACACAGATTTTAAAGTAATCTGACGTTTTCAATTTACAAGACCTTTCGACTCCTAGGCCCCAGACAGGCGAATGAAAGTAATTATCTGTTCAAGAAAGAATTTTAATATCTGAAAATTTTTGTTTAATTTTACCATAAGTAAAGAAAAATCGAGCTTCATTCGGGCACACAGACACGTCCACATCTCACTTCTATCCGTTCATCTCTTCAGTGCTTTGGTATCCATTCAATGGGCAGTAAATCACCCATCTACAGAGTTTTTGTATCTTTCAATAATAATAAAAAAGTGATGTATATCAACCCATCTCTTTTTAAATACGCATGCGACGAACTAAAGCATGGCTTCTCAAACTTATTTTTACCTGTGGCCTTTTTAAGAGTTTTTTTAACCACTCGCGATTGGACCATCCCCAATTGGGGATTGTTGAGATGCCGAAGGGGATGGGAAGAAAATTGGAAAGAGATAGTTTCTCACAAACTGTCTTAATTAAATAAAACTCCGTTTCAACAAAGCACTTCTGAACTTGGACTTTTAGGCTTATAGCAGGCTGTTGGAATAATGGGCCCACCTTATCTATACCTCGACAGGTAAACGTCATCTATGTGTAACTAAATAGACCAATATAGTTCCATCTATGTGTGAGTTCTTACACTAATATCAAGGATATTACAGATAGGTGGGAAACTACCTGGCTATTCACAATTGATTACCAAAAAGTGCAAAAGCCATTTCAAGCCACATTTTCAACACTGAATTATGATCTTTCACCACTATCAAGTAAGGCTTTCGATTTGGGATACGGGGTTCTGTACCGCCGCCCCGGGAACCATTTATTAGATAACCAACATCTCTAGTCACCCAAAGGTTACCCCAAGTGGTTGGCTACGTTTGGTGATTTAGCAGGGGTTCCCTGGTTCATCGTGGGAGATGTGTTCAGATGCACCCTCCGACCAGCTGCGTGGCGTGCCAGATCGGGAAAGGCTGGTTTGGGGAGACCCTTCGACCTCTCCAACTGGTCGATTTCCTTCCCAGAACTTCCTAAAAAATTCTTCACGCAGCATCCCCAAAGATGACATCGGCTATGATTGAAATTATTTTATTTGGAGTAAATAAAAAAATAAATTCATTTGAAATAACCATTAGCATTTCCTTATGAAATTTGCTATTTGAGTGTTTATACTAAAATAAAATTTTAATTATTTTAATTTTAGCAATTAATTTGTTTCTGTACAAAAACTTGCTTGCTGATTTTTTTGTGGCTCTAGAAATATTATGCGGCCCCCGATTGGACAGCACTGATCTAATGTATACGACACGACAAAACCAATGGGCATATAACATAACACATTCGGCTATCCTGAAATCAAAACAATTTTTGAGAACATTTACTGGAACAATACGTTTTTTTATCACGTCCATCAACATTGTTCACTCGTCGCTGCGACGTACACTAGAGTGGCTTTTTTAAAAAATTATTTTTAAAAAAACATCCGCGGTGGGAGAGTTTGAGGTGTGAATCCATCCTTCCCACTGCGGTCCAATGGGTAAATGTCTACATCAACCGGCCTCTCCCGATTAGAACCCACCATGCAGTTGGTGGGCAGATGCATCCGCAACCAAGACCTGTGATTACGCCAATACACATTAATTTACACATACATCTCATGCACTCATATATACATACATGTGACCACTGTACTGAGAGAATATTGTTGTTCCTTTGCCCTACCTACTTCGATTCCTGCTCATTTCAATCAGTCTGTTACAATATCCCACATAGCTCACTATAAAAAAACCGCATCCGCGCGAGGTCTTACCCTGCTTACCTTATTATGATATCATGCGAACCGTTACGTGTTCAGTGCCATTGCTCTGAGGAGGATAAACAGGAAGAAAACGAGTGCCCTTGTTCCTAATGGTGTGTCTTTCCTTCCATACAACATATTATTGTCTCATGTGCAGTGTTAATTACACTAACATTCAAGGTCCTTCGACAAACATTTTTTACACTCCTAAAACAACATAACACAACATCTTTTACACACCAACCTGAACAAACTGAGCACCCCTATTAATTCTTCAAACGTAGCTTGCAACTTTGGCAAGTTGACTTATGGTGGAGAGGTGTTGTTTATCCAAAAAATGGTTCCATGGAGCGGCGTTACCCTTACCCGCCTATCAAATTAATTAATTAAAAATATATATTGTATTATGGCATATTCGCAGCACGTTCCAGAGTGGAAGATACTCTCAGTATCGCCCTGGTGAAAGACTCCCATTAAGAATTAAATCTTTGCTTGAAATGGTATTTGCCTTGTTCCCTTTACCACTAACTTCAACATCACAAAATGCCTAAATAACTGGGGATGCCATAGTCTCATTGGCTCCAGACGGTTGGGAGCAGTTAGGATGGTATTCCTATTTTATTTATTAAATAATTACTCAATTTACAGAATATAATAATCATTTATGTCAACTAAAATAATTCATAAAACTAGTTTTCACTGTTTTTGATTTTTTTATGTTTCTCTTCAGTAGAAGCTGGCGCTTTTATTTAAAAGAGTAGTGACCATCGAGATGAAGAATATTTAGTATTTGTAATTGTGATTAAAAGAAATATAAAAATAAATGTAAATAAACAATTAAAAATTATTTATTTATCTTTTTGGTATTTTTACATTGAACTTCTATTTAATCGCTTTAGTAGGTGTTTATCGTTTTCGATTGTTCTGATATTTTTTGGGTAGGCTGTTGAAGTATTTTTTTCTTAGATACACGTAATGATGTTGAGTAAAATTGGTGTTTTTGTGTTGGAAATATATGTTTTTGACGAGTACTACTTTCAGTTAAAAAGCTGTGATTTCGTTTTTCTTTTATTATTTGAATTATGCGGTTTTTCGGACAAGATCATTAAATTTAAATACTTTAAATTCTTAAAAAATTAGGTGTGTTGGATAATCTCTTAGTTTTTGCAATATTATTTTTATAGTTAGACGTTGTACAATTTCAACAGGAATTAGAATTGTTTTGTATGCAGCTGACTACAGCGTAAAGATTTGATTGTACTATATCGTCGTAAACCGATGTTAGATTTTCCAATGAGAGAAAATATCGAATTTACAAAAATATGTAAATTAATTTTCTTATATTGATTTGATCTTTCCGGTTTAGGTTTTTGTCTATTATTATTCCTAGGTATTTAATTTAATTTGAAATTTTCAATGTAGAACAGTTTTTTGTACAGTTATTTTTATTATGTTTTTGAATTGTCATAAATAATTATGTGGTCAGTCAATAGGTCCTATCTAGTCTGTCCTAATTCTCGTTTGGCATATGATGAACTGGCCATCGCGATACGAAACCGACTCGTTTGGCCCATAAAAAGGGGTCGCGTGTATCACAGCAGCAAGGGTTCGATGCCAACCGGGATTTTCACGGTGGACCGACCCTTGTCTGTCGTAATTGGCACTTCCGTCCTGCTTTTTCACCAGTACAGAGTTCCTGCTGTACTTGTTTACGAACGAATTCCAAAATTAAGGGATAAAGGTCCAAAAATTATTTCGGCTTTTTTAAAATTATTTTTAATTAATTTTAAACCAAATACATATCCGAAAAGGTAGCATGGTATGGCATTAAACGAATGACCTTAATGACGTGATGGTTAAATTTGATTTTTTTTCTGAATTTTTGTACTTTGGAACATTCCGTCGTAAATAACCTTACTTTTATCGACTATTTTTATTTTTACAAATTAATATAATAGGTTTATTTATGTGGGACTTGTCCCACTAGGCGAACCTGTATTATGCAGATTTTTAAGCAAAATTAATTAATACTGTTTTCCAATTTTATGTCCGGGTTAAATCTTCCCCATAGGAAAAACGAAACCCTTCCACACACTTTTCCACAAATGATCATCTAGTCAATCGACATTATGCAAGTGCATTATATAAGCAAAATAAATACAAAACAATACAAGAACAACACGTCAACGCACTAGAGATCAAATTGGAAAATAATTTACCGACTCCAGATATTTTCATATCAGAGGGTTCGGCTCGGTAGAACTCCTAACAGGGCCTATAAATCCTACTGATCCCTCAACATAAATATTCAAAAAATCTTACGTTATCCTACATGTAACATACATGTAGGATACATGTAATGACCGACTTTTGCATCTTTATATACAAATTTTTTGATACATCTATTACGCCTAAATTTTAAATGAGAAAGCTAGGTATAATGCCAGTAGCCGAAATAACGAATGGTAATATTTTTATAGTCTGAGAATGCTTAAATCTTTTTATTATTATTTTATTTTATTTTAATATTACATTTAGTGACAATAGTGACGTATTGCCCATCTCACTAGGTGTGGAACGCCTGTGTTGAGATGGCAATTTACAGAGTGTTTTTATATACCTATATTATATAGATGTCTCCTGTGACAGGTAAAAACATGTTTTTTTAAAACAGTGCCATCTGTTGGACGTACTATTGTTTCTCTATCTGCACAGACAGATTGAGCCATAGCAACGCGTAAGGGATACAGTTAATTTTAAATAAGTAGATAAATTAAATGATTGGTTCGTGATCTTTCTCCTCCTTTGCCAAGGCGGGCGTGATACTCGTATTTAGAAGGCTTTTAGAATGACGTCACGTCACTAGAACGTACATATATAACACAACCTTATTATAAGGCTGTATCCGACCCGCAATGCCTCACTTTATTTAACTCTTTTAAGGTTTCCCCGATTCAACGAAAGGAAACAAGGTAATTAAATACCTTTTATATTACAGCTATATCATACGTTACATCGGCGATGCTTCAAATGGTTTTTAAGGTTATATATTATAATAGAATGTCAATGATTTAGACTCGTGACAGAAATTGGAACTTGCAGCATAATATGGTATTTATAATGCGTCTCCACAGACGTAATACCTAAACGAGTTTTAAGAGAGAATATACGAAGTGAAAGGGGATGGAAACAGAAGTTGAATTGGTCTCGAAATGAGGCACGATCAAAATGATTAAATAATCAAACAGATGAGTTTGTAAATTAACGCAGATATTATGTACAGCTAAACGATTCGGTCTTGGCACACACTCCTTGCTTCATTCCATACATCGTCTCTTACATACCCTCCTGTTATTCTGATTCTTGACATGTCCCGACTAAAGTATTGGGTTCTCTTGATCGTACCATGTCCCTGACTTCTTCTACCATCTAAATTCACGTCATATATTTCCCTACACTCCTTTCTTCGTTCATTCGATCGTCATTTTCTACTACCCGTGTCCGTCTCCTAATGTTCGAGGAACGCACAAGGGTTGGGATAGCCGTACTTTAAAGGGCTATTCCACACAGATAAAGCATTAATGAAGCCTATGGCTTATGACAGGCGAATGCGAAAACACAATTTGTAAGGTTAATTCACAGTCAACTTACCGGGTGGCGAATGAAATCTGCATCTCGAGAATCATCTGTCAGCACTGGAACGGTGATCGTTGTACTGTAGCACTCGCTATGTTGAATTAGATTGCGATAGTTGCGATAAAATACGTTTAAGGGATTATTCCGATAAATAACCGGCGATAGAACACACATTGGTTTTGACAGGACGAAAGTTTTGATGCGATTGTACGGCTCACGGCACTCCGTGGTTATAGCTGACGTGTGTGAATTTAAACTGTACAGTTCAAATTCTGACCATACTATTGGTTAGCACACGGCCTGTCAAAAGCAATCGGCGTGACGGAACACCTAATATTATTCATTTCACATCAGCCTTGCTTTTTTTGCGGTTCTCCACATTTCTCAAATGATCATACATGGTTTTAACATACACCCATACATTGTGGACTGCTAGCTTCGCTTATTTGGATAAATATTCGTTCGCGGTAGCAAGGATTCGGGCGACATTGACAGCCGCCACACCTCCTTCCTACTTCCCGCACAGAAACAATATTTTTACACTGATTTTCCAAGGAATATAGACTCTGTATACCTCAATGGTACCTACTCAATTTTTTTTTACATCATTATTTTATTTCAACTTTTGGCCATTAGCTTTAAAATTATATACATGTGATGTATCTTTAGCGAAAATATTATTATTTTGGTATTATAAAATATGATTGATTGCGATCTCTTCACTCCAGATATGAATATATTATTATTTGGTACTCAATGGGATAACGCCAGAGAAATATTGTAATAATTTTGTAATTATGAAGATGTCGGCGACGTTACGCCCAAACTTACTTCTGCGAATTGAAAAAGAAAAAAGAAGAAAAAAAAACTCAAGTTTTTTGGGCGGAAAAGAGTTTATTTTTGTCGCCCGCAAAAAATTCGACTGAATAATTTTTGGAGATTGAACAGAGTGGCCCATGACTAGCTTACTCATTTTAAATTGTTTAATATAATTAGATTTAATTTTTTATCATAATATATCGCGTGCATTAAGAATTGGGATAATTTTGTGCCAAGTTGCATTGGGTATTCTCGCATACAGTTCAGTACTGCGGTTTAAAAATTATTTCAAAGAATTCATATTTAAATTGAGTTTTTTGTTTTCATACCGACTTGAGTGGGATCGACCTTACCTACTTTTAACCGACAAAACCGAGGTGCGTATGACGTCACGCGTACCTTGTCAGATTTCGATCGTTTTGGCGTGTTTTAAAAACGCAAACATTGAAAATTATTTTATTTGTTAAATCGACATTTGTGTAATATGTAAGTAGAAGGTAATTACTGAAATTCCTTATTTTAAATCTTTATTTTAGTGTATTGGGGAAACAAACAATTTTACAATTTTATATAAATTATTACATGTTGCATTAGCTGACTTGTAGTACCCTAAAATATATTTTACGCCTTAATTATAAAACATCGCCTTTCTCTACTTTCTATAAATATAATATGCGTGTGTCATATATGTAACATTCCGGAAGAAATTCTCTAAATGGTGGTGAACATCCTATCAAAATCCGTTTTGTAGTTAAGAAGAACTAAGTGCACAAATAGGCAGACGCGGAAAGCTTTATTTTATACTATTTGGAGATTTATTTTTGTGTCACTCAGTACGTACAAACATAGATCAGGAAATTCTCAGTGAAAGTTTTTTCTCCCTCCCTTACCGAAGGGTTAAAGTTGGAAGTTTCCCATTCTTCGCATGAAATACTGTTTATACAAACATGTCTGCATTAACGAGTGCTCTTCACGACGTATCTTATGTCAGAAATGCTCTAGCAACTCTGGGAACTAAAATAATCCTCTAGTTTCTGTAAATATTCAGAATACAAAATAACAGGGACTCAGTCAAAAACGAATTAGGTAAGGTTAGGTTGTATCAAATTCTCGTCATGTTTAAGAGGAAGCTATAAGCCAAAAATGTGTATATTCATGTTATACCTTATATTGTAGGTAATAGGCATTAAAATCGCTTGACAAACGTAGTTTAGAAGCATTCGATTTCAAGCACAAAACTGGTTTTTATTTATTTTGTAAATAATTTTATAAAAAAGCAAAAAAGTTAATCAAGTGAAACTGTCGCAGATAATCTTAGCTATGATAATTCATTTTTTAAAAGTTGTTTCCTTTACGCGTTCATACATTTCTATTGAAAAAATAAATTTTTTAGTAGTTTGCATTTATATTTTTTATTGAGTAATTTATTATTTTATTTGTATTCTACTTAAACAAAACAATAGGAAAACCTTCAATTTATCTAAAGCATTTTTTTGGTATTCATAATGTATCCCAATTCGTTATAAAGATTAATCAAAATAGTGATTTAGTATTAAGCTTCGCCTTAACGATGGTCAGCTCCATTTCCGATAGTTGGTCATCCGAGTCCAACATTAAACATACATGTGAAAATAAATGTCTTTATCTTTTAAAAAATATTTTTATTTTGCTTTAACTATATAAAACATTGTACATGCAAATGATTATGGTGAATTTAATGAATGTAATGGTATTTTTTGTCCTCACCAGTATGTCCTGTACTGGAGGAGGACTAAAGTTATTTTAACAAATTATAAGCAATAATTAATCGCCTGAAATATAGTCCAGTCAAGTTAAACATGAAAAGGGGGTTGTGCTTGCAAAAGGTCCAGTCATTCTGAATTTTTTATATGTTGTTAGGACCTAAACCAGTATTAAAAAAAAATTTTTGCAACTTCGAAAGTGCTGTGCGACCGGCGGTGGACCTAAAAAACCAGGAAATTTTCGGATTTTTTTCAGTTTTTGCTCAATATCTCAGTAAAGGAAGGGTCTGACTGGTATAAATGTTCTACATACTTTTAAAGTAGACTAAATTTTCTATAATTTGAAACCAAATTAAGCAATACACAGCCATTAGTTTTCAAGATACAGTTCTTCAAAAATAGGCAATTTTTTCCAAAAAGTGAAATTTTTTCGAAATGGTCACTTATTTTGTAAAATAATTTCTAAAATACGCATCCTACGCCAAATATTATAGGAAATAAAGTTGTTGTAAATTTAATTAGCTTTCATTTGAAACTAAATTAATATCTGTAGACTTAACGGTTCTCTCAAAAATGGCAGATAACCAAAAACAGTCATAAGTGGATTTTGGGTGAAATGCAAATAAACTGTTCTCACGTCTTTTTATGGTTTTATTTATCAAACAGTTAACAGATTTTTGATGAAAAAAAGAAAAGATATTACATCTATCGGGAATTACGTCATCTTCAAACATTGTTTTATATTCCTACATACCAAAATGCTTGTACAAACATCATGGTACCTACTATGAGGACAAATTACATGTACACAAAAAATAAAACTAATATAAATCATGTAGGTATTGTGTCTTGGTTGCCAAATCATGTCTTTCTTTTATCTTAGCTGGGAGAGGCGCCCAGTCTGTAGTCGGGTCATCTTCATCGTCCGAGCATTTCAGCTCCACATCCGGGACGTTAATGCAAAATTTGCCACCGCATGACTGACAGAGGACTGAGCAATGGAGCCCAGCCTTTCTACACGAGCAGCTCCTTGCATTTACACGAAATTTTTCGCAAAAGAGCAGGAGGTGCGGGATCCATCGTGGTGGGGATGGGGGTGAGTCCTTGAGAAGACAGCTTCCACCCCCATTCAGTGGGATTCAAGTTGACTCCCCGCCACTTCTGCACTTGGAGGTAGCACCTTGCTGCATGGTGGCCTGCAGCATCTTCCGTCGGTGGCAAACGGGCGAGGTTTATGTTTGTTGAAGTGACAAACGTCTTATACCTCAGGAAATACAAAGTATCCCTCGCGATGTCACCCCCATATAGAGCCACGAAGCACTTGATGCCTGCTTCACTCACGGCTTGTGGGGTAGAGTCTGGCCGAAGGAAGACCTCCACTTGCTCAGCAAGTGGTTCACTCTTGCTCAGAGGTGTTCTGATTTTGGTCTTTCCTTGGCCAAACGGTGCTGAGGTGGTAGAGCACCCGGCAAACGCGTGGGTAAATAGTACCGTTCCTGGTAATTGTCGGGAGTCCTGGTTGTTGTAGGAGGTCGTAGAGTAGTGACAGCAACCAGCTTCACCCTTCGTGCTCTTCTGAAGATAGACGTTTGTCTCTTCAGCGCCTAAACCATTGAGAAACCTTCTCCCACTATGACGACCCGATCGGCATCTGCTCTTTTTGATAACGACATCATGACGATCTCTCGATCAGCATCTTCTTCGGCAACAGCCATTTCTACTCCCTCCTTCTGAAAGGCGTCACAGAGAAGAGTTATAAGGCGTCTCTTATTGTTTTCATTGCCCAATACATGCTCTTGAGCAATTTGAATTACTGTGGATTCATCGAAAGTCAATTCGTAGCTGGAATGAGCTGCGTAGCGCCGGAGTCATTCCGCTGTTTTGGTGTTTTCTTTTGGTAGCATCTTCGGGGTAGCCGTCAAAAACGATGGAGACGTTCTTCCCAAAGTGGTTTCGGACGTAGGTGGTATAACGCGCCAAAAGTGCTCGAACCGTGCTCTTCCGCTGCCACACGACCTTGTGCAAGAGGTAGCCAACATCCAAAATGACGTGAGTGCTGGCACCTATCGGCGTGTGGCTGGAAAGAGGAGTGAAGGCAGAGTACAGAGTAGATTTTGTGCCCTTGCGCATCCCTTGTTCATTGAACAGAGACATCGGGAACGGGGCCAACTCATACTTGAAGTCATCCTGTAAATCCTGTTCAGATTTCTTTGCAATACACACTCGCTGAAAAATTATGAGCGGATCCACAGCCACTCTTTTGTTTTTGTCCGGCAGTTTAACGGTTGAGGTGATCGATGCCAGCGTGGTAACTTTATTTTTCCGTTTTATTACTACCTTGTCGTACATTTTCCCCACAATTTTCATTACTCCTTCCGTTCCAACTCTCTGGGCTGTGTGGAAATTAATTTCAGGACCTGCCAGTAAACCACTACTGATAGAAATTAAACTGTCAGTTTTGGGAAATGGAGGGTGGAGAGCAAACCAGTTTTTTAGTTTTTCCACATCACTATTATCTCGGATGATTCGAGAAGGTCTCATGTCCACATGCTGCTCTCCAGTATGACATGATAAGCTGCAAAAACTTTCCAGTTCTTCACAAATGTTCAACATAAACACCATTCCTGTTGTCCACCTTGCCAGAACACTTCCGGAGATTCCTCTTCCTTGGGTCAACCCACCGTAGGTTTTCATGGATCGCATCAGCTTCTGCTCAATTGTTAGGTCTGACCACAACCCAGACCAAAACTTGTCAGACCGGCGAATGATGAAGGATCCTTTTGTGAACATGTCGTATTCACTTTTATCCATCCGATCTTATAGAGCCATCATATCCTGAAGATAGAGGTGCGCGCTCTTAGCATACAAAAAATGTCCAGCTGCGTGGAAAAAAGGGAGCATCTTGTGGAAAGTGTACAAATGAAGGTTCCAATCACCAGCACGCTCTGCCTGGATGAATAGTTTTATCAAAGTGGTCATACGAAAGTATTGGACCCACAACTGTGATGTTGGACCATTCGCTTTAATTTTCTCCAAGGCACTTTTAAATTTTGCCTTTAGTATTTGGTAGGTATCAATTTCTTCTGCTGATATAGTGAGAGACCTTTCAGTGTCTCGCAGCAATTTTTCAGTCTCGTCTCGCTCCTATGGAGTTATGTCAACCTCATAAAAAACAATGCTGGCCAGTGTGAGGTTTGCCAAAATGTGGGCTCGAACAGCTCGTGAATATGCGTGCCCATTCATATGGGTACCCATGGGTATAGGTACTAATGGGTACTTGAAATTTGAAAAAGTTGTAATTATATTATAACCCTAGGATAAACCCACGATGATTAATGGATTTACTTCACAGCACAATAAAACCATAAAAAGACGCGAGAACAGTTTATTTGCATTTCACCCAAAACCCACTTATGACTGTTTTTGGTTATCTGCCATTTTTGAGAGAACCGTTTAGTCTACAGATATCAATTTAGTCTCAAATAAAAGCTTATTAAATTTACAACAACTTTATTTCATACAATATTTGACGTGAGATGCGTATTTTAGAAATTATTTTACAAAATAAGTGGCCATTTCGAAAAAATTTCACTTTTTGGAAAAAATTGCCTATTTTTGAAGAACTGTATCTTGAAAACCAATGGCTTTATATAGCCTGCTTTGGTCTCAAATTATAGCAAATTTAGTCTTCTTTAAAAGTATGTGTACAAACTACACCGGTCAGACCCTTCCTTTACTGAGATATTGAGCAAAAACTGAAAAAAATCCGAAAATTTCCTGGTTTTTTAGGTCCACCGCCGCTCGCACAGCACTTTCGAAGTTGCAAATTTTTTTTTTTAATACTGGTTTAGGTCCTAACAACATATAAAAAATTCAGAATGACTGGACCTTTTGCAAGCACGGATGTACATCTTGACTGGACTAATATCAGTACAAATTGAAAATATCTCCAAAGTAAAAATAATAATAAGCAGTAATTGTGGATTGAAGTACTAGTACATATTTAATTATTTGGCGTGTTGGAAATAAGCCGACGTAGCTCAGTAGTCCAGAGTACCTGACAATTGAACTCGCACCATCAGAAGGTGCGGGTTCAATTCCTGTTGGCGGCATTTATTTTTACTCGGGAGATGTTTTCAATTTGTACGGACATTTCAGGCGATTAATTATTGTTTATAATAATTTGTTATCCTTTGTGCTATGCATAAAAAACCTTGTCTTATATACATTAGATAATCATTAAAAAATAATAAAGTTGTTTTATTTATCTTCTATTTGTTTTTTTTTTGTTTTTTTCACTGACCCCTTTCAACCAGATTTTTATTCATTAAACTTTTCTATTAGTCATACATCTGGGGGAAGGAATTTGTGGAGTTTTGTTGCAAAATAAATTTAATTTCTTCATCCGAATTTGTTTTTCTATCTTGAATTTTTTTTACGTCATTTTGATTCGATCTAGTTCAATGATGTTTTATTGCATGAGGTGGGATTGATGTGGCTTTCCTACTGGTATTTCAATCAATAGTGCTCCGTAGTACAAGCCCCGTGCACATCTGGGAGTCATGCCTATCGGCGTTTACTTTCGTGCAAATTCCAGTTCTGCAGAAGCTGCAAGAAATAACAGTTTTTTTTTCAAATTTATATCAACCCTCTCAATATTAAAAATATTGGATTAAAATTCGCCCAAAATTCATACGAATTAATAACTAGCTTGTCGCATTCCAAGCGAACGTCACACGAGTATTTGCACAGCGGGCCGCTTTGAATAGGATTATACGTAGGGATTTCAGCTTTTTGTCTGTTTTTACTTCTTTTTTTTGTATTTCAATAAAACAAAAAACGCTGACAATCGGTCGAAAGTTTTCACCATTGCGGTTGAAATGACTCTTTACCGTTGATTTATTATCTACGGGGAAATATTAATTTTCTTTTGATATGAAAATATTATTTTTTTAATCATACTCGCTTACAAAAGTAATATATGATACTTGAGTCCCTTAGTTGACCGATATTTTCCCAGCGTTTTTAGAAATTTCATATAGACAGTGACTTTCCTCTCGTTTTGAAGGTCAAGTGTGCAAATTGTCACCAATCTAAGATAAAACTGTAGATTTGTATAAAAATCAAACAAACGCTGCCCGCCACAGACGCTCTCCTTTATTCAAATATATGCTTTTCGTTTGTTTTTCATAAACTTAGTATTTAGCTTTTCAGATATATTCACAAAACATTGTTTTAATCTTTATTTATTTTAACATTGCTTGAAATTACCTCAGCCTTGTTGGGCCAAAACGATCGAAATCTGACAGGGTACGCGTGACGTCATACGTACCTCGGTTTTGTCGGTAAGGTCGATCTCACTCGAGTCGGGATGAAAACCAAATATGTACCCAATTTAAATATGAATTCTTTGAAATAATTTGTAAACCGCAGTTGGTTGACCAGATCTGTAATAAGATATATTTCCAAACCTTCCTCTCCCCATATCCTTCCCTTCCCCACCACCTTCCCTTCCCTACTACCTTCCCTTCCTCACTACCTTCCCTTCCCCACTACCTCCCCTTCCCCACTACCTTCCCTTCCCCACTACATTCCCAAACAAACATCGAAATGCTCAATTTGAAAAAATAAGTATTTTTGGGTTCTCTAAGTGACATAGATTCACCAGCTTTCCTGCTTTTACTGAGTTTCCGTACACGTATAAATATGTCTGTGACTGAGTTGGCATCGTGTCTGGTTTCCACTCAAGCGTCACGAGCACAATTCCTCGGCTGGCTAAGTCCTCCATCACGACACAAACAACATTTTCCGCTTACCGTGGTGGTAGTACGAGATTTTAAAATATTGTCATAGAAACTTTAAATAACAACCACGTGCTTTTCTGATATTTACTATCTCAAATTCACATTTTTGTTCGAATGGTCATCGCGTTCCCCAATGATAGAAATTAAATTATAATATGGACCGTTGCATTGTGTCCCAGTATATTTTTAAACCCATTTTTAAAGCAGGTGCATTCAGTTGCATTCAGAACACCTGTCAGGTAGCCTCTTTTATACAACATACTTATCTTTTTAGCTCTTTTTATGTTATTTTACCTACGCTACCTTTTACGGTCCTTCGGGACAAAGGGCAAAGCGATCGCGTTTTTACCTGGAATCTTTTTGAGGATGTGGGAAGATTTTTTTAAAATTAAAAGTAATTTAATTGAATTAGAGCAGTGGGCAACACTGCTTGACTGTTTATTGACGTTTCGGGTTCAATTCCTGCCCCCGCGTCTTTTTTGAGGTATAATTTTGCTCCCTTACGTAATTATTTTATTTAAAGCACTAATTTGATCATTCTAAGCAATAAATAAATAAATTGAACTGTGAGTTCTGGCGTCCTGAAATTTGTTCAATTTTTTTTTTTTTTTTTTTTTCTGTCTGTACGTAATTTTGAGGTCAACGATACTATTTTCAGTTCTCAACCTCATTTCTATCATGAACTTAGGAGCTTTTAAATATTTTTCAAAATCGGGAGTTTTTTTTTGAAAAATGATTTTTTTGAGACGATTAAATATATTTTTTAACATTAACTCCACACAGGAGGCCCTGAGGAAAATTATTTCACTCAATATCCATGTCATCTTTGGGGATACTGTAAAGGTGTGTCTTTTTGTGGATAGGAATACGTAAACCCCGGTCTTGAAGAAACCCATATTTTAGAAGGGAGAAAATACATAGGTCGGCAAATCATTCCACGGCCCGGCTGTTGAACTTAAGAACAAGTCGTAGAAACGACCCGTTCTCACGTGACAAATTTTGTGCTACATCAAGTTTTCCTAAAATGTATAATGTCTTTATCAAGTTTTCCTCAAATGTATAATATGTCTTTATCAAGTTTTCCTCAAATGTACAATTTCTTAATCAAGTTTTCTTCAAATGTATAATGTCTTTTTAAGTTTTCCTCAAATGTATAATGTCTTTATCAAGTTTTCCTCAAATGTATAATGTCTTTTAAAGTTGTCCTCAAATGTACAATGTCTTTATCAAGTTTTCCTCAAATGTATAATGTCTATATCAAGTTTTCCTAAGGCGTCCCAAACATATTCTGCTATCCACAGCCGCTTTATAATATATTATATTCTCCTGACACTCCTTTATCATAACATCTGTTCCACATATCCAAGCCAAGAAGTGACTAAAGTGCTTTTGCACACATACTAGCATAAAAACAATGCAACGCCAACTCAATATTCTAAGTGTGTGGCAGCGTTTAGTTTATAATACCGTAGTATTTATATACAAGTTAAAAACAAAATGTTACCAGATTATATGTTAAAAAGTGTTAGTATTAATAGTACTCGTACAGTCCACGGCTATCCTACGAGAAGCTGTAACGATTTTAGGCTTCTCTAAGACAAATTTATCGGCAACAGAAAACAATATTTAAAGGTTCAATGAACTACAGGATTTTCCAATAAGGGTTGTTATTGTGATATTAAATCGTAAAAGATCAATGGTTTCGTTGCTTGTGTGGCACGTAGCGCCGTCTTGTTGAAAGTAAACGTTGTCCAGATCAATACCATCCAATTCCGGTCATAAAAAATCATGAATCATCTCTCGATAGCGCAATCCATTCACAGTAACTGTTGCTCCAGCCTCATTTTTTAAAAACTAAGGTCCAATGACTCCGCCGGATCATAAACCGCACCAAACAGTCACACGTTGAGGATACAGAGGCTTTTCAACAATAACTCTTGGGTTTTCCGAGCGCCCCAGACGCGACAATTTTGCTTGTTGACGAAGCCACCGAGGTGGAAATGGGTCTCATCACTCAAGATGATTTGCATTTAATTCACTAAAGCGAATTTTGATAATTCCATTGCGTTGTTGAAGCGTGTATCGTTCCATTTTTATTAATGGCGTAGTTTCTACTTGTCAAATGTCAAAAAATGACAGCTTCAAAAGTAACATCTACCGAAATAGCGGGCTATTCAAAATACCACCTCTTATTGGAAAATCCTGTACCTTTAAATGTTAAGGAAGCCAATGTTTGCTGTGGGTTATGTCTCTATGTTGTGAAGTCCAAATATTAGTACGTAGGCAAAAGAATATTTTTATAGTAGCTTTTGAATAGAACTACACTAGATATAAAATATTAAATTTTACAACTAAATAAAATGTAGGTACTTAAAAAAATTAAAATAATAGGAATCCGTATATACGCGTATAATTATGGAAGTAGGAGATTTTCATATTTAGAATTTTTGTTTTTGTAACCCGGGAATGTTTGTCTTTTATATAAAGAAAAAACAAGATTTTATAATGTATAATTTTCTAGTATTCTGTTAGTCAGTACATTTTGGTTATTTCCAAATAAATGACATCTGGTTACTCAAAAGACGTAGCGATACAAAGCCAGACGTATAATAACAATTATTATTACGGCTGATAAAAAATTGGCAATCAAAAAATATCGCAAGGACAAATGTTCGGCAGATGTTCTTTGGCTGACAAAAGTAAAAAAAAGAAACACGCTACAGAAAACACGAAACAAATTTTGTTTGAAAATATGTAATGTCTACCTATAATTTTACGGTATTCTTGGATGTTTGTAAGTTGTTGTATTGAGTTTTATTTTCCAATGTACATTTGTTACTTAATTTTCGTTTACTTTGTTACCAGTTTCGACACAACCGTGTCATTAACTAGCATAAACTTGTTTTTAAGATTGCTAGTTATTGACACGGTTGTGTCAAAACCGGTAGCAAAATAAACAAAATTTAAGTAACAAATTTACATTGGAAAATAAAATTCAATAAATCAAAAAAGTCTATAAATTGTTACATAGTTAATTCCCAAGAAATACAAGACATTGTTACACGGTTAATTCCCAAGAAATACAAGAAATTGTTACATGGTTAATACCCAAGAAAAACAAGAAATTGTTACATAGTTAATTCCCAAGAAATACAAGACATTGTTACATGGTTAATACCCAAGAAAAACAAGAAATTGTTACATAGTTAATTCCCAAGAAATACAAGACATTGTTACATGGTTAATTCCCAAGAAATACAAGACATTGTTACACGGTTAATTACCAAGAAATACAAGAAATTGTTACATAGTTAATTCCCAATAAATACAAGAAATCGTTACATGGTTAATTCCGAAGAAATACAAGAAATTGTTACAAAGTTAATACCCAAGAAAAACAAGAGATTATTCCATCGTGAATTACCAAGAAATACAAGAAATTGTTACATAGTTAATACCCAAGAAAAACAAGAGATTATTCCATCGTTAATTATCAAGAAATACAAGAAATTGTTACATAGTTAATTCCCAATATATATTTATATATATAAGAAATTGTTACATAGTTATTTTCCAAAATATACAAGAAATTTTTACATAACTAATTCCCACTAAATTGTTACATAGTTAGTTCCCTAGAAATACAAAAAAAATACTAAAAGTTTACCAGGAAACCTGATAATTAATTCGTAATTACTACCATCCTGTTTTTAACCGGATTAGTACTAATCTAACTGCCCCTATCGCCTGTCGCTCTTTTGATGTGGTCACTCCAGAACTAACTAATAGGGTCACATTTAACACAGTGACACTTTCATGTTTCCCCTGCATTGGTTTTTAGAGAAACCATCAATAACACACCCTCATATAAGTCAAGCGGGGGTTTAATTAAGTTGATTCGATGCGTCGTCTTCTGTCATAGATAACAGAAGCAAATCGAGATAATACGACAATTAATTTTCAACACTACTAAACAACATTTTACTTATGCCCGTGTCCAACTCAAAGTTGATAAAAATTCATTGAATAATCACCGGACATAGAATAAAGAAGAATGCTAAAAATGCCTTCCATGCGAATTTAAATGAAAACAAATGTTCCTTTTAGCCCAATATCGGACATCGTAGATCTCCAATTCATTTGAATTTCCTAAACACAGTTTTGTATTGGAAATTTAAGCTTCGATTAGACATAAATACGTCCGCAAGGTATTTCTTGCGTTCTTCCCTATTCTATGTTACCAAGCGATATAGTTGTGTTTTTTTATGTGTGTGTATGTGTTTGTAGGTGTGAGAGTGCTGGTATATAGAAATGAAACCATATGTGAACGCATTGAACAGTTTATAATAATAATAATATTTGGCTAATTTATATAGCTCCGTTTTCGTGAAAAATCACCTCAAGGGCGCTGTACAAATATATTTCTTAAGGTTAAACGCAACGCTCGTTGTATTCTACGTGTTCACAGATGGCGTTAATTAATTAATTTTGTTTAAATACGCTTTTGCAAGGTATTGCTTTACAGTATTAAGACAAATTATTTGTTTGCGCCCTCATATACGCAATATGAATATGAATAAATAGTTTTGTCCATATAAAAACTCAATTCTATCGAGAAAGGCATACAAATACAATATTGAATTGAATCATCGGTAAAATATTGTATTTGTGTGCCTTTCTCGAAAGAATTAAGTCTTTAAACGAACAAAACTATTGATTCATATTCATATTGCGTATATACGGACGCAAACAAATGATTTCTCTTAATATTGTAAAGCAATACCTTGCAAAAGCGTATTTAAACAAAATTAATTAATTAACGCCATCTGTGAACACGTAGAATACAACGAGCGTTGCGTTTAACCTTAAATAAATAATACAATAACTACTGACATAAAACTAGTGACTTACATCTAAGACTTATATCTGGTGACTTACGACTAATGCCTATAACTACTATCTTAATGACATATATATTCGCAAATGTAGTAACTTATAACTAACATTAACATTTTAATTTTACTAGCGCCAGAAAAAGAAGGAAGTTCTCTAATACTAGGGTGTTTTTATAATTAATTTTAGAACACGGGTGCAAAATAGGTTAGCTGGATATAAATATTTTAAATGAATGAAGTGAATGAATGAAATTAATCGTCGATCTTTAACGCATTTAGGTGATTCATCTACCAACAATTAAACCGTGTTATGTTCCTGCTGATATTTTGTTTTTATTTATTGCATCTCAATATTCATAAAACACGTTTTTTCACATATAAATCAACCTCACTACGACTAAGCCTGTATCGAGGTTGTAAGTAATTCTACTTACAAACACAAAATATTTCAAAATTAATGAAAAAAATATGTATTAGATGTGTTACCAGATGGGTAATTTGACAGTATATTGTAACAATATTTGAACCATAACCAATCATTAATCATTATTCAAAACAAGAAGCAAAGTAGATAATAAAGACAACTAGGGTGACATTCAGTTTTTAGCAAATGGGCTTGTATAAAATCTTATTATATAAGAAAGGATATCTGACATACAAAAATTTTAATTAACTTTTTAAATTTAACTAAGGAATTGGTAGACTTAATAGGATTTGGAAAAAAATAATAAACATAAGTGGTCCCTGATATAAATAGTTTCATTGAACAAAAGAAGTTTTAGTATGTACCGCCATAAAGTTCAATGTAGAGCCAATTCTAGTTGTCCGCGTTTGTTGTGTTCTTTCAGCAAATTTAATATTGATAAAAAATCGACAAAATATTTGAGTGATATATAGCTGTTTTATACACAGAACATTAAATTCCTTATAAAGTAGGTTGGATGGATAACAGAATTTTTGTTTGTACATCACTTTAAGGATCAATTTTTGAGTAATATTTAGTGGTTCAACATTGGACTTTAGACATGATCCCCAGCATACTATGTTATAAGAAAGTCGAGATTGGACTAAGGCAAAATAGACAGTTTTAAATATCTCTTTGTACAATAGTAGAAGTTCTTTGAAAATAAATTTAAGTCTTCTGATATTCTTTGTTAACATATCGATATGGTCACTCCATCTTAAAAAAATTATCAATCTTTACACCTAGATACATGATACAATCTACATTTTCCAAGGGGTGGCAATTACAATTCAGCAGACAATTATGTATAATTATATTATGGGTGTCAGAAGGCTGCCTTTTTGATGATAAATAGGGTTTTCCAATAAGAGGTGTTATTTTGAATAGTCCGCTTTTTCGTAGATGTTACTTTTGAAGCTGTCATTTTTTGACATTTGACAAGTAGAAACTACGCCATTGATAAAAATGTAAGGATACACGCTTCAACAACGCATTGAAATTATTAAAATTCACATCGTGAAAATTTGGCAGAGACGGTTCGTAAAACTCGAACATTTTTGGGTCGTCGTGAAGCACCTTGTCGGACCGCAATACAGAAATTGGTGGAAAAATTCGAGCTGTTGGGACAACTTAGTGATGATGTGAAGAATAAAACCCGCGCACGTCTCTCAAGAACAGCCGAGAATATTGCTACTGTAGCCGAAAGTGTTGAAGAAAACCCAGGTTTGTCCATTCCTCATCGTTCTTTGGAATTAGGCATTCCACAAACGTCATTACACCGTATTTTGCATAAGATTTGTGTCTTAAGGCTTATAAAGTTCAGTTAACACAAGAACAGAAGGCGGCTGATCATCAACAACACCTCTAAAATAAAATAACACCTCTTATTGGAAAACCCTGTACTAGATATTGTCCATTGTCCATTGGTAGGCAAGTCAATAGCATTTAGACTCGATCATAAGTAGTTCAACGGAACATCTAGAGAATTTATGTGTGTGAATCAACAATTACGGTATAACAAAAAGGAAAAAAGTGCAATATTTGAATAGAATGACGGATTTATGGAAACGGGTGATATCATTTCCATGATGCTCTCTTTAAATGTAGTAGTTTAAATAATGCCGATTTTAGAGTTTCGGCAAACACTATTAAAGTTATGAAGAGCACGGTTGAATTTTCGGAAGGGTTCAACTATAATACACTTCATTAAGTATTAACATACGTTATTAACTATCAAAGCGTTTGCAGTACCACCCTACTGAAGCTAATATGAAAACCACCCAGTGGTCAATTGTTTAGTAGCCTCAATTTAATCCGGGAAGCTCGATCAAGTGGAATAATCGTAAGCCGAACTCACCGGCACAACGGCAACAATTATAATCGTTATAATCGTTGTAATCGTAGCAGCAGTTGCAGTATTAATTATTTGTTTATTAGGGTGGTTCAATTTTAGAGTGTCAGCTCGTATACAACACCTCGACAGACTGACGCGGAATTAAGTGGGTAAATGAAACGGAATGTAAAATGGTTTTAGTGTGCAGACCACTGAAGAGAAAAACCGATAGAAGGACGTTGTGGGCATTTCAGTGCGTCCGAACTCAAAGTTGGAAAACACTTAAGCAGAAATTCCTAGTGTGATCTATAATCTACACCGATTGGACATTTAACTGATGTCGCTTATGATTTTTGCCATAAAAAAAACTTAATGCGTTAAAGAGAAATTTGTTATAAATCGGGAATGGGGGCTTAAGACGCCAAACTTAGCTTACCACATGGGGTGACCTATGGCAGAGGTGTTGGTTATCTAATAAAGGGTTCCCGGAGCAACCTCCCAAATTGAGTCATTATAGTAGCGGCATAATAGTAGCTATTTTCATTCGGATTTTTATGATAAAATCTATTTATTCAGTACCTTTTTACGGAATTAAAAATAAAATTGCATTTTTCCAATTCTGGAAAACCATCGTTGACGTAAATAATATGCTCAAATTCAAAATTCACTCAAATTAACAGTTATTTTGAACAATTTAAATGCATCGTTTTGATTTTAAAAGCCATTACCAGGCGATTAGCATTGGATCCTCACGCCAATTCGGAGCATTTGTTATGCGTGTGGTTTTATTAGGGGAGCAACACTACAGAAAAAAAAGTATCATTGAAGAAAACAATTCTTTATTAAAATATAAAACTATCGAACCTTTTGTGACTCCGGATTTTCTCACAAACTCCTTATTGAATTCTTGGACTTGAACTTCGGCTCATCAAAGAAATTTAAAACAAAAGTAAGTTTTGTGAATACCGCATAAGAGTCCCAATTGCTCCCAATCGTCTGGAGTCAGTGAGACCATGGCATCCCCAATTGGGAAATGTAGTGAGGCTTAAGGTAGAAGGGTGGGGAAAGACAAAGGGAAGAGGAAGGTGGGCGACTACCTGGCTAATCAGATCTGATCACCAAACACGGCTAAAGCCTTTTTTTAAATTTAATTGAAATCAAATTTAATAATATAATTATTAAGTTCTGCAAGTATTTTTTGGTTTTTGTTATTGTTACAGCTGTTCAAATTGTAGTTTTAGCCACGTTTAGACGACCTATTAATATGATTCAATTTTACTCCCTCCCAATTTAAAACGATTTATTACCGGTTAAACCAATTTACTGATAAAATAATTGTGACAATAGATTTCATATTCTGTGGGGGTATTTTGAAGTCTGTTTTCCCCACTTTAATATTATCTTAATTGTTTAATAATGATGTAGGAGCAACGCTTTAATTCTGAATGGTGGCATTACACCAGGGCGATACTGAGATTATCTTTCGCTCCTGAACGTTTCGCAAGTATACTATGTATTATCTTTCGAAAAAAAAAACAAAATTCATCAAAAAAATTTAAGGGTTGATTTTTGAAGAGCTTAATAGAAATTGGGAATGCGGGGTCGTAAGTGGTACACCCTGCACAGCTTTTGTTTGCATTTTGGCAAATTAACCTTCCGTGCAGTTCAAACACCATCGTGAGGGGTGTTTGCCAGGGATATATACAGCCTCATCGATCGCAGCCTCTATTTGCGACAGTTATTACCACCCTTACACCAAGGGTTCAATTCACAATTCAACCTTCTGCTACGAGCAGAATTTAATTATTGTTGAAACAACTACCAGGAGTTTTTTTTTCAAGGCTTTTACATGTTTATATTGTTATAGGTAAGTTGTTCACAGGTACAATAACAAATGTATAGTACATATTTCTTTTCATACTCTTTTCATACTCCAAGCAGGTCGGTTACAAGACAGTACCTACCATATTATTGTAGCAATTCTATTTCAACGTCCCAATATCACACTCCTATGCGACGGATTCATCAGCTAGGAAACAAATACTACGATGTTGTTGATATATTTAGTACACCAATTTCAATAAATAAGCATACCCTATTGAAGTTTTTTTCATCAAGTAGTGGAATATTTTAATAAAGGTATTTAATTTGACTAACACATAATAATTTTGTCAACTGAAACAGAAAAAAATATTTTGAATTTTTTATGTTTTGTGCCTGCATGCTGTGTAGATCAAGTTCAGTTATATATTGACTTTATATTTATTTTTCTGCAATTGTTTTAAATAGTTGTTTCCTGCACTATTTTCGTGTATAATTTCGTAATTTTTTATATATATATATGTATGTAAAAGCCTTAATAGGCATGAAATAAATAAATAAATGATATATTATAATAAACTGAATATGAACGATATAAGCAAGTATAATTTCAGTCATCATAGAAATATCTAATATACAAAGTAGTTCAATAATTGTATATAATAACAAGAGTTGACCGGTCGTTCATATTTTATAAAAGTATTTTTATCTTTTTTTCCATCATGTGGAAATATATATTTTTTACGTTAGAAAGAGAAATAATAATTCTCTCCAGTTTGGATCAAATATTTATACTGAATGCCATTAATAAAAACCTAAAAATAGCCAAAATTAATAAATTCATATTTCGCGCCGTTATCGTAACAATCAGTTTAACTTTAAAAATTGTTTCTTATTTTTTATTACATGAACGAGAAAGAAGTGTAGTTACAAATATGAAAATTCTGATTTTAGGGGTGGGGAAAGAGGATGGGGGTAGTTTTTCGAAATCTCATGTACACACAACCTTCATCCTGTTTTGAAGGTCTAGCGCCAATAAAATCAGTTATCTAGGAATAAAACAGTCGATTTATATAAAAATCGAATCTGCGCCGCCCGCCCGTTACAGACACTCTATATAAATAGGAGACAGAGATAACATTACACAAATGGCTTCACAGCGGATTTTTATAAGGTAGTAAATAAACTTTTCAGTATTAAATAATAATCTTCTGTTTTTGTTTATTAATCTACGAAATGGGATGGAGGGGGGTTCGTTGCAAATAATCCAAAATGGCAGCTGTGTCCTTATTCCGTGGAAAAACAACAAGGGATTCTCAAAATAATGCCCCGGGCATAATAATTTAATAAGAGATTTGATATAATATACACTAGATTGGCTCAACACAAAATAATAGCTAATTTTTCTATTAAAGACCCCTCTTATCAGTTAAAATTTGTAGGCGGGTTTTGGTACCGTCGTCCCGGGAACCATTTATTGGATAACCAACACTAGATCACCCTAAGTGGTTCGGGATGTGTGTACCCACCAGTAGCGTGCCAGATCGTGAGAGGTTGGTTTGGGAAGACCCTTTGACCTATCTAACTGGTCTCTCGACCAATCGCCTGGCGTCGCAGTGGGAGGGATATATTAATATGTCACTCCTAGATTCCTACCCAACCCTCATACTTTTTATCTTCCCAGAACTTAATTTCCTTAAAAAATACCCTCCACACAGCATCCCAAAACATGAAATACTCCTCTGTGGGTTTAATGTAAAAAATGTATTTTTTTTGAGTTTTGATAAAATGACATACTCAATATTATTAATATACTACAATAAATATTGTATTACTTCTTCTTCTTTTATTGTATAACTAGTATAGTAGTTCTGTGAACAGTTACTAGTAGATCTCCTCCCAAAAAGTGAAAATTTCCAATAATTTTTTATTTAATAAATCAAAACAAAAATTTTCTCAAATCATAAGATTTGTAAGTAGATATTTTAATATCTAGTTGCGTACTTAATTATAAACTATTTATAATATTTTTTTATTATTTCAAATTAAGAATTATACAACTTATCCTAAGAAACGTCACCACCTCAATTGCAAATTTATTTTTTTCAAACTTTCTACGGGCAAGTAAGTACCAGAATATTGAAAACATCGAATTTAAATAAATACGACGATTTCACTTTTAAAAAAATAACCTGTAATATAAATAACTGACTTTTTTCATTAAAACGCCACCATCTTGAAACGGAACGAAGAAAAATATTTGCAGATAGTCGAAATGCAAAACGATCGTTCAGTCAGGTTTATAAGATCCTCGGATAATCTATGCTAAGTGTTTTTTTGTAATGTATCTACACTTTTTTCATTTTTAATTTTGTCTGGAATGCAATTATATATGTTGCCCCCTCGTAACCAATGGATTGTTTGCCATAGTGAGTATGTATGGTGTTTAAATGTATGTTATCGTGTTGTCGTGTAAAGTGTGTGTTAACTTGGGACGTTTTAATGAATTCTGTATTTTTATGTATGAGTTTATTATTTATTTTGTATACAAGGAGACATGTATTATATTCATATAATTTTCATGATGTTAACAGTTTTGTTTCGATATTTAATATTTGTGGATGTTCTAGGTTTGAAGTGAATTAGCTTTTGGATTACTTTCTTTTGTGTTACCTGTACTCCAATCAAGTAGTTTAAATTTTGCGAACCCTTAGTTTGGTGAAAGTGCAAGTTAATGTTTGAGCTGAAGGCTCATCTGCTTTTTGCAGTATCACTGGTTAAAGGTTACACGTGTTCCTGTACTATTGTATTCGAATTTCAAATTCAATTAATATTTTCAGATGACGAATAATTTTGCTGAATTAAAATTGAGTGACAACTATTCGCGATTGAAACGTTGATTGAATGAGTTTAGCTATATTTGGTATCTATGCTAAATCTGAATAGACAGATACTGGGTGCTAAACGTTTCTAAACATTTTTACATAACATAAATTATAGATTAGGTATTCCTTTTGAAAACATTAACTACACCTCACTGTTGAAAGTCATGGGCCTTGCCACATTAAAAGAAAGAAGAATATGTTCTGATCTATTTTTTCTTTATAAAATTGTTAATAACATGTTTGACTCCCCTGAACTCTTTAGGTTGATCGACTTTCATGTGCCTAGTAGAACGATTCGTCAGAAGGTACCTTACCATTGTAACATTGCAGGTACCAAAGCAGAAATAAATTCAGTAATGAACCGACTACACAGTGCAGGGAATAAATATTGCGTGAACACTAACGGTACTGAGTGTCTATCAGCCTATAAACACATTATTATTAAATCTGTATGTCAAATATGAACTTGGCAAACATTAAACGGAGTATGTGCGAACTATTTCTACTACTCTGCAAACTATTTTTATACTTTCCTATAATCATTATTATTGATTCGGAGAATTTTGGCAGATTCTCTATTTTTCTTCAATTATTTGTACCTATATTTTGTTAACTCGGATATTTTTTTATATAACCTATATTTATCATATAAGTTATAAGATTTGTATAATTAAAAAAAAAAAAATATAAATAAATTTTAAATAAATAAAGATGTACATTATTATCTGTAAAAGCCCAATGGGCGTTTAAATAAATAAATAAATAATTATTTGCTGACAATTTTTAAATTCGCTTTAAAACGTTTGAATGTATGTTCGATTCACTCAGGTGAATGATGTATATATATTTTTTATATAATTACCCCATAAATAGGACCTTCGGAAAAATAATTTCTCTCTGTATAATAAGTCCGTCACTCCTAGACACACTGATCCCTAGATTCCTACCCAAACCTCATACCTTTTACCACCGCATGACTTCCTCTTTTTAATTTCCTTAAAAAGACTCTCTACACAGCATCTCAAAGATGACATAGGCTTTGAGGGAAATTATTTTAATTTAATTATTAATTAATTATCATTAAAATGGGGATAATGTAAAAAAGAACATAAATACCATTTTTCCATTGACTCTAGTTTCAACTCACGCCAATTCAAAGTTATTCCAGCTTATTCTCGGTTAATCGCTATTAATCTTTTTATTGTGGATTCACCTTTTACAAATTAAAAGTTTGAAAGAAAGTGCAGAATCCGCTACTGATTTAAAACTTGAACTAAAGTTTCCAATAAGTCCGCTAGTTGGCGCTCAACTCAATAATATCTCCAGCCTTTAACACTTTTATTAATTTTGGATATACAGGGTTTTCCAATAAGAGGTGTTATTTTGATATTCAATCGTAAAAGATCAATGGTTTCGTTGCTTGTGTGGCACGTAGCGCCGTCTTGTTGAAAGCAAACGTTGTCCAGATCAATACCATCCATTTTCGGCCATAAAAAATCATTAATAATCTCTCGATAGCGCAAACCATTCACCGTAACTGTTGCTCCAGCCTCATTTTCAAAAAATTAAGGTCCAATGACTCCGCCGGACCATAAACCGCACCAAACAGTCACACGTTGAAGATAGAGAGGCTTTTCAACAATAACTTTTGGGTTTTAGTCTTTTTGAGCCCCAGATGCGACAATTATGCTTGTTGACGAAGCCATCGAGGTGGAAATGGGCCTCATCACTCAAGATGATTTGCATTTGATTCACTCGAGTGAATTTTAATAATTTCAATGCGTTGTTGAAGCGTGTATCGTTCCATTTTTATTAATGGCGTAGTTTCTACTTGTCAAATGTCAAAAAATGACAGCTTCAAAAGTAACATCTACCGAAATAGCGGGCTATTAAAAATAACACCTCTCATTGGAAAACCCTGTATTTATTGAAGGGAAAAATAAACCAAGTAACAGAATGAATTTAACAGCAGTAGACATCGCGACTAAAAAGGATCTGTCTAATTCTCTCGTATTTAATAAATCAAAACCTAATTTTCCTCTAAAATCATAAGATTTGCAAATATTTTTTTTAATTATAGCCACTATTTAATCATTGTACATACAAATTATGATGTTAAATATATGTATAGTAAATTGTATTTCTTAGTCCTCTTCACTAGGGTGACCTGTGCTGAGGCGGACTAAAGTGATTCATTTCTTTTTTATTAGTTTTCTATGTCGTTTTTAATGTTTTGTTCAGAGTTTTTTTCATTAATCTCTTTCAGCCAGATTTTTATTCTTGATTTGTAATCATTCAAATTTTCAATTCGCTTCATATCATGGGGAAGGATATTGTGGAATTTCGTCGCAAAATAAATATAATTTCTTTGCCCGAATGTGGTTTTATAACCTGGAATATTTTTTATGTCATTGTGATTTGACTTTGCTTGATGAATACGCGGTATTTTAAGGACTCAGTTTTTTTGAATAGTTTCAATAATAATATTTTTAGCATTTATTTGTTGTACGTTTGGTACATCAAAATTGTTGAAAATTTAAATTGAAGGCGTTCTGATATGGTCTTTATGATTCCTTTTTGAATTCATTTCAGGTTTTGTATATACTTAGATACAGCAGATCTCCATCCTATAATTCCATATTCAATATTGACCGGTCGGTGGCCGAGTTGACATCGCGTTCGGGTCCCACCCAGGCGTAGTGTGTTCAATTCCTCGGCTGGCTAAGTCCTCCATCACAACACAAGCAATATTTTCAGCTTACTGTGGTGGTAGTAGGAGATTTTCAAATATTGTCAGGTTATTCGTAACCCGGGAATGTTTGTCTTTCTTTTAAAAAAAAAATACGAGAATAACAAAGAGTAATAGATTTTTTTAATGTCCATTTTATTTACCATATTTCTTAGATTTTTTTAGACGTGCCACAGAGCATGTAATTCTCTGTAGGTAGTTATTTTCCATATGCTCGGAAAAGTGATCTAAGTCGATAAAACACAAATATGTAATTATTATTATTCTCCTAGAAACTCCTAGAATTCTGACCGCCTTAACCCTTAACTCGGGCCAAAGCGTCCCAAGTCAATAAACACGAAGACTAATCTAGAAATGTGGGCGTTAATATTTGCATTCAAATATTCTCAGAATACCGCGAATTCATTAAGTACGTCGCATTGCTAATAATATCCGTAACTTACATCAATGTATATTGGCTGAGCTAAGCCAAGCTGAAAAGCGCTCTAAGTCAAAAAACACAAAAACAGATGGAACAATGCGAAAAACTCATTCAGATTTTCATTAAATAGCTTAAAGACGCTATAAAAACCTATCTCTGAACAGTTTAACATAAGAAACATTGTTGGCTCAACTTTAACAACTTCTTATCTATATAATAATTTATTTATTTATTAACGCCCTTTTTCGGGGGTTTTATATGAGAATATTAAGAAATATACATGATTTATTGTACATAACTGAATTGCTTCTTTAACAACATTTTATATTTAGTTTTATAAGGAATAATTATTAGCCTGAAACACTCATCCACATTGAAAAATCTCCCGATAAAAGATACATGACGCCAACGGGACCTTGTATCCCTTGTGGGACCAGGAATCATGTATCTTTTATCAGAAGATTTTTCAATGTGGATGAGTGTTTCAGGATAATAATTATTGTTTATAAAAATAATTGTTACCCTTTTTGCTATGCATAAAAAATCTTGTCTTGAACATTAGTTTACCAAAAAAAAAAATATATATATATTTTTTAAAGTTAAATTGAAGATGTCCACAGACTTGGTATAATTGTTTCCCTCCATTAGTATTCTGGGCAAAGAGGAATACATAATACCATATTATAAGGAATAAATAATACCATATTATGGTAGTTAGTCCCAGAATTTCTGCACTGAAATAAATCCTGACTTCTAGTATTACGTTGTGGAATCCGAAAGCCTGTCAATTCTAGCAATACCAGAGTATCAACTAAATCATTTAGAATTTTATATTTAATTACCAAGCCAATGAAAATTCTTCTGTTTGACAATTTAAGCATATTCATATAATTTAACAGAGTTTTGTAGTTCAACATAATTGCTGGAATACCCATTTTAAAATTTATAAAACGTAAGAATTTGGTTTGTATTCTTTCAACAGCTTGTACATGTATATTATAATGCGGGTTCCAGGCAGGAGAAATAATAATGAAAATATTTGGATGATTTGTATTGCACCGTTTTTTGTGAAAAATCACCTTAAGTGCGCCGAAAATATCTTATGTATTTAGTATTATATGAGCTGTTTGTTTCTAACAAATAAATGTATTTTTGGTGTACTATGCCGTGTTGTGCTACCTTTCTCTTTAGCCGACGTTTCGGACAGCATTACAGTGTCCATAATCAGGGCAGATGTGTTATCGAAGTTTTTTTATAGATTTTAATATGTATATATAGTTGCGATACCGTATTGCCAGCTCCAATCCTGGTATTACAGTGTAATTTGAAATGGTTTTCTGCGTTTAGTTTTGGTGTAGCCGTCAAGAACTAAGCCGGATACCAAGAACTATTAGCTAAAGAAGGTGGTAGCGCAACACGGCATAATACCCCAAAAATTAATCACTATTAAATTTTTAAAGCTCAAAATTTAATAACGGTTTATTTGCGGGCTAACCGTCCTTAGCATTTCAAATCAAATTTCGTCCCTCATAAATCCCTTTTATCTATTTCATCCGAAGTACTAAACCCTCTGTAATCTTAAATTAAGCGTGATATATGTGTATAAGTTATATTTGAACCGTTCAGAAAAACGTCCCAAGTTAGTAAACACAAATATAGTTGAAAAGTTAAATATTTGTTTACACGGTGTCTGGCATTCGATGCGAGATATTAAAGGCGGATTTTAACAGGCAAAAAGATTCGTGAGAACCTTGAATTGTCTATTTTTATATTAATATTTACGTTAAAAGCCGATTTTTATCCGAAAAATGATTTAGCTAATTAAACTAAGGACGGGTTGTTTCAGATAATTTGAATAATTTTTCAAATTTCAAAGTTAATTTTCAAGTTATGTGAAGATTCTTTTCAAGCTCTGTTATTATTTCAGTTCTGTCAAGTCACTGGCCTATAATTATACAATAACAGAATTTTAATGGGACGTTCACAGAACTCGCAAATGAACGTTGAAATTTGATGAATTGTTCAAATGTAGCTTACATGCGCAATCTCGCTGTCGCCAATGCGACTAACCGAAAATTTCGCTCAGGGGTGTACTTAAAATATTTATTTTTGGATGGATTTACCTCGGCTAGTTTTTAAATTGAATCTTAAAGTTTTATCAACACAAGCGATTCTGATTCCTTTATGATTTTTCAAAGCATAAAGGTCAAAATCGCATTGCAAATAATTATATAAAAGATCAATTGAATGCTGTTTAAATGAGATCTCTGAGGCGTATGTGTGGTAAAACCATGTATGATCGTGTGAGGAATGTGGAGATCCGCAAAGAGTGCAAGGCTGATTGATGTAAGCGTAATGAGAAAGATCAAGAAAGGGACGCTAAGTTGTTTTGGGCATGTGGAGCGGAGGAGTTTAAGGAGAATATACGATGCAAATGGGAATGGTAGCAGAAGTCGGGGACGCCCGTTAAGACATGGCACGACCAAGTGAATCAGATACTAGAGTCGGGCCATGTCAAGAGTCAGAATAATAGAAGAGTATTTATGAGACGATGTATGAATGTAAATGAGGCAAGGAGTGTGTGCCAAGACCGAGTTGTTTGGCGGTCCGTCCTCTCTGCCTACCCCTGCGGGGAAACGGCGTGATGGTTAGTTAGTTAGTTTTTAGTCATATTAAAATGTTCGCATGTTCTCCGGAGACTCATCAACTGCTTACATGTCGTTCGTGTAAATTTAGTCCACTTTAGCATCTCCGAAGCGTTGATCATTATTATTTCGTGTTCTGGAATTATTCGTTAATTTTATTAAAGAAATTCCTTCTTTTTAGTTAGTTAGTTTAAGCATCATGTTCCAGCCACCCTGTAAACACGTGTTTATTCTGTAAACCCAGCGAATTGCAAGCGATAAACAAACTAGATGTGTCAGCGGGAGGAAGTCCGCGAAATATGTTATACGGTTCCACCTTCGTGTCGTGTGGACCTTAGTGGGCCACCACCCTCTGTGGGGTACTGGGTGGGGGCGGTCCGGAAATTAAAAGTGGTATTTACAGTTACACTGTGTCACCCTGTTGTGGAAACCGGGGGTCGGAGTGCTCTGGAGGAAGCTGGGCATTTTGTGACTGAGTTAAAGGAAGTAGAAATTCACATTATCACGAAGATTTTCATAGAATGTGTTTGAGAATCAATTAAGGCGAAGCTTAATGCCAAATAACTATTTTGATTAATCTTTATAACGAATTGGTGTACATTATGAAAACCAATAATAATGCTTTAGTTAAATTGAAGGTTTTCCTATCGCTTCGCTTGAGTAGAATACAAATAAAAAAATAATACTTGGTAAAAAATATAAATGCAAACTACTACAAACAATATTTTTTCAATAGAAATTAAATAAAAAATACAGTTTTATAGCTAAGATTATCTGTGACAGTTTCACTTGATTTACTTTTTTGCTTTCTTATAAAATTATTTACAAAATAAGTAAAAACCAGTTTTTTTGCTTGAATTCGAACGTTTCTAGACTCCGTTTGTCAGTATAAGGTATACCAAGGTAAGTTTTATTACCTACAATATAAGGTATACCAAGAATATACACATTTTTGGCTTGTAGCTTCCCTTAATACATAGAAGTTTTGAAAAATGAAGTGAAAGTGTTTATGAAATATGTCACGCTAAGAAATTTAACAATTTAAGTATGTTAGAAAGGAATCATGAAAGATGTCTTAGTCTAGTAATTTTTCGTAGTGCGTGTAAGTTGTGATTGCGCGAGTAATTACTGAGTTGTTTGCTGCGTTGGTATTGTTGGCTTCAATATGAAAAAGTGTGGTGTGCCTGGTACGCCTCGTTGGAACATGTAAACAAACATAAATGATATTAAACCGTAAGATTTTAACTTCCGTGAAATTATTGTTTTTCTACCTAAATTGTGTACATCAATTCGAAGCATTCTGTGGCTTAGTTAAAGACAATCCTTCTGATGTTGGCTTTCTTGAGTACGCGTAATTATTTGCTCATATAAATTGTCGTGTTTTCTTGCCTGTAACATAATCTACTTCCTTGATTTTATAGCCTCATAATATATTTAAAATATATTTTTTTAATTTCGACTGTCCATTAATTTCTCCGCTCTCTGAATTGAGATCTCGTTCGGCGCAGAGGTCCTGTCAGAATTGTCGCATACCCACTTCCTTCTAGAATTATTATTATTACTAATATAACACCAGTCCCGCTAGACGTGCGGTCGTGGTCGCACATTCCCTATTTGAATATCTCCCTTTGCGATATTCCTAAATATGCTAATAGCTTTTCGATGTTCTCAAGTGAGAGACAATTATTTGGCATGAAACCTTAATTCCCTGTCAACGCCGGGTCTATCATAATAGGTAATTGCCAGTCACTTTTCAACCTTGCCCTTTCCCGCCTTCTTCCCCTACCCAATTTTCTCTTCCTAAAATCGGTAGATTGTAGATGCCATGCTAAGAGACCACTGAAATTGCTCTAGCGTATTTAGTGACTGTCAGATGCTTTCCGTATCCACTGCCTTTTAACAGCTTTAGAACCATTTCATGGCTGCATACATTTGAGACTGTGTGGTAATAAAAATTAAAAAAAAACAATAATGAATCGTGTCAGAGTAGTTAAGATGATGGAGCGCTACGCATAAGATACCACACTCCAGAACAGATGTTCTAGCACAGCATAGCATGACAATAGGAGTGGTTCTATAGAATAAAATTTCTAAACCAGTAGATGTATTTAATTATTCTTTAAATGACCTTACAACTTTTTATACATGTATCTTCTTAAATGTTAGGAATGTTAAATTAGAAATCTTATGATGGGTTATTAATCTGACCATAATTTACAAGAAATAAAGATTATCATTCACAATTATACATTGTTGGGAAGTAAGAGCTTCATAGAAGCACGCACAGATGGCAGTGCATAGAGCTTGCGTGGAAATCCGCAAGATAGAGCCAGTGGCCAGTAGTCGCCAGGGCCAGTGGGAAGGATCCCAGAGAAACTCACTGTTTCAGATTCAAATTAGCCAGCTTCTAGCTAGGTCGACTATCGATTCACCTTTATAATACGCGGAGTATTAATAAATCCCTGATAATCTAAAATAATCATTTATTTATAAACTCCTTCCACGACGAGTTGGAGACCTGTTTGTACGAACACAACATACATCGTCGAATACAAACTCCTCTGTTTTACGTTCTAGAATATTACACGTTGGTATATTATGTGCTTAATAATAATACACGGAGACAAATTAGTACGGATTTTTTTTCAAAATACTGTTAAATGTGACTGCAAGACAATTTCCTCGTAAAATATTAGTCATTCAGAATATATCTGAACACGCTTTTAACGAATACAATGGAAGATATGCGAAAATATTATTATTTTGAAGAACACGTGTTCCGACTTCCTCATAACATATTCGTGCTTTACTGATAGTTTGTTATGAAATTTGTCAAATAATTCGTTATGAGCCTCCAGTCCCGTTTTTTACAGGAAAACGAATAGTTTTCTCCGGGTAGATTACAGTATTTCGACGAATATCTCATTCAAAATTCCGTCCGGCATTCGTCAAATTGTGACCGAGTATCGACTACAATTACGTATTCGAATCATACCACTGCTAGCATACGGTATAACCAATGATGTAGATTTACCTATATTGGTCTTTGCATCACCTTAAATGACCACGTATTGAAACGAAGGTTTGGTGATTATTGCGCACAGAACTATTCCGGAAAACTCCGCTAATGATTTTTCTTTAAATGCAATATTTTAAATTGAATTTCGCAACAGATGGTGGAATTGAATCGATATAGATTTTGAATTGTTAGTAGAGATTACTAAAAAAGATTGACGAATGTCACGCAAAAACGAGATTCGTGACCTTGGGGTGACCTTCGAAGCAAATCTCTCTTTCAAATCCCACATATCTGACATTGTCTCCCGCGCCAACAAAATGCTTGGATTTGTTCTTCGTAATGCGAGATCATTTACTAATGGAATTGCAATACGGAGAAAATATGAAGCACTTGTCCGCAGAATCCTGGAATACAGCTCCATTATTTGGGCCCCTTCTGAACAAAACCATATCTTAGAAATAGAAAAAGTACAAAAAAGGTTTATGCGTTACCTGTAAATGAGGGAATATACATACTTTCCATTCCTGTATAAATCCTTGTTCTTAACAGGAATGCTAGATTTCAATACATTAGAAGCCCGCAGAAAAATATTTTTAGGCAAACACATTTTAAAGTAAATCTCTGGTACAATACACAATCCGCCTATGTTGGAAAAGGTTAACTTTTATGTCCCTAACAATTATACTCGAGGGAGATCCCATGCACTCTTATATGCTCCGAAAGCGAGGACTTCTGCCTATCAGAACGCGCCAATAAACAGAGCGACTCAACTGCTTAACGATTCTGCATTAGCCATCGACATTTTCAATGTCACCTACAGACAATTCAGTAACTATCTTATAACACATGTGACAAAATAGTAAAACTGCCTGTGTAAACCTTTTAATATGTAATCTTCTCCATGATATATTGATGTATAACCGTTTTATGGAGAACATGAAAAAATAAATAAATAAAGGTGTCTAATGTCGTATACACTTACGCGACGAGTTACACGTGTTCGGCTCGTCAGTGCATACACAAATAAAAATTGTATTGCTGAAAATTAGGTTACTGTTTTAATTTGCATTTAGTTGTCTTTTTCTTCAATAACTAACATAAATAACACTAGGCACCAAAAGTTGCTTAAATTAACTTTGGTCTATTAATTGTAAAAAGAAATCTGTATGTGAAGTAATTCTCTGTGGGGAATGTTCTGTTTTGTTCGTGTGGGGAATGATCCTAGCATCGACTGATTAATTAATTAATTTATTTTTCTTGTTTTCCATAAAACGTGTATTGTCCAATAATTTATGACGAAGATCACAAATTGAAGGTACATGTAAGTATAAATGGTCATGATGGCAGTTATACTATTTTGTGACATACTTTAAAAGATAGTTCCTGAAGTGTCTGTAAGTGACGTTGAAAATGTCGATGGTCAATGCAGAATCGTTAAGCAGTTGAGTCACTCTATTGATTGGCGCGTTCTGATAGGCAAAAGTCCTCGCTTTCGGCTTATAAAAAGTGGTTCCATGATAACTCCTCAAAATGATAATTTAACACACCTATAAAAAGTGCTATAAAGTTATGAAAATTGATGAAACAAAAACTAGGTTAAATAATTAAATACGTAACCTATTTAATCTAGTTTTTGATTCATCACTTTCCATAACTTTATAACATTTTTTATTTGTGTGTTGAATTGTCATTTTGATTAGTTATACAGTCACCATAAAAGTATATATGGAAGTATAAAAGTATACATAGGATCTCCCACGAGAATACTTGATAGGCACATATAAGTTAACCTCCTTCAATATAAGTGTATTAAGAGTTTCTTAGATTAGTTTAAAAAAATGTTTACAATTTCAAAAATATTTTTCAGTGTTCTTTTAAGGTGTTGAAATCTAGAATTCCCGTTTTGTCGGTATAGGTCAAAAATATCCAAAGACCGATGATGTTGCACAATTTTGTCAAATTATTTATTTAATTATATAATATTGATGTATGATACAGTTAAAAGTGACCGAGGGGATAGGGTCCCATTAGCTCAGTGGTAGAGCGGTGTCCCTGAAAGACAAGGGTCCTTAGGTCCTAGATGTGACCGTATCCTTTTCTGATTTTTCTGTTTCAGATTTTCGTTTAGAAATCGCTAATATTTTCTTCAATAATTAAATATTACAATTTGAGGTTTTACTAAATAAAGTTATTCCGAAAAATAAAAATAATTATTTATTTTTACAAGGCCTTTCTAGTGCTTTCTGAATCAGTGGATATAAATAAAATCATTGTTTCAGCGGAGTTCTGCTGTATTTTACGAATCAACAATTATATACGTCGAAAATTGAAATTAGTTTGCCAATATCTTGTTTACTTTACGAAGCTTATTGCAAAAGTAACCCAAGTTAAATAAGGCACGTTTTCTTGCAAGGTTAAACCATTGATTTGGGACGATGTAAATACCTTACAATTGTATCTGAATTTATTCAGAATTTTAAATTAATAACAGACTTTACAAAGATATTTGTATTTATTTCAGTTTCAACAGCTTTTTATTGTTACTATAAAAAAAAATAAGTTTCATATTAGGCCAAATGATGTATACATGGATATTGGATATGTGCAATGATTTGTAATTATAGGACAAGTAAAATGTTAGCCGAGGATATGCTGCAATACAGGCGTGAATACAACTTGGGAGGCAGGTATGGGTACCGCCGCCCCGGGAACTACTTATTGGATAACCAACGCCTTTTGTCACCCAAGTGGTTCGCCTGCCCATCAGCTGCGTGTCGTGCCGGATCGGGAGAGACTGGTTTGTGGAGATCCTTTGACTTCTCTAACTGGTCTCTCTTGACTCATCGCCTTGCGCCTCAGCAGGGGGGGATAGATAATTCTGTGGGTAGATTTCTACCCACACCTAATACCTTTTTCCTTCCCGGAAATTCCTCTTAAGGCGAAGCTTAATGCCAAATCACTATTTTGATTAATCTTTATAACGAATTGGTATACATTATGAATACCAAAAATATGCTTTAGATAAATTGAAGGTTTTCCTATCGCTTCGCTTGAGTAGAATACAAATAAAAAATAAATTACTCAATAAAAAATATAAATGCAAACTACTAAAAAATATTTTTTTTCAATAGAAATGTATGACGGCATAAAGGAAACAACCACAGTTTCACTTGATTAACTTTTTGCTTTCTTATAAAATTATTTACAAAATAAATAAAAACAAGTTTTTTTGCTTAAAATCGAACGTTTCTAGACCCCTTTTGTCAAGCGATTTTAATGCATATTACCTACGATATAAGGTATACCAAGAATATACACATTTTTTGCTTGTAGCTTTCTCTTAAAAAGACTTCATTTCTTTATAAAGACCCTCCATACTGCACCCCTAAAGATAACATAGGCCATTTGAGAAATTATTTTCCTCATGGCCTCCTGTATGGGTTGAATTTAAAAAAAAAATATTTTTATTTTTATTATTATTTTTTCCCTGCAACAATTTTTTGAAATATTCTGTAAAATATAACTATGAAAAATCCAATCAAAATCGGTGGCTATGTCAAAAACTCAATGTACAAACAAAGGGCGAAATGCCATAAAACATCTCTAACCCTTATCATTCTTTTAATTTTAGTATTGACGAATCAATTGATGTCTATTAAAAGTTTCAATTAAAATTATTTGTGTAGAATTTTTTCTTTTACGTTAACTTCCCTTTCAATTAAAATACACCCCCATTACCTCCACAGCTTCCAACAAGTTATCAAACTGTACGAACCCCATTGCGAATACAAAACTTTCGAAACTACACATCTGGCAAACCCGGCTGTCCACGCCTCGTCACACTTGGCAAAGTATGGTAATAACGATAATGGTATGGCGCGGTGGTTCAGGGGAAGAGTAGACAGTTTCCTAGCTGTGGTACTGGGTTCAATTCCCATTGGGGCTTGTGTGAGAACGTGACAGAAATTGGAAAAGAACGCCGTCTTTTGCGGTCAGGAAGGGTGGAAAATTGAAACAAGTCACAAAAATAATGTTTTTTTTTTTATATATTAAAAAGTCAACCTGCACAGTAGAAAATATGTTTGTCTGAAACAAAGATATTCATTGTCTGTTAGTTCTTAGTAAATGCAATTTATTATGAAATCATTAACGTGAATAGTGTCAATGAAAATATCAAAGAAACTGACACAGAAAATAGAAGATAATAGTTGCAACTGGGACACCTAGGACTGGTGTTTCATTCAACAATTACTGCTTGTTACATATTTTCACCTGAAACAACCAACTTTATTTTATATGAGAAAGGCATTGTAAGTGCTAACTCTCTCACTAGATGGCGTCGAGACAAATTGTCTACATTTTTTGGTGTAAATACTAGAACTTGTCAAATATTAATTATTATTTTTTGGTAAACTAATTACATTCATTATTATTTTTTGGTAAACTAATGTTTAAGATAAGATTTTTTATGCATAGCACAAAGGGTAACAATTATTGGAACGGATTGTAATTAGTTATTTTATGAGCAATAATTATTAGCCTGAAACACTCATCCACATTGGAAAATCTCATAAAGTTGGTTGTTTCAGGTGAAAAAATGTAACAAGCAGTAATTGTTGAATGAAACACTAGTATATATTGAATTATTTTGCGGATAAGAGATAAGCCGCCATAGCTCAGTGGTCAGAGCTGTCGATCGGAAATCGAAAGGACACGTGTTCAAGTCCCGTTGGCGTCATGTATCTTTTATCAGGAGATTTTTCAATGTGGATGAGTGTTTCAGGCTAATAATTATTGCTTATAAAATAACTAATTACAATCCGTCATTTTTATGAATCTGCTACTTGATTTTTGAATCACTGACATTATTCAGGAACAACAAAAAACGAAACATGAAACAGAAAAAGATAACGGTCACAACTAGGAATTGAAACCAGATTCTCTTGTCTTATAGGGACAGGTGTCTTAAACCACTCGACCATCATTGAACGTTATCGTATTATTTTATGTGTCTTGTTCTGTTTAATGTTTCGTTTAGATTTATTGGTATTATCTTCTTCTTCAATGACATACAAATATTATCTTCAATTATTTTCCTTTTTGTGTTGAAGTGGGGGTCTAGGTGTGACTGGGAGGAGGGGTAGGGGGATAAGTGAAGAGTGGGGGTGAGAGATTGAGAAAGAGATGGTGTGAGGAGTGGGAAAATATTCAAAATAAGATGGAATGATAGATTATTTTGTTTCCTTTTGCTGTTTGTATGAATAATATTGATCCCTGTATCTTTCTTTATCAAAACCGCTGTTCTTTGAAATTATGTGATTAGTTAATTCAGAAAAGTTTTTATTGTGTAAGACGCCGGCCAACACTATTTACGTAATAATTTTTTTTAAATATTTTTTTTTGTTTCGTTTTACGACATAATGTGTTTAACGTTATATTTTTTTAAATGTATCTATTCTATATAGTTACCCAGGATAGTTACTTTTATTGAGAGATTTTTACCTCTGTATGATTTTTTTATATTTTCCAACCAAGCCTTATTTACTAAAAGTAATATTATAGGGATTTTGCGTAAATATAATATATACAGCACGAACACTTTTGAAACTCGAAATTATGACATTTGGTGACCCGCTTTTTCACAGATAAAATAAACATGTTTACAAGTGACAAAACGAAAGGCTCGAATAATATTGAGATACATCATTTCATTGCCAAGCGAATAAAATATATTTTAGTGTACTAGGAGCATTTTTAAAGTTCAAAATACCATAAGATCTAGACAAACTGTCTACTAGAAAATCAACGTTGGCTTTCTTGGCACCCTAAGGGGTAAATTCTAATGCAAAATTTGCGAGTTGTTTTCCTAATGTGGAAAGATGGAGTGCAAATAAAGTGGCGTTTTACCAAAACCTCCTTGATTCTAAGGCCGGGACACACATTCAAAGCAGCATCCTAACTTGTTTGAGATTCTGCAAAAAAATTTGCTTTAATTTTTTTATTCAATTTATTCTTACTCATTATACAAAACATTTTTAAATGTTTTAGTTAATTTTTAAAAATTAATAAAATACATTTTTTGGAGGTTCCCATACAAATTAGGAGGCTGATTTGATTCAGTGTCCCGGCCTTTTGATCTAGGAGGTTTTGGTTTTACCGAGTAAGTTTAAAAAAAAAAAAATTTCAATATTTTTTTTTTACTCACTTTTTCATATCGCTTAGATCTGATAGCTTCCTTATAGGGAAACCATATATTCCGAAGGTAATATATGTTATCTTGAGTAATGTACATCTGTGGAAGGAAATTTGGCAGGAGTAAAGGACCTGAAAAAACTTCGAGAAGCCGTTCCATTACCTAAGTAAAATGTCCAACTTTTTCCACGAATAATTCAATTCCCACCGCTATATAATACAATGTGTCTCACTTTTCTTCGTATTCCTCTCAGTCGGATGCTGTATTTATAAAATAGAAGATAGAGCCTTCTTGCCGACATGAAAGGCTCTATACACATCGTCTGCTGGATGCCTCTCGGGAGAATTGGTCCTGTGAGTCGACTTTTACTATTCAGAATATGATGTTATTATGACGTCTACTTAGACCGTAATGCTGCAATAACTACTGTCAATGTCATTGCATATGTACCAGTTAAACTGGGGTAATTTTAAAATGAAAATTATTAAACGTTCACAGTAATAATTGTAATGCAGCAAATGGTTTAACTATGACAATTATGCAACCTGGATATTATATTATCGTATTAAGTATACATCTTACAACAGCTTGTTTAAAGCAGTAAAATCTCTCGCATGGTTAATTATTTCGTCTTGAAATTTGCGTAGCTTTTCCTGTTAACGTAATTAAAATAGGTCGTCTTGCTTGTTCGAAGATTTCGGGATTTATTTTTACTATGGAAAAGTGTGTGCTTGGGATTAAAACTATATTTTACGAGCTTTTCGTCTCCACAATTTCGATGCTGAATCACATCCCCATGATACATTTCCATCACGAGTTATTGATCCACTAAACTTTCCAAAATTAGTTATGGAATGACACCTTACAATAAAAAAAAAATTGACTGCAGAAACACTTTCTCAACAAACAACGGATTTAAATATTTATAGTACAGGCTTCAGGTGACAATGCTGTCCTTGTTTTACCGGTATTTTAAAGAAGATGCTCCGAGGAACTAGCGCCATAGATCCCTTCGGCACCGGTTATTGTCCGAAATTTTCCGAACGCACGCCCAACTTTTGAACACGGTTGACATGTATCACATGAGAATGGGTCATTTCTACGACTCGTTCATAAGTTCAGCAGCTCGGTTGTGGAACGATTTGTCGGCCTCTGTGTTTTCTCCTTCAGTATAATATAACAATCTTTAAAACCCATGTGAATTCCTTCCTCAAAAAGATCCCCCACATCGTATCCCCAAAGACGACATACCCCCTTAGGGAAATTATTTTCCTCAGGACCTCCCTTGTGGAGTTCAGAAATTTTGCAATTCATTGAAACATGGTTTATAACCAGCATAAGAGTGTGCTGAAGTAGACATTTTTGTCGATGATTTATACGGATTCAAAAAATGTTATGCTGTCGCAATAAAACATGTTGCGCTGATTATATTATGTATTACTTTGTGTCTCTTACTGTTTTGTACTATTTGTCATTAGAGTGAGCTTTCATATTATTTTTTAATTTTGTATTTTTATTTGTTTTATATGTTTTTATCTCTATTTAGATATATGAAAATTAATGTAGCCTATGTCTGAATAGATTTTTGTAATTGTTATACATATTTGTGTATTAACTGAGTTTTTAAAACTATATTGTTTTTGGGACACTCCATTAAGAATTTCTACGATAAATAAAACACTTCTAATTTTTTTAAGATGACAAACTTAAAATTATTGTCTATTATGGCTTCCAATTTCATTCATTATAAGATGTATGAAAGAAAAAAAAATCCCACTCAATCATTAAATGTTTTAAGTGCTCATTCTGAAAATTACGATTTAAAATGTACATGGTGTAGCAAAACAGACATTGCAGTTTTGCAGGGCCGATGCATCCCGTATGGTAGGGGTGGGAACCTGTGAGGGATCTCGCTGTGTCGGGAGGGTCGTGCCGTTTTCAGTCGTTTCATTAGTTTGGTCCGGACAACACCGGGGCTTCGTCATGCTTGAAAATTGCCGTTTGGGCCTTCCGGCTGCAATTTGCTACTTCTTTTTGTAGGGCTACTTGAAGGAAAATGTTTTTAAACATTGGCCTCACACCTTGGAAGAACTCAAGGATCGAATTCTGGAGGAAATCGCGGCTATACCCGTCGAGATGTGCCAACTTGCGGCCGAAATCGCCTTCATTAATATATCGCTGATGCGGGTTATTATCTTTCTGATGTCATCTTCAGGACTTGATGCAGAAAACGACATGATGTACCAAACAAATTAAAATAAATGCCTGTAAGTTGAGCCGTTTTTTTAAATAGCTCTTTAAAACTGTACTGTCTGTTTTTCTGCACCCTGTATTATAAAAGTGTTCTTTTTTTAATACGTAGCATTGAAATCATTGCAAAGGAGTTTGTTGTTGGTTATTATTACTCATTGTCATTACACTAATGTGGTCTCCGATGAAATTGAGAGTAATTACAGTAATTATGTATTACGAATTCAATCAGAGGCGGTGTAATTCCGCTTCCTACGCTTGTTTAACGATACTCCACACCAGCGACCAAATCATCGTAAATTATTACGAAATCAAATATTTAATCGTTTGCCCTTTTGGCGTTACGCCTCTTTATTGTAATATGAGTAGTCAAAAATGTCCCAGCTGAGGCGGTGCGACTATGGCATCCACAATTAGGGTAGGTTGGTAGGAATGAAGGGAGTTGGAAGGGGTAGAGATGGAGAGAGGAAGGTTGGGGAGTTTTTTTTACACTAACCCCATACGAGAGGGCATTATCCTACGGATAAGCTATCAAGAGGATATTACAAGAAATAATGCAATATTAATTAATCACATTAGATTTATTATTTTCGCACCCCCAAATTCTGGATTCGCAGTCGAGGGTCTTTACTGCTCGAGTGCCTAGTTATTCTTCGACAGATTACCGATTTCGTTAACTTGGCACAAACATAATCATTCTACAAGAAGAAGGAATCAAAGAAAACTTCCTCCTTGAAATAAGTAAAAATTACAGATATCTTAACAGGTTCATAGGTTCAGTCTTGGCCAGTGATGCCTCGGAAAACACCATTAACTCTTGACAGGCGAAGATGCTAAGCAAAACGTCTGTAACCCAGTGGGTCTTCCGACGAACCCATGCATTTTTATGTCTTATGGGCTTTTAAACTATAGAAATCTCAATTATTAATGGTAACTTATGTATTTGCGCAGGAATGCGTAAAATACTAAAATGATATGTCAAGTATTTAAGCTGATATAAGTAGGATAGTAATTCTGGGTACTACTAGTACCTACTCCCCCACTTGGCTGCGGGATAGTTAACCGTTAAACTTGGAACGCTCTATACAACTTTAAAACTAGATACAACTTTAAAACTAGAGTAGGTAGTAAAAAACCGAATTCGCACCATTTGTTTTGATTCTTTCAAGCACTTTGCAAACATGAAAATAACACGTTGGATTTGCGAATTTACACTGAGCATTGAAGTTGTATAATGTTATTTATCCGCACACGCTAATCGGCGGGAGCGGAAGTTCTCGAAACATTCGTACTCCGCCAAATGGCGGAGTTGACAGTGAACATGTTAACTATAATATTGTAAGAGCGACAAATATCTTCGAAGAAATACGAACATAAGAGAATATGAAATTTTGTTTAAATTTAAGAAAGAAGTGACGAATATTATGTATAGTTTAATTTGTATTTTTTACGTTTTATCGGTAAAGATCACGTTTCTTTTGATTATCTGTCAAGTGAATAAATTAAATAAATTGTTTGGTATAAACGCGTGGGTGTCTTCTAGACCCGAATTCAAACTCCAAAATACCAAAAGATTCTAGAAAACAACTTGACAAAGAGACCGGCGCGTCAGGCAGGTGCCTTACAGGGTATGCAGTGGGCGAAGAAGAGCAACTATCTAAAATTCTACCTGCCCACAAATAAATTATTTCGGAATCCCAGAATTATTGACTTAAGTACGGCGTGGGAGTTCGGTATCAAATTAGAAATTATTTAATGAAGGAGAAAATAATTAATTTGTATGACACCATTATTTTGATTGTAATGCTTGTAGCCCACCGGTTTCGCTGATACTGAAACTTATGTTTTAACAACTGTTGTATTCTTATTATTATAATCAAATTAATTTATTACACTTAAATAATACCCACGCTTAGATGGTTTGGGCATGTCGATCGAATGAACGATGAAAGGAGTCTAATGACAATGTTTGACACGAATGTAAATGGTAGAAGTCAAGAAGAAGACGAGGCACGAGCAAATGAATCACAAACCTTCGAGAGTCTGAATAACAGAAGAGTACTATGTCGAACCTCACAGCGGTGCTGCCAAGGTCTGGTATCTCTGGTGAGGATATTGTGTCAGCGCTTTATTAGCAGCAGACACATACCTGGACGGATGACGAACCTCGTGCTGGCACTGTCGGTGGACGCGGTGGTCTCTCTCGCTGCAGCAGCTGGTCCAGTTTCTTCACCACCTAGGATTCTTGCTGCAGAGTCTCGCCTATTCCTGTTCTTCATTTTACTAAACTTAACTTTGTAATATTTATATTTTTTGTAATACCTGCATCAACTGTAAAGCGCCCCTGAGGTGATATCTCACAAAAGCGGCGCTATAAAAATTGTCCAATATTATTATTATTATTAAGACGTTGCATGAATGTAAGTGAAGCTAAAACCGTGTTACCAAATTTTTTGGCAATTCATCCTCTCTGCTTACGCTTTTGGGAAGCGGCTTGATGGTTAGTTAGTTTAGTTATATATTTGATTGCACCTCTTTCTATTTACAGTGGAAATTCTTTAACCATTGCCTTATGGGGAAAGGATCACCTTTCAGAATTCAATCGTTCCTCGAAATGGCTATAACCTCATTCTTCCCTTACATTGATATATGCCCTTGAGGTGATCTTTTACAAAACAATATTATTATATTGCTATTAAAAACTTGTACAATTCTGACATTCTATTTTCTTTGTTGCAGGTAAGAGATTATTAATCGGTACATTATAAGTTATTCTAAAGAGTTTCTGTGGTCTCTCCATACTCTTTGGCTTCTCCTGCAGAAACATGGTGTCGGCAGGTAAGTAGGTACTTTAATATCGTCATTTTCTTCTTCAAACGTGTTCTTCGTCCAGCGTCCAGCTTAGCAAAACAGTTTATATGTTTATCATCTTTGTGTGGAGAGTCTTTTTGAGGAGGGGAAGGAGTGAACATCACCTTAACCGCACTGTACAATTTATTAATATTATTATAAGTTTCTAGGCTCTATCTAATTTTATTATTTACAAACAAATACAGAAAAACATTCTCATCCAGCAGGTCACTTCAGATAAACAGACTTTTATTTAAATATTTACGACTTTTCACGCAAAGGACACAATAGTAAAAACACAAGACATTTATTTTACATTTATTAGAAAACTAGCTGACATGTACCCAGCGTTTCTCAGAGACTTTTCTCTACTTTCTATAAATATAATATGATAATAATTTCTTTATTGAATAAATTTGCTATAAACTATAAACATGTAAATAGATAGAATAAATAACAACTAACAATGCCTCACTAGGCTAGTGGCTAGCCTGTGTTGATTGAGGCAGTCATTTTTAATAGTTAGTTTAAATACTTGTGAGCATACTTACACTTATATTATAATATACATAGACACATGAATATTAGTAGACCTGCCCTAAGTGATTAAAAGCGTATTATCCCCACTCCCCATACCGGTTCCATTGGAGCCGGCTGTGCTCGCGTATGGCCTCAAGTGAAATTTGAAAACGTGACGTCACCATTTTTGTGCGAACTATGGTCGAGGCATCATCGGTTCATTTTACGAAATAACACGGCAAAATGTTGACTTGTACTATGAAAACTTGTAAAAATAGATGTGAAAAAGAGAATAAACCCAATTGTCGTATTACATTCCATATATAAGCATTATTTTACTTTATTTTAAGCATATTCACATCGTATAATATGAATCAGTTGTTACTATCACATCGAGAAACGTCTGGACGCGAAACACAAAGCTGGTTGGTTGCTGGGAAGTAAATTATGAACATTTATAAAAGTGTCTTAACTAAATACTTAAACGAAATATTCGACTCTGAAAATAGAACCGAATTTTTTTGCCGAATTTGGACTTCGCAAATTTGTTCATAACGTGGCGAGTAATTTGCGCTCCCATGTAAAAAATGTCTATTCATTCAAAAGCAGATTTTACTTTTAAGAAGTAAATGGTGATATTATAATGCGAGATGCCTATTTACTGTCAGATTGATTTATTGACGAATCACAGTCAGCTTCACTCCCTTCGTTCTTCAACAGTTGATTTTACCCCTTGCCATTATCTTCTCGTCTATTAATTCCTATGTCTGTGATAATATAAATACTCAATATTTTAGTTGCATCAATAATTCCGAATTTGGGTGAGGGCACCGGTAAAGGACCTATTATTACTTTTTATCCAAATGATAATGTTCTTTTTGAAATTTGTTTGAGTATCACATTTTTTTATGTTCTCTGGAAGAGTAATGTACAATCTTGTTGCAATGTACCTAAAATTTGTTGTCCGAAAGTAGTATGCATTACAGGAATTTGAAGTAAATTTTTGTTATTGTTTCGAGTACAGCGAGTTTGTATAAAGGTGCGTGAGTAATTGTTTTTGCATATATCTGCAAAACAAATCATACACATTCATAATATTAAAGATAAACCTTGATTCTGTAATTAGAGATTATTTTGATTACGGTTTTCTGGGCTTTTATGAGTGGGTCTAGTGCAGATGGAGTACCACCTCCCCATGCTATGATTCCATACTCAATGATAGATTGACAAATAGCTTAATATGTATATACTAACCTTCCGGATGAAATTCTCTAAATGATAGTGAAAATCTTATAAAAATCCTAGAAGAACTAAGCTCACAAACAGCTAGACGCGGATAGCAGCTTTGTTGTATACTACAGGGTTTTCCAATAAGAGGTATTATTTTGAATATCCCGCTATTTCGGTAGATGTTACTTTTGAAGCTGTCATTTTTTGACATTTGACAAGTAGAAACTACGCCATTAATAAAAATGGAACGATACACGCTTCAACAACGCATTGAAATTATTAAAATTCACTTGAGTGAATCAAATGCAAATCATCTTGAGTGTTGAGGCCCATTTCCACCTCGGTGGCTTCGTCAACAAGCAAAATTGTCGCATCTGGGACTCGGAAAACCCAAGAGTTATTGTTGAAAAGCCTCTCTATCCTCAACGTGTGACTGTTTGGTGCGGTTTATGGTCCGGCGCATTCATTGGACCTTACTTTTTCGAAAATGAGGCTGGAGCAACAGTTACGGTGAATGGATTGCGCTATCGAGAGATGATTAATGATTTTTTATGGCCGGAATTGGATGGTATTGATCTGGACAACGTTTTTCTTTCAACAAGACGGCGCTACGTGCCACACAAGCAACGAAACCATTGATCTTTTACGATTGAATATCAAAATAACACCTCTTATTGGAAAACCCTGTATCAGAAGAGATTAGTGGCAAAAATAGGAGTTGATATTAATATTTAAAAGATTGGAGTATTTAGGACTCTTTAGAACTGGAGAGTTTTTATGAAATAACCTAAAAAGTTTACAAATTATATTTTTTACATTTAATGATTTACGATGTCACAGACTTTGAAGGTGAATAGTTTCTGGCTTGGATATCACTGTACAAAAAGGTGACTTTTAAATTTAGCCCTGAATTCTGTGGAGTGTCCTCATCATCCTTAGATATCCTTTATCCCGCAGTATCCTTTTAATAGTCCTAATAGCTCCCTCTATTAATTTATTTGAACTTTTATATACTTAAAGCGATGCACTACGTGGTGTAATATTTTGAATTGAGCCGCTATAAAAAACGACCCTTACGTAGATGGCGATAAGGTTTAAATTCCCGCTTAACTCCATCCGCCTGTTTTGATTTCTGCAAGAAAAAAACATTGCCAAAAAGTGCCTTTTATTTTATTTTGTGGATCTTCTGGCATAAATATTTAATTTTTTCCCGATCATTTTATAAATAACTTAATTTGCCACATTATACAATAAAATCATAACTGAAAATGGGTTCTAAGTAGGAGATTTTGAACTTTAAAGCAGTTTTCATAGGCCTTATACATTATTTTTTTCTGGGCTTATAAAAAGACCTATATAAAAAATATTCAATTATTTCAAAGGCCAAGATGTATTCTACTCGCAGTATTTAATTAAAGCATCTGAAACATTTCTAGGCGACCAAATTTTCAAACCAAAAACACGTGATTTTGCATTACTAAGAATGGCATCGCCTTAAAAAATTAAATAACATGGATATCTAGATGAAAATCTCGTGCTGTGTAAAATAACTATGAAGAAACGTCAGCATTACAAGCACATTATCATCTTGCCACACCCTAATAGATTTCTGTTTTACCGACATTGATTTCAATAACGTAACATTAACGGCGTTATTAACGTAACAAAAGAAATTTGATATCAGACATTAATTGAGGAAGTGAGAGATCCATTATTGCTACATTGTTTATTGTTATTTTAGTATTTTATAGCGTTTTTTACACAATCATAAAGCTCTTAAATACTGAAATATTACTTAAACATTTTGTATTAAAGAAACGTGTTTCGGTTGAAAGACATTACAACGCATATCAAGATATACCTACGTTTAATTAAAAATATATTATAAATAATTGTACGTGTGTATTCGTTTGTTTATCGTCTAATGACGGCCTCCGTGGTTGAGATGTAAGGCTCGAATAGCAACCCGGATGTCGCAGGTTCAAATTCTGGCGTGCGCAAGAAAAACTTTATTTGATTAATTTACTCTCAGAATCGCCCTGGTGTAAAACCACCATTCAGAATTTAAATGTTGCTTGAAATGGTTTTAGCCATGTTTAGTGTCCAGATATGAATAGACAGGTACTTCCTCTTGCACTCCCCACTACTTCGAGCCTGACAACACAGTAACACACCCCAATCGGTGATGCCATAGTCTCATTGGCTCCAGATGGTTCGAAGCAGTTGGGACTCTCGTGCAGTATTCACATAAAAAAATATGATAGGACCATACCAGACGGCGTTTATTTTTCTCATTGTTTTACGGTAAAATTGATATTTCTAAGCTTCATAGTGCATAATAGCTCGAACTGTTGTATCGGGCAAAATATACAGGGTTTTCCAATAAGAGGTGGTATTTTGATATTCAATCGTGAAAGATCAATGGTTTCGTTGCTTGTGTGGCACGTAGCGCCGTATTGTTGAAAGTAAACGTTGTACAGATCAATACCATCCAATTCCGGCCATAAAAAAATCATTAATCATCTCTCAATAGCGCAATCCATTCACCGTAACTGTTGCTCCAGCCTCATTTTCGAAAACGTAAGGTCCAATGACTCCGCCGGACCATAAACCGCACCAAACAGTCACACTTTGAGGATAGAAAGGCTTTTCAACAATAACTCTTGGGTTTTCCGAGCCCCAGATGCGACAATTTTGCTTGTTGACGAAGCCACCGAGGTGAAAATGGGCCTCATCACTAAAGATGATTTGCATTTGATTCACGCAAGTGAATTTTAATAATTTCAATGCGTTGTTGAAGTGTGTATCGTTCCATTTTTATTAATGGCTTAGTTTCTACTTGTTAAATGTTAAAAAATGACAGCTTCAAAAGTAACATCTACCGAAATAGCGGGCTATTCAAAATAACACCTCTTATTGGAAAACCCTGTAGTTATGTGCGTTAATATCCGGCCATCGAGATCTCCGTTGTAATCTCTCATTCTGCAACTTACATCATTATGAGAAAGAGGGAGGGATTGTATCAATACGGATGCCAAATGAATAAACCTTTGCAATTTTCAAAACGCCAGAGCCCATTTTTAAGTAGCTTTTTGTCATATAAGATTTTTTATAATTAAATTATTGTTTGATTGATAAAATGTTACACTTCCTATTTTTTTTTGTAAATTTAGACACAAGTCAATTTTCATCTCAGACTGTACAAGTTTTTTTGTAGAATGGGACATAGCATGATTGTATGTTGTCAAAAATAATGTCGAATTTTATTAAACATTTTTACTGTCGCTTGTGTCCTCCTGATACTGAACTAGCAATACCAGTTTTTACGCCATTTTTTTATCGATCTAGTCTCAATGGCTTTGCATATCATTAAAGTCTAAAGTGGCTTTTCATTATGTAATCATAGAGGATGTAGCAAAACGTTCGCCACGGTGAAAGATCACTATTCTGTGTCGAAATGTTGCTTCAAATTGTAATAGTCGTATCATATTACAATTACCCGTATTATATTTTATATTTTCTTCTTCTCCTACTTTTCCCCACTTTCTTCAGTCTCACAATATTCCCTCAAATCTGGGGATATCATTTTCTCCCTGACTCCAGCCAAAATCAACAGTCAGAATAACTTTGTAGATAATATTATTGTGTTACCTGAAGTCTCCGGCCTTGTCCGAGCAAGCAATGTAGACAACCGTAGACAATGAAGACGGCCAACGTGGGAAATGCCCATCTCATACAGGACCCCACCGAGAGACACCGTGGGTTCTCATTGCCTCGCAAAACCTGGTCCGCCATCAATAGGTTAAGGTGCTCCCATAGCCGCTGTGCCCACATGATGCACAGATGGGGCCTTAAAGAGTCGGCGATGTGTGAATGTGGTGAGGTGCAGACCACCGAATATGTGGTCAACGAATGCCCTCTCCATTCATTCCCCGGCGGGATTGATGAGGTTCACATGGCGACGTCTGAGGCCCTAGAATGGCTCGCAGACCTAGATGTCCCCCTCTGACCCCTCCACCATACGAAAGAAGAAGAAGATGTAGACAGGAATTTTTCTCTTATTTTAAGTATGCAAAATTTCATCATGAAGTATCAAAATTCTGCTTTAATCTTAAGAAAAAGGCTTTGCGAAGGTTTTCGGAAATTTTTCGTTTTTAACGATAAGTGTGCAAAATTTCATCAATCTCAGAAATCTTAAATTTGTTTTATAAAAAAAACCCACATCCGAAATTCTTTATATAAATATATCCTACACTAGCGCAATCCTTTGAAAAATCACGGGATATTAAAATTCCAATTTTGATAATGACAATTAATAATTTGCTATTAAAATTTTATATCATAGGTAGGTATCTTCTTTATCGCTTGTTTTAATTATTGTTCACACAATCAGTTACAATTTTGAGAATAACACTTACATTCAAAGCAAGTTTTTAGTTAGTTGAATGTAAATAATTTCACGTAGAAATGTTTCACACTTCACCCACCGATAACCGACAGTATGTTTGATAATATAGATGAATATGATTGAACCAAGTAGTTTTTTTAATGTTGTTAGTTGGTTGAATATTGTATAATATAACTAATAACTTGACGGCCACCGTGGTAGAGGGGTAAGGCTCTCGACTAGCAAGCTGGAGGTCGCGGGTTCAAATCGCAAGTAAATTTTATTTGATTATTTTGTGTTATTTCACAATTTATTCATAGTTAATCGACATCTCTCAACATCGCCCTGGTGTAAGATCACAATTCAGAATTAAAACTTGAAATGACTTTTGGCCGTATTTGATGACCATATCTGAATAGCCAGGTACTTCCCCACCTTCAGTTTCCTCACCTCCTTCCCCTCCCCACTGCCTCTAGCCTCGCAACACCCCCAATTGCGGATTCCATAGTCTTACTGGCTCCAGACGATTCGGAGCAGTTGGGACTCTTGTGTTATTTCACAAGAGTCCAGTTAATATTTTATAGTGATTTATTTTCTTCTAACTCCTTCTCAAGCCAACGTTTCGGACAGCATTACAGTGTCCATCATCAGGGCAGATGTGTAATTTATTTCTTTCATCGCAACTCGAGTTGAACTTAAGTCGAAACCGGTTTTCAACGCAAGAACGTCAGCCCATTCACAAATGTAGCTCCATTCATAAAGCCTCAATAGAACCTGAATTCATAATAAAAGCGTGGGCTCAAGTTATATTAAAATAATAATTTTATTCAAGAACTTCCACCTTTTGAATTTAGTCAATGTTTAGCCTTGATTTCAGGTAATTTGAATTTTGCTTCTCACACTACAATCTCTTACATAATAATAAATTACCAAGCAGAAATTCGTTTGTTGAAAGAAACATTGGCATTATTATATTTGCACTATCTCTTCGGTTTGAAAATTTAAAATCAAAGGAACTATGTATAAATTATACGGCGAAAACTTACTGATGTAAAATACTGTTAATTTATTAAAAATCTGATCAAATTATTCGTTTTTCTGTTAAAAATGAACGGACAGAGTTCCTTTGTGTTTTTTTTTTCAATTTTCTTTTTCTGTCAACTCCACCTAATGTTTTTCTGTATATAATGCGATTTTTATTCTGAAACTTCACTTTACTTTATCATTGCATCAATACAAAAAGTAAAGCTATTTCTTTTCCCTAATTTACTAAAATAGTAAGTTATCAAAAGCGCAAAATGAAGTGTATGAAATCATACTTTTATTACTAGCTTGTGCGTCACACACACGGAGAAAACTTACTGATGTAAAATATACTGTTAATTTACTAAAAATCTGGTCAAATTATTCGTTTTCCTGTTAAAAACGGGACTGCATGCCTTTAATGAATGAATTGACAATTGAGTTCCTAACAAATTATCACTAAAATGCGATTGTTTTATGAGGACAGCGGAAAACGTATTTAAAAAAAAATATTTTGATTTTGTCATACTGTCATGTCATGATATTTATTAGGAAAACAACACGTTCTCAATATATTCTGAATGACTTATATTTTTTCATGAAATTGGCTTGCTATCGCTTTTTTAACAGGATCATTTTTCTACGTTAGCATCAAAATGAATCATCAACATAAAAAAGTTTTTTTTTTCAACTTGAGGATTTAAAAAAAAAATCTCAAGTTGCGCCACAATACGAAGTATGTCTAAAAAATACAAATAAATAATAATATATCTATGTGTGAGGATAGAATGACCAACCTTATGATTCCAGAGATAGCCTCATTTTTAATGTCAGTGCCATACAAATTTTTCTTAAAAAAATAATAACTCCTTCATTTGTGCACGCAATTGCTTCGTACGAAATTTTATAGCATAGTAATGATCAGCAGAATCCATTTCAAGCCAAAAAAAATACCCTTGAAAATTCAAGTCTCTATGTCTATGAAAGGCGATTTTCAGCCCACCGTGCGGCGTAACTTTCATAAATAGGGTTTAATTTATTTTCTTCGGTACATCATACTGTGTTAGTTATCAATTCCTGAAGATGACATCAGAAAGATGATGCCCCCAAGCAGCGATATATTGATGAAGGCGATTTTTGAAATTTTCGGCCGCATTATGACACAGCAGCGATTTCCTCCCAAGTTTGATCCTTGAGTTGTTCCTTGGAAGAAACAAAGAAAGTGTTCCTTGTGTCGTAATGGAGGACTTTGAATTTATGACCCCTGGGGGGACCTAGACGTAATGCCGACTGAGCCACTGACCGGTCATGTGTTCGTTGTAAGAATTCATTATTATTATTATTAAGCAGAATTTTTTTTTCCTTGTATGAAAAAGCGAAAACTTACGATTGGTGAGCCCTAGCGTAGTAAAATTAGCAAAGATTTTTCTGTCTGAAATTGCGAAGCCAATGCAATTCATTTCATTTCGCTACGTGCTTTATATCATGAGATACGGAGCTTTTGAGTATTCATGTAGGTATTTGTTGAAAGTATCCAATGAGACTAAGCATCCCCAATATGTTGGGGAGAGGAGTGGGTACGGGAGGGCGATAGGAAAGGAGAAAGTTTGTGTTTGTTGGGCTGTCAAATGTTGTCACTGAACATGGCTAAAGCCATTTTAATGTGATCTTCTACCAAGCAAGACAAACAAACAAACTATCATGTCAAATGCGGCTAGATTAAAATTTCTTTACAACTATCTCAAACAGGTATACATTTATTTATTTTTCGGAATGACTTTATTGAGTAAAACCTCAAATTTTAATATTTAAATATTGAAGACAATATTAGTGATTTCTAAACGAAAATCACTAATATTGTCTTCAATATTTAGGTATACATTTATTACTTTATGCATGAACATAGTTTAAAATATTGTCACACATTTTTTAAAATATATTTCGAGGTTAAGCAAAATTCTCATGACTCGTTTATTTTTAACACTACGCTATATTTTAGCGTTTTTTAACATGCGTCATTATACCTTACATGCGATCCAGTAACTACGTCCAAACCGCTCTCCTAGATTTTTTGTCTGCAATCAATTATCGTTTCTTGCGCAGATGGTAGACAAAGGCGGAAGTCTAATGATTTTTATTATCGTTTGCACCATTCGATTTAACCAAAATAAGCTATCTCATGTTGACTATTGAAAGATACGTTTTAAAACTGGAACGATTCCGCTGCACAGGATATGTAGAAAAGATGGAAGATAGCCGATCATTGAGGCGATGCCATACATAGTAATGCAAAATCATGTGTTTTTGGTTTGAAAATTTGGTCGCCTAGAAATGTTTCAGATGCTTAAATTAAATACTTCGAGTAGAATACATCTTGGCCTTTAAAATAATCGAGTATTTTTTATATAGATCTTTTTATAAGCCCAGAAAAAAATAATGTATAGGTCTATAAAAACTGCTTTAAAGTTTAAAATCTCCTACTTACGAACCCATTTTCGGTTATGATTTTATTGTATAATGTGGCAAATTAAGTTATTTATAAAATGATCGAAAAAAAATTAAATATTTATGTCTGAACATCCACAAAATAAAATAAAAGGCACTTTTTGGCCATGTTTTTTTCGTGCATAAATCAAAACAGGCGGATGGTGTTAAGCGGGAATTTAAACCTTATCGCCATTTACGTAAGGGTTGTTATTGATAGCGGCTCAATTTAAAATATTACACGACGTAATGCACCGCCTTAAGGAGGCTTCTTTTAAATAAAGTTGCAGGACGAAGGAGTATTGGGAGGCCTTAGCATAAGTGGCTTGATGGTGTGTAGGCATTGATGTATTATAAATTAGTCAATGTGTGTAGGAAAATACCATAGCCTTAGGCACAAGGACCTGGAGGTAGACATCAGGATACCAGCAGGAGTGGATGGATTTTCTAGACGTGGCCAATGATTTTTTTTTAGAAAAAAAACAATTTTCACAATTTATTCTTTTGAAATACATATAATAAAATATTATATTGTTACAAAAATACATAAGAACAAAATAGTGAAAAATATGTTTTTTTAGTATTTCTACACCAATGAAGAGAACCAGCTCTTGAGTTTGGTATATGAGTAAAATGTAATATCATAGAGTGTATGATAGTACAGGATGTGATAAAATTATAAAATATAAATATGGTTCGAAATTATTAACTGCATTTTTTTAATGATGTTATCGATGTTGTTGGTGTTATGTATCTGTATACAGGGTGTATCGGCACGTACCCGACAAACTTTAACCAGCTATTCCTTAGCATATTTGGAGTAAAAAATCTTATGTGCACTTTGCTGTCCGGTAACGTTTTTTTTTAATAAAAAATTTATTATTCATATTTTCACCACATGTCACCACTGTTTTAACCTTTGACAAAGTTTGAAAACCCATCTGGCAAATATTTTATTCGAATTCCGTTGAATAATGCACGTGTGTACCTATATTGGCGCACGTTTACAGTCACAACGAAATAGCACGGCACCATTCGTCTCATTTTTAACTATTATTATTTAGTGTGTGCGAAAGAGCGAAGACGCTTTTTGACACACTTGCTTATAACAGCTGTTTAACACGAAACGCAATGCCAATGACAGTGATGTAGTGTGGAAATTTTATTTTTTTTTGTTTTTAATTGAAAAAAAAATGCTACCGGACAGCAAAGTGCCCATAACATTTTTTACTCCAAATGTGCTAAGGAATAGCTGGTTAAAGTTTGTCGGGTTAGTGCCGATACACCCTGTATAATCTGTAGGTACAGTAAGTATCTAAGGTTCGGTAATACAACCTATAAATATGCATGTACCCGTTAGCTTTTTACCCGATAAACTTTTTCGACAAGATAAGCTAATATCAAGAAGATTTCGAAAAATCATGATTAAATTGATACATGATGAAATTTAGCACACTTGACGTTTAAAATAGAAAGAACAATTATTACTGTTTGCTTCCAAAAACTCTGTAAATCCCGGGTAGAGCCGGCACTTTAGTTAGAATAATAAATAAATCAACTAGCAGTTAAAAACCCGCTCCGCGGGTTTTTTTCTGCTAGGCCCTGCGGGCGGCTCTTGGTTGGGCATCGCCCATTTTAAGTGATATTAACAACAGTTACATTTAATAGATAGATATTAGAACATTCACAGAGAGAGGGTGAGTATATATATTGTTAAAACACGGAACAGGAAGGAGTTAATTAATAATAACATGCTAAATTTACGCATAATAAGAATGACAGTTGTTTGAGTAAATGAAATTTTACGTATTTGTGATGGATTATTTCAAATGAAACACTATTATTGACTACATGTCTACAACTGATATTAACTGTTATCTTAGGTACCTAATATAATTAGCTCATAGGAGACTTGCAGTGCTTAAATATGTGTTACAACCGTCCATGTCTATAAGTTGAATCAATATCGTTTAGTTTGTCACAATTAAAGATAGTTTTAACAAAGTTGACTTAAATAATAGATTATTACATATTGATTAATTGTACCCGTGTTTATGAATAAAAGGAGGGTAATTGTGCGATGACATTAGCAGTCGGTTTAATTAAAATGTGTTAATTTTACTCCAACTGGTGGTAATTCTTTAATATCTCACAAAAGCGGCGCTATGCAAATTGTCCAATAAATAAATAAATATAATTTTTACATTTTATTGTGTATACACCGAAGTCAAAAATTAAATATAGATTGCAATTGGGAAAGAAGAAGTGGAAGGAGGGGGGAGGGGTAAGAGTAGGCTGGGTTTATAATAATTAGGAATTACAATATCGTTAGACGGGAAAGACCAGTTGAGTGGGAAAATATTTAAAAGAGAGTTTATAAAAAAATTCTTGTTAATTATATCTGCTTTTATATTAATATGTTTCCTCATTTCTAAAATTTCAAAATTATTTATAGTGAAGTATTTTAAGACCTGAAAAAAACAAATAGCATATAACCATAAAACAATATATTCATAAGACAAATAGCATTTAATAACGGTTATTCTAATAAATTGATAGTTGAAATACTAAATAAAAAAATTAAACACATTCTCTTCAAACGGTCTTTCTAAAGATAGAAATAAACAATGGCGTAGAATTCTGTTTGTGGATAACGATACTTCTAAAATTATATATATATATATATATAAACAATCCTGGTACCATTCAAATGGCATTTTACACTAATAACAATGAAGAAATATATTCTTTATAATAAGGATAGCAAAATTCAAACAAAAAAATCAGGAGTTTAAAAACTCAATTGAGATGATTGTAATTTCTTTTACAAAGGTAGAACAATAGAAACTTTGAAGTCAGAACTAAAGAATATCGTAGGGCTATAAATGGAAATAGTGAATCTGAGTTTGCAAATAATCTTTTGAATAATGATCACACTTTCGATAAAAATTCAGGTCTTAAAATACTTCACTCAGGATATAAAGCATCGTAAATAAATAATTTTGAAATTTTAGAAATTAGAAAACATGCCAATATAAAATCAGATATAATTAATAAGAAAAAAAATATAAATAATAATGATAAATGCCATTACAAAGTGATAAGCTTCCAAAAGAAATCTTCTTATAAAACGCTTGTAGTCAAGTATTGTGAGCTGCATATTTAAATATTCGCGCCAGGCATTTGGTTCGTTTTTAAACCGCCAGAGGTGCGCTCTGTCGGCCATCTTGAAGAAACGCGTGAATTTTTATAAACGTCAAACATAATCACGTAACTGTGGAGAATTTTCATTGTAATGTAATTAATCTAATGGATTATGAACTTTCTAAAACATATTTTCTTCGATATTATCCAAAAATTATTTGAGCAGAAACGATGCTTTTGAAGAAATCTCGTATTATTATGAGGCGATCCTATTTTAGTATGGAATCGTGTCTTAATATTCAAGTTACCCGAAACAGACAATTTTAATTTGACCAATCAGAGGGCCTACATCGTCCAGACGCTGGGACAATAATACTATCAGATTCTGATAAAGTGCCTCTACTTAAAGCTACAATAAGTGTAATTATGAAATATTGCCTTGATTTACGTTTAAACATGGATATGGGTATCAATAATAATAACGAGAGAAAGAGATTTTATTCAGAAAATTACAACCTGCTGGGTATTCTTGAAATTATACGTTAGGAAATGGATTGAATCAGCAGGAGTTGAAGCGTTTCCTTGAGATTTCTAGTGCCGAAGATGTATGAATGCATTTATGTACTAGATAAGTACATAAGGACCGGTATTACAACCTACAGATTAGTGTACCTGATAGCTACCCTCCCGATAGTCCCTGTCTGCAAGATAACCAAATAGCTTTATGATAAAGACTGTGTAGACACCATACACAGACAGCTAGATACTCGATACCTGCCTGCCTGGTTTACTAGAGATTTGAAGGTCGTGGTCATAAATCAATTGCTCGTTTCTTTGATATGATAGTGATCTCAACACATTTGATTTAATTCCACATTGAAATGATTTAATGTGAGGTTAAATGGCAATGAGTGTAATGACTCTAACAACATGGTTATACTTGATATTTTTATACGGTCATTACTGTGATTTAAATCAATTTTAATGTCATTTTGACTGCGTCATAGACAAATATAAAATGTTTTGAAAATACCAAAGTTACCAAAGATAATTTACGTGTTAGCAAAATCATCTATTTTAAATAACTTGGCTTTGTTAAGGCGACACAACACTCTCATAACAGGGGTTCGCTCGAGGCTCACATTCTTGTGCATTCCGACGAATTCTTAACGATAATATGTATATTTTTAGAGTGATCCCTACGGATATAAATTATTAACTTATAAAATTGATGAAAACAGTAGGTACCTTAGCATTGAAATATTTTTTGTAAAACATTTTGTACCTTTGAAATTAGCGGTTAACACCAGATTTTATTCTAGACGATGAATTAGTAACTTTCCGAAGGATACCTCTAAAAACATCTGAGATTTTACTAATACGTTCATCAGAAATAATTAAAATAAAACCCACGTAAATCAATTTCTTACGTCTGCTAGGGCAAATTTGTAGGTCCGTCCATTACGTCAGGCAGCATATTTGTTTTTACATCACTTATGATGTTAAGATTCCCACTTTATTTTAGAGATTTGCTAGGGAAAATTCAACCGTAATTCGGTCAATACACCAGGGCCGCACATCGCTTATTTGTGTGCATGACTTCTTCACTTACGTCGTTAATATTCCGAAGTTATTTTAGGGTATTGTCTCGTCTTAATATTAAATGTCTAGTGTGTAAAGTAATCCATATTGGATTTGCTAGTAGCACACCGCGCTTGCTTCAATTTTATGGTATTTTGAGCATTAAAAAATGCTCCTAGCATACTAAAATAAATTTTATTAGCTTGGCAAGTAAATAATGTATCTTTATATTATTCTAACTTGTCTTTTCGTCACATGCAAATATGTTTATTTATCAAAATTCGATTTTCCATAGTCATAATACTGTATTTACTTTCAGGAAAGCCCCATATGACTTACTAGCCGACGTTTACCCGGCGTTGCTCTACTTTTCTCTACCTTCTATAAATAAAATATGCATGTATAATACAGGGTTTTCCAATAAGAGGTATTATTTTGAATAGCCCGCTATTTCGGTAGATGTTACTTTTGAAGCTGTCATTTTTTGACATTTGACAAGTAGAAACTACGCCATTAATAAAAAATGGCACGATACACGCTTCAACAACGCATTGAAATGATTAAAATTCACTTGAGTGAATCAAATGCAAATCATCTTGAGTGATGAGGCCCATTTCCACTTCGGTGGCTTCATCAACAAGCAAAATTGTCGCATCTGGGGCTCGGAAAACCCAAGAGTTATTGTTGAAAAGCCTCTCTATCCTCAAAGTGTGACTGTTTGGTGCGGTTTATGGTCCGGCGGAGTCATTGGACCTTACTTTTTCGAAAATGAGGCTGGAGCAACAGTTACGGTGAATGGGTTGCGCTATCGAGAGATGATTAATGATTTTTCAAGAAAGGCACACAAATACAATATTTTACCGATGATTCAATCCAATATTGTATTTGTATGCCTTTCTCGATAGAATTGAGTTTTTATATGGACAAAACTATTTATTCATATTCATATTGCGTATATGAGGGCGCAAACAAATAATTTGTCTTAATACTGTAAAGCAATACCTTGCAAAAGCGTATTTAAACAAAATTAATTAATTAACGCCATCTGTGAACACGTAGAATACAACGAGCGTTGCGTTTAACCTTAAATTACTTGGCTTAGTTAATATAAAGAACCTAACTAGACTATAATAGCTAGGTTCCTACTATCCTTGCTTTTTTCTCCTTCCCTTCCCCATTTTCTTCTGTCTCCGAGCGTTCCACTATTCAACGTAAGTGTCGACCATTACCCAACCTTAAACTGTCTACGAACCTCATGAATATGTAAAAGTTAAGTAGGAACTATCAAAAATTAAAATGATTTTATTACGATGGGTTGACGACCTCTGTTTCTTGACAAAATGATCTTACCCTCTGGGAGTAATTTATCCACAGGGTCTGTTGAAGATTTGGGAATAATGCAGATTACCTCCCACTACCTCTTTACCACCCCTGAGGCAGTTGGACAGGGGTGTTCATTTAGTCATCAAAGAGTTAAACCATTAAACACCACAACTAAGCAAATGTTTATACGCATGTACTATATGTAAAAGGATCTAAATGAGAAAAAAGCTTAGGACGGGTTGTTTCAAAGAATTTTAACAATTCATTAAAATTTAAGTTCTGTTATTTTTCATCATGGGCCAATTGTTTCAACGTATTTGGGAAACAACAGAACAATTTTGATAATTTGTTAATTTTCTGTAAAACAACCCGTCCTCATTGAGGTATTTATTTAGTTGATTATAAATTAATTGAAAATCATGAGTATTTTTCTTGTGAATAGCACACAAGTGTCCCAACTGCCCGGAGCCAGTAGAACTAATGTAATCTTCGATAGGTTATGTTTTGAGACTGAAGGGAATGGGAAAAGGCAGGAGAAGGTAATAGGAAGGTTGGGAAATACTTGGCTATTCAGTTCTGGTCACCAAACATAGCTAAAGTCATTTTTAGCAACGATTTGATTTTTGAAGGTGATCATCACTCTGGAATTTAATCTTCAAATACATAGTTAAATTAATAAACTTTCGTTCTAAATGGTATGTTTAATTTTTTTTGTGACACTACATAAATCCAACTGCACTAAGTAAATAGTATATGGAGGGATAGGAGAAAAATAAGGTTGGGTGGTAACTGTCTATTCAGATCTTGTTACTGAGTGTATTGTTAAATGTCGCATCGAATCTTAAGTTAACTCTTTTAATAAAGTTTTATGATTGTAGTGAAATCAATTTACTCCTCAGTCCTCTGCCATCTTTTGTCAGAAGGTTGAAGTATTTCCGCTTTGCAATAAAATCCAAATAAATGGAATAATTCTGAACGTATCCGAAAACCAAAAATTGTTTTTGAAAGGTGATAAAATAGGCTTTAAAATTTTATTATTTATAAATAAAAGTTTAAATGTTTGTTTTTTCAAAACCAAAAATCTCGATTTTGACACAACGTTGCATTCGAATACGTGTCTGTTTTTATGTACATATATATTTTATAGATATCGCATGTGACAGGTAAAACCATGTTTTTTTGAAAAACAGCGCCATCTGTTGGACGTAAAAGCAACACGCACTATTGTTTCTCTATCTGCACAGACATTGGCGGGGTACAGCTATTTAAAAATAATATTATAATTTTTGGTATATTAAAATTTTGAATGTTATTTTATTTTATGTTTTATTTATATGACTTACGGCTGCCTTGTAGTACCTGTACAAATAAATAATATTGATTTTAGATTACGGATTAATAATTTTATTTAGTAGTTTTAATTTATGGAAATGAAAAGCCCTTCGGCGACATTGCTTGCTGTCATGTATCCATTGTTTTGAAGTTGAACCATTCACAAGTCTACCAATCAATAATCATTACTAATAAAATCAAACAATGCAGGTACACTATATCACGCTCTATATTCACAGTGAAACTGTAAAAGGGAATAACTAAAATTGAAAAAAAAGTTTTTTTCTTTCTTTTTTAAATGTATTCATCTATAATTCAATTTTTGTTTTCGATAATGAATGAATGCAAATCTTGGAAGCGGAAATTAACCCCCTACAAGACATCCGATCGAACTGAAATTCAGCAGATAGACTCGTTGTTGTTGACAATGCATTTTATCAACTTTTGGTGACAATCATGCACGCGGAAATGTACGCATTTTGTATGTAGGAATCAAAAATATATATATTAAGTTTTTTCTGTGATTTGCCGAATGTCACACATTACACAATGTCACACATTACACAATGTCACACATTACACAATGTCACACATTACACAATGTCATACATTACACAATGTCGCATATTACACAATGTCACACATTTCACAATGTCACACATTACACAATGTCACACATTATACAATGAAACACATTACACAATGAAACACATTGCATAAAGTCACACATTGCACAATGTCACGCATTACATAATGAAAAATATTGCAAAATGTCACACATTACACAATGAAACACATTGTATAATGTCACACATTACACAATGTCACACATTACACAATGAAACACATTACACAATGAAACACATTGCATAAAGTCACACATTACACAATGTCACGAATTACATAATGAAAAACATTGCAAAATGTCACACATTACACAATGTCGCACATTACACAATGTCACACATTTCACAATGTCACACATTACACAATGTCACACACTATACAATGAAACACATTACACAATGAAACACATTGCATAAAGTCACACATTACACAATGTCACGCATTACATAATGAAAAACATTGCACAATTTCACACATTACACAATGAAAAACATTTTATAATGTCACACATTAAACAATGTCATACATTACACAATGTCACACATTACACAATGTCACACATTACACAATGTCACACATTACACAATGTCATATATTACACAATGAAACACTTTACAAAATGAAACACAATTCAAAATGTCACACATTACACAATGTCACACATAACACAATGTCACACATTACACAATGTCACACATTATACAATGAAACACATTACACAATGAAAAGCATTGCATAATGTCACACATGTCACAATGAAACACATTGTATAATATCACACATTACACAATGTCACACATTACAAAATGTCATATATTACACAATGAAACACTTTACAAAATGAAACACAATTCAAAATGTCACACATTACACAGTGTCACACATGACACAAGTTCATACATTACACAAGTTCATACATTACACAATGAAAAGCATTGCAAAATGTCACACATTACACAATGTCACACATTACACATTGTCACACATTACACAATGTCACACATTACACAATGTCACACCTTACAAAATGTCACACCATACAAAATGTCTTACGTTACACAATTTCACACATTACACAATGAAAAACATTGCAAAATGTCACACATTACACAGTGTCACACATTACACAATTTTCTAAACTTTTTTGACGTTGTTTATTGTGTGCCAGCGAGTGTTAAATAATTTTCCATTATGAAAACAATTTTTTTTATTTGCTGTTATATTGTTGATTTCATGATATCATATTTTCCTAAAAAAACATGATTTTTATGGAATGAAAAAAATCAAAATTATTTTTCCTCTCATCTGTGCAAATCTAAATAGTAATTAATTTAAACAATGAGTATTGATTACGTCCCACTTGGAATAGGCGCATACTCCATTTTCGCCAAAAAAATAAGGCTTACTCCCGTTTACATTATCACAGTCACTACAATGTTATGTTAATATGATATTTATTCTTCAAAACAAAAACAAACGTAAAAACAAGAGAAAGTTCCAGTACGGTATTTTTTGAACCTCTGCCTAACCCTGCGGGCCTGAATAAAACAGATGGCCTCAAGTAATGGAGGTGCTTAATTAATTCTGTTTCACCATTACGTCAGAGTACTATCGTCGTAACACTGAACTAGTAACTCCCAAAGGCGATCCTATACATTCTAAACCAATTGCAGAGAAAACTGTTTACGTCAATTTGTAAACAGTTTTCTCTGCAATTGGTTTGGGAGGCGGTACCTATTCCCGCCTCCTAAAATGAGTTGAAAAAAATCTTATTTAATTAATTCTGTTTCACCATTACGTCAGAGTACTATCGTCGTAACACTGAATTGCAGAGAAAACTGTTAAGGCGACACAATACCCTGATAACGGGGATTTGCCCCGACGCTCACATTTTAATTATTTCTGATGAGCTTATTACTAAAATCTTAAATGTTTCTAGAGGGATTCGAAGGGATGCAAGTTATTTATATTTAAGATTAATAAAAACAGGACCTTACAATTAAATATATTATGTAAAACGATAAGTACATTTTATTAAATGTAAAATGTTGTAAGATAAGCGGCAAGTACCAGATTTTATTTTTCTAGACGATGAATTAGTAACTTCCCGACGACTCCCTCACAAAAGATTAGAGATTTTATTAATGTATTCATAAGAATTAATTAAAATAAAAACACTCGCGAAAATCCAATTTCTGGCCAGATACACGAAAAACGACCGCCAGTACTTCAAAACTCTCTATTGTGCGTAGTATATTTGTGTGCGGGTTGACAAGGAGTTACTACGTATTGATTCAGACGCCGCGAAAGTTCCGGCCTGTAAGGTTGTGTCACCCGGCCGGTCGCTCCGGTCATTTCTTTTACGTATTTTTTATTTAATCAAACGATTACTTTGAAATCTATTAGTGAAATTTTCTGTTTTTTATAATTTAACTTCTTCCTCAAGTGAGTAAAGGTTTTTTATATAAATAATAAATATAAATAATAACCAATACAAAAGAATACATTGTTAAATGCGTAAATGTGTAGGCACTTGAGAAAAAAGGTGACACTAAAGTATTGTCGTTATGTTATTATATATCATTTCTAGCCCAAGTAGACTTTTTTACTATTAATCTTTTTTTTCACGCGACGCGGCTGTCTGTCCGGTTGTCACAACCAGCGGCACAGAATGTTATAGAGTGCCCCTTCACTAGAATCGTTTTCCTAGTTTTATTTATTTACGCCCTACTGGGCTTTTACATTAATTTCTAATTATACAGTCATGTTAGTTGTAACAATGGAATATCTAATAAATTATGGTAAAATAAAAGGAGTTTTTTTACTAAGGAGTGGTATTCTCTTATATTTCAATAAAGTGTTTGTGAAGAGTTCGTTTCATTACTAATACTCCAGGGCAATTACCGATTCGCGATCGTAATTATTCCGGTAGTCCCAATTTTTTTATATGTTTTATAAACTGGTCCCCTGATGTAAAATCTGAGTTTCCGACCTTGGCACACCTGTGCTCGCGCCGCCATTTTGAAAAAAACCGGCCGAAATCGCTCCAAAATCTAGTTTTTCCAAAATATCTCATTCCCAATGCAAATTTCGGCTAAATTAGCTAAACAATTAAAGTAGAACATACAATTACTTACTACTTTTGTGTAAACAATTTTCTTCAATCTCTAATAGGTACCGAGGTAGAAAGTCGTAAAGGTGCGTATATTTTTGAAAAAAACAAGTTTTTTGCGCGACTAGCTTTTGTTTTTTGTAAATATCTCGTTTCCAGTACAATTTTGTGAAAAAATTATTGATACTAATTTTGTAGAAAATAAAATTTCATAAAATAAATAGGTATTTAATTTATGTGTTTTAACTCTAATATGTATCCAAGCTCTTATCCACCAAAACCAGTTAAATTACCCAACAACAAATTTTTGAAATTCGAAAGTTTTTTTCCATAAAACAAAAACTCTACATCGAAAGTTTTTCTCCATACAGACAATTAGACATATGTCACCTATAAAGTACCTAAAGTCATTCGAATATTAAAAAGAGTCATTAATCTTTTAAGTTTAGATTGTTAGATCATTTGTTGTAGATAGAATTGTGCAATTATCTCCCCAAGTTACTGCACTTACTTACGTTGAAATGATTTTCAAATTTAAGGTAAAATTGAACCAATTTATAATAAATCTCTTGGCTAATATATACTTACGTTTCAGTTAAATATGGGAAAACAGAAGACAAAAGGAGTTTTATCCCGAACAAAATTACGGCACCAAGGAAAATGTTTAACGGAATGGAGAAGGTACTACTTAAATACACACATAAAAATAGATCTTTGGGATACGTTTTTTACAGAACATAATTGTACAATGTCAGCTTAAATAATTTTATATATGTAGATATATACATATATACGCAGTCGATAAACTTCTGAGCATATTGAATTTGGAATATAAGAAGTAAATTAATTTTGATTTCCGGTGACATATTTTTATTTTTACCGAAATGCATTTTTTACACCAAATAAGCTCAGGAATTGTTGGTGAAAGTTTGTCGGGCATGTCTTAATACATCTCTAAATAATTAGGGAATAGAGACAGTATAAATAATTAACAATATTCCTCATTTTAGGAAAAATTCCGCAAGACTTCATCCAGATAATATTGCAAATAATAAAGAAAATACGAGTATTGTGTTAAACACTATACCGACACTCAACATGTTAATTTTTTCACAATTTCTGTAAATATAAAGTAAATAATATTAATTTTATATGATTAAATAAGCGCTCTAAAAAAATTAACAAAAACTGACATTATTTTTCAGCACGGACCAGAGATGAATGAACCTGAAAAGTTTTCACTATTTGCTGGCTCTAGTTCTTATGACACTAACGTGCATGCCGTTTCCAGCCCCTTATAGCTAGGTCTGACGCAGGCATGACGATTGTTGTCAACTGATATGTTCTCACAACAATAATTGTTGAAGAAAAATAAAATTAAGGAATGAAATTTAAAACACTTTACCTCTGTTTCAATTTTTGGCCTGGTTTTGGTGGATTAGAGCTTGGATACGTGTTTCAATTAAAACACATAAATTATATACCTATTTATTTTATGAAATTTTATTTTCTACAAAATTAGTATCAATAATTTTTACACAAAATTGTACTGGAAACGAGATATTTACAAAAAATCAAAGCTAGTCGCGCAAAAAACTTGTTTTTTTCAAAAATATACGCACCTTTACGACTTTCTACCTCGGTACCTATTAGAGATTGAAGAAAATTGTTTTCACAAAAGTTGTAGGTAATTTTATGTTTTACTTTAATTATCTAGCTAATTTAGCCAAAATTTGCATTGAGAATGAGATATTTTGGAAAAACTAGATTTTGGCGCGATTACAGCCGGTTTTTTTTAAAATGGTGGCGCGAGCACAGGTGCGCCATGGTCGGAAATTCAGATTATACATCATGGGATCAGTTTATAAAACATATAAAAAAATTGGGACTACCGGAATAATTACGATCGCAACCCCCTTTTTGGCGCTATGTGTACTGGCCTATAATACGGAATCCCCAAATATATCGACAACATTCTCACATTTATAACCCAGATAACATGTAGGTACGTTTATAATCAACAAATCAATACAAAAACCGACCAATATCATATAACAACAAAGGCAAAGGCATATGGCAACAAAGAAAAAAGAACAGGTATCCGCTAGTAAGCAGGGTGAAAAAAATCAAAGGCAGAATAAAGAACACAGAAAAATGTGCAATTAATGCTTGCTTCTAGACTCAGCAATATACCACCTCTATCTATATTACAGCAGGTAATTTATACACTTGTATATACCCGTCTATACGTACTTATACGCTCGTGTGTATAATTCCAAAATTTGATTGAAAAGTGAATTAACATAATGTTTCTAATATTGTTTTTATTTAATCACGAAAATACTTAATATATCAATAATCCGATGCCGAAAGGACCGATTTCAAAGGAGAAAAATTCTGATTTAAACATATAATTTTATTATGAACGTATTGAAGTCGTAAAAAATTTTCAAATACATATTTCCCATACATATTGTTTTCAATTATATATCCGTAATAGAAATTTTAAACCGTTAAATATTTATGTTATAAACAGAAAGCCTACCTCAAACATTAACGAATTCTTAATGTATCATGAATCTATTTTAAATAACTGTATAGATGATACCCTTATCTTTGGTGATTTCAACATTGACATTCTTCAAAAAAATAATACATCTCTTAAATACATCAACACGCTAGACTCATACAACTGTTTCATATGTAACACATCCTATCCTACACGAGTAACAGATACCTCTACTTCTCTAATAGACCATATCATCTCAAACAGACAAAATATTTCCTCAACTACTGCAAATATAGATGCCTACCTAAGTGATCATAACATTTTGATATTAGATTACCAAAACAGCTTGAAACATCACACTAATAATAGAATACATTCTTTTTCAAACAACACCAAAACCGATAAAAACATGTTAAAAACATATGTAGAATCCCACAACTTTCCACACGAAACCACCAGTAATGCCAATGAAATCTATAATAATTTTAATGAATACATCAAAACAGCAATAAAATCATCCCAACATAAATCTGAGTTACGCATAGGAGACCAACGGAGGGGTAATACTCCATGGTTTGATGCAAAATTAAATGCACTTATCAAACAGCGCAACAATGCGTTTAAAATCTGGAAAAAAAATCAGCAAAGTGATATATTCACAGCACTGAGAAATAAAACAAGAAATCAAGTTACCAACTATAGAAGATATGCTAAAACCAAATACTACACGACTATATTTAAAGAAAACCTGCGTAATCCGCGACAGACATGGAAAATAATAAATGCAATTCTAACAAATAGCTCGACACCCCAGAAAGATGAAATTGAATGTCTTCTCATTAAGAATGAAGAAATAACATGCCCAACACAGATAGCTTCAACTTTTAACAACTTCTTTATATCAGTTGGGGAAAACTTAGCAGCTACAATTGCATCATATCCAGATGATTCTATCACTATAAACACGGATCAAAAAGCAATCCAGTCCTTTTACATGGCCAAAACAAATAAAACAGAAGTTCTCAGTATCATCTCTCAACTAAAGTCTAATGCATCTCCAGGTTTAGATGGAATTACACCAGTGTACCTGAACTTTTGCAAAGATATATTAGCTGACCACCTTGTTTTTCTTATTAATCAATCCCTGAATAGTGGAATCTTCCCAGATCAACTAAAGATAGCAAAAATAATTCCGATTTACAAAGATGATTGCAAAAAAAATCCTTCTAATTACCGTCCTATATCCATCCTCTTTGTCGTCTCTAAAGTTTTTGAAAAGGTTATTAAGCTTAGGCTCACTAAATATCTCCTATCAAACAATTTACTCGCATCCCAACAGTATGGATTCAGAAACCAATCTAACACAAAATGTGCTGCCTTCGATTTTGTATACGCCCTCCAAAAGCATATAGGCCAGGGTAAGCATGCTGCAGGCTTATTTATAGATTTAAAAAAGGCTTTCGATACGGTTGACCATGGGATACTACTAAAGAAGCTAGAACACCTAGGCATAGTAGGCACTCCCCTGAAGTTACTGTGTAGCTACCTCTCTAACCGACACTGTCAGACCTTTGTTGGAAAGGGGACAAGCAGCATGGGAACGATAAAATGTGGCGTGCCTCAGGGCTCCGTACTTGGACCATTACTATTTTTAATATATATAAATGATATTGCTAAATGGGGACTTAAGGGTACAATACAACTCTATGCAGATGATACAGTGATTATTTATCACAATAATGATTTAAACGAACTTGAAAAGGAAATGGAAAGTGATGTAGCTTGCCTGGCAAACTGGCTGCGATTAAACAAACTTAGCCTAAACATAAAAAAAACACATTACATACTGTTTGCAAATAAAAAAATGTATGTCTTAATATAAGTCTTGATAATAACCGCCTTGAAAGGGCTGATGTTACAAAATATCTTGGCCTTTTCATTGATTCACAACTCACATGGAATCACCAATTTAAACATGTTCTATCCAAAATTACTCATATAACTGGTGTTTTATATAGACTTCGCGGGTTACTTCCTCCCTCTCTATTAAAATCGATTTACCATGCTATGATTCACTCACATCTAATATATCTCGCCGGAATCTGGGGATTTGCTACAAAAAAAATGATTTCAGAAGTCCAAGTCGTCCAAAATAGAGCCCTGCGAAATATTTTCAGTTTACCTTGGGACACACATGTCAAAGACATCTACAGAAACACCCAAATACTTCATTTTAATACCATTCCCACTTTTGAAATAACGAAAACTATATTAAAAGTAATTCAACACTCGGCACATTCCAACACTACACTCTATTACAATTACGACGTACACCAACACAACACAAGAAATCACAACAAACTACATATACCAAAAATCAAATCAACAAAATATGGACTAAGATCCCTGGAATACATAGCTCACACAAAATATAATCAACTACCCAACGAGATCAAATGTGCAAGTCAATGTAAAAAGACCCAAACTAACATGCTCAAACTTCATCTTATTAATGACTATCTGAAATAATAATGTTGTGTATGTCCCATCATATGTCTATTTAATACATACAGCTATATGTTTCATGTAATGCGTATCATTCCCGCAATGAGTTTATTAACTCCTGGGAGTACAATGCTTTATATAATATACTATATTCTGTATTGTATACTTTTAATAAAAAAAATTAAAAAAAAAAAAAAAATTGACGTAAATAAAGTAAAAGTTTTGTTTACACAGGAAGAGAAGAAACCCGTTATTCTGGAAGGAAGGAGAATAGAAGACATATTTTTTCTTTAACTGTATTAAATAGAATTTCGCAGCACGACTCTTTTTATGATTGTAATTATCTAACTTAGAGATAGTTGAGCGTATACTTCGAGATGACAAGTTCTGGGAAGAAAAAATGCTTATTAAATTAACTAATTTTTAAATGGATTGCATTCTTGTCGAGCTTATCGATCCTGGAGTCACAAGGTCTATGAATGTTCGTGATCCTCCACATATCTTAGATATTGTATGTAAAGAACGTCAATTTGGAAATCGTCGTTTAGATTTCGACGAAATGCTATTTATTGAATAATTATTTTCGTTTTTTATATAAAATTATTTTTACTATTTCTAACTTATATTATAATAAATGATGGCCTTTATACAAAAAAAAGTTGCATCTTATGCTTTTTACATTACATAATTATTTGTTTTATGTAACTTTTTGTAAACGATAATAATAAATATTGAAAATGACTGATATTTTATTTATCTTGTCAATATATTCAGATATAATTATGATCAGATATTATGAAAATGATTCGTGATTGAATACCGTATTGCTTTGACATCTGTCAATGAAGAACACGTCGGTTACGAGTCATAAGTTACTGCCTACCGTCTAGCAGTATGGTTACAGAAATCTGATAAGAATCATAAAATCATGAGCTCTTTCTGCAATAGGTAACGTTTCTATCGAAATTTGCCTAAAACATGCACATTCAACTAAATATTACTATTCACATAGTTTGAAAGACGCCCATTATTAAGCATTTCATGTTCAAACCTTACTCATGGGTACCATCTAGTGGATTTCATCGCTGCTCTGACTTCGAACTGTTCGTTGTGTCGGGTGTTCCCCATTGCAACGTACTTCATTCCCCTGCACCCCGAAATATTATAATATTTAATTCGAGCGGAGCGCGTGTGAAACTAATTTGCTTCGCCCACTTAAATCGCGTTCACGCCCATAACTGATATTTTTTTAGGATCTTATTTCGTCTTAACGTCAATTTAAATTAGATTTTTCAACTCAGTTTGGGAGGCGGGAATAGGTACCGCCTCCCCGGGATCTTTTATTGCATAACCAACACCTGTGAGGGGTGAGATTTGTCTACCTACTGCGTGGCAGTTGAGTGAGATCTTTTAACCTCTCAGCTGGACTGGATTCACACGTCCGTTACTCCTGGACACACTGACCCCCAGATTCCTACCCCTAACCCCTCTTACATTTTTCCTTTCCTTAAAAACGCCCTCAACACAGTATCCTCAAAGATATCATAGGCCCTCCCAGACTGTTATTGATCTGTCCGAGAAAGAATTTAAATGTTTGTTCAATTTTTGCAGAAGTGAAGAAAAATTGATCTTACTTCGGGCACAAGCAATAAACTGATTTGATTTGAAATTTTCACTTCCTAAAGTATTATCGTAATTGTTTTATGGGTCATTATGCCGTGTTGCGCTTCCTGCTTCTTTACCGAAAGCTTCAGTGTTTCACGAGCAGGCAGCTGGGGACGTTGCGACTGGAGGAAGACTCGAGCCACCGCGCGGGTCGACATATTTTGCGAGCTACCATGATGCCGTAATTAGTTAATTTTACCTTGGTCATCCATCGCTCTACTTATTAAATTTTAGCAATGCTGATTGCACTGCTTGGCGCCCTTTACGTTTATCAGGTCAGTTAATTTTAATGTCACCAACCTTATTGTCAACTTCTCAATGTAATCTTAAAATTTCCACCGTTGCATTTCAATCCTTCGGATGATGCACCACCCCTGAGATATTAACTAATGATATTTAAGAGTTCTCATGTTACTAAAGTTGTAGGAATAAATATAATTTTGGAATCGCTTTACCCTTTCTTTTTATTCTACATACTTTGTTCCTCATAACATGTTACAATGGCGGCAAAGTGCCTTGTACCTAATATTCCCGTTATAATTGGTATACATACGTTACAGTGTCCATCATCATGTAATTAATGGGAATAATTATTAGTATCATGTACTTAACGGCTACGAAAACCACATAAATTCATCTAATTGTTATGCTTAATTCATTGATTGACGTGTGCGACACGTTATCTCTAAATAGCAAAAAATAAAGTCGCCATCCGCGTCTGTCTGTTTGTGCGCTTAGTTCTTCTCAACTACACAACCGATTTTGATAGGGTTTTCTATATCATTTAGACATTTTTTCCGGAAGGTTTATATATATAATACATGCAAACTGTATTTATAGAAAGTAGAGAAAAATCAATGTTTTTTAATCAAGTACTAAAATGATTTTTTTCAAGCGCCTACATTGCTAACGCTGGCTAAACCTTATGAGATACATCAAAATAATGTACAACGGAATTGTATGTCTTAAAAAGGCCTACAGAAAATTGTGGCATTGTATTTGTCTATCTCTTAAGGATAACCCCTAGCAACGCCGGGTACACGTCAGCTTTTCACTTCTACATACATAAATACACACTTGCCACAATCTACACACCTGCCCGGACGATGGACACTGTAACGCTTTCTGATGCGTTAGCTAAAGAACAAGGAAGCTCAACAAGGCATAGTAACCCAAAAAATAATCACGATGATCTATGAAACGGCCAAGGATGAAACCGCTGTCACTATTTTACGTGAGATAATGAATTCTAGGCTCTCGACAGTGGACAGTGGACAGGCCAATAAAATAGTTTATATATCCAAGAAAGAATTAATTTCAAGGAAAGTAAGCAAAAATATAGCTTAATTTGAGCATACGCCCATCACACAGTTCCATTGGTTTTCCTCTTCGGGGATCGTAACGAACCAACAAACCCACGCATTTTTGTATTTATTTTTGAAAAAACACAGTCATCGTTTTTTATTCGCAGAAATTACACGTAAAGTCGTTAACATATAAAAAAAGGTTTTAAATGTTTGTTTATTTGACATAATTTTTTTATTATTACCTATTTGTTAATTTTATACAAACGAAAATCACAATTTTATCTGTTGGTACATATTTGTTGTAACGGTGTATTCATTGTTTATTTCCATACAAGAATTTATATTTCTCAGGACCTATATCATATTTGGGGATGCTGTGCGGAGGGTCTATTTAAGGACATTAAAGGAGTGAACCTGAACATGAGATCGTTGTTGTAGGTGGGAGATAAAACAGAGGCCGGCAAATCGTTCTACAGCCACCAATAATAGTATGAAATAGCGATGAGTCGTTCATGAACGAGCCGCACAATCGAGCTCTTTTTGATGAGCCGTATTTGTACGACTCCCGGTAAACCGTACCACGGCTCAATTGAAACTTTACTCTTTTTATAAGGAGATATTTTGGAAAATTAGGAGAAGTGCTGTACCCGTCTTACAGGAACTCCTGTGTTGAGAACTGGCGCAGTAAATAACAAAAGCAATTTATAGCATAAAATGTTTGGATCTATCTCGACTGATGATTTTGCTTTCTGATTTATATTAAAAACAAATTGTGTTCTGTCTATTGGCCATTGTATAGCTTTGTTTATTTATTTATTTCTAATTTTACGCCCGGCTGGGCATTTACATGTAATTTTTAATTATTTATTACTAACAACAACAAAATCAAAGCAAGATCCAAAAAAAAAATCAAAGCGCAATCAAAATAAAAATAAATAAAAGATAGTAAAAAAACATACTCAAAAACGAATAAAATCGAAACTAAATACTCCACCATGCAAGATGGAAAAATATAACACTAGGAAAATTACAATACATTGGTAAGATAAACAGAGCTACGTAGTTTATATGGTTAAATTATATTAAATTTTATGTTCTTCTTTCTGAAATAAATTGGGTAATGACTTGTTTATATTTGGTAAATGATTTGTTGAATATATCAACAACTTCTTTGTTAATTTAACATCTGTTTTGTGGTGCTGAGTTTTTTTTCCGCTCCAACCAATAAGAAGGCTAGGATTCAAATTTAACTGGTTTGAATCTGCGCAGTGTGGCTTTTAAGTGGAATCGAGCCGCCCGCGCCGGAGCGAAAATATCATCTAATCACAGTTGACGAAACCACCGTACTGATAAAACAACCGATGTGTCAATTCAAATTTTAGCCTGAATTATAATTAGCTCAATGTTATACGAGTGCCTGTGAATTACTCCACCATACGAGCGCTACCAAAAGAACCATATCATCGAACATAACAACCAACTCTTCCGTAAGTCACATTTGCGAAAACCTATTTTTTGGTTCAGCGAACAGAGCGTTAATTTACATAGGCACATACCTGTCTAGATTATAACCATTATAATCTAACCCATGCGTCGATAGTCTATGCGATTATCGCACAACATCTTTTGCAAATAATATCAAATTTCTTTGGCCAAAAGTTGTTTTAGCGAAACGAATAAGTAAGAGATTATGCCCTTTGGTTCCTAGTATCACGAGCTGTTTGGTCATTGTCAAAAAAATTTGTATGTGTATGTTTTTGGCATAAACTTGCCTAGTGTCGAAAATGACAGATTCTCTTAAATATTTCATCAAAATTGCTTGTGATTTTAGAACATTTTTTATAATTAGTTTCTGAGATAATTTTAATCACATTAAACATATATATATATATATATATATATATATATATATTGACCTCTTCCCGTAGTATGTTGATCCAGTAAGAAGTTGTTAGACTATGTTGATCCACCTTTAACACCATATAACTTGGCTATTGTGGAATACATCTGAATGAATTGACAACAGTGGTACAATAATTATCAATGTTGCCAGTTTGCCAGAAAAACCATTTGATATACTGTTCATAAAATTTTCTAAATTTGTATGGTAATCGGATGCATAATTTATGTTGATCTACCTAAATTGGCATACTTATGTTGATCTCATATATATTGATCTATTCCCGTAGTATGTTGATCCAGGTAAGAAGTTATTGGACAAAGTTGATCTGTGTCCCTATATATGGTTTTACTAAATGAACCAATCAAGAGCAATCGGTGGACTGTTCATCACAAGGTTTTATCTGATTCCGTAATCTTTTGTGATATTGAACTCAAAGTATTAGTCTCAAGAGTCGGATATCGCATGAAATGACTGTGAGATGGTACCGTTTCAAATCAAAATGACGTGTTCATTCGACTGTTTGTTGCTTGAATTGTTTATAAGAAATGTATGCGTATTTAGATTGAAACGAAACTTTCGCAAAAATCAAATCCATTAAAAAAATACCTACTGCGTGGCGGGCCGGATCGAAAGAGACTGGTTGAGGGATACCTTTTGACCATCAAAATCCAAAATGCGGCAAAAGGCATAATGTTATATGGGAAATATTGAACTTGCATCTATTACCATCTCTCCTGATTACGCTTCGTGACTTAGTAGGGGTGGCCGGGTTCTTGGTTATAATGGGTAATTAATGGATGATTGGACGAGGTTGGAGCTAAGAAAAAACTGTCCAAAGAAGCGAAGCTAGCAGTCCACAATGGAGTGCTGGTACCTACCCTAATATATGGAAGTGAGGCATGGAACTGGCAGAAGAAGGCTGAAAGTAGACTGAATACTGTAGAAATGAGATCCCTGAGGCATATGTACGGTAAAATCATGTATGACGAAATGTGCGTATGCTGTGTCTATTCTACAGATATTTTATTAGAGCCTGTTAAAAGGAGCTAGCAGCATTGATCCCCAGTGCACCGTGCACGTGCTTGATACTCGACAACTCGACGGACACGAGCGGAATACACGTTCACAGTTAAGTTGATGTTATCTATACATATATGAACGGGTCGTTTCTCCGACTCGTTTTATCGTAAGTCGGCTCGTATGTGGAACGAGCTATCGGCATCTGTTTTTCTTCCTCAATATAATCCGGGCCTCTTTAAGACCCGCATTAATAAATTCATTCCTACAGACCCTATCTTAATCCGCCCCATAACGCTGCCCAACTGGGTGGAGACATAGTTTCTATGTATTTAACGTATAAAGACAAGGGCACTCTTGTGAGAGGTGTCACATAAAAAAGTCATACCTCCGAATTTGAATATAGAGACATACAAAATGATCTATATTATAAGCAATGAATCCACCCATCTTTTATCGATTATCACATTATTTTAGAATTTAAAAAAACTCGTAAGCTTAATAATCGCAGAACTCAACTCAACTTCAAATATTAATATTCTGTATAAACGATTGTTACATCTTACCGGAGATGACCAGATAAATCATCAAAATGATAATTCATCACATCTTTAAAAAGTTATGTAAAGTCATGGAAAGTGATGAAACAAAAACATTATTAACTGGGTTAAGTAGGTTAGGTTCGGTTAGGTTTAAATTTTTTATTCATCGTTTCTAATGACTTTACATCACTTTTTAAAGGTGTGTTGAATTGTCACTGTGTTGAGTTATCATGGAACCCTTACCGGAAATGTTTATATTTTAAAGTTCTCTAAATAAAATGAAATGCTCTTAAAAGAAACATCTCATATTTAATATTATACAACAATATGACCGGAAGTCGGCATCTTTCTTTGAAATAAATAAATCATAAACTAAAAAACAGCTACAAGGTGGTTACAAATGCAATTATATTTAATCAATTTGTTCGATTATATTTTATATGAAGTTTTTTTTACAGTGGGCCAAATGAATTCTATATGTGGCCAATTGAACCAATTCAACCAAAGTTGTCCAATTTTAATAACTTCGACGAGGAAAAGAAGTTTTTTAATTAGTTGAATAATAATTTTTCAAAATTTCAATTATGTTTAACGTAATACACTATCTGGCATCAAAAAAATCAGTCTAGTCACGAACCGTAACTATTTAGTGTAATAAAATAAAAAAAATAAAATTATGTTTATATCATAGTTTGCTTTAATCTCAATAAAAAAGAAGGAAAAAAGTTTTTTTTTTATGAATGAGATAAAACTTTCCCCCAAACAACGTGTATATTTAACAAACTAACTAATTAACGATCACGCCGTTTCCCCGCAGGGGTAGACAGAGAGGACGGACCGCCAAACAACTCGGTCTTGGCACACACTTCTTGCCTCATTCACATTCATACATCGTCTCATACATACTCTTCTATTATTCTGACTCTTGACATGACCCGACTCGAGTATCTGATTCACTTGATCGTGCCATGTCTTCCTCGGGCTTCCCCGACTTCTGCTACCATTCACATTTGCATCATATATCCTCTTTACACACTCCTATCTTCGCTCATTCGCTCTACATGCCCAAACCATCTAAGCGTCCCTTTCTTAATCTTAACCACACATACGCCTCAGGGATCTCATCTCATCTCATTTCATAAATATGAATTAAAATTAAAATAGCAACTTCACATTAGGAACGAACAAATAAGTACATTGACTAAGTGTTACGGACGGACATGCACTTGAGCAAGACTTGGGAGCTGTATTCACAGAAACTTTAAAAAAATAACTGACGTTTAGTTGTAGTACTGGGTCAATTGTTCTGGTATCCCCCGAAAACATAAAAACATAAACAATATAAACTAATTTTTGAAAAGAAAGACAAACATTCCCGGGTTAAGAATAACCTGGCAATATTTGAAAATCTCCTACTACCACCACAGTCAGCTGAAAATGTTGCTTGTGTTGTGATGGGGGACTTAGCCAGCCCAGGAATTGAACACACTATGCCTGGGTGGGACCCAAACGCGATGTCAACTCGGCCACCGACCGGTCTAAAATATGGCAGAAATCCTCCAGTGGATAAATAATAAAATGTAGTTTATAGGCACTTTATAAAAAAAAATCGTCTAAAGAAACAGAAAATTTTTTAAAACAGTAATAAATAAAATACATTCTGGAATCGTTAATAAGTCGTTATGAAATATTTAGCCGTGTTAAGTAATCAATAGTATCGCGGTGGCAAAACGTGGAATTCCATAGCCGTTTTTAATTTATTAAAAATATTTATGATATCAAAGACAAAACAATTAAATGTATTCTAATCAGGGTGTCGTTATATCCCGGCCGGCGGCTAGAGACGGACGCTTCGAGTCCTTTGACTCGGGCGCATTTACCGACAACAATCGGAAGTCGGGCGACGCGAAGCGAAGATGCCCGAAGCGAAGCGAAGTTCGTGCCCACACTATCGTATTAGGTCAACTTCGATCAATTGTTTATAAGAAATGTATGCGTATTTCGATTGAAACGAAAATTTCGCAAAAACAAAATCCATAAAAAAATCATAACTTAGCAGGGGTACACGGGTTCATAGGGTGAGGTTTGTCTAGGTCCTGGCGGCGGATGCGTTTGCCCATCTACTGCGTGGCGGGCCGGATCGAAAGAAACTGGTTGAGGGATACCTTTCGACCATAAAAATCCGAAATGGCGGCAAAAGGAATAATGTTATGTAGGAAATTTTGAACCTGTATCTTTTACCATCTCCCCTGATTACGCTTCGTGACTTAGTAGGGGAGGCCGGGTTCTTGATTATAATGGGTAATTAATGGATGATTGGACGCGGATGGAGCTAACTAAAAACTGTCCAAAGAAGCGAAGCTAGCAGTCCACAATGTAGTGCTGGTACCTACCCTAATATATGGAAATGAGGCATGGAATTGGCAGAAGAAGGCTGAAAGTAGACAGAATACTGTAGAAATGAAATCCCTGAGGCATATGTGCAGTAAAATCATGTATGACGAAATGTGCGTATGCTGTGTCTATTCTACAGATATTTTATTAGAGCCTGTTAAAAGGAGCTAGCAGCATTGATCCCCGTTGCACTGTGCACGTGCTTGATACTCGACGGTCCGAGCGGAATACACGTTCACAGTTAAGTTGATGTTATCTATACATATATGAACGGGTCGTTTCTCCGACTCGTTTTACCGTAAGTCGGCTCGCATGTGGAACGAGCTATCAGCATCTGTTTTTCCTCCTCCATATAATTCGCGCCTATTTAAGACCAGCATTAATAAATTCATTCCTACAGCCCCTACCTTAACCCGCCTCATAACGCTGCCCAACCGGTTGGCGACATAGTTTCTCTGTATTTAACGTGTAAAGATAGGGGCGCTCTATCGAGAGGTGTCACATAAAAAAATCATACCGCCGAATTTGAATATGGAATAATTTCCTTTTGCCGCCATTTTAGATTTTTATGGCCAAAAGGTATCCCTCAACCAGTCTCTTTCGATCCGGCCCGCCACGTAGTAGCTGAGCAAACGCAACAGTGTACCCCTGCTAAGTTATGATTTTTTTATGGATTTGATTTTTGCGAATGTTTCGAATAGCTCTAAAGATGATTCTTTTAAAATCATCCCATATTTAATATTATAAAACAATATGACCGGAAATCAGCTGAACTAAAAAAACAGCTACAAGGTGGTTACAAATACTATTATATTAAATCAATTTTGTCATTTAATTCCCAAACAATGTGTATATATATATATTCCTTTAAATTAAAATAGCAACTTCACATTAGAAAAGAGAGGACAACGAACAAATAAGTACATTGACTAAGTGTTACGGACGGACATGCACTTGAGTTTATAAAACTTGGGAGCTGTACTCACAGAAACTGGAGTTTAGTTGTAATACGGGGTCAATTGTACCGGTATAATCATCCCCCAAAAACATTAACACAGAAACCATATAAACTACTAAATGCGGTTTAAAGCTAACGAATCCACCTAGATTTAATCAATAATCCCATATTTCTAGATTCCATAAGTACCCACTCTATTGTGTACCTAGAGGTAAAACTAAGATATTGCACAATATTGGCAAAATATGGCAGAAATCGCTCCAGTGGATAAGTAATAAAACGAAGTTTATAGGCACTTTATAAAAAAAAATGTCTAAAGAAACAGATAAATTTTGAAAACAATTATGAATAAAGTACATTCTGGAATCGTTAATAAGTCATTTTGAAATATTTCGCCGTGTTTAGTAATCAATAGTATCGGGAAACGCGGTGGCAAGACGTAGAATTCCATAGCCGTTGATTATCAAAGACAAAACAATTAAATATATGAAATTCTCTGTATGAAATTAGTTTTCATACAGAGAATATCCAAATAACCCTTTTTTGTGTATAAAAACATATCGGCTTTTTGGTTAAGATGTGGTGTGATATGATTTGTATTTTTTTATGAAACACTAATATGAGGCATGAAGGAATTACAAAATTTAAATAAAATATATTGAAGTGCTTTTAGTTGGTATTACTATAAACTGCACGTGTTAGTTCATCTTCTGCCATGTTTGTGCTAAAAATACTTTATTCAACTTCTCGAAGCAAGCTGTAGCTTTTTGTAGGAAATATGATATCTGATTATAATATTGTCAATATTTCTTTTTTCATTTTTTACAAATAAAAACTTGTGTGAATACCGCACCAGAGTCATACAGTCCTAACCGCTCCCGTCTGGAGCCAGTGAGACTATGGCATCCTCAAAGGAGACCTCAAAGGAGATGACGAGGAGGAAGGTGGGAGAGTACCTAGCTATTCAGATATAACCAAAAACTAATTGTAAAATAGTGCAAATTAATTTTAGTAAAATTTATTTGAACCCGCGACCTTCGGATTGCTAGTCGAGAGCCACCTCAAGTAGTTTGATATGTTTGGTGACTTAGCAGGAGTGCCCGGGTTTATGGGGTGAGGTTTGTTCGGTTCTTGGCGGCGGATGCGCTTGCCTACCAAATGCGTGGTGGGCCGGATCGATTAATCCTCTTTCAACGCATCGCCTTGCAACGCAGTAGGAGACTTGGATTCTTATGTTTATCACTCGAACACACTGACCCCCAGATTACTACCCACCCATCATACCTATTTCCTTCCCAGAACTCACTCTCATTCCTTTCTTTCAAAATACCCCCAACACAGCATTCACAAAGATGACATAGGCCTTGAGGGTTACGATTTTCCTTAGGGCCTCCTGTGTGGAGACGATGTAAAAAAATACAAAAAATAAACAACTTTCTCGCTAAATCGTTGGCGGTGACTAATGGTAGGGGTATTGGTTATCTAATAAATGGTTCCCGGGGCGGCGGTACACATAATTGTAATAGTTCTCGAGGGCTCTGATGTACAGACATTATGGCTCCTGTTGATTGACGAACATATACTAAAACATCGTTGGTTGGAATCGGTGCTTGAAATGACTTTAGCCATGTTTAGTAAAAAAACAAATTGCAATTAATTTTTCAGCAATTTCAATTTAAAATTTGAAAGATTAAATTCTCACCAATCTAATCGCCGCAATTTTAATAGGCACATATTATGGATATTACGCTTTGTTTCAACTTAATCATTACAAGAAACTTACGTCGGGAGAGATGGTAAAAGATACATTATGATAAAATTTGATTCAATCAATGTTCAAAACTTCTCTTATAAAATGACTTACACAAATCTCACCCCATGAACCCGGGCACCCCTGCTAAGTCACGAAACGCAGTAAATGATGCATTAAAGTTACATTTTTGTTTAATCAAGTTCAAAAGGTTTTTTAAGCATGGATTTGACGTTTGCGAAAGTTCCATTTCAATATAAATACGCGTGAGGCAGTCTATCCTCTTTAAGTACAGAGTCATTTTCATAGAATATGGATGTTCTAACGGAATCTAAAAAGTACCACAACGCGCGCGAAATTGGCGGTTACAAGTTACAACACATACAAGCGGTCAAGTTTGTCTGAAATATATAGATCAACAAAATAAATCGTGTAAAATGTATATGCGACCGAAAAATGGGCGTGGCTTACAGCTAAATCTCGATGACACAAGTTGATCTGTAAGGATTTACATATGTATGCCAGCTTGGGTAATGGATCAACATATCCGGGGTGGATCAACAAATGCAAACGGATCAACATATACCTGGCGTACCGTCGCGCGAGATCAACATAGTACGAGAGGGGATAAATATATATATATATATATATATATAACAGTTTTGGATCTATTTTTTTCATGCTATGAAGTATGTATTCAAATTAGTTGAAAATTTTCTACTTTAATACTTTGATATTAAACATGAAAAATTACCCCTTTGCAGCAGAATAATAAAGCTACAGCATTAGTATTTAATCTCTCTAATCTTCCCCTGCAGCCGCCCAAACTGCGCGCTCTCAGACGGGAGAGTGGATCATAAACGGGAAAGGTAGTTCAGATTTACACCCGCTGCTTTGTGCATATAAAGCTAAGAACCTTTGTCTCGCGTTGGCAGACGGTATTAGAATGTCATGCAGACGGTATGCAGATCCCACCTAGCTCTGTATAGTTCTGTGGAGTCGGGTATGTGCAGATAACTCAGTTTACGCGGGGTTGGGTTCCTAATACATCGCGTATAGCAAAACTCTTCTGTAACCGAGACCTAAGTCTTAATTGCTTTCTCTATTCATCTGTACTGTTCCGTTAACTCTGCTGTTATCACGACTAGGGTTTTCAATCCCGCATCCTTAAATCTCATTACAGCAATTTATAATCCCCCGGAAACATCTAAAATTTTAGTAATTCATTTATCAGAATTAATTAAAATGAACCCTGCAGAAAGAAAGATCAACTTTCTAGGCCCGTTAGGGAAAATTCGATCGAACGTCCGTCTAATACACCGGGGCCGTGCGGCGTATATTTTTATAGACGACTTCTTCACTTACGTCGTTAAGATTCCGATATTATTTTAGGATATTGTGTCGTCTTAAAGATGGCATAGGCTCATTGATGTATTATACTAGATTAGCCCTGTCTAGTTAAATTCATTTTAAAAATAACGCCACGTAGCGTACGTCACAAATATGGAGATGAACTTAACAACCCAACTCTGTTTAAACTCCTTGTACAAGCGTTCAAACTCGTAAGTGAAACCATGGAGAATTTGTTGTCAGAGGTGTTGTAATATGGACATAATTCAAATTTAAATATTTGGAACTGGGTTATTTTTGTGATTGAAAAAATGAACCTGCCCAGCAGCAAAAAATGAACCTACTCTAGACCAACAAAAGGTAAAACGCAATGCATAGTGCCCATTTCGCATTGCGACACAGTGCGTGGGCCTTTTCATAAATGTGCACGTGAACCAAACCAAAATTGTGTTGGGGTTATTTTTAAATGAATATGCCGTGTCTAGTCTAATTTAGTCTATGCATAGACTGGCTCCGGACAGTCGGAAGCAGTTAGGTCTTTTGTGCGATATTCACATGTCCCACCCAACTATCTCTAGCTTTGTATATCTGGGTACGTGTAGATGTCTCTGTTTAAGTGGGAGTTTGTTCTATGTGTGGCGCGTTTTCTATTGGGAAATCGCGGATGGCGAAACGCTGGATATTTAGGGGTTACTGTACTTATATTACACTATCGTACAAGCTATGAAATCAAAGCGAGAGGTGTATATATCCAAATTGATGGGTGGATCAAAGAAAGTTCGCCAAGCTTTGTATGCTGAATGCACTTTGAAAGTTTGATGAGATTGGTTTGTTGTATCCACCTTTAAGCACTACTGGCTGTCCGTGAAATAGAGTCCTGAGGGGTGATTCTGGTTCTACTATAGGATAATGAATTATTATCCGTAAATCATCAGGCCTTTCTTAAAGATGCTGTCAGAAATTCTCAATGAAATCCAAATAAATGGAATATTATTGAACGTATCAAAAATATAAAAAAACTGTTTTTGGAAGGCGATGAATTGCGCTGTCAAATTTTATTATTAAAAATAAACATTTATATTTTTTAAATCAAACATACCTCACTTCACTTTTTTGACGTTTCATATAAAAATAATTAATAAAACATTCACAAAGTTTCATATTTTGTTCTCAAATTGCTGTCGGTACCTTTAGTTTCACAGAGGTGTACATTATTTTAGTAAAAGGCTTGGTATTTTTCTTTCTAACGTCGTTTAGATCATATTTCTAACTATAAGGGTAAGGGAGACACAACGATTTCTATGAAACCGTATGAGCTGTTCCTAAATACGAATAAATTGAGTCTACGGGTAAGTAGTCTGTTTGTTCCCAAAACCGAACAAATTAGCCCGAGGAGTTAACCCTAAAATTTCCAGAGAACTGGTTTAAAGTTAAAGACAACTCCTTATTCTTTAAATAGAACCCGAATCTCCTGGATTTAGTTACTTATGGACAAGAAAAATCGTATTATAACGAGATCTAAAAGGAAAAGCTTTCACGTATAACCCTTCTGGCGCCTAGCTTTGGATATAATATGCCTCCTTCAAATGTCTCAAGTTTTACAGACTAATGAACCAAGCTCATGCGTCCAAAGCAGGCGGTTCATTGTAGGTAGTCAGTCAATATCGTCTACGGACGACCTCTGTTTCTCTTTACACTATGAATGTTTGTGGAATATCGTCCTGATTCTGGCTAATCTTTACTCAGTTACGGGTAAAATGGTAGTCCAAGAGAAAGGTACGTAACATCATCGTTCTAGTATTTTTTGTCTATGTTGTTTTCTTGCAAGACGTGTGTGAAGGAAGATTTTCATCGATGACGTACAACCTCTCTGTTTCAAAGAAATTACGCCTCAGTGATCTCATTTCTACCAGCATTCAATTTTAACGGGGGTTTGCTCGACGCTCACATTAGAATTATTTCTGATGAACCTATTACTAAAATCTCAAATATGTCTAGAAGGATCCCTACGGATGTCTTTATATGACTTATAATTTATTTACTAACGCACTTTATCGGGGCTTTTACATGAGAATATTAAGAAATATACATTATTTAATGTACATAACTGAATTGCTTCATTAACAACATTTTATATTTGCTAAACATACATTGAAGATGACCACTGACTTGGTATAATTGTTTCCCTCCATTAGTATTCTGTGCAAAGAGGAATACATATGGTAGTTAGTCCCACAATTTCCGCACTGAAATAAATCCTTACTTCTAGTATTACGTTGTGCAATCCGGAAGCCTATCAATTCTACTAACTAAATCATTTAGAATTTTATATAGAAATACCAAGTCAGTGAAAATTCTTCTGTCTGACAATTTGAGCATATTCATATAATTTAACAGAGTGTTGTAGTTCAACATAATTTCTTGAATACCTATTTTAAAATTTATAAAACGTAAGAATTTGTTTTGTATTTGTAAGAAAGGTTTTAGGTGGTACGCCTGCTTTTTGAATGTGTAAGAGCGAGATGACAGATAGAGGTATAAAAGATGACGGATGCATCTGCTCGCTCTCTTTTCCCAACCGACAGCTCAGAAGATAGAAGTAGTCAATCCGTACTAAATTGTTAATAAACATTATATTTGAACACGCGTTCTATTATTGAAATCCAACAGTACCACCAAGTCTATAAATAACAGTATTCTTTCAACAGCTTGTACATGTATATTATAATGTGGGTTCCAGACAGGAGAAATGTACTCAAGTTGACTTCTTACCTAGGCAAAATATAAAAAATTAATACACTTTATATTGTTAAAATTTCTGGTTAGCCTAGTTATAAATCCCATCATTTTCAAGCCCTTATTAGAGATTTCTTATATGTGTTTAACAAATGAAAGATTTGAAAAGTGATGCCTACGTCTTTGATTTGTGTTAATGACATATAAGATGGTAAACTGGGATTACAATATCCTCCCAGTCCTGCTGGATTAAAAACTAAATACTGAGAAAGCAGAGTGAGAAATTAAAAAAATACGTTATGAAAAATCAAGTAGGAACTGCGTTTGGCGCCAATTAAATTCCCTATCATACCCACTCCTAGCATAATTAATTTATTGACTTCCCTCCTGTTCCTGAACAAATATTCGATCGGACAAAGGGCATAGCATATAATATTTGGTTCCGTCTATGTCTATATTGTCTATGTACGAGTATATATGCAAACCGATTCTATGTGGATTTGCTATCCTGTGTGCCATTATTATTCTATGGCTTTCGCTCGCTTCCAACGATACGACCAGACTGCGTTCCTGTATAATGCGGTCGGATCGCGAATGGTCGTATCATTCAATGAGAATGATCTCTAAATTTTTAAATTTATTACCTCATAATTTATTGTGGGACATTTGGCTTCTGCCGCATTTGGTTATACGAATTTAATACCGAAATTTTGAACAGAATGATTTGAAAATTTCAATAATAATCACAATGTTTGTTTAATTTAGCTGAACGGATCGGTGAGCGCAATACTCTGTCTGCCACGTGAGAGCATTTATAATATAAATGAATTAAAAGATTTTTTCGAAATATTTCATTTATGGTGTAAGGGCGCGCCCTGTCACTTGGCGACGGCCTGGACGAGAGTGTCGCTGAAAGAACTAACTCGAACCCATGTACCCTTCCCTCTGTGAACATCTGCGAGATGCCGTATGCCTGATTGTACTGTATTCGGAACTGTGTTCATGAAGGTTCAACCGGGAATGTATTTATGTGGTCAGGTTGCATTTGTAAGTAGTATTGGTAATTTTTATTAGGTTATCAGAATTTGAGGTCATCAGCGAATAGAAAATATCTGCAATAATTTACACAGACTTGGATGTCGCTTATAAATATTAGGAACAACAGTGGACCAAGGTTTGACCCCTGTGGTACACCCTGAGAGCGCACAGATTTTTTTAGATTTATGTTCATTTATCAACACCTGGCTTCTAGATTTCAAATAGGAGGCGAAGAAGATAAGTGTTGGTTGATCGAAGTTTAAACATTTAATGCCGTTATTCCCAACTTTTTGAACGATCGATCTCTTGCCCCGATTAGTCAAGTGATAACTTAAAAACAACGTAAAAACTTTCAATGTTAAATTAATATTGACGAAATAATTTTTGTATCTATTACTAACGCATATATATATTTTTAAATAATGTAATGCATAAACCGATATTTTATATATTTTTTAAACAAACATAATATGTACCCTGTTAAAAATAAAGTGTTAGCTCGACTTTAATGGGAATATTTTTTTACTCTGTTGACACTTTTTACAACTAGTCAATCGCTCAGTCGTCAGTCGGTACCATTCATCACCTTTCCGTTGAGCCGAAATTTCGACTCAACAGTGGGATTGGAAACAACGGCCGTTAGAGTAGTAAAATGTCATGAACAATTCGCTCAAATACCATATGTTTAGTCCGACGGCCACCAGTTACATAAAGCACCAATTAGCAAATTTCTAAGAGAAAGGGTATAATTTGGTAATGTAATTTCTTGTAAATAATCATTTCAAATATTTTTGGTATCGGTGGTCTTCAGACTGCTTTACAAAATAAAATTAAAAACTTAGAAGTAATGTTGCTTTCATGATCCAATTATAATGTTACACATGGGGAGGCATTATAAAATAAACGAAAAGCTATTTTTAATAATATTATTAACAGACTTTGCGAACTTTGATACTTTGAAAAGGTACAGAATTTGTTAACAAGGTTCGAATTTGAATTTTGAACGTATTATATTTTTCCTTTGATGTTTTTTTGACATGTGTTCACGGGGACGGACTTTGCAATATGTATTAAATTTAATCCTTACTATGTAGCAGAAAATTGTTTTTAAAGCAGCTACATCACTATTTTGATTCATCTTTATAACGAATTGGTGTACATTATAAATACCAAAAAATATGCTTTAGATAAATTGAAGGTTTTCCTATCGTGCCGCTTGAGTAGAATACAAATAAAATAATAAATTACTCAATAAAAAATATAAATGTAAACTACTAAAAAAAATTATTTTCAATAGAAATGTATGAACGCGTAAAGCAAAAAACTTAAAAAAAATACAGTATTATAGCTAAGATCATCTGTGACAGTTTCACTTGAATAACTTTTTTGCTTTCTCATAAAATTATTTTCAAAATACAGTTTTGTGTTTGAAATCGAACGTTTCTAGACTCCGTTTGTCAAGTGATTTTAATGCCTATTACCTACAATATAAGGAATACCAATAATATACACATTTTTGGCTTATAGCTCCCGCTTCATATTGTAAAGCAATACCATGCAAAAAGAGTATTTTAATAAAATAAATTAATTAACGCCGTATATGAACACGTAGATTATAACGAGCGTCGCGTTTAACCTTAATTTCAAAATTGAATCTGCGGCAAACAACTTAAATATGTATCATAGAGTAATACTTGCGTCCACCCAGTGGCTGAGTTGACGTCGTGAGTTCAATTCCTCGGCTGGCTAAATCCTCCATCACGACACAAGCGAAATTTTACGCTCACTGTGAGGAGGTTGTAGGAGATTTTGAAATATTGACAAGTTATTCGTAACCCGGAAATATTTATCTTTATTATTTTTTATTTCATAATTGAAATTATAATATCCCGTGTAATATATTTTCACGATCTGAACATTGGTTATTGGGTTGTAACCATAGACAGTTGTAACCTAAATAGTTTTTTAAATGTTTGTAATATGTACAATATTATCAAGGCAAACGTAGGTTTATCAGGAAACGGCCTGCAATCCCGTTTTGGACCGGATAAAAAATAATTTGAAAAGATTTTTAATAAATTAGTAATACTCATTTACCTGTTAATTTTCAAAATAAAAATGAAATAAAGCAATGTATTATCTCAAATGACAGGTGATAGCGAAGAGATACTTGACAACCTTGCGCGCTGTGTTTACATTGCTTCAATATCTTTATTTCGGTAACCGGGCGATTCAGGACAGTGGCAATTCAACACACTCTTGTAAAGTCATAAAAAGTGATATAAAGTTATATAAAGTCATAAAAAGTTATATAAAGTCATAAAAAGTGATATAAAGTCATAAAAAGTGATATAAATACATAAAAAGTTATATAAAGTCATAAAACGTGATGAAAAAAAGTAGGTTAGATTAGGTTTATATAACAGTTTTTCATCACTTTTAATGACTTTATTTATATCACTTTTTGAAAGTGTGTTAAATAGCCACTGATCAGAGTTGCCATGGTACTACATTTATGCCAGCCTTCCAAAATATCAAATTGACAAACTTCAATCAGTGCAATGCAGCAGCACGGCTCATAACCGGGGTTTCAAAATATTCGCACATTTCAGAACACCTTCGTAACCTTCACTGGCTCAAGTGCCCTGAAAGAATCCAGTACAAATTGTGCCGGATGGTGTTTAAATCCACCAATCAATGAAATGGCCCCACCCTACAACTCTGAACTATGCTTCCCGGAAAACACTTGTCTGAGGCAGTCAACTCTTATATCAGCAAAATCATCAGCTCTAGGCAGACTGATAGAACCTATGCGCAAGCCAAATACTAAGTTTGGTGATCGCGCTTTCTGAGTATCTAGGCCGAAGGCTTGGAATAAACTCCCTCCGGAACTAAGATCCATAACAAGTCCAAAAGAATTCAGGGCTAAAGTTACCTTTTTAGGCTGTCGTACCCTTAAATTAAATATACCATTCCCAAGAGAAAGTCCAGTTATATTCAATTTTCCAATTATGTCCTAAATCCTGTATCTAATTTTCGCCAATAAACACTTAGATAATGTTAATTAAGTGTTAATCTCAAGTGACCTACCAGGTAAGTATTGTACTGTATATTATCTCCATAAATAGTTAAGTAATAACATAGATCACTGTAGAAATGTATTATAAGTTTGATTTCGCACAAAAACGGCGCTATACAAGTCATCCAATTATTATTACTCTTTTTTCAGTCTCATAAAATTATTTTAGTTTTTCATACATTTTTGATACATATTTTCTTTGTTATCATTAATTTTACGGTGGGAGATTTTAACATTAAAAGATGTATCGTACATGCTATCCTCGCTTACTACCATAATGTATATTCGCCTACTAATTTCGTTGTGTAATTAAACGCAGCTTAAGATGTCATCTTAGAACGTTGGCAGCGTTTTCTGCAATGAGATCTCTGGGAGATTAGTCAAAACACATCCTGTATTTATGGTATGACGTAGATACAGCGTGTTTCTGTTCCGGATATACTCTGCGCTTATCTCTCTTCGCGTGAAATATCACGTATATATGACAAGTGTTACATTCATTCGGCGGAGCAAGCTTCCAGAATCGGGGTAGGGTTTTTTTAAGGACTGTAGAACATATTAAAATTAGGATGCTATAAAAAAATATTGTAATTTGGTCGATTTGGGTATGCTGTGAGGCTAAAGGAAAGGAGATGGGGAAGATTAAGGTCTACAAGAACATGGCTATTCAGAACTTGTAATTCACAACATACTCAAAAAGGGTGGGCGCCTTAATCCAACTGGTTTCTGGCACATTGAACTTGTCTGCGGTGTTTACATAAAAAAAACCGACCAAAAGTAACCTCTTAAATATATAACATACGGTGACCGGATAAATCGTCAAAATGATAATTCATGACATCTTTAAAAAGTTATATAAAGTCAGGGAAAGTGATGAAACAAAAAATTATTAACTGGGTTATGTAGGTTAGGTTAGGTCAGGTTAGGTCAGGTTGGGTCAGCTTAGGTCAGGTTAGGTCAGGTTAGGTCAGGTTAGGTCAGGTTAGGTCAGGTTAGGTCAGGTTAGATCAGGTTAGGTCAGGTTAGGTTAGGTTAGGCTAGGCTAGGCTAGGCTAGGCTAGGCTAGGCTAGGCTAGGCTAGGCTAGGTTAGGCTGGGTTAGGTTAGGTTAGGCTAGGTTAGGTTAGGTTAGGTTAGGTTAGGTTAGGTTTAAAAAATTTTTCCTCCTTTCCAATGACTTTATATCACTTTTTAAATGTGTGTTGAATTGTCACTGTGTTGAGTTATCATGGAACCATAACATACAGAAGCAGAGCCGTGAAAAATCACGTATAGCCTGAATTATTATCAGTCACATTTTTGAAAATGGCAATTTATATTATTTCCTGTCCGAAAATATAATATTATATGTAGGTATCACTTCCAATTTTGAAAATAAAACTTAAATTCAAACCTAATCCGAGTTCTAGAGTTCACCAGAGTTATATATAGATAGACGGAATCACAACCGAAATAAATTTTTTCCATTTTTTTTATAATGTCATCTTTTTTTTACCCTTAACCTGTCAACTATGCATGGGACACCGGTGTCTTCCATACAAAAACCGATTAAATTTTTTAAAGCCATGTAACATTTGTGTACAAAGAAACTGTATAAAGAATAAGTTCAAAATCGCTTGCGCTAAATATTGCTTTCGAAAATACTTTTTTTTTGAGGAATGCAGCTTCTCTGACGGCTTTGGAATAAATAATCTACGATTTTTTTCTCAAGTTGAATATACAAGTTCTCAAAGCCTACAATGGCAAGAAATCACACAACTGAACAAAGTCACAGTTTTTTTATATTTACTGTACTTTTATAAAATCTGTTTCTGAAAAAATAAGAAAATACACAGATTTAGGAAATGAGATAAAAAAGAATTTAGCATTCTCCGACTGTAAAAATATTACCATTTGTTATTTCGGCTACTGGCATTATACCTAGCTCTTTCATTAAAAATTTAGGCGCATTAGATCTATCAAAAAAATTTATATAAAAATGCAAAAATCAGTCATTTTAAATACATGTAGGATTATGAAAGATTTTTTAATTATTTATATTGAGGGATCAGTAGGATTTATAGGTCGAGTTAGGAGTTCTACCGAGCCGAACCCTCTTATATTAAAATATTTGGAGTCGGTGAATTATTTTCCCATTTGCTCTCTGGTGAGTTGACGTGTTGGTCCTGTATTGTTTTGTATTTATTTTGCTTATATAATGCACTTGCATAATGTTGATTTACTGGATGATCATTTGTGGAAAAGTGTGTGGAAGGGTTTAGTTTTTCCCGTGGGGAAGATTTAACCCGGGCATATAAGATATATATAAATATATTTAAAAAAATATTTATAAATACATATTATTCTTTTCGACTTGCTCATACAAATAGTGGTGTAATCTGCGTTTTTTTTGTATAAAATTTGTGTAAAAAGGAAATGTTGCAACTTTTTGATTTTCCTGATGCGGCCCTGTAATCCGCATTGCAGTTAGATCAAAATTAAATAAAATTTTATGGGTTTCGTTGATTTATTTACGTGATTTTTAAAACTTTCGTATTTTAAATGTGTTTTCGATAGCGGACTAGTGACAGCAGCGCTTTTCACAACCTAGTTTTAAATTTACGTATAAAATTGCAGCGGTGATTTGAAATGACTTCTGATCCTAGAAGTAGGATGCTTAAACTCAATTATTTTTAAAACTAATAACTACGTGAAATGATATTAAACTTTTTTTAAAACTGCTACTTCGGATGATAGCCAACCTTCGATAAGAGTGAGCACCTGAAAAAAATATGTATTCGTTTATATGTAATTTTAAATTTTATTTAGCAGCCGTTCTGCATCAATATTCTTGAAAGAGTCTCTCCACATTGACGAGATCTTTCACCCCTGCCTGAATTTTTTTTGGAAATTCCACATTTCTTGAAATTTTTTTTTTATGTATAAATAGTTGAAAACAATCTTTTGTAAATAATTTATATAAACTATTTTCTTAAACGTATTAAACCCCAATTTGTAATTGTGTAAGAAATTAATAAACAAATATTATTATTATTAATATTTAAGTCTCTAATATGAAAAATTAACACAAAATAATCTACTTGTTCTTCTTTGATTAGCTCCTGATTATCATAACTGATAAAAAAAACTCAAAAAAGCAGCAAAAATATGGCAGAGTTTAAAGGTCGTATGTCCTATTTAATTATAATTCACTCCTTTGTAGAATTTTTTTCCTGAAATTTACATGGCAACTTTTGATATTCCCCCATTCACAGGGAGCAGTTTATGTAAAGTCCATGGATTAAATTAGAATATTTTTTACTTTCTCGTCTGACTACTTTTTCGTATTAGAAAGTATCGGTAAGCAAATTTAATTCAAATTTTTTAACTTTAAAATTATAATTTAAGTTTGTTTGTAAGTTCCATTTCCGTTTCTAGATGGTAACCATTTTAATATTTTTTTATAAAAAAATGAAAATGAAGACACTTGTTTTTGAAATTTTCTCAAAGGCTAATATTTTATCAGGAAATTGGCATGCTACCACTTTTTTAACAGGATATTTAGTCGTTTTATGTAATTTGATGCTACTGGGTCCCATCCTATTATTCCATATTCTATTTTTTTTTTTAAAGAAAGTCAACATTCCCGGGTTACGAATAACCTGACAATATTTTAAAATCTCCTACTACCACCACAGTAAGCGGAAAATGTTGCTTGTGTTGTGATGGAGGACGAAACCAGCCGAAGAATTGAATACACTACGTCTGGGTGGGACCCAAACGCCATGTCAACTCAGCCACCGACCGGTATTTTTATGATTCAGTTAAGTTTATTTTTTTAATGAGAAATTGTCGTGTTTATTAGTAAATTCAAATTCACATTTTTTCTCAACATTGTGGTACTTTCTCCTCCCTAATGAAAATTTGATGAAGGAATTAATAATCATTGAGATTCTATAACGATTATTTGGACAAATTGTATAACTCCTTTTTTGAAATATAATATAATTATCAATAAATAATCTCATGATTTGTGAGGAAATTTTGGTTATGGTTTATTAGATAACAGAATATTAGAAATATACTTTTTGGACGCTGTTTACTAAACTGATCAGAGAACTACTACTTTTAAAATAAGAATAATTTGACCATCTTTCTCATCTCTTATTTCAAAATCTGTTTACTGTCTGAAATACCTAAAGGGCGCTGTACAAATATATTTCTTAAATAATTAATACTAAAACTACTGACTTACATCTAAGACTTATATCTAGTGACTTATGACTAAGGCCTATAACCACTATCCTAATGAAATATATATTTATATATGTTAACATAATTTAAACTCAAATTAAACAAAATACCATTACTATTATAAAATTTCCCTAATATTTTATTTAATATTTTAAAAAAAACCTTCGTTCAAAAAATTTAAATCGATTGTCTAAGAGAATTATTTAAAATAAAATCACTGATTATACAGGTTTACCAAAACGTAGTCTCAAGCGGAAGTGCAGAGGTAGGACACCCCTAAATGTATATTTTAACATTTCTTTATAGCGCAATGGTATCAGATCTGTCCACAATTGTTTTTGTATCGACAAGGCGTATTATTCACCTAATTAGAAAAAAATAAGCTTTTATCTCAATAATTTATGCCTCTGTTGGCAATAATCTCTTGTAAGGCAAGGTTTCACAAAAAAATACTCGAAAACTACAAAAATAATCTGGAATTCTGCAAGACACTATTTTATGAGACATCCTGTATTGTATCCTTTTTTAGTTTTATATAATTATAACAAAAACAATAAAATGGGTTTAATATGTTTTTTTCATCTGTGGATATATTCAATTATATTCTTCAGCTATATTCGTATTTATCCAAGAAAAAAATTCCCCTCGCAACGTGCCCTAATTTATTGTCGGCGTCTGTTTGTTTGATTCTGTGTATAAAAACAAGTCAGGGAATCATCGATATTTTCTTTATGTTATTCTCGAAATGAGAGAATGTTTATTCTCTCTCGATCATCTTTTATTTTCCCACTCATTTTCGCTTTCCGATATCAAATTTCATTATGCATACTTTGACCCTCGATTAATTTGTTGTTTTACTCCTTTTTCAGGTAAGGAACACATCCACGTTATCCGAAACACACACATATTAGACAGCTCACCCAAATCATCTTGTAACAAGGTAACTTTATTATTATTTTTTCATCAATTTGTTTGTGTGGAATATTTAACATTATTTTTAAAATAAATAACGATTTTAAAACTGCATTTCGAAAGTTTTGCTACCTACATGGATTTAATTATTTTGCTTTTTCCTTTGATGTCTTTTTTTTTTAACCTTTTAGAAGGCTTGAAAGAGGCTCCAATTATCTACATGTTTTGAATGCAGTTTTAAAACAAGGAACGAATGAAAAGCAATGGAACATATAAGTTTTTATTTTTTTAAATGCGTCTATTTGAATTTCACTTTTGTGTGAATGCATGAATGCAAATCTTGGCGATGGAAATTAATCAATTTCCTGATATCCGATCGACCTGAAACTCGGCAGATATACTCGTTGTCTATGACAGTGCAATCACGTATGCACATGCGGACATGTACGTATTTCTATGAAATTTTATGACATTACAGCAGTTAATATACAATATAAATATCGGTCCTACCCAGTCGAGATTTGGATCAATTGTTAGCGCCAATTGACACAGAGTTACGTTGACAGCTGTTGCTCCAAGGTTTTTCTACATAACCTACACTTTTGGACTGTCAATGGTCTGAAGCTGAATTTTGTGTTATTTTGTGGTAAGAATACTGCAAATGATGTAAACACGTTTGCAAATGATGTAAACACGTTTGCAAGTAGTGTAAAAACGTTTGCAAATGATGTAAACACGTTTTCAAATGATGTAAAGACGTTTATAAATTATGTAAACACGTTTGCAAAGGGTGTAAACACGTTTACAAATGATGTAAACATGTTTGCAAATGATGTAAACACTTTTGAAAATGATGTAAACACGTTTTCAAATGATGTAAACACGTTTGCAAGTGATGTAAACACTTTTAAAAATGATGTAAACACGCTTTCAAATGATGTAAACACGTTTACAAAAGGTCTAAACTCGTTTATAAATGATGTAAACACGTTTGCAAATGATGTCAACACGTTTTCAAATAAAAATATAATATGGTACTTAGCTATTTACCGGACAGTGGCTGAGTTGGCATCGCGTTGGGGTCCCACCCAGGCGTAGTGTGTTCAATTGCTTGGCTGACTAAGTCCTCCATCACAACACAAGCAACATTTTCCGCTTACTGTAGTGATAGTAGGAGATTTTCAAATATTCTCAGGTTATTCGTAACCCGGAAATGTTTATCTTCATTTAAAAAAAAATAATAATTACTCTCCCACAGCCTTCCAAAGGATGAAAATGATTATTTACCACCAAACTGTTTCGCGAATCACCTGATCGTAGATATGGTATTTAATTTTATTTTAATGAAAACTACAGACGTATTAGAAAGCAGTATGGTCCATCGCGATTCTTCTCCCACACACTTCTACAGGGTGGTTCTGTTTTAATTTGTAAATTAAATTCTCATTAGCCCTTGGGGTGCGATTCGCGCTACGCTGGGAGCCGTATTAAAGGCACATCATTTTAAATACAATTTACTTCAAATTTCACGTTTTCGCTTGACTCGGTTGCTTATTCCTATTTAAAAAAAAATACCCAAAAATATGACATATATCGGCTTAAAAGCCAACTAACCATCACGCCGTTTCCCTGGTGTTACTCTGTACCACTCCAAACGCCTTTCATTCATTCACATTTATTCATCGTCTCATATATTGAGTAAACGGGCGTTTGCAAATTGGCCAAATAGGTCCAGTGGTAACACCTTCTGACAGGAGAATTATATCAGACCTAATTGTGCTACACACAGTAATTAACAACATTGTTGAAAGTCCTGCCATCGTGGCCACTATTAAATTCCATGTGCCGACTAGGAACCCTACACAAAATTTAAACTGTTCTGCAAAACATACACAATTAACTATCAGACACATTCACTAACCAATAGGATGCATGATCTGGGCAACAAGTTTCGGGGTACTTACTATCGATGTATTTATTGACTCCATTTATAGGATTAAGCGTAATATATTGCAGAACTTTGTTGAATCCTACAAATTATAGTAGCGTTGGTAATTTATGTTTAGTGATTTATCTTATAAGTAGTATTGTTCTAGTTTCTGTATTATTTTATGTTGCTGTTACATGTTTTACTAATATTGTTACATATTCAGTTTATCAGTTTAATCTTATACCAAGGTATATTCTGTACTTAAAATCCATGTTAAAGGCCGGCTGGGCGTAAAATCAAATAAAATAAATATAATATTATGCTTTTCTATTATTAAAATTTGCGTCCCTGACTTCTTCAAATATTAACATTTCAAATTGGGAGGCGGGTATGGGTACCGCCGCCCCGGCAACCATTTATTGGATAACCAACACCTCTGCCATAGGTCTCACCCGAATGGTTCGCTACGTTTGCCAAATAATGTTACGAAGATGTGAACTAACTTAAGATCAGTAAATAAATAAAAATGATTCAAACTTTTTACTTTTCAGCTTTCTTTTATGTGACGTTCTTTTTTATCTATGTTTATAGCTGTATAAAAATGGTTGAACAATGAACATATCTATAAAATCTTTTATAGCAACATACGAAAACATCAAGAAAAAACTTCACCATTTTCAATCTCGAGATTTACACAGAGAAACAATATCGAATACATCTTACCGGAGATATTCGTTTATTCTGACATACAATAAATCAATGCGAAACGAAATCAAAATGTGTTGTTTTCTCCGATAGATAAACATAACTTCAAAGACATCCTAGAGACAATCTGAGCACAAGGGAGTGATAAATAGCTTATATTATTATAGGCTATATCCTATCCTGAAATATCAGGAAAAACTATCGCAGGATGTTCCTTCACATAACAAATATAACCACGCTACATAAAATCTTTTTGAAGTGAAACTTCTTTAGGCGCGTAATGGATTTTCGATGGACGGAGTAAAACCGAGTCAGGATCGACACGAAAATGCGGGTACCCCCACCACCGCTCACCGTTCACTGTCCCTCTCTCACCATATGCGCTTGTTGAGGTGGGGGAGCCGCTCACGAACGTTCTCTCTCTTCTCTTCTTTCCTCTCTCTCAGACACCAGCGAACTGCGCCACGCCAAGCATCAGCTGCTTGGTTAGTATACTGCGTCGTGAGTGTAATACGAGTGAAATACGTAATTGATTGTGGTTCATACGGTTTAACAAAAGAAGTTTCACTTCTGTCTTGCGTAGGCTTGACACACCCACTTTTTTTTCTACATTTCTGTTCTTAATTTAGTAAAATAATAAATTAAAACAATAATAATATTACATCTAGATGTGTAAGCACATACTTTGTGGCATCTGGAACTTACATTTAAATATTACATCAGCAAAACAAACAGAGTAATTTCACAAAAACCCGCTTATAACAACTTGCCGGCTGTGGAACGATCTGCCGGCCTCTGAGTTTTTCCTTCTCTTCAACACCCTTTTTCACTTCTTCCTACCCTCAAAACGACCCTTCACACAACATCCCCAAAGATGATATAGGGCTTTCCGTGTAGAGTTAAGGCCCCGTAGTAATCGTTCAAAGATGGTTTGAAAGAGAGATATGTAAATACGAATGTTAGAGGGAGCGCGCTAATATTAGAAAAACGATGATAATTAAGCGAAAATATTTAACAAAGCACCACTCCTTTGAAGTAGAGCAAACATCTCTAGAAAAATGCTTTAGTTGCTGTTGTGTTCGTACAAACATGTCTCCAACTCGTCTTGGAAAGAGTTTATAATTAAATGGTTCTTTTAGATTAATCAGGGATTTATTAATACTCCACGTATTATAATGGTGACTCGATAGTCTATCTAACTAGAAGCTGGCTAATTGGAATCTGAAACAGTAAGTTTCTCTGAGAGCCTTCCCACTGGCCCTGGCGACTACTGGCCACTGGCTCCATCTTGCGGACTTCCACGCAAGCTCTATGCACTGCCATCTGTGCGTGCATCTATGAAGCTCTTACTTCCCAACAGTTGCATTTAAAGATACATTGTGAATTTCATGCCTATAACATATTAAAAATAACAGAATAGAACGTGTTTTTAATAATTTTCGTAGTTTACTTTGCTATTTTTTTCCATCGAGGGAATTTCATATAGTTAAAATTTTGGCTTAACAAATGTATAGATATTATCTTCAAAAATACCTTTTTTTTTTAACTGAAAAATTTAAAAATTTAACGAGAAACTTATAATAAATCAGTATAAAATAGGTATGCGGGGGCTAAATGTAAAAAAATATAACGTGGTATAAAATAATTCCGTGGTTTCTTCAACGCATTTTTTTATACATTTTACTTCTGAATTTAGTTCTAGTACTGAGATAGCATTTATCTTTGATGAAATCTCAGCCATATTTTTCGCGTAGTATTTTATGTAAGTATCTTTTTCCTTTCTCTACTTAACTTTGTGTCATTTCATACCATACTTAACGTCGCTCATTATTATAACTCTGTTTTTATGTCATAACATTTTTCGTGTTATAGAGTCTTGTCTCATAATATAGTTATATTATTTTTTAATATGACTTGTTTTTACCCGTCTTATTAAGAACTGCGGGAAGTAACTTGTTACAAGATGAAGACGCTGTTGAACAAAGTAAAAAATTTCATATTTAAGATGAGACAATACCCTAAATTAAAGAAGCATACAAGTAAATATGCTACGCGCAGTCCTGTGAATTGGACAGACCTGCGGTTGAATTTGCCGTATCAAATCTCTAAAATAAATTGAGAATCTTAACGACATGACGACGTCGTGTAAAAAAAATATTCGGCGTAATGGACGGACCTATGGTCGATTTTTCCCTAGCAGGCCTAGAAAATTGATTTTTCCTTGGGGTTTATTTTAATTATTTCTGAAGAACGTATTACTAAATTGTCAAATGTTTCTAAAGGGATCTCTCGGGAAGTTACTAATTCATCAATTAGAAAAATAAAAACTGGTGCTTACCGCTAATTTTATAGTTAAAAACGTTTTATATAATTTTCTAACCGTTTTTCATAAAATAATTTATTGGTGAGGTCCTGTTTTTTTAATCTTAAATAACGTACTTAGTTAGGCAACGTAGTTCACCAGAAATAATTGAAAGCGAACCCCGTTATTTTATATAATTATGTCGCCTTATTAGACTTTGAATAAAATGAATAGTTTAGTAAAGCTTCTTCCCATAAGTCGCAGGTTTAATACTTAGCTAGCCAAGTACTCCATCATTGCACAAACAACATTTTCCTCGAATAGTGTTGGTGGTAGGAGTTTATAACTCTCCAGGCTAATTTGTTCGGTTTTGTGACCAAACAGATATTTCTCATACAGTTAATTTCTTTGCTTTTTGGAACAGCTCATATCGTGGTAACTTACAAAAAAATGTTTTGGAGTTAACTCAATTTTAAAGCTTGTTTTTCATTATTTATTAATTTTAAATATTATTTACTTACTTCAATATTTAAATACATTTTTTTCTTTCTTTTTGTAATAACTTGTTTTTGTATGTAGTGTTACTTTTATTATGTAGTGGCTTGCATTCAATAAAAGGTCTAAAATAATAGAATCGAATAATATAGACCTAAAACTGAGAATACTCCTAATCAAGACCTATGTATGGAGTATCTTGATGTACGGCTGCGAAACATGGTGCCTATCCGAAAGAGATAAACGGAGACTAGAAGCTTTTGAGATGTGGTCCTATAGAAGACTGTTAGGAATTTCCTGGAGAGACCATATTACAAATGAGGAGGTCCTCCAAAGAATCGAAGGAGGAAGGCACCTGCTCAGGACCTTGTCCGAAAGGCGTGCAAGATGGATCGGCCATGTTATACGACAAGAAGGCCTCTTGCATGTCATAATGGAGGGTATGACCGAGGGGACCAACTCTAGGGGACGCCCACGCCGAGAGTACCTGGAGGACCTGCTGGTGGACGTGCGCTGCTCATCATATGCAGAAGTCAAAAGAGCCGCACAAGACAGGGAAGAATGGATTGAAACCAGAGAGAGAGAGTTACTTTTATTTATTAATTAACTAACGAACTAACGTCCAATGCAAAAGTAAAGGATGGTATACAAAAGCAGAGACAAACAGGGAAAACATGAGAAAATATAAATGAAATAGAAGTGTCAAGTCAAGTCCAGACCTTGCTAAAACTATAAGTGATACAAAATACCCTCAATTGCATAACTTTACTCGTATGTTTGTGATTACTCAATGTTTGCTTCACTCAAATGTAAATTGTTAACCTCAATATAGGCTTAGTCCTAATGAGGTTAATTTGTTATGAGAAAAAATCTCAATGTATAGTGAGATCCAATAAATAAATAAATATATTATAAATTCAGGGTTTTGGAAAATAACGTTAGTGAAAAAACGTTAAAATGTTCCCGTGACTGCAGTACCCAAACCCGCCTCCCAAATTGAAATAAATCAAATTACTCTCAAAATATTTTTTAAAAATCCCAACAATCGTACTTAATGAATTCATTTTTTGCTTTTTTCTCGTCTCTCGTCTTGTTTGTAATATTTTTTCTCCTTTTCAAAGTCGCGTGAATAAATCAGTCCAAAGAGATCCTCCCTTTCGAGTGAGTGCTCCCAACCTTATTCGATTAGCAAGGTCCAAATCATAATCAAGGCATGAAAATAAGATGCTCCAAGTAGAAATGTCCTACCAAAAAAATACGTTTGATGTCGTTTGTAATCTTTACGACTCCTTTAATGAACATTTCTTCATAAATACCTACATCTTTTTTCTTTTGTTCAGTTTTCTCGTCATTCTAATTTAGGATTTTTTCTTGCTATAGAATTAATATAAAATAGTTTTTAGATATTTCTTGCTTTGTTCAACGCCCTTGAAGTGATATTTCGTCACTTTGATTGGACAAGGTTCTAAATACACTTTTATTGTGATTTATTTTGGGGTATTATGCCGTGTTGCGCTTCCTCCTTCTTTAGCCAATGTGTTGGACACATTGATGTAATAAGACGTTGGACAGTTGGATTACAGGGTCCATCATCAGGGTAATGTGTAAAAATTGTTTTTTTGATTATATGGATTCTTAACTATGTATCCTCTAACTAGCTAGGGCTTATAGCATTACCCTTTAATGTGTCTAACTAACTAGCACTACGGCTCATTTCGCCTTATTAAAATTACCATCTGATGGTTATGTATGTAGCTGTGATACCGTGTCGCCAACTCCAATCCTCTAAGACCTGTTAACACATTATATTTAATGTGGTTTTTTGCGTTTAGTTTTGGTGTAGCCGTCAATTATCGGATACCAAGAACTATTGAACTATTAGCCCCGTCGTCTTTATTGATATTTATGGGATTTTAGTGAATTTCAATCAAATAAATTTTTTACACATCTGCCCTGACGATGGACACTGTAATGCTGTCCGAATCGTTGTCTTAAGAAGGAGGAAGCGCAACACGGCATAATACCCCAAAAATTAATCACTTTAATACTTTTTGCCATTAAAAACTCAAATCATATCACACTTTACCTTGTTCTGCACGAAAAAAATATCCTCTTAAAAATTGATAGCATGACAATTTCCTGATAAAATATTAGTCATTCAAAATATATCAAAACCCGCGCCCACGCACGTGTTTATCCTAATAAATATGAAGGATTGCGATAATATCATTATTTGTACTAACACCTGTTCCGCCGTCCTCATAAAACATTCGCTTTTAACTGATACTTTGTTAAGAACTCTGTCAATTCATTCGTTAAAGGCCTGCAGTCCCGTTTTTAACAGTTAGTAATTTTAATTTTATATTAATTAGTTTTCTCCGTGTGAGATATAAGGTGTCAATGTTTGCAAACACGATTTCTCATAATCTATGTACTGAATTCTCATAATCTATGTACTGATTTTTCATAATCCATTTACTGTTTCTCATAATCTATTTACTGATTTCTCATAATCTATTTACTGTTTCTCTTAATCTATTTACTGATTTCTCAAAATCCATTTACTGATTTCTCATAATTATTTACTGATTTCTCACAATCTATTTACTGAAATATGTTAAACTAAAATACTTTACACAGGATTTAACCTCAAAATCAGAAAATGTTAAATGAATTATGAGAAATCGTCTTTGTAAACATTGACACCTCAAAACATGATAAGGCGAAGCTAGAACCCTATCCAACTAAAGTAATGAACTGCGCCTCGTAAAAACGATCAACTGTCAGATACAAACAAAATGGAAGTTGTGAAAGGTTCAAAGTGATGTTAGAACCTTGTAAAATAAATAGAAGCTTTTAAAACTTGAAATTAGAACTTTGTCATACTAGCATCTACGGAAATACAAACACAGATAGCTCTTAAAGCTATTTTGGTTATAGAAATGATCAAAAGAAATGGTTCTGCATTTTGCGAAAAATGTCTGTTAGAACCTTTGTCCAACTAAGGTGACGATTTCATAAAATGGGCGGCTTAAAAAACGAATAAAATAAATAGATTTTTTTATTTGGGGAATGTTTTAAGTGGGGAAGTGATTGAAGAAGAGATTGAGGAAAGATTGAAGATGCCTGCTTATTCAAATGTGATCACTTATTTTGTGAATACCGTCCAAGAGTCCCAACTTCTCCTAGCATCTTGAGCCAGTGGAACTCTGGCTTCCTCTATTGTTGGGGTGTGTTGTGGGGCTGAGGCTAGTGTTTCAATTCTGAATGGTGGTCTTACACCAGGGCGATACTGAGAGTATCTCCCACACCGGAACGTGCCACAAGTATACTAAATATCATTTAAAATGAATAAATTGTAAAAATACATAAATTCATCGACAACAAATTTACTTGCGCACGCCGGGATTCGAACCTGCGACCTTCGGATTACTTGTCGATAGCCTTACCTCTCGACCAAGGAGGCGGACAAAATATTTCACCGGGGCAATATTGAGAATATCTAATAAACTTTGTATATTTTTATGTATACATATAGGTTAGGAATTACATTTATTTTTTGGAATAACTTATTGAGTAAAACCTCAAATTGTACTATTGGTCCTGGGTTCGAGTCCTAATTCATAATTAAATATAACAATTTAAGGTTTAACTTACTAAGTTATTCCAAAAAATAAATATTCACCCTAGCCTTGCAGAAAAGTCAATAGATGTAGCACATAAAAATAAAAATAATATATGTTTATCTAAAGATACTGTCTAGGTTGCAGTTAACACATTGCAAACTTAGCCTAAACATAAAAAAACACATTACATACTGTTTGCAAATAAAAAAATGTAAGTCTTAATATAAGTCTTGATAATAACCGCCTTGAAAGGGCTGATGTTACAAAATATCTTGGCCTTTTCATTGATTCACAACTCACATGGAATCACCAATTCAAACATGTTCTATCCAAAATTACTCCTATAACTGGTGTTTTATATAGACTTCGCGGGTTACTTCCTCCCTCTCTATTAAAATCGATTTACCATGCTATGATTCACTCACATCTAATATATCTCGCCGGAATCTGGGGATTTGCTACAAAAAAAATGATTTCAGAAGTCCAAGTCGTCCAAAATAGAGCCCTGCGAAATATTTTCAGTTTACTTTGGGACACACATGTCAAAGACATCTACAGAAACACCCAAATACTTCCTTTTAATACCATTCCCACTTTTGAAACAACGAAAACTATATTACAAGTAATTCAACACTCGGCACATTCCAACACTACACTCTATTACAATTACGACGTACACCAACACAACACAAGAAATCACAACAAACTACATATACCAAAAATCAAATCAACAAAATATGGACTAAGATCCCTAGAATACATAGCTCACACAAAATATAATCAACTACCCAACGAGATCAAATGTGCAAGTCAATGTAAAAAGACCCAAACTAACATGCTCAAACTTCATCTTATTAATGACTATCTGAAATAATAATGTTGTGTATGTCCCATCATATGTCCATTTAATACATACAGCTATATGTTTCATGTAATGCGTATCATTCCCGCAATGAGTTTATTAACTCCTGGGAGTACAATGCTTTATATATATACTATATTCTGTATTGTATATTTTTAATAAAAATAAAAAAAATAAAAATGAAATAAAAAAAATTTCGGGTTGAATCTTGCGATCATACATAAAGATAGTTGCCAATAAAAATGTGCGGTGAGAAAAATGATGACAATGTTGGTAGTTCTTATTCGAAGTATGATACAGTTAAATATGACCGAAGGAGATAGGTTCCCATCAGCTCAGTTGGTAGAGCGGTGCCCCAGCAAGGCAAGGGCCCTGGTTTCGAGTCCTAGATGTGACCGTAACTTTTACTGATTTTTCTGTTTCAGATTTTTGTTAAGGTGTCGCTAATATTGTCTTAAATAATTTAAAAAAACTACAACCTAAGTTTATTGTAGGTACATAACTTTACACTACATATTGTTAATTATGACTCGTGGTGAAAGGTAGCAAACCTGTACCTGCTGTAGGTATCAAACTCCACCATCTCTGGTCAAGCAAACAAACTCTTCCTTGCGTTTTTTTATTTGCATACGCCTATATTTGAACCAGTCACCTCTGGAACAAGAGTCAAACAACTCAATACTCTGCCGCGGACATCATCTGAAATCTAGGATTTTCTAGCCTATTATTAATAATAATAATAATAATTTGATGACTTCTATAGCGCCGTTTTTTTTTGTGCAAAATCACCTCAAGGGCGCTGTACAAATTTATAATACATTTCTACAGTGATCTATGTTATTACTAGACATCGGATTATATGCATTTGCATATTTGCATATGCAAATGCATATAACTCTCTAATTACGACGTTAATGCATATTTGTGCCTTTTTTCCCAAATCGTGCATATTTCGTTTAGCGGGAGGTATCATCTACGTATAGGGAGCTAGGTGACGATGACGCGTAGGGCACGAGCGCGGTGGCTGACTGACTGAAACGCGGTAGGGATTGTTATGCATAAATCACGCATATTATATGGACAATTTCACAGTTCTGAGTCCATTGCAATTCATTCAAGCAAGCTAGCATTTGAAGACGCATCCATTAAACAGAATATCGCCCTCATCTCAACACATTTCCACAAGTTACCAGATACCATAAAAAAATTGGAAACAAGAAACCTTCCTCTAATTAAAGCAATAGAAATACTGGAAACAATGATCGAACTCGCCAACGCCCTTCCTAATTCAATATCAGAAAAGATTCGTAAAAAGTTAGACTCTATTTTGCTTAAAAACCCGAGTCTTGAAGATATGAAGAACATTAATGCCTACATCAACGGCACAGGTACCCTGCCTATACAGATATCTCCAGAAATGGTGCCAAATTTTAAATTTTGTCCAATGACGTCAGTTGACGTAGAGAGGTCGTTTTCGGCGTACAAATTAATACTGGGTGACAAACGTCACAAATTTGAGCTCGAATATTTGGAAAAATACTTAATTGTATATTGTCACAAAAACTATGCATAATTTTAAGAATATTTCGCTGTTTTTGTACGGTCTTTAATTAAAATATATAAAAATAAAAATGGTTTTTTGATTTTGCACTGTGCATATTTTGGGCAAATCAAGAGTTTTTAGTGCATATTTCGGCCTTTTTTAGTGCATATTTGCATGCATATTTTGGCACTTTGTTAGTGGATATAATCCGATGTCTAGTTATTACTAACTATTTATGGAGATAATATACAGTACAATACTTACCTGGTAGGTCACTTGAGATTAACACTTAATTAACATTATCTAATTGTTTATTAGCGAAATTTAGATACAGGATTTAGGACATAATTGGAAAATTGAATATAACTGGACTTTCTCTCAGGAATGGTATATTTAATTTAAGGGTATGACAGCTTAAAAAGGTAAGTTTTTAGTTTAGACCTGAATTCTGTTGGACTTGTTATGGATCTTAGTTCCGGAGGGAGTTTATTCCAAGCCTTCGGCCCAGATGCTCCGAAAGCGCGATCACCAAACTTAGTATTTAGCTTGCAGTCTTCAGTCTGCCTGTATTCAAAAATCTGTTTTTTACATGCAAATAAGACATGTGTGGTTTTTTAAACATTTATGTCAACTCTTTACAAATTTCAAACTGCTCAATTTAAACATGTCCCACACGAAGTTGGTCCACTTTTTTCATTGTGTGCGTTTATAAATATGAATTATATTTGGTCGCAGCATCAACCGTATGTTATTTCACCAACCATAACACTTGCGCGCAGTATTAAGTGAATTCGCCCCCCGCGCAGTTTCACGTGCACATGTCGGTATAACAGCGATGTGAAAAAATATTGTTAAGTCAACATGTGTTTGATGTTAAAAGTAAACGCTCATGATAATTTTTGCGATATCATTTTAGTCATACGACTAAATATGCAATGCTTAAATACCTACTATCTAATCAACCGGTTGATAGCTGAGTGAACAAATGCGTCTGGTTTCCATCCAGGCGTCGTGTGAAATTCTTCTGCTAGAATTAAAAAAAAAATATTTTATGTTAATAACGTACAAGAGTCCCAACCGTCTAGAGCCAGTGAAACTACGGAATTCACAATTGAAATGCAAAATGTATTAGATTTAATATAATACGAGGAAAAAATGAATCACATTGAAATCGTTTACAGACCCGTTTGTGCAACATAATAACTTTATTCCTCTAGATATTACTCAATAAATAATAACGAACTCTTTTATGATTTTAATGCCGCACAAAAGTCTCAACTGCTCCCGACTGTCCAAACCCAGTGGAGCAATGAAATCAGCCAATTTTGTTAGGTTGTGAGGCTGAAGAGAGGGGGAATTGAATCACGTCGAGAAGATGAAGGGTGGGAAGTACCTGGCGATTCATATATTGTCGCCAGACATAGCTAAAGCCATTTCAATCAACGTTTCTATTATGATTGGTTGTCTTTCTCCAGGGCGATGCTGAACGTATTAGTTTATATTTCAAACAAATTATTTTTGAGAAAATCGCCTACTTTAATATGTTTTGAAAATAAATTAAAATACGCAACCTAAGATTTAATGTAAATAATTTTACACGATGCGTTTTTTCATACCTTTCCCATCTGTAATCAGTCCCGTCCATGTCGTTAAGTTTTCTTGTAGAAACATATTATATTGTTTTTTTTATCAATTTTTTAATTATGAATATATAAAAAACATGCAACATTTCCACAATTACGTAAAAAAATACCAGACGACAGATTTCAAATAATATCCGCCATCTTAAACTATATGCAAATCGGTACCAAAATTGAACACGTCCTTTTTTTTATTCAGAATCCATCCGAAGATACGACCCGTGAAATCGAAACAGCACGAAAAACATCTTCGTGTAAAAAGCCCGTTAGTCGACTCCCGTTTTAAGTATCGAACTCATCCAACCGAATGCTATTCTGCCTTACCCACTGGACTATCGTCCATCTATAATAAGATGTATTGTGTAGTATTTATAGCGTATGGAGGTAAAGATTAATAATGATTTGAATATAAGACGAAATTCCTTTAGAATAAAAAACGAAGGTTAAAAAAAAACTCAGGAATGAAGACTCCCGCATTGATAACGGTTTTTCGAAGTTCAGGCTTACTAAAAAGTAACTTTAACCTATGTTATAATAATAATTTATTTATAAATGTAATAACAGAATTTAATGTAGATTTTTAATTTGTTACCCCACATTGGTGTTTACACTAGAGCATCTTCGTTTTAGGGAATTTGCGATACTTCGTGAAATATAAGAAGAAAAGTTTTTTGTTTTTTATTGTTTTATCTGATACCGCACAAGAGCCCCAACTTATCTCAACCATCTGGAGCCAGTGAGACTATGTCATCTCCAATTGGGGTATGCTGTGAGGCTAATGATAGTGGGGAGGGGAAGGAAGTGGGGAAGAGAAAGGTAGCAAAGTACTTGGCTATTCGGATCTTGTTACCAAACACGGATAAAAGCCATTTTAAGCAACTTTTTAATTCTGAATGGTGGTCTTACATCAGGACGATGCGCATATCCTCTGGACCTAGAGTCAATCACAATCAGAGTTATCACTCTTGAAACTATACCGAATAGATTTTTTAATTTATTTAACTCCTCCTAAACTGTTGTATTAAGGAACAACTTTTCCTTTTACTTAATTTGAAGGTTATACCCACCCATCAATGTAATATACACCGTAATTTATGTTGAAGCGTATAAACAGCCCAAACAAAGGCTTATACCCTAAAAAAATTCAAAAAATGATTAGTTATTACGCGACGTTTTCACCTCAAATATTATGGTCAAGAATTGCCTATATGTATAATAAAAACGTGCACTAAACTGAAGGAGACCTGAGATAGTAAAATAATTATCAGGTGGCACATCAATCAGTCGATTATTTGGTGAAATGAAGAAATTTGTACCTGAAATTGAATAAGAATTAGGCCTTGGACACATTACGCTATATTATGCGCGCATTGGGCTTGGCATGTACGTATTATATGTTGAGCTGACACACTACGCTATAATCTTCCTCAGGAGAGGGTCAGATCAATTGGGGGACTGCCACGGAATATCATTTCTTTGTATGAGATCTATCACTTTGGCAGATGAAAGCAGCGTTATTACGGCGTTCTGTAAATTGTTCTAAACCCTTCTCTTGCCGTTGGTTGGAGAGAGGTTCGCATAATTTGCAAATATAGCCTGGCTAGCAGATCACAGCGCATATCGTCGCCACGCTCACACTAATAACACTACATCTTTTTAGATGTGACAGGTTTGTATGTGATTGTATGGCGAGCGATATGGAGTTATACAAAACACTTTGAACTTGTAGCGTAATCTGTGACCTCCTTACTATAATAGAATTATTGATTTCAGAAAGGAAGATGCCAAAAATGTGGATAAAATTATTTGCAAGATGATATTTTTGATTTTGAATTTAAAATATGAGATTGACAAATATGACGCTTAATAAATATATCCCAATGGTCGAGTGGTTTAAGACACCTGTCCCGGTAAGACAAAAGATCCTGGGTTCAATTCCCAATTGTGACCGCTATCTTTTTATTTCTCTGTGTCTTGTTCTATTTCATGTTTCGTTTTGATTTATTAGTATTATCTTCTTCAATGACATGTTGTATTAAATTTATTTCTTACATAATATTTTTTTGCTCTCATGATATTAAGGTTAGTAATGGAACCAGTCAACATGTAATAAAAAATTAAAGTGAATGAATTAAACGCAGTAATTATTTTTTTATTTAAACCTAAAAGAATACGTTACTTTTTGGTTGTCGTGTATATCTTCTCGAATCTTGACGTATATGAGATTAAGCCCAAATTATGCGGGCCTCTAAACTGCTCAGAAATTCTGTTCAATCTGGAAAATCACAAATTGTCTTGTCATTTCTGAAGACTTTAAATGATATCACATATTTTTTCTACTAAATTTTATTTGAAAAAAACAAAGGTTAAATCCTTTTAAAGTAATTCATTTTTTTAATAATCTGTTCACTCAGAAGGAATCATTTTGAGGATGGAAGATTACATTTTGAAAAAGGAATTGGAGTAATTTGATTGGTTTTTCATTCCTAGTGTAGAGCCCTGATGAATATTTGGTCTGTATCAGTCAGTCTATGTTTTTTTAGTATTACCTTTAAGATCGTTTTCTGTGCGATAATTAATTAATATATAATCAAATAAAATTCACTTGCGCACGCTGGGATTTGAACCCGCGACTTTGGCTTGCTAGTCGAGAGCCTTCGACCACGGAGATATCTTGTTTATGATGATATCGCATATAGTTCACCTTTAATCTCACAATATTTTTAAATACGTCCATTTGAATTTTGATATTGTTTTTTGGTTCCATGATAACTCAACACAGTGACAATTCAACACACTTTTAAAAAGTGATATAAAGTCATAAGAAACGATGAAATTTTTTTTTTTAACATAACCTAACCTACTTAACCCAGTTAATAAAGTTTTTGTTTCATCACTTTCCATGACTTTATATAACTTTTTAAAGATGTGATGATTTATCCGGTCACCGTTTTTTTGATTGAACGAATATATTCTCGGAATGAATTAATGAAATATAATCTTGGATGTGGAAATTAACCCACTTCCCGACATCGCATAGACGCATTGTAGATGACAATGCATTCTATCAAATTTTGTTGGTACTCAAGCACACGCACGCAATTCTCTGAAATCGATAATACGAAATAAATCTCGGTATCATCCAATTGTGATTTGGCTTATGAAGTAGCGGTTTTTACTAATTTTAGCCAGTCCCTGGGGAGGAAAGTTGAATCCACAGTAAAATGTATTATATTACAAATACTACAGTCGGGTCCTTCCAGAAAAAAAGTAAATTCCTTTTCCTTTGAAGAGTATTTGACATTACACAAATGAAAATGAATGAGGAATGAATGTGTGCCAGATCCTAGGAAATAAATTGTACAGCGCCCTTGAGGTGATTTTTCACAAAAACGGCGCTCTACAAATTATCCTATTATTATTATTATTAATGCAGTTTTGTGCGGTTCTCCATCCTCTCTGCCTACCTCTGCGGTAAACGGCGCGATGGTTGGACACATTTAAAAAACCGCACCATATAAACCGGGCTTTACAATATCAGATTTCCAGTATGGAGATATTTAACCGTTTTTTTTACCCTACATCTTTTGTTGGCAAACACGTGTTCCAAATATAATATTCGAACCCTTTCAGAAATCTCGCTTATATGAGCCCAATATTATTATTGTTATCAATGCTCTTCACTTGAAGAAAAATAATTTTTGAAAATGGTTTTATATTTAATTTGTCTCCTCAAAAGATTTTGAGCGGTGAGCTCTTGAAATTCGTACAGATTTTTCCGTCTCAATTTTCTAGATCAATTTTCAGCTTTGCTTCCAAATATGTCACCAAATAAGACAAGACTTCTTATTTCATTGTTCGGTAAGAAAAAAACTGGCCTCTAACGCTCTAACGCCGACCGACCGGAAACTACAAAACCGAGTGTTTCGTGACGCTGAATTGTTTTAACGCTTTTTTTGCTCCAACCAATAAGGAGGCTAGGATTAAAATTTTACTGGTTTGAATCTGCGCAGTGTGGCTTTGAGTGGAATCGAGCCGTCCGCGCCGGAGCGAAAACGTCGTCTAATGACAGTTGACAAAACCACCGTACCGATAAAACAACCGATGTGTCAATTCGAATTTTAGCCGGAGTTATAATTAGCTCAATCTTATACGAGTGCCTGTGAATTCCTCCAAAAGAACCATATCATCGAACATCACAACCAACTCTTCCGTAAGTCACATTTGCGAATACCTATCTATTTTGATTCAGCGAACGGAGCGTTAATTTACATAGGCACATACCTGCCTAGATTATAATCATTATAATCTAACCCATGTGTCGATAGTCTTCGCGATTATCGCACACCGAGTCTATGCATAGTGTGCACCGATAATCGGTAGTGGAACACGTTTCGACTAGATATTAGTACGCCTATAATAGTATAGTAAGTAAATTAAACGGTAGTCAATACTTTGAATCGGTTTATTTGACTTTCAAGTTCTGTTAAATATCGTTTAAAAAGCGAATCCAGAGCCAGTGACACTATGTCATCCTCAATTTGCAAGTTGTGAGGCTTGAGAGTGGAATCAAATGGGTAAGAGAAATGTTGTGAAGTGTCTGGATATTCAGATTTTATTACTAAACACAACTAAAACCAATGGAAGCAACGTTTCTTTTCTGAATGATCGTATTACACTAGACGACATTGACAGAATCTTACATTTTGGATTTGATTATTGCAGTTATAATGATTATTAAGTACTACATTTCTTAAAAAATGACTTTCCAATCATAATAACAATAAAGTTAATAAACAAACAAATCTTTTGTTCAACCAACTTTCTGTTTCCTTAACGTACTTTTAACGACTTACAGCAGCAGCTGTGTACCATTGAAAACTTAAACAATTACTCCAATTGTTAATATCAAGTATGTAAATATGTGCTGCTGCCTACTTGATTGCTAGTTGTTGGTTTGCCACACAATACCCTCAGTGACCGCATTGAAATGCTCTCAACCACTTCCGTCTTATTATTCTGATCGTATTGAGATTTGTATAAATAACCTCCTGTTTATTTTTTTGTTTGTTTATTGTATGTAAAGCTTTCCTCTCGTGTATTGCAACTATATATAACCTACATCTACATTAGCGCAGACCCGTGAAAAATAATCCTGCTAAAAAGTGACAGCATGTTCTAACTTCGTTATTGAATATTAGTCATTCAGAATATATGTAGAAAACGTGTTCTTTTCCGATTAGATTTCACGATGGAATGCTACAATATAAGTAGCAATATCAATATTTGTATGAACACGTGTTCATCCCGTCCGCATAAAACGTTTGATTTTGACTGATACTTTGTTACGAACTATTTCTTTATAGGCCTGCAGTGCCATTTTTAACAGGATAACGAATAATAGTGTAAGATTTGTGAAGCTGAAAGT